>NC_134456.1:146255813-147714146 GCF_047948215.1 Lycorma delicatula | reverse complement strand
CAATGGTGGAATCAGTATCAATAAGTCCTTTTTCATGAGGAATCGGCCTCAGAGCAGGTGGCATATTCTCATATTCAATTTAATGTTTTTTTTCAAAATGATTATAAGCTCAAGCCACACCATAAGACAGCAAATGGAATTGAGCTTCTGTTAACTTTCATTTGTTGAACTAGTCACATTGTAGCTTACATAATAACACGAGGAAATTAGTTTTTATCTTGATTCCCAATTTTATAAACAAAAAAAAAAATAATTTATCATTTATGTTAGAGATCTACCTGATGACTTAATTCAAAATGTCCACAAACATACTAAAATTATCTAGTGAATTTTTACAAGATCTAGAATGAAATTTTGACATTTTAAAAATAAACATAGAAAAAACACAATACCAGACTGAAAAGGTTGTCTTTCTATTGAGAGTAAATACAGACAAAGACAACAGTCCAGTCTGCAATCACTACTAATCTGCAGTTACAAACTGCAGTGTAATGAAAATATTAAATTATGGTAGAGGATGGTAATTAATGTTGCAGTAACATAAAAATGTGGTGTATTGGTGGATTTTTAACGGTTAATATTTAAATTATCAGCAAAATGAATAATACAAAGGATTTGGTCCATTATACTGTTATATTGATGATCAGTGTTATAATTTTTCTCATTATTCGCTCTATAGAAATTTTTTCAAATCCAGAGATCATTAAATAATATGTTTTTTATGATGATAAGTATGAAGAAATGAAAAAAAATATTTGACCCTTGTTGGAAACAGTCCCAGGGTCCAGTTGAATTAAAAGTCACTTTGCTGACTACAACACCAAGTGACTAAGGGTAAAGAGTTAAGGGTAATTATATCTTCTGATGGTAGTGTAAAAGCCAAATGTATTTTAGTTATATTTAAGTTATTTTTTTTTTTTTTTAGTAAAATGTGGATTGATGTTATTATTAATAATTTAAGTTTAAGTAAATTTATTTGGTAATTAAAAGTATTAGCTTAATTATTATTGTTGAATGTTTGAAAAAACTACTCAATTTAATACTTATAAAAAAAATCTTTAAAAATATACAAATTTTAATATCCATTGAATCTTTTCCCATAATATATGTTATTGACTAATGAATTTCTGAAATTACATTACCCTATTTGCTAAATCGTCAGAATCCATGGAAGGTGTACTAGACATAAGTTCAGGTTGAATACTGTTGGCATTGATATTCTCTTCAGGCTGTTGTCTCATCAGCTAAGAACAGAAAATACAATAATATTATTACACTAAGACAAATGTATGTTAATTACACACAATATATATGTGTGTGAGCATGCTTACGCTAGTCAACTAATGTCAACAAAGTTAACATTATTTACTTACTAAGCAAGATGACCACCCTGTAACAGCTGCTGGTGGATGATGGTAAAAATTTTGAAGTGTATAAAAAATGACATGTCTGACAGATTCTTGAACCTCCTGAAGAAAGGCTGAGAGATATTACTACTCTACAATACAAATTGACAGTTATTTAATCTAAACGGTTATAATGGTAAGTTTTATTATGATCTATTTCCTGGTATTTTAAATGGGCTTATTCAGCTAAAAAGTGACAGAATTATAAGTTAAAAGCCAAAAATTACTACTCTTATTTTAAATCTCACAACTGATTCAAACACAATTTGTCTTTTCTTTATTTATTAGAATGTGAGGAAATATTTATATGAAATAAAATTACAATATATAAACTTATACGATTAGAGAATTTTGATTTATTTCTTTTCTTTAAAGGAAGGAAGAAAGTGGAGAAAATGATGTTACAGAAAAACTTACACAGATGAATTTTAGAGAGAAATGAAATTCTTCTTATATTCACGACTAATTTAATTAGTAAAATCTTAATTTTACTATTTAAATTATTTTAAATAAAATGTTTAACTTACCAGTGAATTCAGAAGAGCAAAATCTTCAGCGATTCTAGTTGCACTCTGAATTACAGCAGCTGTTGTAGGTCGTGATGTTGTGGTTGTAGCTTTAGTGGTTGTTGTTTGTTGTTGTTTTGGCTTTTTTGTGCCTGATGATTTCCCTGATGTTGATTTGGTATTTGATTTTGGTTTTGATGTATTTGCATTCGGCTTTCTTGTTGTTGCTTTGGGGTTTTTTGTTGTTGCTTTTTGTGTTGTGGTAGTTGGCTTTAGTGTTGTTGTTGTTAGTGGGGGTGATGGTTTCTTTGTTGTAGTAGTTGTTGGTTTCCTTGTAGTAGTAGTTGTAGTTGTTGGTTTCCGTGTAGTAGTAGTTGTAGTTGTTGGTTTCCGTGTAGTAGTAGTTGTAGTTGTTGGTTTCCGTGTAGTAGTAGTTGTAGTTGTTGGTTTCCTTGTAGTTGTAGTTGTTGGTTTCGTTGTTGTTGATGGTGCTTTTGTTGTGGTTGTAGTTGTAGTTGTGAGTGCTGCAATTGATGGTGTAGGAATTGTAGTTGTGGTGGTAGTTGTCGTTGATTCTGTTGTTACTTCTGTAGTTGGAGACATTGTTGTAAACATAGTAGTTGTCTGAAAGCCATATAAATTTATTATTAGTCAACATTTTAATTTATGTTTAGCTAAGAAGGTACTTTTAAAAGTTATGTGTGTACCTGCACCATAAAAAAAAGTTATACAGAGAATATTTTATTTTGTCAAGACCATCAAATGCTATAGTAAAAATGCATAATGAGAAACTCAGTTTTTGAGATTTCTTTGAGTTAAATATAAAAGAATATCAGCTGAAAAAAAAAAATACATGTTTATCTTCTTATAATCCATTGAAATAAAACTACTAAACAAATTAATTAACCCTGCATTACTAGAACAGGGCATCAGAATGCTCTGCAGATAGAAAATAATGAGAAATTACATATTAAGATAGGCACATCTGCCAAAAGTTACAGAATTTTCCTATTTAAGGAGTAAAATTACATAGGATGGTTGGAAGTACGATAGATATCAAAAGCAGACTGGCACTACTGAGGACAGCATTCTTGCAAAAAATAATTTAAAAAAAAATTCTAGTCATCATTCAGAAGAATTTTAGGAATAAAAACTGATATTAGAAATAAGCTCAATGTTGTTAATATATATGAACACAAAAAAAAAATCTTCTGTTAAAAACACATTAGCCATAATAGCAGAGTAAACAATTCCTTGAGATATTCAATGATATTTTAATGATTTTATCAATTTAAGCTAGAAGTTTGGGTTGGCCCAATAAATTATGGAAAATCTCTTAATTAAAATACTGTAATTAGTATGTGATTGTTGATGTAAGTCCACAATGTAAAAAAAAGATAAATTCTTAAAAAAAAATTGTATATAGTGTAGTGCTTTATGGTTATATAACATTGAAAATAGAAAAAACTGAAAAGAGTAGAGGCTTTTGAAATATGCTATTACACAAGTATGTTGAAAATTATGTGGATCGATAAAATTTGAGTCTTCCAAATTGTAGAAGAGAGAAGTTACGTTTGTATCAGAAATCTTGAAGAACCAAACTAGGTTGATATGTGTCATATAATAAGACATTAAGAGGTTTGATTAATTCTATAATATAAGTTGAAATATATTTGTACTTGTGTCACTGGGAATTTGAGAAGTGTTGGTTTTTTGTATCCTCTAAGCCTGGGGTATAAGATTTCAAAAGATTGTACACATACTTTGCTCCTAAATCATAATTCTTTACCTGCTAATATTAATGCTAAAAATATGTCATAATTGCTTAAAGTAATTCATTTTTGGCTGTTCATAATTGACAAAGTTGACAGTTATTTTAATTAATTGTAGATGTAAGATATTTTTGTTTTCTTTCCAAGGCTGTTTAAATTTTGTATTGTTTTTCGAAATTTATTTTGTTTTATTGTTAATGTTCTGTGATAAATCACACCACTCGCTGTAGTTTAATTTATCTTAAATTAAATTTATCTTACTTTTGTTTTTTTATTTTATTTTTATTAGTTGGTTATCCCCCACCTTGATATTTATTTTATTTGAGGGAGTACTTCTGTTTTTATGTTTAGTCTCTGGAACCACTGTAAGGTATTACTTCAGAGGATCAATGATGATGATATGTATGAATGTAAATGAAGTGTAGTCTTGTACAGTCTCAGGTTGACTATTCCTAAGATGTGTGGTTAATTGAAACCCAACCACCAAAGAACATTGGTATCCACGATCTAGTATTCAGGTTCGTATAAAAGTAACTGCCTTTACTAGGATTTCAACCTTAGATCGCTTGACTTCAAAATCAGCTGATTTGTGATGACGGGTTCATCACTAGACCAACCTGGTGGGTTAAGGGGGACATGTAATTTCATACTTATTCTGAGCTCTATATTTTATTATTTAAACAGATTTTATGTGTTGTTTATGTGTATGCAATAAATCATGCTCATCATTATTATTGTTATATAAAACTGATAATTGATTTATCCAAATTTTTTCCAGTGATTTTTTTATTTATTTCTTTTTGTCTTAGAACAAAAAACATACACCCAGTTCTTCTAGGTTTTATTTAACTCAAGACTATCTACATGCTTAACAAGGCAGAAATTGTTGAATCTTAACTTAATATCAAAAAGTTGACAATATTGCTGCCTGTTCTTTAATAATGCAGGTATACAGAGGTAAGAATATTGAGGTTGTACAAAAAATAATGGATACTTATTTTATAGGATCTTATGTAATGTAATAGATTTTTAGGAAAAAAAACGAAAAGAATTGAAGAATTAGTGTTTTTTCTTGAAGCAGATTTCAAATTTTATATTGCTGTATGTGTATAAGATCAGATGATAAAAATTAAAATAATGCAAGATGTAAAAGAAAATTATTAAGTAATATATTTTAGACAAGTGCGTGCTGGAATATCCTGTGTTAGCATAGCTATTTTACAGAAATAATACACCACAGAAATAATAGTGTTAAATCATTTTTTAACTTTTAGGGCATTTTATTTTGCAAAGGATGTGTTTTCATTCAGGGATGTGGTGGATCTTATTTCTAAATTTGGTTTTGTTGAAATTGTTATAACAACTGTTGTTTGATAGCATTCTGAAATAAAAAGAGAATTATAAATTAACCAATGGAATTATTTTTACTTCTCCATTCACTGAGTTTTTTTTTTTGACATGCAGTATGTGATGTCAGTGTACCTTGTCTGTTGTTAATTGAGATTTTCATCATTTTCAAAGCCAAGTTCTTAGATAATTATAAAACATTATTAATTTAATAAGTAATTTTTGTACCCTTTTTGTATAATTTATTTAATTATATTCAATTTAAACTTAATAATTATATAAATCACTAAATAATTAAGTTAAATACTCTGTACATACTAAATTTAACTCTTCTTTTAGGTTTATTGTATCATCAGATTTTGATGTAATCATCCTATTAGTATTCAGTCTATATATTTTTATTTATTTCACAAATAGAAGTATGTTTGTACAATAAAACCTCTGTAACAAATTTTATAATGTTATTTAGGCAGTAGCAGCCCTAAGTTCTACTTTTTGATATGGTAGGGCGCTGCTGGAATAGTGTACACCAAATGAGAATAGCAAATAACAATCTTATAGCACTTGTTCTTCATCTTTTATTCATTTTTTGTGTCATTCTTATCCTTTTTTTATTGTATTCAGTGCACAAAAGTAGCATAAACTAATTATTTAATAATTGCTCATTATTTTGCTAATTGTATTTTTTAATTTCTCTTGTTCAAACATTTAGACTTATTTCTTTTAATGTCTAAGTATATTATATTTTATCTAATATTAAAAAGTTGTTTTTTTTTAATATAGATTTTCTTGATGTAAGAGTAATTTATCATTTTGATATTTATATCATCCATGATTATAAATTGTCACCTAAATATTGAAAGAAAAATTTGTTAAAAGGAAATTGCCCAAAATAAATTAAGGTGGAGTCAACAAAATACTTAGATCAATCTTGGTTTTCCTATGAATATTTCTAAATTATTTTGTTTTTGAACACAACATACTCTGAATGCTGTAAATAACAGGAAAAATATATAATAATGTATTTTGTTAAATCTTCATCACTGTTCTCTCTTATTTTTCTTTTCTTAATAATTTTCAAAAAATGTCTCATTCATGTACTTAAAATGAATCTGTGAGTATGACAAATCAGTTATTTTTTTAAACTTTTCTGACCAAAGTTTAGTTTTGTCATTTATTTGATATAATTTATTATACTGTAGATTTGAAAAGTTAATTTATTTATTTATATTAATTGGGAATTGTATTAATTTTGTTTTGAAACAAAGTCATTACAAAAAAAACAGTGAATTTAAAAAAAAAAGATTTCAATTAAAATAGAACTGTTGAGGTTTTGATTTCAAAATGGTGGGCTCATAATTACAAGAATAATACTGTGAAATTAACATTTGTTTTATTTATTTGTTGTTGGTATTGCATATTATTACTGGTTTGATGAATTAAGTAAATCTGTTTGTTAAGTTTGTATCTAATAACACCTCCGCTAAACTATTTATAACGAATATAAAATAATGAAAAAAAAAAATTTATTTTATATACCTGAGGAGTAATCGAAGTGGTTGTCGGTGGAGCTCTTGTTGGTTGATTTCGTTGCAGCAGGTCACTGATTGCAGATCTGTCAGATGGGTCGACGGTGTCTGCAACTAGTTCATTTGTCTCCTGTGGGTCATCTGGTATAATAGTGCCATTCGGAAAGCGTCTGACTATTGTTCCATTAGGATATAAGCCATAAACTACGAATGGCAGTTCAGTGCGAGGAGTTGGACTGGGTACACGCCGCACAAGGCTCTTATTTGGTAACAAACCATACACCACAAAATCAGCACTAGATTCTTCAAGCTCTTCTGGTGAATTATCTATTCTATCTTCTGCCATTTGTATTTGATTTATGTTATATTTTATTTGTGTACTAATCTTTTTAGGTGATTGTTTTTGCTCAGATTTTTTTTTTTGTTTATCAGTTGTCAGTGTTAATTTAGTTGTTGAAGGTACAGTTATTGGGTTATTTAGTAGTGCTGCAGCAGTAGTTATTAAAGGTATACCAGAAGCATTTTTAGAGTTTATAAATACTGGTATAGGTGTGGTTGAAGATTTTGGTGTCGGTTTTTCATTTTCAGATTGTCTTTTTATGTTGGCTTTTGTGGATGTTGTAAGTGGTCTGTTTGTAGTAGTTTTTGGTTTTGTAGTTGTTACTGGTGGTTTTTTAGTTGTTTTTGTTGTGGTGGTGGAAGGTTTTGTTGTTATTCTGGGTGTGGTTGTAGTTGTGGAAGGCTTTCTTGTTGTTGTAGTGGTGGAAGGTTTTCTTGTTGTTGTTGAAGTGGTGGGAGGTTTTCTTGTAGTAGTAGTGGTGGTGGAGGGTTTTCTTGTAGTAGTGGTAGTGGAAGGTTTTTTTGTTGTGGTAGGTGGCCTTTTAGTGGTTGTTGTGGGAGAAGGTGTAGTTGTAGTAGTAGTGGTGGTATAGGTGGGGGGAGGTGTAGTGGTAGTTGTAGTAGTAGTGGTTGGTGGTGGTGTTGTAGTAGTGGTGGTGGGGGGCGGAGGTGTTGTAGTTGTAGTAGTGGTGGAAGGTGGTGTTGTAGTTGTAATAGTAGTGGTTGGGGGAGGTGTTGTAGTAGTGGTGGTGGGGGGAGGAAGTGTTGTAGTTGTAGTAGTGGTGGAAGGTGGTGTTGTAGTTGTAGTAATAGTTGAAGGTGGTGTTGTAGTTGTAGTAGTAGTGGTGGGGGGTGGTGGTGTTGTAGTTGTAGTAGTAGTTGAAGGTGGTGTTGTAGTTGTAGTAGTAGTGGTGGGGAGAGGTGTTGTAGTTGTGATTGTTTGTGTAGAAGAAAATTTTAATGGTATCATTGTTGTAGAAATCTGTCTCAAAGGTTTATTTGTTATTTGTGCCGCCAATAAAGACTTCTTGGATGTTGCATCAATAATATTTATTGTTGCACTTGTCTGTAATTTAGGTATTGTTGTTGTTGAGAATGGTTTGATTGTACTACTTATAAAATTTTCACTTTCAAATTGTTTAGTTTCAGATGCTTTTATTATTTCATTTATTTGTATTGACTTAGGGGTGGACTTTTGAGCTGGAAATTTTGTTGATGTAATTTTATTTAAATTATTACTACTTTTTGGTTTAGGGGATGGCTTTTGAGTTGTTCTGGTGATAGGCCTCTTTGTAGTTGTTGAAGTTTGTTTACTGAATGAATTTTTATTGGTTATATTTTTATTTGTCACTGGAAAGTTAAAAGAAGGTTTTGTTAAGTTTGTTATCTTTAATACCGGTGTAGAAGAAGAGACTGGGAATGTTGTTGAAGGGCTTGTGTTTTGTGTAGTAGTTTTAGTGATTGTAATCTCTGGTGTTGTTGTAATTAAATCATTTTTAATGTTAGAAGTATAGTTTATAGCAGAAGCTATTGTGCTGGTTGTTGTGCTAGAAGGGAATTCAGCAGAGGAAATGTCAGCAGTGCTATCTGGATGTGCAACCTCAGTGTCCCATGCATTAGTGGCCTGAAAATAGTAACCCCTTTAAAATATGTACATGGTTTAGATTGTTTCAGAATTAGTAGAAATTAAACAGCTGCAGAATTGTTAAAAATTTTTATCATAAAAATAAAAACTTTATTGGCATAAAAAATATTAGTTCTTTAACACAAACTATAATTTTATTCTTTTGTACTTTAAATTGACCTATTAGAAATGAAATCAGTTTTTTTATAAACCTGTCTGATTTACTGAAATAAATACACACAGATTTCTTTGGTTTTCAGTTTTTGTATATTATGTAAGATACGTAGCTTATTTATATTAATTAAATAAATTTATTGCTTGTACTGATATAATTCATTAATTTTTCTTTCAAAAAATTACATTTATTCTATTATGTTACTTATGTATAACACATTTATGTATTTTCTTTATGTATCAGTTTAGTTAGGTCATTTTAGTGATCATCTCATGGTAATGATAGAAATTTTCTTTGTACTTTCATTCAAGTAAGAAACTTCTATATAGTTTCTTTGTCATGTGGTAAAGTGATGTATTTTGTCCATTTTTAAGGAAATTTGTATTATGTTTTTGTAATGAAACATACTACATGCATAGAATAAAATTATAATTTGTTGTCATAATGCACAATTATTGAATGAGAGAAGTAACAAGACTGTTGTGCAAATCATAATCCTGTTGGATGATTACATAACATTTATTTTTATTAGTACGAGGTCTGTTCAAAAAATAACCGAATTTTTTTTCTGGGGTTTATAAGGATATTTTGAGTTGTCTAGTTGGTATCACTGCATAGTGTAGGAACTAATGAATAATTCCCTCACCATCCACACGCCTCTGTGATGATTTGTTTTACATTAAATTAGTAGGGTGTATCCTAAGTAGGTGTTTGTTGTTTACAGCAATTTTTGAGATGAGTGAATTACATAAACAAAGAGTTACAATTAAATTTTATGTTAATTTTGGCAAAAGTTTTACTAAGATGCTTATGGGTAGGATTCTGTTTGCCATTTATAATGCTGTGAATGATTCAGGCATTTTAAAGTGGCAAAGAATCAACTGAAGATGTTGCTCATTTGGGAAAGCCATTGAAGTCAATGGTCATATCTCACATTGTCTAAATGATTGATATAGTAAGGTCAAATTGATGTTTTTAACAGTTTATGAGGTAGCAGAAAAGACTGGGTTTTCTGTGGGTTCATGTCACAAAATCCTAACTAAAAAATTAGGGAATGTGTCATGGCACTGCCAAGTTTGTTCCAAAGTTCTTGATATGAACAGAAAGACAACTGTGTAGCGTTCTGTAACAAATTTTTGAATTTGAGGTAATGAAACTATTTTTGATGATAATAACTGGCAATGAGAAGATGTGGTGTCAATCATCAAGTTCAATCAAAACAGTTTCAATTTAATCAAACAAGTTTCAATCATCACAGTGGCCTGGAAAATCTTCACTGAGACCAAAAATGACATGCAAAAGTCATTTAGACACAAAGGTGTTGTTGACAGTTGTCGTGACATCAGAGGGATTGTTCATTATGAGTTTCAACCTGCAGGGCAGACAGTCCAAATGCTGGTACTACTTAGAAGTCATCAGACGTCATCGTAAAAATGTGACAAAGAAAGTCCTGAACTCTGGCATGACAACTCATGATTCCTTTACCATGACAGTGGGCAACCCACACGTCAATCTGCTAGTTTTGTACAAAAAATTAACTTAAGTTATCTCTCACTTGCTGTACTCACTCAGTTAACTTCTGCTTATTTTTTTTATTTATAAAATTCAAATTGCTATTAAAAAGACAAAAAGTTGAAACAACATGTATAAGAAAATTTGTGGATTGCCCTATAAGCTATTTCAAAAAGTATGTTCGAGAGCTCAAAGTAAAAGGCACATTGGAAAAAGTGTGTTTAATGGGAAGGAGAGTACATTAGGAGATTAATTGTATAGCACTGTAAATATTCAATAAGAGTTTTTTTAGGAAAGCAGAAAACAAGAGTAGTTGTTTAAGTACATAATGAATAAAATTATTGAACATGTTAACAATATTAACATGTTTTTGTCGGAATATGAACATTGCTGCTTAGTTTAAGTAATAGTTACTTAGTTACTTATGGGTGTAATACAACCACTCTTACTTACTATTACTTGAGCTAATTACTTGTAGCTATTACAAGTAGCTTGATTTCTAATTTTGATATCTCATAATGGGTGAAGTTTGATTGATTTGGACAAGTACATCTTATTATCTACAGAAGTTGCGACTGTAGGTTCAAAATAGGTTTAAAGACAACTTGCTTTCTAATTGATTTAAAAAGTTAGTAGTTTTACCCTTTTTTTTAAATAAATGTTTTAACTAGCATGCTTAGTAAGGGACTAAAGGTAACTTGGTATATCACTTATTGATATCTGTATTCTTTTAGAGTGACTTTAAACTAAAGGGAATCAGATACTATGACAAATAAATAAATAAAAAATTCATAAATCATTTAATTTTCTTGGGGAACATTTTGTTACTAATATAATGCTAATGATATATGTTCCAGGCAACAAGTGTAAAATTTTTTTTTTAATTTTGTTTGAAAGTGTATCTTAAAGTTATAATTAGTTGATGTTAAAATTTGAATTTGTATCTATAAAAGAAATATTTAATTTTTTCCTTTTTAAATCAGAATCATGGGAGTATCTGAGAACTTATTCTTAACTTATTTTTTTAACATGCAGTTTTAGATATAAGCAGGGTTTTAGTCACCCTGCTTTGCATTTATATACATTACCCAACATGTTTAAAGCATTTGACAAAGCAGAAATTAAAGCATCACAATAAAACACTGTGTAAATGTTTAAATTTGCATGAAATATTCTTATCATAAAATAATGGAGTCAAAAAATACAAATTCAAATTTAACTTATTGTAGTTTCATAAATCGCTTATAAAGTATCCAGTAAATCACATAGGAAATTAATTGTATTTATTAAATTCAGAATATATTAACTTAAATTTCATCATAAATTTTTCAAGGCTGTGATTGTGTACTTCTCTATAATTCATTTTTAATTTGTTAGTTGTTTTTGTCATTATAATAGTTATTTAAAATTATGTAAAATATATGTAACTATAATTGGTCATAAGTTATTTTTTCAGGTTTCTTTACGACAACATACTGACTGATAAAGTAAATAATAATTATAGAGAATTATTTTTATTCAACTTCATTTTTATATAAACAACTAGGTGTTACAAACAGTTAAGTTGTAGACAACATGACATGAGTCACGTCACACATAAAAATTACATACCATTTCTAAGAATAACAAGTATTCCTTACCAGGCTTACTAGGGTAAGTAATTTTATTACACTGAAATACAGATGATATTCAGCCCTAAAAATGACACCATTCGCACCTCAGAGATTATTTGTATTGTAAACATCATTATTCTCGGAGAAAGCAATATTGATTTGTGCTACTTGTACTTTGGATATTTTATCTGTCAAAAGTTGTAA
Organism: Lycorma delicatula; assembly: GCF_047948215.1. Lineage (NCBI taxonomy): Eukaryota > Metazoa > Arthropoda > Insecta > Hemiptera > Fulgoridae > Lycorma > Lycorma delicatula. Next base: position 147,702,119 of record NC_134456.1, on the reverse strand, counting down.
CATATGTCAAGAGTTGAAATATAGTGTAAAGCAACCAATGAAATGATTAAACCATCAAATTGATTGTGCTTTTAGATTTAATTGAATTTTTATTTCAGATTTGACATCTGAAAATACATTGACAGAATTCCGGATAATAAATACAGTCTTTCATAAAGTTATAGTTTGAAAAGAATAAGCAGTCTATTACAGCTAATAATATTGTATATATATATATATATGTACAGTAACAATCATTAATTTATAAATTGCTTTTGATAAAAAGATTTTATTAAATAAATTAAAGAGTGCTGATCATTTTTCTACCAAACTTGAGCAGATATACCCTTCAACCTAAAATTTAGGTTATTAGTTATCAAGTAATGATAATAATTAGTTGATTGTTCTTTCCAAAAAGTCATGGAACAGTTTAATAGATCAACAGGTATGATTTTCTGAACTTAGTTCAACTTGTTCTAAACAGTAAGAAATAAACATATCCTAAAGAGAAAAAATGGAAAAATAAGAAGCTTAGTTTAGTTTATAATAATTTCAATCAATTAATTATTCACTTGCTAAGAAAAGGCAGGGGTAAAAGAAGAGAAAGATCATTTGTAGTTGTGTGCTCACAAGATTGTGACAATCTTAAAAGAAGTTCTTTTCTCATAGGTTATAGGAGTAAATGATTCTCTTTACCGACACCTAGCATAGAACAGGTTCACCCATTAATACCTTAAAGTAGAGAAATTTTGCTCCTTAGACATTCTTTGTGATTTTTCTTACTGTGTTTCTCCATTTATTCCTTCAGTAAGCAGGTTCACATTTTATTTGCATATATCTTTCCCTAGTGGAAAAAATTCTCTTTGTTTTTGCTTGCTTTGCTTTACTGGGCAGGCACTTCTTGGTATAATCAAAAAGGTATTTAAGTCGTTTTTGAAACACTGTTGGTCCTAGATTTTTTTTGTTACTATTTTTCTCTTATATTTGTTTTTTTGATTATTTGTAAAATAAAATTTCACCATAATTTAAATATTAAAACTGTACAAAAACGTTTTTACATAAATGATTTATATACATTCTTAATATATATACCTAATATTTACAAACCTTAAAGTTTAAGGTGCTTTCTAAGCCGCATGCTTAAATATTTATACATTTCTATTTGTATAGAATTGTTTTATTTAATATTTCACTATTTTTTGTGTGATGTGTTGTTTTTTTATTTTGTTTTTAGATTATTTATGTAATTTTACTCATCGTTAATTTTTATTTATTTCTTTTTTTTTATATTAAATTTGTAAAGTGAAGAATCTTGAGTTGTTTATTGTTAATAATAAGTAATTATTAGTTCTAAGAAAAACTGAGCATTTTATTAAAATATATTTCTTTCTAGAACAAGTGAGTATTGTGGAATTATTATTTTGATATTTTAGTTTAATCTGATTGTATTTATAAAAAAAATTCAATTATCTATCTCACTCATTCATCAATGCTTTTAACTATAAAAGTATAAAAGAAAAGTAATTTTTAATATCAGTCTTTGTTATGGATGTAAAATTCATTAACTACCATATAATTAGTTATACATTACATTCATTCATTTCTAAAATAGTCATATTTTTGTTTTATATTTTGACTATTTGCTTTAAATATAAATTAGTGACCAGATAAACTGGCAAAACAATTCTAAACAATTAGTCACTTTGTGCTTTTATTATTTTACATGATTTTTTGTGCTGGAGATTGAATTCTGCCAGTTGAAGTAATTTTTTTTTTAATGTACATACATACAAACATACATACATACATTTAATTTTTTATCATATCTTACATATAAAAATAATAGTAGTTTATGTGAAATATTATATTATACTAAGAAATAGAGGACAAAACATCAATTTTTTTTAACAGATGAAAATAAATATTTTCCATTCAGTTGAACATGTAAGTAAATCATATTTATTTTTTCTTAAATCATTGTTTAAAATCAGCAACAGCTAGATGATTCAATAATTTATGATTTTCAATAATTTATGATGATTTTCAATAATGATTCAATAATCTGTTTAATAGAATAAACTGAAAGTGTTTAATGTTCAAGTTGGCACTCCTGATAAAAAAGTATCAACTGTTAAAAGAATTTCCTTATTATAAGTTCTTTTGTTTATTTCAAAATGTTGACTTTGCTTGAAATGTGTACTGTGGGTACCGTGGAAGAACAATATGCTGCAATAAGACTTATTTTGTGAATGTGTAAAATCAGCCAAAATTCATTTTTGGCAGGGGTGCACTGGTGTCGGAATGCCGTTCAGGTACTGCTTTTTGAGAGAAATAAAATATTGTCCTTTCACGTACAATTTATTTTAACTTAAGCCAATAAAAAATATAATCTAAGTTATAAAAATCAAACTGCATGAAAATGTCCTTGAATTTGGATATCCGTAGGCAAAAGTAACAAAAAAGTTGGTAAAAATTTAATTCAAGAAAAAAAATTAACATTTGACATGAAAAAAATAAATCTTGCTTCTTTTCACTGTAAACATCAAAATGACTGAGCATTTTTCATAACATTCTCATGAAGCCAGCTGCATGTGGCTGGTGGACTATCTTCTTGTGGTTTGCTATAATATAAAATCAAATGTTCTGGTATTGGAAAATTTACGAGTGCACCCCTGGTTTATGGATGTTAAAAAAATATAGTAAACTATGTAGTAATTGTGTAAAATTTTTTAGGACCAAACACAGTTAAATCAAGCAAAAAACCAGTGTCATTGATTTTCATCATAGTGGAAGATCAGTGGAAGTTTTGTCTTGATGCTTTTGCAAAATCACATTAATGATCTTATTCGCAAGGATAAAATCATAATGATTTGAAAAATTGCTGAAATTTATAGTGGAAGTATTGTGGCTGTCCATTCCATTATCCAATGTAAGCTGAATTACCACAATGTGTTCAAAGTATTTTTGAGGCCGTTGATTCAAAATCATAATCACCGGAATTCACATTTGTATGAAACTTAAGCAATAATTTTTAGTGGAATTTATTGCTTTTTTAGCATTACATTTTATTTTTAAATTTATTGCATAATTTTTGATGAAAATTAGATTCATTGTTTTTAACCTGTATCTAAATGCTAGAGTATGGAATGGAAACATCTTAGTTCACCTGCTTGTAAAAAGTTCAAAACCTATGCTTCGGTCAGAAAATTGATTCTAGTAGTACTTTGGGATCTAAAGATCCACTTTATTGTGGGTATTTGGAAGCCACCCTGTATGGTTCAAAAGACATGGGAAGCTATGCAAAAGTTGGGTCAGGAGGTGTTGCTACATCAACCTTATTATTTTGTTTGTTTTTTCCTCTTAAAGAGTATTTACATGGCACTGTGTTTGGTAACAATGAGTGGGTCAAGAATGGAGTAGAAGAGTGACTCAGACATCCAGGTCTGCAATTCTTTGCCAATGGAATAAGAACGCTCACAGAAAGATGGCATAAGTTCTAAATGTGTGTTGAAAAGATGTATTATGCTACAAAATAGAGTATGTTGATTAGATGACTGTTCTATAGTTATTTGTCTAATTATTGAACTAATTATTAAACCTTCATGTGTATACCCTTATTAATATTGCTAAATGCAATATTCATTATTGAACGAAACATTTAATTAAGAATGTAGGAAAACTTTTATTACATTATTCAAAATATAACTATTACATGACTAACTATTTTTATAGCATTGTACTGTAATTGTAAGTTTTCATTCTGAAGAATAATAACAGTTACATATTTTGAAATATGCTAAGTACTTTCTAACTGTTGCCATAACATAACTATAATAACTTTTTAGGAAACAAATATATACTTACAGGCGTTGATATACTTGAAGAATATGTGCTTTTGGTTGTTAATGAGCTTGCTGTTACTGTAGAAGATGGTGAAGTTTGTTCCAGTATTAGACTATCAGATTCCTGTAATTTACTATCTTTGCATTAGTAAAAATGTTTAGCTTGTGATTTATTTCAAATATTATAGTGAAACTGTATTAACCAGTTGACTGCCATTTGGAAGTTGTAAGTGAAAATTCTTTGTGCCAGTTCAATTTACGGTGAAGCATACATATGGAAATCACTTTTCAATAATTTTATTTGTCGGGAGGATTATAGTTCTCATTTGTTGTTCTTTTCTTTACCAGACTGATTTAGCTGTTTGGTTTTTTTTTAATTTGGTAGTTTTAGTTTTCTCTTCCAAATTTTATCTTATCTAGTAAACTTCTCTCTTTGAATAAGGATATAAATATTAAAATAATGATGATGTTAATTTTAATTACTGTTTTATCAAATTAAATTAGATAGATATATTTTTTGTAGTTTTTCTCCTCTTTATAACATAGACTTCCAGTACCTACTGTGTTAACATAATCTCAAAATACTTAATGAGTGGTTGTTAAAAGCATAATGTTAAAATAAATATATATAACATATTTCAGTAAAGTTACATAAATTCTTTTTTCCAATTTTTATACTTAGAACCAGATGTATGCTTCCATGTAAGGTGATCAGTTATATATTGATATGGCATAAAAAATGGAATGGCAGCCAACTGTTAGGTAAATTAAATAGTTATGGAAAACTGAGAAATTGTATCCATGAAAAATGATGTTTAATAATTTTATTTTGTAGAGATTTAAGATATTTGAGCATTTATTGTAATCTTTATTGTGGAGACTGTGTATGGTATTATATGCTTATCATTTATAAATAAGTTTAAAAATTTGGCATAGTTTTTTTTTCAGTTATTTCTTCACTCTCAGTAATGTACAGTTGTCATGAGCAGAGATATGGAATTTATTTTTCCAGATTATGAGTTAAAGAAATTTAAAGTAATAGAGTATAGGAAAAGCTAATGTTATTTTTAGTTAAGTAAGTTTATATCTAATTTCATTTTAATTACTCTAGATTATAGCTGTCGAGGAGATCTAAAAAAAATTATATTTAATTAAATTCTTTACTCATAGTGTGATGTAAGGAGTCTATTCAAAAAGCTGCAGTAAGATAATTAAAATTATCTTTTTTCTTTTCTTTTTTAATAAATGAATGTCTTAAATTTATTGTTATTAAATAGTACCTGTACCAACATTTAGGTAGTATTGTCATTAAAATTTCTTTTTAGGATTCTTAATTAATACTGGCATGCATAGATAAAATATAATGTCATCTAGATAGTTAGGATCTGTAATAATGTAAGAGTACTCTTGTTTTTTTTATTTTGTGATCTTTAAAATTAAATAAAAAAGATTTTAAACTTAAACATATAAACAGGGTAATCAAGTAAAACAATCCTTGAATAACTTTTCAAAAGTTAAACATGGAAGAATGAAATTTAGCCAGTGCTCCTCTCAAAATTATTATTTGTTTTTTTGTATAAGACCACTATTTGGGGTGTACTGATGTCCATTTTTTAAACTAGCAGTGAAAAATAATAAATTGCTGTCATTTTGGTTAGGGCTGGGGAACCTGAAATTTTTACATCAACGTTTTTGTTTATCACTGCCCTGAAAATGATGGGTCAAAGCTTTTTCTGTCTCTTTACATCTAACTTTTTTGAGATGTGCCCCACAGAGGTATAGGGTTGTTTTGGTCTCATATCAAAAAGTAGATTGTTTTGAGGTAGGAACATTTGTTATTTATAATTTTTCAATTTATAATAGTTGAAAAGTTATTTAAGGGTTGCTTTAGTTTAACACTGAATTTTCTCTGAAAATTCTTATTACGTTGGTGGCCCTTTTTATAATTATGGGATGCTAAGGATATGTGGAAAAAAATTGACTGTCATAAAGGAGTATATGCAACTGCAGTAAGGCAAGAGGAAAGTACAATGAGTTTTACTTTATGATGAGGGTTGACCATAATTATTTATTACAAACATTTTTCTAATATTTAGGGTCAAATTTATGAAAATCTGTTGTCAAGAGAATGGCAAGTGGAAATAGTTAGATCTGTATGTGCTGTAAATACATCTACATATATATTTTAAGTTCTGGTGAAGTTAAAACACTTCATGCTAAGCAGATACAAATATATATATATATTATTAATACAAAATGTATCAACTGACCAGCGGCTTTAGAGTGGATATGCTATTAGCATATATGACGGTTACTGGAGGAAGTGTTTCTGGAACTTCAGGTAATGTTGTTTGTTGCTGTCGTAGACGTCTTGCATTCAGTCTTGCAGCAAGTGAACTTTCTGATATAGGTGGTTGATTTGTTGTAGTGGAAGGTAGTTTTGGATATCTAGCAAGTTTTGAGTAGCTTCTTGTTACTGTTCGTGTATCTTCTGCTGTTTAATAAATTATGTGTCACATTTTAGTAATAAAGTCTTATTTTTAATAATAATAATAATTATGAATAATAATAATAACAATAATAATGATGATGATGACTATAACAGAACTCAGCTGACTGTTGTGTGTTTACTTCATGTTGACATTTTCTTATGTCTTCATGGATGTGAATTGGTGAGTTATATAATGGACATAAAGTAGTCAGACAGCTTGCAGTTATTGTCTATACCCTGTAGTCAGCAAATTCTGTGACACGTAAGGCACAGTTATAACCTTACAAATCAGATCAAGAAATTGAGCATATTTATTTTATTAAATATTAATTACTTTAACATCAAGACAGTAAAGTTATAGGCCTTACCCAGATATTGTTTCATTGTTAATCCCAATATCAGCCTAATTTAAACAAAATTATACTTCCATTAGAATAATTTGGTAGAAACCTACTCAAAAATATAAATATATCCAACTATGGTCAGAGACAGACTTATATAAAATTATTTTAATACTGGCAGTGTTGTAACAACAAAAGTGCTGTCTAGGTAAGCTGTCATTTTCTGTCTTGGTGTTTATGTAATTGCTATTCAATTAATTATGTTAATACAATGGATTCAATACATTTGATAAATTTTTATAACTCGCTCAAATCTAATTAAATCCAATTTTGTTCAATTTTATTTTTTCTTACAAGAATATTTTTGAAGAGTTTTTGATTTGCTTTACAGGTATTTGCTTTACTAATTAATTAAGAAAATAACAAGGTATGTCTACTAAATAATGATACTATATTTCTGTATATAAGAGAAAGCAGTGAGAACACCTCTTGGCAGTCTTGGATGTGTTTGAACCTGCATGACAGACTTCAACACTGTTGATTGTAATTCATCGTTTAGTGGAGTTTGTGCTAGAATAATGCAGAGTTTAAATGCTGAGCAATGTGTGAATTTGAAATTTTTAGTAGAGTCAAACAAAACACCAATGGAATGTTTGTAATTCTTACTAAGAATTACAAGGAAGTTGCTGCATGCCTTTGAGTGGTAAAAACGAATTGCTGAAGGATGTCAGAACATGGAAGATGATGCCTTAGACAACCTCAATTTGAAGAACAAAATATAGAAAAATTAAAATTAGCCAGATGTTTGAGAAGATTGCCAACTCAGTGTTCGAATGATAGCTAAAGTGTAAACATTGACAAAGACACAGCATGGAAATTTTGCATGAGGATCTCGACAACTTAAAAAACGTTTGTATCAATATGGTCCTTAGGGTTTTCAAACAAGAATAAAAAGTATGCTGCAAAGAAATTTGTGCTGACATACTGTAGCAACCTGATACCAACCTCAACTTTAAAAAAAAATAAAAAACATCATGATGAAATATGAATCTTCCAGTATGATCCTGAAATAATACAACAGTCAATACACTACAAAACATCGTCACTCAAGAATGAAAAAAATTCTCATCAAAATGAATACAAATTCAGAGCTATGCTCATGGTATTTTTTGGTTGTCAAGGATGTAATTTTGGAAAAATTGGTCTAGAAGCTATAACAGTGAATCATCATTACTTATAAGCAGTTTTCAACTAATAAACATGCTGCTGCACTGGAACATCCTGCACATTCACCAGATTTACCACCATGCAATGTTTTTCTTTTCCCTAAGTGAACACTTTCTTGCTTAAAGGAACACTTTTGAATCGATTGCGGTAAAAAAAGAAAACACTAATCATGTTAAACAGCTGACAAATATGATTTTTCTCCAAGCCTTTGAACAGTGGAAAACAAGTTTGCGTCAGTTTGTTAGTGGCAAATGGGAATGATATTAAAGGATAAGTATTAGAATTGAAATATGCAATTCAGATAAAAATATATAGAATATTGCATCAATTTGTTATTTAATAGACACACCTTGTATCTTTTTTCTTTTGACTCAATGTACTACAAAAAAATGTCAGATTGATGCAGTGAATTAATTGTGCATCACCACACTCTGATGTTTTGAGTAAGTGCTTCAGTGAAATAACTACGAAATAAATACCATGGATATGTTATAAAAATGTTTTTATCGTTATGTAATTTACAGATAGACAAATTTATTCTATAATTTATCTGAATGAACATTTTTTTTATTAAGTAATATTCTTTTCTTTAATTAAGTACCAGTTTTCTTATTTACTCTTGATTATCTGAATTGCAGTGTCTGTAATTGTTTTAGCTAATAAGTTTCCTTTTTAAATTTTTCTTTTTAAGATTCATTTTCTACTGAATAATTGTCATCTATCCAAGACTGCTTTTTTGCCTTGCTTTTCTGTTTTATACATAACTGATGAAAAACAGACTTCTTGAGTATAATGTTGCATTACATTTATCTAAGATGAGAATTAACAGTTAGCATTTATAGTCTGTTATATGTCAACTTTTCCCCTTCAGTTAATCTCAGTGGCATTTAGTTCCCTGAGCTCTAGATCCTTGAATATACTGATTTTTATATTCATAACATTCCCATAATTTAGAATAACAAATCAAGAAAGCAAATTTCAATATCTTGGTTTTATAAACATTAGGCAGTTAAACTTTTGCATTTTAAGTGTGTTAAGTATTGATATCCATGACTTAACAGTTTTTACAAAATTTTAAATCAACTAAACTTTCTTTTAAGGTAAATATTTTAAAAACTTTATTTAAGTACCATTAATTCCATGTGAAGTCTAGTTTCTTTGAATATGCCGCAGGGAACTCTAGAATTATGTTAGATATGAAATTGGTATTTGGATTAGGTTTCGATAGAGGGATTTATAAAATTGCTGGCTTCATTGTATTAAGTTGTGCTCAGGACAATCGAGTGGAGGACTAATGTCCGTCCTCCACTTTACATTAAATTCAATTAAATATTAATTGTTTGTATTGTTAATTCTAACATTGTAAATTAGTATCAAATCAAGTTATAGTATTCTCACAATAAAATTTAACATTACATAGTAATAAAACAATTGATTTTTCACTTTTGAATAATTTTATGCAGCGTCTGTTACTGCTAATCATGTTAACAATGTAAAAATATTACATTGTAAATTCTTTCAACAGGAATGGTGTTCAAAACTATCTTAACCAGCGTATCTGTAGTGACGAGAATCCTTATGATACCTTCCAAAGAAGCTATCAACAAAGATTTTTCCCGAACATATGGGCAGGTATTTTTAATGACTGTCTTTTGGGTTTTGTCATTCTACCAAATCATTTAAGTGAAAAAATTATCTTACTCATTTGCCAAAAATCTTCCACATTTTTTGGAATCTCTACAATTAAGAGGAAATATATGGTTTCACCACAGTGGAGCTCCAGCACATTTCAGTCAGTTGGTATCAGAATTTCTGCATGAAACTTTCTATGAAAAAATGGATAGACCATGGAGGGCCAGTGCTCTGGCCTGCCCAAATATATGACTTAAACCCTCTTGACTTCTACCTGTGAGGCCATTTGAAACATATTTTTTATTCAACTCCAATACTCAACATTGAGGATCTACAACAAAGGATCCAAAATGGATCTAAAAAAATTAGATGTACTGGAATTTTTGAACGGTTAAGATATCTCTCAGAAAAAGACTGGAGACTTGTGTAATCTCCAATGATGGACTCTTTGAGCATCTCTTATAACTTATAAATTTTTAACTGTTTATTTTTTTAAAAAAAGTATACCTAATGTTCTACAACAATTAACGTAAGATTATCACAGGTTGTTGTTTTATTTTTTTAATTATTAGATCTATTACTGTGAGAAAATTATTATTTAATTTGATACTAATTTACACTATTAGAATTAACAATAAATAAAAACAATATTTAATCAAATTGAACATAAAGTGGAGGACAAGAAAACAGACACAAAATTACATCAATTTTCTGCCATAACTCGGCTATTTGCCGAGTTATGAATTATAAGTTATAAATGAAAGGCCTAATATTTTAGCAAAATAACATATATTTTGGTAAAACATATATTTATGGAGATATAACGGATTGAAAAATAAAAATGGACGCCATTTGGTAATTTGCAAAGGCATTTAAGTCCTGATTTTTTGTTAATTTTAAAATTTTATTTTAAAGATGCTTACAAAATATTAATATGACTACTCTATCCAAACTTGAAATATACATTTTTATACAAAAGTAACAAAATGACGGACAGGGAGAGAACAAAGGAGAAATTGCCATTTTTCCTGAGGAAATTTTTTGTTTAGTTTTTAGAATCCGAAAAATTATAACCAGCCCACCATTTTAGAAGCATTATATATAATATAATGTAACATGTAGTTTTGATTTTTTTACACGATCTTTTTCTCTAAATTATGTGAATTATTACTTAAAAATTGAAGTACCTCATTATTTGATTTACTTAGTCATATACATTTTACAAATTTTCTCTTTTAAATTTGATATCATTCTTTAATATATTTTCTGGTTATCTTACTATTCTAGTCTAGAATAATCTAGTTTAAATAATTAGGACTAATTCATGATAAATAAAATGTATTTGTATAATTCAGCATTTAAAAGGATTCAGTTTTATGATTTTAATGAATGGATGTTGCAAAATAGTTTAATTCTTTATTGAACTACATTATTTTGTTACAAATGGAAATTTATTCTTATATACATGCTATTAATTCAAATATCACATTTTGTGAAGCTGGTTATTTTAATGCTAAAAGCTATATGAAGTGTTCGGTATCAGCTGGTTATTCAAGTTTCAAACTCATATTTTTCTTTAAATAAATGAGAACAATAATAATTCCATAATCGAAGCAGCGTATTAGTTTTTAGTGAACGATCCAATAAAGCAGTTTAATTATTCAGTCATAATTTTTTTTATTATAAACTAAATACTTATATTATTATCAATTAAATTTATGCGTAATACTGTTACCTTTGTTTGGTTTAGTTGCACTTTCAAGTTTTGCCTGTTGTGTGACAAGTTTTTTTCGAACATTTGTTTCATATAAATGATATTTTAGTTTTCCTGGAACACGCACCTCGTCATTTTCACTATCTACCTCAGCTGAATCATCTTTTATACTGGAACCACCACGTTTAGATGATGGTATAAATCTTGGTCGTTCTGTTTCTACTTCTACAGTCGGTTTTATTTTGAATTCTTTAACAGTTTTATCTTGTTCATCTCTTCTTGTAAATGTTCTCTTTGGTTTTGTTACTATTTCAATATCTTCACTTTTAGATCTACTTTGTACTTTTGGTTTTTCTGTTACATAATCTACAACTTTATCATCTATTTCCATGTATGTTTCAGGCTTTTCTGTTTTTTCCTTCAGTCTAGTTCTTCTAAAAGTTTGTCCTCGAGTAGAAGCAATATTTTGTGTTGATAGATTATCATTTTTCTGTTTTTTTAGACTTCGAGATGTTGTTATTTCTGGTATATTTGTTGAAGGTGATGGAGTAACTGAATTTTCCTCTATATTTTCATTATTGGTATTTGTAAGTTCTATGTTCTCTTCTACTACAGGAGTAGGTTTTGTAATTGTTTCCTCTTCTGAGACCTGACTTCGAACTTTCTGTAAAAAAAATTAACAAATTATTGACAAATTTTGTCTTTTAAGTCTGTTATTCTAATAATTTGTAATTTACTTCGAGTGTAGTTTTTATGTTATGTGGACTTTTTTTTGTAACCAAGTTTGTTCATGATATTCTTTATTGTTTTATATTTGTGTTTTTAATGTTAAAAACTATTTTGTGCCAAAAAATTATAAAACAAAAACAAAAAAAAACCTGTATTTGAATTTTTTTAAATGTCTCTTGTAGATTGTAGAATAACTGATATTGGTATGTAGAAAAAATGTTACTACAACTATAATTACAATATTTGTCCATTGTACATAGATCTACTGAAATATTTTTGTTAATTTATCTATTTATATTCAATTAATGTTTGAATGTTCAAATTTCTGACTTAGGTTTAAATAAGACCAGTAATTCAAATTAGTGTATTCTAATATGTTTAACAAAAGTTCTATTTAATTTTTTATTATGTGATGGCTTCTTTTTTTTTTAATAAACTTTATTTGTCATTAACTGCTGTGGTCATTAGCTGCTAATAAATGTCAATAGCATGTACCCAAATTTGTTTAGTTATGTTATCTATAGAAATCAGTTTATTAACGTGGTTGTGATTGTTACCATTTATATTTATTTCTTATCCTTTACTTTTCAGGATACTACTTGGAGGCATTCATGGTGTTGCAGTCAGTTACTATAAACCATCTAGGTTTTTTGTAGGAACTGATTGTAAAATTATAGAGTTAAACTAGCCTTAGAAATGATGAACATATGTATGCACATGAATGGGTTGTATTAATTTACTATTTTGAGTTCACTGCATTCAATTTATATTATGAATCAAATTATATTTCATTTCACATTAGATACATTTTTTTTTAACCTCTAGGTCCATCTTTAGGTATTGCTTCAGAGGATGAGATGAGTGATTTATGGTGTGTGTGAAAAATGCCATGCCTGACCGGGATCACATTAGATATTAGTATTAAATCATCTAACTCAGCGTAAAGTTCTTTTCTATTTCATTTTATTGTAGCCATTTTTCAAAATGTTTATTTTATATCTAGTGTGTTAATGTTTATTTTCTTTCAGTATAGTATTCAGTTATTTATAGGATCTTCAAATATTTATAAATATTTGAAGATCCTTTTTAAGTATACCCAAAGGAAGAAATATGCTGGTGTAAGATTACTAGATCTTTGTGATCTCAGTCTTTTGAGATAAATTAATGACCAAACAATTATTACAACTTTGGTATTGTTTCATTAAGAGTATGAAAATAGTGTCATGTTTAAACCAACTTTCTTGTTCTTTTTGCTTAAAAATTATTCCATAAACTATTGAATTAATGTGCAATAAAATTCACCATTTACAATTTTATCTTTAAAAGAAAATAAAGGACATACTCAGTGGCTAGAGAATGCTAACTGAACTAATTTTATATACTTGTAATAACTATCTGTGAGACATAAAAAGCTTTACTATTCAACTTTCAGGTATTTTGAAATAAAAGTGTTTCTTGCGAAATAAAGCCTCATTATGCTACAATAAACCAAAATTTGTTACCCCAATCCTATTTTTATTGGTAATAGATTAAAACCAGTGTCAATACTATTATTTTTTTGTTTTTTTTTTCAGTTCAACACACCAATGAAGTAAGCTTGCAGTTTTAATTTTGAGGATATTTTTTGACATATTTGTGACTGAAAAAATTATTTCATGTCCTTGAACTTCCACATTTAACAGTAATGATTGGTTTCAGCCTTTTGACTCCATACATTCCTCTTCTCACAAGATTTATGTGTCAAATATGATGTTGTTGACTTATTGGAAACCTCAGAAAGGGGAAATTTCAACGGAAACTCCATATTTTATAAATTTAAAAAATGTAAATACAAAGTTAGTCTTACTGGTATCATAAACTTGTGCTCGTTCTTTTTAAATTAGATTGCTAACATTACTTGAAGGAGTGGATACTGAAGTGATACTGGTGCATGACTATTTATTTCATTGCTACTTCAGCTAATTTTGTATACAGACTTCACATTTGACAATTGAGTAATGCAAAAAATTACCCATGTATACACCTCAGGATTGTGTCTGTTTTAAAACAGCTGTTAGTTAATGAAATCAATTGAAAGTGATGTAAATTTACTTCAGTTTTTTTTAAAATTAGATTATTTTCTGGAGTAATAATTACTTATATTGTTTCTTTACTTGTTCTAAATTAAATTAAATATTCCTCTTGTCATGATCTTATGTAATGTAACAACAGTACATTTTTGATATATCAAAATCTGCTTTGGTTATCTCCGGTTTTATTAATTGTGTTATCCATTTTAAAGATTATTAATAGATTGTTATTTGGTTTATGCAGACACATATTACATAATAATGAATAGAAAAGAAATTGCATTTATATTATATCCATCGTAGTACAAATTTTGATTGTTATGTAGGGTTTATGTAATTAATTGTTAATGGAAGTTACTTGCAATGCTTAAAAGATAATCAAATTAAAAATGTATATATGAACAAGCACAAAGATAATATAACATTTTGATAACAAAATATAAAATAAAATTAAAAAAAAAATGTAACCTGTTGATAAAGTTGGGGTCTAACTGCTAGAAGACTTGCTCTGACAGAATGTGGACCTTGCTGTTGTGCAGCTCTTTGTGCTGCTTCTCGTTGAGCCTTACGGGCTTTTAGTAATTCCTGAAATTGAAATATATTTTTTCCCATTAAATTAGTGTGCATAACTTGTCAAATGATTGCAGATCTCATGCAGAAAAATATAAAACTCATATCATAATTCATTTTTGCTGTTACAGAAAAATTACATCTAATAATTCTGAGAGTGAATATTTTGCATAATATAAATTAGTTGTAACTTATATTTGCTGAGAAATAATTAAGTCTACATTTTGTTATCAAATTAATACAATTAAACATTTTTTTTTGCTATGAAGGTGTCAGATTAAGGTGTTATATATTATTGTTCTATTGTTTGTGTAATTGTATGCTTAGTATTATTTTTTTGTGGTTTATATCCTCATCTGGTAGAAACAGTTGGACTTCTGTTAATATATATGATGAAAAAGATGTGTTTCAACTTTTATTAGTTTTGTTCTTATAATATTAAATTATAATTTGTTAAACAGCATTACAAATTCTGATAATGATTGAAAATTATTAAATATTAAACGACTCGCATTATAAACATATAGATTACCAATTAGATTTATCATCAACTTCAGAATAATCTCTACTGACACAAAATAGTTACTGTCAGTACAGAAATTATATGCACTTGAGTTTGAAGCCTTATAAAAAACAAACTACCCACAAAACAAGTCACATCAGATTTAAAATCCACATTATTTAATTCTGTGTTTTTTGAGTAGAAACTCAACAAACAAAGAATTTAATTATTTTTTGTGTGTTTTTGTTATAGAATGAAAAAACACCATTTTGAGTTTTCTGTCATGTTGATTGACCTCAATCAAAGTTTGTATACCATTAAAGAACTACTGCACCAGTCCTGCTCAGATTTTTACATAAGATAGCCCACTGTATTAACTTATCACCCCCTAAATTTTAGAACTGTACCTATAAATTTTAGATTGTGTCTCTTTGTCCTTATTTTAAATTGATGAATATAATATTTTATAAATTTTATTGCTAATCTGAATGATTTTAGAAATTTTTATATACAAAGAAATAATTATTTTAATTCACCTTTTAAAAGAGGAGAATTAAATCCTCTTTTAGCAGGTTTTTAACACCTGCTGAAAAAAAGGTAAAAATCATAGAGAAGTCATTTTCTCGTTTGGCTGCTTGTCTATGAGTACATGGTTGCGAGACTTTTCTATTTTAATAATACGACTATACTAAGTATTAGTAATGTCAAGAGTGAGTTAAAAATGATCTACACTTTCACCATAACACAACTTCAATGTTGTCATACTGCCTTCTGCACATGCATGCTTAGAGTTGATACGACTGTAGTCATGTGTGCCAAATTTGGTCCTGATTGCATCATTTGTGTTATGGCTATTACATTGTAAACATGTTCGTTGCGCTACAGTTTGCACCAAGGAGAAACAACAAGCAGTGGTGCGATTTCAACAAGCAGGGGGTGTGAAAGGGGCTAAAATTCATCATAGACTTTTATCACAATTCAGGGACAGTGCTTTATGATGTAAAAATGTTTTTGTGGATCAAGAATTTTAAAAGTGATTGAACAACTGTGATACATGAAGAGGGAGCAAGATGCCCATCAACCTCCACCACCAATGACAAGATCAGCAAGTTCGAGAGGTGGTTCTGATGAATAGGCAAGTTATCATCAATGAGGTAGCTTCTTTTTTGAACATCAGTCATGGTTCTGCCCAGCAAATCATCTATGACGAGTTCTGATGCCGTAAAGTCTGTGTACAATGGGTACAAAGACAGCCTGCCTACACATGGTTTGCCACAATATTCTAACTATCAACAGGTTGAAGTTTGAGTTACTGTACTCTTCTTACAACCCAGATCTTGCTACCTTTGACTTTCATTTGTAAGGGCCACTCAAGGATGCTTTGAGGTCTTCTATTTTTCCAAACACTTAGACGTGCAGGAAGCATGCAAAAGTTCCTTCGTGACGAACTGAAAACCTTCTTGGAAGAAATACGCAAGCTTGTGGACCATTGGGCCAAGTGCATTGATTGGGAAGTGATTAATTATAATAATGATGCTCATGTTGAACCCCCCCCCTACAATTTAAATAAATTGTAGAACAAAAAGTGTAGTTAATTTTTTACTCGTCTTCATATCTTTTTATTGTATACTAATTTTGTACCTGGTAGTAAATAAACAAGAGAAATATAACAGTAGTTTGGCTAATTTGAATATAGAACTACTAATTAATGACTATATGGAGGATATTGTTTTCAGATTAATTATTTGAAATATTATATAAACTCTTTATACTATTTGTACTCACATAATGTAAAAGGTAGACTTTGAAACAGTGATAAAGGTAAAAGTTCACTCCACCTGTTTTAAAGGAATATGTTTATTCTTTCAGTCTGGCTAATTATTATCTAACCATCAAAAAAAATCTCTGAAAAAATTCAGGTTAGTGATAAAATAAATACAATAAAAATAAATGAAATATGATCATCATCAATTTAAAATAATAATAAAGATGCAGAACCTTGACCAGTGTTTCTATGTTGTTTAGTAACAAAGACCAAAAAAAATCTGCATATTGAATAATTGTACATAAATGTTTAAAGGTACAAATCTGACATTTAGGGGGTATTAAATTATGTGAAAACTTGAGCAAGATTGATGCTCAGATCAAGCTGTTCAAGTTTTTAATTTGTTTTAATATGATGTTTTTTCCATTCTTACAACCAAAACATATCTTAAAAAATAAAAATTAAACATCACCAAACGCAGAATTAAATAATGTCAGTTTTGAATGGCTTGTTTTGAAATTGGGTGTACAGTGTTTATTTTTGTAATGGTTCAAATTTGAGTACTTTTAATATATGTACAACAGCAGATACATGGCCAGAACCAATCATTAGAGCACATCCAGCACAAAAATCATGTATAAAAAACAAAAAAACAGTTATGAAAAAAAACTGCAGATGTACACAATCTTGTGCTTCCATCCTTTGATGTAACAAATTTCTACATTAACATTCAAATACAAGAAATTATCAACATGTTACACAAGTCCTCCCAAAAAAAAATCTCATCAGATGACATAACAAAACAGAATTATTTTCTATGCAAAAATTATTACACTCCTGACCTACCAATATGTTCACTCATTTAGAGATTTTGAGCCTGCAATATTTCTACACTTATTATTACATAATGAAAATTTCATGAATGGTTTCATATGTTGATGAAATCATTCTGCATGAAAGAAAAGTAAGACATCTCTTGCGCATTCTTCTTATGCATTTCATTGGAAAATATGAGTGCAGTAAATTACTTTCTTAATCCCCAGAATTTCTAAAATATCATCCATATCTTCAAAATTTATAACTCAGAACTACCACAGTTACCCACAACATAAACATTCAGCTTTCTTTTACACATGTTACATTATCAGTCTACAACTACATTGAAAAACTTGATACAATAAAACATCTTGCAGATGACTTATTTGACCTAACTTGTAGACAACAGGGTAAAATGCAGAATCGAAAATATATCTACTTACAAAGAATAGAATATATTACATTAGCCTGGACAACCAACACCTGTACAAAATTGTCAACATTTTCAGGAAAAAGTTTGTCATTTTTAAAACCACAAAGAACATAAGATTAAATGACAAACTAATAAACATACGTTAATAGTCATGAAAACCAAGGTAATAAATAATACGAATTAAACTGCTGAGGTTGTTTGTGCTAATTATTATATTGGACAAACTGGATGCACATTCACCTGCAGGTACAGAAACATGTAAAGACATTACGTAGCAGAACTAAACCTTTCAATTACCTGATAGAAACAATATACGGACATTGGGATTGCTCATTAACCACAAAAGGGGATTACATGTAGCATATTAAACCAAGTTCTCAATATGCTAGAACAGTATTAAATTTACTTTAATACAAAAAAAAAAAAAAAAATATATCTTGATATTGTTATTAATTCTGATCCAAATGCTCCTTTGTAAGAAAATGTATTTTGAAAATGAGTCGTTTTATATTTAATAATTTTAAATTGTTATTTTTGTTTAATTAATAATATGCTAAGTATATAATTTTTTTTTAATACAGCTATTATATTTTTCTGTAACAAATTGCTTAAGCTTTTATTTAAGTACCCACTAGAGAAGTTTATGTTTTTAGATTAATATTTGTGTTTATATGAATATATTGTAGTTGTAGCAATCTTCTTAATAAAGAGATTGTATGATTATTTTGTGCCAATAATTTAAAGTAGATATTGCTTTTTTCCAACCAAAAAAATGAAATTTTGAAATTAATTGAATTGATTATCAAATAAATGTGTTTGAAATATAATTTTCAGAAGCATATGTTGTACGATTATGTAATACATTTATATTTACAAAATAGTTATAGGAATTAAAAAAATATATAGTTTACAATATTCACAAAATATTAATTAAAATTTCAGTAGCTGTATTCTAATAAGTTACTGCAGACTGACTGCAGTATTAATTATTATGTTTTAGGTAATATTTTATTTTTTTTTTTTAATTATCTACAGACTTAATTACTATTCTGAATCAAATTTTTTTAATTTATAGAATTATTATATTTCTAGAAATAATTACTTACTGTTAGAAGGTCACATGCTAAAAAAAAAAGAAGTCAATGAAAAATTTTATTTTTACCAAAATTTCTTTCGGTCCATTCCCAGCCTTCCTGAGTTGTTTGTATTCAACTGGATAATTATCATCCTCATCTATTCCATCATCAGCATTTTCAGACTTATCTTTTTTCTTCGCTGGTCGACCAGATTTTCCCTATAATTTGACACTAGATAAACAGAGCATTCATTGCGTAAAGCTCTGATAGTGAAATGTGATTATTGAATGAGTTCTGAAGTGCGTTGATGATTTGATAAGCAAGAATAATGTGCGTACAATATAATATGGGTTCAGTTTGCAAAGCTCTTAAGAAATAATATGAGTATGTCATGTTTTTGATGAGTGCGCTGATGCTTACATGAGTAATATATGTTCACTGTATCATTTTCTAAGTAAAAGTTGAACTTAGCGTCATCGTTATCATATTATATCCTATTGTAACGGTTTATTTTATCAATTTGTTTCTTATTTTCGTCGATAATTTAGTGATTTGTCCTGTGTCGTACATGGTTTGGATCAATAATATTTGTTCGTCAAAATATAAGTACAGTATTCAGAATTTTATATGTTTGTAAAAGATATAAATGTTCTGGTATTTTGTTCATCATTTTTTTATATTTTATTCATGTTATCTATTTGTCTTTGTTAAAAGTATAAAGAGATGAGTTTTTAACAGTTCTGCTGTAAGGCTTGTCATTTTTCCCCCTGAGTCTGATATGTCTGTTTCATGTTAATTAAAAGTTAAAATGAAACTGTTAAACATTTTTATTATGACATGTTTGTAAAATATTGTATTGAGGATGAAAAGCATCAAGCATGAACTTTTACTAAGCTCTATTCAATAAAAAATGTATTTTGCACTCTACATGATTATGCTATCTGATTAAATATATTTATGATGTGCAAAGTACATGATGGAAGCGCTTAAGTGATATATCTATGACTGATTACTATTAAAAAATTATGATTAAGCTCTGAAATGGTCTTAGTGTCAGAAAATAATGTTACACAAATGTCTTTATTATTTTTTTAATACATTCACTGCGTACATGCTTTTTATGTCAGTATGTATTTATGTTCATCTATGATGTGTCTGTGGTGAGTTATAACTGTTTGTAAATAACTATGTGGTCTCAGGATTGTTTAATAGTTAATTCTGCTGATAGATGTTTATATCTAATTGATGTTTTATCAAATCATAAAGTTATCATCATGAATAACATATGACTGAAAATGTAGTTATACTAGAATTTGCAAATATTATCTTTGTTTGTTGAATTTTATAGTGTAAGAAATGTAAAATTATTATTAATATTTATTACATTTTTCAAGCATGCTAATAATGAGAGTACATGCTGTAGTAATAGGTTGCAGTGAATGTGTTAAACATTTTAAGACTTTACTTGTTTAATCCAGTTGATTTGTTTTTCTAATAACATGATATTAATTTTTACTATTTTTTTTTTTATTAAAAAAAGAAGGTAATTCCTGTAATTAGCAAATTTTTAATCAGTACTGTATGTTTTGAGTTACTGGGGCACTTTATTAAAATGTTCGTCTATTGCTTTATTTGTATAGTACCTAGGCACAAAGGTAAACTTTAAAGTAGATTGTTACTTCTTTATTAAGAAAATTTAAAAATGAAGCAAATTTGAAATTCTTGTGACTACTATAAAAAGAGAGAGAAAAAAGATTTTAATGTTTACATATTAAGAGATTTGCTGTGTTTCTTTATTAAGATAATCAGCAGTTAAACTATGAAAATGAAAAACTGGCCAAAATTTATTAAATACAAACGTTTTAAAACTCACCATAATGCTTTTAGTTGCTGTTGTGACCATCTTCAATGACTGACACTACTGTTCTACATTTGTCTCACTCAAAAAATTCACTAGCAGCAGTATTAATCAGTGCTTTAGTGAAATTAACAGCACTACCATTGAAAGTTGCTTCAAGTAAGATTGAAATTCATTATGATTCAAGAATTAAAAACAATGTATTTAATAAATTTGTCTTGGTTAAAAATTGATAAATAATCAGGTATTAATATCTCTATACATAGTGCTTATCCATTAATGTGATCTGTCTTGTAAAGATTGGTTCAGATAATAAGTGTAGAGAATCAATAGGTATTTTTTCCAAATTAATAAATCTTTATGCTTGAAGTTACATATAATTTAATTATGTTTATTAATGATTTCTTCTAAGCAGGCATTTTTTTATTTTTAAAATTTGTTTTTTTTTGTATTTGCTACTATTTTATCTTTTTTTAAAGGTATTATTATTACTTTCTTTTTTTTTAGGATGCTCCAGGGGACAAAGAAATACCTTAAATAAAGTAGCAAGTTTTCTGTTCTAAACTTTATTAAGTAGAACTTATGTAAAGTGAAATAACTATCAATGTAAAATTTAAAACATATTAATGCAAGTATTAAACAGCCCATTGGACAGAAGTATTTGAAAGGTAAAAGTAAATTTTTTTATACATTTTTTCTTTTTTTGTATATATATTTTTATTTGTAATTGCACCAACAATTAGAATCATTAGTGACGCTTAATATCTGAGTGAGGGTTCTGGTAAACGTGCAGTCTTTAACAGACTCAGACCAACCATTCCTGACATGTTTAGTTAATTGAAACTCAACCACCAAAGATCACCAGTATCCACAATTTATTATTCAAATCTGAATAAAAGCATCTATCTTTATTAGGATTTGAACCTTGACTTTGAAATCAGCTGATTTACAATGACGAGTTTTACCACTAGATCTGTGGTGGGTTACATTCTTTTTATAAATGCCATTTATAATATTTTTGATTATTTAAATATAAATTGTGGCATTATATTTATTTATTTGTTTAAGATCAATAAAGTAATTCTTCAAAAGGCCAGATCAACAAATGTTAATAAGTTATTCTTTGAAATAATATTTTATTGGGGGTAGAATGTTCTTGATTAAATTTAATGTTGCACACTAAGACCATTAGAGCATTTTTACATTAATTTTTCTTACCTCATCACCTTCATTTTTCTTATATGTGCTTGACCCTCTCTTTTCACCTCTTAATGGAGTTCTGACATTTTCTTTATTTTGAGAGTTATTTGTTTCACTACTTCGTGAATTTGTATTAGTTTCTTTTAAATTTGTCAGAACATTTTGCCTGAAATTTTGTTTGCGTCTTACAGATACTTCTTTATCAGTTGATAATTTATCTTCTCCATTTAATTTTACATCTTCAGTAGCTTTATCATTCAGTTCAATTCCTTGTTTTAGATTTTGACGTGAACTGAATCTGCTAGTGATTGTTTCTGCAGTGCTTAATAATTTATCTGAATTATCAGTATTTGTTCTGTATGCTTTTCGCTCTTTAAAACGAGCTCTAGAACTTAATAATTGAGCTTCATTTACTTTTTCCTTCATATTGCCGCCATCAATTGGTAAATTTTCATTAAAATTTTCTTGTCTACCTGCAATTGTTTCTGCTGTTGTTAATAATGTTTCTGTCTGTTTTTCATTATTAAGATACTTCTTGTTTTCTCTGTGCCTAGAACTTAATAATTGAGCCTCACTTATTTTTGGTTTTTCAATATCGTCATCATTTGTTTGTAAATTTTCTTTATAATTCCCCTGTATACCTGTAATTGTTTCAGCTGTTGCTAATAACCCATCTGTTGTAATATCATTATTTAAATTATTTTTCTGTTCTTTGAGTTTGTTCCTGTAATTTAACGATGAAGAACGACTCTCCTGTTGTAAAGTACTATCAGAAGCACTTATTGATGCACTTTCTTTATTTCTTCTCCTTAAATCATTTTTTGTGAATGAGGTTTTCCTCTTATCATTTTGAGAATTTTCACTCTCACTGTCTTTTCTTAATGGGTTATTGCTATTCCGTAATGAAAAAGAATTTTTGTCATCATCATTACTTTCTCTTACACTTGTATTTATTTGTTCGTCTTTTCCTCTGGTTCTAAATCTTGACTGTCGTGATGCTAAATTTGTTACACTAGTATCTGTATTTTGAACTTGATCATCTTTATTTGTTTCTGTTTTTGATTGTCTAGATCTTAAAGATTGAACTTTTGAAGGATTTTGATCATTTTCCTTTTCCCGTGAAATGAAATTTCTTGAATTTTTAAACTGATCCTGCCTTGAATTTGTTCCATCATTGCCATTATCATTTGATCTTGATTTATTTCGTGTAGGATTAGAATTTTTATTAAAATTCTGTTGATTAAGATTTTCAGGTTCCTTTCTTATGTGTATGTTTTCATTTCGAATACTTTCAGCAAGTATTTGTGTATCACTTGTTCTGCTATGTCCCCTTGGTCTTTCATTTGGATTTATTGCATCCTTATTGACAGCTTTTTTCTCATTGCTTTCTTCAAAAGAATCTCTGTTTCTAATTTTATTTCTTCGATGAGATAAATAGTGTGCATTATTTATTGAATCAATATGATCTGATGAAATTTCTTTTCCTCTAGTTTCAATTCTATCAGTTTTAGCTGTTTCTGAATCTTCTGGTAGTAATTTTTGATTACCCATGGTTTGGGGTATTCTTTCTGTATTTAGAATAATTTTGTCCTCAGGAATCTGTCTTAATTCAGTGAGATTTTTGTTAATGTCATCATTTTGTACTGTTGTTATTCTTCGTGATAATGTTTGAGCACTGTTTGTCATTTTGTCAGTAATTTCTTGCTCATTTCCTCCATTTCTACTTCTTGAGTTTAGTAATTGTGTTCTTTGTGGTTTTTCTGTGTTCACTGAATTATTACTTAAACTACTATCATTTTCTCTTGAAACAGTTCTTGAACTTGATCTTTGATTATTACGTAATTGATTTTCAGTAACATCTCTTGGTTTGTTATTTACTGTATTTGTTGCAGAAAATCTATTTAATGAATTCCTGTTACGCAGTGTTACATCTTTATTGTCATTAATATTTCTTTGTCTGTTAGTCATATCTTTATCAGTTCTTTCTGTTGTGCCTGAACTTCTTGAAGTGCTTTGAAAATTTCTTCTGTTAAATCGGTTTGTTGATATTTCATCAAGAGCTTTATTTTCCTTTGCAGTATTTTGTCTGCTTTCACTTTTACTTCTTTCATCAGAAATTCTTGAACGTCTCTGTGCTGGAGCTGGATTTATTTGAGCGGTATTGTCATCTCTTTCAATCGTTATTAATCTTGAATTTTTTGGCAATGAAAGTTCAGGTCTTTTATTAGAGCTAATATTATCACTGTTTGTCAAAGTAATTTGTTTTTGTTGAGGATTCACATTAGTGATTGTTTCTGTATTTCTACTTCTAAATCTAGGATTTCTTTTTGATTCTTCGTCGAGAGTGAAATTATTTTTTTCATTATTTTCTTTATTTCTTTCATTTATTCTGGAATTTCGTAAAGACGATTCGGTCGGACGAGGAGTAAATCTTCTTGATATCTGATCAGTGCTAAAACTACGTTCAAAAGCTTCAGCCGTTACTTTATTAGTTCTTTGAGATATAGATGATGGAGTTTCTCTGGAAGGATACAGTGGTCTTAATGATTCTTCTCTGGTTCTAGGCCTGGAATTATTATCTTGTTTGTGACCTTCTCTATTACTGTTGCCATCATCTTCGGTATTTCTGTCTCCTGACTGCTGTAATATTTATTAGTAATCATTTACAACTTAGTGTATTACATTAGAACCAAAACCTTGTGGTAGCACTGAGATAACATTTTGTCTTCATACATGTGCCCTAGTACAGGAAACTCAAAAATTAACTACTTTGTGTATTACGTATAAATACTTTATTATGTTATAAACAAAATTTATAGATAATTTTGTTTTAAATTAAAAGGTGTATAAATTTAAATATTCTTTTTAGTTAAGAGCTATGATGCTTATTTATTGAAAAAAGTTGTACTTTAAATCAGCTATGTCCAACCCAAAATCGTTACCGGGCCAATCAAATATTAGGAATGTAAATTGAGCCACACGCCGCTGCACATATGATATATAAAAGCCCGGCTGCCTGGTATAAGTAAATTGTGTAACTTATAATTTTATTATACAGTTTTCAGTGTAATAAAACAATATTTTTCCAAAAAATCAAAAAGTTTTTATTTTTAATATTTTTTTATAATGGTGTTTTTTTTTATCAAATTTCCTAAATCTAAACAGAAGTTATTTATATTTTGTCTCTAACATAATTTTTTTTAAATTTTATTTAAAACATTTATTTTATTTCTAAATCATTTTAAAAATAAAAATCTTTCCCATTATCTTTAGCATCATAAGTTAAAAAATGTAAGACTATGAGCCGCCATATGTGAATGTTGTCAATAGTTAATATAAAAAAATAGCCACGAAAACTTAAATAAGCTGTTAATCAGTTATAGCCAATACACATACATGATCAATTACTTGTATAAAATATATTTTAATTTTTATTAGATTTTTGAATGAAAAAAAAGGTATCTATGTAAAATCTACAAGGGCCACACAAAAGGAACAACTGGGCCTCATGCAGCCCACAGGCCATGGGTTGGGCATAGCTGCTTTAAATGAAAAGCTTTTATTTCATTTCATGTTTTAAATGAATGTTATATTTGCTCTTACTTTCATCAACTTGTTCTGTGCCCATTTTGACATTTCTATTTTACTAAATAGGTTTTTGTCACAGATTATAGTAATGTAATTTATTACAATACAGTTATTAATGTAGGTAGGCAGCATCAAAGTAGCTTTGGTTTATAACTGCAGCTGACTGGTTTTTTAAGTTAACTGTATTCAGCTCATCCATGAACATTAAGTGCTATCACAATGTTCTGGTTCTATTCTAGTATTGCATTTATTTTAATAGTTATTGAAATAATATTTCCTTACTAATCTATTTTTTTAATCTTAATTAAAATTAAAAAGAATTAGTTTGACTTTTAACAGTCATGTTTTCTACAAATATTGTGAACATATATTTACATCATATTTACACTAGTACATATATTACAGTTCATTCTGAAAAGTTTGTTAGTGTTTTAATTTACAATAAATCACTTAATTTTATATTAATGTAGATGTTATCAGAAATATTTATATTTGCAGTCCTGTGAACATGATTCATTTTAATTCATTTTTATTGACAAACTTGAAAAAAAAGGAGATAGGTTTTCAGTTTCTTGTATGGCTATGCTTTTTGTATCAATAGATGGAGCGATATATTAATGTTATATATATATATATTTTCAAGGTTGTTCTTGTAACTTTAGATAAATTCTTCTGGCTAAAAAATTTGTATATGAGGCATTGATGACATTACATTTTAGGCAAAATTTAAAAAAGGGAAGATTAGTTTACACAATTTTTTATTTTTTCTATAGTGATGTTATAAATTGATCTTTAGCATGATTAAAGTACCTATTAAGTTACTTAAAATTACAAGGTTTTAAGTCGATCAGATGTACGGGTGGGATATATTCAATACTAACTCCCCATCACCTGCACTGTATGGTTACTTGAGTTTCCCGTGGCAGTGAATTCTTTTATTTTATCTTCTTTAGTCAAGTAACCGGAGCTAGGTGCACCCTGTCGCATGTACAATTACAGTGTTGGTTGAGCCACAACGCCGTGCCGTATACCTTCGTACCCCTTAAAAATTAGAATTAAAGAAACCCTAAAATGGTTTTTTAAATATTTATCTGAGGAGTATTTGCAAGCCCAGATCTACTGAAATT
This sequence comes from Lycorma delicatula, assembly GCF_047948215.1. Lineage (NCBI taxonomy): Eukaryota > Metazoa > Arthropoda > Insecta > Hemiptera > Fulgoridae > Lycorma > Lycorma delicatula. The sequence goes on along the minus strand of NC_134456.1, from coordinate 147,675,160 downwards.
CTAGTTTACTATAGTCAGGATTGGGAAAATTTACAATCATTGTTCAAACATTTTTTTTTTTACATTTCTTCATCGCCTTTCAAGGTTGAATTTCAAAAATGTAGAAATTGGTTTATTGACATGAACGTTGTAATCACCAAAAATCAGAGTGGTTTCTTCATTTGTTACTGAGAAATTAAAAAAAAATAACAGGGTTTAAAAAAAAATCAAAAATCACTTTTAACACTTTTAATCTCTGATTTTCAAAAAATATAGAATTCAATTTTTAGATATTCATATTAAGATTATACACACCAAAAATTAAGTTGATATCTGTGTCTGTTACTGAGAAATAAAAAAAAATCTAATTTCATTGTTATTCCATTTTAACCCGTTAAACTCAGAATTTCAAAGTGGATTTTCTTAGTATGTACTTACACCACAAGGAGAAAGTGTATATAAATTTATATCAATATTCAGTAGATTTTGCTGGGCATTGATCATTCATGACATATTATTTTATTTATAAATATAGCGTTTTGATTTTCTGCTAGCAGAATGTATTGACTTTTCGAATTACCAGTTTTGGAAAGTCCAACATAAAATTGCCCATGAGAAAAAGAGCTGATGGTAAATCAATACCAATGTTTTTAAATGTCTGACCTTGTGCTTATTGATTGTTATAGCAAATAAAAGTTTTATAGGGAATTGCAGCCTCTTGGATTGAAATGGTGAGTGTTAGGAATGTGGGGTATAAGAGCAAGCTCTGCTGCAGCTGGACCTGTCAAAATAGTAGCCTCAATGATGTGATGTTGCATAGTTTTGATTTGCAACTTCGTGCTTTTATGTAACCTTGGAGGGTAAGGTTTCGTAGTAAAATAATCGGAACTCCCATTTTAAGATAAAGACTATGAGCTGCAAAACCTGCAGGATTAAGAGAATTAAAAAGTTGTAGAGGATAATGGACTGCATCTTCAGTATTGATTACAAAATCTACAGATCGATATTCCTTGTTTTGCACTTCAACTTTTTCAAAAATCATATTATTAATTTCAAATTTTTGAGGAGTTATGATAGATCTTTCGCAAAGCCACTTGTACGGTTTTTGTGAAAGCTTACTAATTTCTGGATAAATATTCGAAATAGGTCATCCATTGTATGCACAATGGTACCAGTGTTTTCTTCAACAGTAATGTAACCATCATTGTGAGGAAGAGTCCCATTTCCAATGTTTAGTAGTGGTAAGGGAAAAAGTTAACATCGCCATCCCCAAGATGAACTCTCATATTAATTTTTAAGCTAATAGTGTGGACAAATTTCCATGTGGGTGATGATTGAAGGCATGTCTTAACATCAGCAGTCCTAGTTCCTTTCGTGATAACATGCAATGTTTGCCGAAAGTCTCCAGCAAACATGAAAGTTATACCACCCATCAATTTACTGCATGATCTAATATCTCAAAGGGTTCAACCAGGTGCTTCAATATGAGCTCGATACTCATTGTGCATTCATCTCACACTATAAGTTTAGCTTCTTGTAAAATTTGTTCAACTGGACCATTTTTACGAATAGAACAAACAGGTTCTTTCAATCATTCGAAGTTTCAATCACTTGTGAACAACATCACGGACAATGCTTTAGGGATGTTTAGTTGACAAACAACATTAAAAACTGAACATTTTGGTTTTCATTGGAAAAACAATTGAATTATTCCTATTTTCAGGATTTGTTTTAGGCCTACCTTGTGAGGTCCTTTCAAAATGATTCTGGTTTCCAAAATCTGTTTATACCACTTACTTTAGTCACTCTGAGAATTTCTACAACAGACTTTGGTATAATCTCTTTGTCACTGATTTTATTTTTGCGAACCACTACATGCTGTGTGATTTTTCTTGTGGCAACATCAAGGTACAGTAACTCAGGCTTATATCAACTTGGCCTGTGCCACAGTCTTGCGGCTACTATCTGATGGAGAATGTGTAAACTAAAACTTAATTGTTGTTGCTTCAAGATTACACATACTATTGAGTGTTGGAAAATAAAAACTATATTCATTCTTGAAACACAAATTCTTTTTTTTGGACATCCAGTATATATATATTTTAATTTCTTGAAAGAGAAGAATTATATTTACGTAGAGATGAATTAAAAAAGAGTGTTTTTGATTAACTGTACCATTATTAATGATATTTTATGATTATGATTAATGATTCATTAAAGATTTTTTAAAAATAAATATTAATATTAAATAACTTTATGGTATTGTACAAACAAATAATTATTTCTGTGACACATCCTGCACTAACTTTTCATAATAAAGTGAGTGTTATATCAAAATGATAGCACTATGGATATTTTTCACAGATTTTAAGGCAAGAAGCAGCATGCGTACCTTTAGTTTAACTGTCGGTATCCATTCTGTTTTAATACTAATGTGTAACTATAAAAACTGAACTAAACATTATTTAGCTTTAGAAGTAAATTTTTAGTAATATTTCTACAGTGTGAACATTTTGTCTATAGTGTGAACGTTTTTTGTATCATGTTAAATAGTGACTTTCATTGGACGGTCAAATTTATTTCATGTTGTACAACAAATCATCTTTATTTGTTTGTTTGAATTGTAATACTATTAATTATTTATTATATTTAAGAGATATTTCTATCTAAAATATAATATTGTTACACCTTAAGGTTCTTTCAAAAGAGTAAGTATTCAGATTACAAAAATGGGATGTCAAATTTTTAGTAAATTTTAACATTTCCTTGCACATTTAATTACCCCAAAAGTTTTTACCTTTGCTGTTAAAAAAATCTGATGTGGACAACACACAACTTCCTTGCACGCCTATTAAATTACATTTACACATTTTTTTTAAAATGAAAAGTATATAAAATTTTATTTCATTAAAAACTTCTGATATTTTTCGTATTTTTTGTTATTGAATTATTATTTATCGTAATTTTTTTTTACATTGTAAGGTTAATAATTATTAATAAATCAATATATTTAAATTAAAAAAAAAAAAAAATTTCAATTGTTGCCTAAGAAAAATATGACCTTAATTAGGCAAAATCCTGAGATACTGAGGGTGACCTTGATCTACAGGCTCACCCTCTTGACCTTGTAAGTTGAAAATTTAATGGCATCAATGCCCCATATATAGAAGTAATCTGACCAAGTTTGGGCAAAATCAGTTCTGTAGTTCTGGAGATATAAGGTGATTTAGAGGCCAACACCGAACACACTGTGTGTGTGTGTGTGTGTGTGTGTGTGTGTGTGTGTGTGTGTGTGTGTGTTCGGTTACACACACACTTTATTATTTATGAACATTAACATCTGGAAAATTTTCATCTGATTTTTTTTTGGGTTCCTTAGCTTCAAAATATCAAGATTCAGTGAAAACCCCATATGCCCAAATTGGACTGATTACAGTACTTTCCCTTCTAGAGCTATAGCGCTATCTAGACAGGAAAGCAATAAAATGATTTTTTTCTTCTATTTCCATATAACTTAGCACAATATTTCAACCTGTAAGAAAGAACCTTATTTTGTACCTGTTTCCATATTTAATAAATTAAGTAGTGATCTTAAAAAAAACCTTTCAGAAATTTATATTTGTAATTAAATTTTAAATGACATTAATTAGTTTGATTATTAGCCATTAATAAATGTCATAGAATTCAAAGAAACCATACTTAACATAATTTTGGTGTTCTACATTAACATAATTATACTATTGGCATTTTATTTTCCTCCAATTCTTAATTATACCTTTCCTACCTTCCGTTTTGATGCCCAGTTTACTTCCTTAGACATTGCACCTGTTGCATAACCAACAGATTGTAAGGAATGAATTTTATAATTCTATTGATTAATTATTAAAATATTTCATTTTACTAAAACAATTATTTTGGTTGCAAGATTTTTAATTATACTAATTGAATAAAATTGAATTTTTTTTTATAGGTTAACTTGCACAAATATACAATAATCAAATTCTTTTTCAATATTTCCAAAATTATATTTCTGTAATTATTTCATTATTTGTCACTATTACTCCATGTAATTAAATATAGTTTTATGTGTTACTATTAATTGTTATCAATTCTCTTCTTTATTTATTAATTTTTTGTGATAGTGCCAGAAACAAGGTTTTCCTGTGCTTTCCTATGATTCTTTCAGGCATCTACTAGATCAGTTCCTTGTTATCCACAGAGTAGACTATATAACTGTTCTTTATGTGATCTCTTGTTATAATGTATAATTATGCTTAAAACTGAATAAAATTGTTATTTAATAGTAATTAGTTTACCATAAATAGTGTTAACCATTGACATTTTTTCTTTTTTAAATGTACGTATCATTTTTAAGATATCACTTATGAAATAATGATTTGTGTTGTAATTGATGGAGATCCAGTCGTGTTGCTACATCTTTGCTGCATTTTATTTACTTTCTTTATCCAGTGAAAGTTGAATATAGATCTTTACATTTCAAGAGATGTTTGGCCTCTTTTGTATTACAATATATAATGAATAAAATGTGATATTTTCATTTTATATGAAGTTAAATTTTTCAATAATTTAAACATTTTATAGAATAAAATTAATTTTTAGTTAAACCAATTATTAGGTACTGGCTTCTCATCAATTTCTTCTGTGTTTAGTTCCAGCACAGATTAAGTTAATTCATCTCATAAGTAAATCTTTTATTCTGACTGAATGGTACGTTATAGTATACTATTATATAGATCTTACCATCATTATATTAGGCAGTGATATATGACAGTTATATGCAGATAAATTAATATGTTAAATAAAAATTATCTTTTTTAGAAATAATCATGACTTGAATTTTTTTCTTTTATGTGATTTATTTTTCTAAATTTGACTAAAAATTTTAAGTATTTCGTAATGATATTAAGAAAGAAATCTGTAAAATATTAATGAGATCCTAGTGGCTGAGAAAACCATTACAGCACTTAAAATTCTGGTTTTATGAAAGAAAAAAGTTGTTACAGTTACTACTGCTGTAGACAAGGCAAATCACAATCCTCTCAAGGAAATCAGCTTTATTATCACATTCCTTAAACAGTTTGTTTACATATCACATTATTGAGCATCCTACAAACAGTTAAGTTCTGGTCCTCTTTTTCCAGTAATTCTTTTATTAAATAAATAATTATTTACTCTCATCATATGTAACTTATGTACTTCTTTAATGCAGCATTCTATATATGGATAAACAGACTGAACAATTTGTGTAATATAGCCTAACACTTTTGTTTATATCAAATGAATTTTCAATTTATACTTAAAATATTTTTCTTAATTTTAAAAAGTGATGCTGTCTTCAGTTCTTAATTTAGAGATTATATTTCATAACTCTTTAAATAGAACATTGTGCTAAGTTAGGGATGTCTCTTTGCCACATATTTTGCATACTACATATAAAAGATACTAAGAATTTTTCTAACGTGTTATTTTTGCATGAATGCCTGGTGTGAAATATTGAAGAGAAAAATCTTACTTATAATTATTACATCTGTGTTTAAGTTGATTTATAATTTGAAATTTATTGAGTTATTTAATTGCCTGGAATGTTTCATGGAGTGCTATACTGGAAATTGAAGGATGTAAAGTAAGGTAAAAATCAACTGTTAATCCTGTTCTCAGTGAACTGGTTTTTGTAGATCTTCAAAGTTAAGAATCTTTTTGTTGTTCAATATTGCTATAATTCTTTTTTTTTGGCTAATGCTTGTACAATTATTATTTTTTGTATTACAAAAAAAAAGAAGCTACTGATCATTAAAATTTAAAAAAAATCAGTATTAAGAGATGTAATAAATTTTTTAAAAGCAATTTTAAAAAAAAAGATTAATTCACTAAATATATGGAATTGTGCTTTCAGACCCCATTTTGCTGCTGTTATGTGATATAAAAAATACAGACTGTAATTAATAGTTACAGTGGACAATGTTTTTAATTAGCTCGTCTTGGAATGATAAAGAACCCCTTTATTTATTGTCAGTTAGTATGTTTTAGTTGTGTTCAATAAAAATATTTGTTAATTTGTCAGATTTAGCTATAGTAGTATTATTGTGAACTTCATATCGTTAAACTGTGTTGAGTTTATGAATTTTATGTTTGTCAGATTTCCAGTTTGTAATTAATATTTTTATACACCAAATTTTAATTTTTATACATTTTAAAAGTAAATAAATTACCTTCTTTCTTGAAAACATATAAATTTTCTATGAATTTTGGTTGTTATAAAATTACCATTATGTATTCTGTCATTCATTGTATTCTGTCACAAGGTGGTTTTTTGATTTTGTTATGTTTTACATAATGTGTTTATAATTACTGAGTAGCCACTATGTCAGTCAGATATTTATTGCGTTGATCTCTTCATTGTAATTATTAGCTGACAAGGATGTTTAAATTGGATAATGAAACATATATAAGAAAAGTTGCATTTTTGTTATTTTATACTGTATAAGGTAATATAGGATAATAATTGTGATAATTGCACCCTGGGGTATAGGATCATTGTAGATATTGATTGGTTGCAGTGGTTTTCCTATTTGTTTTGACTTTGTATGTGTAAAGCAAAAAAAAAGAACCATTAGTTGTGTTCATATTCTGCTTTGTGAATTGTAAGGTAATTATTTATTTCATAGTCATCCATAGTTACACCTGAACTGAGCCCATTATTCCTACTTTTCAAAGAACTCTTAGAAGCATTACAACCAATATAAAATTTCTTGCAAATCATCTCTTACAGAAGCTGGATAATACATTAATGTTAAAAACACAAAAAAAAAATCACTAAACTTGACTAAGTAATATATTAGATGAATAATCACAACATAAAGAAAATATATTATTTGATCATTTATTAATGGAAGTTTTTCTGACCACTTCAAGCAAGTCACCATTAACAACATTGCCATTTTCAATGGCAGTAGCAAAGGAGATGTGTAAAGTTTCAAACATATTTTATGGAAGTACAGTTCTACATTTTGAGAAAGTAAGTAATATTAAAAATAATTATTAATATTTTTCTATTTAAAAAAAGCAAGCTTACAACTTTTTTCAGCTTAATAATTATTAAGTATTTGATTAATATAAATTATGAAGAAAATAAAAATTTAAATAAAATGAAAATTCTAAAATATGATTACATATGAAATTTCTATTTTTACTTAAAATAAAAAGTTTTAGGTGTTTATTAAGTTTTTATTTTGATTCTTTTTTTTACTTTTATTTCTAAATTGTTAATTGTAATATTTTTTTTAATATTAGTAGTTTATTTAGAATAAGCATTTTTAAATCAAATACTGTAATGTATTTTCTTATAAAATTTATATAAATTAATTTAAAAAATAAAATTATTTTTACGGTTTCTTTTTTCTTAGTTAAAAACTTCATAAAAGTATTGCTAATGAAATACCTCGCTCAGTTAATAAAAAAACTGCACAAACCTTACAATTAAATTCTCTAGTTCCTTTCACTAGATTTCTTTCACCCTTCACCAGACAATAGACACACCTCTAATTCTCTGTTTGCAGTCACCTTTCTCATAAATGTTCAAAATTTGAGAGAGTGAGATTGTATGAATGGTAGAGAGAAGGAGAGGTAGAGTGTTGAATTGGTCAAGAGAACTTAATTTACATACAGTTATTTCTTTGACAAAAAATTAGATAAATATTATACTTTGTAAAATATTATTTTACTTTTGAATTAGCTCAGAAAAAATTAAGATGTTATTAAGTTTTTCCAGAATTATTGGACTAAAAAAATTTGATAAGATTTACTTATAAAATTTCACAATTATGTTATCCTGTAAGTCATAAATTATGTTAATAAACTGTCTAATATGCCTTTAATTTTATTTAATGAAGTAAATAGTGTTGATCTTATTGAATAATGGGGTCATACTGTGGTCAAATCCAGAAATACCTGATGGAATGAAAAGCCCATGTAGCTTGTCCAAGCTGAATTGGCATAGATCTAACCTAGGCGATGATTGCCTAGCTAGCGCAGGGCTATAATATTCTACTTGTGGCAGACAGTATACATACGGTATAATAAATTTTACAGAATATATATAGTATAAATTTTTTAAAATTTTATAGTAATTTTTTAATTTAACTTTTTTATACTAATTTATGGTATAATTTTTTTTTTTTAGTATTTTTTATACTAATGTTTATTCCAGTCAGTAAACAAATTCACATCATAAATTTTTAAATTATTTTTAGTCATATTTTTTTATAAAAAAAATAAATAAATTCATAACCGAATAAAACAATACGCAAATCTTTAGTTAACTTACTTTTATCACCTATATTAACTCGCTGTTGGACATGTGTGTGATTCGTGGTATGGAACATTTCAGTTGAATTTTGAAGCACTTCTGCTTATCCATTTGCTCTGAAATTTTGCATACAGGTTTGCTCCTGATGACAACACATTTTAGTTAGTCTTAACATTTTTTTTTGGGTCTAGGCCAGGACATATTTTTAAATTATTTAAGTCTTAACAGTGCACTGAATCATTAAACTTTATTCATTCAGTTGTATTTTTCATTAGACATGACTTTTTTCAGAAATGGTTTGTTTCTTTAATTACATCATAAAATTTACAACAAGAAAGTTAGTTTAACATTTAGCATATGTTTAACAGTAGATACTGAAAGTCCTACCTCCTTTCTGCAGACAGACCAAATGTTCCCTGTAATTAAAAAAACTCAACTGGAGCAGATGTCTCAGGCAAAGACATCACAAACTCAACCATTTTAGAAATATTGCAACATGAAATATCAGTCTTTTGAAACACCTTAAAAATTGTTTTCCATTTCTCTTCAATAGTATCTGGTACTTTTTCAGAACTTGAATCACAATCTACTCTTTGGTTTTGAATTACATGGTTTAACAATGTATGTTTTGTCAAATAGGTCATCAATATTTATGGAACCTTTTATAATCTCATTAACAACTCGTGCACTCTCTTCTAAATCAGACCAGGCAATTTCAGTTCGTAAATTTATTCACTGAACTTACTAAATTTATCAAAACTGGTTCTCCACAATTCTAAGTATTGGATACTAAAATTTTAAAAGTTGTCTACACTTGAGAATTTTTGTTCCTGAACATCACTGTTTTCTTTTAGAGGCACAGCAATTCTTTGGCAGAAGATGGTATAAATTTGTGGGTTTTTCTTTCCTGAAGTTGACAAATTAATTCAGAATATGTCTGAAATGCTTCTGTTGCTCTGATAGAATTAGTTTCAAATTTCAGAACTGCATTATTAAGTAATTGTAGAGTACCATTAAAAATTTCAAAAACAGTTCACTTTCTAGATTTTAAGAAATCCAATAATTTTGGGCATTTTTCACAAGATTAGAAGTATGATTTAAGGCCATCAAAAATGGAAAGAATTCTTTCTATTGCAGGTAACAAACTAAGAAAGCTTGTGCTGCTATGAGATAATACTTTTTTGTAATCTGTTTCCACAAATTCAAAGAACTCTTTAAGTTTCTTACTCTTATTGTATCTATGTCAAAATATTTATACATTTTTATAACAATAATTACTATGTCCAGGGGTGGAGAATCACATGCTGTTTGTGCTGAATTGTGTACAATGTAGGCTGAACAACCAATTCCTAAAATAGGTCTATTTTAATTACTTTGAACTTTTCTGAACACATTTTCATTCCCCTTTCTCTTTACACCACTAAAATTACTGTTAGTGTTATCAGCAGTATAATAAACCAACTTTTCTTCAATTTTGTATTTTTTTCACACTGCAAAAGATACTGAATCAAAATTTGAGCAATTTCACCTGACACTTCATCAAAATTTAAAATTTTAACTTGAATTCCCTCCTGTAGACTGAAATATCTTACAACAATTCAAACAAGTTTTACTTCACTTCTGTTTGAGCTATACTGTTACATAATTAATATTTTCCAAAGAATGTAACATCAAATATAATTTAATTTAATTTATTTTTAGTATCATCAAATATAAATGGCAAAGTAATGCTAACAATAATTGTCTCAGTTTTGGTTCTAGCGGATGAAAATTTTGGGTCATATAACTTTTTAACCAGTTTAGATGTGTAGTCTGATGTTTTCACTATTATTGCTATTCCAATCTTTGGCTTTAAAAAAAATCTCTTATTTGCTGAAGCAGTAGCAATAATAGCACTCCTATGTTTAGCTATTTTCACATGGTCTTCAATATCACCTTTTACTTTATGTGCAACATAAAATTCTCCAGTACATAGTGTTCAATAAACACATTCATTGTTACAATTTCAAAAATTTGTATTCATGTTGCAGGTTAACATTAAACACATTTTCTTTAGCCCATTGCTAAACGATGAGACAAAAAACAAATAAGGGTAAAATGATCAAAAACATGCAGACGAGTTACCTCACACATGAAAACAACATAAACACACTGCCCCTAAAAAAAAAGTTGCCCCTAAAACGTTGTGGCGAGACCGGTAGCCACGCCTTCATTAAAATCGATGTCAGCGCTTGCTCCAGGGTTGGCTGAGAGATGTACTGCCGTAAGAGAAAGGTCTAAAATTAAAAAAAATCCTCGCCAGTCATAAATTTCTCAAACCCGGACAGCACTAAAACCCCAGGACTGTCCGGGTTAATACTGGATGTACGGTAAGCATAATTTTAGCAACCTAATCAAGTCGCTAAGATGCCCCTAAGTTGCTAAGTTAAAAAATGTCCCTTGAACTTATGCAACCTCGTTTATGGTACGGAACCTTTAAGTTGAATTTTGAAGGACTTCTGGTTATCCATTCGCTCTGAAATTTTGCATACAGGTTTGCTCCTGATGACAACACATTTTAGCAACATTTTCAAGTGGCTAAGAATGCCCCTAAGTTGCTAAGTGAAAAAAAATGCTCCTTGAACTTATGCAACCTCGTTTACTATGCATATTTTCTTAGTGAAATAAATTTTAAGTGAGATATATATTATTGTATTCAGTTACTACTAGAAATTCGCGACCAAAGTTTTGAGAAAATTTAGTACTTTTTAACCAGATCAGTATTTTCAGATGAAAATCGTAAATATTCCGAAAACGGTCGGTCCTAGTGCTCTGAAAAAAAAATTCAACCCTCCTCGATGATACCCCATCAGCTCCCAGTGATACCCATCAGATGATAATATTTTCAAGTGCCCCTGGGGCGCCTTTCGGAATATGCTATCACTTGTTATATAACTATATGACTACAATTGTAATTTTATGAAAGCAATTTTAGTAAAATTTTTCTAAATGTGATTAAATGTGCATTTTAATTTCTCTTGTTTAAAATGTTAGTTTCAACCAGTTAATAGGGTCACGTTTAAAAACAATAATTGCAACTGCTGTTTTTAAGATCGCATCTTAAAAACAGATGGTAAGTTTAAAAATTATGGGGGTCCTAGAAAATTTTTGATTCTCAATATGGGCGGTGGCCGAAAAAGTTTAAGAATCAACGATCTAAGAGGGCTGTAAGACTGCTCTCATTTTTGGCGGTAAAAACACTAACTTTATATGTGAAAGATTTTTGATGTGCGGAGGAGCCGGACGGTTGTCAGTGAGGAGCAGTACTTTGTCATTTTCAATCTAATTCACGTCACGTTTTAGTAACCGAGATGTAAAGATATCGCTTGTCATCCACACTTTCTTGTTACTTTCTTACATAATAGGAAACAATTTCAAATTTTTAAACCATCGTGGTTTAGTCCTTTTTCCTATAACCAGAAGTCTTTTTTGTGTGGTCCCAGTCTTATTTGTAGCGATTAGTACTGATAGTCTTTCTTTTGATAATTTTCCATCCGAACATATTTTGCCTTTAAAGCAAAGGGTTCTTTCTGACGTCAGTTTAAAAAAAACTAGATTCGTCAACATTATAGATTTTTTCGTCCGAATAGCCCTCTTTTAATTTTGGCCAAACGGTTTCTAGCAATTTTTCTGTCACACCAGTCAGAGCTGTTGCGGCCTCGCTACTTATTCTTCCCGACACGATATTGCGACACAGAATCGTTGTATCCAAACTAAGTTATTTCATGTGATTTGAATTTTTCAGAAAAATCGTTTGCCTTAGCTTACAATATGGGACTGCTAACAGGAATATTACTACCCGTCTGGTATTTAAAGTGTTTTAACAGCCCTCGGTCTACATCATTATGTTGACTAGGCTGTAATTTTTTTGATTTCATAGAATTTGTTTTAAAATATTTCTTAATTTTTTCACGGTTCTACCATATTACTGATATTGTCAAATGACTTAAGCCTAATTCTTGTGCAGTGTCCTTATTAGTTTCACCATTCTCTAACCACTAGATAATGTGCACCTTTTCCTATATCGTAAATATTTTTTGTGAAGTCATAATTAAATTGCTATTGAATGAATTACATAGAACACGTAAAATAAAATACTGATCCTGCACAAAATGATATGCTCACAGCAAAAGATTAATAACAACTGAGTGCGACTGCTTCAATAATCTGGTACAGGAAGAACATAAAAACAAGAACTACTGTACATACATAACAAGAAAGGAAATTGTGACTCTCATTTTCCACATTTTTTCAATCGTCAAAATATTTCTGTAGCTACAATGTAGATGTACCACAGAAGAGAATAAAAAAAAGAAAATTATTTTCATGTTCTAAAGAAGACATTTTATTATTGTAAAAAAAATTCAGTTTAAATAAGGTCTGATTTCTGATCGGAAGTATTTACAATCAAAAGAAATTTTATTTTTCCTTAATATCTTAGTTTATTAGGGTCACACTATTGGAAAAATTATTTGTGTTTGAAATTTAAATTCTGTTATAGCAGAAAAGAACATATATCTGTATTACATCCTTACATGTTATGATGATGGTTGATGAGAAACAATGGATATGTAGGTAAAGAGGTACCACAGTCTACATATGACAATATTGCTATTGACGAATGCTGTAATTTTGTGATTGATTACACTGTGTGTATAACTAATTATTTTGATCTATCATAAGCCAGTATGTTTTTTTGTAATCACTGTACTTAGCTAAGTTCCTGTGTAGAAGAAAAAAACATTTGACTGAGCGTGAAGAAATTATTTATTTTAAAAATATTTTTAAATCTGTGGTTTATAAGATTCATTGAATGAACTATGTGATTAAGTTTAGATTATATAAGGGATGTCAAATCTGGATTTAGTAAACTATTTTGGAAAGTTTATGCTAATTTAAAAAGAAGTGCTCATAGTACATTCTTAGTTTCCTACATGTCCTCTCAGATCATGAACTAAGTTTCAGTCAGATACATCTATAATCTGTTTGTAGATGTTTGAGTCAATTAGGTATTTTGATTTATGAAAAATGACTGCAAGAGAATTTTGTGTTGATCAAACATTATTACTTTTTGAATGATAAGATCGCACAGGAAACTAAAGCCAAACCGCAAAAATATTATGATGAATAGTCAGCTTTATTTATTTATCTGTTAGGACAGTTTACGAGTGCTTTGGTTATTTTTGAAGTGGTTGTTTGTTGCTAAACATTCCAGATAGCCTATTGAGAAATAGAACTGCATAGAAAATTGGAAATTTCCATGATATGGTGATAGAGGATAGAAGATTTAAATGTGTGAAATTCACTGAGACAATAGACACCTTAATGAACGAGTAGATCATATTTTATATGATAAGTAAGTCATGTAAGGTTTTCTAATAACAGTATTTTTTGTTTATTTTGTGAATTATTTTATACGTTATGTATTTTATGAAATAATATTGACATAATATCATTATGTTTGAATATATTTTATTTATTTTTGTATTCATTATCATTATCTAGTTCAAATTTTATCATTATCTAGAACAAGACATCCTTTTAATAATCACATTCACTTTTATTAAAACCTTCACTTAAAAATACTGCTGTATATCAGAAGCCAAGGCTATTATTGTTATGGTGAATAGTGTGAGACCAAAGTATGAAAGGAAAACAAGATTTCTCAATGATGTTACAGAAAACGTTTAAATAAACACACATAAAATTATGAGTACATAATTATTTATGTATATGTGGTGCAAACAATAATAGCCTATTAATAATAATATTTCTTTTCACATATGTTTGTTTTAAGATACCAGTATATTCCTATTTTAGTCCTACTTTTTCTTAATTCAGACTCTTTAGTAATATTGAATAATGTTATTGATATCTATTTTATATAACTTGGTATTATTATATATTATATAATAAAGATATGTATTATCTTTATTTAAGTTATAATTTACTAAAATAAATTATGTAATTGGAAGTACATTTTTTATTTTAAATAACGTTGATTGCTATAATCATTAAGTATTGCTAGCATCAGTTGAAAGTCTATCTATTGCTAATTTTTTGGTTCCTGGAAAAGACAGTGAACTACTCAAATCATTGGCGGTCTCTTTGTGGGCAATTATCTCCTGTTTGTTTTCTTGTTTTCCTTAAGTTATTTTTCCTTATCTGAGTACCATAGGTATTGGGTCAGCTGTTGCCCTGCTTCCATGTGTGGTATCACATTGATATTGCAGCTGCTTCTTTACTGTGGCTCAGTAAAGCGAGTCTTTTATTTTTATGCTTGTAGAACTATCAAATGTTTCTGTTTATTATCAGAGTGTTACACAAAAAGCCAAATTAGTGGCTGAGTGTCTCACGAATACAGTCAATCATACAATACAGTCAACAATTTCTCATCACAAAAGTAATTATTATACCCTGATGTCTTGATTATCCATTTTTCTTTATTAGTTTTGCGAATGTATTTTAGGTCTGACTGCTAGGTTCTTTACACTAAGGATACCACATAACCTGAAAAACAACTTCAACCTTGGTATCTGGTAACTGAGCTCTTTAAGGACCCATTCAGGGATTTTTTTTTTGCCCAGTTACTGGACAATAAGAATATGGAGTAAACCCAAAACTCCAATAACCTACTCTCCCAAAAAAAAAATTTCTATTTATTTGCATTTTATAATTACTTTACACCTTTCAATTTCTTGAATGCTATTCGCTAATAAAATAAATATTTTTTTATTTTGATTGTTACAAAATATAGATAGAAGTGGGTGGACATGCTATTACATAGATAAAAAGGAACTGTCAGCATTTGGTTTGGTGAATCTAGGTATAAACTGTGGTAAAAGCTTGGTCAGAATAGAATAACATAACACATAATTAATTATAAAATAAAAAATAGATGAATAAAAAGTTAATCGACAGAGATTATTTTTTTATAAAAAAATCATTTAATTGTATTTTTGATAAATTGGTGGGAAATTTTTCAAATGGTTCAGCAATTTAAAAATGGAAATAAAAGCATAACAAGACTCGTTCTTGTAAGCCAAAGTATTGTGTTAAGTTACATGAAAACAATTTTGTTGTGGGCTGTGGTAAAAAGGTGGATTTTGTTATTTTTTAAGAATAAGTGATTACTCTTTTTAGCAAAGATTGCTTATTCATAAACACAAATCCAAATATAAGTTAACATTTTTAGTTTTTTTAATATCAATCTACATGATTCATACTTATCTAAACAAATGGGCACCAAACAGCGGTTTGATAGCCCGTTTTTGTACCTTGAAAAATAATTCTGATGTTTTTTTTATTTAAGAGCACCGTGATAAGATTATATTCTACTTTAATCCAGCATAATAGATATTTATTAATGATGATAAGCTTAGTGTTTTATTAAGGTGCTTCAAAGCAAAACTGTGTTCCAGGTTTGTGGCCATTATTTATAAGGGGATGCAGTTTTAATTATCTAGGTCATAGTTTTCTGGTTCCTCTTATTAAGAAATATATCATTAATTGTTTATATGACATGGCAAACCTTTTTATATTAATAGTCTGTTAATATATTATGAACAGAATGAACAATACTTTCTGCTTATTACCTCTTTATAAATAAATAAATTTAAATATATTTAGGTTTCTAGTAGTTAATATATTATGTAGAGCAGATGTTGGGATTATTTGTAATATTAGAGATAAAATTATTTTAATGTTGTATTCTGTTTCTACAGACTCTTAAGGAACATAGGAATGTATTAGTTTATTTCAGTCAGTAATTTGACTTTGATGCCGCTTTTTAATTTTTTCTGTTCTGTTGTAATCTTTTAACCTCAAAATAATACATGGAATTATTATTTAAAAGTTATCTGTTGTTAAAACAGATAGAGGATATATCCTCTATCCATTTTACATTTCAATCTTTCTCTTACTCTACAGTTTTTACCCTCTGTCACTAAATTAACAGAATTTGGATGTATATACTATCGATATATTATGTTTTTTAACAAGATTTGTGATAATCTTCTTTCTTCTTCTATTAATTATACTGTCTCTTCATTTTTAATGCTATTGACCCCTTAATTTTCATTCTTGGAACTTCACAAATAAAAGGCCTTTACTTTTCCTGTGCATTACATTCTTACTTTTTGTTCTTTATTATCATAAAGTAATATGTACTATAGTCTTGAAAATATTTTCAAAAATTTATAATTCTACCTTCTATATTTTATTCTTGCAGACAGCTTTTTTTGCACAAAAATGTCTTGGCTTTTATCAATCTGCTTTAAGACATGCTTTATTTTATGTCATTTACAATTTTATTACCTAAATAAAATTTTGCCTGGTACGTTATGTTTCTTCATCCTTATATTTAATTTCCCCAAGAGGAGTCTTATTCTTTAAGACTTTGGGGATGGGCGTCTCCACAATCCTAGCCTCTGCAGCTTTTCTTCCCACTACACATGGAGCTGCAGAACATTTTACACTATATACATACACTCCACAAGAACATTATACAGATTACAACATATATCCTTATACTATAACATCCTACACTATTTCTTCCTACACTTACACTTGGTGGTATTGAGACATCTTATGAAACACATCCATAACCCAAGGTGGAGACTATTGTGCTGATGGGTGGATGGCTCTATGTAGTGAGTCTTGAACGATGTGCTTTGTGCACCTGGGTGAACCCAGTTATATTTATCTCTAGCTCAAATACACATATATATGCCGTTATTATACCATTTATATTTAAAATACCATTTAGTATTTGGATGTATACAAAGTATAAATTGGTTGTGTGTTAAGGTTTAAATGCATTTTAACAATATAGCATGTACAATTCAGATTTATATTTTTTAGTTGTAGCATCTGTCTCAGCCACATGTAGTAAACTGCCACTAGCACTCTTTATCATAAGTGATCTACAAGAAGCATTTCATTGAACATGACATTGGAAATTAGTATTTTTCGTTAAATTATTACTTTAAATTTCCAGAATGCTATTTCTTGAGAAATGTTTCATATATTGTGGAATAACTGGGTACCACAATTGCAGGTTGTAAGGGGATCCACTTTATCTATTATATCACTTGAAAAATTTGAAATAATTAATTTTCTATTTGTAGAAAAACTGGAACAAAAACTGATCGATTTCTTAATCGTGGTTTGTTCCTTGTGGTAGAGAATTATACATCTGAAATGTGATATATGTTTCACTACATTTTATGAAATATCTATTATTTAAATACTGTTTTTCTACATTTCAGTGGAAATGAATAAGCTTGTCAATTAGCTATCACTATTCGATTAATATAGTTAAAGAAAAGAGGTTTTTTCTTCTAATAATTGTGGTTAGTTAGTGGTTTTGTAATCTTATATTTATGATTATATATTTTAAATAATTTATTTTTTATAAGTTGTCATGTTAAAAGTAAATAGGCTGTGTATTAAAAATTTTACATTTTTATCTTGTGCTTTCTGATTAAAAAAATTAATAATTTTTTTATCGAATCAGTTTGCTATGTTCTTTTTCCACTAAGCAAGTTCTTAATGCTTTTAGTAATTTTTGTATGTATTTTAGTAGTGTTCTTTATTACAAGCAACAACAATAATGTTTTATATTTAATCTGGTAAATGGTCAATAGAGTCTGTAAATTTTTGTGTAAAAGGTAATATGTGAAATGAAAATAAAAATTGAGTGTTTTGTATTACTGGGTGCCATCTAAATTTATATTAAAACTTAATTTCAAGGTTTTTTCTTTTGTACCAATGAACTTCACAGTTCAATAATCTGTATTATTATTGTTTTAATCTGAATATTTTGAGGAATTTCATTCATTTAATTATTTGTTTGAATTTAATAAGCTTTAATGATAATAACTGATTAGCTGGTGGGATTAATAATATCTTTAATTTTTCTTTTTTTGTGAACAATATCTGTTAAATATCGGTCGATTACGTTTCATAACATTGATCTTCAGTGATCTTTATTTTTATTCAAACATATAGATTATATTGAAAGTGATCTGATATTTAATAAAATTATATAATACTCTGAATCTATCAAATAATTATATATATTGTAGTGTAATAATTTTTAATGTTATAATGTTATGAATAACACAATGGTTACAAAAGCAATTGTCATTACTCACTGTAGTTAATTGAGATAAAGTTGTAATTTCAACATAAGTAATATGTATTCAGTTTAAAAATCTTTGTTTTATTTGATAGCAGTATTTTCTCTCTAGGCACATACATATGTTATATTTGTTTTAAATTTATTTAATGATTTTTTTTTACTGTAATATTCCTCCTGAAATTGAATTGATTATTTAAAAGAAAATACAATTTTTTTCCATTTACATCTTCCTATTGCCTTGTTTTTCTATTTAGGTTTGATATGGATGATCACTTGTATTGTTAGTTGGTTTTGGGAAATATTTTCAGAAGGGTAACAGAGAATAATTTTTATTTTTTTATTTTCAATTGTATTTAATTACAACAAAATATTACACTTGTAAAGTGCTTGAAGTAGGATATTAGTAGATGAAAAAATTATCAGGATACATGAATGAATTCAATTCATCACTTTAACCTACCAGTAATATAGAAAATATTATTAAAAGTAGCTTCAAGAAAGTATTGTATGGTTTGTAAAAACATATTTCAAAGAAAGTCATCTCAAACATTTCTGTATTCTTTTGCAACCCTTCCTGGACAATGGCTGAGCTAACATATACACTAGACCCCAACAAGGAAGTTGTAAAAGGTTGGCACCACCGCATATGAAGGGATCTAGAGACTCCTCAGTTGATTTACATATATATATATATATATATATATAAATCAGGATTAGAAAATTCTGCATTAACAGTTGAACATAATCATTCATTGGATGGGTTGATCCATCCTTAGTGATGAAATAGTTCATTTATGAACTACTCCATGAATGAAAAAATAACTTCTGGGTTTTAAATAGCATCAAGCAACGTCTGAACGCAATGCATTATATATGTAAAATTATAAATTCATATTTTATATCTTCTAGGAGAATGCATGTTCAGCTGAAAAAGTGTACTTTTAGAGAACTGCTTTCTGCTGAGAACTGTATACTAAGAGCTATTTCTTAATTTATAAAATAATTTCAAATCTTTGCCATCCTACATTTCCATCATTTTATTTTGATTTCAAATTGTGTTGCAGTCATGATTTCAGATTTATTTCAAAGCTCCTGCCAAATCCCGGAATTCGCTTCTTTTGTAACAAAATGTAATGGAAGTTTTAAAAGTCGTTCAAATGAATTTATTACTCGCGATAAAAAGGTTACATGAAAATCATGTTAAAATATCAAATTTTTATCAGTTTTTTTTTAATACCTTTCTTAAATTAAATCTTTTGAAAATCTGAAAAACCGTGTTTTTGTGTATTTCCACGCTAATTAAAAAAAGAAAATGATAGCAAATGACATTTTTACTCTACAGAAAAAAATTAAAATTTTTTCTAAGATATTTTTAATAGCACAATACCACGACAAAGACATCCGCCAAATAATATTACACCTATTTTTTTGCAAATCACGTGAATTTCCATTTATGATAAAAATAGTATTTTTGCTGTCCTGGTAAAAAGTTTTGGATGGCTATTATATGATAAATTTTTGTGGAATGACCTTATTGATTTCGTTCAGAACAAGATCAATACCCAAAAGCAAAACCTTACTGTTTTGCTTTGAAGCGACATCTTAAAGCTTGACATTATTGTATTGGCGTTATAAATGTGTGTATATTTATATATATATATATGTATACATACACACACACACACACACACCAGTAAGATATATTACATGACTACAACAGATTTTTAGAAGGTGTTTTCACAAGAAAAATCGGATCCCAGATTTTTGACTGGTATAGATAAATATGATTCATACAGACCAGTTTTTTATTATTAAATTATAGTTGTGGCATTTTCATAAGTTTATATTTACAAATGTGTAGCGCTTGCTTAAGAAAAAAAAAGTATTATTTTTAATAATATTCAGTTATTTTAAATCGAATAACACGATTATTTTCGATTTACACAGCATAGTTCGATCTGTAAGAAAGGATCTTTTACAGCCCAATCTATATTTTTAAAACTTATCTACAGTTTGAAAAGATTTTATAATAGTTTATTTAAAATTAAATAAAAAGATTTCTTATACAGAAAAAAATACTGCTTTGTTGTTGAATTAAAAAAAAAATAGATTCTTAATAGATAAACTTGAATTTTATTCATACTTCGTTAATCGTGCACTTAAATACAAACTAAAATATTTAACAGTTAATGCGTTTGTTATTTTAGTGTCTACTGATTTTATTTATTTATTTATTAATTAATTTGTTCTACTTAGTTTAAAGTATCACTAATTTATGGAGTGTAACCATGTAATCTAGTTTATGGATTGTAACCGTGTATCATTAAATATGAATAACACCGTTGCATTTTGCTTCTCACGCAGACACGGTTATTAAACGTGGATAGAATCCCATGTTAATGATGTGATAGTATTTCTATTTCCCATAAAATAAATTTTTTGGATGTTTTATCAGATGACAAGTCCTCTTGGGATGATCAAATTCATTTCTTTTGCATCTAACGAAGTGCAGTGTTCAGCTTTGTAGCGCCTTTATAAATTGCTAAGCTTGTGATTTAAAGTACAAGTATAATTTAATAATCTCTTAGAGCTTCCTAAAAATGTTAGTACGAGTTTTCAAGGTACAAAAATTGGCTGTGAGATCATTCTTTGCCTATAAATATCCTATAAAGATCTTTGCCTATAAAGATCATTCCTATAAATATGAATCGTGCAGACCAATTTTAAGAAAATTAAAATTGTTTACTTTTACTTGTATTTATATTTATGAATTTGTAATTTTTGTTAAGGAGGTAGTCAACCCAAATTTTGACTAAAAAATAAAAATTTTCATTTGATTCTTTAAAATTTGCATATTAATGTGATATAATTATGTTTTCTACATTTTAATTCTAAACATTAAAAAAAATTATAATTCGTTGCTAGATGAAATTTCTTTTTTTAACTTAAAATTTTTGCCGATTTTAAAAAATTTATTTCTCCGGTTTCAATAGTGATAACAGTTCATTTATAACTATTCATTTTAAAGCCTATTTTGTCTTCTTTTAGTACAACTTCTTTCCACCTCATAGTAGCACTACACTTTGAGTAGTATAGTTATTTGTGTCCTGCAGTTTTCTTTACCGTTTAATATTTTGACAAATACATTTGGATGTTTTAGTTTTTATTACTCCCTTAAAAAGAATAATCACTTACCCAAATAATATCCACCTGTACTAAACCAGACTACATACAGAATATCGGACAATAAATACAATTTTTCCAAACTTCTCGACCCCATCGCTACCTAGCGGGTCCAAACTAATTCAGAAACATTCGCGAGCATGCGTACAACCACTTACCAAAGTTTCATCGCAATCTGTCGGATGAATGGTATAGGAACGCATACGGGACAAACAAACAAACATTCATTTTTATATATATAAGGTTTATCTATCTTCCTTAAATTATTTCATGTTTATATTTTAAATTACATCTAATTTTATTTTGTAATTACTTGTATATTTTGTGACGCTGTTTGATCAAGGTTTTAGCACGGCTTCCCTTGATTCCTCCAGGCAAATGCTGGATTAATCAGGGTTTCTTTTTTTTATCTGTGGAGTAGCGTACTTGCACCCATTCCTGACGAGATCCGTATAATATATTATTATGTACCGATCAGAATGAAATAATTAATTTATTCTCTTTGTTCTATCGCTAATATTCCGTTAAAATAGTTATTTTTATTAATATTGACTGAAATTTATAATTTTGCACTTTGTAACACTATTTTGATCGTGCTTTTTCGTGATCTTTCCAGACAAACGATATTCCTTTTTTATTATACTTAGATTCGTAACTTACAGTTCTTGACGTGATCTGTATAATGTAAATTTATTTTATGGTGTGATTAATATGTATTCATAATTTTACTGTTGTCAGAAGAATGTGCAGCAAGTTAAAATATTGACGCAAGCTTCTTATTGATAAAAAATTTTTAAATAATTATTTTATCCGATCTATCGTAGAAAGTTTTATTTAAATAATTTTTCTTGTTATTCTCATATTTCTCATGTCTCATTGACATGTAACCGAATGATGTATTCTCGTTGACGCCGCGTCCGTGTCCGTTTAATCTGTTACATAGTCTCCTGGTACGCCATGTAGTATTTATTTATGATAAGTTTTTTAAGATTGATTACCCGTGCGTGGTGTGGTAAGAAACATAATTTACGGTAGTGATTTAAATTAATCTCTTAACCGTTCGTGACATTTAAAAGAACCATATTTTTGTTGCCAACATTATAAAAATTGTATTATTAGGTTTATTTTAATATACGTAGTATATTTGTGCATGATAAGAGTAACAGCAGGTCGGTCGGTAAAGTTGCATGTAACTCGGCTCGATATGGGTGCGTCTACTCCGCGATCTCCTTGCCCCAGATTCCTGGACATGGACCGGTAGCAGACTGTACGTAGCCGAGTGTAGATGAAGAATTAAAAGTCGACTTGTTATTTCATTATACATGCAATACTTTTTTAAAAATAAATTGTTATTTATATGCTATTATTATTAGTTTGTTTTATCTTAATCGATACATATAATAAATAACAAAAATCTTTTATCATATACTGTTTCAGGATTTCTTATTTAATTAGCAAAATTTTATTGGATTGTGTTGATTTTTTCCTGCTTTGAAGAGTGATTTTTTCCGGGTACTGATGTTATCGTTACTTTTTAATATACCTGTTTAGTGTAGCGTAGTATTTCCGTAATAATATACGCGTAAAGGTGAGCTCAAAAATATAATACAGTTCCTCAATATACAATTAATTTCTTTACTTGTGATTAGTTTTAAGAAATTAAAATAAAATATAATATTATTTGAATTTGGATATTAAATAAATTTTATAAACTTTTGACAGTTAAATTTAGGTATAAAATTTAACCTACATTTGCAATATACGTTTATTATTTTAAATGTTATTAATAACTTTGTTGCTTACATCCGTTGTTATGTGGTTATGTCTATATCATTTATTTATTTTGATTGACCTACCAATTTTTATTGCATCTCACTTTCTTCCCCATTTTCTATTTTTATGTATCGATTACAGGTGTACTCCATTTTCATTGAGATCTCTTTATAATTTTTCCAAAGCGTTTTTAACTAAGTTCGGTTTTTAACGATTTAAACATAATATTTTGTGATTAATTCTTATTATCTGGTGCTATACATAATCTAATGTTTTTCTTAATTAAGTATGAATAGTAGATTAATTTAAAAAAATATATAAAATAAAAGGTAGCAAAGAGTTGTATAACTTCTCTGATGTAGCTGGGAATGTTACGCGACTTGACTACCGAGGATTTTGTCCTTGACAGACTATTTTTTATTTAGGAAAAAAATTAAATGAAATATTAAAGTACATAAGTATTCAAATAAAGAACTAACTAAAAAATGATTCTACGCTGAGTAAAATTTTAATTTTAAGAATATTATACTCGTACCTCCCCGCCCTCTTCAGGTTGTAATTTCATTAAATTATATCGATGGCCCGTATTCAGAAGTCTTCGTAAAAGATTTCATAAAAACGATAAAGTCTTAAGATATCAAGCAGAACGACAACCTACTAAAAAGCAAAATATGAGGCTTATTATCTCCTACCTCTCAATAAAAATGACCAAAGTGAAATACTAATCTTATGGAATCTTCTAATTAGTAAAAAAGGGTGAGTTTGAATCCAGATATGAAAAAAAGGAATCTGCAGTTCAACGTATTTTCGTAGAGAGTAGTGGCGGCTCGTTGCTAAAATTAGTGGGGGTACTGCTCCAAAAAACCTTTTTCTGGGCCTTTTCAAGGCCACGGTTAAAGTTTTCTGTGAAATAAAAGAACCGAAAAACAATGAATCAAATAGAATAGCTGGAAGCGAGATAATAATCTAATTCTACACTTTACCACATTCAAAAATACGGTACACTGTTTTTAAGCACATAGTGCTTAAAACCCGTATTCGGTTTAACCGAATAAGTAATAAAATGTCAATACAGATAATATTTTTTAGTATTATTCGATAATAACATAATAAAATTTCCGCTAAAAACACTACAGTCCAACGGTGCTTAAATTTAAATGTCTATGTACACAGAAACAAATACATAATTGGTTTTTATTAATTACCTTCTCTTTCGCCCTTCCAGCGTGTTTTTGGACAGATTTGGCAATCAAAGAGTCTTTGCTTTGCGCCATCTTCTGATCACTAGTGAAAAAACAACTAAGCCGCTTTCATATTCCTTCCACCGATTAAACTAAAAAAGGGAACGAACAAGGGACGCGGAGTAAAATGAAAACTACCTTCCACTAGCACGCCAGGGTCGGAACTGCGGGAGCGACAGTGCTCTCTCTCCCTCGCAGCCTCGCGTGCAGCTTGCTATGTGCGCATGCGCACTACAACCAAACACCACGCCGCTGGAACTGTGAAGCGCACAGTTCTATACAAAGATTTTTGTATTTTTTTTCATAAACTGGGGGATGGCCTCTGCATTAAGTTTAAGAATTATAAGTATTGTATCAGTATAAAGAAAGAATTAAAGAAAAAAGGATTCATTATATTAAATGTTATCGATAATATCAAGTGGAAATACGGGGTGCTGCAGTTCCACAGTGCCTATAGGCGGGCCGCCACTGGTAGAGAGTACGTATATATACTAATTCTCTGTTCTCATTGAGCAATCTTTATTTATTGTCTCCTGTTTTTCAGTTATCGATTCCAGTATTTCCTTAAGAAATTTATTCTGATCGACAACTTTTTATTGACAAGGATAATATATGAATCATCCGACTTGCAACTGTTTGCCAGCTTTTTTAAAAAATATATAAAACAATTTTTTTTAAGTTCCTCGTAAAATTATGAACAAAAATTACATTCATGCAAAGTGATTTTTTTTTTCTTTTTAATAATTTTGTTTTGTTTGATTATTCCTTAGTCGATTTCATTGCTTTTTTAATAGGCGTAAAGGAATATATTTGACCGAAAGAATCTTATGTTAACATTATAATTTTCTACCACCTTTTAATTTATAGTTTTATGATTATGAACTTGTAGTTTATAGAAGTATTAATTATACAGTCAAATATATATACTGAAAGGGATAACCGGACGTAAACCAGAGGGTACTCCGGCTGTATTTAATCACGCCTTAGCCTTCCACGTCAAGGCAGTTCCCTTTCCTTTCTATTCCTTGATTTTTTTTATTTATTTACTGTTGTATGCCCATATTATCTAACACACACACACACACACACATATATATATATATATATATATATATAGAGAGAGAGAGAGAGAGAGAGAATTATTGAAATATATTTTGATAGTGGGGCAGTGGTAACAACTAGTATGCGTTTAATCGGGAGATTCCGGGATAGAGTTCCGATCAGGCATGTTACTTTTCACACGCTACAAAATTGATTATCATCCATCGACAGTTATAGGGTGTCAACCTGTGTTTGTTAAATCTGTAATTAGAATAACCTGTGTTTTTTATAATAAGCTGCTAAATTTTTGAAGGTTAACAATTTTTTAATTTTGCTTTAATTCATAAAATATATAAATTAGGTATTACAAAATACATTACATTGCTTTTTTAAAACTAGTTCACAATAATGTATTGCTGTAAATAATAACAAAACTAGATTAGAAACACCCACTCCTTTAGTCATTTATACTACCTACCCGAACAAATTCTTTTGCTCGGTACTCGTATTTGTTCTGGTCTTTCGATAAAAATAAATCAAATAATTTATACGCACGCACCTTTACAATGCGAATGGAATTTTGGTACTGCCTATTAAAGTAATTTTAATGATAATTTGTTACTTATGTTAGGTAATATATACTGTAGTTATGACTTAGTTTTGAAATAAAAAAATTTTTCTTAGAATTTAATGTGAAAAAAAGTTGATTACTCTACTAGTTAATTTGTATTTGTATTCGTCCAGTATTAAGATATAAGTGCCTATGTAAGGTGGTGATACGGTTTTTATTAATTATATTATTATTTATAAATTGAATTACGATAAAAACTTTCTGTTTATTATAAAATTAGTTATGACCTGTTATCTTTAAAAGGAAAAGTGGAAATAATTTCATATTGTATGGAAAGAGAAAGCCATTATTATTATTATTTTAAAAGCTAATATAATATAAATGTATTATCATAAATATTTATAATAATATTATTCACGGAAAATCTTAACGGACATTAAAAACTCGATGAGTAATTAATTAATATAATTTTATTTAAAGAAGAACAAGGCACATATCCGGTTGATCTCGGTTCTAGATTTTATTAGTTGATGCGGTTTGCAATTGTTTTGAAATTTACCGGGACGTTATTAAGAATATTGTTACATCATTTTTATAATAGTTTGTTATATTTTATATTACTGTAACATATACAGCGAAAGGTTTATAAAACAGAAGGAAGCTGTTGTCATCTTGTTCGTGTTAAATATCGCATTCTGAAATATCCTCTTGATGATGCTTGTTTATTATAGCGTTTTATTTTTTACATAAAAAATAATAATAACAATTTAAGTTAATAATGTATTATCATAAACAATTATTATGTTTATTTAATATGCTATTTGTTATTATTATTATTACATTGTGATATAATTATTAAAAAGTATGAACTATAAAAAGTAATTTAAGAATAGGTAAAGCAAGTAACTGAATTTGTAGTGTGTAGCAGATACGTATATGTTATAAGATTAGTTCTCAGACTAGAAATTTGTTTTTCTAGTCTGCTTCAAACCAATCAAAGGAGCTATAACAACAAAATTATGAAAGAAACGTGTATGCTTTAAGGATAATTTTCCAACATTTTTGTTTTCATTCGAAAAATATTTTTTAAGTGGTTTCATCGGCCTTAGCATTATATATAAAATCTGACAACACAGATGTAGGACTTTTCCGTCACGCGGCTTTTTCTGATACACGGCTTAAACACACAACTTAATTGAAAATATTTATAATTTTATTTAAATATATTTTTTGTTTATTTAATTTAATGATTCTAACTAAAGTGCGCGTGCATCCCGTATTTCGCGCGGGTGTGGCGGTGTTAGTGGCTACTTTAAATATTAATTTAACTGTTCACCCGTAACGTCACAACGTAGAAGTCGACTACAACGGTTGTACGTTAGTGTTACACTGCTTCTGATGAGAAGGGGTACTATTGACGCAGAATACCCAGTTAGTCCCTAGTTTATTTAGATCATTTTTTGAGTGGGGGTGCGATTTTGCAGAACGTTTTTTGCAAATATTATTTTTTAATGGTTAACAAATGTGCCTAAGAAAAATAAATTCTTAATTAGGTGAAATCTCGAGATACTGAGGGTGACCTTGCCCTACAGCCTCACTCCTTCGGCCTTTTAAGTTGAAATTTTAATGGCATCAATGCCCATATATAGAAGTAATCTGACCAAGTTTGGTCAAAGTCGGTACACTAGTTCTGGAGATACGAGTGCAAGACCGAACACGTATACGAACATCCGGAAAATGTCCATCCGGTTTTTTGGGTTCCTTAGGTGTCAAAACGTCAAGATCCTGTGAAAACCCCATATGCCCAAATTGGACAGATTACAATACTTTCCCTTCTAAACCTATAGCGCTAGACGGGAAAGTAATATATATATAAATAACTGTAAAAAGAGTTGCATAATAAGAGCGTGAAGTCCTTGGCGGAATACCACTTAGAAGGGACATTATTAACAAGCCGTTAGTTTTAATAACTGTGGATTCGCTTCGGCATAATTTAAAATGATTTTATTACGTATTCTTGCTTATGCAATACCATTGCTTTGCTGATCTTGCAAAGAATGTTAATTGATGTTGGTGGTCCTTGATCAGTTGTAACTAAAATTAAATAACATCGATGATTCGTATTAAGAAGTTATCGTAAAAAAAATCATAAAAATTGGTTAATCCAGTCCGAAGATATCAAGCAAAACAATTACTGATGAAAAAAATTAGGATTATTAAGCTTCACCCCTAAATGAAATCGTTATAATGGTATCAAATTAACTTACTATTGTAATGGAATTGTCTAATTAGTACAATAATCTGACGTTGAATTCAGAAACGACAAAAAATAAAAAGTGTTTTTTGCCTCCTTAATGAGGATTTGAGTTAGGCCAAATACCATGAGGAAGTATCTTGGTTACCTAAGGGGCATTTTAAATTATGAAAAAAAATTAATCCTTCGATTATAATTTTGAAATAAGGGAGGGGACACATGAGTTCCCTATCTCTTGTCCGATTATGGCCAGAATTTTATAGCATCATTACTACAAATACAGATATTATTGTGCCAAATTTAATCAAAACCGGTGATCCAGTTTGGAGTTAATCAAGCAAAAAACAAACCAATACACAAATACGTAGGTTCGTTTATACATGCGAAATATTTTCAGTGCTAAAATTATGTTTTTCGGTTACAGAAGGTCTCGCTCAGAAGTTTTAAAATTCCCGATATGCAAATTTTGACTCTATTAGCAATCTTTTCCCTATAATGATATATTGTATAGCTGAAATTTTATGAATTTACATTTCTAACCCTGCACGGCTAATGCCTTCGACTTGATTTGTTTAAAGTTAATTATACAGTAATTTAACTAGCAAACGAGTTTATTTAATGCTAGTTGATAACTCGTAACTGATGTGTAATCTAGTATGTTACATAACTATTTCAATATCGTCTTCATCGTGAAGGTATTAAATTCGACCCAGATCTTTTGTCCCTTAACTCTTCGTTTGGAAGCTTTTTTTTTAATCTTCAAGCTAAAAAAGGGGTTAAATGTTGATATTCATTTTAATAATTATTAAATTATAATAACTATGTTAATTATTCATTAATTATAACTAATGAGGTTCCGTGTTATTTGGAATCTAGTAAGTATCTGTTTAAGATATAAAATGGAAGAACAACTGCCAGATTCTGTAAACTGGGGAGGATGATTGCAAATACGAGTAATATTTGTGACCCGGATTTCCCTGTAAGTAAATTGACCTTTCTCAACAGCCATCCTATTTAATTATCTTGGATTCTTACTTTCCCCTCCTATAATTTTTTTTTTTTAATGACTAAAATACATATCTGGTAAAACCGGACCTTTACTAATCCCCTCTAAAAAAAATAAAAAAATGTGATGTGAACAAAACATGACTTCCTTGTACGCCTATTAAATTACATATTTACTCTTTTTACATTTTTACAATTAAATTACACATTTTTTTAAAAATGAAAGTACATAAAATTTTATTTCATTAAAAACGTTTGATATTTTTTCATTTTTTATAATTATTATCATAAATTTTTTTTATAACATTTTTTTTACCCCTTGTAAGATCCAAATATTTCATTAATTAAAATTTTATTTGGCTATAACTGGAACCAATGAAAATAAGTACCACTTATGATACTTTGTTGAATAGCTCTCAATGAGGGCTTATTTCTGCAGTAAAGAAAAAGTCCAAAATCAAAATTTTTTGGATTTTGGGATTTTTTGGACTCTTTTGGTTCAGTCGATTGCAATCAAGAGGGGAGGTGCACAACAGTCCTAAATCCAAAATTTAACTTCCTACGGTTAATCGTTTTTGAGTTATGCGAGGTACATACATACGTACAAACGTCCCGCCGAGACTAGTCAAAATGGATTCAGGGATGGTCGAAATGAATATTTCCGTTGAAATTTGAAAACCGAAATTTTTCGCGTTCACAATACTTTGCACAACGAAGTAAAAAAACGTATATGAACATACTTATATGTATTAACGAAGTATGCAATCCAAAAATAAATTTTCAACAGTGAAATGCTAAGCACAAAATTTAACAAATATTTCTGCTTAAAAACATACGGTATGACAACCATATTCTTGAAGTCCCAACAACTGAAAAATGTTAAATGGAAAGGGTAGGGTGTTGACATATCATTTAAAGGACATTAAAAGTAAAAAAAATTTAACGCAAAGAACTTCCGGCTACAATAATCCTAACCAATATGGCGACCGTTTATTATTTTTCACCGGGCATATACTACACCCCAAGTAATGATTTCGTACCGAAAAATAAATTGATTTGAGGTAGGAATATTTGTTAAATTTTATTTTTTTCTTAATGTTTCACTACTGAGCAGTTATTTAACCGGTACTGTAGAACATTTTAAAAATATGCTTTAAGAGATATTAAATGATTTTCATTTTTGTTAGGATTGTCGTAGCACGAAGTTCTTTACGACAAACTTTTGTTTTTCAATACCCTTTAAAATTATATCACAGCACTATTCTTTCAGTTTGAAAATACTGATTTGCCCTCAAGGATGACTTGGGGTATGACGGTCTCATACACAAAATTGATCTCTTCGACGTAGCATTTGTCAAATTGTTTTGAAAAGTTATTTAAGGTTTGCCGTAGTTTGAACACCTTTACTTATGTGTATGTCAGTGTATATATATATATATATATATATATTTTATATACTTTGTTGACGTTAATTCATTTTGTATTTAAATGAATTTTTTCGTGGATTTCTGCAATCTAAACGCTAAAAGAATTATGATTTAAATTAATTGAGTTTATAATGTTTAAATTTTAAATGTAAATATTTCATGTTTTCTTCTAAGTTGCATGTTGTAAATTGATTTAATATTTAAATGAACGACAACTCGTAAAGCTGTTGGTTTTATAGTTTACCTTCATCATCATTTTGAAATCTATGTTGCTGCTAGTGAAATTACTTTCGAATTCCGTGATTAATTGTCTTTCAGCTATCCTAGAATCTTATTTCGATTTTTAATTTCTCAAAAAAAGCGAGTTAGTTATTCCGATGTTAATACAAAAAAAAAAATCAAATAAATAAGTTGAATTTTTGATGTTATATTTTTATACTAATCATTTATTATTAAAATACGTAAAACACGAGGAAAATTAATTTATTGGGCGTAACTCAACCGTTCGACCAAGACTTTACCTTGCTGTTTATATATTTAGCATTTAAAAGCTTATCTTAAATATGAAAGTTGATCTAAAAATAACACACCTTAAACTTTATATATATATTTTTTTTCATTTAATAGTTGATCTTAGTTATCTGCATTTAAAATTCTACAATTAAATAAATCGTACAAATTGTTATAAAATAATTTAAATTCTGCTCGGTAATTTCAAGTAAAATTACGGTTAAAAACGTTTAATTTTACCAATAAAACCTTTTTTTGTTTGATGAATTTCAAGACCGGTTCACAATTTTAAACGTGTACAGGATTGTTGGACAGGGCGTGTCCCTCCTGTCACAATACGAGTAATATTATTTGTTACGTCACTTAATAGAAGGTCGGAGTAGCGAATGGTAATTTGGTCAGTATATTAACTGAATATATACGTACTACCTGTTAGTCTAAGTTACTTGTTATTGTCACGATATCCGTGTAAATTAAATATATATATATATTTATATTATATTTATTTATATAAACTTATTCCTATTTACAGGAAGTTAATATAAAGTGTTTGGTATTTTATATAAACAATTTAGTATAAATTCAGATATGATTAATTGGAAACTCATCATGGATACGTTTAAATAACTTAAGATACCTTCTTAGTTACAAAGTCGATTTCTTTTTTAAAACAAGCAAAAATTAAAGCTTAACTCTATTTGATTTGGACATTACTTTACGTATAAATTAAATCAATTGACATAGTTTTTTGTGTACGATACGCGTACAGTAACCTATGTGTAAATTAAAACGATCGAAGGCGGTTCTGATATGGATATAGTACGAAAGGTGCATAGGAGTATATATTTAAATAACCCTGAAAGAAACGACTTAAAGGATAATTTAACGTAAAATATTTTTAGTACATAGTTATTGTAAAAAGAAATGTACTCCGAACTTTTAAATATGATGTAACATTAAATTGAGGACAACGCCCAACTGTGGTGCCCCATTGTAAGAGAAAAAAGAGGACGCTAACTTTTGATGTTAGCATAAGTTACTTAAATAGTCTTTGCTAATAATTTACCTTTTAAAATTATTCTTGTTGCATTTACATGTAAAAATAATTGTTAACATAGCTTTAAAGCAAACATAGTAGCAGGCTATATTTGGCATGGTTAAATCAAATTAATACCGATTTGTATTCAATGTTGTTATTTCACATCGATCGAGTTACGATTTACTAATTGGCATTAACTTATTCCATGCCACAGGTATTAAAAACATTGCGTTATTGCTTTTTTATTTTCTGCAACTTAAAACCTAAAAAGAATTCATGATTTTTCTCTTGTTATTAGTAGTAATTTCTAATGGGAAAATCCGTTTATTTTTTAATTTTAGACTGAAATTTCTAATAAGAAACAAAGCTAAGGAGATGTTTTTGTTTTTCACATTTTTTTTACTACCATCTACAGAACGGTTTACCTTCATGTTTGTCGTTATATAATAATTTCATATTTCGGAAAAAAAATTAACCATTATTAAACGATCAGTGAAAAATATTTTGGAGGTGGTTGTTAACTTGTATTGTTGCGCTGATTCTTCATGGGCTAAGCACCTACGATTAAATTATTAAGTAGCTAATTCTCTATGAAAATAAATAGAGAGTGACCATAAATTATCCAGCGTATTTTAGGTGTTAATAAAAAACATAAAAAAGCAATATGCTTGTTTTATTGCTGATCAGGGCATTTCAAACAGTTTTGTTTACAACACTTTATTAACTTCAAAGAAGTTCTACATGAGTTCTACATGATGCGCGTAAAATGGGTAGACGATATTTAATGTCACGCCATAAATTACACCTTCGATTTTTCTTTTTAGTTCATTTATGTTGACAACATTCGTTGCGTTCATCCTATCTTTGACAAACCCTCAAAGAAAGAAACCGAGTGGCGTAACATCAGGGAATCGAGGCGGCCAGGAAATTGGTCCATCACGGCCAGTCCATCGTTGAGGAAATTGTTCGTGTAGGTAGTCCCTAACATGTGAACCCTTGTGTGGTGGTACGCCATCTTACTGGAAGTAAACTTTTGGTCACCGATATTCAATTTGTGTTATCGTATACTCCTGTAACATGTTTAGATAATTAGCGCTAGTAACCGTTGGCTCGGCGAAGAAGAACGGACCAGTCATTTCAAAAGCAGTTAATGCACACCAAACGTTAATTTTCGGGTCATCATAATCTGTTTGTCGAACTTTATGAGGGTTTTCGGTACCCGAAATCGGACAATTATGACTTAACGGGACCAGAAACGTGGAAGGTAGCTTCATCAGAGGATTACTTTTACTAAAAACGCGATATCTTCGTTCACGTCCACGGCAAAATTTAATCAACAACAATGTCCACGGCAAAATTGTAAAGGCGTGGTTTATCTCATCTTCAGTTGCATATACCAACTGAATTTTGTATGTATGAAATTTTAGGTGCTTGGACAGAACCTTCACGAATGTCGATTGTGGTATTCCCAGTTTTAAACTCGCTCGACGAATGGATTTACCCCGACTCCTCTGAAAAGTTTCTCCTACTCGATCCATAGCCTTCTTGGAGACGGGAAGTTTGCCAGAATCATTTTTGTGTAGTACCCCCTACCTGTATCCTTAAACTGTTGATATCAATGTTTAATAAATATTTATTAGGAGGATCACGTCCGTACTGTAAACGAAAACGTCTACGAGGAAATAACTGATCCGCTTTCATGATCTTAGTAAACCATAGTACGCACATTGCTATCTCCTACACGGTACTCATTGCTCAGCTGATGAACCCCCATTGTTGTTACATTGCATCGGCGTGTTCATTCACGGTCATCGGTAACTGTAGTTCCTACACTAATGTTTAAAAAAGAAATCAACGCGCGCTACGTTGCTTTGTTCATTTTTTTATTACCCCTAAAATGCACTGAATAATTCATGTCCATTCTGCATTATTTGTTGACATGAATCGTCAAAAGGCTACAGGTAGTGGATGCACGAAATTTCGACAAAACGAACTCATGACAGAATTTAGTGCAAATCTAAACATGAAAGTTAAACTTCGGCAAAAGAAATTGTATATCGTTTCAAAAATGAAGGATGTAAGATTCTGTGAAACCAGTTTCATACTCTCCTCTTTTCCATGCCGTCCACCACGTGCTCGCAAGTTACATTTGGATTTCATCATACAGTCACTCTCAAACAAGCGATGTGAGCAAATGCAGTGTCCGATTGCAATAAATTTAGCATCAAAGATAGTAAAATCCTGTAATATCGTACGAAGGTCATTCAGTTGTTAAAGATACAAATTGCTAAAACAGTTTATTTAATCAATGTGGCACATTTTATTCGCTTAACAATTTCCAACAACACTATTACAATTCTCTCATCTCTGAATCAACTTATATATAGCTGCACAAAGAAATTTTTATCTAGATGTCGGAGCCAATTTAGCACATTTTCTTTGAGGTCGTCATTACCGTTAAAATTATTGCCAGGTAACGCCTCCTTGAGCGAACCAAAGAAATGGAAATTCGATGGGACCAAGTCAGGACTATGGGGAGTGAGGTAGTACTTCCGGGAGCAATTTTTCGAAGGTTTCTCGAGTTATCCGAGCTTTGTGAGACCGTGCATTATCGTGAAGCAGGATGCCTTTGCGTTGAGATCCAGGGCGTTTTTTCAGCACTGCTGGCTTCAGTCGATAAGTCCAGTAGTATGCGCTGTTTAATGTTTCGCTGATCTTCTAGAAAATCATCAAAAAACTGGATCATTTGAATCCCAAAAGATTGTAATCTTGATTTTTCCTGCTGAAAGTCGTGTTTGTAAGTTTTTCTTGACAGATGAAGTCACGCGTTTCCACTCCATGCTCTGGCTTTTTGGTTCATAATGGTGAATCCATGTTTCATCACAGATTAAAATATTCTACAAAAAGCATTTTGTTTTCTTTCAGCTATATGCTGGAATCTATGTAAGATGAATTCAAATATTTTATTCGAATTCGAATATAAATATTTATGGGTGTACTCCTCATACAGCGTACCTGATTTTTTTTTAATAATTATAAAATATTTAAATATTATTTAGTTTTCTATTAAAAAGTTTATAAATATTGTACAATTTAATTTTTATGTAACTCATTACTTGTAATTTTTTAATTTCTGTTAAGAAAAAATGTAATAAAAATGTTTTGTAAATTTATCTTGTAGATTTTAGTTAGAAGGTCCAAAGCAAATTTACAACAAAGATCCCTACATTAGTTAGGGACTTGGTCATATATTTATACATTTTAAGTTTTTTATTGAATTAAGTGATTTTTTTAAATAAATATTTTGTGAAAAGTTAGGTGGATAGATTCGTTAGGTCGATATTTTGTCAGGGGATGCAGCAGTAATTAAAAATCTTAGCAGGCTATTATTTTTGAGAATCAAATGTTTAAAATAATCATTTTTTTTTAATTTTTGAAAAAACAAGTTATCCTAACGCTAATGAAATAATGGGGGAAAAAACGGTCTTATTTCATGCGTAATTACGCAGAAAAGAGCAATTTTTATTATGATATAAAATTTAAATTTTTCTTTAAAAATATAATTGTAAGATACAGCTAACTCTTCTAAGACAAGTGTTTTCTTTCCTTATAAATACTTTATTAGAATACGAAAAGGTGCATGAAATCGTATTGTTCTGTTTGAAATGACATTACTACAACTGATTGGTCTATGACTAGGCAAGATTTGACTGTGTGGTAAACTGTGACCGGTTCATAACATTCTGTTAAAGCAATGTAATTTTAACTAAAGATTAAAAAATAATCCATTCACAAAAAAAAAAAAACACCGTGTTACGCATCATGAATTTCTTTCTTTCTCTATTAAAAACATTTTAGTTTCTTTCTTTTGGAACCTGGAAATACCAATAATAAATAATTCTGATTTAAATAACAAAACGAATAATTTTTTCTTTTTTTTAAATTTAGGATAGTTTTATTTTATGTTACAATAATAAATACCGGAATAACTGATTTCTGTAATTAAGTTCTCTTATCTTTTACTTCGCCTTCTCATAATTTAAGAGTATTTTATTAATCCAGTTTTTTTTTTGTTTTTAACACGAGACAATTTATTATTTTTTTTACGAACGTTAATTATTTTGATAATATATTCATCTCCTTTACTATTTAGCCGCATGCCAACAAGTCGCTTGTTCGTACTACGCCCTCGGCACAGACAGTCCGTCCTTCAACGTCCTAATACGGTAATGATACTTTGCTTGACTTGCCTCGTTCTTTTACTCGCCATTGAGTTTTCTGGTTCAGTAAACCTGCAAACTGCCAATTTTATTTTGTTTATTTGCATTTTTACATGACTGCTGATATTTTCCATAAGTAATATATACAAATTAAAAGGTGAATTCTGAATCATCGGCAACATCCTGCATGTCCGTTGTTAAGACTACTGTTTTCCTAATAGAATTTATTAATTACAAACTAATTAGATTATAAATTATTAGTCTATCTGTACTGTGTTTTTTTAAATAATACAAACAAAGAACAAGATCGCTAGCTTATTCAGTAACATATACTCGTATTTTAAAAACAGTCTATATACTAACCAGAATATCGAAATGTATGTAGTATGGCAGTATGCATTATAAATAAGACGTTTATTTTTTTAAATAAATAATAAATATTTTATTCTGGTATCAGGAACGAGCAGATATGCTATTATACGGTTAAAAAGAACTTCCCCCATCATTTGCATAGTTGGTAAACCGCGGTAAAACCTTGATCAGACCAGCATCAAAAAGTACATAAATATTTATAAAATAAAAAATAGGTATGGTTAAAGACCATATTAGTTATTATTTAAAATATAAACGTATGAAATAATATTAAGGTGAATACATGCATATGCAAAATAAATCGCAATTCAGATGGGGTTGAAAATTATGTAAGCACATTTATTACTCGTTAAACGGGACACAGAAGATTCAGGTTTTTAAAAAATAGTGTTATCAAAAACGTCATTGACAGAGTAATATTGTTTGCGTAAAAGAAAACCAAGTAGATTTATTTCAGTTAGATTAGCGAGAAGATTTTATAAATTGTTCAGTAATTTATTAAAAATGACAACAGAAGCATGGTATTGCCCTTTCTCCTAAACCGAAGTTGAGTGTTGAGTTATATGAAAACTGGTGTTGTCTGGTATGATAGAAGAGAATAATATTGTTTTTCTTTTTTAAAGAAAAACGTTTTAGCAAAAATTGCTCATTTATAAATAAAAAAACATAAGTCTGCGTTCGCTTAAAACTTAAAAATCACTGGACTGATTGTTCTACAGATTAAAAAAAAAATTGAAATCCGAGGATCTTTTTAGATGTTAATATATTCGCATAGCTCCATTATTGTATGAGTAATAAAGAATGTAGTAATTCACTGCTTTTTCCATATAGTATCGTTTCAAGTCTTTTTGACTGCAATCACGTTTTGTAAAAGATTGTGGCGTAATAATGCTACCGCATTCCTGCAAATTAAATTTAGGAAAAATAGTAAATTTTATCTCAATATTTAATTTAAATAAATCGGATAAACTGTTCTCGAGATATCAGCGATTTAGTAGAATATTTTATTGAACCTTGATTTTTTAAGATAGGGGTCGGATGTAATTTTTCGTAGTAAGCTCTATCTATGTACTCGAATATATCATTCAGTATACCGTCGGTACGTAATTGCTTGTAATATTGTTCACTTTTACTTTCATGTTAGCTTTATTTTCATGCACTAACAAAAAAAAATAAGTAAATAAAATAAACGGGTTTTCTACAATGGTTTTATTCCAATTTGTGCTCATTACCTAGATTCATGTATTTTCTACAGTTTTTGCGGGATTATGGATGAACGGCATAGTTCTGACGAACTTTAAGAATGAACTTATTTTAACTGAGTATATTATTAATATTTGCAATTCAAATAATGCCAGTATTTGCTCTTTCCTTACTTAAAATATACCGGTGTGCCGCGCTCTTGAAGAAAAATCTGTTTTTTTAATTTATTTGAACAGGATGTTCTTTACAAATAATAAGACAAAAAATTAAATCTGGAAATCGCCGATGAATTAAATTTCGGGATGGATGAATTTAAAATTAATTAATTTGCCTACATAGTTTTTCTATTCGAAGAAGGACGACAAGAAGCATATGAAGATAAACTGACAAAATTTCAAAAATACTCATATATTATAAATTTATGAATAAGAATTATATTCATAGATCAAATCGAGAATGCCGAGGACATCGGGGTGACTTCGAAATGCCATCGCCAACAACAATTGAAAGTGTAGGTACGGAGGGTGTTCAAATACGAACTCTCGGTTATAAAAAACAGCATTCGGTGATGCCGGACGGAAAACATTACCTCGTATGCAATTTTTAAAAGAAAACATTTATCCAAAGGTGAAAAATTTTCACTAGATTTTGTCGTACGATCACAAAAAAAGAAATGGGTGATTAACGGATTAGTACTGGACCAGATTAAATGCGTCTAGGAGCCTCGACCAGGCGTTTTATTATGAAAACCTTCCTTACTTGAAATAGTCAGTTTTAGAAGTCATACTCCTAAAACTGACGATGATGTAAAACGGAAGACTGATTGCTGGAAGGTGTGGTAAGGTTTTTATTCCTGGTGGAATGATATCTGTTCTTCAACCTCTAGCTATCTGTGTAAACCGAACGTTTAAGATTAAAATTCTGTAAACACTACACAAACCGGATGGCCAACACGACACAAGAGATTGCATCTTTTGATGAAAGTAAAAATCCATATTTGATATCGATTTGTGAATTGATTAGTGCGTCTTTGTCACAAATACCGGATGATTTGATTAAAAAAGCGTTCAAGAGATTTATTTCGAACGATCTCGGTGGATGTAGAACGATTATTTATGGTTAAACTATTACAAAGATAATTGCAATTCTATGGGTTCTTTTTTTATTTTTTGGGGTTTTGAGCATTAATGTTAACAATACCTTAAGGTATTAATTACTCAAACACCTTCTATATTTTTTTTTACTTTTAGTTAAATGTTTACAATATGGACTGATTTACTGACATTGTACAAATAACAAATTCTGTTTTACATTCAATCTTCTACGCTGATTTTGTTAATAAACTACACAAAAACGTAACAATATTTTTTTTTACTTTTTCAATTTTCAAAAATTGGGTGCGCATGGTACGTGGTTGTATACGGTAAATATAATTACCATTATCAACCATATGGTTGATAGTTCACGGTATAAACTCGAACAAAAGCAGCTAAACAGTAGCTTGTTTAAACGTGTGAAACATTATTCTGTAATATTGTTTCTAGAAGTATTTATTTCTATGTTTGTTTTTATCATTTCTAGCTGTTTCTTTTTCATTTAATTAATTCAATGCCTGCACATACATTCCGTAATATCTAAATAATTGATAAAAAAAAATATTCTTAGAAAATTAAAAATTACCTTTAATAACTCGATACGATAAGTATCTTCATTATTTTTTTTACATGTTTTTTATGTAAACTTTACGTGTAAATAAATAACATTAGAGCTATTTAAACTTGAAAATTCTATACGAAATGTTTTCTCTGAATAAATATGAAAATGTGTAAATAATATTACTTGTGATTTAAAACAACTGTCATTTGACTTTTAACTATAATTTTTTCTTTTGAAAAAGCAATCGGTAGAACATGGTTGTGATTTTTATATTAAAAAAAAACCGGAGTGATTTCAGATCAGGTGTGTTTAAAAACAGATTTAAAAAACTATTTACAGATGATTGATAACGGTTCCGCTTTTAAAATTTTAAGTATTTTTTTCCATACCGTAATTTTTTTTCACGAAGGTCTATGATTACAAATAATTAAAGTCTGAAGTGAATACTTATTCTTTGTTAACATCTAGGTTATTAATATTAAATTATATATACTTTAAAAAAAATAATTTACATATAAATAATTTAAAAATGATTAATGTATTAGTCTTTAATAAAATACTATAATTTATTTATTTTTAATTTTATATACAGCACTTTATAGTATCAGAAGATAAAACTTACCGTGTACCGGTGTGAACCTCTCTGTTGTGCTTGAACTATAATACACACACTGCACACCAGGTAGGCCAGGAGACAGACCCCGGCTTTCATGGCGTATGGCACTAATAAAAGAAATTAAAAAAAAAATTAGATAAGTTGTAATTAGAAGAATGTTAAAATTATCATACAAACCCTTGTTACTACTAAAAAGATTTAAATAATCGATTTATTACATTTTTACGCAGCACAACTCTTAGTCTTAGACTTAGAATCTCCAACTCATGCAAACTAAAACAAATAACCAAAAATCTCAATTTTTTTTTCAAGTTAGTAGATTGAAAGAGTAAAAACATTAGGACAAATTATACAAAAGGATTCGGATGTATAATTTTTATCCCTTTGATATGAGTTGAAAACGTTTTCCATCCCACTGTCTTACTCGAACAAAAAACAAAATAATTCTTCTAATCTTTACGATTAGAACGCTATTTTTCTAAAATTATGCAGTGGGTTGGTTATTTTTTCAACGGTTTTATAAGCTAGAGATGCCCGTGCAAACAAAATTTTTACTTCATTGAAATCCAGTTCCTTCAACATATCTCCCCTTTATTATTTTATCCATTCTTCCCTGATTTTCTCCCAGGAAGAGAAATCCGTTCTCCTTGAGTTGGATGGATTTCATCCATCCCTCCAATTTTATTTTTTGTAGAGTTAATTCTGAAATACTAGGTTATGAAATGTCGACATTTGCAAAAACTTCGATACTAAAAATTTTGGGTGATCGCTTACTTTTCCTTTTTAATTTTTCTATTGCAATAGAGCAATAGATTTATTATAGTTGAGAAAGTAAAAATGAATGTTGTTGTAAATTTGTGACAGTCTATTCGTTTTAACTTTCTTTTAGTCTGATCATAACGAAATTTAACAAACTTAATAACCTAAGGTAAATGACCAAGGAAATTTTACTTCATAATTTCAAGTAAATAATATAAACTTTACATAATACATTCATTAAACATGACAGAATCTAAATGCAATTAAGACAATAAAAAAAAAAACACACACCGAGTAATAAAAAAGATTGTGATTAACTTAATTAAAAAATCATTAAACGAACAGATAATTTTTATAATGAAGATCTAAAATTAACGTGATGCTTTGTTAATCTTTTCATAAAGAAATATACGTTAATCCCCTCCCCTCCCTTCTTTTATTCTATTAAATTCTTTTATTAACAGTTATAATGATGAAATCATAAAAAATGAAACGAATAAATGAGGAAAAAAATATGTGTTTATTCGTTATAAAAAAATTATAAAATTTACGTATAAGATTTCCATTGTATAATTATACCAAAAACAAAGCGCATTTAATTTATATTATAATTAAAGTGAGTCATGATAATACAAATTCATATCATTAACTAAGCGTAATTCTAACAATAAAATAATATGTGTGACTTAGAAAAATCTAAGCATTTACAGAAATTAAATAGTTCACTTTGAAAGTAAGTCTAAAAACGAAGACAGCTAAATATGAGGATAATGTAATAAAATAAAGACGATAGTGTGGAATTAAATTGGGAAACACAGAACACCAAGGGCGAACAAATGTTTTTAAAATAAAACTTTTATTTCTTACTGTAAAACTAATTTAAGCAGAATGAAATCGGTTAAATGAGTACTTGTACTAACATTAATGGGGTATTTAGGTAAAAATATACAAGATTTTATATATATGACTGTAGTGAAAAAAACAGGTTAATTAAAAAATTATATACCGGAAAATTCTATTACATTATAATTAAATAACAAAAAAAATCATTTATGTAATTTCATTTCACACGAAAAATAGAAATTAATTAATTACATATTGTATTAACTTACCGAAGTTTATAAATTTAAGATTTTTTTATACTCGTAATTTAATTAGTAACAGTTATGTTGGAAGTGCTGAACCATATTACAAATTAGTTTTCATTTGAAGGAAATCGTTTCGCTCAGGTAAATTTGTTTGATTACAATTTTAGTATGTACGTAATACATTCGTTGTAAAACTATGTTCTCATTAAAAAGAAAGGTTTGACGTAAATGAAAAACAAAACACTATTACGTTTATCAGTCATTATTTTAATTTAACTGGCGACTCCGTGGAGCGAATGGTAGCGGCTCAGCCTTTCATCCGGAGGTCCCGGGTCCGAATTCCGATCAGGCATGGCATTTTCACACGCCTACAACTCATTCATCTCATCCTCTGAAGCAATACGTAACGGTGGTCTCGGAGGTAAAAAAAAAGGTTCGGAAACATTACCTCATTGGACATTTGGCAGGATGTGTCCTTTAAACGAAACGATGCATTAAATACAACAAATGATTCGCTACTTATTAATAGCAATTTTCCAAATATACGATGGAGATTCTGTCGACAAAAAAGAACAATTCCCTCCAATTGAAACATTTATTCAAATAATTATTAATATAATTTTCACTATTTATACACTTTACAGTATGCATTTTTTCCCCTTATTTTTTATTGTAAAGTTTAATAGATTGTAATTAATACAGTATATACCCATGTACCACGGAACCATTTTATCCGGAAAGATTATGAAAACATAGCCTGCGCTTCGTATATAGATTTCCTTACAAAATTGTAATATAAACAGCTTTTTGGATTGCGATCTGAATCCAGTGAAATTAACTGATTTAGATAAAACAAAAAACTTGGCT
Source organism: Lycorma delicatula (assembly GCF_047948215.1). Taxonomy (NCBI): domain Eukaryota; kingdom Metazoa; phylum Arthropoda; class Insecta; order Hemiptera; family Fulgoridae; genus Lycorma; species Lycorma delicatula. The sequence continues at coordinate 147,631,847 of NC_134456.1, read as the reverse complement.
GTGTAAGTAATTACCAGTATTAGAAAATTAAACTCTTTTGGCATTTTTTCACACGGCTTTTTCTTATTTCATACGAAAACATCTTTAGCGATCATTTTGTAGTCATTTTATTATCAGTTTCCACTGTGACAACGACCGTTCAGTACGGAAAAGTTTCGTACGCAGTAGAAGTAGGCTACAGAACGAGTGAAAAAAAGAGTCATGATATTCAACGTAAAATACAAATATTTGATGACGAAAAACTTTTTTTTTTTTTTTAGATTTGATTACAGTAACTTTGTTAAGTGATAATAAATGCGTAAATTTTATTATCAAAACTTGTAGAAAATTGAATTCAGAGAAAATTGATGGAATAAAGTCTATGAAAAACGAAAACAAAAAAACTTTTATTATTAAAAACAAAACAGAACAGAACTTAACAGAAAAATGTTATGAATTTGTATAAATTAAAAACAACTGTTTTTAGTAAAATAAATTTAGAGCTTGAAAAATTCGGTTGGCAGTACTAACTATATGTTTCGAAATTAATTTGAATATTACTAATTGTTGTCATGAAGTTATGTATAAATAAACGTTACCCGGATCTGTTATTTTTGACATAATTTTGATTCTGTTAATTATTTTTCGGAATCAAGTTATGTATTGCTTTTGTGAAAACACAACAGGCGGGCTGAGAAAATTGAAGGAGATACGGCATTTATCTACGTAAACCTCTTTTTTTTATTTTGTTTTTCTGAATCAATCCTTAAACTTTAAGTTTACCACATTTCCAGGGACACTCTGGATACATCTGCGGAATTAGCTTCTTTTTATAATATCTCATAAACATCACGTACTTAATTTACAATTAATTAAATTGATTCTTCAGTTTATTGTAATGAACTTCCTGCAATTAATTGAACGATTACATTTCATTGTTTTAATTATACACGAAGTAATTTCCCAGTTTTAATATTACAAGGTATTATTTGTAATACTGTGTATTAATACTTTACTGTTATTTATACGTCGCGCCTATAATTACTCATTAATTACTCAAAACTAGCAATAAAAATTCATGAATGCAATCAAATAAATAAATAGAAAAATAATAATATTAATCTTCCTGTAAAATAAATAAATTTGAATAATCTAAAAGACTTCCCGAGTGTATATTATTTTCTTGATGATGTTAAGCTACACAGACTGGTTATAGATATATTGTGTCCAGCCCGCGACCAGATACATACCTAGAATCCAAGAAGAATGCGAGGGTCGTTCAATACTTATAGGCAAATTGATAAGAGTGGAAAAATTACTTAAATCTTAATAAACTCTTAACGTTCAAAATTTTTCTTCCTGACACTAAGAATCATTTCGAAAAAAATTTCCATTATTGTAATATTTTTTGTTTATTTCAAAAGATCAGCCACGCTTAAAAAGTGTATTGTGGAAGAACAGTGTGCTTAAAATAAGTTTTTTATTTTCTGAAGGTGTAAAACCTGCCAAAATTCACTAGCGGATGTAAAACAATATGGTAAAAAGTGTATTAACCGTTAAATCTTTTGTAAGTGGATCGAACAGAAAACGTTTCAGTGATTTTTATTGCAATGAAAGACCGGTAGAAATTTCGATTTACATTTTGCAAAACGCATTAATGCTCTTAGAAGGATACAAGCATACAAATTTGGAAAAATCGCTGAAATTTGTAGTCCGAGTATCGGCGCTTTACAATTCCGTTGTCCATGATAAGATGAATTGCCGTAAAACTTGTTCGAGGTCCGTTCTGAGACGGTCGTATCAAAAACGAAAAAATGCCCGAATTAATATTTGTATGCAAGTTCAACGGTTTTTACCGTAAGGTAATACTTTTTTTATTAGATCGCATAGTAATTGGATTATGCGAACGTCAGGGTATGGAACGGCAACATCTGAGTTTACCCACCAGGATAAATTCAAAACTATCTAGCCGTAAAGTAATGCTAACAGTATTTTGGAATTCTAAAGACCCAATTTATTTGATTATTTGAGAGATAAATATACAATCAAACGATGAGTTTTATTGCATCATGATAAAAAGTATATTGAAACCCGTAATAAGGAAGAAACGTCCCGGTCCTCTCTCAAAAGATGTAACTTTTCCAGCGTGATAAAGCTCGCTCCTATATTAATCAAAAATATCGGGAGGTGATGCTTCATCCATCTTACACTTCCGACCTAGCATCATCAGATTGTTTTGTTTATTTGGTCCTATCGAGAAGGTTATAAGTGATCGCTTACTACTTGTTAGCTAAAGTGTGGTGGAAATTATTATTTCCATAATGTATGTTATTAGAACAATTAAAATTGTGAAACGTTTATCCTTTTTGTAGATTGAGGATTTTTGACCCACCGGGTTGGTCTAGTGGTGAACGCGTCTTTCCAAATCAGCTGATTTGGAAGTCGACTGTTCCAGCGTTCAAGTCCTAGTAATGGCAGTTACTTTTATACGGATTTGAATACTTGATCGTGGTTACCGGTATTGTTTGGTGGTTGGTTTTCAATTAACCACACTTCTCAGGGATTGTCGACCTGAGATTGTACAAGACTACACTTCATTCACGTTCATACATATCATCCTCATCATTCATCCTCTGAAGTAATATCTTACGGTGGTTCCGGAAGCTAAACAGAAAAAAGCAAGCACATGTTTATTCTGTATATAAAAACAGGACAGTTTTTTCTTTTAAGAATTGTAGATAAATAATAAATAATAATGATTATTATCTGTAATAAATGTGATGTAATACTAACAAACAAGATGTACTTAATGAAAAAGCAAATTTAATTGTGTAAATAACGCTAGATAATATTTTTCAGTGTTAAAGGAGGTAATTTTATTTTGTTACAGAATATATTCTTCTTTTCTTTACATAAATATTTAACTTACACGGCTACTGTAGATTAACATTCATGGTTTTTTCTTTTATTATTAGATTTTTTTATTAGAAGAACATTTAAATTTCTTTGCATCTAATCATAATTCGTATACGAAATGCTTTTATTTATTCTTTAGAAACAATCGAGTGCCTTAATCAGTAATTTTTTTAGAAATAAAAACATTTTTTGTATTTGTTGCGTAACTGTTAATTTCGTTTTATATGGATTGACTTGTTTTTTACATTCGGTAATGAACGTACGCTTACTACTTCTTAGAAAGTGGTGGAAGTTATTATTTTTGTAATATGTGTTATTAGAATAATTCAATACGCATAACGATTATTTTTTTTTTAATATCCTTTGATAGGCAAAGGAAATTAAAAAAACCACACGTGTACTTTATTTTTTACCGTCACTACTACGTTTGTGTGATTATAAAGGATACCTTTAAAGCTTGATAAATTTGTTATATCAAAGAATATTGAAAAGATAAAATTTCATGTTTTTCTTTCTATTATTTGCATAAAGGTTAACTTATTGCCGGTAGTATCGACGATTACCTTTATAGAAGTTCAAAGTTTAATAATAGTGAAATTTATGAAAGTGTATTATTTACTAAAGTGTATTATTATTTGTATCCAAAGATAAAATATATAATATTACTAATATATTATATTACCACATTCCTAATATATTATATTTATATTAGATACATTTCTATTATATTTTAGGAATGTGCTTAATCAGATTAATCTGATATGTGGATATTGTATAGTACCATTTATTCGGGTTAAGTTTCTTTCTGATTTGATGGTGGTTTTTATTAAAAATAAAACTTATAAAAATTTGGCAGATTTTATCTTTTGTATTAAACGAAACAAAATTTTTAATGCTACAAAACAAAAAAAATAAATATTTTAGAAAAATAAAAAAATGAAAAATCAAAACAATTTATCTGACATCTTTAAAGATAATAAAAATTAATTTTATTTAAATTTATTTGAAATAATGTATTTCTTAAGTTGGCAATACTAATAGCTGATTCCAGCAATTAGTTTTTTTCAGTTGAATTTGAGTAGCAATAAACATTTAAATAATTGAATGGAATAGTGGGTCTACGTTATTATCTAACACTATTTTATAAATTTTCCAACGTTATTTTGATGTCCTGAATCAGTCCCTTCAGTTTATCCACATTTCCAGGAACGCTCTGTATATACATTTAAATAAACTTCTATATTGTACTAATGGTTAACTTAACTTCCCTTATATTATAGTTGATAGCACATATTTCGCTTTTAGAGTTCATATAAATAAGGTAAGATTTACATACAGCCTCCGGAAAATACCTTTTATCATATTTATTCGAGTGTAAGTATAATTTGGTTATGAGATTCTTACTATATAGATTATGAAATTTAGACACTCCAGATGATCTTGTGTACTTTTATTTAGACTTTTGCTCGATTCCATTTGGGCGAAATTAAAAAAAAATTACAGATAGCTCAGATTCCAAATGTGAGTATTATTAAAAAAGTTAATTATGTTTTTTTTTGTTTTACAATCGATGCTCGTCAAATAATTAACTGTTAATATCAGTGTGAAGACGTATTGTCATTAAGTAGTTATGAGTTAATATTTTCATAATGTATAGATATAAATGTGCTGAACAAACATAAATATTAATATGTTTACAGAGAGATGTAGCCATGTAAATGCTTAGCTAAGAATAAAAAAAAAAAAAATGTATATTTTATGTTATTGTCATTTTGATTTTATATATCTTGTTATGCGACTTTTTCAAATCTAGTTTTGTTTTATTTTTTGTAATTATTAAATAGATTTAAGGTCAGACTCCTCCTTCTTTATTAACATTTATTTATGATTTATACACTTTTATTAACATGCATATGTGTTTATATGTTAACATTTATTAACATTATATATATATATATATATATATATATATATATGATATAAACAGAATAAATAATGATTAAAATAATTATTTTTTAACTACGAATTGTTATTAACATAACATACTGTTTTTATTATTTATTTTTTTTTAGGTTGAATGAAGGAAAATATTATTTAGAAATTTTGATGCGTTTTACCGTTGCCGTGAACGGTAACTTGGCTTTAATAAAGAAGTTACTACTTATTAATGGAAAAGTTGCAAGTAAATGGTCGCTAAGGACGAATCAATTTTCTAACCGGTAAAGGTTTGAAGATTCGCCGAACCGTGTTGCAATATTGTAATGTAAATTTTAAATAAATTTATTAATAACTAGGCGAATTTTTATCAATTACGGAAAATAGTGTGAATTTTTATTATGAGTAGATGTTCAATTTTTCGGAATTATGGTTGATTGCTTTCATTACATTTTATTGAATTAATATTAAAATGATCTATTTATTGGCTAAACAATTATAAAATTAACCTTATGTACAATAATAACTTTAATTCCAATTTAAATTAATTGTAAAAAATTAGGGAAAATTTCAGTAGTTAGTTTCTTGGCATTTCTTAGAAAAAGTTCAATAGAAAAACATTTGATTTGACCTGGGAAAAACAGAAATTTGAAAAGATACTTTTCTTTATTAAGTTTTATTCCAGGTAATTGCCTTTTGTACGAGATAAAATGACCTTTCTTGACCCTGTATAATTTTTAACCGAGTGGATGAAGAGATGAGAACAACCTTTATGTTTTTTTTTCTAATCTCGTTATGTTAACTTGTTAATAAGATGTATTGTGAGTCGTGATTTTTTTTTAAATTTCTATGATCTTCCTTATTCAATTATGCAGTTTCTGGTAACTTCATTCAAGGAAAATTACCGTTCTTTATATTTTATATGCCGATATTTTTTGTACAGAAAATATAATTACTATATTTTTAATGTAGATCGGGTTTATTTATTTGTAATATTAATTTCATTTTTTTTTGTCGAGGACTGTTATTGCATTATTTAATTTTATTACAGCAGGCTGACGACCTATAAACAGCTGTCGATGGATGTAGCATGTGAGAAACTGTAATTAATCGTGACTCGAACCCGGAACCTCCAGATGAAAGGGAAAAACACTACCGCATCGCCATGGAGATCGGCTATAAATAAAATTAACAGTATTTTATTCCTCTATGGTCTGAGTCTTTTTTAAAACTGATTTCGGTATTTAAATTAGGTAAGGTGTATTAATTACTTGTAATTCGAAATAATATTAGAGATTTAAAGTTCGAAATAAAGAAGTTCTAAAATGAAATTAAGAAGGAAGCCCCGGGTTTAAGTACGCTCAGAACTAAGTTTGGTAGAGGTCGTTTATTAAAGCATCCGGTCTGACTGCTTTAACGATACGTAAAGAGGAATAATGTTAGAATTTATAAAATACATAAACAATTGAATTTTTAGTCTATTAATAGATACGTATAAATAATAAAATTAGTTTAATCGGAACAGAAAAGAATAATCTGCTTCAAACCAGTCAAATGAGCAACGACAAAATTTTATAGATTTATTTTCTAAGCTTAATTTTTAAAATTCTTTGATTTTGTTCGTAAAGTACTGGTAGTTAATTGAATATTTTTGTCTGCAATATAATCATATATGTATATGTTTCATATCGACGACCTTCGTTGATGGTGGAATTTTTTCGAATTTTCGTTGGTTCAAACGTTTGTAGGAAGCCCATATTGCTAATTATCTTCAGTCATTCTCGTATGAATTCTCATTTCTTCTACATTTCAGTCATTCTACATTTCTTCTCGTATGAAGCGTGAATACTACTTGTAAACACCTGTTTTGCTCATCGTAAATTTCTTGTAGGATAATCGTTTCAAGAGTTTACGCTACATTTTTCCTAAAAGGAAACAAAAACTTCTCGGCTGCGCGTTGCTCATGGTTTTCAGCCATCATATTTTTCTCCGAAAACTGAAAATAATTACGCTAAAAATTCTTTGTGCTTTCATAGTAGCTGTCAGAACGGCATTGCCTTTCAAACTGACTCGAAAGGGTTCCCCGTACTCTTGCAGTGGCAGAAGCACAGACTACAACCTTATCCCCCTCCCACCAAAATACATTTCTCCTTGTTTTTGAGTCTCTTCTCGTACTTGTCCTATTTAAAAAGCGTTGAATTATAAACAATGCTCAAAAACGTGATGCTATACAATGTATTCTTTTATTTTTATTTGAAATAAAAATCTGTCCAGGGCGAAGCTAGGAAAGTTATGAAATTCTTGGCCGGTTTTTTTAAAAAAATAATTAATTCATCGCATAAGGTCGAAATTTGTGAAAAAACTTTGCAAAAAGACGCACTAGGTCGATGGGTCATGTTCAAGTATTAGGATATCAGCTTTAGTTATAGAGGGTTTATTTGTATTACCAGATTTGGTAATAGAAAGTGAAAAAAAACCATGTAGAAGATGGCTAAGATTGGTACATATAAAAAAATATGACTGAGAATGTAGAAAGTAATAATTATATATTAACGTTAAAAAAAAAATCATCGCACAACAATAATGTAATGGAGATTGGCATCAAATCGTTCAACTGACTGATGACACAAAGGATAAGAAAAAAATCTAATGCATATATAGATGAAATTTCGTGTTAATATGTAATAAAGGATAATTAATTAAATAATTTCAGCGTAGAATTACCTCAGGTATATCCGATAATTAATGTAAGTTTTATGTTTATTTATTTGATTTATTTTACATTAACTTCCCCTGTATTATATGAAATAGGATATATCTAACTTTCTACTTAACTATTTCCTTTAAGTGCATATAAGTACACTTATGAAACAAATGAATCTTATTATTATTATTTTGCTACTGTTTTTACGCAAATTAGTTCCTGAGAAGTTCTGATGAGATTAGATAGTAATTCCGAAACAGAAACATTAAATAATGAAATAGTTTGTTGATGGCTTGCGACGGGAGGGGGTTTATAGTATTATTGAATCGGGTTTAAACTTTCACAGACTTACATTGAAACAGATGACTGCCTTTGTTAATATCAGTAACTTGTAATTGATTGCATGTCAGACGTCGTGACAAAACAGAATTGAATTATTAAAGAACCGCGTCTAAAGAATAATGACATGATGTCTATTAAACCGTAAATAAAATTAACTGTGTTGCTGACCACAAATATTAAATATTATAGATATATGTACCCGTATTATAAGAACATAATTTATTATCCATCATTATTTTTATTAATTTCTGTTTCTAAGTATGAAAAAATATTTATAACCGTTAAAATTTTATTTTAATAATTCTTATTATGAATACAGGTTTTTACTTTAACAAACAAAATGACAAACCGGTTGAATTTATGCGTACAATTAGCACTGTATTGACGATTTCCGGTGATGCGTTAAAAGAAAAGCATTTTAACATTTTTCATAAATATCTTTTAAAAAAAAGTAAAAATATATAAAAATTGATACTAGAGGAGAAAAGTTTACACAAAACAGATCTTGTTTTTTATTAATATAATTTTTAGTAAAGTAAAAAGAAGTCATATGCTCGTATTTACCTAATATACTAGTATATATACAGAGTGTTTCACGAAGAATGTAACAAACTTTTAGAACACGTTCTGCTGGTGAAAATAAAGAAAACAGCCCAAACAAACATTGTTACAGAAACGCCTCGTTAGCGAGTGTTGGCTGGCGAAAGATTTCTGCGCCTTCGGTAAAATTAAGTCGGACTGTAATTCTCGGGACCCAAAATAATGTGTTAACTTAGTGGTTTTGTGTGAAATATAATAAGAAAAATTGGTCCCAAAATTGTTATTTAGTAGTTTTTGGGAAATCTAAAGTAAAAGACAAAAGATTGGGATCAAAAAACACACTTTATGTTTGACGTAAAATAACTTTGTTAAATGGGTAATAAACACATAAGTGTTTTGAACAAAACTTATACAGACTTTGATTCTGATTCTGGATAAGCTCCACATAAATTAAATACAAACGTAAGAATTTCTAAGTTTTTTAAAAACAAAACATCTAAATATGGCAGATTTTAACTAGGTATCAAACGAAACGAAATTTTCAATATTACAAAAAAATAATTAAATATTTTTAAAAAAATAGACTATCAAAATTTTAATTTTTAAATCTTAATTTTAATAATTTATTAAATACTTTTTTTAAAAAAATCGAAATTTTTTTAAATTTAATTTTTACATATTAAATTTTATTTGTTAGCGGTTTCTTCAGCGAAGGTGGATGCCTTAGAGGATTCCAGGCCACAGAATCTTTGCTTTGATATTTCTGTGTATAGGTACCAATGGATCGTTCCCGTTTTCTTCATTGCTGAACAGCAAGAACAATACCCTTTCGGGGAAGAAAAAAAATAATTCAGCACATTGAACGTAACCCAGGCATCAGTACCAGAAGAATTTCTTACCGCACTGGTTTAACAATAATAAAGATTACTCTGTACGTCTAAATTTTTGTCACCGTTATTGGACCATTTATTTTCAATGAGAACGCAGAATAATTTTCCAAATCTATTGGAAGATGTTCCTCTGTTAACAAGAAGGCAGATGATTTTCTAGCACGATGGGGCAAGTCTAGACTTTTCTTTTACCGGTACCCATACTGATACAATTTATATTACATTATAATACACAAAAATATGACCTGCATTTAAAACTTCAACCGGTTTGAAATTTTTCGTAATATTTTGGCCGAAATTTTACTTCACCAAATGGATAGAAAAAATTCTTAGTTCATTTAATGCTGCTGGCAAATTGAATAGGATGAAGTCAATGAACCAATAAAAATTACGAATGTTAAAAACCTTCATGAATGTATGAAAAATGAGTATTAAAGCTGACATTAAATGCTAGTTTTTGTTGTTCATTTAAAAAAAATATATATATTCTGACCTGACGAGATTTAACAATATAAAAATTTGATTGAAGTATATTGTATGAATATAAAACGAACACTCACCCGACGGTCAAATAAGGTTACTAATAAAATAATTTTGTGGTTATTATGACGTAAGCGTTCCGTTGCTGAACGGAAGTGTCACCATATCCGTTCATCTGTTTTGGTATGCGAAAACAGTCCTCTGATGGAAGTAACGTTTATCATATTATATAATCTGTTTAAGAATTGTTAATGCTTAGATGTGTGCAGTAAGCAGCCTATTAATATTTATTCAGATATTTGTAATATTTTGTACAGTTACAAAATAACGGTGAAAAATAATGCCAACAGGTAAATGTGAAGATGTGTTTTATGACATGAATGGTTGTTTAAGTCATGAGGCGGTGTAGTATATCTTTATTTATTTTTTATGATTATTTACTCAAATGATTCTTTGTCTGTATAGTGGAAATTTGATACTTATGCACTGTGTTTGTAAAGTATGGTAACTCTTAATTAACTTTTCAACAGTTAAAAATACAGAAATTAAATTTACTAAAAAACTATCTCCTCTTTGGTTCGTGACCATCACAATCCAAGTACTCAGGGGTCTCCCTGGAGGGGGGCAACTCAGATATTTTAAATGGAAAGAATAGACTAATGGCGTGCCAGTTTAATGGGTATTGAAAAAAAAATGTTGACGTAATAAACGTGGGGCTACGACAACATAAACTAAAATTGTGGCTATTTAAAATTTTTTAAAGTTGGTGTCAAATGTGGTTTACAATACAGCTTAAATAATAGCTAAAAAAAGAAATTCTAACTCTAAACGATATATTTTTCGGTACTGTACCTCTAATTGGTGGATGTACTGTTGTTCACTTTTGAAACTGATTGTAAACGATATTAAATGGCCACCATTTTGGTTAGGGTTGTCATAGTCCGATATTTTTTATGTCAAAATTTTAATTTTTCGGAAGCCTTTAAACTGATGTTCACAACTCTATATACTTTTCATTAAAAATGTTTGAGTTGCTCATAGTGACTTGAGGGTGTGGTGATTTCATATAAAAGTAGATTGTTTCGAACTAGGAAAATTTATTAAATTTCATTTTTTAATGTTTAGTGGTTGACAAGTTATTACAAAGTTTCCCAAACTTTATAACATTCTGTGCTTATATATTTATCTACTATTACGATTAAAAGATGTTGTTATAAAACGTTAGTTTTCGTTAAAATGACCTTGATACTCAATTGTAATGATTGACTGGTCTTTAGATTAAGATAAATTTATTGTTAAAAAACGTAATTCGAATTGTTAAAATAAGATCGCCAAACAAATCATTCTTAATTCTATTTTAATGTTCAATTTTATTCTCCTTGGAGTACTAGAAGCGTTCGGAAAGTTTTTGGTTAGATGCAGAGATGGGGCAGGTGTAAACAAATGACTAATATTTGTCAAGTGTGATCCTTTAGATAGCATACTGCGAAGTTTCACTTGCGTAGGTTTAGTCAGTTGTTTGTGGCGATCGAGTAAATCCAGAAATTTTAAATATTTTCTGAAAAATGGTTAAAATTGAAGTTCGCTGTTATATTTTGTTATAAAAGGTTTAACCCCGATGAACATTCAAAAAAAGTCAAATCCCACATTTAAGGATTCTTTTCTTTGCTTTCGACGGTAATAAAGTGAGCTACTGAATTTAAACTTATTTGTGCATCCATTGGGCATATTGAACGATCAGGACCAAAAAAGTCGTTACGATCGACGAAACTGTCACCTAAATTTGCAATTTTACAAAATGCTATGAGAAAGCTTTCTGCTCATTGGGTGCTGCATTTATTAACAGTCGACCAAAAAAAATTCTACTAGACACTTCTCATCGTTGTTTAAACGTATTTAAACGCGATTCCGCAGTTTCTTCGTCGTTTTATAAAATTAAATGAAATATGGATACGCCAGAGACCGAACAGTTCCCAAACAGTGGGGGGAGCAGATGAATGTGTGCCGAAAAGAGCAAAAACGATTCCATCCGTTTTTGCCATTCAAAATAAAGAAGAAAAATCATCGCTACGGGTTTTTTGAAATTCTCGTGATGAGGTGATTGTAAACTACCTTTTGAAAGTCAGGACCATCACCGGTGAGTATTACGCTTCATTACTCGATCGATTGAAAAGTGCTACTCAGGGTAAACGTCACATCTGGCTGAAAAATTAAACCGTATTTTTTTACCACGATAATGCGTTTGCACACATGTTTCGGGTTTTTGCTACAAAACTCCACGAACTTCTTCGAATTGGTTCTACATGCACCGTATTCCATGCATTTAGTTTAGGCCATCGATTAGTTTAGGCAAGTCTAACATCAGGGAACATTACGCAACACTACTGGACCAATTGGAGGGTGCTATTCAGTCTAATTGTCATATCTGGCCAAAAACAAAGTGCTCTTTCACTACAGTAGTGCACTTACTCATACGTCTCGGGTTTTTGCTGCAAAATTTCATGATATACTCTTCGAAATGTTTACACATGATTCGTATTCGGCGGATTTTGCTCCTATCGATTACTTCTTCAATCCCAAATCTTAATTGAAAAAATAGTTTGCTATTCGAAAATTTAGGTCAAATGATGAGATCAAAACCGAGCAAATTGCTTATTTTGTTGAGCTGGACAAATCGCATTATAATGAGGGTGTTAAATAATTGGAAAGTCATTGGTTTAAATGTATCGAATTGTCTATCGTTGAAAAATTAAAAAAAAAAAAATTCTGAAAATCATCCGTCTTTTACAGGCCGAAAACCTTTTGAACGACTATTGTATTCCATTCACGGTTTAGTTGTTTTTTTTTCTTTCAACAGATAATTGAACCACAGGATATATATTTTTTAATTAATTTAAAAAAATAAATAATTTTAATAAAATATTTAATTTGTTTAAAAGTTATATAATGTAACAAATATTATATAATTTTATTTTGTTTTAATTATATTAGTTTTTTATGTTATTGTCGTTAAATTAGGTATGTTAGTTTTATAAGTATTTATAAGTAAATGATTGTTTTTATAATACAAAAGTTATTTAAGAAATTATTAGTAAAAGCAGTAAAAATATTCTCTGATATAGTATTGCTTGAACTTATTTTGTGATATATTGAAAGAAAGTAATATAATAACAGAGGAAAAGTTAGCAGGAAGAACGTACCTTTCAATAACAATTATAATAGGGATAATAATGATGACGATAAAAACATCTTCAGAAGTACTTAAATTATTATGTAAGGAAGAATAAAAGTATCGTACTTTCACATAATAATTTTCATATTTTAATGTGCCTCAGAAAAAATAATTATATTTCTGTTATTACATTCCTGATATTTTAGAATGGCAGTACTATGTTCAAACGTTATAGTCGGAGTAGGATTTTTTAAAAACTTATTTTAATTGAACTTCTTTATTATTTTTAGATAAATTTTATCCTGTGTAAATATATGTTTTAATACAAACTGATATTTATAAATTTTCTATGATCTTTTTTATTTGATTTTTTAAATATTTTCCTACTAAAATAATTTTTAAAAAACCTTTTTTTTTAGCGAAAATCATTAATTTTAAATTATAGTTTTTTTAAACTGGCGAAGAATTTAAAAAGAAATTTACGCAACTACCGAGGAATAATTAGAAGGAAAATTAATAAACCCTTTGCTTCAGTATTTTTTTTAGTTTTGCTTCGGCATATTTACGTCTAATAATTACGTATTCTTCCTTATAGCAATCTCATTGCTCAGTGATCTTTAAGAATACTGTTAATCGATGTTGGTAGCTTTACAGTAGCTTCTTTTTAATGGGACCTAAAGTTTCTATAGAATTAAAATCTGAGCTTTGAATTGCTAATCTAAAGTACTAAATTGCTTATCATTCAATTACTCAGTAAGTTCATGATGGATTTCTCTGTATTTTTTGGCTCTTTATCTTCTGAAAAATTATATTGGATTTCTCCAATGGCACATCAGTTTAAAAATATCTAAATGTTTAACTTGATTCATAATCCTTTCGATGAAGTGTTTAGGCTTATTCTTACAGTCTATTGACTTTTTTCATCAGTTTTGTTACAGTTGATTATATCTCCCAGTCCCTTCATCAATTGTAACCAAACTTAAATGATGCCATTGACCCTTATTCAGAAGTATCATACAAAATTTCATAATGAAAATTGGTTAATTCAGCCTGAAGATATCCTGTCACGTTTTCTTTTTTAATAAAAATCAAATCTTTTAAACTTTTCTTCGTGCGTAAATGGTATTATTTACATAGATTTTCTCAAAACTCTAAATTGTATACAATTTTTGTGAAACATTTTATTTTATTAATCCGTAGTTTACGTCAGACCTAAAGAACAATGTTTTGCTACATCAGTTTTTTTTGTTTTTTTTTAATTACAAAATGTACATTTCTTGGAACTGTTTTATTCTATTTTTTATGTTAAATACTGTTAAACTGTTAAATTTACTCCCTCAGTTCCAATAATTTCAGTAAGGGTTCATTTTGCTCGTAGAGTAGAAATCGGGGAGAAATTTTCGCAAGCTATAACTCGAAACGAAGAGTTTCTGAACTTATGTTATGCGATTTTTTTTCTTTGTTTGTCACTTGCACATTTTCTGAAATTCTTTCCGTTTCTTCATAGCACACATGTATTTACATAAATAAGAGAATAAGTAAAATACAATTTTTAAAGAAAGTTTTTATAATTAGATAAAAATATTAATTTATTTTTATATCAATATTTAGGTCATTACCAAAGACATCAGCCACAAGACCCTATGGGGATGTTTAGGTTGGGCTGATAGTCTGGATTTTTTAATCATCGATAAGCCTTAAATTTTTTACTTCATTATGATTATTTTTATTATTACACTTTATCATGGTCCAACTTGAGTATATTAAATCATAAGAAAGGAAATTTTTCTATAAGTTCAGTAAATTAACCTTCTCACCCCTACTCATATGTATACAATATAATTTTTACTTCAAATACGTTCATTTGTAATATTTTTACTAGACGTTCTGTTTCATGGGCCTTTTTTTCTTGCTGTCTAGCTGGAGATCTAGCATAGATCTTTGGATTCCTGCTGTCTCGCTGAAGCCTTCACCGGTCCGATGTAAAATGACTGAATAAATTAATTTAAAAGAAATATATTTAAATCTTTAAAAGCTTTTTTTTCATTAAGTCTGTAATTTTTTTATGTATAAAAGAATCGGATCCGAGATTAAGGTGAAGTTATCTATATTCTATTTTTATATCTATTTTAAGTAAATAAAAAATTGTATTCCTAATCAACGGTTTAGATAAACAAACCAATCAAACAAAAACGAGAAAAATGGAAAACATCCTACCGAATAACAAAAGATATTTATAAGAAAAAGAATATCTCAATTAAAACCAACAGCAGAACGAAAAATTGAACAAGTAAAAAGATACAGATAATTCAAGACAGTACTAACTGAAAACTGGAGGAGTAAAGAAAAGATTAAAACGAGAATTGCAGTGGCAAAGGAAGCCATTTTTAGAAAGAGAAACTCTGCAGCAACATGAATCTGTACCTGAAGAAGAGATTGCTAAAATGCTTTTGGAGTATACTTTTGTACGGTAGTGAAACATTGACCTGGGGAAAAAGGAAAAAGATAAGATCGAGGCTTTTGAGATTGGGTCTGGAGGAGGATAGAGAAGGTAAAATTGGTGGACAAAATCAAAGTGAAAGAATGTTTTGGGAGACAGGAAAGAAAACGCCTAAAAGAAAGAGAAATTAAAAAACTTCTTAAAAGTATAATTATAAGTTATCAAAACTCATTATTATTTTTTTTTAAATTAAATATAAATTATATCTAATTTTTTTTTTTCAATTTTAACACCTAGTTTTCTCAAAGTACCAAGAATCTTACACGACAAACTCCACGTCCTTTCAAAATTAATGTTGTTTTTTCTTTCTTAATTATAATCTTTTAAAATTCTTTTACAAATTTTTTTTGGAATGAAGAAACGATGCAGAAAAATACGATTTTGGGTTCGAATCCCAGAAGGTGTGGAATTTTTTACCCGTTCCAATTTTCTTATTTCCACCCACAACCCTTAGCGTTTTTTCCACATCATTTGTTTTTCTGGATAAGTAAGTAATGTTTTGCTTTTGAGAAGGCATCTTCAACCCGATAAATCTTCACCTATTTGTTCCTGTTTAATATATATTTAGCAGTTGTAGTGACACTAGATAGATCAAGTCAGCCTTCACGCTTATGAAAATAAGTATTATATACGTTTCCTTGAATTTTGTTCATAATAAATTTTTTTATTATTTCATAGGAGTTTTAGAAAATTGGATCAATATATAATTTGATTAATAAATCGACCATTATAATGATCGTAACCGTTGTTGTAAGTCCAAAGTGAGATTTACAAAAACATTCTCAAGGCTAGATCGTTGAAAGAAAAGAAAAACTTAAAGGATTTAAAGGTTTGTTGAAATTAATCCGTTGGTGAACTGCTTATTCAACTGTACAATGATGTTTGTTAGGAAATATAATATTTTTTTATTGTTTACTAGTTAATCTGATTACAGTATTTTTATAATCCATTTATTACGGTCATTTCTAATAAATAAAATTATATCTTGCTATAGTCATGCACTTGACATCAAATTTCAAAACTGTAGTCGCCGTTTCTTGTTCCGCATGCGTTCATACATATTACTAACAATTGCAGATATCGTGCGCGCACACTCATATATATATATATATACAGAAATATATATATATATATATATTTCTGTATATATATACAGAAAGAGAGAGAAAGATGATATGCCGGTGCTATGAAAACACATAAAAAACCTGAATATTCGCCCGATTTTGACAAAAGAAAAACCTAAATGATCCTTCAAAACAACCTTTTTAATGTTTCGTGATGTCACTGGGCTTTTAATGTCTTGTATTTAGAAAAAAGACTGTATTAATCGTCGCTGAAAAAATACTTCCTGTAGTAACCCTTAACGTAGATTTTTCCTGCCACGAATCAGTTCAAATATAGGCAAATCTACAAAAAGAATAATGAAAAAACTTAATAATAGATAAATAAAATCTTATTCAATGGTTTTAGATTTAGTTTTTACTTTCCCGGCTACATAATTATATTATCTTTTTTTTGCTTGATGATACCCCCACATATGCTTGAAGCTTGTGCATGTGACATGGAAATGGAATTTTGTAACATGAAGAATGCCATGTCTGACCGGGATTCGAACCCTGGACCTCCGGATGAAAGGCATACATAAAATCTATATGTAATATGTAACATATAACAAATACTAAATAAGGGTATGGTATTCGAGTCAAATTTTGCATTTCGGATTTTGCAGATCTTGAAATTTCATAATCCCCTTAACAAAAAAATACAATTTTAGCAGTCAATAATTCCGAAAGGATATATGGGCCTGTTCTCGCTTCAGAGAGACATCTACATTTTTTCACGATAGCGCCAATAGCAAAGATGACTCCTGAACAGAAAGCCTTCTGTGCTTAGAATTTTGTTAAACGTATATCTCTGTAGGTACAGTTAACGTACGTTCCGTGGAAAGTTTAATTGTGATTCTCCCGTGACAGTAATATTCGTCGATGGTAAACATTTTAAATTTGGCATGATCATTTCTATGTATGAGGTGTTGATGATATTAATTTTAGTCGTAACTGTTCAAAGGCTGAAGGGAAATACGGCAGACCTTAGGGTCCATATATATCTCGAAATGTTATGCTAAGGATTGATAATTTTTTCACATAATGCCTATTAGATAGCTTACATACTTTATAATTAAGTTAATATTTTCAAATGCTTATAAAGGAGTGGGGGAAATTTATTTATTTTTTTTAATTCGGTGGGGTTTGAACAAAAAAATGACGTAACATCCATTTGTATGAAAAAATTGTATGTTGATTACAATGTTAGTAAAAAATTTAATGTTCTCAATGTTGAAGAAAATTCTGAGGAACTATTGTAAAAAATATACAAAACCCGAATCTAAATAAAAAATTTAATTATCATCTCAGGTTAAAGGAAAATTTATTCGTCTAGTAATAACAAATGAAGTATCATCGGTTACGGAAACGGGTAAAATTTTAAAAATAAAAATAGAAGAACCAATAGACTATAAGAATAAGCCTAACACTTTATGGATAGGATTGTAAATTAAGAAGTGCATTTTAGATGATTTAGTCATATATCAAAATTATAATATACATTTAATTTCATCCCAGCTAAGCCGGGAAAGTTATTTAATTCTTTATCGGCTTTAATCATGTGCGCAAAGCTCTCAAATTTATAACTCTTATTTTTTATATAAATTAATTTTGGTGTGTGTCTGCTGCATGCTGATAATTTTGTAGTTTGTTTCGTTATATAATATTCCAGGTATCGTAATATTCCTTTACTTTCTTATCAGTTTTCTAATTTATATTACGTTCGTATTAATAAATTGAAAATTTATGTAGTAAACTTTAATATTTCGTAATAACTTAAGTAATTGTTTCCTTGTAATTTAATTGGTTTTATATATTAATTTCAGTTTTTCATTACCATAATGATAATAATACGTATTTATTGCTGCTATAAAATGAGTATCATAATATTTTATAAGTTTTTAAGTATAGTTAAACAAGTCGCGTTCTATTGTTGCCAATTACTTTGCAGATTACCATGTTTAGTATGGTCTTACTTTATTGTGTTACCTTAAACAATTTTATTTCTAAAAATGTATGGGAAATTAATTAAAAACACTATTTTATTATTTTTTAAGTTTACTTGATTTTACTTGTGTGAAAAGCTTAAATAAATTATAAATTACAAGTAAAATAAACCACGTACTGCTTAATATCGGATCTCTTCTCATTATACTAGTGTAATTTGGACGTTTTTTAATCACTATTTTTTTATGGTTATCGACCATTTTTTTCAAAATAATAGGTATTTCATTCGAGAATAATTATTTTTAAAATGTAAACAGAAAACTCATATTAGTTTTGATAAGAGTATATAACATGAATAATATGTAATACAATTAAAAACGAATATTATTACAACACTGGTGAAGTGGTATTGATAAAAAGTACAGCTAATTAACTTCTATGGAGAGGAAAAAGTACTGTAACGATCATGTAACATACTAGTATCAATCATTTTCTGGTTGAAAGTTACTGTACACCGTCTGTTCTGGGGCGAAATGTTTATTCTAATTTTTATATACTGTTATCAATTCTTCACGACAGTAATGTTTGTTTTTCAATATTACGTACATTTATACATAATGGCACTTAATACATTACTACAATGCATTAATATATATAATAATGTTATATAAATATATATATATATATATAATGTGCATTATTAGTTTATTAATTTCATTAATACGTAATTGTAAATAATTGCTTATGAAAAAGAACAAATGCTATTTTAGATTTTAAAATAGCTCTACTATTTGGGAATAAAAATCTTTACAACAGGTTCAAAATGGACTTTCCCTCGATAAATCTATTTATTCATATATTGTTTTCGTGATTATTATTAGTACAGTATTAAATATATATTTATTTGTAATAAATTATTAACTTGATTTAAATAGAGGTAAAGTTTAAAAAGAAATTAATTCTACATCTTCACAAATGAGAGCTTATAATACAAAAATTATAATATATTATTATTATAAAAGTAACTAAATAAATTACCATTACTTTTATTACCCTTGTCTTTATTTTATTTAAACAGACTATACAGTTCATATCAAGCCATTTAAAAGAAAAAAAAATCAAAATTTTGAATTTAAAAAAATAAATAAGCAAAATTTTCATTTTATTGACTCACAATATTAATGATAATATAGTTATATCGTGTAATACAGTGGTTTCCAAACTTTTCCGAGTTGCGGCACCCTTTTTCAATTAAAATTTTTCCATGGCGCCCTACCCTAAGTAAAAGTATGACTACTCGTAAGTAAGAGATAGAAATAAATAAAACTCCTGCATCTTCATTATTAACGATTTTTGTTTTTTTTTTTTTACTTTATTAACATTACATTAATAATTATAAATGTCTTGGTTCAATTAATTATGAAGTTTTTACAATATTTTGCGGCGCCCCTGAGAAGAGATCGCGGTGCACAGTTTGGGAATCACTGTTATAATACTTTAAAAATGAAAGAATTTATTAAAAATAATCCAAATGAATATAAAATTTATCAATGTGTGCGCGATTAGTACGGCTTGCATATTTTATAACCTGTAATTCTTTAAATTTAATTTTTATCCGTAATTAGTTATAGATAGATGTACTTTGTTATAATTTAGTTTTTATTCAAATTATTATGTTTCATTTTAAAGTCACTGATATTATTTAACGGTAATATTAACACTACTATTTATGTTATTATTGTTTAGAAACTAGTTTCTTTTGAAAGTTAAGTATTTAAGTGGGAGAAGTTAAGATACAAAAACGCTTCCTGACCTGCACCCAGTTCTTATGATATATTGTTTATACAATCAAATATCAAGTTCTAAAATTCAAGGAAATAACGCTATCTATTTACATAGATAGATCGATTTTATTCTTATCAATTATTTATTTTATTCAGAGAAAGATAACACTAGTCTACACGATTTTCGGAACAGATACGGTAATGAATGTATTGTAAAATATTTTTTTTGCCGACACAAAAAATGTTTGAGTTATCTTAGTTTAAAGATCCCTATTATGTCATATTGTACGCATAATAGACGCGATCTGTTGTTATCTTGTGTATTTCGTTATAATATGCCTGATATGTCTAAGACTAATCGGAGATAAATAAACGTTGCATCAAATATAAAAATAAAGCTGCTGTTGTGACATAGAAGGTTTGATGTCTGATCTGGGTATTGCTTATAATGCTGATGATTGGCGGTTATTAATTGATTTTTCAATAGCGTTTGTGTGACCTCAAAGTTATTGGTTTTCTTCTCGATCTGCAAGGTAGCTTTACAAAATACAACTGTTTTCTATGTTGTGGGATAATTGTCGAGCAAATGAAAAAGAGATTCTTTCACTACTAGACAAAGAAATAAAGTATGTTTCTTTAATCAACCCTCAACATATAATGTTACTTATAAAATTCAGGTTGATGAAGGAATAAAGATAGAAGAATTTAAATATTTAAGAAGAGTATTTCCTAACTTAAATGAGACCAGATTAAAAGAAGGATTATTCATGGGATCTCAAATTGGAAATATCATTCAATTATGAACATTTTGAAATAAAGTTGAATAACATACAGCTAATGATTTACAGCTAGTGATTTGAAGGAAGTCATTTAAGAATGTACTCCACGGTTTTTCTTGGAAATAACAAAAAAGAAAATAGTGGTCTTTTAGTACAAAATGTTTTATTAAATTCTAAGAATTTAGGCTGCCGAATGTCACTAAAATTCATTCCTTGCATTCCCATCTTGACTTTTACCTACAAAATTTGGGTGCTGTGAGTGATGAACAGGAAGAACGATTCCACCAGGATATATTGTAAGTGCAGCAGCGTTACCAAGGTAGATGGACAAGTCGATGACGAGCGACTACTGTTGGGTTTACAAAGAGAGGATCCTACTATAAGGAAGTAATTTATTTGTTCACCGACTCCAGTTATCAAAACTTTTAGATACGTTTGATCTGTTATATTTTAAAAGGTTTTTTATTTAATAAGAAAAATAAAATATGAGTACAGAAAATATGTATAATATATTACAAAATTTATTATACCTATCAACTTAGCCAGGTTCTAAATTTCTTATTATTTGTCAATTTCGGAAGGGTGTAGAACAAAAATGTGATTGGTAATGAGAAAAAACTGATTTCATATTCAGAGCTAAAAAAATAATAAAATCAATTATTGATGTTTCTGTTCTAAAAACGTTTTCCAGCTTGTAGATCAGTAACTTTAAATTGACCATAACAAATTCTCTATACGCTGCATAAATGTTGATTACAATTAATTTTTTTTCTAACCACAAAACGTGCAATTTAGTATTGTTTCTGAAAGAATATTTTTTAAAACACTCGATAAATATTTATATAAATTGTTGTTTTATTAGATTTTACTATAAAATCCATTTAGTTATTAGTTTTTATTGCATTTTACGATTAATTGATAAATTGGTTACATTATCAAAGTATTTTGAATAATTATTATATTTTTTAAAACAGTTTTTTGCTTAAATTTTGTTAGATTTTTAATCAGCAAATCAACTGCAATGACAGACGGGCGATCAGTTCGTTTGTTATCGTGGACGTTCTCTTTCCCAGTAAGCATAAAAATTTCGATACCATTGCCGTACTGATGATTCATTCGTCACATCTCCGTAAACTTCCTTTATTTGACGGTGAATGTTGCCCGGTAGCATAATTTCTTACATTAAGAAGTCAAATCGTAAATCTTATTTCACACGGGATGGTAATCTCTATTTTTTTATTCACTTTATACGCGCACAGTAACAAACGCAGACGTAAAGAACACAATGACAGAATTACTAGGTATATGATTGAAACCGGTTGAATAGGAATATTCATTTACGGTCCTGCGCTATACTTTCTGTACGATTCTCGTGTAATAAAAATTGTAATTCTTTGGTTGCGTATGAATTCATATTTTAACTAAATTTTCTTCGTAAATTTAAAGGAACTATGACTGTTTTGGATTCTTATGTAAAGTTAATAATTCTATATTTGGGTTAAAATATTTTGTATTTAATTAATATTTGTAATATAACGTACGGATTAAATAAATAACATTTGTATTTTAGCCGCTCCTGTGAGCTACATTAATACAACAAAACAGAAGAGAAATTTTTTTGCAGAAATTTTTTTTGAGCTTGTAATTTAGACATTGTGTAGTTAAGTGTTATGCTATTTCATTGAACAGATATAAAATTATTTCTTTTTTTAATTGAAACCCCTTTATGTATATTTCAGTAATTGATAATAACTGGTTCTTGTTGATTATCGGTTAACGAATATCTAATAGTGAAAGCCTTAATTTAATTTTATTATTAATGAAGTAAAAACGTTTTGTTGCATATATGGTAATGTAAAAATGTATAATTAATCATTTTGTTTAATTTTCAGTCGAATAGTCTTTGGGAGGTTTAATTTATTCTCAAGTATAATTTAAGTATGTAATAATTATTTATGAATTAGTAATAAAGTGTTTTTTGACATACATCTGTAATCAAATAGATGCCATTAACAGAAAGGTGAATCAGGAATTGTAACTTATGTTCCGTAATTACAAACGGCTACATTAATTTTAAAGGGTAGAAATTTACATTTTACTTTCTCTACTCTCTATAATTGCAAAGTCTGTCAGATATAATATCGTCTTTATTTATGACCTTCGTTACGGAAAAAATACTCTATACGTTTAAAAAATTGTTCTTATTTAATTTTTTATCACTTTACAATTACAGCATTACTTTTTTTATTTACTAATGAATTATGGATTAATTTTTTGTCATCTGTCATTATAAGAGTTACTTCCTTGTAATAATTACCTTTATTTTTTTATTTTTAATAATATATGAATTTTATATTTTTATTTTTTATTTTTTAACGTATAATAAATACTTTTTTAAATTTTTGTCCACAAAAAAATTTATTTCGTACTAGCAGTGATAATATTAATACTAATTATCATTATTGCATTTTTTTTATATCATCGGGCACGTTTAATTTTATAAACTTTTTTCTTTTATTTTTTATCCTTTTATATGTTCTTTGTAACTTATTAAACAAAGAGATTAATCAAATGATTTGTGCTTTCTTTTGTAATTATTTTTGGATATTATATTATTTATTAATATTTGTTGATAATTTATTTATAAACGATATTTATGATTAAAAATGTCACTTTCCCGTCTAGATCGGGAAAGCAGTTCTAGAGATTAATTAGTAGATAATTCTAGAGCTATAGCTCTAGAAGGGAAAGTATTGTAATCGGCCCAGTTTGGCCGTGTGCGATTTTCACCGAATCTTGACCTTTTGACCCCGAAGGAATCGAAAAAACTGGATGGAAATTTTCCGGATGTTAATTTTCTTACGTACGTGTGTGTGTTCGTTGTCGGCCACTAAATTACCTTATATCTCCAGAACTAATGGATCTATTTTGACCAAACTTGGTCAGATTATTTCTACATATGGGGAATTGATGGCATTAAATTTTCAACTTGAAGGTCGAAGGTGTGAGACTGTAGAGCAAGTTATCTCAGTATCTCAAAATTTCGCCTACTTAAGATCATAGTTTTCTTAGATACATTTTTAACCGTTAAAAAATAATTTGCAAACAAAATTGTTGCAAAATCGCACCCTCACCCCCAAAAAAATACTCTAAACTATTGCTATGTTGTGACGTCACAGGTGAGCGGTAGAATTAAATATTTAAAATGTAAAAAAACTAACTCGGTCTCGCTGGGCCTTGAACTATATCGTTCAGTTGACTCGGTACCTGGTGCATTAAGCCTTGCGGCTACTCCAGTCTGCCGACCGTAGAAGCGAAATTTTTTCTATATAAGTTTTGAGATTACATTAGTTTAGTGAGTGCCAACGGTCCCCTATAGTACCGCCACTCCAGCGCGAATTAAATGCGGTATGCGCGCTCGCTTTAGTTAGAATGATTGAATTAAATAAATGAAAAAATATTCTGTTTAAATAAAATGATAAATATTTTAAGTTAAGTTGTGCGTGTGCGTACGTGTGTGTGTGTGTAAGCTGTGCATCATAAACAACGCCCAAGTCCTATAACTAATTGTTTTTAGTGAAGGATGATGAAGAGATATTAAAGAAAGTAATGATTCTAGATTCAAATCCAGGATCAGGCATGTGCATTTTTCATGCACTACAAAATTAATCTTTTATTACTACAATCCGGCGGCTAGACTGTAGTTGCTAAAATTAATTAATAGGATAACAAGCTCAAAAACCGTTTTCCAAAAAATGTTACTTAAAATCTAGAACTAGATAAATAGTTATTTCGTTTGTAATAGAGTAAAATCATCATCATTGTATATTCAGTATTTATAAAAAAAGAGAATTAAATCATATTATTGTCAAATAAGCAGTACTATGAAAGAAGCATATTTAACATTATTTTTTTGAATATCGGCACAAAATATAAACGATAATGGGCGATCAAGATGGAAACTGTAAAATTTAACCTAAAAACATTTAAACTACTAAAACATTCAAATGACTCACCGACTTAATTACGGTATCGGTATATATAGCTTGGACAGATAAAAATTTATCTCCAAGAAGATAATGGTAGGATAAACTTTAACCATTCAAAAAGATATTCCCTCCTATGAACAAGGTTTACGGGCGGGGATGTAGTTTAATTTTCATTTGATAGAACATTTACGAACATAATCGTTGTTGATTAGAGAAATTTTTGCATCGTTATTAATTAAGTAAATTTTCCAATTATCTGATTCCTGTTTATTATGTATATTTTATTTCCTAAAACTATATTTCTAATAAAATAATTTTACGACTAGTTTCTAGTCAGTGCTGACCTACAGCCGATTTTTCTGGACTTTTACATCTATAATGAGTCAAATGTAGTTTTAATCTTTCTTTTATATTAGCCTACCTACCTTAAATTGCAGTTACTGGTAATAAAAGAATGGTAGATGTATACATTGAGAGTTCATGGGAAACTTCAATAATCAGTTATGAAAAATGAGACTTTATGTATGCCTTGATTGTATGTACTATATCTTGATTTTTTTTTATCCACAGATTGAGAACTTCCGGAGTAATACATTTTATATATCCCTTCGGGAGGATGTTTGCAGCTAGAGACATGTTTAATAGGAAGGAAAAATAAAAAAAATGACATGATTTCATAGCTCAACTGTTGAAGCGACCAGCATTATCTGCAGGAATACAGTTAAACTGGTATTTAGTAGATTGTTGTAGTTTAATTTCAGTGTAAATCACTACATTAATGCAGTTCGGCCGGGCAGGGCTCGAATCGGAATCGGAAGTTACGGAGCTGACGGCTCGCAGACATGGGTACGAAGGTAGCAATTAAAACGCCGGAGGTAAGCGGCTTCCAGAGCGGGAAGGTTGAGTTTTGGAAATTTTTCGAACATATGAAATGACATGAAAAATTTTCACTCTCTTACGAAATCGTTAGCTTTGTACTTGTATGCATATGGGGACGAGATACAAATATTGAGCCAACGTTGAGGAGAGAGGCGAGGGTTGAATCTTTATATGAAAAAGATTCGAACAATAACCACTATCGAAAGATTCATTTTCCGGCAAATTGCTACGGACTAGCTAATTTGACAGAATCATTGGACCGTTTTATGACTGACGGGAAGTAATGGGTTTGGATTTTTAACCGTTTTCAAAAAAGGCAGAGGTTCTCAGTTCGATCAGTACATATTTTTTTACGTACGTTCAAATATAACTTTTCACCAAACTGACCAATCTTAAAGGGTTAATATCATATGATAGAAATGATCTCAAGCAGATCACATAAGTTTGGTTGTGATCAGGTCGATACTAGACCGATCAGTACTGGACGAATAACTAAATTCTCTCATGTATTTACCTACATTTCCACATAAATATGTCAGTTTATCAGAAATAAAACTTAAAGAATTTTTCCGATTTTTTACTTATTTTATGTACCTGTTAGAGGATGGTACTGCAGTGGTCCCGCATTATTTTTAACCGGTACTGAGTGTGTACTGGCAAATAAAAATACATGCCATACTTTACTTCTACGTATGTGTACCGTTTATTCAGGTTCAGATGGACCGCTTTTATTTTTATACAGAGTGGTCCTGCGGTAGGTCGATAAGATTTTTTTATGTACTGCGACAGTATTTAGCTAGTATTGTTTTAACATTTTTCCTACATTAAAAATATGTTATTTTTTTTAATGGGCTATAAATTTTCACTCTAGTGTTATTTCTATGGGAGATACCGTTTTTAAATTCCATTTACGTCTTTATTAAATACTTACTATTTTTCCTGGCTTCTATTAATATATTTTAAACATGTGTCTTTGCCGGCTAAGGGCAGTATATATATAAGTATGACTAGCTTACATGGCTTAACTAAGCAAATAAAATGTTACCTGTTAGAACGACTACCGTTAGAATCAATATTCTGGAGTAGTTTCCTCCGTAATGGATGACCTTAACGTAAAATTTAACTACAAATATTACACATTTCATTACCCATAAAGGTACTTGGGTTTATTATGCCTATAAAATATGTCTACGGTAATCGTTTCCCCTCTCTCTTAAAAGTTATTCACAGATAAAACTTTTTTTTCTACAACAGTGTTTTTTTTTTATCACAACTACATGAAAATCGAGTGTTCGGGAAAGATGGTAAAAACCAGTTTGATTATAGAATAATACACAAACGGTAATTATTTTCTATTTTCTTTATGTGCTTGAATTTGTTTAATAGAAATCATTTTCTTTTTTAAAACATTACGTCTTAAAGCTGCTTTCTTTTCCTTCAATTTTTTTCTATTATCTGAATACTCTTTTTTAACGTTATGAAAATATTATGATTTTCCTATTAATTTTACTTGCAAAGAAAAACTTTCTGAATATTTTATTAAAGTAATAAGTTAGTGGTACGTACGATATTTCACTTCGTTTCATCTTTAGCCACAATTGTATTCAAAATAAACAACATTAATACTTTTTTTATTTTATTTTTTCTTGAATACTTGGAAGAATACATTGTTCTTTATTTAAGTTAAATAGAGAGAAATTTGATTAAATATATAAAATAATAAGACACTAAATAAGTTTAAAATGCGGTTTTTTTTATTAACTTTCCTATCTGAATGATTACGTGTGGTTTTTTCTCTTTAGTGTCAAGGAAAATAAAATGTTCTTTATTTCCGGTATATAGTAAAATTTATTGTAAATAATTTTATACTAATTAATTAAAAAAAGCACTATTAGTTTATGAAAATTTTAATATTTTATTATTGTATTTATTTTTAAAAAAATATTTTTACAGTGTATTTTTCTCAGTAAGAACTAGAATTTTCATAATTTTTTTAAATTAACCGCACAAAACAACTTCTGTGTCATATTTATGTTGTGCTGTAAAAATCTCATAAATCATCGTAATAATTAAATTAACGTTAATTTTTGTAGCCTATAAAAAATTTGGTATGATGTTGGAGTGAATAAAAACCATGTAAAAACCAATAAAATACAAGGGAGTCATTGAATTAGTAAAAAATTAATTAAATGACTTAAAAAATCTAAACAAGAAGTACGATATTTTCAAAATCATATGTTGGTATCCTGTTATAAATTTAAAATAATCATTGAACGTTAAACAACATTCAACTGAATAGTTCACTTTCAGAGAACAATTTTCGATGATAAGATTTCTGGTTTTAGATGGTACAAAACTATACTTTAAGATGTTCAGTACAATAAATTTGTGTAGTTTCAACAAATTCTTACAGCCTTCGTGAGGGATGACCCTCATGCCATGGAGATTTCTTCTCCAGTTCTGAAATCTCGTAATTATGACTTTATTCGAGGAAATATGCGAGTTATAATTAAATAAATCGCTGAAAACTGTAATGCAGTGATAAAAAAAAAAATCAATGTACTCTTAATTATTGATGAAATACCTAGTGCTCTCAAAATTTGTGCAAAATCGGCTTCAAAATAACTCACCGATATTCTAAGAAGAATTTGCTTGTGTACGGGAATCAGAACCCTATCTTTTTGCTATATGATTAAGAAGATAATTTTCGGAAACAACAGTGATTTGTAAAAAAACTTTTATCCATCATTATGTGCCGAAATCGATTCAGTAAAGCACGGTGCATAAACATACCACTTCTCTAGTTATTATGAAAAAATTAACAAAAGAGTATTTATCAGCCAGTTAAGTAATTCAGATGATCTTTTAGGACAATAAAAATCCAATTTATTTTCTAGGAAAGACAGTATTTTTGAATAAACATTACTTCATTAATATACTTAATACTTTATATTGGCGGATAAATTTAATTTGTTGCTGTGTTGTCAAAAAATACTGTAGAAATACACCGTTAGAATCGTCAGTCTTTTCTACGTAAAATGTTTAAAACACCAAATGCGTTTATTTCTCGGTTGTAGTGGGATGAAAATATAAAAACAAATCTCATTTTTTAAGAGATTTCTGGAAAATCAAAAATTTATAGAGCTACATAATTTTGATATTGTAAGATATTGTTCACCCAACTCCACTTTGCCGAGTATTAGTTTGATTAACAAAATTTTAACAGGTCCATAACGTTTTTTCACAGAAAAGGTCATTCCTGAATGTGACGGACGTTTTATGTAGAATTTTATATCATTGAAATCGTCAGTGCAACACGAATTTAACTATACTATTGTTATAGTATAGTGATGTGTTATAGTGATGTTGTTATGGTATAGTAATGTGTTATAGTATAGTTAAATTTTATTTCCATTTCAAATTGTTATTCGAAATGAAATAAAATGTTGAAGATGCGTGATGAATGTAAATCTGAAACTATTTTATTAATTAAAAGGCGTGAGTGGAACGTCAGAGCTCTCATTTAAGTGCAGTCTGGTGCAGTGCATTACGTAGGAACAGTTATTACTATTAACTAGTTTACAAATTTGTCATGACGTTTTAGTACTATTATTTGAAACTGTGTGTTCATAAATAAAGGTTAGATTAGACAATGTTAGATATTCCATTTTTATCGTCGTTGGTTATTTTTTTTTTTATAATTGTCTAAATTTTTTACTTTTCCGAGAACTTTCTGAAAAATGTGTTTTTTCTATACTCTTGGCAATAATGAGGAAAAAAATCTGATGTGGAAACCACATAACTTCCTTGTACACCTATCAAATTACATATACACATTTATAAAAGTACATAAAATTTTATTTCATTAATAACTTCTGATATTTTTTTATACTTTTTTAAAATTATTTTATTGTTATTATTGAATTATTTATTGTAAAAATTTGTTTACAATCAGAGATTAATAATTATTATTAATAAATCAATATATTTAAATTAAAAAAATAAAGTTAAAAAAAGAAGATGAAGTCGATTCGAACCGATGTGGCTTTCCCTTGATTCAAATATTTCATTAATTAAAATTTTATTTGGCTATAACTCTGGAACCACTCAAAATAAGTATCTCTTATGATATATCGTTGAAAGGATTGCAGTTACGAAAAAGTCCAAAATTCAAATGTTCAAATTCAAATTTTGGATTTTGGGCTTTTTTGGACATTTGGTTCAGTCCATTGCAATCAAAAGGGGAGTTGTAACAACTAGATGTTACAACAGTCCTAAATACAAAATTTTAACATCCTACGGCTAATTGTTTTTGAGTTATGCGCGTGATACATACCTACGTATGTACGTCACGCCAAAACTAGTCAAACTGGATTCAGGGAAGGTCAAGATGAATATTTCCGTTGATATCTGAAAACCGAAATTTTTCGCGATCACAATACTTCCTTTATCTCGTACAAGGACGTAAAAACACCAAAGTGTTGTTTTATTCATTTTATGCAGAAAAGATTGATGGTTCTATTTGTGCAATTAGAATTTTTCTGCGATTTGTAGTAAGGACACAGTAATACGGCTAATTTACCCATGAAGTTGTTTGGCGTTTAATACACACAGAGGTATGCTTGAAATTAAACTGAAGTCTGTGGTATCGAAAAAGACACGGCTTAAATCGAAAAAAACGTTTTTCGCATATTGTAGGCTGAAACAACTGAAAATTAAGGCTAAGAGGCTGTGTTATATCTACCTTACAGTTCAAAGTTCTTTTTATTTATTTTCCCATCGAATTGTTAAGTGAAACCAAATTTTACAGCAATGCAGAAGTACAAACAAACATACAAAAACAGTTTAGATTTCTACATAAAAAAATATTATGTATAACCAATGATGGGGAAAATACCCGATTGCAATCTTCGGATTACATTAAAAATAGGAAAGTTATTTTTTTATTTATTATGTTGTATTAAAGTAATAGTTGTTTGTTTCTACTTATTATTTGACCCATGTAGGTTATTTAAAACTCAGTGCAGTATTTTAAAATGAATTTTATGCATTATAAGTTTATGTATAATTTCTTAAGTTAAAAGAAATTTATATTTTACTCATAAGGAAAGTCAGTACTGCATTATCGGTTTTAAAACCAGTTCTGCATTACCGGTATACTCTCACTGTACTAAATGCATATTTCAGCCAGGTAAGTACGTGATAAATCTTATATATAAATATATATGTTTGTCCCGTATGCGTTCCTATACCATTCATACGATTGCGATGAAAGTTTCGTGAGTTGTGCGCACGCCCGCAAGGGTTTCTGAATTAGTTTGGACCCGCTACGTGGGGAGGGGGTATTAGTTACGTGAAAAGAAATATTTTTGCAAAAACTATACCTGCTAGGTGGCGCCGGTGTTAAGATATTTACCAAACAAACAAACAAATACAAACAAACATTCTTCTTCTATATATACGTATAAAAGGCAATGTTTGTGTGTGTGTCCGCTGTACAATAAACAACTACTGGACCGATTTATACATAGGATTTTGGAAAATGGTCCGCGTTGTCCGAAGAAGGTTTAAAGCTATTGAAATCCTCGATCTGACCAGTAGAAAGAAAGTTAGGGGTATTTTGAAGCGACTACTGTATTTAGGGAGTAGTTTGAATTAAATCCGATAGGTGGTGCTATATAAATATAAATTATTTATATAATTAATAATTGAAAATTAATTAATTAAAAAATCTGATTCTTAAAACATTATAAATTTTGTGAGATCTAATTTACTCGAAGAAAATATGTAGGAATTTATACAAATTACACAAAAATTACTACTGCGATTGGCTGTACTTTTATGGCAATGTAGTTTCAGCATTTCGTAGGTTCGCTAATAGATTGTATTTACAGAATCTCAAAAGGTATCATAATCCTTAAATAACTTTTCAAAAGTTAAAAAGTAAAAAGATTAAATTTGAGAAATGATTCTACCTCGAAACGATCCATTATTGTTTATTTTTTTTTTTGTTTTTACTAGTTCCTAGGGTATGACTCTTCTTTACCTCACCGGGCTGGTCTAGTGGTTAACTCGTCCTCGCAAATCAGTTGAAGTTTCGAATTCGAGAGTTCTAAGGTTCAAATTCTAGTAATAAAAACGACTGGCATTAATTTTAAAGGTAGTTAGTTACTTTTATACGGATTTGAATACTAGATTCTGGATACCGGTGTTCTTTGGTGGTTGGATTTCAATTAACCACACATCTCAGGAATGGTCGACCTGAGACTGTACAAGACTACACTTCATTTACTTTCAAACATATCATCCTCTGAAGTAATAGGTTACGGTGGTTCCGGAGGCTAAACAGAAAAAGAGAGAGGATATGACTCTTAAGACAAGTTTTCTTTTGCGTAGTAATTTTTTAATACGGTAATGTTTGTTAGTTTTGTATGTTCAGTGTTTAATCATTGAAAATTGAACTGCTAGCCTTTCAAGACCTTCTTATTATCATATTAATTTTATTTTTACTTTAAAAGTTTTAGACAACACCATTATTTGAACCCCAACAATCAAAAAAAAAAGATGGAAAATATTATTCAAATTCATTTAGAAACGATTATACTTCAAATTCAACTGACATTTTTTTAAATCCTCCTTTTGTTTTTAATCATTTGATTTTTTTTAAATCCAAAAGTCTTTAATGATGTATATTTGCTAGACTTTGCGGTTAATTATTTTTTTGAGTAATTATTTTATAATACCCTTTGTATTATACGGTTAAATATCAAAACACAGTCACAAAGAAGGTACCTTCCTCAGGTCTAATTGGTATGGAAAGGAAGAAATTTTGTGACGCCCTGGTTGACATAGGGCAGCTAGCTTTCTTACACCTTTCCAAAAAAAAAAGAAAAAAGTAGAAAAAGTAGATGGTTTCTCTTTCTATACGTGATTCCAGTGTATAAATAAATTATATTGTATAAATATAGAAAAACTGCTATGTAGATCTTTGTAGGAATCTGGAATGAGATATGGCTTTGCTTATTATATCCGTTACAACCATAAGTTGCTACAACCAAATCACAAGTTATAAACCGAAAGGACCATAACGTTTCTTAAGAATAATAAATCCCATGCCAGGTTTACTGAGAAAATTGATGGCCGAAGTGATTTCTCGTCGTTTATACGGATTTTGTTGTACATCGGCTTATCAAGCGCACCGAAATATTTACGCTACAAACGACATACTTATTGTGTTCTCTTGCGAAATTAACTGGATATTGAACGTCATTACTCTTTTCAAAAGCAACTCTAATTGCTGAAACTTTAACCTCAGACCCTTTACATACATCAAATATTCTGGTAAACATTGTGTGTTAATGTATTACTTTCTTTTGTGAAGCAATGAGTTATTTACTCTTCTGCCTGAAGTTAATTAGGGGATGACAAGTGGTAGCTGTGGTAAATGAAAATGACATTAATTAGGTTTTATTCGTATGGATCAATTATTTATTTTATGGACACCCCATTTTACAAGACGATGTAAGCCTTTACAGTTTGTATTAGGCAAATTATTCCTGAGATTACTTTAATAATACCCCAACGATAAATTAAATATCTAATATAGCTGATTCTTAGTTAGATCAATTTAAAAGTAATACTATAGTTTAAGATGGATTAGAAATAGGGCCCTTATTATCAACGATCATGTTTAATATTACTCTGTCCGCAGGGGAACTAAACCAATATTAATACGCTAAGCATAAATTTTTCAACTAAAAATTTTACTTTGTTATGATAAATTCGATTCGTGATCTAACTCAGTACGTGTTGCTAAAATCCTCTCAGAAGTTCTCAAAAATTAAAAAAATCATTTGTTCGCTAAATGTTTTTTTATTTCTTTTACCTGTGTTTGGTTTGATACTCCATTCCATTCTATGTTTCAACATACCTCCTATATGTTACAGCCTCAATTATCCGTTTCACGTACTATTGTTATCTTTGTCTTATTTTGTTATTTTATTATCCTTTATACTTAATTCTACAATCAAATTCATTAATTCTAGATTCCCTTATATATTCAATGTTATATGATCAACAAGCCGTATTCTTTTTAAGAGATCATTTGATAATTTCTAACTTTAGTACTGCTTACCTTTCCTAACTTGATTCTTTTATCATTTGTTGATGCGTTTTGGAAACAATCCATTGACAAATCTTATTGTACTGACAGTACAATAAGTAAAATGTGTGGTTCCGAAACGCGTCAACAAGAGGTAAAAAAATGAAGCTAAGAAAGGTAAGCAGTACTAAACATAGAAACTGTAGTGATCTTAGCAGAAAAGATAATAGGAATTATATCTTTTGATAAGAACAACAATCATTTGATAAACTTTTAACTTTTTTTCTGTATTTTCTATAATGTTATATCTCAAATGCCTTTGTTATTTGTTTTATACAGCCCCTAATCCCCATGTTTCGTTAAAATAACGCATCACATTCCATTAACTGAACTCAAACAAAAATTCTTAAATGGTAATTGAGTATGATGCATTAATTTTTTTTTAGTTTACTGATCATTAACTGATAACGCATTTAGGATGTCGAGTAACTGTACAGACGAGAAATATTTGTATTCTATTTTTAAGGGTGCCTAGCGCAAAAAGTGTTCAGTCTTGTGTTATTTTCCTGTGTTTATATTTTAGGAATTGGGTTTAATAATCCTGGTATAGCAACCGCTAACGTGAAATTATTTTTTATCCGTATTGCACGTAAGGATTATATTGTCGGCCCTTTAAAAATTAAAAAAAAAACTATTTATTTTCTATTATTATTTAATTATGATTTGATTTTATTTCACAGACTGTTTCATGATTGATCAAGCTGAAAACTGAGCACGACCATTATCAATCGGTATGCAATTAGGTTTCACGGCCAGCCCACAACGCGTATATATTAATCAGGAATTTTCATGATTTTTGTTTGTTTTACGTTTTTGTAATTAACTGCTTAAGTATTATCGATATTATTGGAAACAGGTTTTAATTTAATACTTTTTTTTTCAGGACCAATATCTTTATTTAGATGTATATTTGTTGATAAATTAATTATTTCTATATTATTAATGGAAAAGATGTTAATTATTTTAAATTCCGATAAGAAATCAAAAGTTTATTCGCTTATATTACTCTAACTTATATAATTTATTTCTGCAAAAGTAAAACAAAAATGTGAATTGAATGAGGAAGAAATAAGCGGAGATTGAAATATAAACTGGTGTTTTAAGATTTTAGTGCATCTGAGACTGTGAGAAAAATAACAGTAGAAATCAGAACCGAGTTTATATGTAGGTCAGGGAAGGGAGTAACACCGCAGTGGCTACAAAACCGGTTAAGAGGCACTTTTGTTAGTTATATTATCGTCCAGATTAAATTAAATTCATATTGCGCTTAAGTAATATAAAATTGTTGTTTTTTTTATATATATATTTTTTTTAAAACATAAAACTGTTTTAGATGTATCGTACGTACACTATAATAATTTCATTTCAAATATTTCAGCTTTATATTGTGGTTATAAGGATGTTACTAAATGTTTTTAAACTTTTTACTAAGTGTTTATTATTTTAAATCTTACAGATTGATTAAATATTATGCAAATGAAATAAAAAATTCAATTTTCTCGAAAAATCTAAGGTAAAAGACTTTCTTTATCGATTGTATAAATCGATAAAGGTACGAATAACTTAAAACGACTAAATTAATGTATAAATGGATCAAGTAAATGATTCTACAAATCTTAACTTCACTAAAACTGGGTAATTTTTTTTGTTAGTATTTATACACATTTCATTTTGTTCTTCTGCTACAGATTATATATAATATATAAAATCATAGTTTCCCACAGAAAAGCATGTTTGGTGCATATGGTACTAGTCAGAATTTCTTGCTCTGAAAGTAATGATGTTTATCCAGCCCATTCCCTGTCGTAAACTGAGTGGAAATATCTCTTGTAGAGTTTAAATTTCACCTGTGTATGGGTGGGTTTAATATAGGTTCGGTCTCAGTATTTTTAATCAATTAAAAAGAAGGGAACGGGAAAACTATTTATTAATTTATTTTTTTTTTTTAGTTTAATTCTCTCTTCACTTCTAATAACTTTAAAATTGAGTGCTTGTTATTCTTGAGAATGGCTTTACCATTTTTAGAAGTAAGTAATGTTTATCTGTCAGATTGCTTAAAATATTTTGGTTATCGAACATAACATAACAATATATTATTTTCGTAACTTCAATATGAATCTTTTTTATTTAAAATTCGTTCAACAATTTTGAAAATAAAAAAAAATCCTAACGTAGAGATTTGTTAAATTGAGAGTTCAGTAACATTCTTGGTATTGATTCCATTTTTTTTTTTAAATGATTGTCTTAATAATTTTAAGTTCAGGATAATATAAGAAACGTTTTCGTTTATGACATTAAAAATGGTGAACTTACACGAGTTTCATGCGTATCTGCTCTTTTTTCTTATAAGGATCTGAAGGTGAGTATTATATGGATATAGTAAAATAAATAAAATTCATTTCTTTGTCTACTTCAATCCGTATCGGGTCATTTTTAAACGATTTGGAAACAAATATGGAGGTTCTTATTTTTTCTGCCCGTATTCTCTTTTTTTGCTGAATGAACCGATTTCAAAATTATTTTTCTATTTTGTGCAGGAAGTTTTCCGCTGATGGTCCTATTGTAAGTTTTTTACGGGTAAAGTAAGTGAAAAATCTATTTAACGAAAAATTATGTGATATAAAATGCGGCTTGAAGGTAGCTTTTTTTCTAGCTTAGTGTTGGATAGTTAAAGTGAATGATTTACAAGTCATATATAAGAGAATGATTTGCATCTAATATATAAATGCGAAAGTTTATGGTGTTTCTATTCGTTTGCAACAGCATCACACGAGAACCAATCGACCGATTGCTTTCAAATTTTCAGGATATATTCATGTTATCCGAGGAAAGGTTTAAGGTTTTAAGCCGTACATAGAGGCCCTATTCCCATTGAGGGTGAAGTTGAGAATTTTTTTCTCTTGGACAATGATCTAATAACGTTTTTTTTATTTCGTTTTTCGACGTAAAAGTAATAGACTATGCGTTTTGTAACATCCGATTTTTAGCTTTCTAACTTAACCCCTTCCCGAAGTATAAGGTATTCTAAGGTAATGGAAAGGGAACCAAAAGGGATATGTTCTTCTACAGCAAGGTTTCTATGTCAAGAACGAGGGAAAGGTTAATTGTTATTATTATTTAATCAGTTTTATTCTCACAATCATGAGGATAATGAACACAGCGGGGTATAGACATATATATATATATATATAGCGACGGATAGTTCATTTTATATATATAATGAATTGTTTCCCACAGAAACAGTACAATAATTTCCTTTATATATATATATATATATATATATATATAGAGAGAGAGAGAGAGAGAGAGAGAGAGAGAGAGAGAGGGTGAGATGGTGAGGACGAGGGGGTGATGAATGTAAAAAAAACTTTCAGGACAAGTTCTACTGTTGAAAATAAAGAAGAAATTCCATATAAACATATGTTCGAAAACGCCTCGCTAGCGATTGTCGGCTGATGAAGGATTTCGCCCTTATTTTTGCATCTTCGGTAAACTTAAACTAGACCGTAATTTGTGGGATCCTGTTTAAGAGGTAAATATTAGTTATATATTGATATTAATATACCAGTTATGTGTTATTGTAATTATTGATCGGTAATATATATTTTTATGTTAAATCTTACCTAAAGAATTAGAAAAATAGGTCTAAGAACTGTACTTCTAGTAATTTTTGAGAAATCTACGATAAAAGACAAAAGGTTGGGGTCGAAAACACACTGTCTTGTGTTTGGAAAATAGCTTGTTGAATGGGTAATAAACAAATAAATGTTTTAGCAAAACTTGTAGAGAATTTGAGCCTGAGTAAAATGGTATGTGTAAAGTCTACAGAAAATAAAAAAACAAACGTAAGAACTTAAAAATAGAATAACTGAGTAAACTGGGTGTTTAGAAGTCACTAAAAACTTGAGAGAAAAATAAATGTCCGAAGAGGAAATCCAGACATTTTTAAGGACAAAATATAAAATTTGTAGGGTACCCAAGCCAAAATAAGAAAAATCATGAATTAAAATCCATTGGTCGAGAAGAAAGAACGAAAAGGTTGAGTAAAATGATGAAGAAATATTAAAAAACGAAAGGAACAGAATGACGTGAAATAAAAGCTATAATGCGATCCATTGTGGCCAATCAGAAAAAAAATTTGGAGTTCTTAAAATGAAAAATAAACATATATTCCCACATTTCTGACAACCATAGCAAAATTTCATTAGTATTAGTTTTACTTTTAGTAATCCTCCGTTTTCTTGTTTTTAGTATTATTAAGACGAAGTTTCTCGTATTTTGTTTTGGACAAGAACAGTAGTTTTTGTGGGCTTATTCATATTTTAAATAAAAGTTTTCTAAAAAAATATTAAATGAAACATAACCAACTTTCAAAAACTCTAAAAAATAAAATAATATTTTTCAATTTTCGCTCACATTTCTCGAAAATCGTAACTAAATTAATTTGTTGCCAATTACGATTACTAAAAGTAGAGAATTTAAAGAATAATTCAATAACAATTTTTATTCTTTTGGGCCGATTTTTTGGCAGGTTTTTTTAAGTTTTTTCCAAACGCCAATTTCAGTTTCGACGAAGTTATTAAGCAGATTGCTCCCAAACTTAGATTTGTCGGTAGAAGGCAACTGTGCTACTTGCTATCGTTACTACTGTACACGTCGAACGGTAGCTATAATGTTGTATGCCATATGAATTTTAATTTTTTATATTACTGAATTAATCGATCAGTATTCTATGAACGTACAATAATAATATAATTCTGTGTCCGTTATAATAACGGCAGAAAAAGGGTGGTGTATATATATATATATGATTATATAATAATCATATATATATATATATGATTATTCTGAGAAGCTATGCAGATTATTACGGTTAATTTATAAAAATTTTGTTTAGTCATGATATGATAAATTATACTAGTTTGAAGGTGTCTAATTATAACATCTGTTTAAATAACTTTCTCATTTTTTTTTTTTTTTGTCTTCAGTCATTTGACTGGTTTGATGCAGCTCTCCAAGATTCCCTATCTAGTGCTAGTCGTTTCATTTCAGTATACCCTCTACATCCTACATCCCCAACAATTTGTTTTACATACTCCAAACGTGGCCTGCCTACACAATTTTTCCCTTCTACCTGTCCTTCCAATATTAAAGCGACTATTCCAGGATGCCTTAGTATGTGGCCTATAAGTCTGTCTCTTCTTTTAACTATATTCTTCCAAATGCTTCTTTCTTCATCTATTTGCCGCAATACCTCTTCATTTGTCACTTTATCCACCCATCTGATTTTTAACATTCTCCTATAGCACCACATTTCAGAAGCTTCTAATCTTTTCTTCTCAGATACTCCGATTGTCCAAGTTTCACTTCCATATAAAGCGACACTCCAAACATACACTTTCAAAAATCTTTTCCTGAGATTTAAATTAATTTTTGATGTAAACAAATTATATTTCTTACTGAAGGCTCGTTTAGCTTGTGCTATTCGGCATTTTATATCGCTCCTGCTTCGTCCATCTTTAGTAATTTTACTTCCCAAATAACAAAATTCTTCTACCTCCATAATCTTTTCTCCTCCTATTTTCACATTCAGTGGTCCATCTTTGTTATTTCTACTACATTTCATTACTTTTGTTTTGTTCTTGTTTATTTTCATGCGATAGTTCTTGCGTAGGACTTCATCTATGCCGTTCATTGTTTCTTCTAAATCCTTTTTACTCTCGGCTAGAATTACTATATCATCAGCAAATCATAGCATCTTTATCTTTTCACCTTGTACTGTTACTCCGAATCTAAATTGTTCTTTAACATCATTAACTGCTAGTTCCATGTAAAGATTAAAAAGTAACGGAGATAGGGAACATCCTTGTCGGACTCCCTTTCTTATTAGGGCTTCTTTCTTATGTTCTTCAATTGTTATTGTTGCTGTTTGGTTCCTGTACATGTTAGCAATTGTTCTTCTATCTCTGTATTTGAACCCTAATTTTTTTAAAATGCTGAACATTTTATTCCAATCTACGTTATCGAAAGCCTTTTCTAGGTCTATAAACGCCAAGTATGTTGGTTTGTTTTTCTTTAATCTTCCTTCTACTATTAATCTGAGGCCTAAAATTGCTTCCCTTGTCCCTATACTTTTCCTGAAACCAAATTGGTCTTCTCCTAACACTTCTTCCACTCTCCTCTCAATTCTTCTGTATAAAATTCTAGTTAAGATTTTTGATGCATGACTAGTTAAACTAATTGTTCTGTATTCTTCACATTTATCTGCCCCTGCTTTCTTTGGTATCATAACTATAACACTTTTTTTGAAGTCTGACGGAAATTCCCCTTTTTCATAAATATTACACACCAGTTTGTATAATCTATCAATCGCTTCCTCACCTGCACTGCGCAGTAATTCTACAGGTATTCCGTCTATTCCAGGAGCCTTTCTGCCATTTAAATCTTTTAATGCTCTCTTAAATTCAGATCTCAGTATTGTTTCTCCCATTTCATCCTCCTCAACTTCCTCTTCTTCCTCTATAACACCATTTTCTAATTCATTTCCTCCGTATAACTCTTCAATATATTCCACCCATCTATCGACTTTACCTTTCGTATTATATATTGGTATACCATCTTTGTTTAACACATTATTAGATTTTAATTTATGTACCCCAAAATTTTCCTTAACTTTCCTGTATGCTCCGTCAATTTTACCAATGTTCATTTCTCTTTCCACTTCTGAACACTTTTCTTTAATCCACTCTTCTTTCGCCAGTTTGCATTTCCTATTTATAGCATTTCTTAATTGCCGATAGTTCTTTTTACTTTCTTCATCATTAGCATTCTTATATTTTCTACGTTCATCCATCAGCTGCAATATATCGTCTGAAACCCAAGGTTTTCTACCAGTTCTCTTTATTCCGCCTAAGTTTGCTTCTGCTGATTTAAGAATTTCCTTTTTAACATTCTCCCATTCTTCTTCTACATTTTCTACCATATCTTTTTTACTCAGACCTCTTGCGATGTCCTCCTCAAAAATCTTCTTTACCTCCTCTTCCTCAAGCTTCTCTAAATTCCACCGATTCATCTGACAACTTTTCTTCAGGTTTTTAAACCCCAATCTACATTTCATTATCACCAAATTATGGTCGCTATCAATGTCTGCTCCAGGGTAAGTTTTGCAGTCAACGAGTTGATTTCTAAATCTTTGCTTAACCATAATATAATCTATCTGATACCTTCCAGTATCGCCTGGCTTTTTCCAAGTGTATATTCTTCTATTATGATTTTTAAATTGGGTGTTGGCAATTACTAAATTATACTTCGTGCAAAACTCTATAAGTCGGTCCCCTCTTTCATTCCTTTTGCCCAGCCCGTATTCACCCACTATATTTCCTTCCTTGCCTTTTCCAATGCTTGCATTCCAATCTCCAACTATTATTAAATTTTCATCTCCTTTTACGTGTTTAATTGCTTCATCAATCTCTTCGTATACACACTCTACCTCATCATCATCATGGGCGCTTGTAGGCATATAAACGTTAACAATCGTTGTCGGTTTAGGTTTTGATTTTATCCTTATTACAATGATTCTATCGCTATGCGTTTTGAAATACTCCACTCTCCTCCCTATCTTCTTGTTCATCACGAAACCTACTCCTGCCTGCCCATTATTTGACGCTGAGTTAATTACTCTAAAATCACCTGACCAAAAGTCGCCTTCCTCTTCCCACCGAACCTCACTAATTCCTACTATATCCACATTCACCCTATCCATTTCCCTTTTTAAATTTTCTAGCCTACCAACCTTTTTTAAGCTTCTAACATTCCACGCTCCGACTCGTAGAATGTTATTTTTTAATTTTCTGGTGACCCCTTCCTTAGTAGTCCCCACCCGGAGATCCGAACGGGGGACTATTTTACCTCCGGAATATTTTACCAAGGAAGGCGCCTCCATTGTTGCTATGTGAAAATGCAGAGAGCCACATTTTCTTGGAAAAAAAGCAGCTGTAGTTTTCCATTGCTTTCAGCTGCGCAGTACTCAGAGGACTGAGTGATGTTGATACGGCCGTTTAAGTCATTGTGACTCACGCCCCTAACAACTACTGAAAGAGCTGCTGCCCTCTTTCAGGAATCATTCCTTAGTCTGGCTCTCAACAGATACCTCTCCGATATGGTTGCACCTTCGGTCCAGCTACTCTGTATCCCTGAGCACTCAAGCCCCCTCACCAACGGCAAGGTCTCATGATTCATAGAGGAGGAAACTACAAAACTTTCTCATATAACTTTTATAACCACAACTTGTAATCCATTAGATGGTTGAATTAGTTGAACAACTGGGGCTATGGAAACCCTGATCGTCTAATAAATATCAGATTTAAATGACATCATTTCCCTTTTGCGTTTAATTAATATTGTCAACCTTTTTATTTACTTTTTTTATGACGTTACAGTTTCTCTCCTATGATTCTATTAACATATATTTATATGGACATTAATCGTTCAATCATTATATAAGCTGCGAGTGGCACAAAACAATAAGGAACGATGTATGCTTGAAGTTACCAGACGAGATGGGTGTAAATGGATCAGAGATCAGATAAAAGAACGTGATATCATAGTAAAAGTTAAAGAATTAAAATGGCATTGGGCAGGTCTAGTAGCAAGAAGAACTGATAGTAGATGGACTAAATTAGCATTTGAATGGATAATTCTAAATGTTAAACGCCCGTGAAAAAGACCAAAAGCTCGTTGGATTGATGATATTATAAAAATATTATATAAATATTATATATAAATATAAATATAAATATAAATATAAATATTATATAAATATTATAAAAGTTGGACCGAACTGGCAAAAGATCGCGTAAGACGGTATTAGTTGGAAACCTGCCGAAGAGGCCTTCATTCTGCAGCGGGTCGATAACGGCTGAAATGATTTTATGTACTCGTAAATATTAGAATCC
Source organism: Lycorma delicatula (assembly GCF_047948215.1). NCBI lineage: Eukaryota > Metazoa > Arthropoda > Insecta > Hemiptera > Fulgoridae > Lycorma > Lycorma delicatula. The sequence continues at coordinate 147,588,793 of NC_134456.1, read as the reverse complement.
CTGCCGCGGCTTGCCTGCGCTATATGAATACTTGCGTTCTTGTCGCGATCACGGGATATTTAGTCGGGCATGGCTCACTTTGCTGGCCCTTCCCATCTAGCAAGAGGACTGTGTCCCTTAGATCCCATTGAGTTCATTAAACTCATGTTTCTAAGAATAATAATGATAAATAAAAATTAAAAAAGCAACAGTTTGATCAGTACAGAATCCGAAACTTTGAATGAACTAAGAATCTGGGTTTCAAAACAGTCGGCCTCCGTCTTTAAAGTATTAATTAATTACAACTGGTTATCTGTCCAACGTGTGGGTAAAAATATATTTTGCCTGGTTCTTATCGTTACCACTAGGAAATGATCGTAATTTGTTTTTAAAGTTTTTAGTTCCTAAGTATTGTAATCGCGAAAAATTTCGATTTTCAGATTTCAATGGAAATACCCATTTTGACCATCGCCGAATCCATTTTGACAAGTCTCGGGGGAAACGTCTGTAGGTACGTACGTACGTATCTCGCATAACTCAAAAACGATTAGCCGTAGAATTTTGAAATTTTGAATTTAGGACAGTTGTAACATCTAGTTGTGCACCTCCCCTTTTGATTGCAATCGACTTGACCAAAAAAGCCCAAATTCAAAAAAATTACTCCAGAAAATGGGAAGTGCACTATGGTCCCAGTATCTTAACATTTTAATCTGAGTAGAATCATTTATTTATATATTCAATATTTCTTAGGCTTATACACTTTTTTTGTGTTATGGCCCTTCAGACCCTAAATTAAAATGGGTAGAACAATAAACGGGTTTTTTTTCACTTATTTTATGTATCGTAAAAATTTCCTTAACTATTGATCAAAATAAGTCAAATATTTTCGTAATTTTATTTTGAAGTCAATCGGTTAAGAATAGGAATAATCATTATTTAGGACTAATAAATATATCGATAAACATCTGTTATACAGTTTTGATATTTTATACGGTGAATTAAATTCCAAAAATCTAAATATTATAAAACAAACGAGAAGAATGGGATAATTTATCTACAGGAGTAATTTTGTGTCAAATTAAAAACCGAATTTGCTGCTTAACTAGAGCACCAACATCAATTAACATTCTTAAAAGAAAATCAGCGTGCAATTGGATTCCATAAGTAAGAATACGTATTACATTTAGTCAAAAGTATATTGAAGCAAATCCATGAAATTATTAGCCTAATCCTATTAATTCCTATTAATTAAATCCTAATTATTATTTAGGGCTTGTTATTAATTTTTTTCCTAACCAGTAATCTAGGGTGAAGCCCTCGGTAACCGATAATTTTTTCGGCTTGGAGAAGGTATGCGACTCTTTTACTTTTCTATAGAGGTATCTAGATGGGAAAGTAGCTTATAGAGCTACAGCTCTATAAGCGAAAGTATTGTAATCGGTCCAGTTCGGGCACATGCGGGTGTTCCGTTCCACTTCGAACCGTCCGGTGCTGCGATCTAGTGGGTGCTAGCGCTCACCGGAAAGTTAAGCCGTATTAGCATTCTACGTTAGAATCCCGCGCAGTGCGGTCACATTTTTCATTTCGTCCGGGTGGACAATCAGTGTTACTCATAGTTACTAGCATTCGGCTCTCGAATCTGATCCAAGGCAGTCACATCATACTCTTAGTCCGGATGGACTCCATTCTTTGTTCGGATAAACGTTAGCTTTAATGTTTTATTTAATTTTTTTATTTTTACATGTCAAGTTATACGTTATGTTACAATTCATTTCATTAACTGTCAAGACGACAATTCATTAAACCATTATGCAACAAGGGGTTGTCTTCATTCATCACCTATGAACGTAGTCCAACCTCGCTCTAAAATCTACCAGCGGTTTTCACCGGATCGTGACGTTTTGACATCTAAGGAACCCAAAAAACCGGATGGAGATTTTTCGGATGTTAATGTTTGTATGTGTGTGTGTTTGATGTCGGATATAAATCACCTTATATCTCCAGAACCACTGGACCGATTTTGACCAAACTTGGTCAGATTACTTTTATGTATGTTATATTCATACCATTAAATTTTCAACTTAAAAGATCAAGGAGGTGAGGCTGTAGAGCAAGGTCATCCTCAGTATCTCGAGATTTTGCCTAATTCTCTTATTTGTTAAAAATTAGAAAATAATATTTGCAAAAAAATTGTTGTAAACTCGCCCCAAAAAAGTGGTCTAACTACTGCTATACTGTGACGTCACAGATGAGCGGTAGAATTAAATAAATTAATAATATTTAAAGTGTAAAAAAGTAACTAGGTCTCGAACTCGATCACTCGGTACCTGGTGCGTTAAGCATCGCGGCTACACCAGTACCCGACCGTACAAGCAAAATTTGTTCTATATAAGTTGTAAAATTACATTAGTTTAGTTAGTGCCGACCATCACCGCTAGTACCGCCACACCCGCGTGAATTAATACGGTATGCACGGGCGCTTTAGTTAGAACCATTGTATTAAAGAAACGAAAAAATATTCCATTTAAATATTTTTAATTAAGTTGTGTGTGTAAGCCGTGCATCAGAAACAACTGTGTTGTCAGCTATTTTATAAACAGTTAATGTTATTAATTTTGACGGAACGTTCTTACTCAGATTCAAACTTAATAAACTTAAAAAGATTCCGCTGATGTCCTATGATCAACTAATACGAATATTCGTGTACACCTTGTGTGGAAAAACTACTAAGAAACAATCTTTGCTGGAATTATTTTGTAAAACAAGACTACTCAGTCATCGGTTTCTGATAAGAAATGAAAACTTTGCCGATGTCGTTTTAATATGATTAAAAAAAAATTGTTAAATTTGAAATATTGTTTTGACATTATTCCGTAAAAATAACTAAATTTTCGTATTTTATTTTTCAAGAAATTTAAAAGGTCTGCGGATAGTTTTCCTTTTCTGCACTGTGTAAACAATTCTACAGATATTATTGTAATTAGTACGAGATTTTTTAAAATTTAATTTTGTTTAGGTTTTTTTTTTGTTTAAATCGGCTTCGGAATCCTTTTTGTTTTAATGTTTAATTAATTTATGAAAAAAGTAGATTTTTTCAGATCAATTTTTATCATATTCAGCAGAAGCATTCAGAATGAGTGTTTCTTGTTTGTGGTAACTACTATATTTATAAAGCTTATTACATCTCTGGATATCGATTAAGGAAGTGTTAATTTGAATCTGACAACCGAATGGCGATTCCGGATGCAGTTTGGTGAACGTGAACCGTTAGCAAAAACAATTATCGTCTAACTAGGCCTCGAACCGTCAGTTTACTGCATAGGAATGTAAGCGTTGAATCTCTGTGTTACCCTTACTTCCTAATAACTTCCAACATTTTAGTTCCTATTAAAGAAATAAGACGCTAATCAAATTACACATCTACTGTATTCTATTCCATAATGAATAGAATCACGGAACAGAATCAAGAAAATTGTATGTATTAGCAGAATAATTTACATTTTACTTTCCTTACTGCGCAATTCAAGTTAAATTATACCTAATAAATTACGAACACGCGACAAATGTACCATATAGATTAATAACCCTGTATTCATTTAAAAGCATTACTTTTAATTATTTATTTAAGAATTCAAAATTGATTCTTTAAAAGGATTATCTGTCATAAGATGGTTGAATGATTCTTAAGTGCTAAATATTTGTGTTCAGTTTTTATTTGGGTGTGTTAATTCGTTTAAAATATATTTTGTTTCTGTTTAATAAAATGTAATTTTTAATATATTCTAAGTAACTACAATAAAGAAGTAGGTTTATAATAGTTCGAACAGTATTGTTATCGACTTTTCTCAGAAAAGTATGGCATTATTTTTCGGTCATATTATGTTGCGATTGGGCGGTGAAAATGGATTTTTTTTTCATATATATATATATATATATATATATATATATATATATAATAATATATATAAATTTAGGCATTTCTTTAATGCCTAAATTTAAAACTTTTTTTAAAATTTTTTCCTGGTGAGAGGAGGAATCCCATCAAGCATGACAGCTCGACTCGCTGTCGACGAGCGACGGCGAGCCGACAGGATCTTTTTCTTCGTCCCCCGCCTCTAACCTTCAGGGCGGGGTAACCAGGACCCCATGTCGTTCCTGGGACCCATCCCGGAAGCCGGGACTCGGTCTTTATGCCATTGCCTCAAACGGGAGCACCCCCTCCGAGACTCGGTGTTCTTAGAGCGGGAGTTCAGTAGCCTTCGTGCCTCATAATCAGGAGTCACCGTGCCTCATCGCATGAATGGCAATTACACAGGAGGCTGTCCCTCATCCTTTCATTCCCCATTCCTTTTGTTGCGTCACCCCAGCGACGTAACGTGAGATAGCAGAGAACCAATGCTTACTCTCTAACATCTTGTTGACAATGATCCCAGTGTCCAACGGACCCACCAGGAACTTGCATGCCTGACGTTCACCAGCCTACCTGCCACACTCAAAAATTACATGTTCAGGGATGTCTGGCTCGCCACAATACGGGCACCCTTCATCGTCCGCTCTCCGTCTCCCGTACAGGTAAATCCTAAATGCTCCGTGGCCGATCAGAAATTGGGTGAGCCAATAACTTAGCTCACCGAATTTCCTCCCGTACCGCATCCTGATGCACAGAATGAGTCGGTGGGTCCACCGGCCCTTATGAGAGGCGTCCCACCTGACCTGCCACTCAGTAATCGTCGCCTCGAATGAGCTTTGACGGTGGTCTACCTTAGCATACAGTCTTTTCCTGTGGCCAGCCAACTGTTGTTGCGGTACGATGCCAGCAACCACCATCACCGCCTCGGTCGACACAGAATTGTATGCGGCCGCAACCCGCAGAGCGATACGACGTTGTATACCTTCCAACAAGCCCGACCTCCAGTGCTTTGTGCAAAACGGGAATATCTAAAGGAGTATGGAATCTAACACATGGGCATGCAGCCGTCGCTTAGACTTTCGTGGTCCTATGTTTCCCATTAGCCTACCAAGCCCTGTAACTGTGCGTTCAGCCCTGAGACATATCTCTTTCGTGTACGTAGTAAATCCATCCGTATTCCTAGATACTTAATTGCAGCTTGCATATCCACTCGGTGGTTCTCCCACCCGAAGGTCAAGTTTGTTACTTGAAAGTCTCCAAAACTACTACTAGATCAATTTCATTGAAATTTAGATATGCTGTAGTAGTGTATCTGAAGTTTACATGTGACATTTTATGAAGAAGACTGGTCGAGTCGTTCTTGAGTTACGGTAAATTCAAGTTCGAAAACAGACAAAGACAACGTAATTTCAATTTGAGATTATGTTGACTTTGTATTGGTGTATTTTTCATACGCGCTTACGCAGTGAGTCACAGTGGTGAGGGAATTTAAACCTATAGGGTCTACTCGTTACTTTTATTCCATCAAATTAAGGTAATAATAATTTAATTTTCTTATAAACAGAAAATATATTTTAATATTAAATAAAACAAAGTATATAAATAAATACCTCTTTCAGTTTTTTCTTTTAATTTGTATTTTGTGCATTTCTTGCCCAAAAAAGCTATACAAAATAATTATACAAAAAATATTTTATAAAATAAAATAACGAAGTCGGTCTTCTTGGGCAGAGCTGCGCAAATTTTTTTTTGTTCATAATAGATAAGTTAAAATTTTTATCTGTTCAGAATGTTATGGAAAATAATATTAAATAAATCGTTTGATCTGGCCTTAGCTTAGGTGACACGGTGTTTGTCACTGGAACAAAATATTTACATCTTTTTACTTAACCTTCAAGAAATATAGTTAATAATAATAATCACAGTTTTCTTATTCTAAAAATAATATTTTTTTATTTCTTTGTTTTGTATGGCATTTGACCTACAAAGTCTTCTTTCTTGTTGTTACGGGTTGTCAATTGACAACGCGCTCTGATTGTTCCTTAATTTGCCATTATTAATTGTAAATTTATCGCACAGGTGAGTATGTACTTTCCCTCTTTTTCAGATTGTTCTGTACAGGTCATTAGGATTATTCTGCAAATTTTCAGTTATGAAATGTTATGTTTATTTATTCTTCATCTTTTTTTTAATTTAATAATTTTTGTCGTATCAAACAGTAAACAAAAATTTTAATTATTTTAATTTAATTAATTTTTCTTTTCTATTCCCCACAATTACGATTGCTGTAACACGGAAACTTTCGTAATCTCTTTTAATCAACTATTATGTGAATAAATTTATTTTAATTGAATTATATGTATATTTTTTAAAATATTATTTTTATTAATTGCGTTTTCTTGTTACAATTCAAAGCCTAATAGCCTTAATAGTAATGAATATAATCGATTGTACAGAGATACCTTAATTACAATTGGCTTATCGTTTTTATGATAAGGGTAACTGATAAATGTTTTAATTTGTAAAAATTTCATTCCTGTCTGTATTTTAATTTAGTACCCGTTTTCACTAATAAAAGAAATTTCAGAAATATAGAAAAGTTGATGGAAATGCGCTCTGTCAGATTCCGTTCAGTTAACATTTCCTATGTTGAGACTATGCTTAAGATGATCAGATTTTCTGAAAAATAATTCGGTAAAATTTTATTAAAGCTAAAAAAAATATTACGTAATATATTTATTAATTTTATTTCAAAATTATTATTAATATATGGTCATCTGTCCTTAGGCAGTTCCCTTGTACCATTTTCTTCTCCTCTGTTACCGGCTAAACTTTTGAAATTATTATATTTCCTTTTAGATCGTTTATAAATTTTACTTTTTTCTGGTCTCTCCAGTTTGCATCTTTAACTGATCTTTGTTGCGCTGTTATAATCAATCCTCTCATATGTCACAAACAAGTCGATTTCTTATTTCGAATTGCTCTCATAAACCACTTCATTTTCCTGATTAGCGTTTATTTTTTTCATCTTATTTATCGATTTAATTTCATTCACGCCCAATTTCAATCCCAAGTTTTTTTTTCTTAATGTTTCATATCCTACCGAAGAACACTTCATATATAACACTTTTGTACGCCTAAATTCATCTTAACATGATAACCATTTCTTTCTATTAAAATGCTTAGCCACTTGTGTTGTTTATTTTTTTCACTTTTAGAAATTCTTTTTTTATGGTATTCAAATAAAATTTATCTTTGTTTCATTTGATTTAACTATTTTATATGTTTGATGATATTATGTATCCAACAACAACTTGTAAAGAGTAAGTTTCATTGATTACGTTTGAAAATTTTACTTAAAAAAATTCCAAAATTGTAAGTTTTAGATTATTAATAGTTACGTAAATATTAGTTTTATCGAATAATATTTTATTAGATAAAATTTTAAGCCTTTTATTGTAAATAAAATGACACCTCATTTGTTCGAATCGATTGATAAACAGATGAGAGGTATGATTGAAATTGTTATAGTGGATCGCAAAAATTAAGTAGTTTGACAATGTTATGCGTGTTTTCTTTCAGTTTCTAAAAATACAAATTAATATTAAAAGTTTGTAATTCAATTAGTGAAGGAAGTGAAAACAGTTATAAAATTGTTAGGTTTTATAATTTAGCGGTCCACTTTAATAACTTCAATCATATGTCAGTTGCTTGTCAACCGATATGAACAAATGAGGTATAATTTTTATTTCCTTGTACGAAGTAAAGGAAGTATTGTGATCGCGAAAAATTTCGGCTTTCAGATTTTAACGAAAATATTCATTTTGACCATCCCTGAATCCATTTTGACTAGTTTCGGCGTCACATCTGTACGTGCGTACGTATGTACAGTTGTCACGCGAGATACGTGCGTATCTCGCGTGACTCAAAAATGATTAGTCGTAGGATGTTGAAATTTTGGATGTAAGATTGTTGTAACATCTAGTTGTGCACCTCTCCTTTTTATTGCAATCGACTGAACCAAAGTGTCCAAAAAGGCCCAAAATCCAAAAGAATTTTGATTTTGGACTTTTTTTAACTACAGTAATAAGATCTCATTGAGTGTTTTAACGATATATCATAAGTGGCATTTATTTTCATTGGTTCCAGAGTTATAGCCAAATAAAATTTTAATTAAATGAAATATTTGGATCTTACAAGGGGAGGCACATTGGTTCGAATCCGACTTCATTTCCGACTCTTTTTTTTAATTTAAATATATTGATTTATTAATAATTATTAGCTTCTGATAGTAAAAAAAATTTACAACAAATAATAAATCAATAAAAAAAAAAAATCAGAAGTTATTAGTCATTAACGTTATTATGTACGTTTAAAAATGTGTATATTTAATTCAATAGGCGTACGAGGAAGTCATGTGGGGTCCACATCAGATTTGGTGAAACATCTGATTATTTAATAATAATTGAAAATTATAATTTAGAATCGTATTATTTTTATTTATGCATTTGTTTCAGTCTACTTGATAATAAATATCGCTATAAAATTTAGTAAGCTTCTTCTGTTTACATTTTGTTGATGTTACATCATAGTTTAAAAAAACATAGCATTAGATAGATATAAGACTTACATTTATTTAAAGAGTAATAAGGAACTTTTACTCTAACCTAATATTTCAGGTAAGATTATTGAATTAATAATTGTATAAATATTTTATGTTAATAAAAACTAAATTTTAGCAATTGTGTAACAGTCCACTCACTGTATGTCACTTTCAAATGAAATAAGTTTTTAATCAATGCAATGTTTTGACGTTTTGTCTTCATCAAAATGTGTATATGTAATTTAATAGGCGTACAAGGAAGTCATGTGGTATACACATTAGATTTTTTCACAATAAAAGTTTATCGTATAAAACATAATTTGATAACTATTATTTACAAAACTATTAATGACTGACCAATTTTAACGCCCACCATCTTTGAATCTGTTGAAGTAAAATTTTCTAACTTACTTAATTTTTAAAAAGTATTGTCAAGAAAATGTACAGCAGATTTCATTAAAATATTTAAGTTCGTTGTTAAGGTATAGATGTTTATTAAAAAAGTACACAAAATGGGGAGACAGAGGTAAAGTGAAGTAGATTATGTGAGGGCATTTGATAACATGAACATTTTTGGTTATTTTGATGTCCTCGTAAATTTGGCTAACACCTCTTTGCTATATATATATATATATATATATATATATATATATATACACAGAATGTCCCACGAAGAAATAAAGAAACCTTCAGGATTATTGGTGAAAATAATGAAAAAGGTTCATAAAGGTCTGGAAACGCTTTGTTTTCGAGTTACGTCTAGCGAACGATTTTTTCGCCCGGATTTCAGCTTTTCTAATAAAAAGGAGCCCTACTGTAATTTTTGGAACCCAAATTGAGTAAAGTTGGTAGTTTCTTATGTAATTTGATCTGGGAAATAGGATAAAACGGGCCCCAGAGCTGTAACTTCAGTATTTTTTAAGATATCCGACGTAAAACACGAAATTCATTGCCGAAAAACAGGCTGTTTTAGTTTATAATGCAATTACTGTGTTAATTGACTAATAAATACCAAAAATAAAAAAATAAAAAACTTGTAGGGAATTTAATTCTGAAAACATTAATGTAAATACAACCAATAAAAAGTAAATAAAAACGTTTTTTTATTAAAGCAAATCAGACGGAAAATGGTATTTTTCTGTGTATATATACACACCGTTTAAAAAATACATACATAACGTATTCACTCACGTAATGTACGCACTTTTTTCACCAATATTTTTTATCTAAAAGAAGGTGCATGATTTACGAGAGAAAACGATTTTACATTGATTTATAATGAAACTAAAATTTGATAATCAGTGAGAAGATTTTACTTATGTGACTGAATATTTTATTTTTGAACCTTTAAAAAAATATTGTTTAAAAATTCAGGTGGGTGGATTACGCGAATAAATCACGAATAAACACACACACACATCTATCTATATCTATATATATATATATATATACTATATACAAGGAGACCCGGCAATGCTTCGCTATTGCTAGATTTGAGTGTATATATATATATATATATATATATATATTAAATAGACAGAATTGAAAGTTTGATAAAACATTAAAAAAATGAACATTATGGAACTTTACAAAATTTAACGTTTCACTTTATCTCTTTTTCCCTTTCTTCCCTTTTTCCTACTACCCTTTTTTAATTCTAAACAATATTTCCCTTTTTCTGTTTGTTCTCTTTTACCCGATTTCCCTTTTTCCTTTCTTCTGTTTTTCCCTATTCTCTTTCTTTTCCCTATTTTCCTTTTCCCCGCACGTAAATCGGTCCAGTAGGTTTTAATCTATAGCGGACACACATAAGAACACTGCCTTTTATGCATATATTAAAAAAAAGTCTTGTTTGTATATTTATATTTTTGTTTCGAAAATATCTCGATACCGGCGCCACCTAGCGAGTTTAGCTTTTGCATAAATATTTATTTTCACGTAATTAATATATATTCTGAATATGAGCCAAATCGGTCCATAAGTGCAATTTTTCCAAATATCTCAACCCAACGCCATCTAGCGGATTCATTTTTTTGCAGAGGTATTTCTTTCCATGTAAAACATATTCTGAATATGAGCCAAATTGGACAAATACAATTTTTCGAAATATGTCGACCCCCCAACGCCACCTAGCGGCTCCAAACTAATTCAGAAACCTTCGCGGGCGTGTGCCCAACGACTCGCCAAAGTTTTATCGCAGTCGGATGAATGGTATAGGAAAACATACGGGACAAACACACATACAAACATTTATTTATATATATATATATATGCATGTGATTATATAATTTTTTTTTTAATACAAATTAATTAAATTAATACATTTTACAAAATAATGTAAAATTAAGTCTAAATAACCTCTCAAGAAGTTAAAAAGAATAATTTAGTTAAGTTTATTTCTTATTGAATGATTGCTATTGCCGACCTTCGTGGCGAAATGATAGCGTCTCATCTTTAAAAAGGTCGAGATCCGAGTTTGAATCTCGGTCAGATATGACATTTTTCATACGCTTCAAAATTCCATTTCCCTATTTCTAATACAGCTTTTTCTTTTCTAATTACAGCTTCTTCAACGATTCTGTGGTGAATTAATGAATTAAATCATCAAGCAAAAAAAAAATTTCGGGAAGGTTTAAGAAGGAAACATTTTATCCTTCCACTTATAAAACCAGTATATTTATCCAAACCTAGGGTTAACAAAATAAAAGTAAACTACCTCATTTTTGTTTCTCAAAAAAATAAAATTTTATTAGAAAATAATTGTTTGTTTTCCCTCAAAGTTCATGACAAAAAATAATAAATTTTAAGCGCTAACAAATTTTATTAGGATTCAAAATTAAGGACATTGAATTAATTAGTACGTCCTGTCAGTTTAACTGTACTTCTATCATGATAATACCCAGTACCGCTAAAAAATGTCTGATTATGAAAAAATTCTATTACAGTCCATCAAATGTGAAATGTGATTTGTCATTTCAGTAGAAATTAAATTAATACCCCGTTAAAGGATATGTAAACTCAATGACATGGTCTCGATACAGTATTTTAACCATTAATAGCATTAATTAGTTTTTACAGTTTAATTAGTTTTAGCCAGTTCATTTTATATTAAATACTATCATTCTGCGTACTGAAATCAGATTTCGATTATCGAAATTGATCGAATTTTCCAGTTGATCAAACCCTGACACTCAACTTGTTCTACTATTAATATAGATGAAAGAAGAGATTCAGACAAGTCACAATTCTCCAATCAATGTCGTAGTCTTGTCTGTTTCGATTTCCGCCAAACGTTTTCCATTTTTTCATATGATCATATTAACTACATTTTCTTCTTTAAAATAAGAATGTAGCTTGAACGTGCTAATGTTAAAGTAAATTAGATGAGAGATAAAATTCAAAGAACAGAGATTCTTTTCGCATAATAAGTCGCTCTTTGATCAGTGCCAACTCTCTCAATGATATCTATAAAAGAAATGTGAAACTATTGTGTTGCTATATTTAGATAATATTGTAATGGCTGTAGTATTCCGGAAAGTAATCGAATACTATACGTGCGTAACCTGATTGTTTTATTAAAATAGATACTTGTTTAATTATATTAAAATATAAACTTTTTTATATTATGCTGTTTTCTACATCTAGGAATCTAGTCCAATAACTGTTACGAAAGATAATGTTTGTCTTTGAAGATATGTTATAGACTATTTAATGGAAAAAATATGTTTTTTAACACATTAGGCCCTAAATGGGTAAGCTTTATTACAGTTTATTAGAAAAGAGAACAGTTACTTCATATGATTGTACACATTGTAATACAGATATATAGATGTTTTATGATATTTCATTGCTAAACATTTCTCTCGTAACCGATGGTCGCTATTCCAACCAGTTTTAATGGGAATTTTTTCTTCCTGCCTGTTTAATTTTCATTCAGGTTTTTAATAAAATTATGCTCATCCTGAAATAGTTTTGTTAAAATACACGGTTCAATAATAAAAAGTAAAAAACAAAAAAAAATTACTAATTTCACGAGAGTCAAATTTTCTTTTTTAAATGGCCGCCATATTGAAATCAGAATTAAAGAATTAAAAAAATTTAATTAATGTCTGATAAAAATTTCTTAATAAGAGTTACAGAACATTAGAATTTCGGTAACAAGAAAATTGGTAAAAAATGGGTGTTTTTTAATCCTCGATTCGTCATAATTCCTAAACGTTTTCGTTGCGTAATTTTAAACTCATAACAGTAACAAAGAAAAGATTATATAATAAAATTTAGTAAGATAAAATTAAATGTTTTGATTAAATGGTTCGTAAGATATAACTCTTCGAAGGCATAGCTTTTACTTTTTTGACGAATTACAATAGTTATTATATTTATTTACATAGAAACAACAGGCGTACACACCCTCTTACAGTTACTAGGTGAATGATAAAAGAATTTTGTAGCGTGTGAAAAGTGCCATGCCTGACTGGGATTCGAACCTGGGACCTTCCGATGAAAGGCCGGGATGCTACCACTCCGCCAAGGAGATCGGCAGTGGTCGTTATGTAATGCATAAGTTACTTTTCATGTAATATATATATATTTTTTTCTTCATTTGTCATTCACCACAGACCAAGGTACAATTACTACAAATAACAATAAAAATTACATTATATATATTGCAATCAGATTACACCGTTATCAGGCTTAAAAAATCAAATTAGAATCTTATTGTAATACAAATTAACTCCTTGCAGTATTATAGTGAATTCTAAAAAATTTTACCCAAAATATAAATTAATTTACAAATAACAAACAACATATCCCCTATTATTATGTAAAAAATAAAATGTACCCTACATTTAATATACTCGGAGAGGCCCAAGAAGGAAAATACTTAATAAACTTTCATACACACGCATGTTAATTTTTAAGATGAAGAGAAAACTCATGAACATCCTAAATATCTTACGACTCTGGAAAAAAAATCAGCATCAGAATGAGAACCGACCGGATTGCACAAATTACATCATAATATTTGCGGGAGAAATCGTGACATGATTGGTTCTATGAGTTCTATCGTAAAGGTTCGATCTCGGGTTAATTATTGCAGAATTGAAATGAATACTTTTTAATATATTTTCACACTTCACCTTCCCGTGCAAATTGCACATTTTTGCAGCGCTCCAATACCCAAAAACAATTTTTACGTTATTTTATACCTTAATCATTCTTTTATTGAGTTTTGATTGTTTAATTAAATTCAGTTTTATTTTAAAATAAATTATAGCAAAATTAAAAAAAAAAAAACAATAGATTTTTAATTTATTTTCTTTATATAATAGATTAAATAAAAACGGTTGTTACGAATAATCTCGAAATCATTCGGGAAACCATTTTTCGAAATACAGCTTCAGTTTCTCAGTGCCGGGAAAGCATAATAACTCCCTTTACAACATTTTTATACTAATGCACTAAGAGATTTAATTATTATTCGATAATTTCGTAAACGGATTAAATAACATGATATGTATAATGTATCAATAATGAAGCTTTGTGTTATAACTGTAGTGAATTACCCGTTCCTTTGAAATTCCACCCTTTACTTGGAAACCTTGCAAATCAACTTTCGCTTTCTCTGCACTTGCAGTACAGCCTTCGGATTTTAGAGTAATAACTCATCTTACAATTTTGGCCTTGATCGTTCACGTTCATACATGTAGAATACGTATATCATGAGATAAAAAATAAAATAATATGTTACAGATATAAAATGTATTGTGTTTCGTTAAATTTGTTAATAAAATAAGTATTGGTTTTTTATCCTTGGAATGCGTAGGGTAGTAAATGCGAATAATTATTTATGTTTTTATTTATTTAGATGTTAAATAAATTATAAAAACGTTATTAAATTTCAGAGTCTGTCAAGGTTTTTTCTGTTTATAAAAATATTTCATTTTCTTTATCAACAAATCATCAAGACTTGTTTATTCAGGTGTTTTATGCTTATCTTTGCACTCATGGTAACGGGTGAAAAATACTCGTAGTACCATCCTTAATACAAAATAAATATTCTGTTCAAAAATAAAGCTGACAACAAAGTTTAAGGAATTTACTGATCCGCGGCTTTTTTTTTTATGCACGGCTTACCCACCCAACTTAATTTAAAATAATAAAAAAATTATTAAAAAATGAAAAATCCACTCTAACAGCAAATTTAGTGTGACTTAAAATCTTTCAGTTTACTTCAAAATCATCATCAGGGGTTAAAAATATTATAGTAAGTTAAAAAATTAAAATATAATATGACTGTGTATTTTAACCTGTAATATTATTTTAATTTTTTAACTTATTAATATTTTTAACTACTGATGGTTTTCAAATAAATCGAAAGATCTTGAGTCACAATTAATTTTCTGGTAAAGTGGATTTTTCATTTTTTAATAATCTTTTTATAATTTATTAAATATATCAGTTGTAACCGTGTTTGAGAAATTAATTTAAAATATCTATCATTTTACTTAAATATTATATAATATTTTTCGTTTATTTAATTCAATAATTCTAACTAAAGCGCGCGGTTGCATACCGTATTTCATTCGCGCGGGTGTGGCAGTACTAGCAACCGCTTTAAATACTTTTTTACACTTTAAATATTATTCATTTATTTAATTCTACCGCTTCACCTTTCACATCACGACATAGCGGTCGACTACAACAGCTGTACGTCAGTGATATATTAGCGTTCCTTGTAATAAGAGGAGGTACTAACGAGACAGTATACCAACTTAGCCGCTAGTTTATTTAGATAATTTTTTGGGGTGGGGGTTTGATTTTCCAAAAAATGTTGTTTTTTTGCAGATATTACTATTTTTTAATTGTTAACAAATGTGTCTAAGAATAATATATCCTTAATTAGGCGAAATCTCGAGATACTGAGGGTGACCTTGCTCTTCAGCCTCACCCCCTTGACCTTTGTTGCAAATTTAATGGCAACAATACTCCATATATAGAAGTAATATGACCAACTTTGGTCAAAATCGGTTGAGTAGTTCTGGAGATATAAGGTGATTTAGGGTGTGACACCTAACAACGTACACACATGTACATACGAACATCCGGAAAATTTCCATCCGATTTTTTGGTTCCTTACATTTCAAAACGTAAAGATCCATTGAAAACCGAATATGCCCAAATTTGACCTATTACAATAATTTCCCTTCTACACCTATAGCTCTGCTATATACTCTAGACGGGAAAGTAAAAATAATTTAACAAAACTCCATTTTCCAAAAAAGTTAAACTTGTTTATTTTCCTATATATCACACACAATATTTTCGTTATGAAAGAAGAATTTTTTCACTGAAAATTATTTGTTACAATTCACTATCTGGAAAAAAAATTTATATATTCCTCGTGGTAACCTACATACATGCTGAGGTTAAATATACCTGGTGTTCGTCCAGGAATCAGATCTTAATTATTTACAGAAATGGAAACAAAATTTAAAAAAAAACTTTTCATAAGAAAATTGATTTAAATTTTATTTGCTTTATTTTTTGGCCCTCTGAACATATTTACTAATTGTTATTTAAGCCTTGTAAATTACATAAAGAACAACTATTCCCTCAAGGTAACGGAGTCCCCAATTTAAATTAAAAAAAAAATTGCACATACTTTTAATTTCTTTAATTTTTGTTGCTTGAAACTTTTGCTAAAATTCATCCTGAGCATTAAGATTAAAAAGAAAAAAATTGTTTTATCGGATAAGGAGTAGGTTTAATTTTTTATACTGTTACTAGTATGTTAGATTTCACTTTTGCAGACAACAGATGTTAATGTAATTCATTAAAGATTAAACTATATTAAGTAATCGGATAAAACATATTACCATAATCATTATTAACACCGATAAAAGACCTTAAGAGTATAAACTAAAGTAGGAGCAAAAAACCAATTGCCGTAAATTTTTACACATTGTTAATCTAACTTATCAATCATGATGATAATCTTTACCCAAATAGTTAGGCAGGAAGTGAAACATGTGTAAGCAATAAAAAACAAAATATTAATGATAATTTTAAAACGATTTGTTAATTACTGGTAACAAACACACACGCATGCAAAAAAAGAACACTCCGGCTATGATGACGGTTTCATTCTACTATAATACTGGTTTGATTTCCTGGCTTGTGCTTTTAATTACAAGTTCTTTTCACTTTCTTCTTAACTGTTTACGTGTTTCTAATACTTATTTTAATAAAATAATTAAGTAAGACAAATTCCCTTTAAGCGTATTTTTAAAGATTACAAACTAAATAAGGTATCTTTTCTAAATTACTTTTTTTTAGGTCTTACTTTTAAAATTAATTTCTAATACTGAAAATTAAAAGTAGGGAATAATTGATTTTTCTATAACAATTTCTTTTCTTTTTTTATAGGTTGAACTTTTAATTCTAAAGATAGATAAAGAAAGTTATTTTATTAATGAAAAAAATGATTGAAAAATTATTTCAGAAGTAGTAAAATGTAATTAAAATAAAATAAAATCGGCACATTTTATCTTTCATTGTGACAGCCTGGCTCATCAATTAAAATGGTTGATAATAACAAAATTCTGAATCTTATTTTTTAATAGACGATAACTAAAATCTAAAAAAGTATTTTTTATTAAGTTTTATCGGTGCGAAGTTTTAGTTGTAAATTTATTCAGAGATGTGAGATAAATTTGATTACATTAATCGAATTTGAATCGACGCCAAAAGAGGCATATAAAGGAGTATATGACTTAAGACGTTTGATAATTATAATCGAGGTCATACGCAAATTTCAGTCCCCCGCAAATAAAATATATTTTTAATACCAGTTTGTACATTATCTTAGCGTATAAAATAGTAAAATTTATCGCAACTTAAATGTATTTTAAGTTACAATTAACTATAATAATTCGTATAAATATCTTTTCAGAATGTTATAAGGGTGGTTAAATATAGTTTAATATTTAGAATGTGGTTAATTAATTTGGAGGAGGCAAATAAAAATATATCTGACCAATAAAACTGCAGGGTGGGTGAACAACTTAAAACCGAACCGCTACAGACTAAATACAGTTGCGATGTGTAACATTTTATAAATGAAATGAAAGAATGAATCGTAAATTAATTAAATTCTGTATTTACATATTTATATATTTATTATATTTATAAATATTATATTTATAAAAATATTATATTTATAATAAATTTATTATATTTATTATATTTTTATAAAAATTTTCGAAATGAGATCTTTGTCCAGCGATGCACCTTTTTGCTCTAGTAATCTTGTTGAGAGTCACCTAACGCAGATTTTATTGCCAGTGCCGTCTATCAAGTAATTTAATTGGAATGTTGAATGTTCGCTCTCAGTTCATTGATGGTGTAGGGATTTGATTCGTAGACTGTACTCTTCGAATAGCTCCGAAAGAAAAATTCGCAAGTAGAGAAATCTGATGAGCACGGAGGCTAACGCTCACTGCTGACCGTGCTTCTGTAAAAGACGCATGAATGCATGCTAGTGAATCGTCGCACCATCTTGCTGGAAGAAGCCTTCCTCTTTTTCAGGGTTTTTAACTTAGGTAATTCCTCGAAAATTGTACCGTACAATGGGCTACTGACAGTCCGGTAAAAAAATATTGGTCCCGCTATGCGATTACCAGAAACAGCACAACGTACACCGAGTTTTTCGTGGATCTCCTTTAATTTAAAAAAGGGGTCGGTTTCAACCGTAAAACGAAATAGGCGACCTTCCGTTACGTCTTCAGAGGCCGTAGCCGATATTTAAAGAATTTCTGCCGGTCCGAAAAAACTTATACATGTCTTATCAAAACAAAGCGGTGAATAATACACATCTTGCCTTAAAACCTTCCTGATTTAAATTTGAAACTGTATCATGTAACAACTTAAGAGAACAGACAAACCAAAACATCTTAATTATTATGAACGGCTTCTTAAAAACATTGTCGATGGACAAAGAGGTGCAATGCTATATTTCAGATCAAGTGAAGTGCGATTTCATCTATCTGGGCGTGTTAATTTGCATAACACCAAAAAGTGGACGACTAAAAATCCTAACCGGATGTTTGAGCGTTCACTTCACCATTAGGAAAATCGGTTTATGGTGGCTGCTTTTGGTAATCGTGTTGCGATATAATGCAATATTTTTGACCGGACTTTCAAGACAGAGCTGTAGAGTACAGTTTCCGAAGAATTTTACTCTCGTCCACAGATCGTGAAAAGAATAAGGTTTCTTCCAGCAAAACAGTGCGACGATTCTCTAGCACGCGTTCATGCGGCTTTTATAGAAGAACGAATTTTCAGCAACGAGCAGTAGTCTCAGATTTCCCTAAATTCGTCTAGTTGGATTTTTTCCTTCGGAGTTATTTGAATGATAGTTTATGAATAAAATCTTCACATTGTCGATAAACTAAAGGCGATCAAACCAAAAAAAAATCGTCGGCTTCAACAATGCGTCAGGTGAGTCAATATGCATCATGGTGACCGAATATGATCACTCGAGCAGAAAAGTGCATCGCTGCACACTTTGAGTGCTGACTTTGAGCCTGAAAATTCGAAATATACGTGAGACAAAGAAGAAGGAACTAGTTGTCGTTGCCGACGACAGAGATAATTGAAGTTATTTCTGACTCCCTCGACGTCGGTAAAACCGACATGAAAGTGGCCCGTAAAAGGAAGAGGGGTTCTAAGGTCATCGTATATGATACTGATCGACGTCGTCTATCTGAGGACTCTCATACGGGAGCAAAATACTCAGATGGCTGAGGCAGTCCTCAAGGCTGATTATCGACCATTATTCAAAATGGGTGAGCGCAAGGCATAGCGTTTTCACGGTGTCTTTAAGTTGAGTCCTGAACTATTTAAAGGTTTCGTATCTGAGGGCAGATTGTTTATTGACTTCTCTTCGTGTAAAGTCAAAGAATATGTAGTTGATCAACGTTGTTTCAAGTGCTGCCAGTTTGGACAGACATCTAAACTGTATAAACATCTGGTGGTAATGTGCTCCCACTATGGGGATGGAGACAGAAACAAGAGGAGTGTCCTAAGAAGTCAGAGCGCCCGACTAATATAAACTGCAGACGTCTTCAGAAGGACCATAAGCACTCTGTGAATAGTAAGGATTGTGTTTTGTTATCAGCGGGCTGACCAGTGTATTACAATTCAATATGGTTAGATGGTTAAAATTGGGCAATTAAATTCACTGGGTGCTTACATTGTACAGAATGAACTTGGCGAAATCGCCATACGTAGGGAGTTGGATGATATCGTGTTGCAGAATCCTTATGTTGTGTACGGTGAACTGTCAGGTTTTTCTCGTTGGGAAAGATTTTATTTTGGTTCTGATAGCATATCTGCTGTACTGTGTACAGAGAAAAGGAAACTTGACTGTGTCTTCAATCGACAGTTCTCTAACGATCATCATGTTGTCGTCCGTGTGGATGTTCAGAACTTGCATCTGTATGTTGCAAGTTCATATTTTCAATATAGAGATCCTGCTGATCGCCATCTTTAAGTCTGGGATATAATCCTACAGTTGTCTGGCACCAGTCCAGTCCTTAGTGGACGCTAAGTCCTTTTTGTGTCATAGCGGCTTCATGGATGATAGCGGTGAATTAATTGAAGCTCAATATGGTCAATATTGATTATATATGCTTTTTAGTTCAATATGGTCTGCAGGTATATAACGTACCTGGTGAGTTGCCCGTGATAAATATGTTTACTTTGCTAATATAAATACAGAATTTAATTAAATCTATATTTTCATTTTTTTCATTTCATAGTGATTGTGTTAAGCTGTAGCGGTTCGGTTTTAAGATGCTCACCCGGTACAGTTTAGATTAAAGTTATTGTAATATTTTATCTGAATTTATTAGATACGTACTTTATTTAAATTATCTTTTTCCAGTTGCTTTTTTCTTTCTTTTGTCATACTAAACAAAATAATAGATTGTTTAGATATAATTACTTTTAGACAATAGTTAAATCTGATGATAATAAAAATAATTATAATAATAGAATCTTTATTATTGTATATTGCCCGTAAAAATGTCTACCATTGTGTAAATAATACAATAAAGAGAGCATGAAAAAATAAAAAATAAAACTATGATTACAGTAAAAGTGAGCTGATTTTAAAAATAATGAGAGTAGGAAGGGGAAGAAAAAAATGACTCTGTAAATAATAAAATTTCTGAAAAAATGAAATAAATTAGTTGTATTATTTGTCGATCGGTATATACGGAATTTATATACAGGTTATAAAAACGAGAGTGATGACCGTAAACCGATCTGGTTGCTGAATAACCGGCTGATACTTGTGGAACAACTTTCAGATCTTCTTACAGTTCAGCTTGTTACATTATTGCTTTCTTCTACTGTTATTATAAATTATCTACTGCATACATTACAGTTGACTAATATCAATGAATAATATACCTTTCTTATTTAATAATATGTAAAAGCTAAAAATACCTGAATCGTGAATTAGTATAATTTCTTTAAATTGTACTTCATAAATAATGTTTGATTTGTAAGAAAATAATTTTACCTAGCTTGCTAAAACTATTTTTATAGAATTATTTTGTTGTGCAATTTTTTTTTTTTAATTGAACTTTCTAGTTATGGTATGTTCAAGCCTTCGTCTTCACTAACAGACTGAAATACTAATCATCCGTATGCGCGATTTGATCATACTCTTTTAAATTTTTGTCATCATCAATGCTTATTCTAAGGAGCATAATAATTAGCGCATCATCTTACCGTGTTATTGTTTCGTCAAAAAAAAAAAAAAAAATTAATTAAATCATTAGAAAAATATTTTCTGCTTAACATATATAAAACAAGGTATAAATATTAAAAAATTAAAAAACACGACTGTCAAAAAATAAAAGCATTGCTGTCTAATATAGGATATATAAGAGCGTGCGGGTGACAATTCTGTAAATAGTATACATTTTTTTTCAAATTTATTTGAACATATACATATATGTTAAAACATATACATATACATATATGTTACTGGCTATTTATATATAGCCAGTAACACTCCCAGTAACGTACGGATTCCAACGCGGGGTCATAAATCTAAATCGGTTCACTCTTGAGCTGGTACGGTGGAACAAACATTCATACACACTAAATTACATTACACGCCTTTTTGGGAAGTTGTGCGACAAAACTTAAACGTCGTTTTCCATTTTCTTTTTATTGGCGTGAAGATAGAAAAAACACAGTTTATTCAGGAGATTTGCAAATAAAATTTAGACAGCTATAAGAAAAAAGCTGACAATAAAATTGTAATACTTTTCTGGCATTGGTTATTTATTCTTTTATAGCGGTAGAATGATTATACATGAAAAATTTACTTAGATTTTTTTTTTTGGGGTGGGATAATATATGATGAAGTTTTATTGTAAAATTATCATTTAAGTAAATGATAAGTAAATCAAAAATGTTTCAAAAATTTTTTAAAATTGGTATTTTTCAATTTTTTCTGCTCCCCCATCACCAAATCACCTTCCAAGAAACAGGAGTTATTTAAATATTTTTAATTTTTCTACGTTTACTAAGTTGATTAAGAGAAATTAAAAGATTCCGCCAAAAAATGAACAGGCAATAAAAAGATCCATAAGATTTCTTTTCTTGGAGGTGGAGGTGAATTATTATAAAATTTTGTTGTAATATTATTACAAAAAATTTATTATTTAAACTTTTAATACTATTAAAAGTTTAAATAGACCAACATAAGGTTTGGAAAAATTCTAAAAACGATATGTTTAAATTTTCATCGGCTTCCCATCCCCAATATTGGCCCCAAAGTATTTTTTTTGCTTGCACTACCACTTTGCCTAGAAAAACATTTAAAAAAGTAGATTAAAAATCTATATATATAAAAATGAATGTTTGTCTGCCTGTATGTCTCTTATGCCTTCCTAAACCGTTCATCCAATTACGATGAAACTTTGGTAAGTTGTCTGCACGCCCGCGAAGGTTTCTGAATTAGTTTGGTCCCGCTAGATGGTGCTGTGGTAGAGATATTTTGAAAAATTGTATATATGGTCCGATTTGGTTCATATTCAGAATATGTGTTACTTACATGGAAAGAAATACCTCTACAAAAAATGGACCCGCTAGATGGCGCTGGGGTTGAGATATTTGGAGAAATTGCATTTATGGTCGGATTTGGTTCTTATTTAGAATATATATTATTTACAAATAAAGAAAATAAATATTTTTACAAAAAATGAACCCGCTAGGTGGCGCTGGTGTCGAGATATTTACGAAACAAAGAAAGAAATATACAAACTTTCTTCTTCTATAGATATAAAACGCAATGTTCGTATGTGTGTTCGCTATAGACTAAAAAACTACTAGACCGATTTACGCTACTGGTCCGATTTAAAAGGAAAGAGGGGAAATAAGGGAAAAGGTAAAAAGAGAAAAAAGTTGAATGGGAAGAAGGGAAATAGGGAAAAAGAGATAAAGTGAAAGGTTAAATTTTATGAAGTTCCGTAGTGTTAATCTTTTTAATGTTTTACCAAACTTTAATTGTATTCATTTAATATATATATATATATATATATATATATATATATATATATATATTCAAACGTAGCAATAGCGAAGCATTGCCGGGTCTGCTAGTATTTAATAAATAAAAAGTTAGCTTTTTCGATTTTTGGGGAAGAGGAAATTTTGGGGCAAATATTTAAAACAATAATAAGATAAACATGCACGTTGTATTGAGTTTAATATAAAGTGGAGTTAACTTTAATATAAAGTGGAGCTAACTTTTGAAAAAAATTAACCCCCAAACCTCCCTGGAGATAATGACCCAAACGTTTTACCAACAAATCTTCCATACACACGGATCTCTTTACAAAATTTCATTAAAATTGGTTGATCCAGCCAAAAGATACTAAGCTTCAAACTCGCCAACACACGTATATAAGTAAGAACATTATTCCCACTGTTTTTTTATTTAGGGGTCCGTGGGTCATGAAACGTCGAGAGATAGAAAAAACACTTGTGACATAGCTGCAGGTTGCAGCTATGTTGCAAGCTTTAGAACAATGATGTCAGGATACACTACTGGATACAGGATATATACATAGTAATAACTGAAGGCGATAAAAATATAATATTCTAACATGTTTTTGTTCATCTAACCCTTTTGTAAGACTATACCAAGTACAAATTTGATTGATTTTTTAAACACCATAGCTTTTTTGCGAAAATAACGTGTTTCGCATTCTGGCGGATATATTACGATAAATATAATATCTTTGAAACCGTTAGTGCCACACGAATTTGATTATAACTATTTAAACTCGAGATAAAATAATAGAAACGCGTGATGGAAGTAGATTTGATACAATGAATTTAAAAATGAGCGCGTGCGTTCAAGTACACGTAACTTCTAATTTCAACCTAACAGTAGTAAAAAACATCGTGACGAATTTGTAAGTAACAAATTGTTGCTATATAATAAACTGCAATCAGACTATACTTGAACGAGTGCCATTTTAATTCATTTAAGTTTCAAACTTAAATTCTCCACACGGTTCTATCATTCTATTTCGATTTCTTATTGTTATAGTTAAATTTATGTTGCGATGAGGATTGCAACAATATCAAAGTTATCACAAAACGTTTATCAAATCGCACTACTACTTTTGTAAAAAAAAAATCATGAGGTTCTAAAAATAGTTTTTTAGTACTCGTCAGAATGATAAAAAAGGTTCGATCAACAGTATAAAAATATATCAGATTTTTTCGCCGTTAGTTATTGTTTTATAACTTAAAAACCTTTTTTGATAATCTCTTGAAAAATCATATTTTATTTACTTCTAAAATTTTATAAAAATCGGTTAATCGAGTCTGAAGGTATCAAATAAAACGATAATTTACTAATAAGCAAGAAAATTAGGTTTATTTTCCCTGATCCCTAAATTAAATTCCCTAAATACATAACGAAAGTCACATAATAATGTAATGGAATCATCTAATTAGTACAAAAAGGAAAAAAAAGTTTTTTTTGCTTCAACCACTTTACGAGGATTTGATAAGAAGACTAAACACCCTATAAAATATCTTGCTATTTAAATGACATTAAGTTTGAAAAGATTTACAAACCCTTTAGCTAAATTTGAGAAAAGAGTCATGAGGGTATTTAATTTTTCTCCCGTGACCAAAATTAAATAGTTCACTGCCTCATATGCAGAAATAATCCTATCAAATTTCATCAAAATTTAGTTTCGAAATATCAAGAAAAAACATTCCTTCCAGAACTTTTCAATACTAAAATTGTGTTTTTCCCCTTTTAGAAGGGCTCAGGAAACATCAGGATCTGCAAATGTAACGCAATATTTGATCTGATTATCATACTTTCCCTTATGTAGTGTATTGTACGGTTATACAGTGTAACTACTTTACAGCCCGAAAAGTCAATATTGAATAGGCCATGGATTGTGCAATTTTTATTACAGGTATACCAGGTTGTTAGATATTTTAACATATCAGTATTATAGGCTGGTAAGTGGGTGTACGTGTATATTTTAAAATCTTGTTTGAGAAATCCCACGTCATATTTATATGTACGAATACGTCTAGATTAAAATTTTCGAATCCCACACATATTTATATATATATATATATATATATATATATATATATATATTTTTGTAGTACTTTTATTCAAAGTCGAATCAACAATTAAGGTCATTAGAGACTTATCAGTGTAATGTAAGTGTGCCGTAAAAAGCGCAGTCTTGAATAAACTTAGGCCGACCTTTCCTGAGATGTATGATTAATTGAAACCCAACCACCAAAGAACACCGGTATCCACGATCTAGAATTCATATCGGAATAAAAGCAACTTTTGTTAGGATTTGAACCTTAGAACTTCGACTTCGAAATCAGCTGATGAAAAGAATGAGACCAACCCGGTGGGTTGAATAAATAAATATATATATATATATATATATATATGTTATACTATCTTTAATAAGAAGTGCAGTTTTTAAAGTCAGTTAAAATGAATATTTATTTATTACTCTTTTTTGAATTAAATGGATTAAAGAGTGGATAAATTCTGTTACAGCCCAAATACTGTACATCCTTTCTTTTATTTGCTAATTTTTTACAGTTATCGTTTTTTTCATCACACATGCTCTTATTAATTCATAATAAAGTTACACGCTTACAATACTGTGAAGAAAAACTACGTGAACGTGTTTATTGTAAACACTTTATTATCAATATAATAGATGTTATTCCATTAAGAGTATCCGTTATTGTTATGGAATAACAGCCATTTTATACCGGAAATGTAAACCTAACATGTGTTAATATCCATTTAAGTGTGTCCATTCCAAAAATGACTGAGCGTTTACGTGTCAAATTATTTATCGTTTTGGTTGTCAATTTTATTTATATGTGTTCCACATCGTAGATTTGTTTTTTAATAAAAATTAAAAAAAACTCTAATGTGGACACCACATTACTTCCTTGTACGCCTATTAAATTACATATACACATTTTTTTTTAAATGAAAAGTAAATAGAATTTTATTTCATTAATAAGTTCTGATATTTTTTCACCTTTTTTTAATTTTTATTGTAATTATTGAATTATTATTTATCGTATAAATGTTTTTAGAATCAGAGGTTAATTATTAATAAATCAATGTATTTAAATAAAAAAAGTTAAAAAAAGCAGATGAATTCTGATTCGAACCGATGTGCCTTCCCCTTGAAAGATCCAAATATTTCATTAATTAAAATTTCATTTGGCTATAACTCTGAAACTAATGAAAATAAATTATGATATACTGTTGGAAACCTCTCAATAAGGGCTTATTACTGCAGTTAAGAAAAAGTAAAGCATCTAAATGTTTTTGGATTTTGGGCTTTTTTTGGACACGTTTGGTTCAGTCGATTGCAATCAAAAGGGGAGGTGTACAACTAGATGTTACAACAGTCCTAAATCCAAAATTTCAACATCCTGCGGCTAATCGTTTTTGAGTTATACGAAATACATATGTGCAGACGTCACGCCGAAACTAGTTAAAATAGATTCAGGGATGGTCAGATTTCCGTTGAAATCTGAAAACCGGAATTTTTCGCGATCCCAATACTTCCTTTACTTCGTACAAGAAGTAAATAAAAATACTTTAACAATAATTTGTTTAGCTTTATTAGAATATAGATAGCTTACTGTACGCAACTTTATTATGTCAACATACAATTCCAGTAGACGGTCGAGTTATTAAAAATATTAATACTGCAGCCAACAAACTTCGTGTATATCTTCTGATAACAAATATGCGTTAGGTATGATAAGAAAATATAAAAATAATTAACTTGTAAGTACACAATATATATTATTACACGTTATGTTGTGTTATTTACATAATTTGATCAAGTAAAACGCGCTTAAGGACTGCCAATAAATAAATCTTATCAGTTCAAATCAATTATATGGATCAAGTCAGGAATGGATAGATATGCTACTCAACACAAACAAATGCAACTACCGCAGTATTTGGTTGCCTGAGCAAGATAAATCGCTCTGAAAAACTTTGATCCGAGCAACATTAAAAATATACAGTTAATTAAAAACAAAAAAAAATAAAGTTGATTAAAGTGTTTATTAATTATTTAAAATATAAACCCGTGAAATAATATAAAGCTAAATAAGTAAAGATATTTAATTAAAATAAATAATTGAAAAGTACATCACAATTCAAAAGGGATTAATGAAAATTATTTAAGTTAATATTTGTACTATATTATATTATGTGCTCAAATAAACGTTGAACAGAGATAAAAAGAATTTGTTTTATTTTTACTTTTTCTTAAATTCATCACAGAGTTCTTTCTATTGTTTCTATAAAAGAACATCTTTCAATTGATTTTTTTTTTAAATTAGTGGGAATGTTTGGTAAAGGATTCCATAATTTATTAAAAATGACAACGGAATCATAATAAACTGCCCTTTCTCGTGAGTCAAAGTATTGCATTGAGTTAAAAAAAAAGTTCTCTTGTTTAATTTAATAGCGATGGGTATTGTTATTTTTTTTTTAAATAAATGACTGTTCTTTTAGCAAAGATTTCATGCACATTCATTAGTCAAAACATTTTTAATTTTCTAAATATCGATCTACACGATTCGTACTTATGCCGGCTCAAAACTGATTTGAAAGTCCATTTTTCAGTCTTGAAAACTCGTTCTTTTGAAGTAATCTCAAGACATGATATTACGCTTCAGATGATCATATGCAAAAGCATAATGGCAATAAGTTTATCATTACATTAAGACGTTTAAAAGCAAAATATAACAATTTAATTCTGTTTGTCATCCTTTGTCCTCAAATAAAAACCCGCTGCAATTTCGCTTTACGGGCAATATAAATACTATCATTATCACAAATATTGTTTCTGTTCACGCGATCAGCAATGTTTCGTCTATCTGAGAAGCACAATACAACGGTTTTATCCGTATTTTAAAGCTAGATGGTAATAATTTTTTTGTCGTAGAGAATAACTTTTTGAACTGCAGGGGTAGAATTTTTAATTCCTTTTAAATAATTATTATTATTTTTAAATATAAATATAGTTGTATTTTCTGGAAAGAGGGTAGCAATGAGTGGTTCAAGTTTTTTTAGGCAGGTAGCCGATTAGAATGTCTATTTATATCAATTCAAAATGCTAATGAAATGGATTATACCGTCATTGATATAATAGTTTCCTATATAAACGATTTAAATACCATCTTCGTTGAGATATTACCTTCAGAATTACCCGAAATAGTAATTAGTTTCATAATAAGTGTTATTAGTAGTTTCATAGTATATTAAAAGAGACGGTTTAAAATAGCATTAAAGTTAAAATTGTTGTAGAAAACCAAATGAAATATTCAACTGATTGAAAAAAATCTTTATTTTATCAGTTATACCAATGTTAATTGATTTGTTTTTTATGTAATTTAGCTATTTTCTAAGGTAATTAATTGATGTCTTATCCATTATTTTTTTTTTTTAATTACAGAAAGGATAAAAATATATGATAGCCTTTGCATATTCAATAAATCTATAAACGTTTTCTAAATAGTCTATTTTTAAACGGTCTAGTAGTGACAAAGATGAAAGAAATTAATACTTAAAAGAAAGTTCATTCCGGTTAAGTATTTTTTATTAACAAAGGCCATGTCATGACCGTGACTGCTATTTTTTAATAAGTTAATGTGACTAAAGCTCCATAATAATAACAGTACCGGAATAACAGTTGGGAAAATAATACAAGACGATTGCCGATTAACCGGCCAATCAGCCTGGAGAAAGTAGAGTTTTTAAGTTACTATATATTGTCTCGCTTCCGAACCGGTCCAACAATTCGGACCTTAAGTTATAAAACTAATAACTGTACACGCGTTATCCTGAATTGAACCGGTCAAATTTCACTTCATATGTTATTGCTTTGCTAATAAAACAACCTGTGATTCATGAATTTTTTTCTTTTCTTAATTAGTTCTTTCTCTTTTTATTTTTATAATAAATTGACAGTTTTAAAGTTTGTTACAAAAGATTCCGGGTGAATTCATTACTAAAAATAAATCTCTTCAAAAAGTTCTTTTTATTTTGTGAATACATCGTTCAGATTTGAATGCCTTTATAGCTATAGACATTTGGAAAGGTTGCAATTGTGTAAATCATTCTTAGCCCACTTTGCAGATTATAATTCTTTCTTTCTTTATCTTAATTTATGATATGTCCATTCTAAAAGTCCAATGACTTATAATCTTATCCTCTGTAATATTCTATAATATTAAGGTATTAAACTTGAAATTTTTAAAGTGAAGGCAACAACAACCTTTAGGATTGAAATCTCTGTATTAATTTATGCGTTTGATGGACTAAAAAAAAAATTTTTGCATACTATAGGTGTTTAATTTTACAGACATAAATTAACCTAAAATCAATTCAGTCTTTTAGCTATATTCTTGTCTATAAGATACTCCTGCCCTATAATAGAAGAAATCGTTTAACATTGTCGTACGACACAAGAGTTCGAATGACTTTTTTTTTACGGAATCTTGTACATGTTTCCTTAAAATTTGCAGAAATATCCAATTTATTGCATTATATATTTAAGTTGGGAAAAGCAAAACCGCTGATCAATGATGTATACTTCCACCCTGGGTAAAGACAATTAATATCTTGCTAATAATTAAGGACGTGATGTTCACTTAACTACAAGGAGCCATAAAGCTTTATTTGACTTATTTAGTGGCCGCTGTATAACTAAATATTTATTTTCATATTGTCAATCAATTTCTCTTGTTATCGATTCCTTCTTTTCTAATCCTTATGGTATGATTATACAACAATTACGTACATTTCGGTAATCATGAAAATTTCGCATAAGTCAGATGTTTATTCCTAGATATGTGAGAGATTTGACCTACTTTTAGAATTTTAAATACGTAGAGTAAGATCTTAGTTCTAAAGTATAATATTATTACGCTAATATAACTCTTGAAAATAAATATAAAATAAAATAAAATAAAATAAATCTTTTAAATAGTTTATTTTAACCTTGTTAAAAAACATTGGCTACACCTAATAGTCACGATAAAAGCTGTTTTGAATTTATAAATTAAATTAAGTCGAGTGTTATACCTTAGTAAACCTCCATTATTAAAACTGCACACACACACACACACACACACACACACACACACACACACACACACACACGTGTACAATTTCGATGACGTGCTGAAGTTTCAGACCCGTGGGTTTAGTTTGTATAAAATTGAAGTTCGTGCTGTTATAAAGTACTTTGTTTTAAAATGTTTAACCCCAACCAACGTACAAAGAGTTAAATTCCAATTTAAAGGATTCTTCTTTTTCGACAGTAAAAAAGTGGGTAGTTCCATTTGAAAGTACATCCACTGAAGATGATATAAATGCTCGAGACACCCAAAAACCACTGCGTCCAAAGAAATCGTAAAAAATCCACAGTGCTCTATTAAATGATTGCTGAATGAAGTTACCGGAGCATACTGACATCGCAAACATCTCGATAGATCATATTTACTACATTTTATATGCTGTTTTCGGTATTAAAAAGCTTTTTGGTTGATGGGTGCCGCGTTTGTTGACACTCGATTAAAAGCGCATTTGACTGAACACTACTCAAGGGTATTTAGGCTTATTTACACGCGATTCCGCTGAGTTTGTTTTACATTTTATATTATTGATGTAACATGTATTCACCATTATACGCCAGTGAAAGCATGTGAAAGTGTTTCAAAAAGCGCAAACTTTTCCTTCTCCAGGTAAAGTCACGGCTACAGTTTTTTTAGGATTATTGTGGTGCGGTGCTCATAGGCTATTTGGAAAAGGCAAGAATATCATCGGGAAATATTAAGCTTTACTACTGGGCCGATTGAAGGGTGCTTCATAACAGGAAAGATAATTGGCTTATATAAAATATAAATAAATTTCCAGGTTACACCGGTCAAGTTATGTAGTTAATTTTTGAAAAAAATGAAAAATATTTGTCCAGTAATCCTAAGCTGTATTTGTGTTATTTCTATGATAAGATAATTCCGTTTTTATTGAATTAAAAATTCTTTTTTTCTCATTTTTATGTAAAAATATTTATTTCTAATTTTATGACACACAGTTAAATAAATCCAAAAAAATTACAGTGAAATTGTAAACCGTACGGTAAGAGTCCCGCAGGTAACAAAATGATGATGAGGACGCACAGGTGTGTGCTCCTAGGTGTTGTGTCCGCATACAGGACAGTGTCCTATGCCGCCCTGTGCGTGTTATCGGGTACACCTCCTATTGACCTAATCGCAAAAAAAGAGGGTGGAGAGGGCACAAGGCAAGCCAGAACAAGAGGTCAGGGATGCTGTTTATAATATCTGGCAGGAAAGATGGTGGCAGGAAGCTGTTGGTCGATGGGTCGATTGGTCGAGAACCCTCATCCCCAACATCAAGCCATGGTTGTCGAGAAGATTTGGTGAGGTTGATCATCACCTATCGCAGTTTTTTACAGGACATGGTTCCTTCATGCACAAAATAGGCAAGAGAGAAGAGCCAATTTGCAACTACTGCAACGAGATAGATGATGCTGAGCACACCTTTTTTGAGTCCAATAGGTGGGACACACTTAGACATAGTAAGCACTCACAGGTATAACTCCAGAGACAACAATAGAATGCATGCTAAGAAGCGAGTCAAACTGGAATAATTTTGCTAGTTTTGTTAGACAAGTCGTTCTACAGAAATACTACGATGAGAGAAGACAAGGTGTTAGCTAGATAGAATACCCGTGAAGTCCTTGGTGGCTCATCAGTGCCAACACACCGCAGCATGCTGGACCGTGTCCTATGCCGCCCTGGGCAGCATAGGACACTGTCCTGTATGCGGACACAACACCTAGGAGCATACACCTGTTCGTCTTCGCCAGTCTCTCCTTGTTGCGCCTGATGGCGATAGAGCGCCACCAGGCCGGAACGGCATACATAAGCGAAGACACGACGGTGGTCGCCAGTAAACGGCGCTTTGAGGCCCGAGGGGCATTCTGCGAAGACATAATGATGTTTAGACTTTTTATCATCCTTTCTGCCTTGTTTCATACATTGACTATGTGCTCGGTGTATCTACCGTTTTTCTGGAGGATAACTCCTAAGTACTTGATGTTATTCGCTTCTTCTATAGCATGACCGTTGATGGAAATATTGAACGGTTCTAGCACTCTTCTACCCGTAAAGGCAATTTTTCACCGGCATTTTTCCGTAGACAGTTGCAGACCCCTGGACCTCAACCACTCCTGTATAGTGTCGATGGCCGCATACACCCTCTACCGCACCTCCAAGACCGTCCTTCCCTCTACGAGGACTGCAAGGTCATCTGCATAAGCCAGGACCTGGACGCCGACAGGAAACTCCTTCTGAAGGAGTTCATCTATAATCACCAGCCACAACAACGGCCCCAGAACAGAGCCCTGCGGAACTCCACCGTGCATTTATCATTTTGTTATCTGCAAGACTCTTACCGTACGGTTTACAATCTCATTGTAATTTTTTTGAGAATCACTGCGTTTTCTTAGATTATTCTTTTTTTTATGAATTACTGATTATCTTATGGATTTATTATTAAAATTTATTGCCTTTCTAAAACAAACAAATATACATTTTTTTAATTTCTCGACCAACTTTTTTTTGATAGTCATGTCGTTTACTTCATACCATATTTTTCCTTTTTTAATAAAACGAGTATAATGGCCTTCACGAATCGAAGATCCGTGATGTAATATTGCACTTATTGCTTTGTAATTGTAACCCTCATTTTTTATCTTATCCTTGGATACACTTTTTTATATTATTATAAAATGAACTTTTTTTTATTTCTCCATAAAATAGTTCTAATTGTAGAATAACAATTTTTTGTATGCTACTTAGTACTACCAAGTATTACTACTAGCGGCGCAATTCGTAAAGCCACCTTTTTGAGAAGAAAGTGACATATTTGAATCCCGCAGTTCATCATATGGAAGATAAAAACGTTGTCTTACAAAATTCGAGGTATTTTTTTAAAAGTATTCTTTATTACAAATGTAATTGAATTGAAATATAATGTTTACGTGCATATTTTTCCCCATTTTCATTTCACCTTTAGGTTAGGTCATGTTTAGAATTATAAACATAATTCGTTGACTTCACCGTGTCGTCTAGTTCTTCTGCGGACTCTTACCGGCGAAGTTCGAACGAACTTCTTGATAAATACAAAAAACTGATTATTTCTATACTTTACTTAATAGAAGTTGAACGGTGGGAATTAAAAATGCATTCTTGAAAAATGAAAATTTTTTTTCCCCATTTTTAGGGCTCCGATACTCAAGGGTAATATTCGAATATAATTAATTTTTAATAAAATAATCCCTGTGTGGTAATAATAAATAGAAAAAAAAACAAATTAAATTTTTTTTTTAAATACAAAGATACAACCATAATTCTAAATAAAGTTGTAATTTTCTAAGAAGGGGTTGGAAATATTTATCTAATTTTTTACGTTTTAAATACAATGGGTAATTTTCTAGACGGAATTAAATTTAAAATAAAATAATATTTGTTATCACCATTTTAGCAGGATGGGGAAAAATACTTGTATAGTGGTTTGAAGGCCTATTGATGTAGAAAATATAGACGCAAAAAACTCACATTAACTCCTTTTCTGAAGCGAGATGTAGTTAAAAAAGAAAACTATACAGTCATTTTTTGGGGAGAGGAATGAATATTAAATAAAAACTTTCGGTAATTTGTGATCGCGATAAAAATGTTAAATTTTGTAAGAAAAATGTTTAGCTCCCAGTAAAGATTTGATTTCAGCCATAATTTTTGCAAAAGTCTAATATACTCTTTCCCCCCAAAGGTAAATCGGTCAACGTTTTTCCAGATTTATAAGACCAAATTCAGCCAACATACATACGTACATACGATAAACGTCTGTTTGACAACAACAGATTTTTTTGACAGTAAATTTATCGGAATAAAACATTTTTTTGCGTATTTTTTACAATTTATTTTTAAATCTATAATTTTGGTTAAAAATTATTTTTTAGTTTTCTCCCTAATGTACAAAACTTATTTTAACTTAATGTACAAAACTTTTTTTTTACTGATTTGTATACTTTACAGTTATAGCAGTAGTTGTTATAGCAGAATATAGCAGATAGTTGTTATCGCTACGGCAGGGAAAGTAAGATTGATTAGAGCTATTAGGGTCTTAAAAATTCAGCTGGTAATAGAAGTGAGTAGACACGATAGACATAATGCAAGTGAACTGCTTCAGGGAAGACATTCATTAATATTTTCCCGAATAATTATTAAAAGGGAAAAAACTTGTTTACGAGACCTAAATAAATCATTTATTATACTTTTTGGAGGCAAATTATTAAAATAATATACTTATACGTTCAAGTATGTCATTTTAATCACTTCATATTTGTTTGTAAAACATGTAATTTAGATTTTTTTTTAATAATATTACGTAAAATCATTAAGTATTTATGAAGTTATATTTTTTACGTTCAACATATTTTATTTAATGTTATTATTACTCTTGAGTGATTATAAAAAAAAATTATGTAATTATTAAGGTTTTTTGTGAAGCAGATTAGCGAAAGCGTTTCTGCATATATATAATTTCTGAATATATAATAGGGAAAGGTATGAAGTACAAAAAGGATCATTTAACACAATGATATTAAATTAAAAATTACATCATAATTTTATCGATTTTAATCAAATCATTAATTATGTGATAGCTTAATTAAATTTGTATTAAATTGATATTAGATAAAATAATTTTTTTTTTTTTTTTAATATAACAAAACAAAAAAAAAACAAGTGTTTTTGAACGTTATTATGTGGGTTTAGTATAACGTCTACTGAGCATCCGATATTTTTTCTTTTCGGTTAATCGATTTTATTTTCATTTAGTTTACTCATTTCTTCGGTTAATTCCTTTTATTACAATTGTATTTTACCCAAGATAATTATATTAATCCTGTGGTGATGTAAATAACTCATAGGCCCGTTCCCGGGATCCGGGATCCATAGGTCCGGGATCCCTGGATCATGAAACATCGAGAGATACAAAAAAAAC
Source organism: Lycorma delicatula (assembly GCF_047948215.1). Classification (NCBI taxonomy): domain Eukaryota; kingdom Metazoa; phylum Arthropoda; class Insecta; order Hemiptera; family Fulgoridae; genus Lycorma; species Lycorma delicatula. Next base: position 147,553,570 of record NC_134456.1, on the reverse strand, counting down.
CTTACTCAATTTTTTGACTGATTACCATACTTTTCTTCTTGCAGCTATGATACCAGGAAAGTAATAAAGACATGGCGGAAAAACAATATATACATCAACAAAAATTATGTTTGCATATTCTTCGTTGGAAAATTTATGAGGCATTGTTCGATAATGACATACAAGCACTATTCCATTCTCTTATTTAAATTATTGCTGTTCAAATGAAATACAAAAAAACTTAATTGTCGGTATCAGCTGTTAATATTGTCGATCCTATGATATAAATTATTTCAACATTTAGATAAAATTAATTTTTAATTAATTTTAAAGATGTCTAATAAATTGCTTTATTTGATTTTTTTCATTTTTATTGTTAATTTTTTTCTAAAATATCTAATTCTTTTTTTTTTTAATATTGAAAATTTCGTTTCGTTTAATATGTAGTTAAAATCAGGCACTTTCTCATATATTTTATTTTTAATAAATTTAGAAATTCTTACGTTTGTATTTAGTTTCTGTGGATTTTATTCATGCCATATTATTCATGATCAAATTCTCTGTTTCGTTTGAAAGTTATATGTTTATTACCAACGTGACAAAATATTTTAAGCAAAACATAAAATAGTGTACCTTTCGACCTTAATCTTTCGTTTTTTATCTCAGATTTCTCGAAAACTACTGAAAATACTCTCACCTTTATTTTCACTAATATGACGTCCTGAAAGTTTTTTCATTCTTCGTGAGTCACTCTGAATTTATGTATATATATATATATATATATATATATATATATGATATTATCTCAAATTTCTGAACGTGTTTTTTTCAGAAGGATAAAATGGTGACATTTTATTGGTGTATATCAAGAAGATTTATTTTTTTACTTCATAAATAATACATAGTAGGACAAATGTTATCCTTGTATTAGATATATTGATTGATCAATACGTGAACAAGGAGTGACAACCTTTTTTTCCAATAGCTGTCTGTGATAATTATTATTCTTGTTTCTTCGTAGTATAAATACATAGAAAATATTGCTTAATGTTACTAGGCAACTTTACTAGATACCGGTATATCGTACAATTACAACGCTCGGTATTTGATTCCAGTAGCCGGCTGGAATACGTAAAAAATGTGTGTCTGATGTCACAGCCATCTTTTATTTATTCTCAAACATTCAGTTGTTTCGTAACTCCCGTAGTGAACTTGTCAACATATTAATTCTTTCTGTGATTTTCGTATGCTTTTAGTGATTTTGATTTTTTTATCTTGCGAAACTGCTCGAGTTAAAAATATGTTGGAACGAGAAAAAAATTATTTCTTTGGGAGTTACTATAAAAAATTATATGAAAAAAAGTAAATTATGATGCATCCGATTACTGATTGTACGCTCTAGAAAGAAGTATTATATAGTTTTTATTCGCAGCTTTTATCGGATCAAAATAATTTTTTTAATTATTCTATTATTCGGTCGTGAATCATTTAAATTATTGGCTATATCGAAATTTTCAAGGACCATTTTTTAAGGACCTTTCAGTAGCAATTTGTTTTTTTTAATTTATAAAAATATGTACAATATTACAAATTAAATAAATATTTAAAGAAACTGACCCTACATAACTTTTAACTAATTAGTAATGTGCATATAAAAACCAAGTATAATTAAAAAGTGAGATTTTGGTAAAAAGTGTTATTGCCTGTCGTTTTCAATTATATTGTAATATCCTTGCGGAATTTCGTACCTGTTCGGTGTACCATGTTCACCGTAGTCACAGAATTCGATAGTGCTACTAGGAATCTCAATCTGTCCACTCCAGTTACTTCTTAGTATAGTTATCGACCAGTGACCATTAATTAATTAAGCTTTATACTCTATAAGATTTAATACCTTTCATCATTTTTAAATCAGTTTCAACTAGTTTTGGTTAAGAATTACGGTTGTGATTATGTTCGTGCATATAAATTCATTCGTGTTCACGATAACTTGAAATCGATATTTTGAAGATATGATTCAATTTTGAAAATTATTTTTCTAAATAAAATTTGAAATAACTAGAAAACCAGAAATAAAGTTAAGAAAAGGATATTAGAAGTCGGTACCAAATTACAGATAACTAATAAAAAGCTATTATTTTGATTCCAATTTTTCAGAAAGTCAAAATTTAAAGATTTAAAAATATTTTTTTAAAAGTCAGGTTTATTTTTTATTATTAAATTTTTTTTTTTTATTAAATACATGGATTGGTCTTAAAAAATACAGAGAAAGAAGGCTACGAAATGTGAGCTAAGAATTATTGGATTGAGAGAATAGTATTATTTCTTTCATTTTAATACATTTACCTACTAATTTTCTTGAATTTTCCCGTGAAAATGCTTTTAATATCAGAATGAAATTGTGTGATAACAATCCAGAATGTTGCATTGACGACAAATAATTAAAAAAATTTCTAAATCAGAGTATCTTCTACTTCAAATCCACCCGATAATAAAGTGGAACATTAATTAACTTCAACTTTTAGAAGTCGGTTTCAGATTAGAAAAAATGATAATTTTATTTAAAGAAAAACTGAAAGTATTATTAGTTTTATTATAGGGCGGATTTTTTTTAAATTAAAAAAAATTATTTTATTTCACTTAGAATAAGAATAGTTATAAAAAATATTTACGACCAGCTTATACCCTTATGAAAAAAAAACTATTCGCCAATAAAAATGGAGAAAAGTCTACGTTTTAATAAAAATAAAAAAGGAAGGCTCGTTTCTTTGCATTCCTACCGTGAGCTAAGACCCTCTAGAATGCGAGTATATGAATAATTTTTTGATATCAGGATATATATGGTTAGGTAATTAAAAAAGAAAAAAAACATAAATAAATAACTATGGCAAAAATAGTTATTTTCAAAAAAACGGAATCTACATCAAGACCATGTAATGTGTGATGCTGGCGTATAGAATTATAAGATTCCCACTGTTCCAACCGATGGACTGAAGGGAGGGGGGTGTGGCGACCGGAGCGTCACAAGGCGGGTGCCTTCCCTTCAGGGTTGGTGTCCCTACCGATGCTGTGTATTATATTTAATGTAGATTGGGTCTGAAAAGTTTATGACGGATATGTTGAGTTTTGATGATTTTATTAACGGTGCTACATATCTTGTGCAGAAACTCAAATTAGTTGCCCTACAGAAGACCATATAACATTTTCTACCGTAACGTATACATACAGAATATCAGGATTCCTGATATTCCTGTCTGTGTATACAAATGTAGTTTTTCCTTAAAAAAGATTTCCGCAGAACAGAAAGGATTGAAAACCAGCGTTAAGCAGTTAACTGACTACTTAAAGGAAAAATCTAGATCAAGTCCTTTGCCTAGAAAATTTCAAATGACTCATCTAGATGTATCGTTTTTTGGTCAGATTTAGGACACCAACTATGTTGTAAATGATATTTTATTATTATTATTTTAGAATACTTTTAAAAATGATTAAATATCTGTTAAATTAATACTAAAATTGAAAATTTAATTTTCATTTAAGTGAATTTTAATTTAATTGAATTTAAGTAAGCAGCTGTATAAAACAATCACTGAGAGGTTCATCTGCTGATATAATTTATTTCTTTTTCTCCATATAATTCAATTAATTTTTTTTTTCAAAGAAAATAATAGTAGTAGAAATGGAATGCAAAACAGTAAAGGAAGAGGAAGACTATAATCGCGTGCGCAGCTTTCTTACATGTGTTTATATTAGAAATTAAATTAGCCATTATATACAACACACTAATTAGCACATTACGCGTTCAAGATATAAAAAAAATACAGATTAATCCTTCCTCCAGGTGGTGAAACTAAAAAATAAGACGAAGATTATGGTCACTGTTGTGTGAATTTCACCTCCTCGAGGAATTCACCTCAATTAACTATTTCTTCTGCATATTAAATAAAATTGACTGTTGTGTCAAGGTAATATAACCTGTTACGGAAAATTAAATAAATACAAGAAAAATATGGTAATTTTTTATATAACGAACGTTTTAAATGAATATTACTTTTACTTGTCAATTATACTCTCAACATATTCACATTTTCTACAAAAACAGTTTTGTTTTGCTTTTAATGCAATTCAATTGTTATACGAGATCTATAAGTAAAGTAATGAGACTGGTTCAGAAAAACTTTTTATTTACAATCACGGACTCTTATCACTTTCGAAATAGTTCCCTTGGGTAGCCACGTAATGCTTCAAACGGTTTTCCCACTCTTCGTAGCAGTGTTGGAACTCAGAAACTGGAATATCCTTCAGATGGTCGGTTACACTTTTTTTAATGTTTTCTACTGTTCCAAAATGGTGTCCTTCGAGATGTTTTTTAAAATCGGTTACAGGAAAAAGTCGCAGGGACTCAAGTCAGGTGAATAAGGTGGTTGAGGAATTACATGAATGTTTCTCTTTGCCAAAAACTCATTCATTGAGTTCAGTGTGACAAGGTGCATTGTCATGATGCAGCGTCCAGTTGTCTTTGATGGCTGGTCTCACGCGGGCAACTCTTTTCAGCAGTCTTTCAAGAATTTCTCGGTAAACATATTGATTTACAGTCTGTCCTTAGGCAAAAACTCCTTACTGACAATGTCATTACTATCGAAGAAACAAATTAGTGTGGTTTTGATTTGCTAATTTTTGCTTCTTTGGGACGTGGTGAGTTTGAAGTATCCCACTTCTTGCTCTAGCGTTTTGTTTCTGGGTCGTACTCAAATATCCAAGATTCACGTTGCACAACGTTGCTCATAATTAGTATCACTCATTTTTGTAACCCACAACAAAAATTCGTTTCAGGAAAAGTTTGTTTATGTCTCATGTGGCAACAATAGATTAAAAATATTAATATCTAATATAAATCAGCTATTCATGTAGTCATATGTTTACTAGTAACTTTACAGTGTTGCCACTTTGGATGCCAAAAAAACTAGTCTCATTACTTTATTCGCAGACCTCGTATTATGCAAAGTGCTATAACCGTAATCTTAGTAGACTGTCTGAATCGATTAAAAATTAGTTCCGAAAATAAGGTTTCGTGAATAACAAGAACCCTACGCCAAATTCGTAAAATGAGGAATAAAGTGTTTTCCAGTTACTATCTTAATTGAGCTAGCGGTAACTACCAGGTACGGTAACTACCTTTAATTAACTATATGGTTTCATACCAGGATGTAAATCCACTAAAATATAGCTGATATTCAGTACCTTCCGCTTTGTTCACCACTACAAGAACTGACTGTTTAATGAACATTGTTAATTTCAAAGAAAGCAATTCTGACTAGTGTTTCGTATGTAGTAAAAGTGCTTTGCATATATACCACAGGGATAAGAAAGATTGGACCAGATAGTGTATTACCTGACCCAAAATTAATGTATCCCTTTCTGGGAGACAAATGTTTCCCATTTTCGTTAGGTTGTCAATTTTTTAATGCACATTTCTATGATTTGTCACAATCCCTATCATTGCCCATTAAAACGTTTTTATTTCCCCCTCCCCATGAGGGCTTGAAGTATGGTTTTGTTATACCTTATACAAAAAACAGTCTGTTTCAAAGTTAAAGCATTTGATAAATTTCATTTTTCTATGTGATTAATGGTTGAATAGTTATTTAAGGGCTGCTATACTTTGTGTTAATACCCTGTAGAATATTCCAAAAGGCTCGTTTATTAAAAAATTTCAATTCAGGACGAAAAACGCATCAATGATTTCAAAAATTAAAAAAAAAAATTGTAAAACCATCACAAAAAGTTTTAAAGTACTAATAACAAAACTCACAAATTATTTTACAAATCGAATTGAATTTATCAACAAACCAAATCATAATATATTAAACCCTATTATTTTTTTAAATATAGTTTATTTATTCAAATAATTTAACAGCGCATGGATTATTCTGGTGTCAAATTTTCTGAATATTTTCTGAAACCCAACTACCTGCTGGTTTCTAATTAAAAAGATTAATTGCATCCTTATTCTTAATGTTAATTAATAGTCTTATAAAAAATATATAGACTAAAATTACCTTTCAATTGGAAAATGACGTTCTTTGAAAAAAATCTGTCATGGACACCACATAACTTCCTTATACGCCTATTAAATTACATATACACATTTTTTTCTGCACTTCATTTAAACTTATTTCACAAGTTCATTTAAAGTTATTTCACAAGACAGTTACACAATTGCATTGTGGTGGACACCACATTGCATCACATTTTTTATGGTGTCTGTATCAGCATTTTATATTAGTTTATATATTAATTTTGTTTCGTGAGAACCTGTCGGATCCCTAACCATGCACACATCGGTTCGAATCCGACTTCATATACGAGTACATACATTTAAATTTTTTTTTTTTTTAATTTAAATATATTTATTTATTAATTATTAACTTTTGTAAAGATTTTTGAATTACAATGAAAAGAACATAAAATTTTATTTCACTAAAAACTTCTGATTTAAAAAAAAATTTATTGTTATTGAATTATTATTTATTGTAATTTTTTTTACAATCAGATGTTAATAATTATTAATAAATCAATATACTTAGATTAAAAAAAAAAGTTAAAAAAAGGAAATGTAGTCGGATTCAACCGACGTGCCTTTCCCTTGTAAGATCCAAAGTTTAATTAATTAAAATTTTATTTGGCTATAACTCTGGAACCAATGAAAATAAGTACCATATGGATTTTGGGCTTTTTTGGACTTTTTTGGTCCAGTCGATTACCATCAAAAGGGGAGGTGCGCAACTAAATATTACAACAGTCCTAAATCCAAAATTTCAACCTCCTACGGATAATCGTTTTTGAGTTATGCAAGATACATACATACGTACAGACGTCATGCCGAACTTGTCAAAATGAATTCAGGGATGGTCAAAATGGATATTTCCGTTGAAATCTGAAAACCGAAAGCTTTCGCGATCACAATACTTCCTTTACTTCGTACAAGGAAGTAAAAATGATTTCTAAGGAAATTAACTGTTAAAATAGTAAATAACTATTTTTAAATTTAGAAATTCTAGTTTTATAAACATCACTGATGCGTTAAGTTTAGAATTTTATACTAATTTTAATTAATTGTGGTATAGCTTAGTTACGCAATTAATTATAAAATAAAAATCTTCTAAGTTTTATAGGTTATATAAGAAGTCGTATGTTAACATTTTAATTAAAGGAAATGATTTTTATGAATAAAATAAAATAACAACAGAATAAATGAAAAAAAAGCAAAGTTTAAAAATAAATACAAAATAACAAACTTCCATAATTTAATGTTATTGTAATTGTTAAAACATGTTTAAATAAAATACAAAAATTTTTCCAGTGGAAGAATTTAACTATGCATTAGCTACCCTACATTGACTTACTTCCTAGCAAGTGAAAGAAATATGTTGAGAAATTCCTACACCTGTTTTTTAATAGAAATTTGATTTATTTATGTTTATTTATTATTATTTTTTAAAGATATATCCTGTTTACAACATTTCGTTTTGAAAGTTGTTTATGTTTTTTCTAAGCAATAAAAATAAATTTCATATTTTCTTTAAAAGATGTTAAAATCCATTTAATTTATATAAAACAGACTCTCCATCTGTGTGTTTTATCTACTTAAATTCATCTACGACATAGGAAGTTCCATTTGTTTTTACTTGATGGATTAATTTACAGAAGCTTACAGAGAAGCTTCTACGTGGGAATATGGAAATAGAATTTTGTAGCGTATGAAAAGTGGCATGTCTGACTGGGATTCGAACCCGGACCCCCCGATTAAAACCGAGATGCTACCACTCCGCCAATGAAATCGGCAATTTTTATTAATTAATTATAAAATTTATCAAATTATTAGAGTTAAAAAATGTACAAAATAAATTTTTTAGCTGTACATTTATAGTTTTGCTTTAAAGCAGCTTTTAATAAAAATTTAAGCATATCATCATCTATATAAATAAAAGACGATCTTCGTTTTGTTTGTGCCTGATAACTCAAAATTTCACAATTTGTTATTATTTGTCCCGGGAATGTTTATATGTTATTTGTTCCATAATATTTAATAACTAGCTACCCGACGCAGCTTCACCCGCGTTATATGGTTACTTGTGTTTCCCGTAGCGATCAATTTTTTTATTTTTTGCTTTTTAGTCAAGTAACCGGAGGCAGATGCAGCCAGTCACACATAAAGTAACGGTGGCTGTGGCTGTGTTGGTTGAGCCACAGCGCACTATACCTTCACACACCTTAAAACAGTCGGAATTAGAAAAACCCAAAAATGTTTTTTAAATATTTATTTGAAGAGTATTTCCAAGCGCAAATCTACTGGATATTTCGTTTAGTATACTCAAGATTGGAGAAATTTACAATCATTGTTCAAAATTCTTTTTACCTTTCTTCATCCGCTTTCAAGGTCGAATATTAAAAATCTAGAAATTGGTTTATTGTTATGAAGATTACACTGACAAAAAATCAGGTTGATTTCTTCATTTGCTGCCGAGAAATTAAAAAAAAAACAGGGTTTCAAAAAAATCAAAATATCAATTTTAAACCTTGAAACTCGGCATTTCAAAAAACCTAGAAATTGATTTTTAAACATTCATAATCATTCGGTTCAAACCCAGCTCACACAGTGATAGGCACACCTCAAAATTCATTAATATAGGTACATTATATAGGCAAATTCAATTGCTGCTGCCGGCTTGCCAGCCTTATAGCTGCAGAAGTAAGTGTAAATGTACCGGTAAACTTGTAGTCCTGAACAGACTCAGGTCCACCACTCCTGAGACGTATGGTTAATTGATACCCAACCGCCAAAGAACACCGGTATACACAACGACATTAAATTTAGTAAAAGAAGTTTTAGGTTATTTATTTAAACATTTTTTTATGACGATTTTGGTTTATTTAATTGAAATACTACTAATGTTGAATTGATATTATACATTTTATTATTTTCGTAATATAATTTATCAAATATAATACAAAATTTATTTAATTCATTCACTAAAATTTAGAAGTAGCAAAGCATTTCCGTGTGCACTAGTTTAAGTTATTAAATATTTATTATTATGCTAATGTATATTCTCGTCAGAAATACAATATCACCTCCCGGAATTCCCTCATAAAGAAAGAATGAGTTTTAAGATATAAAATGGGCTGTCGGATCACTGTTGGCATTCATAAATTTATATCTTGTAGACCGATATCTAGAAAATTAAGAATGTGAACTTATCCGCGTCTTTCTTTACCTTACCTTACAGTTATTCTTAAAAAATAACATCTACTATCAAACTTGCTAACAGAACTTTTTTCATGTAACTTGACACAAATCTTCGGCTAACTATAAAAGGCCTTTAATATACTTTCATTCCCATTTTTAATTAATTACTGAAGTACGTTTTAAAAATAAACGATTCGACTAGTTTATTTAAAATATAATTAAAAATATTTCTTTTATAGTAAAAATATTATTAAAAAAATGTTTGTATAATGTACTTTTTGCATCCTGTTCAACATGTGCTCAAATAGTTTACATTAAAACCTTTTGAATTGTTATTTATTTTACAGCTATATTTTATATTTAGCATCTTCCTGTTTTTATCTTAATATTATTTCATGTATTTATTTTAAATTATAAATACGGACTTTAATCAAATCTATTATATCATTGTAATTATGTATAATTAATATTGATATATATAATTAATTGTGTATTTGGTGATAATCTTTTGAGAAGGTTTTATTACGGCTTCTCTTGATCTTTCCAGGCAAATATTAAAACAGTTGGTTTTTTATTCGTGTAGTAATATATCTTTCTATTCTTTACGTGATCTATAAAATATATGATTATGCATAGTTCAGAATAAATGATTTATTGATTTATATCAAGTTAATCTCAGAGTTAGGTGAACAGTATGTATTAAAATTGATTTTGTCGTATTCCATATTCTAATTTTTCGTATAGCGAAATCATTTCTTTCGTGGTTAATACAGTTATGTTTATTCTGGCTAGTGAAATTTAAAAACGTGGGACATGTTTCGGCGACCTGTACGGGGACCAACAGGTCGGAGCTTTGTTACAACTGTGGGAATCCGGGACACCGGCAGACGGGTTGTACAGCGCCTGCGACATGCGCGATATGTGGCATGGAGGGCCACCGGACTGAGAGGTCTGTCTCGTCACGATGAGGATCTCTGTGAGTCGTCACGTTGAAGTAGTTGTGCGGTGGGAGGGGTGATGGACAGCCCCCTGCGGAGCCACCGCTCCTCCGTGCTTGCGCGGGTGGGCGGTGGTGATGAGGCACGGGGACTCCAAAACCCCTGCGCTGAAAAAGACCGAGTTCCGGCGGGGCTGCCCCTTCCGGGGTGTCCCCGTTAGAGGAATTGGCGTAGACGAAGCCGGACCGAGTCCCGGCTTCTGGGGTGGGGCCCAGGAACGATATAGTCGGGTTTGGTTACGTTACTCCGGAAGTTAGAGGCAGGCATGGAGGAAAGAACCGACCGGCGGGCCAACCTGTCATGCCGGATGTATAGCCGGTTGGCGGGGAGGCTTGTTTGAGTATATGGACACCCCTCTGGGCTATGTTATACTTAATTGTGGGTCCGGCCCAGCGGTGAGGGGAAAAAATGAAATTTAAAAGAAATACAAATGTAAGGATGCTTTGTAGTGTGACTTTGTAAAAAAAAGAAACATCTGTTACGTTATTACATTTTCGAACATTTAGCTTTAATTTAATATCATTTTCACACATTTCAGACAATTAGAAAATATTGTATGATTATATAAGTTATTAAATCTGCCGCATTTTGATATGTTTTTCTTTTAATAAACTTCGAAATTCTTATATTTGTATTTAGTTTCTGCATAATTTATTCATACCATTTTACTCAGAATCAAATTCTCTACCTTTATGTGCTTATTGCTCATGTAACAAAGTTATTTTACGCCAAACATAAATTAAGTGTGTTTTTCGACTCCAATCTTTTGTGTTTTATCCTAGATGTCTTAAAAATGAATGATAATACAATTATGCGAACTAGTTTTTTTTACTATTTTTCAGATAATGTTTCTTATAGAACCACTAAATTTACCCTTTAATTTTGTTCCAACAATTAACAGTTAGGCTTAATTTTATCGAAAGCACAGAAATTAGAGCAAAGTATTTCTCCAGCCGTCACTTGCTAGTGAAGAATTACCGAACCTATATTTATGTGAAGTTTCTTCTTTATTTTTCACCATTAGAACATATCCTGAAATTTTGTTACATTCTTCGTGAATCGTTTTGTATATTCAAAAGTATAATGGTATATATTAAAATTATTATTATTATTGGAAAACCTTCTCAATCGAAACTGTCAAAGAAATGCCTTCTTAAGAAAAAGCAGAACCAAAACCGTAATTTGTAAATAACGTTATCTGGTCTAGGCTCCTAAAAATTATATTCACATCGATTCTTGAAATGCTAAGTTTGGTTTTTTCGAGAAAATATTTCGTTACAATTAGGAAATTTAATGAATTCAAGTCATTAAAAATGGAAGTTGGGGAAACTTATACTCAATCTCGACAAAGGTCAGGTCATCAGAGCGGAAAGAGTTCTAGATGATTACAAAAAGAAAGCTAATAGATTAGGAAGAAAGCAAATAGAAAGTTAGAACAGTGTGAACCATTAAAAACCAAATGACCCATCTACTTAGGAATGCAAAGGCGTTTTATATTTTTATCTTCCATTGATTTTCTCAATAAAATGTAAAAGGCCCGCTTTTTCAGAAACAGTAAGAAATACATTCATATCTGAAATTTTGAAGAAATATTTATTTCTTATCGCTAGACATTTAACTATTGATGGTTTTTGTTTTCTGTGAGTTTTTTTTTTACCAGTTCGACTAACATAGATTTAAAAATCGGAAAATTTTATTAAATTAAGGTATCCTAAATTTCTTTGCGTTAAAATATGTAAAATGTCGGGAACGTATTGTGTAACTTTCCTGCTAGAAAGCTATTTATTTCTGGCTACTTAGAAGGAAAATAAAAAATCTGTTAAATTCGAAATTTCATAAAACTTGATTAGTCCATTCTGAAGATATCAAGCAAAACTATAACTGACGAAAAAGCTAAAAACGTAAATAAAAAGTAAATTTATTATTCTCCACACTGATTGAAATTGCCCAAATACGTAAGCAAAATATACTAATGTAGTGGAATCATCTAATTTATTCAAGAACGTCACCTTGAGTTCAGAAATGACAAAAAAGAAAAAGATGTTTTTCCCCCTACCCGTTTATAGGGATTTGAATAATAACAAACACCATGTGGATGTATCTTAGCTACCTAAACAGCCATTAAATTATGTGAAAATATTTACCTCACCTTTTTGTGAAATTTTGAGATACGGGACACATGATGTCCGGATCTCCCTACTTCCTTCACTGATTGTAACCAAAATTAAAAAGTATCATTGCTTCATGTATAGAAATCATCGTTCAGAATAACATTAAAATCATAATTATGTATAATAACCTGTTCATTTTGATGACAAAGATTAATTTTCTTGAAAAAGTTCAAGAAAATTAATTAGAAAATTTTGGATAAAAAATAATACATACCTCTGCATTCAGAATACCTTAAAAAAACATTCGATTTCAGTAGTTTTACCTTATTTTCTTGAATTATGTTAATTTTATAAAAACTTTTGTTTCTCTCTTTCGTATTTTTTCAAACATTTTTTCTTTAGTACAGCAGTTTTATAAGCCCTTTCCTTATTCTAAGTAAAAGTAAAACTAAAAAACTTTTAATTGTAAAAAATACCGTAATAAAAACTAAACAAATCCGGAAAAGAGTTTCATAACTCCGACAAAGCTATGATTCTTAGACTTCACTTCAACAAATTAATATTTCAGTGAAATTTTGAGATACGGGATCCATATTGACTGTATCACACCACTCCTTTGACCGATCGTAACCAACATTAAACGGCATTAATTAGCGCTATTCAGAAGTCATCGTACAAAATTTAATAAAAATTAATTTATCCAGTCTGAAGATATCAAGCTAAACTATAACTGACGAAAAAAAGATAAAAAAAATATTTCTGGTTATATTCCTGCCTCTGAATGAAATCGCCGGAATACACAACCAAAGTGGCTTACTGATGAAATAGAATCGCTAATTAGTACAAGAATTAGGCTTTAAATTTTTCAGAAACGACAAAAAATGTAAAAGGGTTTTTTGCTCCAATCCATTTACGGAGATTTGACTAAGATCAAACACCATCAGAAAGTATTTTAGCTACCTAAGAGGCATTAATTTTTTCTAAAAATTTACCTGTCCTTTAACAAAAAAATTGAGATAAGAAACATGAAATCAATCCCTATCCTTTGTCCGATTATCATTAAAATTAAGTCACATTATGCCCCATACACAGAAATTACTGTCCCAATTTTCATCCAAACCGGTCTGTTCAGACCGGTCCGGTTTATCAAACAAAAATCAGGCGAATATAAAAACATTCTTCTGGAATTTGTTCAATGTTAAATTTCTATTTTCTGATTAGAGGAGACGTGAAACCTTAAGATCTTCAAACCCCGACATGAAAAATTTGACCCATTATCACACTTTCCCTTGTATGTAATATAGCTATGCTGCCAGAAGAGTAAAAAGGGCATAAAAATATGTATGAAAATTGAAAGACAATCCTTTCATGGATTACTGAGATAACGGATCAAACTTAAAAATGGGATACACTGGGGTTACCCACTCTCTTTAATTTTTATGTATATATAAATCTTTCTTCATGTCCTGGGGGAGTATTTATTAGAAAATTACATCTTTTCATTAATAAATCTTATCGGTTATATTAGTACCTTAACCTTAACGTATAGATCATGGTATTTTGTCATATGTTTGTTTAAAATTCAAGAATCTTTGGAACAGTGTCACCCCCGTTCTAAAGTTGTAAGTATGCGAGTAACTTAAATTGGAAGTATGTGGTTTGGTACTGAACACATGAAGTATCTGGTTTTTTAGTTATATGCAGTGTAATCTAATGAACGTAAATTCTAATAATTTTCTTTTATATTTGCAGTGGTAAAAATACCTTTTTTATACCTTACAGCAGTGATTCTCAAACTGTGCGCGCGGCGCCCCGGGGAGCCGCGACCTCTTCTCAGGGGCGCCGCGAGATATTGTAAAAGCTTCATAATTAATTGAACGATGACATTTTTAATTATTAATTTAAAGTTAATAAAGTAAAAAAATAATGAAGATACACGAGTTTTATTTATTTTTCTATCTTACTTATGAGTAGTCATACTTTTTCTTAGGGTAGGACGCCATGGAAAAATTGTAATTGAAAAAGGGCGCCGCGACTCGGAAAAGTTTGAGAACCACTGCCTTACAGTATAAATGTAAGGTTTCATATTATAGATTAAACCGGATTTATATACTTCACGCCTTGTCCGCCATTAGTGGACACGAGTCATATCAAAACGTAATATTTATTTCAAAACTAACGTAAACTAATTCATTCGATATCGTATTGTAATTATTCAGATACAATAACCAGTTTATTAAAACTTTTATAATTTATTTTCATTTTGTGTTGCTATCTTCCGGCTATTGTTCGAATTAAGGATCAAAATAAAAATGGTCGACTGCTTGACAGTATTCATGACTGTAACGTGTAATTAATGAGTATTTCTCTTCTGTATTTTGGATAACATAATAACCAGAAAAAAATTTCGAATTATCGAAACATCTTTTTTATATTTAGTAACTTATAGAGCATCTTCTAAGAACAATACTACAACAAAAAAACCGGTGTCTTTCATTTTGAGTTACACGGAAGTCGGATAAAGTTATTAAAAACTTAATATTTATTCCTATAAAATCCCTGTTAAAAACAGGGAATAACAAAAAAAAATTCTTTAATTTTCTTTCTAAATTAAAAACTGAAAATAACTGTTTTCAAGAAATTGAAAAAGATGTAAATGAATTAAATATTAAAGAAAAATACATTTTGGAAATACTTTCAAAGATAAAATAAAAAATTTCAAGAGTTTCAGAAAACCAAGAAAAAAGGGAAAAACGTTTTCCCAAAAAGAGGGCTAGAGAGAGAGAGAGAGAGAGAGAGAGTTAGTCAGGGAATGAAAGAGTACTAGCGGAAAAGGAAACAACAAATGCGAAGTAAAGTTGTTTTTTATGCGATCTATAGATGGTCTAAACGAAAAAAACAGATTTATTAAAAATTTTAACTTGTTAGGAAGGTACTCCGTTTACTGAAGATTATATTTTAACATGATAATGTCTTGAAACTGACGTTTGAAACATGTTGTCATGTTGTACTGATGTTTGAAACAAACTACTGTTAATTAATTCCTAGATATAATCGTATGTATATATACATATGTGTGTTATCTATAATATAAGTCTGAGTGTGTGTGCATGCACGCGCGCACACGAATATGTATGTATTTATTAAATATATATATAAATGATAGTTTAAAATTCACTCTGCAGATTCTATGTTTGCAGTCTATAATTTGAGAAATTTATCAATAAATACGAGTAATTATAGTCAGAGAAGCTAAGAAAGAAAAATTAACGTACGAATATATTAGCTAATTCAAGGATTGCTAAATCAAATCATTTGGTTTGCAATTAATGTAATAATATAATATCCTAGATTACCTTGAGTTCAAATCAAGTATGCCACTAGGGAATAATTAAAGGAGTCTATGGTTTAATACGTCTTTATTCCTTCCAGTAATTTCTTCTTTTTTTTACGGTAGTTCAACTTAAGCCATCTATATCCACTCTTGGCTATTAATTGTATGTAACCCCTTATACCTTCTAATTAGAAACTTCTTTTTTTTCAATTAGTAATTGAGAACCAAAGGTGAGATGGATATCTCCATCCTTTCTAGTTTTTGAAAAGTAGCAAAAATACGGCAGAATAAAAACCTAAAAACAAAATTTATGAAAAATATATTATAAAACAAAAAATTAATTAAAGAAAATGAGAATAAAATTTCAGGGACATTCACATTGTAGAACAAAAGCAATTTTAATTTTAAACTTTGAGATTATCACATTTTATATGGAATTTCAGTTGAATATTTATTAGCCATACCTAACATGCTATGAAGAGTATTTTTGATAAAAATCATAATTTTTTAACTAGAAAACATTTCCGTATATGAATTTAAAAAATCGCTTACAAAAATACATTCATTTATTAACTGAAAACACAAATAAAAAGTCATTAAAAACTCATTTAAAAAAAAATATTCTATAATAATTTCTTAATTTGTTTTCAATAATTTTCTTTTTTTTAATAATTTTTATTTATTGAAAATAAACAAAAAAAATTATATTAAAAAAAAAGTTTTATAAATAAGTTCCTAATTTTCTTCTCAGTATTGAAAAAAGTTACACGGTTTTTTTTAATCTTTATTGTTAATGTCTACTGAATTAATTGATCCATGAAGTGTTTTATAGAAATTAAGTACGTAAGGTTTTCATTTTTCATAAGGTTTAAATGAAAACGTTATAAAAAGGTTTCCCCTTGGCGATGTATGAACACAGTTCATCATTGAAAGTTTTCTTTATAACTTTAAAGACAAATTGCACTGAAATAAATGTAAATCTGAATTAGCTTTACTTCAAACATATGACAGCAAACAGAAACCCAACAGTATACACCTAACCTCACTTTTAATTACAATGGAAAATTCTGATTGGCTGAAAAGGAACCATAAAGTTTTGAAACAAAAAGTGGTGTGGAGATAACTATTTTTAATCAAATATAGATTTTCAAATATAAATACTGCGTGTATAAAAAAAATCAGCAGTTCAATTTTTATAGAAATATATATATATATATATATATATATATATATATATATATATATATATATATGAATGTTTGTTTGTTTGTTTGCCCTGTTTGCATTGCTATGCCATTTATCCGATTGTGATGAAACTTTGGTGAATTGTGCGCACGCCCGCGAAGGTTTCTGAATTAGTTTTGACCCACTAGGTAGCGCTGGGGTTGAGATATTTCGAAAATTCGTATTTATGGTGCGATATGGCTCATATTCAGAATATGTGTTACTTACATGAAAAGAAATACTTCTGCAAAAAACTGACCTGCTAGATGACGCTGGGGTCGAGATATTTGGAAAAATTGTATTTATGGTCCGATTTGGCTCATATTGAGGATATTTATTAGTTTCGTGAAAAGAAATATGTTTGCGAAAAATGGACCTGCTAGGAGGCGCTGGGGTTGAAATATTTAGAAAAATTGTATTTATTGACCGATCTCTGGCTCATATTCAGAATATACATTAGTTACGGAAAGAAAATTTTTTTGAAAACCTATACCCGCTAGGTGACGCCGGTGTCGAGATATTTACGAAACAGATATAAAAACAAATTTCTTCTTTTATTTATATAAAGGCAATGTTCGTATTTGTATCCGCTACACACTAAAAAACTACTGGACCTATTTAAGCGCGGGAAAAGGGAAAGAGGGAGAAAAGAAAAGGGGTAAATGAAAAGGCGTAAAGGGGGAAAAGGAAAAGTAAAAAAGGGAAAGGGGAAAACAGAAAATGTTAGTTAGGGGAAAAGGGAAAAGAGGAAAAGGCAAAGGCAAAGGTTAAATTTTGTGAAGTTCTGTAATGTTCATTTTTTTAATGTTTTATCAAACTTTCAATTGTGTTCATTTAATCTCTCTCTCTCTCTCTCTCTCTCTCTCTCTATATATATATAATAATGTCTCTCTCTCTATATATATATATATATATATAGAGAGAGAGAGAGAGAGAGAGAGAGAGAGAGAGAGGTTTTATAATGTTGAATGAATAATATATATATATATATATATATACATATACATATACTCAAATCTAGCAACAGCTAAGCATTGCCAGGTCTGCTAGTCTGTTATAATATTTCTTGGATGAGGTGCAGTATTGAATTAAGGTTAGAATGAAAGAACAAAAAGGACAATTTTAGTTTCTCACTTTTCTGTTATTATTTCTGTTAATTGCATTATATTAATTCCCTGTCTTTCCGTTTGACAGCGCCATTTGCGAGACGACGATTCTAAACAGAAAGGCTTCTGTGTAATTGTAGTTCGCTAAATTTGAATCTGTTCAACGTGCGTTCCGTAGAAAGTTTAATTGTGATTCTTTGAATTACACTAACATTCGTCGTTGGCATAATCGGTTTGAAACGATCGGATGTCTGTAAGGGGAAAAGTACGGGATGACTGAGGGTGTCTGAAGAAAATGTTGGACGTGTCAGGCAGTTTCCAACGTAATCCTAAAAATTTGTTATTAAGACCGATCGCGAAGTATCATTACCGTTGATGATATTGTAGAATGTTTTAATACACCTATGAATGTTGCGCCTGAACAGCTGCTACAGGCTTTGAAGCCTACCTACCAGGCTGTGCGTACGGACTTCGCGATTGAAATGTTGCAGTATAAAGATGACGACTTTCTTGATTCTTATTGTGATTAGTATCGGTTAGTATTTCATTTTAGTGAAAAATTTAATAACATAATGTCCGTATTTGGAGCTCAGAAAACCTCATGAACACTTACAGCACGAAAGGGACTCCACAAAATTAAAAGTTTTCTTTGCGATATCCCGATTGCAAGTTTTCGAGTAGTTTGTTTTTTCCTTGAAACAAGCGTAAGAGGAGTAGCATATCTGGATATGCTACGTACACAGCTCTTTCCTCAAGTGCAAGATGAACCAGAGAATTTTATTTGGCAACAAGTTGGTGCGCCTCCTCACCGGTATATCCCTGTTCTGGATCGATTGAATAACGTTCCCCCAGACCATTGGATCGATCGGCGTGGACCCGGTAACAACTTGTTTTTGGTAGCCTCCGAGGTCAACCCACCGGGTTGGTCTAGTGATGAACGCGTCTTCGCAAATCAGCTGATTTCGAAGTCGAGTGTTCTAAGGAACAGATCCTAGTAAAGGCAGTTATTTTTATACGTATTTGATTACTAGATTGTGGATATCGGTATTCTTTGGTAGTTAAGTTTCAATTAACCACACATCTCAGGAATGGTCGACCTGAGACTGTACAAGAATACACTTCATTTATACTCATACATATCATCCTCTGAAGTCATACCTTACGTGGTTCTGGAGGCTAAACAGAAAAATAAACAGAAAGCCTCCGAGGTCACGCGCTCTGATCCCATGCGATTTCTTCCTTTCGTGTTTTATAAAGGATTTTGTGTATCTGCCTTCCCTACCTACTGATCTAGGTGTCGCTTCCATTTCTTTAGGCATGCGGTTAAAGTATGGAATGAACTCTCCTATCGGTTGGATGTGAGTCGCGTGACAAAAGGTGCTCAAATTGAACACTTATAGAGAAAAACTGTAAGAGTTACAGTTTCATTTTATTTGTGATTCATTACTGTAAGTCAAAATTAAGAGATATCAAATCGCTTTAAAATCCCAATATTCTTTTTTGTACACCCTTTATTAAAATGAATATCCTATTTTGAAGAAAATTATAAGCATCGGTATGTGGAGGTTAAAAAATTATGTAGAAACAATCAATTATCTCCATAAGTGAAGATATCCACTTGTGATCCTCAAGTATTGAAATCGTGTTAGTGTTCTAAATTTTATCCTTATCTTTTCCGGTTTATGTTTTTCAAATTATTTTCCGATTTTAAAATTGTTTACGGATTTCCGAAGTACTGATTAGGTTAAGTTAGTTTTTTTTTTTTGTTGATTGATTAATTTACCACATAAGCTCAAAAGTTGTGCTCGAAAATAGTATGGAATAGAATTTTTTTTAGCTTATGAAAAATGCCGGATTTGTAACCGGGACCTTTTGGATGAAAAGCTGAGGTGTCACAACTTCACTAGGAATATCGGAAAAATTATTGTGGAATGTTATAATACCGTCCTCGATTTTTAAATTTTTTACCATTATTGGGAAATTAATCTTCTAACTCACTGGAAAAAAAATGTGTATAACGCGACTACCATGATTTTGTTGATATTAAATCGTGCGTACATAAACAGGCTAATTCACCTTCGTTTTGTTTTATTTTTTTTATTGTCCAATTTTCGTAGTTGTGCAACATTTTTTTTTAAAGAATCAACTACTATTTTATTACAGATTGAACTAGGAAATTTTAATGAAATTGGTGGAAAATTATCAAGAATATTATATTTTTAATACAAACTAATGGAGTTATTTGTTACGTAGATAATCTTACAACGCATATATGTATAAACACGTAGGTGTAGTTTATTTATCTCAAAAGTTTTTGTTTGTTTATAGTACAATGTTCTGTTTTGTTTATTTATTTTTTTCTTAAAAGAAAGAACAATAAATTGGCGGTATCTTTGTTGCGTAGTTAATTTATGTTAACAGTATTTGAATACTAAGTAAATATAACATAAGCTTTCCTTTCAGAATCGTAGAGAAAGTGGTGCAAGTTAACTCCACAGGTTTTAAAGGTCATTTTTATGTTAAAATTGGACGCAATTTTTTTCGTTACGTTTTATTCCTAATTTCACTTTTTTTTTAAAAAACGTGTTTGTTTATCAATTCAGTAAATTTTCACAAATCATTTATGTATTTATTTATTACTTTTTACTTGTTCATATAAGTTGTTTTTATAAATATTTATCTTTTTATTTAAAAAGTTTGACGGTCGGTTAAATTAATATTATTATTATTTATATGATAAAGATCTATGTAGTAAATAAAAAGTGTTATATCTGATGGTATTAGTACGAATAGTCTTTTGAATAATTGATGAAGATTAGTAACATCAAATTAGTGAAATTAGTACAAAATATAATTTATTTTCTCGGCTGAATGTTCACCCTTTCATCCAGAATGTCCCGGGATCGAATTCCACCGGACATGTTCGGCATTTTTCATACGCTGGAGAAGTTTTTTACGATACGTTTCCATGCCCTTGAAATAGTGACCCTGAAGCTGGTCAGAACCAATGCTTATTATAATTAGAGTAAAAGCCCCTTTACAAGCAATGTAAGGTAAGAGTTAACAAAAAAAAGTTACACTTTGGAATAACACAATCTCCTGGACTATCGAAACGAGTAAAAAATAATAAAAATTTAAATAGCATGTAGATAAAAAGTTGATGTTATCGACTTATCGTCTTTGGTTTGTTACGAAAAGACGGATAGCTCGATATTTCGCCTTTGCTTTTCTTTATCATCGTTATTTATCGACTTATTTATTTTTCTGCTCATCTGTTACACACAATAACATTCAGTTACCACAATCAGATTCGGCAAAATACCTAGGTAGGGGCTTGACAAAAGACACATGGAAAACAGAAAACAACTGAATATTAAATTTCGTTAAATATATTGAATTCTAAATATAAACTCAAAATTATCTCTGAACAACTAGCTAATGTTCAAAGTAATCCGTAAACCAATCTTGATCTATGGCATCCAGTTACGGGGAACAGGCAAAATCCAACAAAAGTATATCATAACGTTTTTAATCCGAAGTTTTAAGCATCATTAACCTTAGTACATTATAAATAACTTTATTATATATATATTTTTATATATTATATTATATTTTATATATTATATATATATATATATATATATATATATATATATATATATATATATATATACATATATATCGAGACCTCAACATACCTACAATCGCAGAAGAGATGTCAGGGTTTGCTTCGATGGATCATTCATTCTAGACTCGGCAACCAAATCCAAATGCTTTGATAATGACAGCTTTTGAATGACAGTGACGTCACTCGACTTTTATTACTTTACATCTCACTTAATTTTTTTAGAATTCACAATTTCTAAATAGATAATGGTCATATAAGACTTAATTGTTTTTGAGCTTTTCTCATTCAAGATATTTACGATCATCACCTAATTTATTCACTGTATCGAGGGTAGAGATTGTATATATCTAATTGTATTAAAGAAAAAAAAAATTATATACAGATCCGCACTCGAAACTTTGTTTTATGAATTATTTGCTGGTTTCCCCAATCTTTTTTCCACAAAATTGTTATAAAAATAGGATTAATGATATAAATGAGTTGAGAACAACTTTGCAAATAGTAAATTGAAAAATATAAGTAAATAAATATTTTATTTAAATGTATAGATTATTATAGTTATACAGATTACTTTAAAACGATTAGGTGAATTGTCCTATAGATAGAAAAGAAAACCATTCTTACATTTGGGTGGAAGGATCAAAAGATACTTTCCGAGATATTTTACACAAAATTACGACATTTTGTGTTTACGAATAAAACATTTTTTAAATGTATTTATATTAAAGTTCAGAGAGCTAAACTTAATATTTTATTCTTAATCTTTATTAGGTTAACTTATGAATATGGTATAAAATTTGTTTGAGTCTTCCTATACACTTTCAGATATTAAAAATGTTGATGTTACTCATTTATCCTTTTTTTATTTTGTTTTTTGAATTAAAAATCAACCGTTTCACCTTGTTTTCCTAAACAGTAAACGATTTTTTTTTTAAATCACCTTAACCAAATTGTTCTCGAGAAAATTTTCTGAAGATATGATTGATTTTTAAAACTTTTCGTATAACTCGGTTAATTATGAAATTACGATAAGCAACGAACAGTCAGATTTTAAAGAAATAATTTTTTCTAAAACTTTTATTTGAAGTGTACTTTTTTTATTATAAAGTTAACCGCGAAAGATAAGTGTAAAATAAAAAAAAATATTTTTTCTAAGTTTATATATAAATAAATAAGGCTTTTTTTATTATGATCGGTACATCTCTTATATATAGAATATGTGTAAGATGGATAATAAAAGAATAAAAAAATAAAATTCTATAGCATCTGTCTCGTTGGATCAAGAGAAACCATGATAAAACCTTATTCAGAGAAGAATCACAAAATATGTAGTTAATTATTATAAAATAACAAATAGATGCCCTTAAACAGTCCATATTAATAATAATATAAAATATAAAAACATTAAATAATGTTAAGGTTAATTACCTTCATAAAGGTAATAAATATAAACCAGTTATCGATTAAAGTCTAGTAAGTTTTCCAACGAAAATTCTTATTATTACTGTTCTCTCAATTATTAAATCATTCCTAACAAAGTAATTATCTCTAACTTCCACTTGCTAAGTTAATATAATCTATTTCTTTCGTGTTTTCGTGGTTTTACGGCATATTTTAATTTTTTCAGTTATTAAAAAATTAGTTTTTCCGCCATCTTGTGGTTTTAACTTGATTTATAAAATTGATATTTGTTTATTTTATGCATTATAGTGGCCTTACGTTAGTGGGTTTGAATTTATTTGGCTGCTTACACCGTTAACGCGGAAAGATTATTACAAAACATTAATTTTAGTGGCCATTTTGAGGTAAACCCGACGGCCGTTCTCGGCCAATCGTGTATTTTTATAATTCTGTAACGATGCGTAATCCGAATCCGAAATCAAAATCCGAGGTAAAAAGTGTTCATACACATACATATTGAATTCAATAACAAAACTGCTTATTCGTTGAAAATAAGTAAAAAATCTGATGTGGACACCACATGACTTCCTTTTATGCCTATTAAATTACGTATACACATTTTTAAAAAACTAGATAAAATTTGATTTCACTAATAACTTCTGATATTTACATATTTTCTTTTTATTTTTATTACTGAGTTATTATTGATTGTAATTTTTTTACAATCACAGGTTAATAATTATTAATAAATAAATATAATTAAATGAAAAAAAAAGTTAAAAAAAGCAAATTCAAATCGATGGGCCAACCAAATATTTCAAAATTAAATCCAAACATTTCATTGATTAAAATTTTATTTGGCTATAACTCTGGAACCAATAAAAATAAGTACTACCTATGATACATCGTTGTCAATTAGGGCGTATTATTGCAGTTAAGAAAAGTCCAAAATCAAATTTTTTGGATTTTGGGCTTTTTTTGAATATTTTTGGTCAAGTCGATTGCAACAAAACGGGTAGGTGCACAACTAGATGTTACAACAGTCCTAAATCCAAACTTTCAACATCCTACGGTTTATCTTGTTTGAGTTATGCGTAATACATTCATACGTACGTACAGATGTCACGCCGAAACTAGTCAAAATGGATTCAGGGATGGTCAAAATGAATATTTCCGTTAAAATCTGAAAACCGAAATTTTTCGCGATCACAATATTTCCTTACTTCGTACAAGGAAGTAAAAATTAATCATAATTTGCAGGGCGTTAATGAAAATTGTTTAAGGATATGTTTAATGTATTTGTTAAAATAGAAATTTAGGTTTTTAAACATTTTTAATTAGTATTATTTAAAAATTCATCTACATTCTAGCAGAGTTTTTGTAAAAGAAAATCTTTTAATTATATTTTAAATAAATTGGTGGAATGTTTTTTAAATGGTTTGGTTACTTATTAAAAATTCACCGGAAGCAGTATTTCCTCGTAAGCTGAAGTATTGTATTGAGTTGAAAACAATTTCTATTGTCTGGTTTGATAGATGTGGTTATTGTTATTTTTTTTAAAGAATAAATGACTGTCCTTTTTAGTAAAGATTGCACATTCATAAATATGAACATTAGATAAGTTAACATTTACTCAATGTTGGTCTACACTATTAGAGCAATATTAAACTGACATCGTCAGTTTTATTCTTCGTTTTACAATTCAACAATATCTCCTCATTTATTCGATTAGGATAATATTCTCCTGTTATATTTTTACAAATTACAGTGTATATATATATATATATATATACTACATCAGACAAATTTTAATAGTCGTAACGTAATTTCAAAGAAAGAAAGAAATTAGACTACAAAAAAAAAACTTTAGTGTAATTATGACATCAGTCTTTTTCTAACAGTAAAGGAAAATAATTAAAATGCCTCAGAGGTCGTATCGTGTGACATTTACGTACAGCGACTATATCGCTCAGTGACAATTTCGCTTAGAGTAATTGTCTAATCTGCACTTAGCCAATATTCTTTGTAGATTTACTGAATACAAGTTTATTAAAGTTTACTAAGTACACTAGCTATTTTTTAGTTTTTATTTACAGACTTTACTTAAATTATTTTTAAACAATAGGTTTTTATAAAATATTATATTTTTAAAATGAAATTTGATTTAAACTATTTCAACGATAGATCGAATTCAAATCTCTGTTGTTTTTTTTTATCTTTTAATAAACTCAGACAAAATATGTATGAAATTGATACTGCATGGATTTTAAAGTAATGCATTATGCAATATTTAAGTAAATTAATACATTTTTTTGTTGTGATCAGTACATAATAATACACTATATACACGTACAATGTTCCAGGAGGTGTAGGCTAAGTTTACGGACTGAATCAAGACATTGAAATAATCAAATCAAAAAAGTTTGTATGGACAAATGTTCTACCCTGTTTCGTTTTCCTCTATACGTCATTTTGAGTCTTTTTTTATAAATGTTTATTTTAAGAATGGATAATATATTTTACTGAAATTCGGTGTATATGAACCTAACACATATTTAACTTTAACATATTTAACTTTAACATGTTTTACAAAATAAATGATTTTGAAAATTCTACCCTTGAAAAATCCAAAATGGCGACCATTTAAACGGTTTAATCATGAACTGCTCCGTAAATATTAATTTTATTGAATTATCTTTTATTAGATTAAAAGTTTGAGCCTATTGTGATCAAAACGATATTTCGTTCAAATCGGTTGATAAACAACTGAGATATGGCTAAAATTGTTTAAGTGGATCGCAGAAATTATGCTATGTGTCTATTCTATTATTACTAATAATATAAATTATTATTGCATTTTTTTATTTCAATTAGTAAGGAAGTAAAAATTGGCACAAAATTGTCAAACTGCGTAATTTTAGCGATTAATTTTGAGGCGAGATAGGGCGTTTGTCAACATGAACTTTTTGGTTTATTTTGATAAGTCAGGGTAGATATATTACTTCACGGACAACAAAAGAAATTGCCCAAGCATTTGCCTGGATGGATCAAGGAAAACCGTGTAAAGAATGTTGATCAGAGGAACATCACAAAATAATAGCTAGTCTAAAATGTAGTTAGCCTTTTGCGCACGAGAAAGAGTTAGCGTCCCAAATCTCAGGTTATATGAGTCACAGTTGGTCGGCCTGAGTTGAAGCTTGTAGGTGTGCAAAACGTGTTGCAATTCTTATACGCAGACGTAAGGTATTGCGTCATGAAAATGAATGAACTTTCCACAAAACTGCGTTACATTTTACAATTTTATTTTGATAAAGGCGCTAATCCTGCACAGGCTCGTGAAGAGATTTGTGCTGTTTATGGGCAAGATATTTTATCAAAAGCAGCAGCCAAAAAATGGTTCAGTTCTGGAAATTTCGATGTCCAAGATACTACTCTCTTTGGGCGATCAATTACAGAAATAGTGAATGATAGAAAAGTCGAGGAAGACCGGCATGTAAGCAGTCATGACATCGTCTATCACCTAAACATACATCACCAAAGGGTGTTAAACCATTTAGAGAAAGCTGGATATAAATCAATATTTTTTTAAACAAACCTAATGCGGAATTAATTATTTAAAATGTAACTACATGAAACAAGTTTATAGTAAATACATGAAGAAAAATATACAAAAAAGTTAGAAAATAATTCACAAATCAGAAGGCGTTATTGAAAATTATTTGAATATATTTTATGTATATATTAAACAAGATATATAGTTCAGGGATGTTTTAGATTTTTTTAATTGGTATTATTTTATAATTCATCAACAGAGTAATATCGTTTCTCTCTAAAATATATACTCCTCCGTGGCGCGAGTGGTAGCGTCTCGGCCTTTCATCTGGAGGTCCCGGGTTCGAATCCCGGTCAGGCACAGCATTTTCACACGCTACTTGTCATTCATCTCATCCTCTGAAGCAATACCTAACGGTGGTGGTGGAGGTTAAAAAAAACATAAATATATATAAACTATATTTTAAATAATTAGGTTGAAAGATTTAAACTTTTTTTGTAATTTATTAAACCATAATAAAGAACTTGATTGTACGTAAGTCGAAGTATTGTGTTGAGTTATATGAAAAAGGTTTGTTGTCTGGTTTGATAGAAGTGGATATTATAATTTTTTAAGAATATGTGATAAATATTTTTAGCAACAATTAAATAGGTGTACGTTTCATATTATGGGCGCTAAAATACAACCTGACAACCCATTTTTGTACCCTTAAAACTGGTTTTGGGGGAGCCCTAACAGACATGATGTTATACTCGTATTTAACATGGGAATATACGTAAGAATAATAAATATTTAATAATGATGACAAGTTAAGCGTTTTGTTAAGGCGCTTCAAAGCTTAACAGAACAGTTTTTTTTTATTAAAACCAACAAAATAAGATAAGAAAAACCCACCGAGTTGGTCTAGTGGTAAACTCGTCGTAGTAAATCAGCTGATTTTGAAGTCGAGAGTTTTCAGGTTCAAATCTTATTAAAATGTAGTTACTTTTATTCGGATTTGAATACTAGATGGTGAATACCGGTGTTCTTTGGTGGTTGGGTTTCAATTAACCACATATTTCAGGAATGGTCAACCTGAGTATGTTCAAGACTATACGTTTACCGGTACAGTTACATTACACTGTAAGTTGCTAATGACTACTAATTGTTGATGCGACTCTAAATAAAAAAATTAAAAAAAATATCGAAATTTTTTTTTTAAATACATATATTCTGAAGAAATTTTTATATGAATTACTACTTACTGTTATAAATATGGTTTCTTAAAAAATAATTCGTATATTTAGTATTATGTATTCTATATTTACATGCAGAATTTTACTATACATATAATTTTTTTAAATAAATTAAATTTTCTTTTTGTATATAACTATTTAAATTGCCCATATATTTTGTGTTCCTATTTCTGGGGTTCTTTTAAAACAATATGTTGTTTTAAAATATTGTGGTTAATCCAGTTTATAAATGAAATCAAAACCGGTTTTTTTTTATTAGTAATGAAAAAACACTAGCGAAAGTAAAACTTAGCCAGACAAGCGTCATAAGTATAATAATAAACAGCATTACATGTTTGAGAGTGAAATTTTATATATATATATATATATATATATATATATATATATATATATATATTGACCACTTTCCCGTTCGAGCTCAATTAACTTAATTTATTGATAACCATTACATGTACATTATTCAAATGAAGGTTTACTTTAGATTTATAATATATTTTTATATTTAATTCAATTTCGTATTTGGAATTTTCAGTTTCTGTTAAAAAAACGTTTGCGAAAACAAAAGTTTATAATTTTATATCTTTGCATATATTATTTTATTTAAATAATTTCTTTTATATCATACGAAACAAAGTCGGAGTTTTCGTATACATAACATGTTTATTATATTTATCATCCAGTACTGTTTATTAAAGATCAAAAAATCTATGTGATTATAATAAACAAAAATCCTTTTTGTGTATACGGAACTAAGGGAGATACGGTTTACCGAAAAGATCTTACATGTTTTCAACGATATTAAAAATTAACAGGTTATTCAAGAAAAATATCAGCTTTCTTATTGTTTATCTCTTAAATAACATTTTAAAAGCCTATTCTTGTGTACTATCGCATGAAAATAAACAAGAACAAAACAAAAGTAATGAAATGTAGTAGAAATTACAAAGATGGACCACTGAATGTGAAAATAGGAGGAGAAAAGATTATGGAGGTAGAAGAATTTTGTTATTTGGGAAGTAGAATTACTAAAGATGGACGAAGCAGAAGCGATATAAAATGCCGAATAGCACAAGCTAAACGAGCCTTCAGTAAGAAATATAATTTGTTTACATCAAAAATTAATTTAAATGTCAGGAAAAGATTTTTGAAAGTGTATGTTTGGAGTGTTGCTTTATATGAAAGTGAAACTTGGACAATCGGAGTATCTGAGAAGAAAAGATTAGAAGCTTTTGAAATGTGGTGCTATAGGAGAATGTTAAAAATCAGATGGGTGGATAAAGTGACAAATGAAGAGGTATTGCGGCAAATAGATGAAGAAAGAAGCATTTGGAAAAATATAGTTAAAAGAAGAGACAGACTTATAGGCCACATAATAAGGCATCCTGGAATAGTAGCTTTAATATTGGAAGGACAGGTAGAAGGGAAAAATTGTGTAGGCAGGCCACGTTTGGAATATGTAAAACAAATTGTTAGGGATGTAGGATGTAGAGGGTATACTAAAATGAAACGACTAGCACTAGATAGGGAATCTTGGAGAGCTGTATCAAACCAGTCAAATGACTGAAGACAAAAAAAAAAACTGTGTAGATTTAATTTAATCATTTTTCCCCATACTGCGTAGGAAGAAAAATATTCTTTAACTTTGGTTGGTAATTTCCAAAAAGTCTAGTTTTAATTAATGTTTTTCCTCTATTATACAATTTATTTTAGAATTTTTCAGTCTGCACATATCGATCTCCAGCTTTTTTGTGAATGAAATGCACTAAGAAATGTTTGTGGTTTTTCAGTATCTGCGAATTTTATAAGGGAAAAAACCGTCAAAGGGATGCATTACTTTTCCAATCCATTGCCCTTGACAAATGTTTGTTTTAAATTCGCTGTACGGTTTTTAAATATTAATTACTTTATTACTCAGTATTTAGAATTCAATTGTGATGAAGATCAAGATGTTCAGTAAAAAGATTTGAGTTCAATTTCACCCACTTAATCAAATGATTTTTTATCTTAAAAATTGTGCAGTACTAAATAGAGAGAAAAACAAACATTTTTATTTAAATGTTTCCCAGTTGACTCCCTTCAACAAATGAAATTTTTTCACCCAAACAATACTGTATTTGAAATGTAGTTGCTAAAAAATAAAACTATTTATTTATATTAGTAAATACTTTTGGTTCCCGTTTGATCTTGACCTCCTAACACGACAGTTACATAATTTTTAATAACAGCCACAACTTGAAAAACAAGAAAGTATCAGAAATTAAAAAAAAAAAAAATTAAAAGATATTTTAAATTCTTAAAACGGGTACAAAAGAACCTTCTTTTTTAAAAAATGTTCCTATCTCATCTACTTTAATAATAGCTACAGAACTAAAATCACTCCTTGAAATTATCAATGTCTTATCATTCTCCCTCTTTTTTAAAATTTCTACAGTTTTTCTTATGTAAAATGGGTAACACAATATTTTCTTAATGTCTGTTCTAGTGTTTGTTAATTTATTAACTAGATAACATTTTATTACCGATAAAATTGAATAGCCTCTGTCAACAGCACAATACTTATTAATTACTACGATGCCGCGATATCGCAACATTTAAACAGTAAACAATAAATGTTACAATTCCGCCCGAAGAAGTGTGCTTTCTCGACTTACTAGCGTGAAACATTGCCCCGAAACTAAACTCATTATATTTTAGCTATTTATTAAAGAAACCGATAAATGTATTTTTACTGAAAATTTTTTTTTGTAGGTGAAAAATACATTTTAGAATATTTTTCTTAAATCTTTCAGTTCTGTTTGAATTCTAAATGAAACAACAACTTCTGCTTTTCATCTGAAGT
Source organism: Lycorma delicatula (assembly GCF_047948215.1). NCBI lineage: Eukaryota > Metazoa > Arthropoda > Insecta > Hemiptera > Fulgoridae > Lycorma > Lycorma delicatula. The sequence continues at coordinate 147,522,912 of NC_134456.1, read as the reverse complement.
AATCGTGTTTTGTATGAGATAACTGTATATTGTAAGCTAGTGAAAGTTAGAGAAAATTAAAAATTAAATTTTCTTTTTTTTTTGTTTTATTAAAATAAGATAATTCAATCAAGAAATATTGTGGATTGAAATATCCGCAATAAATATCAGTAAAAATAATTACAATTTATAAATCCGGCGTAGTTCTCTAATTTTGTTTCCGAGACCCTTTATGGAAACCTTCGTGGTTAGCCCTCACAGAGAGGAAGCTTGGTGTATTGTGAAGGGATCATTTTATTTGATACGTATTTTATATTATTTACGTATATTTTATTTTATTTGAATTAGAAATGCCTAAATTTTCATAATATTTTTTCACGACTTATAAATAAAATCATAGGATTTTATTTGTTGTATGATCACGATTTTTGATATGACTTAAATTTAAATTTATTGATGCTTATACCTTATAAAAATACGAGATCAGCATGGTATTATGTATGTATAAAAATTTATTATTTAAATTTATAAGCAATTTATTAGAAAATATTAAGTAAATTAACAAACAAAAAATTGAATCTATTACTTACAAGATAATCAGTTTAGTAAAAATTATACCAATTATTCTGAGCTAGAAACTTTCAATGACTTCTAGAATTTTCAAAAACAAATCTTCTCTTCTTGTACGTCTGTCACCACAAAGTTCACATAGTAAGAATCAGCCGGATTCTATTTATGTTGGATTCTTTCATGTTGCTCAAAGATGTATACAGTATTCTTAAAATAGAAATAGTAATGTGTAGTCGGTCGCTGGAAAAATACGCGAGCTAACAGTAAGGTCATATAACTATCAAAATCAAAACCCTACATTTGAAAGGTAACATGATATGGACTTCATTTTTAATGCAAGAGCTGAATAAGTAAAATAATTTTTTTATGTGTTTATTTATTAAATATAAATTGGCTTTTTGTATGCGATAACGTACTCCGTATTTGGTAAATAATATTTTTCATCACCGTTATTTGTTGTTTCTGTTAAGTAACTGCTTATACAGTTATAACTTTGTTTAAAACAACTTTGTACGGCTTATTGTTCAGGAAATTAATCTTTATTCTGTACAGATATTACGAGTAGGTGTAGCTTATAGATAATGAGTACTGTAAGTGTACGTTACATACAATTACTGTAAAACGCCATTATCTAACGCAATTACTAAGTCAACATATTTCTTTAAGCCGAGCGTAATAACCGTTATAAACGAACGGACACGGCCTTGTTACGTAACTGGAATCCACTACCAATACTGTGTGCAACCAGCTAACACTAACTAGCCGGAGGCGATTATAATATAATATTTAATTTGTTTTATATCATCTATTAATATAAAACCAACTGACCTTTATTTATTACAACTATTCATACGATCAATGAGATATATAAATAAGAAAAATATACATTTTGAAATAAAATCTTTTTAGTTTTAATACACGTAACAGGATGTACTGTTTTTATCTCCAAGATAATACATTCTAATTTAAATGGATCGAGCACTTCATAAGCGTAGTTTAAATTTACGTAATTGATAAACATGATTTGAAAAAGATTTTTAATAAATGAAATCCATCAGCGTGAAATTACTATTATTACGATTAAATAATTAATATAATACTATAAAATATATTTGAATTAAATTTATAATTTTTTTAACCTGATTTTTAAGAGATGATTATTTGTATTGATTGATTGTTAATTTCTTCAATTTAATAAATTATCAAAAAAAAAAAAACTTGGCAAAGGAATTGCTGTATTTTCCTGGGAAACTGAAGCTGCATTTCGGAAACTGATTTCTTGAATAATTTCAAGATTTTTCCTTGTAGCTGTTTTCATTTTAAACAATTATCTAAAAAAATAAGTTAAACATCTATTAAAAAATATTGCTGTATTTTATTTTTAAATAAAAATATGAGTACATTATAATATTAAAAATTAATAAAATGATAATTAAGGGTATATAAGATAGTAATTAAAAAAAATTCAATTTTTTTACTTCCTTGTACGAAGTAAAGGAAGTATTGTGGTCGCAAAAAATTTCGGTTTTCAGATTTCAACGGAAATATCCATTTTGACTATCCTGAATCCATTTTGACTCGGCATGTAGTCTGTACGAATGCATGTATCTTGCATAATTAAAAAACGATTAGCCGTAGGGTGTTGAAATTTTGGATTTAAAACTGTTGTAACGTCTAGTTGTGCTCCTCTTCTTTTGATTGCAATCGACTGAACTAAAAGTGTCCAAAAAATCCCAAAATCCAAAAAATAAATTTTGATCGTGAATTTTTTTCTTAATTGCAGTAATATGCCCTCATTGAGAGCTTTTAAACGGTATATCACTATCTAAATAACCACCATAAAAGTGGTATTTATTTTATTGGTTCCAGAATTATAGCTAAATAAAATTTTAATTAATGAAATATAAATATGTTACAAGGGAAAGGCACATCAATTTCAATCAGACTTCAACTCCTTTTTTTTAACTTTTTTAATTTAAATATATTGATTTATTAATAATTATTAACCTCTGATTGTAAATTTTTTTTACAATAAATAATAATTCAGTTACAATAAAGAAAAATATCAGAAGTTATTAATGAAATAAAATTTTATGTACTTTTCATTCAAAAAAAAAAAAAATGTGTATATGTAATTTAATAAGAGTACAAGGAAGTCATGTAGTATCCATATCAGATTATTTTAATATAAGAAGTTTGCAAATTATGGGTCAGTTACTCAAAGGTAAAAAAAATTTGCAAACGTATATAATAGTAAGTTACACAAAAAGTGTCCCTATGTGATTGTTTTAACGTATTGCTACTTCCAGTTGAAATATTCTAAAACAAATTAAAATTTTGTACTTCCAATTTTCAGACATGAGGGTAAAAATTATGCATATTTTTTACTGAAAGCTTATTATTCCATGTACTACATTTGTTGCTAAAAAAGTTTTTTCTAAACCCCTTAAGTAAAAAGTTAAAAATAAAAAAATTCTCAAATCTCCTCCACCCCCGAAGAAAATATTAACACGATAAATGTCCTATATATATATAAATTAGAATTTTTCTAATTTTTTTTGTTTTTATTCAATTTATCTTACACCATTTTATTCAGATTTACGAGTAAATTCTCTTCAAGTTTTGTTTAAAAATGTTATGTATTTATTACTCATTTAACAAAGTTGTACGTCAAATATAAAAAACAGGGTTTTTTACCCCAATTTATTGGTTTTCACCCCAGATTTCTTAAAAACTACTTTAGATACGATTTTGAAACCTATTTTATTCGATTTTTCAGGTCAAAAATCCCAAGAAATCACTTATTCTGCCCTTTAGTTAACGTTCTAAAAATTTAAGTACGACCTCATTTCACTGGGAAGCTGAAATCCGAGCGAAATCTTTCACTAGCCGTAACTCGCTAACGAAGCATAGGACGTATGTTTATATGAACTTTTTCCACTATTTTCACGAGTAAAATAGGTTGTAAAAGTCCCGGGAGAACTTCGTGATACACTCTCTCTCTCTCTCTCTCTCTCTATATATATATATATATATATATATATATATATATATATAAATTATATAAATATTTCATTTATTTACTGCTTTATATATTTATATATCTAAATGACTTGTCATAAAAATTAAAGATATTTGTCATTGACAGACAGCATTTTCTAAAACTGTATAAAAACTATAATTATACCCATTTTTTTTTTTAACCTCCTGGACGACCGTTAGGTATTGCTTCATAGGGTGAGATGAATGTAGCGTGCGTGAAAATTCCATGCCTGACCGGGATTCAAACCCGGGACCTTCGGATGAAAGGCCGAGACGCTACCACTCGCGCCACGGAGGCCGGCTAATTATACCTATTAAATTAAGTACTTATCACCTTATACACCTTCAACCTCCGTTCCATTGTAAATTCATTATTATTTTACACATCAGTCAATTTTTTTGTTTGTAATAAAAATGTCTTTAATGCTGTTTAACTTGGCACACGCCAATAAAGAAATGATACTTTTCTGGTTAAATCTAAGTGACGATTCTTCATAAAATAATAATCTTTATTGTGTAATTCATACCTGCTATAAATATATGCATTACATAGAATACATAGGTAGTTTTATAGAGCGTTAACAAAGTATGGCAACCCGTAAATAACTGTTCAACAGTTAAAAGTAGAAAATTGAAATTTAACAAATACTTCTATCTTCTAATGATTTTTTTCATTGCGACCATCACACTTCCAACCGTTATGGAGATAACCCAAAATTTATAAATGGAAAGGATTATTGCAAATCAGCTTATTGGGCATTAATAAACAAAAATTCTGATGGAAAATCTCTTAAATAATTGCTTAACAGTAAAACACAAAAAAAATGGATTTAATAAATGGTCCTTCCTCAAAACAATCTATTTTTTGACTTGAAATGCACTGTAGCCTGTTTTTGAAATTAGTTTTGAAAAATATTTAATGGTTTTCTTTTTGGTTAGGGTTGCTCAAAGGTTTTTGCGTTAAAGTTTTTATTTTTCAATGCCCTTTAAAATGAATTGTTACAATCTTGTACCTTTTCTTTCAAAATTGTTGAGTTAACTCTGCGAAATGAAAAATATTTAATGGTTTTCTTTTTGGTTAGGGTTGCTCAAAGGTTTTTGCGTTAAAGTTTTTATTTTTCAATGCCCTTTAAAATGAATTGTTACAATCTTGTACCTTTTCTTTCAAAATTGTTGAGTTACTCTGCGAAATGGAGGCTTGACGATGTGATTGTGTTATATCGAAAAGCAGATCATTTCGAGGTAGGACAAACGCTAAATTTCAATTTTTTTACTTTTAGTTGTTGAAACGTTATTTAAAAATTGTTATACTTTGTTTTCAAACAACAATTTTGATATAATGTTATTATCTTAAGTTAATTATAAAAATAAAAATTTTAACTAAAAGAATGTAACACAAAAAAACATCCAAAAAATCATCAATGGGATTACTTTAAAGTTACTTTAAAAATGTTTTTGCTCAAGTTATAATAAGCATTCCACAAGTTAAAAATTCGTGCCTTATTAATTCATAAAATCGTTTCAAATCTAGTCCATCATCTTATTTCGCTTTCAAATTATTGTAGTTGAATTCATGTTGCAAAGACGACTCCAATGATTTCAAAGCACCTGTCAGAGTTTGGAATGTGCTTCTTTTGTAAAATATGTCGTGAGCGTTTAAAAATCATTTAATCGAACTTTGCAGAATGATAAAAAAGGATGAACGAAATATTATATCAAACCTGTTTTGTGATCGGTTATTTTTTTTTAAAATGTCGGTTTTTTCGACAGTAAAAAAAATAACCGATCACCGGTTATTTTTTTACTGTCGAAATTTTACTTTTTCAAAAATCTCCTGAAAAATATCGTTCTTTTTTTTCTATTTTAATATCAATAAAAAGGCAACTGAAAAAGGCCAGCAAGTATTATTTTAACATTTTGTATTTAAAAAAATAGTCAATTCTAACTTTATAATTAGATGTTTTCTAGGGTATATTTTTAACAACACAATAAATTAAATGACGAATAATACAGTTAGAGTAATGAAATAAATGTTATTAAATATTTAAAAGAAGCAATGTATAAGAAGAAATTTGATATTTTGACCATTAAAAATAACCCAATTTATAATTTTGAGAAAAAATATATAATTCTGAATTATGTGATCGTTTTATTATACTCGTACGTAAGTAGTGAAATATTGTACCATAATTTATGCGATTACTATCTGTATTTAAGAGAAAGTAAAAAAAAGCATAAAAATAAACTAAAATGTGGTTTACAAGATTTTTTTATTTATTATTATTATTATTTTTATAATTATTATTATTATAATTACTTAATTGTTGTATATTAAGAATACTTAAATAATGTTTTCTATTGAAAATAACAGCAATTTTAAAGGTAATTTTTTTTTTTAATGCAGTATACTGGTCTGGTCAGTTAATCTCCGTAGATTGCTTAATTATTGTAGACTCTGAACTTTTCGTTATTTATACACTACTGGAGAAAGGATGACATAAAAATTCCAGTTAGATGACGGTATCTGTAACTAAAAGCGGTTATTTATTTTACTTTTTTGTTTATTTTTGTTTTCAGGTTAAAATTTCTATATATTTCTAACTTGTATTTATCTTCCACTCATTCCGCCCTCTACTTCTTCATTACTCTCTGTTCTTTTAGCTCTATTAATTAGATATACAGGTATAAGCAATATATTTCTATTATTATTGTCAAGAAATATTGCAGTTAAAATCAAAAATTTGTGTTTTTTTTCGAAACGAACTTCGTGCTCTCTATTTTAAATTACTGGTATTATATCGCAGTTGTAAAAGATAAATCGTTTAACTACAATTCGGTCATGATCTTTTTTCTAAATATCTGAGGGTAATTATTTGAAAGGAATTGAAAATTCTACGTTAGTAGTTCAAAAACTTATTCACGGGATAGATTGTAACATTTAGCTTTAAAATAATGGATTGTGCTTCTGAAGTAGATATACAATTACAAATGGTGTGGGTAAATCTCCCTTTAATGATAATTATAGTATTTCTGTTTCCTATAAAATAAAATTTCTGGCTATTTTATTAAATGACTACTTCTCCAAATTTATTTTATTTGTAACAAAATCAAATCGTCTGTTTTGTTTTTAAGCGCGTTAATATCATCTTCATTTTAAAATATTTATTACTCCTACTTATATTTCCGTCTAAAATCTTGGGGCCCCTTCAAAAAGTCGAAATTCAACGGCTGATCGCGCATTCAGACACTCGGGTTTATTTGACTTGGTAATAGGATGATGTTTTAGAAATAAATATTATAAGGGAGATAAACATTAGAATATATGCTAGGTCGTTCAGAAAATTCCCATTTCTGATCTAGAGTTGGCAAAAGTGTGACCAAATAACTATAGTATGTGTCAAGTATGGGCTTTTAGATAGGATGCCACGAAATTTGTTTAGTTACTTGTTTGTGGCGATCGATTAAAACAAACAAGTTTAATATGTTTTGAATAATATATAAAATTAGAGTTCGAGTTGTTATAAAGTATTTTGTTTTAAAACATTTAACCCTGATGGACATACAAAAAGAATTTGATTCCATTTTAAAGGAATCTTTCCCCTTGTTTCCGACGGTAAAAAATTGGACTCCTGAATTTAAACGAAGTCATACATCCATTCAAGATGATGAACGACGCTTGGGACGTCCAAAAACCTCAACAACCGACGAAATTGTCACTATAATTCACATTGCCTTATAAATGATCGCCGACTGAAATCCGTGAGCTTGCTGACATTGCAAGTATCTCGATAGACCTTGTTAATTATATTTTACACTATGTTTCAGGTGTTTAAACGCTTTCCGCTCGTTAGGTGCCGTGTTTGTTAACATTTGACCAAAAATACATTCGACTGAACACTTCTCAAGGGTATTTAAACTTATTTGAGCGCGATTCTACTGAGTTTCTTCGACATTTTACAGCAGTAGATGAAACATGGATTTACCATTATACGCCAGAGTCCAAACAATGGGTGGGAGCAGATGAAAGTGGCTCAAAGAAAACAAAATCGGTTCCATCTGCAGGAAAAGTCATGACTATGGCTTTTTTGGAATTCTCGTGATGTGTTGTTCATAGGTTACCTGGAAAATGGCAGGACCATCACGGGGGTGCTATTCAAGTTAAACGTTCATATTTGGTCGAAAACAGAATGCTCTTTCATTACGATATTGCGTCTGCCCATACGTCTCGTGTTATTGCTGAAAACTCTGGGATTTCGCCTCTATATGCGCCGTATTCACTGGATTTAATTCCCAGCGAGTACTTCATCTTCCTAAACCTGAACGAAGATTTATTTTAAACGATAAAGATAAAGACGAGACAACCGCTTATTTTGCAGAGTCTGGTGGCAAATCACATTATATTGGAGGATTAAAAAGTTTGGAATATGGCGGTCTAAATATACCGAATTTCAACGTGACTGTTGAAAAATAAAAATAAAATCTCTGAAATAATGTTTTTTTTTTGTCAGGCTAAGAACATTCCGAACGGCTCTAGTACAACAGATAATTGAAAATCTATGACGTGGTAATTATTTTGATGTAAAAATATTAGAGCGGAACAGAAAGGGATTGAAAATAGCAGTCGACTGGAGACTTATGATTCATAAACAGGTAATGTTATTGTATTTTTATCACTTTTTGAAGTTGTATACTGTACTTGACTTGTGTTTTGCATTTTCGCAGATAATATAACCTACACGTTTATTTTACTATTTATTTTTTAAAGTCGGTCTTTTTCCGTAATAACACATTCAACTACTCTACTTGCATCATTTATACACCACATTTAGTAAGTGAAAGCTCTGTTGATAAAATTAAACTCGTATGTAACGTGTACGATTATCATCATAAACTATAAAAAATAAATTTTTGATACTAAAAAAAAAAAAAAAAAAATGAAAATGGACTAGCGTGTAATAATATAATTTATGTTCCCTGCTGCATATCTTAAAATTTAATATTTATATTCCACTACTAAAATCCCGTTGTTACTCCAGTTTATTATCTCTGTTTCTCTGTTGAAAGGAAGTAACAGTTGTAGTAGTCGATATCACCACGACAGCGAAAGTGGACGTGTTCGTATTCAGACATCAGACTGGTCCAACTTGCTACCAATTTCCTGCCTTAAATTTTATATTTTTTCCTTTAATAAAAAGAAATGCATGTATAGAGATAACACGTAGACTACAGTAATTTCTCTATAAATTCAACGTCAATATATATTAAAAAAAATTACTTTTTTTTATTTGTAGGCTAAATGATATCACGTTAGTAGTATAAAAATTAATATTTTTATAATCGTTAGAATTTATATGGAATATTTGTAAAACATAAATAATTGTAATAAAATATTTCCTTCTAATCAATCTACAATAATTCATTTAATTTTCTACATTTATTTTCACACTTGAAGAAACAGTTAAAAAAGGAAGAAAAATTCATTTAAAAAAATTATAATTTTATTGCCCCAGATAATGGTTTTCTATTCTACGAAAATCTTTTTTTAACCTGTTTTTGTCTTTTTTTAAGGTTGTAACAAAATTATACTTTTTAAATTTATTGAACGTAAGTTAACTTAATTTTATTTTAAAGGGGATTCAATTTATACGTAGGTAGCACAATTAATATTATGTTAAAAAAAAATCATATTATAGATAAAAAAATAAAGTTAATTTATTCTTTATTAGAGTTTTTTTACTAATTTAGTAACGAATTTTTAAGCAAAAGGTCTATTCTGTAATTATTTCTAATAAAAAAATTGAGAAAATAATTAAAAAATATAAAAATAATTATGTAAAATTGTCAACAATGATATAAAAATAGGAGAAAACAAAATATCAAAAGTAGAAGAATTTTATTACAGTACTAAAATTACGAAGTATGGACGAATAACGTAGACATCAAAAGCAGATTGGCACAATCAGATTTTTCGTGTTGGTTCAAACAAATCTTTAAGATATTTTTTATCAGTTGAAGTGATTTATGTAAGTTTGTTCATTTTATGGACAATAGAAAAAACATAAAGGAGAAGAATACAATCGTTCGAAATAGTTCAATGGAGGATGGTGATGATTAGATAGAGAGATGCGAGTACGAAATGAGGAAATTTTAAGATGAGTGACCGAGAATCTGATAAAGAGAAATACTTTCTTTGATGAATTATGTATCAAGATAATTGTGGCTTATCTTATTTTGTTGATGGAGGAATATGTGGAAAACGACCAAGATCCAAATTTTTTTTTGATTTTTACAACAGATGTTAAAAAGACCTAAATCCAAAATTTCAACACCCTACTTTTTTGAGTTATGCGAGATACATACGTACGTACAGATGTCACGCCGAAACTAGTCAAAATGGATTCAGGGTTGGTCAAAATGGATATTTCCGTTGAAACGTAAAAACCGAAATTTTTCGCGATTGCAATACTTCCTAGTACAAAGAAGTAAAAAGTGAAAACTTTTAAAAGTTAATCAAAGTAATGAAATATTATTAAAATACAACTCCATTACAAAATAATAACAGAAGACAAACACACTGTCGACTTAGGTTCAACTTATTGGGTGCATATTGTCGATATTATTCAAGATGAGCTGTAGCTTCTGAACGGCTGCGTTTAATGGAAAATGTTAAAGAATAAAAATTCGAAAATTATGTGTTGCATCTGAAAATTTTATTAAAACTGGAGGTTTCTATTTTTTAAAAATGAAGTTTGTCTCCATATTAGAAAAATATCGTAAATTTTAAACATGGCAATAAGGAATCTTTAATACACTGAAAAGTAGAGGAAATCTCCCTTTAAAACGTTTTTGGTATCTTTTCTACTTTACGAGATCTCAATGGGCACATTTAAAATGAGCATACTGTATATGTAAGTAAGCCGAAGTTTTATAACCAGAATTAATTTTTATTTTAACAAAATAAAACTACTTTAATATTTTCTTTTTAATTATACTTCTGTAGGAAGACAAATTTGTATTATAATTTTTACTTAAGCTATTTTTGGTAATAAAATTTGCTACTTTCTTAAATCTTAACTTTAAAATTAAAGATAAGTTTTATGATTTGTTATTAATTTAACTTTTTTTTAACGCTAAAAAGACTTTCCCGTAAAATATTTCATATATTCGTTTCCTTCTTTTCTGATTTTAATGAAATCTTGACTTGTGGTATGATTATAAAATTTTTTATTGAAAAAAATTGTCGGTTTTTTTATATACATTTTGATTGGTTTTGTATAATAACGTATTATAAAAACGATAAACTGGTGGTAAAAATAAAATTTAAATTACTGTAAATTTAAATAATTCATTTTTTTTTTAATTAGAATATAATTTAATATTGAAAAAAGAAAGTGGTCTATAAGGAAGAATATAAAGCGTGCATAACATAGAAGGTATATGGTTATTAAAAGCGTGCACGTGCGCCAGCACACATTAAAACTTATTTAATTTTGTATTTCTATACTTCATAACTTAAAGATAACAAAAGGATGCGCCTGTAAATTAGACAGTTTGCAAAACATAAATGAATTGCTTCCAATCCTACGAACATTTTTAATATAAAATGTTTGTATTATGTGATAATTTATTTACATTAAGAACTTTGCTATCTCTTTGTGTATTTTATATTAAAAATAGCTTTATAATTTGATATTTTTTTACGATTTCAATATACTTTTTTTATTTTTGTCTTTTCATTAATAATGTTTTATTTTAAATAGTTTTGCAATAAGTTAAAACATTAAAACCGACAATTTTCAAAATGAAAAAATAAACCGGTAAAAAGTTATATTTGGACTTTACATTAGGCATACTACTACTTAAGATGAAAATTATTAATAAATCCTTAGCTTTAATAGTTTCCTGCTCAGAATACTTTAGACTAATCTTGTTCATAGAATCCCATTATTCGCTTATTTTCATAGAAAGAATGTAAAATCGATGTTGACGGCTCCACATAAGCAGTAATCTTTTTTTTTATGGGGTCACAAATTTTTGATCCATTAACAAAAGATTACAAAATATATATATATATATATATATATATATATATATTTATATTTTACTGATATGACAAAAGAAGAAAACAACTGACGAAAAAAGTAAAAAAAAAAAATTGTTTATTATTCCGTACTCGTAAATTGAAAATGCCCAAATATATAACCAAAGTAAAATACGTAATGGAATCATCTATTAAATAAGAATGAAATTTTGAATCCAGAAATGACAAAAAAACTGTTTTCTCCCTTCTTGTTCCATCAAACATCATCAGACAGTATCTACAAGTAATTAAGTAAGGGGTATTAAATTATGAGAAAAGATTTTTCCTACCTTTTGTGTAAAAAAACTTGATGTACGAGACTCATAAGGTACAAATATTTGAGGTTAGTCTTGTATAACCGTTATATATATATATATATATATATATATATATATATATATATATATGGGTTTGATGATATCACCACATAAGCTTGAAGCCGTTCGTAGGATGTGGAAAATTGAATTTTTTGTAGCGTGTGAAAAATGCCATACCTGGCCGGGATTATATATTTAACTTTTTTGTGGAGATGATAACTGGCGCAATTCTGCGCCAATCACTTTCAAATTGATGCATAAAACATAAGACCCAAGATCTCGGTCGAGTTCATTAATGGGAAAAATCGACCATGGGGGTGGAATGGGAGCTTTTTCGAAAAAAATCTCTATAACGTTTTTATTAAGTAAAATATAGAATTATTTTAAAGTTCCTTCTATTCTTTGGATAAGGGCCTAAAACTTATGTATATAAAGTTTTTTGATAACCAGCCATTGGTCCAGGGGGGTGGAAAAATGGGGTTTTGAAGACAAAAAAACCATACCTCCCTTAATAGGCACAGTATCGAATCGGTTTAAAGTGGTCGATAGTCCTCTAAAGATTACCTAAAACTTTTGTCTGAAATAATTTTTGATAGGACCAACTCTTACGGCAAGGGATGACCAAAATATTGCTGGAATTGTAAGAAGGTGGGGCTTGCCGTATGCTAAACATGTGAAACTTTTTTCACATGCAACCATTGTCGTATCGAGTAAATTTGAAGTTTTTTTTAACTTTAAGGTGGAAATCTTTTTTATCCCCAAATTAGCACCGGTGAAATCTATCTCCGCCTTCCGGTGTGCCGAAAGGGATTTTTTTATATGAGAAGAAACTGATTACTAACACATAATTTTAAGGAAGGAACATTTTGGTCATTAGAATTTATATGACCCTTGATTTGAAAGATGAAACCAGTATTAACGTTAAATACCGTATGCATTCAAAAATTATCTATTCGTAATAAATTTAACGTCAAGATCCAGTTGTCTTCAACTTTATCACGCGGAAACTTTTATATAAATTATTAAATATTGCTTAAGGTATGGCAATTGGCAATTTATTTTTATGATGTGACAAGACAAAGCACAGTTATTTTCGAGGTAATTTTTTATTTTTACATAATTACAGCACTTAATCGTCCTGATAGGCTACTTAATTTTTTATTTCATTGCCAGCGTATGTGCCAGGCTGATAGACATCTCTACATAAGTAAGCTAGAATTATCAAGTTCAAAAAGTTTAAGGTCATAAAATATTGTGGGCGTTTAAATAAATTTTAAATAACTGGTTTCTTCTTTTTTTGTGTCTGTAAAAATAAATAAATAAATGATCTAAAAATGTGTATGCAGTTTAAAAATATGCAATATATAATAAATTAGTCCTTCATAAACTTTTTTTGCATAATTCTGCATTATAAACGTATGACTGTTTTTTTTATCTTTATATGTTGCTCTAAATAATATGATTTAAAGTGTAATTATGATAAACACACCCAATTTTTTTTTTATAACAGGTTTTTATTTTTTAGACATTCTTAAATAGACGAAATGGTCGACCTCGTTGAAGTATATGTTTATTTATTTTTTTCTAAATGCCAACAGGATGGATGCTATTTTAAAGTAAGGTTCAACAGAGATTTCAGTTGTTTTTAGCGTATAAACTAGTGAAATAAAGGTTTTCGCGTGTTTATAAGGAATGTTAGATTACATTGACGAGGTCAACTAGTTAAATCTATTCGGATCTTTTTCGTTAAGTGGCAGCGTTTGCGTTTCTGTTGGGAATAGTGTAAACGCGCCTCGGTAGAAGCTGGAAGACATCATTGTTGCATATTGCAGGCAACACCACAGTGACTGGTCCGCTGGCTGCGACTCGGCGACGCCAGATTATTGCCAAAGTAATAATAATTCTGTATTCGATTGAGTGTTATTGCTTACTTTAGCTACTTCAAATTATTATTTTTTCTACAAATTAGTATTTTTAATTTTATTTAATAATCAATGTACAATATACAGAAATAAACATACATAAAAACAAAATTAAAAACATAAAATAAGGAACTAAAAATATTATAGGCGTATAATACAGAACTATAGTAATGTAGAATAATACAAAATATGAAGGATAATTTATTCGGGCGGAATAAATTCCACAATACTTTGTTGAATTTGATTAATTTGTGATTTGATGAGCTACGTTCCATGTCTCAATCGTTTAGACTCACGACAGTATTTTCTGGAACAAACCCAACGCTCTTTACCTCGAGTGTACAATTTCATTTCGTACCCATTAGGCGAAGTGCATAAGCGTAAATTGTTGAAAACACCTTCGTTTTGCAAGAATTGAGTAGCTGTTCTGTTACTGTGAATGAATGTGACCGGGAAATTGGAGTAAATTAATTTTAAGAAATAAAAATTAATAAGGATATTGACAACGTTTCTATAAAAATAATGACACCAATGAATAAAGACTTCAACTCGCATGAATTATTTCTAAGGAATGATATATTGTAAATAAATTAATTACGGAGACGTGGCGGCGGTAATGACGCGGCGTGCGGCTATGATAATTCCATCCCACACCTAGGGCGCGTTTACACTATTCCGAACAAAATACAAATGCTGCCACTTAATTGAAAAGATCCATCTAAGAGAATTTTACCATTTTCTTATTAGTATTTTGTTTTTTCAGTCAAACGAACTAACGTAGTATTTTCCTAATTTTTTTCTTTTAAATGTGTTTTTTTATTCAGTCATGATTTAAATTGATGAGATTGATCGCTTCATTCATAAGAAATTACTAATGTAGAGTTGTAATCAGGGTTTAACTTACGTTAACTGTAAAAAAACATATTTTACTGAAATATTATTGATATTAAAAGCAGATTATTCTTTTTCCTTCAGTATTTATCGTGGTTTACCTCTTCGATTTATTTAAATGTAAAATTTCTTAAATGAAAGCAAAAATATGATTTTAGTCCCGGTTCCCTTAAATAATTTTGTAACAGTTAAACATAGCAAAATACGATTTACCATATGCTCCTACCTCAAAATGGTCTGTTTTCGAGGCCGTAATATCCCAAACTCCTCGAGGGGGGGAACTAAAAAATTTTAAATGTAAAGGATAGGCTTGTAAAAGATTATTTTAAAATTGTGTAGGCAATGGAAAACAAACATTTTGAACTAAAAAACTTCAGGTTAGAACCCTAATCAAAATAGTTGTCATTTAATGCTTTTCACTATTAGGTTTTTTCCTGTTTAGCCTCCGGGAATCACCGTCAGGTATTACTTTAGATGATGATTGAGGAGGTTATGTATAAGTGTAAGTGAAGTGTAGTCTTGTATAGTCTCAGGTCAGTCATTTCTGAGATGTGTGGTAAATTGTGACGCAACCACCAAAGAACTCCAGTATCAACGATCTAGTGTTGAAATTCGTATAAATGTAAAAAAGCCTTTACTAGGATTTGAATGTTGGAACTTTCGACTTCGAAATCAGCTGATTTGCGAAGACGCGTTCACCATTAGACCAAATCCGGTGGATCTCACTATTGGTTTTAAAAGTGGCTAACAGTACGAATTTCAAATAGAATTCTCATACCAAAAAATAGATCGTTTCAAAGTAGGAACATTTCCTAATTTAGATTCGAAAAATTTAGATTCGATTTTTTTAATGCTTCACTTTTGAGCAGAGAATTGTTGATCCTTTATTGAACTAGCTGTAAAAAATATTAAATAGTCACATTTTCGTTGTAGCGCAAAATTTTTTTACGTCAATTTTTTGTTTTAAGCTCTTTACAATTATGTACCATAGTTCTAACCTTTCTATTTAAAATTTTTGAGATGCCTCCAAATTAGCTTAGGTGAGTAGTGGGCTTATATCGAAAAATACAGATCGTTTTGAGGTAAGAGATTTTACTAAATTTCATTTTTATATATGTTTAATTATTAAAAGGAATTTAAAGGTTCCCATACTCTATTAACATATGGACAAAAGCCGTATTAATTTTCCTTCTGTCCGCTATTTTGTGTTTTTTTTCAATATAATTGTTTCTTAAGAATGGATTGAAATATCGCCGTATTTGTACCCAACACTCAGCTGCCCAACATATAACCTATTATAAAATTATAATAGATTAACAGATTATAATCATAATTCGATAAAATTAACATTTCTGGGGCTATTTTGATAAAAAAAATTTAATGGCTATCATTTTGGAACTTTTCGAAGGCATAATTTTCAAATGTATTGATTTTTTAGAAGATATTTTTGGGTACATATACACCAAATGTCATTAAGATATCCTCTCTTAAGATATAATTTATGAAGCGAGATATTGTCCACATGAGATTTTTTTTAATTTTGATTTTTTTGATTTTTAATAAATTCTTTAAGTTTGGCCAATATCTCGCGGAACACACACACACACACACACACTCTCTCTCTCTCTCTCTCTCTCTCTCTCTCTCTCTGTATATATATATATATATATACAGAAAAATAAATAAATTTATTTTTAATTGCTATGAATCACTGTTTTTCTTTTTGTTCCCGTTGAATACTTTTACAAAGATCTCTCTGTTCCCTTAGAAAGTGTTTTAATTTAACAAATACAATAAAAAATACAATTAATTTTTTTTTAAATGTGAAGATAGGTTTTTACTATCTCGATCACTGAAATAAAATTAAATATTTTGCTTCTACTAAAAGATAATTAAAATATTATTTTGGTACTAAATTTAAATATATTTTTATTTTTAAATGTAAACTGTGAATTTTTAATAATTTAAATTGAATCTATTATTTCTTTATTCATTATATTAAAATTTACTTATTCATAATTTTACACTTTCACTGAATCTTTTATGGATTTTTTCAAATGATTTAAATTTATCGTGATTAATTCTTTTTATCATTTCCATGTATAAATTCTATTTCTAACGTAAATAAATAGCCTACAGCAACTGGGCCAACTACTTTATATAATTTAGAAAGATATTCCAGTACTTTATTAACACGTTGTTACGTAAATTATTATTTTGTATGCATTTCAATAGATATTTTATTAGTGTTAGATAAATTATAATAACATAAAAGTTCCTGTTAAAATCTTTTAAGTAATAGATTTTAATGGAAGTCGAGTATTATGAAATTGTCTTGTCTAATAAATAATAATAAACAGACTAAATCTTTTTGTCTGTTGTAAAAGTTGAAAAGAAACTAGTCTTCTAATCTTTCATAAGAGGATGCTATTAATAATAGTGCTTAAAAATTGCTACAATTTTCATTATTCAATTTTTTAATATTTTAACGTTATTTACAATTTTAAAATATCTCATCTCTTAATTGTTCATTCAAAATTAGATTAAAAAAAAATATATTAACATATAACAAACAATTTTTTGAGGTTTTTTTCACTTGTATATGTTTTTATTCAGTTTATTTTATAAAAAGGAAGACGGTTAATATCCCAAACTTAGCCGGGAATCAAATCCGTTACAGGTTGATCGAAAACTAGCATGCTAATTATTCTACAGACTGTAGAATTTAAAAAATAAATAAATAAATAAAAAATAAATATTGAAAAAATAATTATTTATATATATATGTATGTATATAAAAGATCGAAAAAGACACGCACCATCTCCTACAATGGGTATAATTGCATGAGGTAACAATTCTCCATTAATTTAAATATTCTATGCGAAATTTTGTACATTAATTTAATTAATTCATTTTGATACATTTCTAGCATTCCCTTAGCGCCTTTACCCGCAATATATGGTTGCTTGCGTTTCTCGTCGCGATTAGAGGATATTTAGCCGGTCATGGTTGGCTTCGCTCACCCTTCCCGTTCAACCAGAGGCTCTGCCTCTTTGACCCCGCTGTGTTCATTAAATTCACGCTTGTGAGAATAATAATGATAAACAGTAATTAAAAACGGTTCAATTTATAAAAAAAAAGAAAATAGCAGTGTATTGTAATTTCTTCAGAGCGATAGTTTGGTAAGTACAGAACCCGAAACTTTGAGTGATCTAAGAATGTGGGTTTCAAAACAGTAGGCCTCCATCTTAAAAATATTAAAATATTAATAGCCCTCGTTGAGAGCTTTTCAACGATATATCATAAGTGGCTTGTTTTCATTGGTTCCAGAGTTATAGCCAAATAAAATTGTAATTAATGAAATATTTGGATCTTACAAGGCACATCGGTTCGAGTCAGACATCATCTCCTTTTTTTTTAATTTAAATATATTGATTTATTAATAATTATTAACCTCTGGTAAAAATATATTTTGTCCGGTTCTTAGAATTACCCGACAAACACCACTAGGAGGTGACTGTACATCGTTATTTTATATATATAGATAATTCTTTATAAAATATTGTCTTTTGAATTAAATCTGTTTAAAAATTAAGAATATTCTCAAAATTGCTTTATTTCAATTTACTGACGGCAATGTAAGATAATATTTTAAAAACAGTGAATTTGTATTTTCTTAAATTAAAATTATGCAAAAGAAATTTTCAGAAAAGTAAAAAAAGAGGAATACACGCTCTTTGAAATTATCTTTTTATTTCCTTGTACGAAGTAAAGGAAGTATTGTGATTGCGAAAAATTTCGGTTTTCAGATTTCAACGGAAATATCCATTTTGACCATCCCTGATTCCCTTTTGACTAGTTTCGGTCTGTACGTACGTATGTATCTCGCATAACTCAAAAACGATTAGCCGTAGGATATTGAAGTTTTGGATTTCGGACTTTGTAATATCTAGTTGTGCTCTCCCCTTTTAATTGCAATCGACTGAACCAAAAGTGTCCAAAAAAGCCGAAAATCCAAAAACATTTGGATTTTGGACTTTTTCTTAACTCCAGTAATAAGCCCTCATTGAGAGCTTTTCAACGATATATCATAAGTGGCTTGTTTTCATTGGTTCCGGAGTTATAGCCAAATAAAATTGTAATTAATGAAATATTTGGATCTTACAAGGCACATCGGTTCGAGTCAGACATCATCTCCTTTTTTTTAATTTAAATATATTGATTTATTAATGATTATTAACCTCTGATTATAAAAAAAGTTTTTACGATAAATAATAATTCATAATAACAAAAAACAAAAATATCAGAAGTTATTAGTGAAATAAAATTTTATGTACTTTTAATTTAAAAAAACAAAAAAAAACAAGTATATATGTAATTTAACAGGCGTACAAGGAAGTCATGTAATCTGCACATGAGATCTTTAAAAAAATTCTGTAAAACTATACTACAACCATTTTTCTTTTAAAAAAATAAATTATTATTAAGAAAATAGCATTTTTTAATAGAGTGAGTGAGTGTAATTAGCACGATAAGTAGTTTTTTTTCAATTCTTTAAATTTCTTTTTAGAAAACGTAGAAACATATAAAGAAAATTTTTTTTAATTTAGCTACAAAATTTCGAAATTTGAAGAAGAATAGACATTTTATTTTTTTTTGTTTTAACACAGTTAAATATCAATCGTATCTCGGAACAGTGAACAGATGTGACGAATATTCATGTTTGTTTTGATGGAGAACAGCCCAACAGAAATTAATTTTTCTATATTCTTTTTTATTTGTCTGACATCCTGTAACAGTTGTCCATGGATGATAATGAATTTTTTTGTGTTAAAAAATGCCAATTTAAACCCAGAAAACTCCAGATAAAAGGCATAGATGCAATCCACGTTCTAAAACTTTTTATAAACGTTTTTGTTTTATTTATTTTATTTGT
Organism: Lycorma delicatula; assembly: GCF_047948215.1. Lineage (NCBI taxonomy): Eukaryota > Metazoa > Arthropoda > Insecta > Hemiptera > Fulgoridae > Lycorma > Lycorma delicatula. The sequence continues at coordinate 147,503,174 of NC_134456.1, read as the reverse complement.
TGAGACCTACAAAAATGTTGCCTTTTCTAAAATCCATCGTTCGCAAAGTAAAAATCATAGAGAATCCTGTTTCTTTTAAAAATTAGAAAAGGAATGCAATAACGTGACGTTAAGAGTGTTCTGACAAGGGTAGTGGGTTAAGGCTTTCTGGAGTACGAAATTATGTATTATTACATTACGAGTTTCTTGATTCAAGTACACAGTATTATACAATAAAATGTGTGAAAAATTACATACTATTCAAAAATGTTTAAAATTTCACTTACCAAATTATAAATGTTCTATGTACTCTCCATCTGCTACACCGATAAGATCAAGACGATAACTGAATTTTTCCGTAGCAGACAATCCTCTGTTACAGAAGTTACTGCAGCTGAGATCCTAATTTGCAGCTTATACAAGTCAGCAGTTAATTGTAGAACATAAACACTTTGTTTCACAAATCCCCACAAACAAAGATTCACAAGTTGTAATGTAAATTCTCGGGGGCTAAGTGTGTAGTGCCAAGTCTTGGCTCTACACTCTACCCAACATCGAGGCGATATTCCATTTAGAATTCTACGAACTCTGTTTTGCCCATGTGGTGAGGCCATGTTGCTGAAAAATGAATCTTCATTTAGAGACAGCATTTCAAGATAAGAACTCCCTGTTACTGTGTTTTCTTAAAAAAAAGGAAAGGGCCGTAAATTTTTGTAAACGAAACCGCACAAAAAGCATTGAATTTCGCTCCTGCTGAACGATCTGGTGCAGATTCTCAAATTTTCATATGTGAACATCGTGAAGTGAAACTATACCGCTTACATGAAATGTTGCTTCATGATTAAAAATTAATCGCAGTAAGAACCTATGATCTTCAATCTCAATTAAGACCACATCACAGATAACTTTTCGTTTTTTTTTCTTTGTCACTTACACGAAGAGCTTGTACCGTTTGTAATCGGTGTGGCCTGAAATGTCAGCGTCATTGTAACACACACCAAACAGTCATATGAGGGATCGTAAGTTCTCATATGAACTTACGAGGAGTAGACAGTCGACAAATTCGAGATGCTTTTCAGCTTCGATGAAAAGCATCTCGAATTCGTTGTACATTCTTCTTTGAAGAGCGAGGTTGTTCATAGCCGATGATGGATCTACCTTGAAACGCTGACGAAACGCACGTTGAACCGTTATTAAACTCTGTCTTGCTGAATTGTAGAACACAATACGCCTTCTATTTACTAGACGCCATGTTATCTACGACTGTTAGTATATCTTCGAGCGCTAGTATTGCAGTCTGGCGGCCGGTATTTGAAACTCTAGAACGATCACTTTCAAATGGTGCAAATTTTATCACTGACTAAGCATGGTTACACAGGTGTATGGTTTTGAAATCGGATGGACTTTTTCGGGCTTCGCTGAAAAGCATTTTGAATTTTTTCTTCTTTGAAGAGCGTGGTTGCTGTTCAGAGCGTTATTGTGTTTTGATTACGTTATTATTATTTACCGATCAGAATAGAATATTTTTATTTATTATGAGTTTATTTCAGATGAATCAGATTTTGACAATTATAAATACGGTAAATGTTTTTCTAAAAACTTTATTGCAAAAATAAAATAGATAGATTATCTAACATCTATAGTTACAATGTTTTATTAAGTATTTATTTAAAAATGATATTTTTTACTTGGTATAACACACTATAATTTTTTTAACATTTATTTAAAATCTGTATTATCACTTTTCTCTTAATATTTCAGTTAACCTGTAATTTTATATTTCAGACAGGAAAATAATGATTTCACTATTATGTTATATATTTATAATACTGCATGTAATAATAGCTTTTGACTGAAAAAGAGAGAGTTACAAGGGAATCTGTTAATGTCTTCTACTACAAGAAGATAATGAACAGTAATAATCTTTGATTCTATAAGTAACTGGCAGACGACGTTTTAATACATTACAAAAAAAAAATAAATAAATAATAATAATAATAATAATAATAATAATAATGAATAAATCGTAATAAGGAAACGAATAACCAGGCTTTATTACGTTTTAGTACATTTGTCTAAACATGTTGCGAATAGCACGCAGGAAGTAATAATATTTGTAGTTTTTTTTACTAAAACGGATATCTGCCTGTTAAACTGTTATCAGAGTATACCTTTTCTTGAAAATTACTACAAAAAACTAAATTTTTTAAAAATATCTATATAATTACATTTAAAAAAGTAAAAAAATGCTGGCAGACTTAGGAGGAAAATTATTAATAAGTCTTTACCTTTAATAACTTCCTGGATTCGCTTCGGTATATATACCTTAGAGATATTAAATTATAAAAAAAAAACAAAAATGATTGTACTCTTTGAATAAAATTTTGAGATATGCTATCCATGGTGACTGTATCTCTCCAAACTCTCGAACGATTTTAAGCAAAATTAAATCAATAACCCACATACAGACGTGATATACAAAATCTGATAAAAATCGCTTAATCCAGTCTGAAGATAGCAAGAAAAACGATAATTTATGAAAAAGTAAAAAAAATACGCTTATTATCCCCCCTGAATAAATTTACCCGAATGCATAACAAAAGTGACATATTAATGTAATTGAATCTAATTAATACAAAATAAATTAATTAGAAAAAAGTTTTTTTTTTATCTTACCCCTCCCCCTTTATGGTAGTTTAAATAAGACCAAACACCATCAGAAAATAGCTTAGCAACCTAAATGGTATTAAATTATATAAAAATGTTTACTTATCTTTGAGTATAATTTTGAAATACGGTACTCGTAACATCCGTCATATTCAGCCCCTTTAATCGATTGTAATCAAAATTAATTGACATCAATTCCCGTACACAGAAATCATTGTTACGAATTTCATTCAAATCAATCCATCCAGTTTGGAGATAGAAAACAAAAATAAGCGAACATACATACTTCCAAAATTTTACAAGTTAAAATTGTATTTTTTTTGTTAGGGATTCATTAAATATAAAAAAAAAATATATAAAAATATGTTGACGTGCAAAATTTGACATATTACTATAATTTTCATTAAATTGTTTATTTATAATTACGCAGTATAGCTATAAACCGAAACAAGTTACATTTATTTGTTAGTAGACAGACGTGTAAGAAGGGATAAAACCCTCGAGGGCTGTTGTATGTAGGTTATGCAAGTAGTGGCAATCCCGGGACCTGAGCTAGATATAACCTTTATTTTGATTTACATCCCCCTCCATAAAACACAAATTAAATACATCATACGGTATGCAATATTTATTATATATATTCACTTTTACAATATTTAAATTTAAATAAATAATAAAAACAAGAGGTATATATTAAAGTTTAAAAAACACGACTGTAAAAAAAAACATTGCTTACAAACATTGGTGTGTAACATAAGCTAATATTAATACTAGTGTAGAATACTACTCGTAATATAGGATAATTTAAGAGTGTGCGAGTGACAATCGGTTATGCCATTGAGTTGTTATGGTACACATACATACATACACACACCCAAAATACATTGCACTCCTTTTTGGGCAGTCGTGTAAAAACACTAGTAAGATAACAGCTTCACATGTATGATACAAGGTTTTCGAATTATTCTGATGACGCGTTGAGATGCGAGTTATTAAAATACCACTCACTCATCTGATAGATTTTTTAAAATTTATGTAAACATATATATATATTTATTTATTTCTATAGCCGATGACACTCCCGGTAACGTAAGGATTCCAACGCATACATCTAAATATGTTCAGCCGTTGAGCTGCTATAGTGGAACAAACATGCATATACCCAAATACATTACAATGCCTTTTAGACAGCCGTGTAATAACACGTAACCTCTTTTTCAGAAATAGCCTTTGGATATTTAGAAATAACAAAAATGAATCGTATTTACCTTAAATATAGATCTTTGAATTGATCCTTCACCCGATGTTAAATGATTCATAAGGATGGTTTTTAAAATATCACTAAAGACAGGATTTCAGAATTAAAATTATTTTTAATGTTATTTATTTAGTTATAAAAGCAGTAGAGTCTTCTTTTTTTATGGTTGAAATACGAAGAATTGATACATTCTGAAAAAAATAGCAAACCTGATGTGGGATATGAACCCAGAATCTTCCGAATGAAAGACGAAGACTCTACCCCCTTCGCCTCGGGGGTCGGCCGAAAATTAATATTAAATTAATGTATCATAACTATCGTTTTTCGGGAAGCCTATGTTAGGCACTAGTTACTTCTGAAAATGGTATAGACGTTCTCAGTCGTAAACATTTATTCCACGCTAGGTTTACCGAGAAAGTAAAAAGTGAAGTGACTTCCTGCTGTCTTTTTGTCTGAGACGAATATACTGTTTACATCGTCATGCTTAACCGAGTGACTGCTTTACTCTATTTATTGTAGTACTAGCTATATATAAACATCGTTACTCTAAGAGAAAGTAACTCCGATTATTTCTTAGACGCTTTAAATTGGTCATAGCTGTAAGAATTGACCGAGACAGATAATCTTGATTTAGTCATACTATATTGTGTAAATCTTCTTACATCTTGTGTAGCTTTAGTTAATTTGAGGCCAGTAGAGGCGATGCAGCTTAATCTTAAAATTAGTCATAATCTAGGAGTGAATTAGTTATTTCGAAGTTTATTAAAAACAAAACATTAACGAGTGGCAAATTTTAACTAGGTATTAAACGAAACTGTTTAGTATTACAAAACAAAATAATTAAATACAAAAAAAATTAAAAAATACAAACCCAAACAATTAAATAAACCGTTGTATATGTCTTCCCTCAGTGGCTCGGGACTCTGCCCGACGTGTAATATTTTTGTTGACTTTCCGTATTTCAACAGGGTTGTTTTTTATTATTTGTAACGCACTAAGAATTCTAATAACTATAATTTTCTCTTGTATTACACTTTTGTACATATACTAATGATTTCAAGTGGTCCCACAGATAGTAGTCCAGAGACGTTAAGTCAGGGGACCTGGAGGCCAGTTAAAAGATCTGCCATGCCCGATCCACTCGTTCAGAAAATTCGCATTTAAATGTCATCTTACTGCTAGAAAAAAGTGTGGAGTTGCTCTATCGTGCTTCTTCATATCAGAGAACATATTCCGATAAATCTGGCAAATTATTAAGCAAAATGTTTGTCTGAAGCACGCGAAACGTTCTCATTGAAAATAAATGGTCCCAGTATTTTGTTTCCTAGAATACCGAACATTTACGTAGAATCTGTGTCGGTATCTAGTTTCGACGGTGCCGTGTGGATTTTTGTGACTCCCGTATGTGACGGTATTTTGAATTAATAATTCATTTTCAAACAAATATTACTTAATCGGTAAAAAAAGAAGAATCCTCGTTATTAGCATTGCCCGAAATACAGTGAAAATAATTTAAACTTTCAGGAAGATCTCTAGGAAGTAAATTTTGTACCTTTTGTAAATTAAAAGAATGGAGTTTATCTTTACGAAATATTCGCCATACCTTACTTTGTGTTAAGCCAGATCGGTAGAAATTCTTCTGGTATTAGTTATTATTGCCAACTTATGAAATAGACTATTTCAAACAAATTTATATAAAATTAATTTTTAATTAGCTTTAAAGACGTGTTAATATATTGGTTTATTTGATTTTTCAATTTTTTTTTCAAATTTTGATCGTTTAATGTTTCTAAAATATTTAATCCTTTTTTTTTTGTAATATCGAATTTTTTTTCCTTTAATACCTAATTAAAATCTGCCACGTTTCGATTCGTTTTATAAACTTCAAAAGTTTTACATTTGTAATTATTTTGTGTTGACTTTATTCATACCATTTTACTGTGAATCAAATTTTGTACAAGTTTTGTTTAAAATTCGATGTGTTTATTTAACAAAGTTATTTTACGCTTATCATAAAATAGTGTGCTTTTCGATCCCAATCTTTTGTCTCTTATCCCAGATTTCTGGAAAACTACTAAAAATACAGTTCTCAGATTTATTATTTTTTTTTTAGTTTGTTAGGTCAGATTTCATATAAAACCTCTAAACTTATTCTTTAATTTTGGTCCCAAGAAATACATTCTGGCTTAATTTTACCGATGGGGTAGAAATCAGGAAGAAATATTTTGCCAGCTGACTCGCTAACGAAGCGTTTCCGAACCTTTGATTATATAAACGTTCTTCTTTATTTTCACTAGTGGAACATGACTGAAAGTTTGTTACATTCTTCTTGAATCACCCAGGCGAACGCCGGAACCAACTCAGGGGCTCCTTGTGGCCTCCCGGCGCCTACCCCAGGGCCGCAGAGCTCGCTTCGCTCGCCATTCCCGTGTTGTAAGGGGTCGGCGCCTTGGACATCCACAGAGCTCGTTTTGGTTGCCACTTCCCTTTACTCAGAGGGCTCCGTCTCCTGGATCCCCGCACTGTTCCGTTATTTCATGAGTGTGAGAATAATACTGATGAATAACAGTTAAAGTATTCAGGCTTTATAGAAACCTGAGAAAGAAACTAAATGATAAAAGATAGAATAATGGTAGTTATGGTAAGTAAAGTACACACACTCTGACCACGAAAAGTTCATAACATTTCTTTGCTATGGAGGCAGAAAAATAATAATGATGTAAATGGATTAATCTTTTTTTTTCATTAATGAATATCTTTAATTTACAAATTGGGGGTGAAGAAATAATGAATATTTTAAATATTTTAACCTTCAAGGGAGCTAGGGCTTCGGTCTATAGTTTAAAACCTTTCATATTATAATACGAATATATCCAGAAAATTTTAGAGCAATCGATCGGTTGATTCTTCGAGATAAAATATATCTAAAATCCTTCTCAGAAATGCCAAGAAACACGGGTAAAAATTTGGTTTTGATTGATCGAATAGTTTTTTTTCTTTATCCCTAACAAACAAAACCCTTTTCGTCTTCATATACTAGTGTATAGATATCGATATAGAAATACAGAAATTTTAAGTTCCAACTTCTGTGAATATTTTTAATTAATAATAATTTTAAAAAATCAAGTAACGCACCGAAATTACATCTACTATTATTTAAGTTGGTTTTTTTTACGGAACGTGAATTTGTTATTACATGTTGGCATTTTTCCGTACTTCCCATTCTTTACTATCTAAAATTCTACTTCACTGCTATACTTCAGACGTTTCAGGATGTAAGTTTTAGAAATTCCAGATTGCATAACTATGGGTTGTAAGGGACGCAGAAAGAGTACTTTCACATTATTATAATCTACAGTTAAGTAAATTCTAATTATTATAAACAATTTTTATGATAAAAATTGGAGACTCAAATTTTATTTTTTCTCTTTTTATTGATTTCAAATTATTTATTTATCAAATGATGTAGTGGTTTATCGAAAGTAAGAATATAGTATACATGTTATGTTATCCTACACAATGTATTTTCTTTAAGAAGAACCGCTTTCTTTGCGGTTTTTTTGTTTTATTATTACATTATATGCTTTATACTTGACCTGTATGGTGAACCACATTTTTTTGTATCATATAAAGTTCATTTTTATTTTCATCTTCTACGTCGAAATTTTATATATATATATATATATATATATATGAAATGAGTATTATTTATTTAATCATTGCGTAGAATCACGATTTAAAACATTGTGGCTTTGTGGGATTATGTTAATTGCTGGAGTACCGTATTTTCTTGCCAGGAGAAAATAAAATGAGTAGTTTAAGTAAAAATTATTTTTATATTTAAGTCTTAAAACATAGATTTTTGAAATTAGTTTTTTTTACTGTTGCGAGTTTTTTTGTAATCGTTATGTTATATATTTTAATAAAGGATTATGTATCTTTGCGTTGGTTTTTACGATGCGTTTACCTGATTAACCAGACACTTCCCCCTCTGAATTAAAGCATTGTATATAATATTGAACAATAGTAAGCACTGTTTAAGCACTGAGTAATAATGTGTTCATTAATTCCAGTTTGAAAAGGCGGCATTCATTTTAGATTTTTTATTATATACCATAGTCTTATTTATAAATTTTATTCAGGTAAAATACTTAAAGGACAAGAGAAACTAATCGGAGTTGCTTTCTCTGAGAATATTGATGTTCATTTTCCGACCCTATGGTGAATATTTGTATTTGTACGGCTAAATGTTATTGCATCTCGTTGCCCCAAGCTGAATATATCGAACACGAGCTGAGTATACTACACAGTAGTATATTCGGTTCGGTAAAGAAGAAAACGGAAAGCTATCTTACTCTACAATTTCCGGAACAGAAACCGAAAAGTGCTCAAAATTTTCACGGCGGATGAGACAACGTCTAAAAAAGATTCTAAATGAATTTACATTCTTGCAATTTTTAAAATAACTCGGCGGATTGTTAAAAATCTTTGGGCTATATACGTGAAAAATCTTCGAAAATACTTAGCAGGCGTAAAATTTCCCACTTCTAATAAAGAAAATTATAAGTACCTTATAAATTATACAGTTGTCTGAAAGGGAGTAAGTTTAGAAAGTAAAAGAATGGGAATGAATGCTTAATGGACTGGCATTCTTCGTAAAGTCTGCTGATCTCTGTGGCGGAGTACAAAAACTTGTCGCACAAAATAGAATTTATTAGGTTTGATGTACAGTAACTTCATTAAATTTCCAGTAAACAGTATTGTATAAACAGTGAAGAAAGACATTTGACATTTGTAATAGTAATTTTGTTATACGTTTTTATTTGTTTACTTTTACTAATTGACTTCGTTTTTAGATATTTTTCAGTAGTGATGTGACTTATTTTGGTGTAAAATTACAATACAATATTTTTCTACTACGTTTCAATCTGCTTTTAATAAAAGTCAAATATCTTAAAATCTTCTACACGTTCAGTTGTCTTTAATTACACAAATTCTCTAAGAATTAAATTCAATAAAAATTTTATTAAAAAATTTAATTTAATCCCTTTTTACTTCCTTGTACGAAGTAAAGGAAATATCAATTTTGACCATCCCTGAATCCATTTTGATTAGTTTCGGCGTGACGTCTGTACCTACGTACTCAAAAACGATTAACCGTAGGATGTTGAAATTTTGGATTTAGGACTGTTGTAACATCTAGTTGTGCAACTCCCTTTTGATTGCAATAGACTAAACCAAAAGTGTCCAAAAAAGCCCAAATTCCAAAAAGGTTTGAATTTTGGACTTTTGCTTAACTCTAGTAATAAGCCCACTTTGAGAGCTTTCCAACGGTATATCATAAGTGGTACCTATTTTCATTGGTTCCAGAGTTATAGCAAATAATATTTTAATTAATAAAAATAATATTTTAATTAATGAAATGTTTGGATCTTATAAGGGAAGGCACATCGGTTCGAATCAGACTTCATCTCCTTTTCTTTTGTTAACTTTTTTTTTTTATTTAAATATATTCATTTATTAATAATTATTAACTCGTCATTGTCAAAAAATTTACAGTAAATAATTATTCAATAATAACAATAAAAATATATATGAATAAAAAGAAGTTATTAGTGAAATAAAATTTTATGTACTTTTAAATATGTGTATACGTAATTTAACAGGCATTATTACATATATGTATATGTAACAGATTTGGTGAAACATCTGATTATTTAATATTAATTGAAAATTATAATTTAGAATCACATTATTTTTTAATTTTCTAGTTTAATTTCTGTTTAATTTTGTTCAATTGTTCTGGAATTTCTGTTTAATTTTTATCTACATTAAAGTTACCTGGAGAGTGATTGAAAAATAGACCCTCATAAGAACAACATATACACTAAGACATAAATGCCCCATCTTTAATTAATTGCAAAAGATTCTTATCTTTTAGTTCATTACTCCTCTGATATTGTCGGACAATATTCTCCCTAAGTCGGATTGATCATCAATTCGTTTATTTGTTTTTTGTTGCCCAATTATTTAATCGCTCTTTGGTTTGATATAATTCTTCTGATCTTAATTTGTGAACACGTTCTCTAGTTTTCAAATTTTTTCTCTATTTATAATATCATCCTCTTTTAATTTTTTTATTCTTTCATTGGTCTTCATGTTTTCTTCCTCTTTGTATTTATCCTCTTCTCTTAATTTTTTTATTCTTTCTTTGTTTGCAACGTTTTCTTCCTTTTTTCATTTTCCCTTATTTTAACTTTTTTTTTTTTTTTTTTTTTTAATTTAAATATATTAATAATTGATTAACCTCTGATTGTAAAAAAGTTTTTACAATAAATAATAATTTAATAACAATAAGAAAAGAAAAATTAAAGAAAACCAATAATTATTAATGAAATTTCATTTGATATAGTTTTAAAAATTTGTATGTATAATTTAATAGGCGTACAAGGAAGTCACGTGGTGTCCACATTAGATTTTTAACGAAATTATTGTACTAAAACTTTAAAAAATTGTATTTTGACGTTGTGACACCAATTTTTTGTGTTTTATCATAATTTTCTTAGAAATTACTAACATACGGTTCTGGAATACATTTTATTTAAATTTTTCAGGTCAAAACCATATGAATCCACATATTTATCTCTTAATTAAGTTCCAAGAATTTAAGTACGGCTTCATATTACCCTTGGAGCAGAAATCAAGGCGAAATTTTTCGCAAGTTATAACTCGAAAACGAAGCGTCTCCGAATCCATTTTTGTATAAACGTTTTTTTTTATTTTTACTGGAAAATGCATTCTGAAATCCATTTTTCCTGAAACATTTTATATATATATATATATATATTCACAAAGAAACCTCGCCAAATAAAAACATTCTGTTTATTCAGTTTTTCAGATCAAACACCATCGAATTTATCCCTTAATTTAAATTCCAAGAATTTCAGTATGGGTTTATTTTATTCTTGGAGCAAGAAATCAGGACGAAATTTTTCGCAATATATAACTAAAACACGAAGCGTTTCTGAACAAATGTTTATATGAATTTTTCTTTTTATTTTCATCTATAGCACAATTACTAAATTTTTCTCTATCTCTGTGAGATATTGTATATATCCAAAAATTTATAATATGTTAATTCAACCTAATTTTAAATGTTCTTTTTTTTAAATTGAAATTATTGTGTTAAATCTACATTACACAATCTAGTAATACAATCCGTTAACGTAAGAAAATTCAGTTATAGATAACAAAATATTCAGGCTCTTTGTTAATAGAGGAAAACTTGATGTGATGAATTTTGTCACCTTCTATTTTATTTAATCTGCTACAATTAATTACATTTTAAATATATTTTATGAATTTTATTTATTTTCCTTCTAAAATATGTTTTTAAACACGTTATCATTTATCCCAACCCCTACTTCTCAATATCATTCATTTACAATGAATAATTTTACTCAGAAATTTTTCACGGAAATAAAGTTATTCATTTAAATTTCGTCTGAAGGTTTTATAAAACAATAAAAAAATAATCATTCTATTCAAAAAAGATTTTGTTATTCTATAACCTGATCTATCCTCATTACAATAATGTTTTTCACTGTATTCAGTTAATAATGAAATATCCCTTATATCTGTTTCTAAAAAAAATCCCATAATTTACAGAACCCTAAAATATAAATCGTATTGGCAAAATTCTGGTTAATATCACCCCTTTAATATAAATTTATTTAACCATCTAATGGTTCAGCAATAATTAATTGGTTGACATACCTGAAAATACAATGAAACAATAATAAATCAGAAAAGTAAGAATTTAAAAACGAAGTAAAATTCTGCAGTAAAAAAAAAGTAAATATAAAGTTCAAATATTTAACGAAAAATATTATGTACCATTAAAGATTCTTGCGGGTGATCTTTCTCGATTACTAGAACGTATTCATTAAAGTAATAAGAGTTAACAGGTAAATGTTTGATAAAATGAGTTCTTTTTTCGAATAAATCTTTTCCCGGTAAAATTATATTGTATTTATATGAAACTTTATTTAATTTTTAAAACTTTTATAATAATATAAGGTAATAAAAAACACATACCTAGTTAGATCTCATGTATATACAAAATATTCTTTGATGATGTTATTTTGATGATGATGAATAATAAACGCCTTTTAATATTCACAACACTTATATAATTTAGTAATAAATAACACACAACTGCATCGCTCCCTGGTCCACTGTTAGACCTACACTGAACCACTGACGACAGGTACAGGTTACGGTCCACCACAACCACTTCAGCCACAACTCTACACACCTCCTTCTGCTCTGTACTTTTACTTTCGCTCTCTTGCACCCACAATCAACAATGTCACTGACAATTAAATAATTATATCTCAGTTTCCTCTCACATTACTATTTTAATAACGCTTTGTTTATTTTTATTAGATTTAATATAACATATATCATTACCCTTTAGCCAGGCTTAATTCTGTTTCATACTTTCCTCGAAAGTGCTAGTAAGATAAAATATTAAAAAAAAAGAATACCGTTCGCTTGAAGATTGGTTGTAATGATCTTATTTTGTTCAACTTAATCTTCCAAGAATCAATGAGCGAGATTGATGAGCTGGTAATTTTACGAGAGGAAAGAAAAATATATTTTTTATTTTGCAAATATCTCCAAAAAATAATTTATTATTAAAAAAAAGCTAAGAAAGCTTTGTTTATAAATTCTCCTTTAATTTGTGTGTGTGTGTGTGTTTTTTATACTGTACAAGAAAGATTATATTGTGAAATAATATCCTTTTCAAAAACTTTATCTTAATGTTCTATTTTTGTGATTTATTAAAAAAAACCAAGTCTGACGTAACGATAATTTTTTTGTTTAATATCTTTTTATTTATAGTCGCATCAACAATTAGTTATTAGTGACTGGAGTGTAACTGTAAATATACCGATAAACGTTTAGTCCTGAACAGACTCAGGCCGACATTTCTGAGATGTGTAGTTAATTGAACCCCAACTACCAAAGAACACGACTATCCACGAACTAGTATTCAAATCCGTGTAAAAGTAACTGCCTTTACTAGTACTTGAACCTTAGAACTCTCGATTTCCAAATCAGATTTACGATGCCGAGTTTCACCACTAGACCAACGCGGTTAGTTAAAATAATTTTTAATTAAAAAAATAACTTGGTTTAACTTGTTTCGAATTTAATTTATGTATAAAAAAAAATGTAATAAAATTCTTAAACAAGTATCATTTTTGAGGTTTTGATTTTACGAAAAAATGTAAAAATGTGTTATTTTTAAACGGATTAGAAAGAACAGTAATTCAAAACATTCTTTTTCAATCATTTTTTTTATACAGCAACAAAACAAAAACTAAACACAATGAAATTTTATAAGCTTTAAAAAATTTTTCTAGCATTTTAAAAAAATTAAATTTTTATTTAAGATGCTCTCTATATTATTTTGTTTGGATAGGTATCTTCTTAATATTGTGTATTTTTTTTTAGAAAACGTATTTAGAAAATTTTATATTTTTGAAAAGTAAAACTTACATATCTCTCCGATAAAAACGTATGGGGCGATGGTTTGTTTGCTGTATGTGCTCATATTTTTATTTTGAATGTAGCTCACGAACGATTTGTCTAAAATTACATTTGTGTTTTAGGATTAAAAAGTAAAACATCGACGTTAGAGCTGCGTTAAAAATTCACAACTCTAGAAACAGCTAAAAATGGTCAGGATTTTTAAGCTTTTCATAGTAAAGGTTTTTGTTGTTAGTAAGCTAAATCCATAAACGTTATTTAGTTACAATTGGCAAAATCATGTATAATGAAACATAAACCATGTAACATTTTCGCGGCAGGCTCTAGGTCCGCCTTCCTTCTAGTTCATTAATAAATAAGCCAGCAAAAAATTGCATAAATTTCTTGAAAAAATGAGGATAATTTTATAAAAATCGTTTAATCCAGTCTGAAAATATTAATTAAAAATAAAACTAACGAAAAAAGCAAAAAAAAAAATTAAAAATAATAATAGTAAGGATTCCTTTTTTGATAATTTTACGGTCAGATTCCATTGATGAATTTCTACACCCGTAATAGTTTAAAACTGTTGTAATTTCTAATGGCTGCTTTTCGTTGTCAAAGGAAAGTAAAAACTTTCTTGGTAATTTTTTAAAAATTTTATTTAAAAGTTGCAAGGAATATTTCCTATTTGAATTATCCTTAAAATCACTGACAATATTGAACCAAAAAAACAAATATCTATCAGTATTCCCAAACTGGTAGACAAAAATAGCTTGTGTGACTTTAGCATGAAACAAATTCTTTCAAAAACAGACGAATGTCATTGCAGTGCATAGAAGGCACTAAAGATATTACACCAGAATCATGCAATCGTACTCCTGCAAAGTCTTCATGTGTACTAGCATTCACATCTGAATGGATGTTGCAGTCTTTTCTTCAGAGATTACTGATAATAAAATTACTGTTTCTTTAAAAAGTGATGATTACTGGCTTCATATTTTGGATTCTCCTACACCAACTAATGAGGTGAAGAATGTGAATATACTGCACAATATGTTTCATCTGATTTTTTATGACAAAACTGATACCAAATTGCATAATAAAGAAATTAAAAAAAAAGAAAATCTGGATAAAAATAAGAAATTTATTGATCTACCTATTCAGGAAGAGCATAAATATGAATTTTTGTATGATTTTTTTCACTAGCAGAAGCCAAAAGAAAATTTATAAAATTAAGTTTAGAAATTTGTCATGGTAAACAGAATCATGTAAGTAGTAATAAACCAGTAACATTAAAACACAGCTATGCAATGTATTCAGGCACTAGACAGCTGTCATTATTTCATTTCCATTATTTCATCCAGCAGATTTAACTGAAGAAATAACAGAAAAAAGTGTCTCAAGGTATAGATCTTGAGACAAACTTATCATGATTCTGAAATTAATTTTTTTAAAGCTTTGTGCAAGGCTTATAAAAAACTTGAAAAAATAATTAAACCTTTATCGGAACCAAAAGATGATAATAATGATAATGAAAGCTTTGGAAGTCACAGACCTTCATCAGATAATAAAAATAATAAAAGTAAAAAAGCCAAAAGAAACAGTGACCCAGAACAAGGAAAGGAACAGCTGACTACCAATTTGCTGTCTACTCTTGGAGGCTTGTCAGATCAAAGCGACTGTATCTCAGATGAAGATCAGTGAATATAAAAAAATGCAGCTGATACAAAAGTCATTGAATTGTACTGACCAGAAGACAGAACGGAGGGAGTGGTGTAGCGACCTGACACGCTATGAGGCGGGATCTTCTCCCCTCGGGGGGGAATCGAGATGACCAGAAGACAACTCATCAAGTCTAGTAAGCAATAAGGTTCAAAAAATAATATTCATCTTTAAGTACTTTTAATATTTATTATATGGTGCTCTTTTTACTGTGTTTCTGTCCACCCTATTTTTTTCAAGTGCTTTGCAAATCAGAGCGTGTATTTTGGCTTATTTCCACAGAATATTTTATACAATTCTCTCAGATGTGAATAAATATGTTGTTCTTATCTTTTGTACCAGCAAAATTGTAATAATTCTTTTTATCTGGTTTATTTTTTTTTGCTGGTGTTTGCAGGTAGTTTCTTCTCTATTTGCTCTTTTTGAATTGTGATTAATTCTATATATATACATACATATATATATATATATTTTTTTAAATAATCATAATGGAGGAAATCCTATCAATAAAACACTGATATTTCTATACATTATCAATCAATGATAATATTGAACCAAAAGGACAAATATCTTCTATCAGTATTTCTAAACCAGACTAGAAGAAAATAGCTTCTTTTATAAACTTTCTTTCAGATTCTGCTAGTTCATAAAAATCACACTTAGGCACCTCCTGAAAAAGTAGATTAATAAAATTCATATTTTTATTCAGATTTTCTTATATTTTTTTTTTTTTTTACTTTCTTCATTGTGCAATTTAGTATCATATTTTTGCTCACCAGATGAACCATATTCTGCAGTCTGCTCACCTTCATCACTATCATTTATAATACCAACTGGTGTATAATATTTACAAAAAAGGGGAAGTTCAGTCAAAGTTCAAAAAGAGTGTTATTGTCATGATACCAAAGAAAGAAGGAGCAGATAAATATGAAAATACAGAACAATTAGCTTAACTACTCATGTATCAAAAATCTTAACTAGTATTCTGTACAGAAGAATTGAGAGCAGATTGGAAGAAGTGTTAGGAGAAGGTCAAGTTGGTTTCAGGAAAAATATAGGGACAAGGGAAGCAATTTTAGTGCTCAGATTAATAGTAGAAGGAAGATTAAAGAAAAACAAACCAACATACTTGGCATTTATAGACCTAGAAAAGGCATTCTATAACGTAGACTGGAATAAAATGTTAAGCATATTAAAAAATTGAACTTCAATATTGTGCATTTTCCAGAAAATGTCAAATTTGTTTGATTGTCACAAACAAGCAACTAAATGCACTCATCTGAAACTTTGCAACTTGCCACCTAAAGGATAATTCCTGACAAATATCATTGTCATTTGTCATACTTGCACCACCTCTGCATCAGGCCAAGAACTTTCCAAATGACCTTAGTAGTATACTGTATTCCAGTATAGCTGGAAAAGTAAAAATATAGTTTTTGAGACAGAACTGATATCAATTGAGAATTAAAGTGTAGAACCATGTTTAGAGAAACTAATGTTTTGTTTTTTTTTAATTAGTTGGGTAAAATTAATTACTTTTTAAAGTAAATTTCATAAAAATTTTTACTTAATTGCTTACGAATTTTAATTATTTATTTATCTTAATACAATACATTTCTATTATTTCATTTCAATATTATTTTTCCAATAGCTGTAGACTGTAACCTTTTCTCTTTTTATGTTTATTAATTTTTTTTTCTATCTGTGTAAAGAATTGAGAATTTTCTATGCTTGTCTTGATTTTTTGGGGAAAATTCTTGAACAGTTCCTTTTTGTTATCTGTAAAATAGTACATCTGCCATTCTCTGTGATCTGTGTAATGTTCTGATTTAAATAAAATATTTATTTATTTATTGATAGTAACTTTAACCTTAGGGGCATATTGTAACATTTGACAGTTCATTTCTGAATAATCTAGTGTTTGTAACTTTTTAATCCCCTTGTACTGATTTTATTAATGTTCTACATTTTTCAAAGATCAAGTACAAATAAATTATTGTTAGTATCTATTAAGTTGTAAGGTGATCTGAACATTTCTACATATATTTATGCATTAAGTATTTTACATTCATATTCTGCCACTTCATTTTGAATTCCATAGTAAGCTGGCTTAAACCTTGAACTACTTATACAAATAATGTCACAGTATCTAACAGATTGTTGTTTCATAGTGTGATAATGTGATAATACAAATGACTGATATTGCAAATTACTATTCCATTTAAAGTCATGTCAATGTCTATTATTTTTAATGTTATTTTAATTTTTTTTAACTTGGCCATCTAGATCTCATGTAATCCGCAGAATTAAGATTAAGATTATTCACAAAAATTTAAATTTTCAAAAAATCTTACAATGAAATTTTAGGCATTTAAATTTACATTAACATACATATATATATATAAACATTTAGCTATAAAGAGCTCTAAATGGGGAACTTTTCCTCTATCTTTGGCACATTTAAAATCTGTATTTTTTTCAATATTGTGACTGACCTACTTCATTTTCTTAAATGGCAATCCCTAACTGTTATAACATTTTTGGATTCTTCGCATAACTCTAAGACTTCTTTATTCTTGAACATTTTCCCTTATACACAGCTGTTTATAGCTGCACCTTATCTTCAGTTGTACATTTCAACAATTTGTACTGTATAAATTGAATTCAAATCCACAGTGCTGTAATCTTACTCTTTTGTTATTGTTTCAATGGAGGTATTCAAGATGGAATTATTGTAAACAACAATTATTTAATATAAATGACAGACATAATTTTATTGTAAATAACAATTATTTAATACAAATGATAGATGTAATTTCTAAACAGGAAAATGAAAGTCATAAATTTTCAAATTGAAAATCCAAAAGTGTTGAATATTTGATTGTATCTACTTTTTTTTATTGTGTTTGTAGAAATGAAATGACACTGTGTGTCACTGTATAACACATTTTTTAAAAGTGAGCTTCTCACGGATGGTTGTTAATTTATTTTCATAAAAATTTTACTTGTGTAATAAAATATTTATCAATATTAAATTTATTCTATTTTAAAATTAATATTATTTATTTTTTCTAACTTGTAATAAAATTAGTATCTGCCAATTTTTTAGAATAACAATATTTATTTTTGTAAATTGTAATGAAAAAAAAAATTGTCACTTTACTTTAATTTACATTTAACTTATATGGTTCATATTGTTGATAAGTAAAACTGGAGAGGACGTGTAGTTCCTGAATGGTTGCGTTGCGTTTAGGGGAAGATTAAAATTGTCTTGGAATTATGCGATGCATTAAAAATAATGTAAATATTAAGGATTGCCATTTTAAAAAAAGTGAAGTTGGTCGCCACACTGGAAAAATTGGTGGAGATTTCAAATATGCCAAAGAGTACTTCTAATACATTCAAAAGTTGAAGATAGTTCATGGCTTTTCTAGTTTGTAAGATTCTAATTGTGGCACACTTGAACAAATACCCAGAATATAAATAAATGAAAAAATATGCAACAATAGTATAGAACAGTAATTTTTTTTGTACGTTATGCATTAGCACCATTACTGTTACCAATTGATTATGAAATATACTGCAGTTAGTCTGCCATACTTCACTGTGTAGGGCAAGAGGAACAAAAATAGCTCTGAGTCTTTGCATATTCTTACTTCTGCAGGTTAACTTTTCTACATTCACAAATTTAGTGTCATGATACTTTATTTGTACTCTGCTAATGTATAATTGTTTTTATTACTATTTTCTCTGTGTAAATAATTTTATACAAAGAGATCCAAAAGTCGCAAACATCAAAATTAAAGAGTCTATAAATAGTAGTGTAATTGAAAAAGTTCTATTGGCTACCACAAGATAGCACCATGGATATTAACAACAACCTAGAGGCCATTGTAATGTGTATTGATTTGACAATGCTTGTAGTAGTCTTTGTTTACTACTTAGTAAACATGTTGTTTTCCCAAGGTAACAGGTTTTCATTATTGAACATTATTTTTCCAGTTGTTTTTATGCACTTGTTGTAGATGAATTTCTTGGGAAATATCTAGATGTAGCAATGCCTAACAATTTGACCATAACAAGATTAATCACATGTTTTACAGAATGCGGATCAGTTGCAGACAAGAAGAGAACTGGGAGACTGACCATTTTGGCTGAGGTTAAGAATGTGATGCAGCATTCACTTTCAAAAAGCTTGAGGAGACTATCAGCGCACTGTCAGATTCCATACGGAAGTGCCCAGAGAACGATGAAGCGGTTACACTTTCGTGTATATCATGTTTGCAGTGTTCAGGAATTGAAGGAGTTGGATAAAGAAAAAGAAGCAGGTAAAGGAGCACATAATGTACTGTTTTTTTGTACATGGTTTTTGTCATTTGTTGACAACCATGGAATTGCACAGCTTGACCATGTTTTCTTCACTGATGAGGCATGGTTTCAGCTTAGTGGCTATGTGAACAATCAAAACACTAGAATTTGGCCAATTGAAAATCCACATGTGCTACATGAAAACCCCTTACATTCTCAGAAAATGAGAGTGTGGTGTGCTATATCATGTCATCGAATAGTCGGCTCTATTTTCTTTGAAACTACAGTGAACAGTGTTGTGTACCAAGACATCATACACAGTTTAATGCACTTCTTGAAGCTGATGAACGTGATTTGTGGTTCCAGCAAGGCAGTGCCCCATGTCACACATCTATTGAAACCATGCAGCATTTCTTGTGCAAGTTTTTGGTGAGCTTATCATCTCTATAGAATTATGGCTCCCACGTTCACCCAATTTGATGCCCACAGATTTCTTCCTGTGGGGTTATCTTAAAGAAAAGATCTATAAAAACTGGCCACACACACACACACACACACACTGGAGTAACTAAAGATGAACATAACAACAGTATACATGTGCTCCACATAATGGCTTCAAACATGATAAAAAGAACTGTACTCTTTATTAGGTGCATTACTGTATGGGGCAGCCATTTCAAGCATATGTTGTGTAAATAAATAAATTTTTAAATATTATTACTTTTTTTTTTTTTATTACTTTGATGTCCGCAAATTTTGGATCCCACTATACTTAATTCATTTGAAAGTTTACATTAAAATAATAATAAAGAAAATCATCATAACTCCTCTTTATCAAATTCAAATATAAACAATCTACTATCGTGCATGAAATTTAGCCATAAAGATTTATACGCCTTTTTGTTGTAAAACATAATTTTGTCAGCTTGTATTAATTTTTTTAAATTTAAGTTCTTTTAGTTATCTACAAAATCTTTAGTACTGACTCTGTAAAAATAAAAAATTAAATTTTTAAAAAGATTTTTACTCATAAAACATGCAGAATGGTTAAAGCGTAACCACTTTTGTTTCATATAGATTACTAATAAAAGTACATAGTGGCAAATAACATAACCTTAATGAATGAATTGCTATTACAAAATAGGTTAGAGTTGTTAACATAAAATATTATTTATTCCATTAAATACTGTTACGTTTATTGAAAAAATGTTATGTAAAAATTTCTAAATAAAGATATTTTTTTAAATTTTAATATAATTGTAATAAAAGTGACAATAATTTTTTAAATTTTCCTATATATATTTAGGTAAAATGTTTTGTGATAAATTTTGTAAAATATTTATTTCAGAACAATTCATGTAGAAAAAAAGTAATTGAATCACATGAATAGATAAGCCATAATTTCAATGAAAACTATGAAATTAGTAGTAAATTTTCTGTATTATTGCATAACAAGATGTTATTTATATCCATTTTGCAGTAGTGGTTGACAAGAGTGTGTCTATACTATCAGATTATCAGGATATCAGATTATGTGAAAAAACCTACCCTTAACATAAAATTTTAAAATCTAGGATCTATAAGACCCATATCTCCCTGTGCTCTTGAGCTTTGTGTCAATGCCCCATTAAAAATTAAATGGAGACAATGTCCCATGTACAGAAATCAAAAGTGCCAAATTTCATCCAACTTGGTCCAACCATTCCAGAGATATCAAGCAAAAAACAGGGTAACATTTATACATCTTTTTTTAGCCTGCAGAACCAACATTAGGTACGGCTTCAAAGGATGAGATGAAATGGTAATTTTGTATTAATTTAGTTCTTGATAATGAACACATTTGTTAAACTATTAATTAATGTAAACTATTAAAGTATCAAGTTAATATTACATTTTTAACTCATAACTAATTGGGATGATGTTCATTTCCAGCGAGATTGATTACTATTTCGATGATCTCTGAAACGGCCTGATGAGCTTTGTTCCTCTTGAGCAGCAAGTTCCTCATCTAGTAATAATTCAAAATTACCCAAGCTTTGCTGACTGGGTATTTTATTCCAGCGAGTACTGAAACAAGGAAATAGAATTATTATTACTTCTTAATTGAGTCAGAATATTAAAGTTATGTGTGGGTTACATAATGCTAATTATTAAAATTGATAAATAGTACATTTTTTTACTTTTGTAATTTTAAAAACTTTGTATTAATTTTATATTTATTTTTCCTTTTATTATTACCCAAATTGCTCATGATGCTAATTATTTTTTTTCTGTTTTAGGATTATTTGGATAAATTATGATCCATTAAACAGCAAATTAGCTGATCCAAGTCAGTTTCATGCTGCAACATTATAATTTATTATTAGGAAAAGAAAAGAAATGGAGGCTCCTGTTATTAAATGTAGTAAAGACATTGAAAAAGTTGTTCACTTGTCTTTATTAGTACTGATATTATTAGAATGTCAGTTCACTGTTACACCTTTAAAAAAATGTTTAGTTGACTAATATAATTTAAAATTTAAAAACAGAAATATTTTTAGTTATACAAATATCTTTATGGAATGTATTTTTATACTTTATGTTAATGAATTTGCCTTTTTGCTCGCCAAACACAAACTAAGCGTTGTGGCTGGCAGAAAATTAACACAAACCTCACTGACAGTACATACTACCAATGTACAGAAAAAAGATCAGTTCAGTTGACAAGGTATAGTGCATGCAATTAAAAAATTCTTGTTACTTTTTTATTAGTTTCCATACATAAAATAACTTAGCTAGTGAAGCAAAATTCTGTTTTTAACTTGATCTTCACATTCTATTTTTTTGTTTATAACAAAGTCATGACCAAATGAATTTTCTGATTTTTATAAATTTTTAGAGTATGATCCCTTGTTGTTATGAAGAACAACATTAGTATAACAATTTTTCGTAAAATTTTCCATCGAAATTATGACTGCTATTTTCTTCACATGGGAAACAAAAAGATGTGGTTAAAAGGAAGTCTCCATTCACAGCTGTATCAAATTTTGATGTCATGCACAATTTCTAGTCTGACTTTTACCGGCTACCTGCTAGATTCTTCATTATTTATATTTTACTCCATCTTAAACTTAACTGTTATTTCTGAGATAGTTCTGCTAATACTGCAGAGTATTAATTTTTAAAGTGGCTGAACCTTCACAAAAATCAGTTTAATTTCATTGTAATGTTAAATTTATTAAACTTGTTACATAATGAGGGGGGTCTACTGTTCATACAACTACTAAAAATAAAACAACTGTTCGTGTATTAAATAAATTAATTAACTATGAAAAATTAACTCAAAAATCCTTAATTTATTATGCTAATAATATGAGCTCAAATGATTAGAAATCACTTGAGTAACATTGCTCGTATTCAAAAGTTCAGATTATAATTTTTTTTTTTTAATTCATATTATTTGAAAACTCATATGTAGTGTTAATGTTTATGAAAGAAAATCATTTAAATTTATTTTAAATGAATTGTTTGGGAAAATCCTTTAAATGGGTTGATCATTTAATAAAAATAGAAATGGAAGGTAAATGAAAAAGGTACACATAAGTATTGTGTAGAGTTACGCAAAATAATTCTGTTGTTCGATTTGACTGAGGTAGATATCACTAATTTTTTAGTAATAAGTGACTTTTCCCTTTTTATTTATTTTATTTTTTAGCAAAGATTGCATTTTAATAAATGTAAAATACATGAATAAGTTAGAATTTTTAATTTACTTAATATTAATGTGCATTGTTCATTATGGGTATTAAACTGTTATTTCATGGCCTATTTTTCTATTTTGAAAGCTAGTTCTGAATTTTTTAGACTGGAATAATACGTAGTAGAATAATATATATGACTTTCTGTAAGAGTTTGGCATCAGAAAGTGTGTGTAAAATCTTACAAAATTGAAAAAATTTCTTTTATATTCATATGTTCATGATTAATTTTTTTTTACTTACTCAGGTATTCCATCTGGAGGAAGAACTACAGAAAGTATATTGTCTATCAGCTTATACTTAAGAATTCTATCATTTACTGTAGTTGATGTTAAGGATGGTGCTGCATTAACCTATTAACATAAAAGAAAATTACAAATTTTTTATTAGTATTGAAATATAAAAGATGTAAAATATATATTAAAATATAAGATATATAATATATATATATATTAAAATATAGATTTGTTTAGGACAGATCAAATTTGATATAAAAATTGTATTAAACCTTATCTTTATATTCTTTCCCAATATTTCACTAACATTTTATTAGTTGATTGTAAATGTAGCTGTAAGGATCATGAATAAATGGATGTAAATGATCTGATAAAAGTTACTAGTCAATCTCATAAACATGTGCTATTCACAAGCCTTTCTATTTTTAAATGTGATATCTTATGTACAAATAATAGAGTATTTTATTTCATAACGTAGATGAGATTCTCTCATCTACGTTATGAGTATCTCTAATTGAGTATCTCTAATACTCAAACAGTATTGAGATCTTCAATACTGTTGGAATAAATAAATCTTTATTTTGATCGGTACATAATGATTCATAATATAGATCACTTCATTATAAGATAAAAAAATAGATGTATTAGAGTTCATATTAATTATTTAAATACAAATACATGAAATAATGTTAAGGTAGCTAACTAAACATAAAAAATGCTATAAAACAATTCACATTTCAGAAGGCATTATTGAAAATTATTTTGAGCATATATTTGAATACACAATGGACATGCAGAAAAATCAGCGATTTTATTATTATTTTCTAATAGAAATATTTTCTAAAAATTCATTAATTAACTAGTAGTTTCCATAAAAGAAAGTCTTTTAATTGTATTTTAAATAAATTGTGGGAAGATTTTTCAAAAGGCTTGGCAATTTATGGAAGTAATATGGTATTTATGGAAGTAGTGGCCCTATGTCGTAACCCGACATATATATATATATGTCGGGTTATATATATATATAACCCGACATATACCCGACGTATTGTGCTGAGTTTCAAGAAAACAATTCTGTTGTCTGGTTTAATAGCAGTGGATTTTTTTAAAAAGAATAAATGATTTTTTTTTCAGCAAAAATTAACAACTTAATAATTATAAACACAAGGATAAGTTAATATTTAAAATTTTCTACATAAGCTTGTACTAATTGTAAATTGTATGGTTTAAATAACAGTTGATTTCACAGTAGACAATTTCAATTCAATCAATTTCAATTTCAATTCTAAACTGGTGTGTCCCATTGATTTACCTGAACTACAAATGAATGTCTGTCACACTTGTTCGATTGCTGCTTCAGAAACTGAAGGTCAACCCTGATCTGGGATCAGGGTAGACCTTCAGTTTGTGAGGGGTAGATCTTCTATGTGATACTCAACCTATTTCAATGAAACGACTGTACCATACAATAACAGACTGTCTTTAAAGTGGTTACTTGCAATATTTAGCCATGAACGGTCTTCAAACGGTAGTAGCAGATTTGAATTTATAAAACGATAAACAACAGTGAGCATGCTCTGTACCAGTATACAATTCCCTGATGACTAATGGAATTACTCATTTGCATGTGACAACTAGTGAGAATGTTGGGAACTAACGATGTTAGGCAGAAATGAAACTTGAAGATATAATGTATTGTGTGATGTATCAAACAGTTTTGTAAGTTATTTACTTTTTTCATTATTAAAGTTACTTTTATGTAACTAATTTAGAAAGACTCTGTACATATACATACACACAATATATATATATATATATATATATATATATATATATGCTTTTATTTTCTGTTTTCTAAACTGTTTCTTTGGGTGTACTGTAAGCCACTTTTGAAACTACTATGGAAAATATTGAATAGCCACCATTTTGGTTAAGGTTGATCTTTCCTGACACTTTTTTCATCAAAATGTTTATTTTTTTTAATGCAAATTAAAATAATGTCTCACTCTTACCCTTTCTGTTCAGAATGTTTGAATCACTCTGATGAGTGCTTGGGGTGTGGTGATCTCGAACTGAATAATAGATCATTTTGAGGAAGCAGCATTTGCTGAATATTATTTTCTGTATTTAACTGTTGAAAGGGTTGCCAAACTTTATTACCATTCTCTCTTTCTACCTCCCTTGAAAGAAATGTTCTGTGATCTTATCATTATATATAATGATATTATTTTTAAATCATTAAGTTGTACAGTTTTTCAGAGCACTATAATAGCTATAAAAATGTCATACCTAAATTTTTAAATGTGTTAACCCCTCCATCAATATAAAGAATAATAATTGTGTAAAAAATAATTCTGAATTCTTAGAGGTAAATAATAATAAAAAAGAAATAGAAATTTTAGAAATTATTTATATTAAAAACATTTAATAAGTAGTAATCTTCTTTGTTAAATAAATAGAGGGATTTTGAGAAGATGGGATTGTAAATTCCATTATAAGGCCAATTGAGTTGATATTTTTAATTTTAACCTTGCAATGTTTTTAATTATTTATACTGAGGGAGAATATTACTCAAAAAGCGCTATGTTTTAGCAAGTGTTCCTACTTACTTTTAGCTGCACTTGTTGTAACTTTATCAACTGATCTATTAACCAAAACCAATCAATTAAAGACTTTTAAGAGTTACTCTTAAAGAGTAACATTTTAAGAGCAATTATTTCAGTTCTTATGGCTGGATGGCATTTTATAATTGATTCCACGTGATTGAATATGTGGCAGAATGCTATGCTATCTCAGGTAAGTGGCAATAGTAAATATTTGAAAGACATTTTTCATTATACCACAGTTGTTTTAAATTGTATTTGTACAAATGATGTCACTTGATGAATGTTACTTCTTTCACAAAAACTTGCATAAATATTTTGAAAATAAACCAATATTTAAAAAATTTTATAGCCACAGAAATATTAATGTTTGAATTATTTGAATGTCTGCCATTTTAAAATTTGATGAAGAAATAGCTCTAAATTTATTTTCTTTGTATAATTTACTGACACCTGTTATATATTTAGTAAAACAAAAGACTGTACCTGGGTTTTCATTTTCAGATTCTTCATATCAAAATGAACAAATAATTTTTTTATGAAAAAATTGGAGAATTCTTAATCTAAATTGGAAATTTGTAAATTTATTTATATTGCAAATTTTTTATTTATCAGCGAAAGTTGGTGTAAACATGTGTAATAATTATTACAATGATTACTCAATTACATCTCATGATACAAATTTTTATTTAAAAAATACAAAATGGTGAATAGAAGGAAAGTGGAAGAGAAATCACCAGTCTTTTATAGAACTTTTTTTGTTCAATTTGATTTGTAGAATTCAATAACAAATAGATGCTTCTTTTTTGTTACAGTCTTATATAAGGCTGTGTAGATTTATGTAGACTATATATATATTATTTCAGATAGTATACAAGCACATAAATTATAACCATAAAAAAAGTGAAACAGAAAGTAAAATGAGTATGTACATATATATATATATATATATATATATAAATTTATATTTAATAGATCAACTCAAGTACAGAGTAATTGATATAGGATGACTTACCTTATTTCATTATGTACGTAGAAGTGCTTTCGCAAAATTAATTCGCATCATCAGCTGCATTATATTTATATATATATTTCAAAAAACATCATAAATTCGCAATACATATCATATCACTTACTCATTTATATTTTATGTTAAAATTTTGCAACAAAAACATGTTCAATAACACACAAAAAATTGATAATGTATATTTAAAATATGTATATACTGATAAAATAGGTGAACACATTTCAAAGGTTTATGATAATAATAAGTTTAAACCTGCTACCAGACGAATAACCATATAATAAAACACCTAATAATTAATTACGTAATAATACTTCTGATGTATACAATTTGAGTGGTATTTATAAAATTGAATGTAATTGTGGCTATATTTATATTGGTAGACCACTAGATCTTTAAAAACCAGATTCATGGAACATTTTAGAAATTATAAAAAAAGTAAACTGGTTTTTCGAGTGTATCAGATCATTTGATTAAAAATAAGCACAATATCAGATATTCAGACAAACTTAAAAATATTAGATATTAAAAAATGCAATATGGATATGAATAATAAGGGTTTTGACATGTTAGAAAGGTTTTATATATATAAACATAAGAATAAATTTAATATGATCAACCTTCAGACAGATATGAAGGCGTTACCTTTATATCTGTATTATAAAGGCTGCCTTTATATCGGTATTATAAAGGCTGTAGTAGATAGCACCACGATCTGTTTTGATAATCTTAGTTAAGGACAAAAATATATTTATTGACAAAAATAACAAAATCAAAGTCTAGCCTAGGTTACCCT
Source organism: Lycorma delicatula (assembly GCF_047948215.1). NCBI lineage: Eukaryota > Metazoa > Arthropoda > Insecta > Hemiptera > Fulgoridae > Lycorma > Lycorma delicatula. Next base: position 147,475,304 of record NC_134456.1, on the reverse strand, counting down.
GACAACAATAGACTGTAGAAAAAAGTTAAATTTAACATTAAACGAATGAAACAAGGAAACAAACAAAACTAAAACACAACAAAATTAACAAAGAAACTCAAAAAACAAAAATGAGAACGAAATAAATAACGAAACAATCAGAAAACTTAACAAGTATAGAGTTGAGGTTAGGCGTGTGTTGTCACTTCTAAACCTCAGAATGTACGAGATGAGAAGGTTTGTCTGGTTCTTTTTTAATCATTGTCTGTTCATCAGTTGTTCAAAGAACAACTGAGACCGTGTATTTTTATATCCATTAAGAATGGTGTTAATTTTAGAGCAGTGAATACATCTTCTGTAAGTACACACAGACAGTGAAAGACTACTTTTCCATTAGATTTCACTAGTACACTGGCTCCTCATCAACACAGTGTAAGAGCGCTAATTAGAAATTTAGGGAGACAGGATTAGTTAAAATCTGGCAAAGTAGCAGACCACCAGTACTCACTGAAGAAAAACTGCAAGATATATCAGCTGTTATGCAATGTAATCTCAACAAGTCTATGTAAAAATTGGCCAGATCAGTAGAAAACATTTAATGGCCACAGACTGAAACTGAATTCAATACTATGATAGTTTCAACAGTTTCTAGCGCATAATTCTGACAATACTTTTGACTGTTTTCTGTACCAATGAGGGATGGTTCCATTTGTCAGGGTATTTCCATACACAGAACGCATATGTAGGTCTGCCAGCAACCACATGCCATACCATACATTAGATTCTTTGACATGACTAGAAGTTTGGGGTGTGTAGTGCAATATCCAGGTGAAGAATAGTTGGCCCAATATTCATCACAGAAACAATAAATTTAGCTTGTTACTGTAAAATCATTTACCAGTTCATGGGAGAGCTAACCTAGGATGAAATTAATAATGTTTGGATTTAGCAAGACAGCGTGACCACATATATTGCCAGGCAATTCATGAAGTTAGTGAAACAGGTTTTCAGAGATAAAAATCATTTCTAAGGAACTTGTGGACATGTTGTTCTTCAGACTTAAGTCCATCAGATTTTTATTTCTGGGGTTATGTAAAAAGTAATTTTTATCTTCAAACAATTTTAAGTTTCAAACTGCTATTCATGATTTCACAAAGAACACTCCACATGAGCAACTTATGAATGTCTTTCAGAGCAAACAGAAATGCATGCAGATATTTCTGAATGTTCAAACTACTTATAGTAGTTGTTCATTTCTAACAACTACTATAAGGTAAGTCTATGTTATGTATTGCTTACTACTGCATGACAGGTGTACAGTTACTTTTTGAATGCATTGCATAAATACAAATAAAGATTTAGATTGCATGGTCTGTTGAAAATTATCTGATAAATATATTTTTGTACATACCTCAACTAGCCAAGGTTTCAGCTGGTTATCAATAATAATATCATAGCCATAACATTCAAAACAATGTCTATCATTTGCCATTATGTAACTAACTGCTTTCAAAGAATGAACTATCAACCAAGATATATTAGTAAATAAATTTTCTGTCACTGCTTTGCCTCTTGTACTCTCAAGGTACAACCGTAGGTTTTGAACACTCAGCTTTCCTCCATGCATACTGTTGTATTCACCCTAGTTTAAGAAAAAATTCATTTACATTTAAAATACGTAAAATTCTTACCTTAAATCCTATGAAGCCCTACAAAAAAGTTGTGGAATATTACTGACAAACACAATTTCTGTTTCTTAACTTATGATACATGAAACCAACCAAAACAACACAAAGTTTGTTGGCTTTGTTAGCCTACTGGTTTTAATAGTATAAATTCTTCAGTAAATGTGATAATACTGTCAACATTGATTTTATTACGTGGTCAATATTTGCTGAATCTTAGTAGTTTTGGGCACTAATTCCAAATCTTAAGTCAGAATTTCCCTATCTGTCTCAATTTTTTGTAATTGCCCTTCCTACTTTCCAGCAGTACATGTGCATGGAAAATGCAAGTTCAATAAATTTATTTTATTTATTGCAGCAGTTGAATTACTAAACAAATTGTAATTTTTGGAGTAGATAAATAAATAGCCATGAGAAATAAAAATTATTATTATTATTATTATTTACACAGTAATTAAAACGATTACAAATGATACACGTATGATTTATTTTTTTAAATGTTTTTTAAATGTATCTTACCCATTAGTCACACATTGTGTCATGTGTGAATGAGTGGTACAGCTACTTTTCCTACCAATTTAGATTCTGTTTTTTCCTGTGAAATCAGTGTACATACTAAAGTGTATATAAAGTGTTTAAAGTTTTATAATACATATTTTTGAGTGTACTGGAGTGAACTTTTTAATAAAAATGCCACGTGTTGCATTAACCATCCAAACGATTTCTGCTACATTTGAAGTAGCATTAAAGTCTCAGAGGAGAAATTTTCTCCTCTGAGACTTACATAGTGTTACATTTGTATTTAATATTAACAGCAGTTATATTTAATATAACTCCACTAATAAAAAAATCATAGAACTATATTTTGAATGTAAAGTAAGTGATCAGGTCAGGTCCTGGGTTTCTCATATTTGCTATTCCATGTATTATCCTGTTGACTGGTTGAATAGGTCTGATCACATGACATTTGCCATTCCAATAGTCTCGAGAAAACTGAAGGATCACTTCACAGACTGCTACTTTTGTATAACTAAAATATTAGGGATACATCTAACACTCAACATACAGTTAAATATCCTGATATTCCCTCAGCTATAAGACCAGTGTCTCATGGTCTGCAGTTTCCAATTCCAGTACCACTGGAAATTAGTGAAAATTCACAACTGGAAATTTCATCCATTGAAAATTAGATGAAGGTAAACTGTTGATATTGAAGACTGCAGATTTATTAGATGAGAACAAAGTAGAGACCCAGCCATTTTAGAAAATACAAATATTGAACTCCCCTTTAATTAATCAATCAGAAATAAATGATTTTGTTCATAATCTAAATTTATCCAAGAATCAAGCAGAAATTCTCACATTACAACTGAAAGGAATCTTTTACAACACATTATTAAAGTAAGTCCTTTCCATGACAGGCAGTGTGAATTTGAATATTTATTCTTCCAGTACAAGACTGTAGTTTTCAGTAATGATGTGGAATCCTTACTAGAAGCTTTGGGACAAGTGCACCATCCTGATGAATAGTGTCTTTTTATGTGCTTCTCAAAGCATATTTGAAAGCAGCCCTTTTTCATGTTGGAAATAGTATCCCACCAATCCCTTTAGCTTCTGCAGCTCACATGAAAGAGTTATATGAAAATATGAGACTTTTGCAGGATATGATTCAGTATGGGAAACATTTGTAGAGACCTGAAAGTGATTGCTTGGTTTACAACTTGGATATACAAAATTTTGTTGCTTCTTATGCAAGTGGGGCAGCAGAGATAGGAAGAACCATTACGTCAAAAAGTGACCAAAAAGAGAAAATTGATTGCAGAAGAGAAGAATATGGTGAAAACCTGAAAAAGTTTACCTTACGCCACCGCAGATAAGTTAAATTTCATAAAATATTTTGTTAAAGCAGTGGATCATAATGGAACTGGATTTTAATTTATAAAATTCCCTAATATAAGTAATGATCAGATGAGGATGTACTTGTTGGACTGCAAATAAGAAAACTATGAATGATATTGAATTTGAAGACAGTTTGAATGACTATGAAGTTTTTGTGTGGAAATGGAAATCTTTTAAAAAGGTTTCTCTTTGGAAATCACAAGACAGATAAGTACGAAGAGCTTATAACTGAACTTCTTAAAACTATAAAGCATTTGGATGAAATATGTCACTAAAGATTCACTTCTTAGATCTGGATTTTTTCCCCTACCAATCTTGAAGCTGAAAGCGGTGAACAAGGAGAATACTTTCACCAGGAATATCCACCACAGAAACATGTTACCAGGAAAAGTGGAACCCAAGTATCTGGCTGACTATTGGTAGAATCTCAATACTGATGTACCTACAGCAAACTACACCAGAAAATTCAAAAGAAGATTTTAGGAATACAGAAATTGCATGTGTATTGTTATACTAATATAACAATGCTTTTCTCTTTTTCTCTTATGAAAAAAAAGGTATTTACAAAAAACTATGCCTGATAGAAAGAAACCACTTACACATTTGAAATCAGCATTAAAAATGCATCAAGATTCAGCTATTAACATTCTTGTAACAAATAAAAACAAAATTTTGAAGTCCTTGTAATTGTGAGTGAACAGAGAAGTTTCATAAAGCATTGTCACTTTGTAAATGATTCAGGCAGCTTTTTTTATGTGTGTGATAAGCTCACTCTAAAATCATAAAAGAAAAACAATACACCTTATATTGAAAAGCTTAAAAATTATACTTTGATGGTAAAATTGGTGATCAGGATAAGAGATGGCCTCTTCTTAGTTACTATGACCATATACTTAACTATGTCAACACAACAGGATGGCTAAAAGGCACATGAAAGGCCTTGCCATTTGGTGTCCCTATGGTTTGAGTGAATCAAAACTGTTTTTTATTTCTGTTTAATTAATATGTCTGGAATTTCTAAGAAGTCTAAACATGTTGTACTCTTTATTGCCATCTCCACTCAGACCTTTACACTGAATCCTATCTAGTTTCCAAGGTTCCTGAAAACTTGTTTTATGAAAACAATGATGAAAAAGTGGTGGACATCATGAAAGAAGACAATCTGCATTCAAACTTTTAATTACAATTCAGTGAGCCACATGCTATATCACAAGGTGAGTTAAATGACTTGGACTTAAGAGTTTAATTACTTAAGAAATTTAAACTTATCAAAAAATCAGGTGAACTTTTAAGGTCATGATTGCAGAGTTGGAATTTACTTTTAAAAAAATACAAAAATCTCAAGCCATCAAGGGTAACCAAAAGATTTTTCTCAATACTTTGCTGAAGGAAATTACTTAGTATAACACAGTTTTATAATTGCTGAGCTTATTTTACCATTAGGGCACGTTCATGAACCTGAAGCATGTGCCTTTTCATTGTTCTCAAACTATAACTTAAAACAAAGTTCTGCTTGACAATAGTAATAAATATTCTTCTGTAGTAATCAGTTATGGAATTTAATACAAAAGAAACGTAACATCTTATGAAAACTGTTATTGAAAAAGTAAATTATAAAAAGCATAGTTGGAACAAGTGTGGAGATTTAAACGTAACAGTGATCACAATGGGTATGTGCAGTCAAATTTAAAGAAAATATCTCAGAAATTAACAAAAATGCTTCTTAAATCAAATGTTTTTATTTCTGTGTTTTCACATTTCTGCAGATTCCAATTAATCATTGTTGATTATACTTGTGACTGACTAAACCCCTAATGGTTATACACTTCTTTATTTTGTATTTACAGTTATTGTTAACTTATATTTAGAATTAGTTCAATCCTTTTTTTCTATTTTTATGGATATTATTATACAAGTTTCTTGCACTTTCAAATATCTGTTACAAAATTAGAATATAACAGATTTCTTAGTTTGAAAATATTATTAAAAACATTAACCCCCAAAGGTTACACAGAAAAAAATGACAAAACAAGGCCTCTCTGATAATTTAAGTGGTTAATACATAACAAGCAATCTGTTTTATTCAGTAGGAGAATAAGATGTTACAGAATAAATGAGCTGGCAAAATTCTGAGGTACTTGGGTATTTAAAGAATGGTAAAATAAATTTCTTTAGAAGAAATTAAAAAAATGAAATAACTTGATTACTTACTCCATGTTTTTGAACTGAAACATTAGTCAAATGGACATACATATTATCCAATTCTTGAATGCTTGTGTCATATTTAACTGTACAAAATCGGCAAAAACCAAGTTTAAAAAGATATGCTTTTAATGGACGAAATGATGTAACAAGAACGTATAATCGAAGGTCAAACTTTTTTCCACCGATCAGCAAAGGATTGTCAATGTACCTGAAAAAAGTATAAGTAACTACTCCATTCATTTGAGTGCAAAATAATGAACATTATAAATAAATGAATACTATATTCATATTATTGCATGATACATTCTAAAACCAATTCTTGTTCAAATTGGTGTACGACCATATCAGAAATCAATGTACCATACTTGACAGATAAATTTTTTCTTACTTAATTAGGGTCTTACTTAACTCGGGTTAGTCAGTCTTAACGACGACACCCCCACCTTCTGGAGGGGTGAGAGAGGATCGGTCCTTGACCACGTATACATGTCAGGAGCGGCGGTTACCCGAGTTCTGCAATGCAAGGTGATGGAGGCAGAACTCGGCAGCGACCACAGGGGTATATGGATCGAGCTGGGTGGCCCGAGACCAGTGGAGCGGCAGGCGACGTGGTTTGTCAATGAAACGCACTTATCAGGGCTCCGGAGGCAGCTTGCGGACCGCTTCGCAGAACATTATCCACAGCAGCCGGAGGAGCTGGCGGAGGCGGTTCAGCAAGCCTGTGCGACGGCACTTGAAGCAAGGAGAAGTCCTAGAAGAAGAGTGTACTGGTGGACCGCTGCGATCGGTGAGAGGGCGAATGTTCAGCGTCTGCGGCGTCGCCTTAATAGAGGCAGAGTGAGAGACAGGGACAACATCGACGAGTTGGCGCGTGACCTACGACTGGAGAGGAATCGTCTGAAGAGGGAGATCCGGAAGGAGAAGGGCGAGGCTTGAAAGAGACTCCTCGACTAGCTTCAGGACGACCCTTGGGAGCAGGCCTACAAGCTTGTCACCAAGAGGCTGGGGAGGAGGCTGCCGATCATAGCCGGCCACATGATCGGTGGCATCGTCGACTCGCTCTTCCCCTGTTTACCGGTAGTGGAGTGGTGAGTGGCGCCGATGGAAGACATCAGACGGATCTCCCTCCCAGAGCTTCAGGGAGCCGCTGCACGGATCAACATCAGGAAGAGCCCGGGCTCAGATGGGGTGCCGGGAGCAGTGTCTCGATTGGTGGTGGAGGCGTTCCCGTTGTTGGTGCTGGACTGTATGAACAGTGCCTTTGTGCGGGGCGTCTTCCCGGCGTGTTGGAAGGTCGCGCGACTGGTGCTGTTGCCGAAGCCGGGCCGGGCTCTTGGCGACCCGGGAGCATTCAGGCCAGTGTGCTTGCTTAGCACACTGGGCAAAGTCTACGAGAGGGTCGTCGAGAGCCGGCTGAAGGCGGAAGTATTGGCGGGGGCGGACTCTCCCCTCGTCAATACGGATTCAGGAAAGGGAGGTCGACGATCCACGGATTACGGGAGGTAATGCGTTTCATTGACAATGCCGCAAGCGGGACTTGGCGAACGAGGAGGATTCCGGCCTTAGTGCTGCTCGACGTCCGCAACGCCTTCAACAGCCTGCCTTGGGAGGTCATCGGGCAGGCGTTGGAGGAGAGGGGAATCTCCGGTCAGCTCCAGAATATCTTGCGGGAGTACCTGAGTGACCGGAGAGTGCACGCAGACACTGATGCTGGACAGGGGGAGTTTCAAATGCGAGCAGGGGTTCCGCAAGGATCCGTTTTGGGACCCCTGCTTTGGAACATCGCATATGATGGAGTGCTGCAGCAACAGTATCCCGAGGGGATGGAGGTCGTCGGTTTCGCGGATGACCTGGCTCTGCTGATTCAAGGATCAACCGAGAGGGAGGTCGAGAGGATAGGAAACGAGGCGCTGAGAAGGGTTTACCAGTTGATGTCTACTCACGGAATGTCGATAGCTCCGGAGAAGTCGGAGGCTATTGTCTTCGCTGGGAGGCGGCCTCTGAGGGAGGTGCGGCTGACTATCGACGGCCAGGACATACAGCAAGTACGACGACCAAAGTACCTTGGGGTCTGGGTGGACAGCAACCGTTCATTCGGGCCCCACGTGGAAGAAGCGGGGGCGAAGGGTGAACGCCTCTTGGCAGCGATCTCCCGTCTCATGGCGAACACGGCAGGGCCGACGGAGAAGAAGAGGAAGGTCATCGCGAGGACGGTGACCTCGGTACTGTTCTACGCCGTCCCTGTGTGGAGCAGGACCATGAAGGTGGACAAGTATCAAAGGAAGCTCGAGTCGATCCATAGGAGGCTGCTCTTACGCACGTCCTGCGCGTATAGAACAGTCTCCTACGACGCGATCTGTGTCGTCGCGGGGTCCCCACCAATCGACTTATTGGTAGAAGAACGGTGTATGCGGTTTGGTGGGGTCTCCAAGGAACAGGTAATGGCAAAGATCCTGGATCGATGGCAGGAGAGATGGTTGGTGAGTCAGGTGGGCCAATGGACCAGGCGCCTGATCCCGGACGTGAGAGCTTGGGTGGGGCGACGGCATGGCGAGGTGAACTACTCCCTCACCCAGCTGCTCACGGGTCACGGAGATTTCGGCAGTTACCTGCACAGGTTTAAACGCAGAACATCAGCGCCGTGCAGGTACTGTGACGAAGTGGACACGGTCGAGCACACCTGGTTCGACTGTATCCGGTGGGACGCCTCAAGGAGAAGGGTGGCGGCGTTCTCACCCGACGACGTGGTCAGGCGAATGGTCAGGAGTTCGCAGGAGTGGCAGGAGATGGCGAACCTAGCTCACGCCATAATGGATACAAAGGCCAAAGAGGTACCCCCTCGGCTGCGTGCACGCCTCTGAGTATGATTGGTCGGCGTCGTAGGTGTTATAGTTTAAGGATTATTTTTTGATTATTGTTTTGTTGTATTTTGTTCGAGCTGCGTGAATGATTTTAGTATACGGTATGAATGACATAGTTTAAGGATAGCAGTCGCATATAATGGACTCACATTGCTGATTTCGTAATTCTGGATGTATGGCGTGAGTGTATGGGTGAACATTGGAACGGCGTTACGAGTCTGAGGTTAGGTTAGAAATTGTCCTGGTAGGGGATTTTTTATTGCGTCCCGTATCATTGGTGTGTAGTGTTATCGTGTATATTTATTAGTGTATATATGTATTATTGTGTATTGTGCATTACTACACTTATACCGGCAGGTACGGGGTTTCTGCTGTGAAAGTTGTAGTTTTCGTATGGTGTTTTTGATTTGATTTATTTTATACTGCGTATTTATTTTATTGTGTGTAATGTATAACCTAACTTAATTGTTCTGGTCTGGGCACGGGCGAAGGGTGGCCGGACTAGTGGTTTCATCACTGGAACATCCGCAGGATGGTGTAGAATACCACTGTTGAGTGGCAGTAAAAAAAAAAAAAAAAAAAAAAAAAAAAAAATTTTGGAGGCTGGGGATGAATCGTGGCGACTTATTGCCAAGGGTGTTCTGGCTCCATGTAATGGAGTCGGGGCTCCCCGATGATGGCATTAAGGACCCTCAGGTATGAGAAGAACGCGTGGGGGCAGCGGTACGCGGAAGGCGTGCCGGCTGAAGGTAGGATAGGGACGGGGTGGGTAGCCCCATAGCGGAGGAGGGAGCTAGCTGTCCGGAAGAGGTGGTTGGCTCACTCCGATGAGGCTTTGGGGACCCCGACGGGAGATCCGCCGTGAGGAGGCAGTTAGGGTGGGCAGAGACTGCTGCCACGGCACACTAAGGCGACCATGCTATGTCTTAACAGGCGGAGGCTGATTCCTTGGGGTGCTTAATAAGTTAAAAAAAAAAAAAAAAGGTTGAGTTAGGCCTACCCACCGGGTTGGTCTAGTGGTTAACGCGTCTTCCCAAATCAGCTGATTTGGAAGAGTCGAGAGTTACAGCGTTCAAGTCCTAGTAAAGCCAGTTATTTTTACACGGATTAGAATACTAGATCGTGGATTACTGGTGTTCTTTGGTGGTTGGGTATCAATTAATTTACCACACATCTCAGGAATGGTCGAACTGAGAATGTACAAGACTACACTTCATTTACACTCATACATATCATCCTCATTCATCCTCTGAAGAATTATCTAAATGGTAGTTACCGGAGGCTAAACAGGAAAAAAAAGAAAAAAAAAAGAAGGTTGAGTTAGGCCTCCACACGGATTTACATGGGATTTATGATACCCATGGGACTCCATTGAGTTCCTTGCTGCCACCTTTCTAACAGGTGATCCTTCAATTCCCACCAGAGAATGTGTTGCACTTATGACCGGTCCAGTCTTTGCCTGTTGTAGATTGAGGAGTTTTAGTCAGTGAGAGCCTGATACTACTTCCTGTGTGAGTCGATGATGTTTGTTAGAGATGTCCCCTCCTCTGATGTAACAAAAAAAAAATTAGGGGTTTGACTCTTACATTAAGCTAGGGAAGTTTCAAACTGTGTGATTCTATACTACACTGTATTAAAAGACTAAAAGGTTTCAAGGAAAAAAATTAAATGTAATACCTTCCCATTTTTATATATGGCAGAGAATGAGTTACTAGTAGAAAGTAAATTGAATTGAGCCAGCAGAAATACATTTTAAACAAGCAGTTCACAGTCTCGAGATTTGATAAGTAACAAAATGACAATATTTGGGTGGAGATGGTGGTTGAATCAATGCATATAAGAATGTATTGATGTAAAAAGAAAGAATATTTAGGCTGCACTATTTAGATAAAAATTATATTTTATATTTAGATAAAAAATTCCAGCACAGGCTTTTTTCACTATCTATCAAGGAAAAAATATGCAGGTTTGACAAAACTGAGAGTGGAAAAGAAATTACCTCCTAATCCTTGATAAAAAAAATGAAAACTGTGTAATTATATATTTGGTGAATCTGCCTTTTGACAAGTTTCAACTGAACTTCTGGTTTTATCGGTCTTTAGGTCTCTTTTTATTTTCTTATATCCTCTTTTATTTTCTTCCTGATGTTTTTCATCCTGATATTTATTTGTTCTGTTCCTCTCCTTTATTTTAGTTCACCATCCAGTTTGTTAAATACAGTCTGTATAAAGATTTTCCCCAACTAAGATGCTTTCTTCTTCCTTACCATCTTTATTAAATTCTGTTCTTCTTTTACACTAATCAACACTTCTTCATTTCTCATTTTATTTCTCCATTTCACTTTCTTCATTCTTCTAGTATCTAAATACTTCTCTCTTCTTTCTTTCTGACCTTCCATGATTCATATCAATTGTATGATTGTAATTGTAATAGAATTGCAAATTCTTAACAAAGCATTACCCATCCTCTTCCTCAAGTTAGATATGCATATATTATTATATACAGTTAGGATTTTTCGTTGTAGCAAATTTAAACGAAGACTCAATTATAGTTGTTCACTTCTAAAAATATTTATTTATAATTATGTCTTGTTATTGTAAAGATGTGATATTTGCAACAATTGTGTAAAAAAAAATTAGAATTTACGTTTGTGATGAATAATATTATTGGTTATCTGTTAGAATTCAGAAAATTTGTGTTAGGTGTGAGCTATTTATTTATTTTACGTTTTTGTTATTGTGTTAGCATAATGATGGATCAAAAACCTCTTGAGAACTATTTGAAATTTTAATACAAAATATATGTTATAAGTTTTTTATTAATAAAAGATTAATATAGTTTATTTTACCGTGATATAACATAAGACTCTTTAACTAAAGATGGATTGAATGGTGTTTTGCTCTCTCGTGACCAACGTTTTAATTTAGAAAGTTTGTTTATTAGAAAAATTCCAGCTCCTTGAGATTTTCCACATGGTTTCATAATCCATGTACTTTGTGGACTTTTTCTGTACTCCTCTACAAACATATTGTAATCTGAAATATAAAAAAAAATCTCTTGAAAAAATTAATTTACAGTAGATCTAAGTATTTTATAAAAATATAATTTAGTTAATCATTTTATCATTAATTAGTAATCTGAATGGTACACAGCACAGTAATGCTACATGCTGTATTCATGGAATATTTTTAAAGCTTTATATTCAATGTAAATGACTAATACCTGCTGGTAAAACAAATGTCACCGGAATAAAATCTAAGTATAAGTATCGACCAGGTGTATCTCCTTTTTCAGCTAGTGGGTTACCCTCTCTTTCTAGTTCTTTTCTGTATCTCTTTATATTTTTAACTAGCAGATCCTTTCTACTAAGCTCATAGTGGTTAGGAAAGTGATTAATCATTCTGCAAAAAAATCACAAGCATTTATTTAAAAAAATATTTTTTGTACTATAAGAGTTATGCATAGTGTGTAGTATATATTTTGTGTAGTATACCAAAATGTTACAATTTTTTTTTTTAATGCCCTTGCCCTTATTAATACATATATTTTTGTCACTCTCTCCAGTGTTATAAATTCCTCGGATGTGATCCTCCCAAGTATGAAATTTTGTATAAAGTGAAAGGTTAATTTGGACAATAAAATAATACTGAATTTGTAACTAAGCATCATAGCAGTATATAATAATTATTATCAATAGTAATCAAATTAAAATATTCTTTTACAGCTTGTTTTTATATTTAACATTAGCACTTTTGCAGTGTATATTGCTTCATCAGATGTAAACATTAAATTAAATTCAAAAATTTAAAGAAAAGAATGTTGTCTCCTTTTAGTTATATTGAAACTGGTAACGGAAGGAAATTTTTATTGATAATACTACATACTAATACTATGTATTAATGAATTTATTATCTATTAATGAATTTTAAATTATATGAATTCTGCTATTTGCTGAATCCATTCATCACATTCAAATTTTATTTGTTCTTATAATATTAACTATTATTTGTTATATGTATTTTTTCAAGAAAATATGTTTTCAGTTAATTGTTATTTATTTATAATGTAATATAATATGTTTCTAATATAATGTCTTGTAAATTTGAAAATGTATGTTTGTTGCATTTTATGTGATCTGCATAATTTGAATTTTGTTTGTTATATTTAAATTCTTGTAAGTATCATATAATTCATTAATCTACTCAACTCAATAGTTCATTAAATCTACCATATCATATAATTTAAAATTCATCCATTAGAGAGCAGTATGTATTATTATCAATAAAAATTTTCCACCATTACCAGTTTACTATATAACCAAAAAGAGACAACATTCTTCTCGTTGAATGTTTAAATTTATTTTAACTCTTACATCTGATGAAGTGGTGCATGCCATGAAAACACTATTGTTAAATATTGTAAAAACAAGCACTAAGAGGATATTTTCATTTTATTATTATTAATGATAATAATAAAAAATAGTTACTTTTTATAGTATGATGAAATGTGATAACACTTTTCAATTATTTAAAAAAATTTAATTTCTCACTTTCAAATCAAATACTTGAGTTATTTAAGTGCTATTAGAAATTTCATTAGTAAAATCACAAGAAAGCATTCATTCACAAAAAAAATTATTTTGGAAGAATTCCAAATTTAAAATGTCAATAATTAAAAATTTTAAAGTAACTTTTTTTAACTCATGTAAACTACTAAGATTATTTACATTAACACTGGCATTGGCTCACAAATTTTCAGAACCTTAGTCAGGTACTGAACCCAGAACCTTCAGTTAAGCAGGCAAGCATGCTACCACCACCTGTGTCACCAAAGTAGTCAATAATTGAAAACTTTGTTTATAATTAACTTATTTCACATTAATTTAAGTCAACAAAATTGAAATGCAATGCTTAACCACTCTTCTCCAGTAGTGCTATTTTATTTGTTCTCAATCACCTTTTATTTTCAATTATTAAGATCAATTTACATCCAATGCAATATTAAAAATATTTACTAACAGTGTTTGCAAAAATTTCACAGTGTTTTGAAAATTGTAATATTGTTTCTTAACAGAAATGTAAATGTATTTCACAAAAACAGACAAATACTGACCGTTATGTAAAAGAATCAATATTTTAAAAATGACTCCTTTCCCCTAAGGGAAGGAAGTTATGTTACCTAATTTTCATACTATTATTTATATGTATATCTATTCTAATGTTAAAAAATAAATAAATAACCTTAAAACATATTAAACTTTTTCATTTGAGATAAGGGGTTTGGAAAGTTTTTCAGATCTCTTTTTTAATTCTATTAATAATATTTAAAGAAAAAGTGCCAGATAAAACTCCATTAAATTGTATCTGGGTTAGGATAATAGTAGTCATGGTTCCCAAGAGAACCAACTGATGTTTTTGTCCAATTTTTAAAAAAACTTTAAAAAATACTGATCATTTTACACAAAAATGTAAAAATAGAATAATAGTAGATATGATACCAAAAGTGACCCCATGATATTTAAAAAGATTTTGTTTACATTATTACTAGTTTTCAAAAATTCCCCAGTAAAGTATTTGTCAAAATGCACTTATCTCAGGATAATAGTTATTAGTTAAAGGGAGAGCATCTCGTTCTCTTTATTCAATTTTAATAACTTTAACAACCCACATTTAAAGATCGTTATACCAAATTTTATAATTACACATTTACCCATTCCAGAGATTTTAATGAAAACAGATACCAACACACACACACACACATTCATATTCATATTCATCTCCTACTTTTTTGTTGCATCTTTGGAATCATGAAAACTAAAAACAAAAAAAAATCATGTACACAAAATTTTCACCAATTAATTTTCCTTTACGTAGTATTCTATAGATAGTATTAGTAGAGTACTCTATTTTGCTAAAGCCAGGAAAATAAATATGTATTCATAACTGAAATTATAAAAGTTTAAAGTAATTTATTAAATTACAGTAAATCATAAGTTGTTCAGACATAAAATAAAGAACATATAAAAAATTAAATAAATACTAACAATCAGCATGATTTGTGATTAAAGAATTTTGTTTAATTGACTCACTTTCTATGGATATGGAAATACATTTCCAGATTTTTTTGAAGCTATTATTCATTCATTTTATCCATCAATAATGTGGACTGGAAATTTGTTATCCAAATTTGCATGACAAAAAACGGATAGATTATTTCTTTTTAACTAATGAAAAAAGCAATAAGCAAATTTTAAAAGTAAACTTACTTCCAAAATTAGATTTTCACATATTTAGAATGTGAGTGATGTTTTAGTTTGATTTTTGAAAAACTTTTAACCATATTTTGTTATATGAAATCTAGTCTACATCACTTTGAAATAGAAGCAAAAACATTTTCATAATGTAGCATGCACTCTAGTAAGCTACTCTGCAAATATACAGTTTATTAAAGCATTTGATAAAATGTACTGTACACTACACACATCTTAATAGAAAAATATTTTCAAAGTTGATAGTTAAAAATCATTAATTTTTTTATAAAAAATCATCCATCTCCATTAGTTCAGTAGTTATAGTACTTATTTTAATTAATTACTTCAATGTGTAACAATGATATATCATTTTAGTTACATATTACTCACTGATTTTCATTCATCCTGTATCCACTGTCCACACTGAATAAGTTACGACAAGTATGAATTCCTGCCCTGTAACAAGTATCTAATTTCATAATTTGTTTTTATTTCCTTGTACAAAGTAAAGGAAATATTGTGATTGTGAAAAATTTCAGTTTCCAGATTTAAATGGAAATATCCATTTTGATTAGTTTCAGCATGACATCTGTACATATGTATGTATGTATCTTACATAACTCAAAAACGATTAGCTGTAGAATATTGAAATTTTGGATTTAGGACTGTTGTAACATCTAGTTGTGCACCTCCCATTTTTTTAACTTTTTTTTTTTAAATTTAAATATATTGATTTATTATTAATTATTAACCTCTCATTGTAAAAAAAAAACTTTTACGATGAATAATAAGAAAAAAAAGAAGAAAAATATCAGAAGTTTTAATGAATAAAATTTTATGTACTTTTCATTCAAAATCAAAAAATGTGTAAATTTAATTTAATAGGCATATAAGGAAGTCATGTGTTGTCCACATCAGATTTTTTTTTAGAAGAAAAATTAGACAGTAATATTATTGATATGTAAATAATTATTTCTGATGGAATTCTTTCTTCTTGGATATCTTATGAAGGTTATACCTAAATGGAAGTTAGCAATCGTTCTGTAAAATGTAAGTCTACTTTGAATTTAGCAATTTATGTAAATTCAAGGTATTCTTCTTTAATACTGGGTTTGGGAAAAAAGTCTTTGTATTTTTCTGTTAGATGGCTTTAGGATCACATAACTTTGGTAATATTAATCAATTCTTACAGCACTTGCATAAAAATCTTTTACTTGCATAAAATCTTTTGAAAGATTTTATATCACTGAATATTTTTAGAAAGGGTATGATAAATTTATTTATTTATAAGTTATTGAATCTGGAAAAATAAAAAGAATTTTATTACAAACAAGGGAAGAATGTGACTTGGGCTGGTAAAAAAAATTATGATGCTTACGGACATGATGCAATATCAACAATACATGTGACACAAAGCTGTTTCAAGCATTTTCAATCTATAAATTTTGTTGTAAATGATGCACCTTGCTCTGGTCTAGACTGAAAAAGTTGATGAAATCATGGAAACAATTGAGCAAGACTAACATATTAACAATCATGATATCAGTAATAAATTTAACGTCAATAACAAAACAGTTTTTAGTTGTTGAAAGAAAGCTGATACAATAAAACTCAGTGTTTGGATGTCATGTGATTTA
The DNA here is from genome assembly GCF_047948215.1 of Lycorma delicatula. Lineage (NCBI taxonomy): Eukaryota > Metazoa > Arthropoda > Insecta > Hemiptera > Fulgoridae > Lycorma > Lycorma delicatula. Next base: position 147,458,788 of record NC_134456.1, on the reverse strand, counting down.
ACAATGAGAAATTTAATGGCTCAAATTTCCTTCTGCAGATTGTCAATGAAACAATATGAAATCAAACAATTTTTAAAATGATGAATGGCTCATTCAGGCTAAGAAAAATGGATCACATAAGACAATAATATATGGAAAAAAATATGATCAAAGGGAGGGGTGAAGCTCCATAAAAGATGGAAAAGTCAGGATTGGCACCAAGAAAAGTAACGCTTTGTGTGTGGTGGGATCAAAAAGGAATTGTTCATTTTGAGCTGCTACTCTTCGATCAAACAATTGATTTAACCTCTACTTTCAACAACTGAAAAGATTATGCCAAACAATTGAGATAAAGTTACTAGAATTCATCAACAGAAAAGGTGTGTCCTCTTTCATCTTGACAATGCTAGATCTAATACGTCTTTGGTGAGCTATTGAAAATTGTAAGAGTTTGGCCGTAAAGATGCAACCACTACATAGTTCTGACCATGCACTGTCAAGCCTATCACTTGTTTCCAACTTTCCAGAACACTCTTAATAATAAAAAGTTGATTTCAAAAGATACCTTTGAAAATCACAGTTTCTCCTTCAGAAAAACAAGTTCTACAGTGATGGGATTATGATTTTATGTAAAAATGTCAAAAGGTGATTGATCAAAATGCCACATATTTGGTTTAACAAACTTCATTAATAATAAAAAAGTCTTTGTTTTATTTTTGCATTAAAATACAAAGAAAACGTTTCACCAACAATTTATATATTCCTGATTTTCAGATAGTGATTTTTTTATTTTACTCTCATCTCTCCTTCATCTTAAAGAAGGCAAATATTAAAATGATCGCTTTTATTTACATTTCTACTTGATGAACTCGGGGTTTTATTTGACAAGAAATTGTATTTTCACGAATATGTTAATCAGATTGTCAATAAAGAATGCTGGGACCTTGGTCTTGTCCTTTGGATTTGTGGACGGTTTAACAATATTTCCACTTGTAACCTTCTATACAAATCTTTGGTGGGGAGTCGTTTGGAGTACCCGACCGTAGTGAGGAATAATACACGAGCTTTTACTTCTGATCTGGTTGAGAGTGTTCAGAATAGATTCTTGAACTGGATGCGTTTTAAGTTTAAAGATTTTGTTGACACTGGTAGAGAAGATATGTTGAGGCAATTAGACCTTTTCAGATTGTCTGATAGAACTTCCTTTAATATGGTTTTCTTTTATAAAGTTTTATACAATAAACTTCCAACGCGTTACCAAGTTGTCTTACAAAACCGGGCCAGTTCAGTGAGGTCTTTTAGACAATTTGTGACACCGCTTGGGTCTACCTTGTCTCCGATTGAGCGGTGTACTAGCATTGCAGTGAAGTTTCAGGATAAGCTAAGCTTTTGGGAAGATGAGAAGACCTTTATTAAAAATTTGAGAGGATTACGTAGCGACGGATTATTATCCTTAGAAGTGTAATCTCTTATTGGATTGGTTTAGGCTTTCTTTAATTCCTTTTCCCTTTTTATTTACTAGTTCAGTTGCAATTGGTTCCTTACTGCCTAGCCACCTTTGTTCGTCCGAGATGCTACGGTTACAATAAGGGTGAAGGAGGCGAAACATGAAAATATAATTAAAAATTCTTAAGCTTATCCTTTAACTTTCTTCGGAATTATAACCCTGATAGTAATGTTCATTTTTATGATTTTAAAATTGTTATTTTTAAAAGATTGTTATTTATAAATTTTTGTTATTTTTAAATTGTATTGTAAAATTTAATATATTGTATTATTATCCATTATTTTTTTACAAAAGTTGTTTTGTCTACAAGTAATAATGTCAATGTACAAGTTCCAAATTGTAACTAAAATTTTTTTAGAAATTTCAAATAGTGCGATTAATTTGTTTATTTGTGAATTGCACCAATTCCTCCGCCTAGATGATGATGTTATGATTTCGAACATTTCATCATCCAGCGTGATTCGTCATCAGTTGCTGTGCAAATGTATATTGTAGATATAATAGTGTAATATTTTTGTTAGGGTATAGTACTGTACTATTCCTTGTAGTACATTTTTTATACGTACGTTCACTTTTCTGAATTCTATAAAAATCTTTACAGCCATCGATACCATATTAACAATCGTTAAAATATCTCAAAATCGTAACCGCTTGACACTAAAAGAAAAAAGTATCAGTTATAAATGTCTACGAAAAACTCAGTGTGCATGATATGGAAAAACGTTTTGATATCGGGAAAGGTCAGTTATGCGATATTTTAAAAAACAAACTTGATATCCTATAGTCATGGACTGAAGATGACAATCAGTTAAGCAAACGTGCATTTCCTAAACCTCAGGTCTAGCGGTTTACCCACCGGGTTGGTCTAGTGGTGAACGCGTCTTCCCAAATCAGCTGATTTGGGAGTCGACAGTTCCAGCGTTCAAGTCCTAGTAAAGTCAGTTATTTTTACACGGACTTGAATACTAGATCGTGGATACAGGTGTTCTTTGGTGCTTTTATTTACATTTCTAAGTTAATATATTTATTACAACAATATTATAACTTAATTATTCATTGGTAATGTGCATTATAATAGCTGTGATTTTATTATATTAATTTAAAAATCTTTTTAAAATATTTCCAAGAATACAGTCTCATGACATAACTAGTAATTTCATGTCAGCACATGTGTTTTTCATGGTAATTTTGAATGACCCTGGTATATATATTAAACCTGTTGTCTACAAAAACCACCAGAAACAAAATTAATAGTAAATTCAATGTAAGTCATAAAAAGTATTCTTCAATTCCATTACATCATCAGTTATATAAATATCACCTCAGTGATATTATGATAGTTATCTTGACAATTGTCAGATGATGACTCAATGGATTCAAAATACTTTTTTTGTAAAACAGTAGGTTTGTATACATACATTTGTAAAACAAATATATTTATATTATAAATATACACACATATGTGTATATTCATACAGATAAACATATATTTAAGGGGGTGCAAAATATCTAAATAAAAATAGTATGATATTTAAAAATTACCAATAAAAGTTCCAGTCATCATCTGGGCCAACATGTGCCCAACCTCGTTTTTCAAAATTTGTAATGAGAACTGATTTATCTAAGTCAGTGCAGTAAGATACTGTTTGCTTATCCATCATTGTACTGCCCACCCTGAAAAATAAATTTACAGAAGTAAAGAAAAGAATTGTTATGTGTAATTTAGTACTGCTTATTTAAATATAATACTATAAAAACCTGGCTTCTTTTATAAAGTTATCATTGCTTTAAACAGTATTGATTTCTATGACCGATAAAAAACTAATTTTCCAATGTGTGAAAATTAGTACAGTGTGTGATCTCAATATGCTCTTAGTACATATGGTATTTAAACCCAGAACCTTTTTATACAAAGGAATGATATTCAGAGATACTTCAACTGTCCACTGCAGAAATCATCAAGCTGGTGAGTGAATGTGTTGTATAAGCTATATATATATAAGTAGATATGTTTTGTATGTTTTGGCGCAATTGGAAAATTGTGACTTTATCTTTGAATAATCAGTCTTATCACATGGTAATAATTTTATTAATTTTTAAAATTAAAAAAAGAGCACTTACGCCGTAAGAAGAAAATGTACTCATATACAAATTTTCATCAATTTATCTTCAGTAGTTTTTGCTGGGCATTGATTATGAGGGCATCATTATTCAATCTTTGTTTTATAGGTATAGATACAAACAAAGGATGATTCGTGTAGAGTTACTGGTGCTTTCTGAGTTCATTCTACTAGTGATAAAAATGAAAAAATGTTCTTACAAACATGGATCCAGAATAGCTCCATTGGCGGGTTATAGCTAACAAAAGATTTCGCTCGTAAAACCCTCCAATATCATTACTGAAGATTTTTAACAAAATCTTCTGGCCAGTATCATAGATGCACATTGAGAGTATTTCATCTACTCCTTCATCTTCTAAACATTTAAAGAGTTTTATTGGAAGTTCATCTACTTCTGTTGTTTTCCTGTTCTTCTCGAATTTGGGCCTTTCTCCTCATTCATAACTTCTTCTTCTACCTCAGCTTTCCTTGTTTCATGTTTTGTTCTTCCTTCACACCAAGTCTTCTGTATGTATATACTCTTCCCATTGTTTCTTTATCTCATCTTCTTTATGAATGCTTTCACCATCTTTCTTCTCAATTCTCTCATTTTATAAGTAGGATTTCTTCTATCCCATGTGGTGTTTTTTATCTTCTTATACAACATATCATACTTATTTTTTTTCTAAATCTTCTATGTCTTTACATTCTTCTTTTAATCATCTTTCCCCAGCTTTTTGTCTTTCTCTCTTTAACTCATTATGCAATCTTCAATAGATTCCTCTGTTGTATTCTCAATTTTTATTTTTATATTTTCTTCTTTTTTCCACTTTTTGTATAATTTCTTGTGTGCGGGTGCCTTCATAGAAACCAATTCCTTTCTCTACAGCCTCTCTCATAGACATTTTTATCTTTACCACATTTGCTATGATGGTTCATTTTCCCTTTTATCTTGAATAATTGCTTTTGTCATCATTTTCTCCACTTTCACTCTCCCTATGCCCTCTAGCCCCTCTACATTTCATTTCTTACCTTTATTGCAGTTTGAATTTTTTTTAATCTTATTTCCATTTCCATCATTGACAGAATATGATCACTTCCTATGTCAAATCCTGGAAGCCCATTTGTTTTCTTAACAGAATTCTTGTATCTATTTTCAATCAAAAAATGATATTTCTGAAAGTGAATCCTTCTGTTAGTCTTGTCCAATTGTATCTTCTTTGTTTATGATTTAAAAAAAAAATGTATTCATGATGAAAAATCCTTCTGTTGGCAACCAATCTCTCTCCTCTTTCATTTCATGTTCCCAATCCAAACTTGCCCACTATCTTTCCATCTTAATTTTCTCACACCACTGCATTCCAGTCCCCTAGAACTATTTTACAGCAATCCTGTTCTAATAACTTCTAATTTTCTAATAACTCCTCAATGTTATTGTACATCCTTTCAATATCTTCATCTTTATACTCTGACTTTGGCTTGTATACCTGAACTATTACTAGATCTTTTGACAGCATTCCAATTCTTAAAGCCATTACTCTGTCATCCAGATACGTTATTTTTTTGTACTCTTCTTGCTGCACTGTGTTTTTACAGCTATTCCTACTCCGTTTTTCTCTTTCAATTCCTGAGTAATGTAAGGTAACATCACTACTTTTCAGTTCTCCTCTTCCCTCCATCTAAGCTCACTTATCCCAACTATATCCATTTATTTATTTTTATCTCTCTCCAAGTTTTCCAAATTACTTGATCGACAATAATGTTCTCATATTCCATGTACCTATTCTCACTGCTTTATCTTTTCTATGACATTCTTTCTGCTGTTTTCCCCCCTCCCCAGAGATCCAAATGGGAAGTCATTTTATGTTTGGAATATGTAACAAAAGAAGACATTGCCATGGTATCTGACTAGGGCAAAGTAATACAATGGTATTCCATTGCCTTCTGTATCCTAATAATGTTTACTTCCTGTAGAAGTTTCTTCTGCTTTTGGAGGCAATCTCTCATCCCCTGAGGACAATAGAGTGCCTCAAACCCCTGCTGCTCATCCACCCTCCAAGAAGGCTGTTGGCACTTGTAGTGGCAGAGCTGCTTATCCCAGGAGCTGTTCAGTCCCTTCATTTGTTAGCTGCTTGTATACATACCAACCAACTTTAATATACTGTATAGAATTGTTGTCCCCTCTCTATTGCAGGGAGGTGAATTTCATGATTTTCTCTTCATGAAATCTATGATCTAATTGGCATTTCTTAGATTCTCTAATACTTTTAGAGAGGTAATTATACTACATAGTCTTATATAATTCTAACATTCAAAGTATTTTCATGCAAAAATTCAGAAAAAATTGTTAGAAAACATTAGTTAAAAAAAATAATGCCCTATTATTTTATTATGATTAAAAAATAGTAACAATATTCTTTTCTTCCAGAGAGGCTAAGTTCACTCTCTGAAGGAATTTTCTTTTACATCATTTCTCTGAATTCTTTCTTCTTTTTTCATCAAGACACAGGTTTAATGGTTTTCTGTTGGTCTATCCACATTTTATATAAAAACAAAAAATGAAATACAAACAAAAAAAATCAAATTGACTTATACAAAAAAAATCTAGAAATCTCTAACTTTTCTTAAAATATTTATTTTTATTTTGAAGTTGGGATCAAATTATATAATTGTTGATAGTCGTTTTAAATTTAACCGAAATTCTTAAAGTAGATATTTAAAAAAGGGATTGAAAATAACTTCTTTTTACTTTTTATGTGTTTAAAAGTTTTTTTTTTCTTTTTGATGATGTCACCACATAAGCTTGAAGCTTGTGCATGGGATATGGAAATAGAATTTTTGTAATGTATTAAAAATGTCATGCCTGACCGGGATTCGAACCCAACCCTCCGGATGAAAGGCCAAGCCGCTACTACTCCACCATGGCGATCGGAAATCATTTTATTAACAGACTTGAAAAAGTTTTCAATTGTTCACGTGTGATTTTAACAACCATTAAACTGAGTAACAAAATTGTTTTTATGTTCTTCAAAAATGGTTTTAAAATAAATAAAGATGTGAATTTTCTTGGTGAAAAAATAAACCACAACCACAATTTTAACTAAACAATACAAATTTATAAACAATTTAATAATAATAAAAGAGTATTATTCAAGCGTTGCATTATTTTACTCACTTAACAACAGAGCATTATGTTAATTATTATGTGCAATAATAATTTACGTTTTGTGTATTATACTTATAATAACTGGTATTAAAATTACTATTTTTGGCAATAAAAATTTTCGTTTTGTGCCCTATACCATAAATATTATGGTATAAAATATTATCCGTGCAATAACATTTTACACTTTGTGCATTACACTAATTAAAATAATAAAATAAAAATAATAACAAAACAATATGTTCTTGTTATAAAATAAAAACGTATTTTTTAATAAATGTTTTGTATACTTAGCAAACACTACTTGAAAGAGTAATAAAAAAGATAATAGTATTTTTTTTAAATCTAATTATTGTATGCGTTCTTCACTTAAGATGGTCGGCCACGATTTATTTTTTCTACACTTATCAAACGTAACACTTTGTCAAGAGACTGGCGGGTAAGATGTCTAGACAACAGGACGGTGAGTGGGTATGACGATATGGCGCGACAAACACGGCTGTGCAGCTGGGAAGGGATGTGTCTGGCACTGCCGTAAATTGATAGTTTTGTTAAATCTAATGCACGTTTAGTAATTTTAGGAGACATGCCCCTTGTCTATAAATTACATTATTTTTTCCAAAGACCGTATTTTATAAACCAAAAGTATAATATGGCAATTATAACTTCCGAATTTGAACCACTATTTGTAAAGCGTATAAAGGTTTATTTTGTTTAATAAACAAAATGCACGTTTAAGTTTCCTCGAGCACGAATTCTGTATGAAAACATTTTATTCATTTCAATAAATTATCAATAATTATTAATTTAATTCTCCTTTCTATTAACTACTGCAAAAATACAAAACATAATCCAGAAAATTATGTTTATTGCCCTATTTACTTTAAAAATTCTAAGTTATTATTTTTATTTATTTTTTTTGTAGTGTTTGAGTGTTATATTTTATGTTCTTAATATTTTAAATTTGATTAAAAATAGTGCTCGATTATATTAAACTCAGTAAGATGCACCTACACAATGCACTGCGACCACACAGTATTTGAACGAAAAACTGCCGTTCTACGCGCGCCTTTTTAATACATAAAATAATTTGAGTTACATCCATTTTATTTCGATTTAAAGCTATTATAGCTATAATCGTGTTATACTGACTATTGCAAGGGATATAAAATTTATCGAAAACCACCAGTCAAATTCCGAAATGCTCTTATTTTTTCAAAAAATGTCACGTATTTTTAAAATATTTAATCGATCTGGTACTCGGCTGAGTGATAGAAACCGATTAGATGAACGAAGATGTTAGAATATAAATGAAACGTTTACAAGTCGACAAGACGAAGTTCATATTCGTCAAAAATAACACAATTAAAAATATTAATTTACATTTCTGTATTTATAAATTAAATAAATTTAACCTGCAATTAATTACAATAATTTAACAAAGTAAACGTTTTCACTAAAACCGTATCAGTTCACAGCGTTCTGTTCAAAGCTTGTAGTAATAATTCGGATATATAGGCCTATAGAATCGCAACAAGTTGGATATAGTTGCAGAATAAAAAATAAAATAATATTTTTATATTAATTTACTAAATAATTAATTAAACGAATACTATCTTAATACAGTCCTTAACCAGTTTCGTCTGCAGTTTCCGCGGAACTATTTTCTGCGATAGGTCAACAACTCTCGATTTCTGAGATTCACTCAGTTTCACTTCCATCGGAATATTTTTCCAATTCGTCTTCACTGTCTTTTTTCCCCAAGACCACTGAGGATGGTCCAGCAGTTACACACTGCGCATCCTAAATGGTTGCCTGGCCTCTAACCTTCCGGGATCCCACAGGATCCGGTGATGCCGTATCCTGCGGGGGTCGCTCACCCAGTAGGCCGGGACTCGGTCTTTTCTTTGTGCCATGCCTCAAACCAGTTCCCCTCCAAGGAGGGGATCTAGCCGGGTCTCCGGTCTTTTCATTTTTCCCTCGAACTCAAGGGGTCCCCGGTTACTCATCTAGAGCGGCCCACCTCAGCGAACCGTCCTCTCATGAGCAGGGCTGCCCTTGTATTTCCTTACCTCCGGTATTAGTCCCCATCCCACTCCCTAGCGTTTCTCTCTTCTATTCTTCCTAGCGTTTCTATTATTCTGGTTGCCATAGAGGCTACGTTATCCCATTCAAGTTTTCCTTTTAGCATGTACTGCAACATGTTTTCCGGATGCAATTGACTTATTCCAAATGAGTGCCTAATCTCGTTCCATCTATTACATCAGTATATCGAGTACTCTATCGACTTAATTTCGTTACAATATCGGCAGTCTGGGGTCATCCGTCTACCAAAACGCTGAAGGTAGGCCCAACACTCACTGTGTCCAGTTAACAGTTGCGTGAGATGGAAGCCCACCTCTCCGTACCCCCTGTTTATCCATATGCTGACTTGGGGAATTATCATTCTGGTCCAGTCTCCAGTGTTTGATGTTTCCCACTGTGTCTGCCATTCTTCAAGCATCTGTCTTTTAGCTTCACTTCTAGGTATCCCACAGTTAATTTGTCGGAGCATCAGAACCCTAAGCCCGACAGGGGGTATTCCCGCTATGACTTCTACTGCGTTTTTTGATACCGTCTTATATGCAGGCACAATTCGTATCGCTGTTCTCCTCTGCAGAGCAATTACCTTATTTAGGTTCTTCTTCTTATCAAAGGCCTCAGCTCACGCCAGGACCGCGTATACAATTTCATTGCAACTGACAAAATCAGTTTCCTTTTCGACGAACATGGACCCCTGTGACTGGTCTTGGCCTGCTCAACTTAACCAGAGCATCGGCTCGCCGTTACCCTGTTCAAGTGGTCTGTATATTGCCTTTTCTTTTTCCTGTTTAGCCTTCGGTAACTACCGTTTAGATAATACTTCAGAGGATGAATGAGGATGATATGTATGAGTGTGAATGAAGTGTAGTCTTGTACATTCTCAGTTCGACCATACCTGAGATGTGTGGTTAATTGAAACCCAACCATAAAAGAACACCGGTATCCACGATTTAGTATTCAAGTCCGTGTAAAAATAACTGACTTTACTAGGACTTGAACGCTGGAACTGTCGACTTCCAAATCAGCTGATTTGGGAAGACGCGTTCACCACTAGACCAACCCGGTGGGTGGTCTGTATATTGCCTACTGATTTGCAACCACACGCCTAGATATTTAATGTGTCTAGACGTGAGGATTATTGTGTCACATACTCGTATTTCTCTGATTTTTCTCCTGCCTGTTAAGGCGACTGCCGATGACTTATTACACGCTAATGTCAGTCCTCTTTCTTCAAGCCACCTTTGTATACTATCGACCGCGGCTGCTCCACAATCCTCTACTTCTTGTTCGTCTTGCCGGCTACCAGAAGAGCCAGGTCGTTGGCATAAGCTATCAGTTCGGCATCCCCTTCAAACTCCAGTCTCAATACTCCGTCGAAAGCCAAGTTCCTCAGGAGTGGCCCAAGGACCGACCTCTGTGGAACTCCCCCCCGAATATCTCTACCGGAATTTCACCTCTTCGCTATAGATATATTTTCCTCTAGTTGGGATAAGAGTTTATTATGCCCCTCAGATAATTACTAATATTCCTTTCTCGTAATGCTTCGTCGAGTACAGGCTAGGGAAGACAGCTGAAAGCGTTCCTGACGTCTAGGAAGACTACTATCGGAATCTTCCTTCTACGCCAGGTGCTACTCGCTCGATTTGTAAACCAGTTATTTACTTATTGTAACTCATCTTCCGTGGACTTCCCCTTCGCAAAACCGTATTGTCTAGGGGAAAATCCCCGTCGTTTGTAACTCCGCCACTACACGAACAATCAGTCTTTCAAACAGTTTAACGATCGTATTTAACATACAGATTGGTCGATACGTGACTCCTTCCATCTCTGTATCCCTTTTCTTAGGTATCAGAACCAGTCGTCTCTTTCCAGCACGCCGGGAAACGAGAGTCCTCTAGGGCCTGATTAAAGGCGTCTAACACAATCCAGGAGTGTTTGGCCACCATTTCATTGACAGAATAAATTCAGGGGAAGCAAGATTTTCAGGTAAAATAGTCAATGAAATGGTCATAATCAATGAAGGGGATGCTGAACTGATAGCTTATGCCAACGACCTGGCTCTTCTGGTAGTCGGCAAGACGAACAAGAAGTAGAGGATTGTGGAGCAGACGCGGTCGATAGTATACAAAGGTGGATTGAAGTAACATTAGAGGACTGAATTTTATGTAAGCCGAAATTAAAACGTGATCTGTTAACTCAACTGCAACAAACGCGTCTCCTCTATTAACTCGTGACTGTGCGAACCGCCCCGAATCATTAAGTATGGCTGCATCAGCATTTCGGTCAACTTGGCAAGTATATACTGCTACTCTCCTCACATTTGGCTCAGAAATCGACTCCGTTGTTCACTGTCATCCTCCAAATCAGATCGTGGACTATGGCACTACGTTTTGCATTTATTTGCATTATATTCATTTTGTCGGTCGTTTACAGGCCCCACTATCGATCGGATGGCCAACTGTGTTACATTTCAGACAATTTGGGACATTCCCGTTTTTTGTGGCCCTCTCCCCCACAGTTGTAGCATCTGCCGGTGCGATCAGACCCATTACACTGGGAGGAGGAGTGACCGATCTCCCAGCACCTGAAACAGTGGGTGTCTGATTTGATCTTCACTCTGCATAAGACTCACCCAACACGGACTCTCACCTGTATTAATTTCATCGCTGCTCGATAAGTTGTTATAATTGATTCGTTCTGGGTATCGCCGTAAGCAGGATGAATTGATGATATCTTGAACTCGGCTTGGTCCCCCACTATTTGGACCACAGCATCTCGGATCTCCACCTCCGTCGTGTCCCTAAGTCTAAGTCATCTAAGTCTTTTAAATGCACCACCGTCCTGCAACTGCCACGTGTTTTAGGTCAATTTGCAGTTTAGCAGCTCTGTCCCTCAGGACAGTTTTTAGCCCTTCGGCATTCGCATGGACTTTTACCCATCATCTTCACTACCTGATGTCTCATCATCGTCCATCCATATATTTATAATTATGATTCCAATGGCATCTTCCATTAACGCATCTATTTTCCAGTAAGAATCCATTATCTCCTAAACTTTCGACTGTGATCTTTTCCAGTCTTCTACAGTAATTGACGAAATTGCATTTAATGTAACGGTTGCGGTCTCAAATTTTTTTAACTAGATTCAAAATAAATTCAATTGGGTTAAAATCTGGGTGGTAAGGTGGCAATCTAAGCACTCTAATTCCTTTGTTATTTAGAATTTCGTCTAATTCATATTGTGGTTCTGGGCGGTGTAGTTTGACAGTTTCTAAAAGCTCTTTTTTTTTGTTAGATCTGGATCGTAGTTAATTTTATTATTTTTTTTTTTGGAACCATTCTTGAATATTTTTTTTCAATGAATTGGAGGACGGAGGTTTATTTTTTGTTTATTATGGTAAGGTGCGTTATCTATGATTAAAGTACAATCTGTCGGTAGTCCTGTGATAGCTTGCTTTCAATAACTTTAAAAAGATTTCATTGTTCATCTCCTTATGATAATCTGTTTTACTCTTGGAATCGTACATTATCACAAATTAATTATCATCTAACGACTAATTTTTATATATAAAATAATATATATTATACTAATATACATATAAAATCATTAACAAACGACTTTATCATTATAAAGTTAATTATCATTAACAAACACGACTAATTAAGTAATAACTATTGTAATATCCAATGTGTAGAACAAAGAATAGTTGTTTTTATTAGTAATAAATAACAACTCTAAAAATTACTTAATACTTGTAACTACACTCCTAGTTAAACTTCTAACACATAATTCTATGACTCACGCGAACTGTTCATCATAATATCATTACTTAAACTAAAATAATTGATGTAAGAAATTTATACTTTATACTTTTATATACCTTTTTAATACAATATAATTCCATCATGCTTGTATTTTAAAGTACATTGACTAAGAAAACAATTACTCTTATAACAAAATAACAGAGCAAAAGATAAAATTCATTATTTGTATAAAAATAGCGGTATTAAGCAGAAGAAAAACTTTATTATTATTATTTTTGTATTTTATTATTTTTTATTTATCATTTTTCGGTGCGTTTTGGTGGACAGATGTCTGAGGAATTATTCTTGGCTAAATCTGGAGCGTCCCAGTGCTCTATTTTGGGTCCCCTTCTTTTTATTATTTCTATAAACTATATCGGGGGTCTTTTGACATGTACATTTCAGATGTTTGCGGATGACATCAAAATATACTGTCGGATCAGGAATAGTATGGATCACCTGTTGCTACATTTGAATATTAACAGAGTTGTTGATTGGGCAAACCGCAATTTTATGCCTTTAAATTTCTAGAAGACCTAACGTTTGACTTTATTTCGTAAAACGTCAAACACCGTTTTCAGCTATAGAATTGGTGCACACACTATTGTCGCTGAAACATTAGTTGATGAACTCGGGGTTTTATTTGACAAGAAATTGTATTTTCACGAATATGTTAATCAGATTGTCAATAAAGAACGCTGGGACCTTGGTCTTGTCCTTTGGATTTGTGGACGGTTTAACAATATTTCCACTTGTAACCTTCTATACAAATCTTTGGTGGGGAGTCGTTTGGAGTACCCGACCGTAGTGAGGAATAATACACGAGCTTTTACTTCTGATCTGGTTGAGAGTGTTCAGAATAGATTCTTGAACTGGATGCGTTTTAAGTTTAAAGATTTTGTTGACACTGGTAGAGAAGATATGTTGAGGCAATTAGACATTTTCAGATTGTCTGATAGAACTTCCTTTAATATGGTTTTCTTTTATAAAGTTTTATACAATAAACTTCCAACGCGTTACCAAGTTGTCTTACGAAACCGGGCCAGGTCAGTGAGGTCTTTTAGACAATTTGTGACACCGCTTGGTTCTACCGTGTCTCCGATTGAGCGGTGTACTAGCATTGCAGTGAAGTTTCAGGATAAGCTAAGCTTTTGGGAAGATGAGAAGACCTTTATTAAAAATTTGAGAGGATTACGTAGCGACGGATTATTATCCTTAGAAGTGTAATCTCTTATTGGATTGGTTTAGGCTTTCTGTAATTCCTTTTCCCTTTTTATTTACTAGTTTAGTTGCAATTGGTTCCTTACTGCCTAGCCACCTTTGTTCGTCCGAGATGCTACGGTTACAATAAGGGTGTAGGAGGCGAAACATGAAAATATAATTAAAAATTCTTAAGCTTATACTTTCTTCGGAATTATAACCCTGATAGTAATGTTCATTTTTATGATTTTAAAATTGTTATTTTTAAAAGATTGTTATTTATAAATTTTTGTTATTTTTAAATTGTATTGAAAATTTAATATATTGTATTATTATCCATTATTTTTTTACAAAAGTTGTTTTGTCTACAAGTAATAATGTCAATGTACAAGTTCCAAATTGTAACTAAAATTTTTTTAGAAATTTCAAATAGTGCGACTAATTTGTTTATTTGTGAATTGCACCAATTCCTCCGCCTAGATGATGATGTTATGATTTCGAACATTTCATCATCCAGCGTGATTCGTCATCAGTTGCTGTGCAAATGTATATTGTAGATATAATAGTGTAATATTTTTGTTAGGGTATAGTACTGTACTATTCCTTGTAGTACATTTTTTATACGTACGTTCACTTTTCTGTATTCTATAAAAATCTTTACAGCCATCGATACCATATTAACAATCGTTAAAATATCTCAAAATCGTAACCGCTTGACACTAAAAGAAAAAAGTATCAGTTATAAATGTCTACGAAAAACTCAGTGTGCATGATATGGAAAAACGTTTTGATATCGGGAAAGGTCAGTTATGCGATATTTTAAAAAACAAACTTGATATCCTATAGTCATGGACTGAAGATGACAATCAGTTAAGCAAACGTGCATTTCCTAAACCTCAGGTCTAGCGGTTTACCCACCGGGTTGGTCTAGTGGTGAACGCGTCTTCCCAAATCAGTTGATTTGGAAGTCGACAGTTCCAGCGTTCAAGTCCTAGTAAAGTCAGTTATTTTTACACGGACTTGAATACTAGATCGTGGATACCGGTGTTCTTTGGTGGTTGGGTTTCAATTAACCACACATCTCAGGATTGGTCGAACTGAGAATGTACAAGACTACACTTCATTTACACTCATACATATCATCCTCTGAAGTATTATCTAAACGGTAGTTACCGGAGGCTAAACAGGAAAAAGAAAGAAAAGGTCTAGCGGTTTAGTCGAGTTGTGGACTGCACGGTGAGTTGACGTGTCTATCTGGTAACAAACCAGCAATTGCGACTCCTCCGGAGTAGGGGTCGCATTGCTCCCTCCTTATAGTTAGTGCTCCGTTGTGGCGTATTCCTGCCAGCCTATTAAGCGTTAGCACCGAAAGGACTTCAGTAGACGGTCTGAAGGGGAATTGCGTCGGGAGGACAGGCTTCATAAGCCTAGCCTTCCGCGGTCGGCCCATAAAATGGGTTCGATAACGCTGGTTCAACAACGGATTGGAATGCAATTAAATCCGTCTTAAATTAACTAAATAATAATAACCAAAACTTGAGAAAATTAGACCCGCTATATAAAATAACCCTTAAAAAAAAACTAGCCCGATTAGAATGATCCAGCAGCAAGGGACTCTGTCCAGGTTCTGCGATAAGTAGGGAGAAATAAACTCCCGTCAACTTTGCATTCCATTCCATTCCGGTTGACAAGTCGTCTTCTGTAAATAAAGTGACACAGGCCACTCAAACGGACCTGCCAGCCACGGAGGACAACATGGAACAAATTCTTAGCAAGGAGCTAGAAGATGAGAAGCTGTTAGGGCTCTTACAAAGAAGGTGGCCGAATAATCTGAGAAGTAAGATAAGTCTGGTGACGGAACTCCCTCCCGACAGGGAAATAACATGCAGTTTAAAAGACCTAAAGAAGACGGGAGAGCAAGAACAAGGCCCTAGATTTGCTGTAGGAGACATTATAAAAGACGAAGTCTCGGCTACTGGAGACAACACAACAGAGAAAAAGAGAAGCAAGTACAAAATATGCTATAACTCTGAAGTATCTGAGAGGGAGGCTCTCGCCACACTTTTGAAGGCGGCCAGGAGTAGTAACACAAGCACCAGATGCTGCCTATGTCTTGCCGGTGGGGAGCATTGGAAACTATATGAAAAAGATCCTATCGTATCTACTAGGAAATAAGGAGATACCAATATATATATATTGACGATACAAGAGACAATAGTGTAAGACATGTGGGCACTAATCAAATACCCATCAAGAAAGCCACACCGTCGGCGGATCAGAGCCACACTCTTGTTGTGAAAGCCGAAGGGAAGTCATACGCTGAGCTCCTTAGGTCGATGAAGGGAGCGGTGTCGAGCGAGGAGGCCAATAATATCATATCGTTGCGTAAGGGCCGCAATGAGGAGCTACACGTTAGGATCGAGGCCGTAAAGAATGCAGAGAACTTTACCACTCTACTCAAGGACAAGGCGGCTGATCTGCATGTGGATCTTAAGAGCAGAACTAGTAGGAGAGCGGTAGTACACATCAGGGATGTGGAGATGGATACTGCTGAACAGGAGGTGATGGCCGCAATAGCCAACAGGTTTAGCCCTAATGAAGATTTTAAGATATCGACAATCAGAAAGGGTTTTAGCGAGACTAGAAATGTCACGGTTATCACCTCTTACAGAGCCGCGTGTAAGTTAGTCGAACAAAGGCTGAAGATAGGGTGGATAAGTTGTACAGCCTACATACGCGAGGATGAGGAAAGGTGCTATCGATGCTGGGGAACCGGGCACAGGAGGCAAGACTGTAATGGCCTGGATAGGTTGGAACTCTGTTCCAATTGTGGAGGTCGAGGCCATAAGATTGTAGACTGCCAAGAGCCGAAGTAGTGTCTTGATTGCGGTAGCAATGATCACAGCACTGGGGCATGGCTATGTAAGAAAGATCAGCATGTATAAGGCATTATTTGCAAATGTAAACTGGAGTCTTCTTGCACATGATTTGGTAGCACGAGTAATAGCTGAGAAAGAGATCTTGCAGTTGCTGAGCCTAACAGATACGAAGCCGCTAAATCTAGTTGGATAACTGATACGGAGGGCGATGTTGCCATAATGGTTGCTAGTAGCAGTATTCACTGGAGGCTCAGGTTCAGGGGTAGGGATGTTGTTGCTCTGGAGAATGAGTCTGTCATGATATTGGGGGTGTACGTGTCACTAAATATAGACTTAGCTGAATTCACTCGCTTTATTGACATCTTGCAGGGTGTAATAATTAATTCGCCGAAGAAATTGGTCATGCTGAGAGACTTCAATAGTAAAATGGGGAATGCTGGTAGTAGCTACACGAATAGAAGAGTACAAATTCTGGCAGATCTGCTGGAAATAACTGGGTGTCGCTGTGTTAACGATGGCACCCCTACCTACGTCGCCAGAGGCCATCAGTCGGTCTTAGATCTGACCATCCTGGATAACAGATGGAGAGGAGAACAATACAATTGGATGGTCCTCCTTGATGAGATTGCCAGTGAACATCGTGCAACGAGACTAGACCTGATAGAAGCAAATCTCGAGCGAGTGGAGTATCCCCGTCCTCTGAATTTCACAGCCGATCAAATAGAAGTAATAGTTAATAGGACAGCTGATAGGTTAAGAGACAGGCAGCAAAAGACCCCTGAAACTTTATCGAATATAGTTATGCAAGAGATAGACAGGATTGCAAATAATACTGCAAGGAGACGAAATGTATATCGGTGGACAGCCGAGATTGGTAAATTGAGATAAGAACTCCAGTCCTTAAGGAGAAGGAAACAGAGATTACTTAGAAATGGTAGAGAGGAATATCAGCATGCAGCAAGAATGTGTACTGAAACCAGAAGGGCCCTGAATAAAGCCATTAAAAAGAAGAAAAGAGAATGTTGGAGCAATCTCTGTAAAGAGCTAGACACTGACCCATGGGGTCAAGCTTATCGCATAGTGACGAAGAGATTCGGAAGACGATTGCCTGTGCTGGACAGGGCAAACGCAGAGATACTGGTGGCGAATTTGTTCCCCAGAACGATGGCTGAAGACAGTGGACCCACACCCTGTGAGGGCAGGAGGTTTACCATCTACGAATTACAACTGGCAGCCAAAAGTCTGGCATTAAATAAAAGCCCCGGGCCGGATAGGATCCCCGCAGCGGTAATAAAGGGTTTGATCAGGAAGACTCCCTGGGAGTTATTAGAGATCGCTAGCTATGGTTTAGAGAGGAAGTTTTTCCCTGCATGTTGGAAGGAGGCCAGAGTGGTCTTCCTTCCTAAAGGTGCACCTACGGCTGAGGACGCCACTTATAGGCACACCTTTTTCATGTGTGACAAGTGGGCCGTCTTGAGATTTAATCAGAACATCAATGGATTAACACCTGATAATATAGTGCAATTTATGACTAGCAGTGAATATAACTGGAACACAGTAGCAGGTTATGTTAGGCAGATTCTAACCCAGAAATATGTTGATGAAAGAAGCCAAGGATATTAATATAGACTAGGGTAGGGAGGACAGCCTCAGCGGGGAGGGCCGACATGCCGAGGTGTGTCGGTTCCAATGAGCCGCTGGGGACTCCAGGGGCTCTAAGTTAGGAATATTGGAAAAGGAAGATCAGTGAAAAGACCCGACACCACGCCACGACAAACCAGTATGGCGTGGTGTCAGAAATGGGCAAATCTAAATAAGGAACTCTCAAAAGAGCTGAACCGGTGGGCCGACCTGCCATGCCGGACGTACAGCCGGTAGGTGGGGAGGCCCATTAGAGTCAAAAGACACTTCCCATCGGTCCGAGTTGAGAGAAGAAAAAAAAAAGTCTAGCGGTTTAACAATTAGATTTATGAGTGGTTATGCAGGACTCGTACTAATAACATTCTGGTGTCTGGAACTTTGATAGTGAGAAAGCTCAAGAAATTGCTAAAGAACTCGGTTACGATGAGTTAAAAGCATCAGAGGTTTAGTTAGACAAATTCCGAATTAGACATAGATTTTCACATAAACGTTTTTATGGTGATGCTGATGCTGTAGTTGAGAATTTGGTGTCCGAGTGGAAGGGAACGTTAAATGAAATATACGGGAGTTATAATGAAATAAAAACATTTTTAATGTGATAAAACTGATTTTTTTCCAGGCTTTGCTCAGTAAAACAATTGTTTGAAAAAGAAAAATATACAGGAGGGAAGATATCAAAAGAACGACTGACTGTTAAATGACTGACTGACTGTTATGTTGGCTGTGGATATGTCCAGGTGAATTTGAAGAACCACTAATAATCGGCAAAGCCATCCTGAAATCTGTGGTTAATTGAAACCCATCCACCAAAGAACACCGGTATCCACAATCTAGTTTTTAAATCAGCATAAAAGTAACTGCCTTTGTTTGACTTGAACGCTGGAACTCTCGACTTCCAAATCAGCTGATTTGGGAAGACGCGTTCATCACTAGACCAACCCGGTGGGTTACGGTATCTGATATTGACTGGTTTTAAAGTTACCGAATTTTTTGGCAGTAGCGATTTTCTTTACGTTACTATTACTAACAAATCATTCCATTTGCAACTATTACTACCTGTTACTAATCCTAAAACTGGTGATTTAATTTTAACTAATATTGTAGAGAATAAGTACTCATGTTGGAAATCTTCAGGATTATTACTGACGTAAAACTTTGCAACTAATTTATCACGTAAGGTAATAACTGGATTTAATAATAATGCCCAGAAAAATCGGGTATCATGTCTAAATAGTCTTTTTTTAGTACTGAACTGCCATCTTAATATAATATCTATACACTTTGCAAAATATATTATACAAACAATTTTTATTATTATATTCAATTATATCAATTCAATTCAATTATATTATATCATATTCAATCAATTATATTTTTCTTCTTCTTCTACGGAAGTCGAATTGTCCGAATTTTGGTCATTTTTCGTGCACTTACACTATTGAAAAATACTTTAATTTTCTCCTTCGAAGTTTTAAAATTTGACCACCCTGTTAACAGTTCAAGAACTAAAGTCCAATTGTAGTTACGAATTATCCAAGGTGTCCTACCGACTGCCCCAGTTAAAAACGAGACTGTACGAGTTGTGTTTTTTTTAAGAAATATTCATTTTTATTACACAACTAATATTATTTAAAATTAAATGTATAGAATTCGGATAACCCTCGACTGTAACATTAATTATTAAATAATAAGATGATACAGAATGAAACGAGTATCTTAAGAATGCTTTGAGAAGTAGATGTTATCTTCTTAGTATTCCTAAGTTGTGTACAATGTTTTGTTAGGAGGCTTTTTTCCTGCGTCGTTTTTCTAAATGGTAAGCTTTTCAATTTCACTGATATGTTCGACCATGTCCGATGGAGCTGGTGGCAGTTTAGAGATACGTCTTTTGATTTAAAGAAGCTGCAGAAACTGCAACAATCTGTGCATAAGACGCAACCTTCGCTGATCTGCTATACGCAATTTTTTTCTAGTTTCGAGGGGGCTGATCTTTTGAATGGTCTTTATCTCTTGGATTGCTACTTCCTTCTCGTAAATCGGTCGGTTTCGCAATCTCGCAGAGTGATGGCCATGGCAGTGGACACAAACCGGTCAACTGCACAGGTCATCTGAATGTGATAGGTCACCACTAGGTTACCACAGAGATAGATCTGTTTCTTAGTGCATCGCGCCGCTGTATGTACGAGTTTCGGACACCCAAAGCACCGCAATGGAGTCGGGATGAATGGACGAATATTTACTTTATGAAAATCAGCCTTTATCTTTTCGGGATCTTTGGGTTTACTGGGTCGTGCGTTCAGTCATCGACATACAACTCCTTTACAAAATCCCTGCACACATTTTTGTTATTTTTTTTTTTTGAGGGCGAAAAACGCCTGCGCGTTATCATCGCCCGGAATTTTTTTTTTATAAAAAAGTAGAAATTAAAACTAATCTAAGTGATGAATAAAACTTACACCTAATATCACAGATAACATCTAAAATAAAACCAAAAGTAAATAGAATTTTACAAAGTCCGAGATGTGTGTAAACGGCCCATTCTCGGATAAAAAAAATACTAAAAAGAAAACTAAAAACCATAAAGGATCTAACATAAGACTTAAAACTAGGTTAAAAACTAAAGTAACAAAATTAAATAAAACTTAAAACTAACACAAATTTTATAATTAAAACTAGGTTAAAAACAAGAATTAAAAAGTGAAATAAAACTTAAAACTAATATCACTAAAATCTTACAACTAATATCACAGACAGAGTCTTTAAAACATAAAAGTAAAAATAACTATATAAAATTTAACAAATTCTGATAGGGAGTGTTAAAGGCTCCCAAATCAGATAACAAAATCAAAAATACAGAACCAAAAAAATTAAAAGTAAAAGTAAAATTAAAAAAAAAATAATAAAAAAAAGATAAAATAAAATTAAAAAAAAAACAACCTTATGAACTCTTCCAGCATAAAAAATATACGTAACAATATTCAATTTTTCGTATTAACCCAGCACTACGCAAAAATAGAAACATCCGGGTTAAAATTTCATTATCATTGCCCAAGACACCACGGATGTTTCTGGGTAGATTAAATTTACGATGCAACGCCGCATAACATATGCAATCTACGAGTATGTGGCGCACAGTCATGCGGCAGTTGCATCGTGCGCATAGGGATGCGTGTCCTCCTGACATCAGGTACTCGTGTGTGATCCTCGTATATCCTATCCGCAATCGACAGAGGTCTACTTCCTCACGCCGAGTTTTTCTGCATGAGAAGTCCCATAGCAACACAGAATCTTTAATCTGCCGGAGTTTATTATCAACGGTAGCCGTCCAGTCACCTTGCCACCTTGCTCTTAGTGATTGTTTTACATAATTAATAAAATCAGAAGTAGCAACTCGGGTAGTGAAAGGAGGCTGATTACATGCTTCTTTGGCAGCGGAATATGCATGTTCATTACCTGAAATCCCTACGTGGCTACGGACCCAGCAAAAACTTACTTCTGTGTTGCGGTTATTTAACTCAGCGATTGCGTTGTAAATTTCAATGACGATAGGATGTTTGGAATAAGAGTTTTTTAAGGCTTGGAGAGCACTATACGAATCACTGCAAATGAGAATGTTTCTATATTTAGGGTTAATGATATTTAGAGCCTTATTTATAGCGTGCAGTTCAGCAATGAAAACACTCGTAATACCGGGTAGACTAAACACATAAGTTCTTTTATTGACAACAAACGCACAACCAACGGTATCGTTTTTTTCGATTCATCAGTGTATATCACCGCGTCTGGGTTCATCTTGGAGAGAACACACTGAAACATTTGCAGGAAACATTTACAGGTAGTGTTGATTGTTTATTGTATGTCGTAAGGTCAAAAGTAAAATTTATAAGGTTTATTCCCCACGGAGGATATGAGCACGGATATGATGGAAAGAAAGACGGTGTGTCAACACTTATATGCTGCAGCAGACGTCGGGTACGGACACCTACAGGCCTGTACACAATTACTCCCTTGGAGACATAAGCGTATCATGCGGTACAACCTCAATATCTGTAAGTCCTATCTTCTTGGATTTGAATAGCACAGGTAATTATAGGTCACTGATGGTTGCAACAAACAGTCCCATAACAATTTTCCTTGTTTCCTTAACGATCCTCCTGCAGTCTCTGCAGCAATCACAAAAGGACTGATCTTTGTAAAGAGTCACAGAAATCGTGGAAGTTAAGTTTCCATGAATGAAGTGAAGCCAGTCAATGTCGCAAGGGTGACATATTGCAGGCGGAAAGCCAATTGGGTTTGCCTCGGATCATTGATCCTGCCTGGGTTCCTCCAGTCAGCCACCTCCTACAGATTTAACACGAGCGGAAGAGTCAGGAACTATCTGACCCGCCATACCATCCCAGCCTCGCACATAGCAGTAAGGGATCCGATACCCTTACCCGTAGGACAATCCCTGCCAAGGGCTGAAGTTACCGACTCACATTAACGTGTAAAATTTCAGCAGAGCATGCTCACTCCAACCCGGTTTCCATTACTGGGAAGGAGAATAAGCACTCCCCGTCTGCACTCCGTTCACGTCGGCAAAATAAGATCACGGTCATGCCTCCTGGATCCGGTGCTAACAGCGAAAGCGAGAAGCACAATTGCGACTAGCTCGGGCCGCCATTCCCGTACTCCAAAGGGAAGCTTCTGAGCAAAACCATTTCGCGATGATCGAAATAGAACGTCCGTAGATGTAACTGCACGGACATGGGGTTTGATTTTGTCGGGGGCTTTATTATTATTATTTTTGAGATGAAGCGTATCGACTGCTTTGGTCTTTCTGTCCTATGAGAATGGAAATTTGTGCTTATGAAAAATACTATGCATGTCGGGAAATCGAACCCGGGTCCCTGGAAGAAAGGCTGGAACTCCACCACGGAAATCGGCAAAAATTACTGTACCCCTAGTAGGATTACTACATTTAGCGATAGCGGAGTAATTTATATTTAATTTATAAATCTTTTTTTATCAATTAATAAATAGTCTATATTACACTTGTTTATCAGGTTTAACTACTTACATAATAATAGATGTGATATAAAAGAAATAAGAATGTAGTACACCAATATTGTCAAAATTGTGATGAAAATGTTAAAGTAATGGCTATTAAAATAAGTAAGATTGAAATGAAAAAAAATTTAACATAAAGATGATCGCATAACTATTACATAAATGTTTTTCTTCTGTTAAAAATAGTTATTTTAATTATAGGTAGAGGTTAATTTTTTTAGATAAAAATAATAAATTTATATAGCATAAAATATTATACTATAAAAATTGTTCAAGTGTTTTAAAATATTTAAAAACTGTTGTTAATCAGTCGTTAACAACATGGGATAGAAAAAAATTGTAAGATATGACAATAAATTATGAATAAAAATAGTTACCATTTGATCATTAAAATAGTAAAACAGCAACAGAATAATTGTATAATTAATATTTTTAAATATTTTAATGTTGTCTAATTGTAAGAAATGTATGTGGGTAACATTTACTTATTTTTTGTATAATCGTAGTATTAATTTCGGTTATACAGATACTGTATTATTTTAATGTGTATTACATTTTTTTCAGATGAAACATGTATAATTAATCAAGTGAAAAAAAAAAAACAAAACGATATGCTATTAAATACATTTCAATTAATAATGGAATTATCAATTTTATTGATAATACAAAGAATATTAATAACGGTATAAAATTTATATTTATATTTGAAGATAATGCCTACATTTTTAACCGGCTTCATTACCAGTTCATCCGAGAACTGGTAATGAAGTTAACTTATGTTGTCCCCTTCTGCAGCTTTTCACAGATCCAACCAATTACAACGAACTTTTATTTTATTAAACCAAGTCGCCTCACTTTCCACCAAACATCTGATGCAGTTGTGGTTCTGTCGATAGATGACACGTATTGCTGCCAGGATCGTTTCTTCGAGTCAATCATGAGACGTTTTGCATACCCCCTGGATTTTTTGAAGGAAATAACCTTTTCTAGGGTAGGACGTTTCTTGAAGGCGTTAAATGCTCTTTTCTTTCTTTTAATAGCTTCACTAATTTCATCGTTCCACCATGAAACGGGTTTCTTCGTAAGTTTTCCAGATGTTTTGGGAATATATCTCGATGCCGACTCAATTATTGCATTTGTTATGGCGTCGACATCGTCTCCGATAACTCCAGTTGTTTCAGGGAGTATCGTTCTAGCTGTGAAGCTCGTCCAGTCTGCCTTATCAAATAACCATCTTTTAGGGATGGGATATGTTTTTCTTGTAATATCAGTTACAATTTGTACCGGGAAATGATCGCTTCCATGCAAATCGTCTAAGACATGGAAGCTGTACCTCGGTGCTATCGATCCGCTTATAAGTGCAAGATCTATACAGGACGTCGATCCATCTCTGGCATTGAAAAAGGTTCCTGATCCATCGTTTAAAATAATAAGTTCTGAATTCATCAGGAACCTTTCCAGTTCTCTTCCGCGGGGATCTATTCGATCCGATCCCCAGAGAGAATTATGAGCATTAAAGTCACCCACCAGTAAAGCAGGTGGGGGAAGCTCAGAAATTAGTCTTGCTATGTCATCCTTATTGCAATCAAAATACGGCAAGTATATGCTGCAGACAGTGACCTGGAGCGGACGCTTCATTCTAACGGCGACCGCTTGTAGGTTTGTGTTTAGAACAACCGCTTCGGTGGTAGCTCTAGTCGATGTTAATATAGCTACTCCACCTCTAACTCTTACATTTGGCGGTTGATCTCGCCGAAATATATCGAATCCTTTTAATTTAAAATTTTCATTTCGGTGGAAATGCGTTTCTTGCAGACATATACAAATCGGGTCTACGTCATGTACCAAGCGTTGGAGCTCATGGATGTTTGAAAAACATCCATTGATGTTCCATTGTACAATCGACTCGCTAATTTTTAATTAAATTATTGTCTGGGTTTTCCTTTCGGCCATCCCTTTTTCCTTTTCTTCTCCATCCTACGAACAGCATCGTGTTCGCGGAGAAGGTCGTCGCCTGTAAGGCTTCCGGTCTCCGTATCGGAGACCACCGAAGCCGCCGACGACGACGGGCATGGATCGGCGCCGGTTTCAGGCGCCGATTGAGAGGCGGCAACCTGGCCGCTCCCCAACACGGGGGTCGCACCGGTCACCGCCTGTGGGAGGGGGGACACTCGCCTCCCCTGTGTGATTTTTTGTGGCCTCTGAGGCTTAGAGGCCACTTCAGTTACAGGAGGCTTGGGAGCCTCCATAACAGTCTCTGTAGGTATCAGCTTTTTCTTTTCATCAAGAATCTCGCTGAGACGGACTTGACATTCTGGTTTGGTGTCCGTTTTCTTTTCTGGAGGAGCAACTTTCACTTTTATCGACTTATCTTCAGCAGGCTGTACCACTATCTTTGGCTTAACAAATTCTTTATTGCCAAAAGGTTTCATCTTGTTTTCGATGATCCTCTCAATCATGTTAGCCAAAGTAGGCGCAAGTTTATTTATAATTTGAGCCTCATCTACAGCAATCGGAGCAGAAGCAGGAACAGTAGCCGCAGCCTGAGCATAAGATGTTGTTGCTCTAGGTTTGCGGGCGTTAACAATCTTTTTGGCTTCGATGTAGCTCACTTTCTGCAGGGTTTTAACTTCCTGCACAGCTACTTCTTCTTTGTAGACAGGACAATTCCTGGATCTACATGAATGCTGTCCCTTGCAGTTTAATGCATGTAGGGGGCTCTTTACACGGCTCTCCCTCATGCACCTCTTCGCCGCACACGCATATTTGCGTTCTCTCACATTTGATAGCGGTGTGGCCAAAACGTTGGCACTTGAAGCATCGCATAGGTTGCGGGATAAATGCCTGCACATCCAATCGATGTATCCCCGCTCTAATCTTCTCCGGCAAGGTAGGCCGGTTAAATGTGAGAACATGAGAGGCTGAAGGTAGGACCTCGCCATTCCTCCTCATGTTCAATCGGCGACATTCAATTACTCCCTGTGATGACAACTCCTCAACAATTTCTTGCTCCGTGCAATTTAGAAGATCCCGACAGACGACCACACCTCTTGAGGTGTTGAGCGTACTGTGGGGATCGACATGTACAGCCAGTTCTCCAATCTTTTTAAGCCCCAAAATCTTTTGAGACTGGACTTCATTTACAGTCTCAACATGAAGTCCCATGAAGGTCTTCCTTATTTCTTTTACAGGTCCACCAGCGCATTTGGTTATCTCCCGAGCGATGAGAAAAGGACTCACCCTCGAGAAATTTCCATCCTCCTTTGTAATGACCAAATATTTGGGTTTCGGTACATTACTACTTTTAAAAAAAGCTTTTTGTAAGCTTTTTCTAGCCTCAATCTCTAACCTTTTAGTTTCTGTACTTTTTCTCCGTTTTGCCTCAGGCGAAACGGCTGGTTCTAAACGAGGGTGTTTACGTGCACCCTCCGCCACGTTTAATTGTTCAACTTGCATGAACAATAAATCCCTTCTGTAGTAAGGCTAGCCGCCGGGGTACACCCCCACTCCAGGGCTACCAACCCTGGAAGTCCGTTCCGGTACTCCGGTGGAACCGGCATATGTCCTGGCTGAGAGCGGATGCGCAGTCTCTGCACTGACTCCAGGCCCCTACACACCGAAGCTTTCAGGGCTCCCATGCTCCGAACATGGGCACCTTAACTACATGCTTGCCATCGGGGGGGGGGGGGGGGCATGTGGACGACGAAAGGTCTCCGTTACACCTGCAAATAACTTTGACCGTGGCCGCCACATCGCCAGCTCTAAGTTTGGTATATGTCCACATCCTAATCAACAAATTGTTCATATCCTGCAGGTAGCCGAAAAATCCAATCCATGAGGGGACCTGAAGGTGGAAACAGGTCAAAAGAAAAGCATATCCGAGGAATTTACTCGGAGCCCCGTTAGCCAGCTATATGTATTGTACATAAGTACGGCTGTTACCGCCCTGGACGTGGAACGTAGATGTTGTGTTCCGGACGTGGGGATTACCTACCTCAGGGCATTATTATTATTATTATTATTATTATTATTATTATTATTATTATTATTATTATTATTATTATTATTATTATTATTATTATTATTATTATTATTATTATTATTATTATTATTATTATTATTATTATTATTATTATTATTATTATTATTATTATTATTATTATTATTATTATTATTATTATTATTATTATTATTATTATTATTATTATTATTATTATTATTATTATTATTATTATTATTATTATTATTATTATTATTATTATTATTATTATTATTATTATTATTATTATTATTATTATTATTATTATTATTATTATTATTATTATTATTATTATTATTATTATTATTATTATTATTATTATTATTATTATTATTATTATTATTATTATTATTATTATTATTATTATTATTATTATTATTATTATTATTATTATTATTATTATTATTATTATTATTATTATTATTATTATTATTATTATTATTATTATTATTATTATTATTATTATTATTATTATTATTATTATTATTATTATTATTATTATTATTATTATTATTATTATTATTATTATTATTATTATTATTATTATTATTATTATTATTATTATTATTATTATTATTATTATTATTATTATTATTATTATTATTATTATTATTATTATTATTATTATTATTATTATTATTATTATTATTATTATTATTATACATTCCAGCATACTTCTTATTAAATCTATATTAATATAGATTACCATTTTTTAATTCACAAATATTTACTATCATTAATTAATACCTGAAAAAACTATCACATGTTATTTGAAATAATTAATCACAGATTAGTTATTTCGTATTACAGTAAATTTTGTAGTACACAATTAAATTAAAAATAACGGTAGTTGTAATTGAGTTTCGATGATATTTTAATATATATATATATATATATTTATTTATTTATTATAAATGAACCCTCAACACATTTAATAAAATTAAAAAGATACGTGGATATGCGATACATTATTGACATAGAGATCAGGTAAAAAAAAATTGAGTTTTGCACGATTTCTTAGCTTTACCCTACAAGGAGGTGAGTTTTTAATGAAAACAAGTCTATATATGTTATTTTCACCCTTCGTTATGGAGTGTTTATTCCGTTATTGAATAACGTAGGCTTGCTCCAGTCACGGGATGCAAGATATTTAAAAACGCATTTCGATCGTCATCTCACGTAGAATAGCATAAAAATTAACATAACACAACTCGATTTGTCAGCGAGAATATGTTGATTAAAAAATGGTTCCCAACAAGATTGTAAAAGTTAATTTTGAAATCTGTTTGGACAAACGGAGTTCAATTTTGGGTGTACCGAGAACTTAAAATTGAAATTTTTCCTTTTAAAACAAAATATATAACAATTCTATAAAGTACGGTAAAAAAAAACAACGCATTTATTGCATCACTCATTGAGTGAAGCAGAAAGTTAAATAATTTATTTAAAAAATACGAATAACGATTTAATGACCATCCGCATCATTTGATGCATTTTTTCAAAAATGAAAGCTAATTATAAGAAAAAATATTTGTTGGGTCCTCAAGAATTCCGAAATACATGAATACCTGGAATCCTGTATGTTCGGGATGAGATTAATCGTTTCAGTTCGGTTAAACTAAAATAAACTTGTAAAATCCTCTTGCTTTGAATCTGCTAGACAACATGATGACATTAAATGATCGAAAAGGAACTTTAGCGATTGAAAACGAGTGCTGGACTTTAGTGATGATCGCTGAAGATACTTTATTTTCATGTTTTTTTTTTCGATACTATTTCTTATTACTATTTTTTGGTGCGAACTGTGTTGGTCACATCGGTCGATATATTGGACAAATTGTAAAATCCAGTAATGACAGTGCTTTTCACATAATGAGTGTTTATTGGATCTTTCTTGTTACTGTAAGTATGTTTATCAACATGGACGTTTATTATTATAATGTATTTGTTTTCGTGAGGTTGTTATCACTGGTTGGACCCTCTAATGCAACATTACTCACTGATATTTATATTTTATAATAAAAAAACATTGTAGTTTTGCCGATGGTTACAATAAATAGTGAAAATGTATTCTGATAATTAACACTATGATTTATGTCTCGGTAGAATAAGATTTATTTTAAAAAATATAATAATAATAATGATAATGATGATGATAATAATAATTATAATGATTATAATGATAATGATATAATAGTAATAATAATAATCTTTATTCCACAAAATAAACAATTACAAATTAAAATAAAATTATTTACAATTATAAATTCTTAATACATAAATTTAGTAGGTTTTTTAAGTATGTCTACTAAACAACCAAACAATAGAAAATAGAAGTAAAATAATAAAAGTAAACAATTATTACACAATCTTGTGGAACTAGGTACCCCTTATAGTAATAACTGTATTGGAAGTTACCATCCAATTATTTTCAATGAGTAAAATAATAAAGCAATCGTTTATTGAATTTGGTCAAGTGTAGGTTTTCAACTTGAATTTTGAAATTAATTACACGATACTATTACAAGTCTTGCAGTACTAAAATTTCAGCTAATGATAAAATTATATGTACATACATACAGATTAAATAACTCAGAATCATAAATACAATACAAGAATTCAGTAATAAAATTGAAAATGAAATTAATTTTAGATAAAACTGAAAGAAAAATAATGATAACAAAAATAAAGATAATAAAAATATGAAACTTTTAGTCATCGATTCCACCCAAAATCACAGGCCAGTCAATTAAAAAACTTTCCATATCTTCAATTGACAACAGCCAGTCATAAATTGATAATAAAAACCTTTTAATCTTCTATGGATTTAAATGATTAATAAAGTCCATATTTCAGTGAAATAGTAATAAAAAATTATTTAAGAGATTTCAATTACGTAAAACATAGCGAAAGATAATTTGCTTTAATACATAAATCAAAATCAGAAAGATACTTAAAACAAAAAGTACAGAGTTAAGAATAAGTAAGTCAATAGATTGCACTGAAAACGATCGAGATATTTAAAAATTTTAGCTCCATGAGATGACTGAAGGGCTAGAAAATAATTGAAAAATTCAAAGTAAGTAAAAACAGGAACAGGAAGTGGTTACAGATGAAACATATTTCAAAATGAAAATAATCACATTTTCATCATTCATGCACAAGAATTTACAGGACATCGCAGATTCATGAAAACAAAATTAATTATCTATGTTTAAGAAAAATAATAATATGAGTCTTGGTAGTCTAGTATGCGAGCTATATACTGTTAACAGTATATTTAGTATTACTGCCAATTATTTTCTTTTTTTTATAACTGTTTAAATTTTAATTCTTCGACAATTTCCGAAAAACTGTTTTTTTTTCTATTTTCATGACCATCAATAAAAAAAAATAGAAATGAAACAGACGTGTTGTTGTTTTATAGATTATACGTAGAATAAATTGATTCTAATGGTTTAATTAAACAATCTTTTTCTTATGATTTTCCCCTTTTACCCTTAACCCTCAAAAACTTCCGAGGAGATTGAATAATGGGTAAAAAAAGTTAGTTATTATACCTTACTATGAAAACCAAAATTGTCCACTTTCAACCAACAAAAAGTTAAAGGGATTAAGAGATTTTTTGAACATTGATTTTTTTTAATAATATTTAAATTCATTGTAACACAAAATAAGTATGATTTAATAAATTTACAGTCTAGAAAAATAATTTTCTCCATGTTAGTTTTTACTTCGATATCGGACGGATTTCATATACTGTAAAAGAATCACTAAAGATAGTTATATTTAGATAATATATTTCAACTTTTTCATATTCTTCTAATCTCACTACAAAAAATGATGACTTCGATTCATTAATTGCATTTCTTTGAATATTAGAATAACTATTGAGTAAATTATATCAATAAAAAGAGAGTAAAAATGTAAAACCTTTTTATATAAGTTCATTACTGATAAAAAGTTTTAAAAAATAGTGATAAAATAAGAATATACAGTATTTCTGATCCATTTGAATTTTATATTTTATCCATAAAACTACTATCTTATCTATCATTCTTATTATTACAAAAAGTGTAGTGTATATATATATATATATATATATATATATATATATATATACTTTTTCCTACTTAATCTACTCTTTTTACGTAGTCTACTTTATTATATAAAATAGATTTTTGTAATCTACTTTATATAATATAAAATGGTTTACACTATTAAGATTTTACGCTGACTTAAGCCAAAATAAATCAATAGTACATATCGTCAAACATTGACCGTTTTAACCAGTTAAAAAAGAATTATAATTTGCATTAATAAGACAGTTTGCACTAAAAAATAAAGATAATTAATTAATTTCACTTGTACGTATGATGAACTTTTGTTGAATATAACAAAACAGTTGTGTACAAATTACACTACAATACCTCGTATTTCAAAATTAAAATGATTTACTCAACGCTAAGTGTGATTATTTGTTTAATAATTGTTAAAATATTAATTTACTAAAAAAGTAATACTGGAAATATTGATTTACCTTCCGTATATAAGCCCATTATTAGAAATGTGTGTCTTGTTCTTTTCCATTATTAAATTATTTACATTTTTTGTCATGACAACCAACCTGCAAGGATAGGTTCCCATAACAATAACTGTGTATACTAAGAGCCTAATAACAACTTAGCGGGTGTTATTTGTGGATTACTGTGTCCTCAAAAAAAATCCTAGAAAATTTTTAAAATTACTCGGTTAGAATCATCAATCTTACTGTGTAAAATATAAAAAATAACTCTTATGTATAGTTTTCCGTTTAATTTTTATTCACGTGAAAATAGAAGAAGCAAGATTTTTCAGGAGATTTCCGGAAAAGTAAAATCTAGACAGTTTTAAAAAAATAATCGACGAGCGATGTTTGTTTCAAATGAAATTAAAAATATTCTAATATATTGTTGTGCTCGTCTTACCCTCATTTATCACCTTGTCGAATATAAATAAAACTTACTACTTACTTACTTACTTACTTGCTAGCCAACGCCCACTCTTGGCTGTCGAGCCACTGTGTGACGCGCTGACCAGTATAGACGGGCTTCTATGTAAACGGGGCCTTCATCATCACTCTGCGAGTGGGGACCTGCAGAGCTGGTGGTCCCAGAGTTGGCATGCCAGAGAGGTCAGAACCCGTATCCGATGTAGGTGCGAGGCCAGATAGTCATGTCTGGTGTTTAATCTAAATACAGTAACGCTGACTGCTCAAGGGAGGCTATAGCTTATAGGGCCATGTGTGACAAGGCTCTCCCATTTCTTGCCTGCCGCTGATTCTTTGTGGTTTTCGCCAATCTGAGGCAGATAAGTTCCCAGCTTTGCCAATTTTTCAGCCATTTCATTACCATAAATGTTAATGTAGCTGGGAACCCATTGGAATTTCAACTGCTAACCTTGACATCCCAGAGGATTTAAGGTCTTCGTGCACCACAAAGTTCTTGTGCAGTCAGTCACAGTGTTACATGACAAGTTCCGGATGGCTGTTCGCGAATCGGCAAAGTAAACTGCCTTCCGTCTGGAAAGGATTTCAAGTTGGGTGGCGCCTGCTTGAATCGTGTCAATCTCTCCATCATAGTTGCTCTGTGGAGCGCCGACTGCAAGATGCCGGCAGTAGTACGCGGCTCCTGTTTTTTCTGTTCCCGGTATTGATGATCCGTCTGTATAAATGTGCAACCATTCCTGTTCCGGATAATCTTCATGAATGGTTTGGAGCGTAGCTTGCTGTAATTCCGCCTCATAAGAGGCGCGTCTTGGCAGTTGATATTTTAAGCTATATTTGGCTTGCGGCAGGTGGTCGAAAGAATCTTGATAGGTTTTAAGTGGTGTTACATGTACAGGTATCAGGATTACTTCTCATATAGGTGGTGCAATATGGGTTTGAGCTTGCTTGCTGTTTGCTGTTAACTGTCCACTGTTGCTAATACACTCTCTTAAACGTTCCCAGAGGCGCAGTGCACTTCTTTCACGATGGACATGAAGAGGTTCCATTTGTGTCTGGGCCTTCATAGCTGCCACCGGGGTTGATTTAGCAGCACCGATTATTAGTCTCAGAGCAGTGTTCTGGACAAGATTCATCTTGTATACAGTTGTGGAGCCGACAGTGACTGTCATCTCAATTCCGTATTCCAGGACTGGTCTAATATGTTTTATACGTTGTCATTCACTATTTCGCAGCAGTAAGCCTTTTCAGTAGACCAGTCCTTTTCACTGCTTTTCTCACGCATTGTTCAACATGTGGTTTCCAGATGAGTCGTCGGTCCAGGGTAACTCCCAAATATTTAGAAACGTT
Organism: Lycorma delicatula; assembly: GCF_047948215.1. NCBI lineage: Eukaryota > Metazoa > Arthropoda > Insecta > Hemiptera > Fulgoridae > Lycorma > Lycorma delicatula. The sequence goes on along the minus strand of NC_134456.1, from coordinate 147,425,013 downwards.
GCTTTTTTCCAGTGCTTGACCCTTGTAAAACAAACTTACCAACGGTGCTTTTGTGAAAAGCGTGAACAGTTGGAATTTAGTTTTTGTAGTATTAACAGTCATATCGTTGCGTGTTGCCCAGATTTCAAAATTCAGCAATACCTTACTGTGACCTTCTTCCAATGGATTTACGTTACTACTAGTAGCCCAGATGAGATCATCTGCGTATAGGAGGGCTTTGACTCCTTGTACTTGTCTGATTGCGTCTAAGATGTCATTGATCATAATGTTGAATAGTGTAAAACTCAGAATAGCACCCAGTGCCGGCCTTCCTTTTGATTACGGAATTTGGTAATATTGAGGTTGTGGCGCACTCAGATTAATCTTTGGCAAAGAAAAGATTTGATCCATTTGAATAAGCGTCCAGAGATATTGAGCATGGCCAGCTTGTGAATGAGCATGCTTCACCAGACGGTTTCATATGCTGCTTTTAGGTCGACTAAAACCGCTAGTGTAGACATCTTTCTGTGATATCCATTTTTGACTTATTGTGTGAAGTAAACAACATGGTCTACAGGGTTCAATGTCTGCGGAAGCTAGCTTGAGCATTGTCTACGATACCATGTCTTTTGATATTCTTCTCTGCCACTTTACAACAAGAGCTTGTTAGAGATATAGGACTGTAGCTTTCAGCTAGACTGGCGTCCTTGCCATTTTTTAATATTGGTATAATTTCTGCCTTTCGCCATTTGCTGCGTAACATGACTTTGCCACGTCAAGTTCATAGTGCCGAGTAGGGCACTATCAGGATTTTTTCTTCACTAGCAGCTTTTCTTTTCACCCTTTTCTTCTTATACAAATCTTCTGCTTCTTTGTAAGCGTCTTTCAGTCGTAGGTCATCAAATCCCTTACAGGCCCTTATCATGTTTACTTCCGGATTTAATCCAATTGCTTCTACAATTTTAATACACCTAGCATTCCCATCATTAAAACTTATAAGAGCATCATATATTCCACATGACAATGCTGTCAAGCCAACAAATATTGTCTTGGGTATGCGTGACCACACAATATGTTGAAGGCCTCGTTTGGATCTTGTGTGGGTCTATGCAAACATTTCAGTAATAAATCTGTATCAGCTAAACTTTTGAATGTTGGCTTAATTACTTCACCTATTGCCTTTCGTAAACGGGTTTTTTGAAGATAGTTTTCATTATTAATTTTACACTTATTATGCTTGCACCAAGTTGTATCTCCAGTGGGACAGAGGTTATGTGTTGGCTTTTCATCCGTCGAAGTCCTGTGAAAATAAAAGGTCTAAACAGGCCATAATAAGACTGTAAGTTATTTATTTCCTTATCTGTCAGTCTACCTTTGCCAGACATTTTTTCCCATCAGACAGTAAAATATTTTTATTATCTGTGCGTAATTTTCTAAGCCGGAGCCCATCCTTTTTTTGATATGCACAACTCGCAGCTGATTTACGTGAATAATTTCAAAGGCCGGCTTGACAAGGCTGCCAACACATACAAAAAAAATACCATAGAATTAAAAAAAAACGTGAAAATCTATGCAGAAATTTCAAAGTTATTCCACTTTTCATGAAAAACGGGATGTTGCTTAGGAAAGAAAACAGGCTTTTTTAAAAAAATAGAATGAAATTTAGTAAACGGACTATCGAATATAATATACCAATCTCTTCAGAAAACCCTGCTCTTTCAATTGGCGGTAAAAACAAAATATTGAAAAAAAAATATTTTTTTTGGTACCACGTGATCTTAATAGGCGTACAAGGAAGTCATGTGGTGTTCACATCAGATTTTTATATATATTGATTTAATTGAGTAATTTTTGGTGCTGCGTCATATCACACATTCAGTTAATAAAACTGAATAAGTCTCATAACCTGAATTATTACTCGTCTGATAGTGTAACTGGATCGAATACGTATTTTAATTTTATTGTTGATTGGAATTTATGAGAGAAAACCGCGCATGTTATGATGCATATTTACTAATACTGATTGGATAAATCAATTAAAAAATATAAAAGATGAAAACTTGTCTTATTCTATTATATACCTCAAGATTAACAGCATTATTATAAGATTTTGTAGAACACTATAATCTGGTGTTATCTGCTCGAAGATCAAAGGCATTTCATTCTAATCCATCATTTTGAGTCGTAAACAAATAGGTTCCGGAATCCAGTTGTACAACTCGGTATAATGAAATAAATTGAAGAATCTTTACGTCCGTTCGCTATAATGGACAAAAAAGAAGAAATCACCGATAAGGAACGCAGTTCCATATTTATTGACTTTTCTCCACTCACTGTGGCTAGGATGGCAGTACTCAAACTTTTTCAGAGAGCACAATAAATTACATAGATTCTTACCTTAACCGACGGAAGTTAATAACAAACTTGGATTTATTAAAGATACTGTATTGCCATGGAACTCCTCATGCAGAAAAGTTGCCGAAAGTGGTCCTCTGCTAATTGCGGTTGGGACATACGAGAGTTACTTACGAGTTTTTGATATCAGGAGAAAGCGCTCCATTATGCATACGATGCGATAGCCACTTTACTGTGCGCCACATCCTTGTAGATTGCGTAAGTTACGCGGCCTTGCATCTTAAATATAAATTGCCCAGAAACATTCGACGAAGTCTGGGCAACGATAAGGAAATTTTAGACCGGGTGTTGTTATTTTTTAAGGCCGTCCATTTATATAAAAAACAAAATATCCCCATATTTTGAAGAGCTTTAACAAGATAAATGGTGTACTCACTGTCTACTTCCTAAGGCAATGTGCGTTTTCACCTATCCAGGATACTGCTTCTTAAACCAACCGGGTTGGTCTAGTGGTTAACGCGTCTTCCCAAATCAGCTGATTTGGAAGTCGAGAGTTACAGCGTTCAAGTCCTAGTAAAGCCAGTTATTTTTACACGGATTTGAATACTAGATCGTGGATACCGGTGTTCTTTGGTGGTTGGGTTTCAATTAACCACACATCTCAGGAATGGTCGAACTGAGAATGTACAAGACTACACTTCATTTACACTCATACATATCATCCTCATTCATCCTCTGAAGAATTATCTAAACGGTAGTTACCGGAGGCTAAATAGGAAAAAGAAAGAAAAGGATACTGCTTCTTAAACTGAAGAAAATCCTAACCCCCCCGTCTACCGCACTCGAACATACTCGCTCACTGACCTGTCTCGCCATTATTGATTGCATGACTTTCTTCGGATTGGTTAGTTTAACAGTAATATGACAAGCAGGCTATATATTAGAATGGGAATGGACAGACTATGAAGAATCACCTGCAGATTCCTTATTTTATAATGCTGGTAGATGGCGGTTACGAATCGCACTCACAAATGCGAGTTGAATTGTCTAGCGTCAGACATTTCTTTGCCATTTATTATTTCCATATTTATTTATTCAGTTATTTTTTTATTTTATTTTTTATTTTTTGTGATGTTGAATATAAATATTGTATATATAATTAAACACTTAGAAATCCGACGCTGATATATTCGATCAAAGATATGAAATCAGAGAACCTTTCGAATAAAAAGTAAAGACCGTTACTACTCTCATATAGCTCGGCAATATGTGGATTATATCAGCACAAATATAACCAGATTTTGATTTAAAAAAATTATTTAGCTTTTCATTCCAGTCGTTGTTTCCCTTATCTATACAAATAATTGCGGTCGGTACGGTCGCTATGTTCCAGAGCCATCTTCATTTTAGCTAGACAGAGTGTACCACGAAGTTCTCCCAGGACTTTCATAACCTGTTCTACTCTTGAAAATAATGGAAAAAGTTCATATAAACATGTGTACTAAAATGTTTTGTTTGCGAGTTGCAGCTAGTGAAAGATTTCGCTCGGATTTCTGCTATCCCGGTGAAATCAGGTCGTTCTGAAATTTGTAGAATGTTAATTTTAAAGAGCAGAATTAGTGATATTTTAGATTTTTACTTGAAAATCGAATAAAACAGGTCTCAGAACCGTATCGTAAGTAGTTTGAGAAATCTGGGGTGAAAAAAGATTTTAAACAAAACTTGTAGAGAATTTGATTCTTAAAAAAAAAATGGTGTAAGATAAGTATAACAAAACAAAGGAAGGTTAGAAAAATTCAAATTTTATTTAGAAACAGTACACTAGACCAAAGCATTATTCATACCAGTTTACAACAAATTTTCAATAATTAGCCTGCCATTTTCAACACATTTCTTGTCACGCTTTGCTGCTCTCTTTAGTTTTAGGGCTGTCCTTAAGTTGCTCAGCCGCATCCATAATGCCTCATGAGAATGTATTTGTTTTGTATACAATATTTTTCATCCACCCCAGACGCAAAACTTTAAAGGTATTAGATCAGGCTATCTTGGTGGCCAAGAATGTGGGCCTTCATGCCGATCCATTTCTCAGGAAAATTATGATTTAAGTGAATAGGAACGGCAAAAGAGAAGCTGGGAGCCGAACCATCGTGCTGGAAGTATACGTTGCGTCTCAGCGCTAGAGGAACATATACAAGCAGCAGCAGCAATTCTTCTTGGAGAAAGTGCAAGTAGACCTGAGGATTTAAGAGGTCAGGTAATATGAACGGACCAAACAGCTGATTGTGAAGAAGGCTGCACCATACATTGGTGGTAAATCGGCATTGAAAATTACCTTCTATCGTTTCATAAGGATTTACTTCTGCCCGTGTATGCTCATTGCGTAAGTTGTTGACGCTATCTCGAGTGAAATTTACCCCGTCGGAAAGTTGTCGATTTGTATTCCACCAGTTGCAGAGCTTCAAGCGAAGCGGGCCGTCTCCTGAGTGTAGATGTTAAACTGTCTTTTTATGATAAGGATAAAAGATAATTTTTGTTTTGTTTAATTTTTCTATAAATCAATGAATGCGAAAATCCGATCTGGTTAGAAATACGTCGTGCATTGACGCCTGAACTGGACTTAACTACATCGATGATAATTTTATCAATAACAACGTCGTATTGGACAGATCGTTCGTAGCTAGTACGAATAGTAGGTAGTGAACCTGTTTCCTGAACATTGTTAAAATTCGCGCTAATCGTCTTGGGATCTGAAATCCTGCGATTCGGAAAACGTATTTCATATTCTATTGCAGTAGCTGTTGCATTCCCATTGTACAAACCTAAAATGAATATCATATCAGTGTATTCCTCTGTTGTAAATAAGTACGGCATTACTTCAATAGCTAACCGATCACGTTCAAACTAAAATTCATAGAAAAACGTCGGTAACGACAGCACAGTCATACAGTACCCCGATATACTTGATGTACTGTACAGAATGATTAAAACATTAATACAGTATTGCGCATTGTTGATACTCTCGTTATTTTATTGCCAACTTCTAAATAATAATTTTTCAAATAATTTATTGTATTCTGTCATTAAAAAAAAAAACAAATTATGTAAGTAATCTTTATTTATTTTTATTTTACAATTGTGTAATTTTCAGTTTGTTTTTTTAATTTTTTAACAGAAATTTTTACAGCAAATTTTGTTCTTACACATTTTTCACATCACCCAAGAAGAATTTGGTTTTTTGTTAACATTAAATAAGTGCTTTTCTGACAAATGAAGTAATGTACCTAAATAAAATTGAATATTTCCAACTTTTTCTTTGTTTTATTCAACTGATCTTGGCCATTTTGTTCAGAATTAAATTCTCTACAGTTTTGTAAAAAAGTTTTGTATGTTTGTTACCCATGTAACAAAGATATTGTACGTCAAATTAAAAAAAACGTCAAATTGAGGGTTTTTACCTCAATTTATAGGTTTTCATCCCAGATTTCTCAGACTATTGCAGATACAATTCTGGGACGCTTTCCTAAAACCAAGGAGCAGCCGAAACAGTTTGTTACAGTAAAGGATAACTATTATGATGGGCACGTTTGTGGTATAATGTTCATAACGTTTTGGAGAAGGATAAACCGACAAGTGGGCGATATTGTGCATCTTTGCTGGATCATTTAAATAAGAAAATAAATAAAAAATGTTCATATTTTGATAAAAAAGGGGTTTTCCACCAAAATAATGCACTTGCTCACTCGTCTGCGATTGTGACAGCAAAATTGTTCGAATTACAATACAAATTTTTTTCGCATCTTCCATCACCTACTGGTCTGATTTATCCCCTTCGTACTATTATCTGCTTCCAAATATGAAGAAGAATCTTGATGGAAATATATTTACACGAAATGAAAAAATTATTGCCAAAACATCTGTATATTTTGAAGTCTGATATATAATACGATAAGAATGGGATGAAAAAACTTAAGCATCGTTGGGCTAAGTGTATGTAGTCTTACTTAAGCACAGACTTATCAAATAGCCATAGTTGGTTTATATATATATATATATATATATATATATATATATATATATATATATATATGTGTGTGTGTGTGTACAAAATCTCCTTGGATGTTTTTCTAAAAGCGTTTGTTGTAGTAAATAAGGAAAATTATTGGAAAATTTGAGTCAAAAACAATTATTATGGAAGAAATTAGGAACAAATTAAAAAGCATAAATTATGAACGACTGTTGAAAAAAAGCATAAAATAATTTGAATAATTGGATAAATACGAATCTTAAAAATATAATGTAAAAAATTTGATGAACAGCACTTCTTAGAAAAGAAGTGAAATAACTAGAAAATTCGTCTGAAGATCGATCGTCTTTTGAAAAAGTAATAAGAAAAAATTTAGTAAAAAAAGTTAGACGTTTTATGAAAAAAAAAAGAAAAGTTATAAATTATCAAAATTTTGAAGATTTGCAGTGAGAAAGAGGTATAATCTGCGTAATTGAATTGGAAAGATAAAATACAAATAAATATTAATGCTCTTGTCAGTAGGAGGCATATCTATTACATTTTGACCTGATTAGTTATAAAGTTATTTATCCATTTATAGTATAATATATCTCCAACAATATTTTATTATTTGAGATAATAAAATAATTGATAATTCTCCGTACTGTTAAGTACTTGCTACGTCAGATGAAAATTATTCACGGTCTGTTACGTTGTATATTTGTTTTCATGAATGGTGACTGATGATTACTCGATTGAAAATGACTTGTAATTGATATAAAGAATTTCACAATTTTCAGGTACTTATTTTTAAAATTAAGAATGTAACTTGGTGTCTAAAGATCATTTTCGAATATTTTTGTGTTATCAAAATATTTTATATTAATAATAATAAACAACTTTATATGATTCACTGTTGTGATGAATATTTACCGTATTTGATGAAATGTTTCGTATTGTTGCGTCTTCGCGGCTCGATCAGGATATTAAGAGATTGACAATTTAGAATGTTTATATAATTACATTTTTTATAAACGTAATTACACCAAGGCAAATCAATATTAATGACAGTAATAATAATAATAATAAAAGTGACAAAATGAAAAATAGTAAACAAATATTAATCATAATAATTACAACCACAAACAATTAGGATAATAGTAATAATAATAGTACTAAACGATAATATTACATTTCGATAACAAACAAATCGAACAATAATAATAAATGACATGAAAACATAACATAATCAAAATAGTAAACAATTATCATATTACACATCAAATAGTCATAAATGTCAATAGTATTAATCAGAGATTAAACACGACAGATTTTAAAATAATCGTCAGGATTTATTCCAGGTCGATAAATAGGAAACCAGAATTCCTATCCATTTACAAAAGAAACCGCTAGTCTTAACCCTTTTAACCACTAGTCTTTTATTAACAAACAATAGTACACTAGATAAAGACAAGTATATAAAGTTCACTACAAATACCTTTGCTGTTCATAAATAAAACTACCCTAACAGTTTACGAATGAGATTTATTTCATTATTTCTTTCACTTATAGTTTTACATTAACTCACAGTATTTTTTGTTTACTGGAATTACTCGTGACGTCATCTTACTAAAAGTGTTCCTTTTAGCCCGTTTCTGGATTCCTCCCGTTATTATATTTTCTACTGCTTTCATAACAATTGGCAGAAATCCGTTACTCAGGCCCGTTGTTGTTACGGTATTTATCTAGGCTATTTATTTATATTTATATGAAAAGAAATATCATTTTTCAAGAATACCAATAATTATATTAAATAGGCTATGAATAATTAATCTAACATCACTTTTTAGATTTGGGTTTTTATAGGTTAAATCGAGTGGAATCAACATTTTTTTCTTTAACAAAATGAATTTATTAGCAGTTAATTTAGTGAGCTACTGAGATTCGAATTATTCCTCTATTGCAAGTAGAAACTAAACATTTTTTTATTAATTTTACTTCACCGGTAAAAAAAAATTAATAATTGTAAATTTAATAAGTATTATAAAATGCGATGCATAAAGTTCGGAAGTAGATGGAGAGGGGAAAGCAACAGCAGGCAGCTGATATCTATTGCATTTCCTGTTAAAAGAAGATGGCGAGAATTATTGATGTATCAAGCTGGCTAACGCAACCTTACTTTCTCCTGTATCCTGCCAATGTTCATTCGTTTATAAATATTACTCTTCATCTGTAATATAATAATGATTTAACATTAATATACGCTCTTTCTTAACTAATCTAAATTACTTTACTACTGCTTCTAATTTTTAAATATAAAATTCTTATAATTATGTAATAATACAATCGATCAATGTTGTATTGCTTTCATTTAATATTTTTTCTTCAAATTTTGTGTACATGAATTTCATGCTGTCAAATGTATTAAGATCTTGGTTTTTATGTCCTATGGATAAAATTTTCATGTTATCGTTAACGTCTTTGTGTGTGCATCCTATTTGTGTGGGTGTTACTGAATTAAATTCTATTGTACGCAGCGTTGGCACATGTTCTTTATATTTGTAGGTGAATGTTCATCCAGTCTATCCATTTTAATTACACGCTTTTATTTAACTTCCTCTGTGCATAGTCACGCGGTGGAATGGTGAGAATTTTGTCAGCAATATTTAACCTACTTCCAAATGAAATAGAAGGCTAAAATTTTAACAAAAAAATCGTATTTTCATAGGAAATTTATATGAAAACACTGATCTCTATACAACTGGATAGGGAATCCCATGTATTGGAATTGGTAAAGTTTGAAGCATAAACTAGCGCCATTAATGAACGGTAGAACCGGTAGAACTAAATGAAATGAAACGGCGCATGCGCAGAGGTAATAAGAGAAGAGAAAACACTGCCTTACCGTCATGATTACAGTCGCGCAAGAATACCGTGATTTTATTTAGTTCCCAGTATCTCATTCTGCGGCGCTGGAGTATGCTTCAATATTGAACACTTAATTATATTTTAATTATTTTATTTTGTAAAATATAATTATTTCTCTACATAACTGGATAGGGGATCCTATCCAGTTATCCACTATCCTATAGTGTTTTAAAATAACGGAAATTCAAACAACCGCGCATGTATGCGAAACACATCGACGCAGAATACCAATCAGCTGTGCATTCTGCTACGCAATAAAATAAATAACTATAATATGAAGATTGGTTATATATGAATAACATACTGTCAACTAGTATCAGTGAATCACTGCTATTAGATTTACGCACAAATGTGTTGATTTATTTTCGCTCCTGAATCGTGGCTACATGATTGTTTTCAACATCAAATTTTTATTACTTAGTAAAAACGATACTCTTGAAGTTACGGAGGTGGAGTTCTCAAGAGAGCAGTTATTTTTTATACAATTAGATACATATAACCTGTAACACTGTTTATATTTACTTCTTTATTCTTAAACAAGAATGTAGGATTCTTTATGTGCAACTATTTTCAGGCAGCAGTGGAAGTAGAATCGAAACCAGTATATCAATACGAATTTTTTGGACTAAAAGCAAAAGTTTTTCTAAAATGCTGTTGTTCACACTGAACCTGACTATGTAGTGCAATAATGGTCATTTCATGCATGCAGTACTTATAATTCTTTGAATGTAAAAAAATTAAATTAATGCCCTCGATATTTGGCAGTAATTTTTTTTTTAAATAGATTATTCTGATATCCCCAATCAATGAAAATCTTTTTTCCCAATGTTCAATATCAAAACGGTGCAACAGTTATTTGTGGAGTATTTCTATTGTATTTGCTACATCATTGTATTTCAGAAGAAATTCATCTACGACTGTATACAATTGTATAAAGTTACGTAATCATTTGTATTATAATATGTTTAAAAATGATAAACTTCCCTGAGATTGTGTCCGAGAAGTTTCATAATAATACGGTTTCTAATTGTCAGTAATTTTTTTAGTGCATTTGAGTCTAAAAATATAAAATAAAGTAAAAAATAAAATACGCTTTTATTTAAGTAATAAATAAAGATGCACTAAAAAAATAAAAATAATCTCACTTTCATATTAACTCAATAATAAATGTTTATAATAAACTCTTTCATTCAAGCAACGTTTTATATTGATAATGATTTATAAATTTGTTTTCTATTCACAATAGTGAATATGTTTATGTGAACGTTTATTTATTACATCTCTGTTACATTTTCTTTTTCTTCTTTTAGGCTAGTGTTTACAGCTATAAAGGCCGTCTCTGCATCCCAACCGCCAAACTCTTTTATCCCGCCAACTTTTCTCCTCCAAATTCCTTTTCTCCATCTCCTCAAGACATTCACTGCCTTGGAGGTCGTCCACGTTTTCGCCTCTCACCTGGAGTCCATTCGAACATCCTCCTAGGCTGTCTATATTCTTCACTCCAAACATGCCCATACCATTGTAGTCTTCTTCCCTCCAAAACATCAACTACTGTATCGGTTGCCCCAATTCTTCTTCTGATCTCATTTCTCATGCTCTGCATTCTAGAAACTCCTCAACTACTGCATAGTACATCAATCTCCACAGTCAACAACCTTCCCTTATCTCTTTTTCTAATTTCCCAAGCTTCTTACTCATAAAATAAAATGCTCTCAATATCACTCTTGTATAACTTGCACTTAGTTGCTTTCTGCATCCCTTTAGAATACCACAAAGAACTGCACTTCTGGATAGCCATCTGCCTCAAAGCTATATCTATTTTTGCACCAACCACTCGATACTTAGTCTTACTAATATTTATCCTCAAACCCCACTTAATAAGGGTTTCCGTCAATTTTCTTCCAATACCTTATCCAAGTAAGGCTTAAACAGAGTGGGAAAAAGGCAGCAACCTTGACATAAACCCTTATTTACTTTAATAAAACTTTTGACAGATGTTTTCCCACCTTAATAACACTTACTTGATTCCTATAAAAGTCATAAATTGCTCTTACGCACATTGAATAAAGGTCACAATTACTAACAACTTTGAACAATTAATTTACTGGCACCATTCTGTAAGCTTTTTCTTCAAATTTCTAACTATCCTTTTACTCAAAAATTATCTCAGAATGAAAATATTATCCATACATGACCTTCCTGCTGTAAAACCAGCCTGCTCCTCTCCAATCACTATTTCCCTCTCTATTCTCATTTTAACAATGCATCTATACAACCTCCCTATTGGGTGGTTGTATAGAGGTTGAAAGGAATAAGTGTCACATTGTTTATTAACAATGTGACACTTATTCCTTTTTTGTCTGTCTCAGTGCCCTATAAATTTCTTCTTTTATTACTCCATTCATCAGCTCCTCTTGTCTTCTATCCCCTATACCAGACAACCTTACATCCTCAGCAAACACCTCATAGTTATCTTTCAGCAATTCCTCATAATAGCTTTCCCACTACTCTATTTTGACCATTGACACATTTATCCTTTCACAGGTATCTTTCCTCAAGTGCTTTACAGCCTCCCTAGTCTAACTGTCACCCATATACATCTCGATTCTTTCACATCTACTTTCCCACATATCACTTTTTGCCTTCACCACTGCCTTATTTTCTTCCCTATTGATTCTTGCGTACAACTTTCTATTCTCCATATCTTTGCTAACCAACCATCTCTCATAATATGCTTTCTTCTTCACCACAATCAAGCCATCCAATCCTTCATTCCACCAGTCTTCCAACTACACTGATTTGTCTACTTTCCCTAAAGCCTCACTTACTGCTCAGTGAATACACCCACCCTTTCACTCTGTTATAATTCTCCTTCGCACTCTCTGACCCACCTCTGATCAGTAATCTTTTTTGCCAACCATAACTTGTTCAAGAACTTGACTGACTCCTGATTCAACAGCTCCAGCTTGTGTCTTGCATCTCTTATTTCAGTTTCTTCTTCATTCTCCTTGATTTTAATACTATGTTTAAACTGCATACACTGCATACTGCATCTTTTTAAGAGGGGAGTTGTATATATAATAATGTATATGGAATGAATTTATTAACAGAATTCTTTTACATTTTATATCATGAATAATTGCCCTTCATTGTTTTACATAGCAAATTATTATCAATGAAATGATTACAAAATATAATGTTTTCATTAGTTAAATAAAACTGTATTTTTTAAATTAATTTTGTTTAATTTCTTCTATATTAAGTGAAATTACTAAATTCTAATTTCATTTGTTTACTCCTGGGTTGCTGTGTTTGTCTCTCTCTCTCTCTCTCTTTCTTTCTCTGTCTGTATTTTTTATGATCTTGTGTGTATTTTTTTTGTTTTAAATTTTTTGTTTTGTATGAATAACCATTTTAATTGAGCAAAGATAACCAGAAAATTTAAATATTAAAGCAGTTATTAGGATTTTTTGGGTGTTACATCAGCATAAAAAACAAGTTAAGCTAAAAATAGTAAAACATATGTTTTTTTTCATATTTTTTTACATCTTTGCAGTTATTTAAAAACAAATTTGAATATGAAATTAACATCGGAAAGCGTAGCAGAAATATAGGGTTTAAAAAAAATAAATATCGGGGTTTTAAAGCTGTTTAATATCTCTTAACTTTGACTTACTGCAGTGGTTTCCAAACTTTTTCTAGTCGTGGCGCCGTTTTTCTATTAAAATGTTTCCATGGCGCCTTTCCCTAAGTAAAAGTATAACTACTCGTAAGTAAGAGATAAAAATAAATAAAACTCTTGTATCTTCATTATTTTTTTGCTTTATTAACATTAAATTAATAATTATAAATGTCTTGGTTCAATTAATTATGAAGCTTTTACAATATTTTGCGGCGCCCCTGTGAAGAGGTCGCCACAGTGCACAGTTTTGGAATCACTGACTTACAGTAATGAATCGCAGATAAAGCAAAAGGGTAACTCTTACATGTAGGATTTTTCCCTACAAGTGTTCACTGTAAGTACCTTTCGTCACGCGCTACACATCCATCCAATCGATAGGAGAGTTCATCCTATACTTTAACTGGTGTGTATGGAGTAATGTAAACGATAGCTTTTTCAAGACTCTGCCTCAGATCGAGTACATCAAAGGTAGTGGAGGCGCATATACAAGATTTTTTATAAAACCCAAAAGGAAGAAATCACATGGAACAGATAGGGTGATCTCAGAGACCATCGCCAACAAGCTTTGTGATCGGCTCCATGCCGACCGATCGAGCGGTCGAGTAAAACGTCATCAACCGAACCCGTACTGAGTTATGTTGGTGAGGAACCATCTTTTTGCCAAATAAAATGCTCCGGTCCATCTTGTACTTGAGGAAAGAGTCATAAATGCTTCATATCCGAATAAACAACTCCTGTTATCTTTGCTTCTGCAAAAAAGAACGCCTGTAAACTTAGCGTCGGGATATCGTACAGAAAACATTTAATTTTGGGCAGTCTCTTGTAAGAGTTCACGACATTTTTCTAACCACCGTAAAAGGACATTATATCTGTTAACGTTTCCACTAATATGAAAAAATGACGACTTATGATCATTAAATACAATACCATCAAGAAAGTCGTCATTTTTCATGCTGTTACATTTCAATATCGCGAAGTCGGCACGCACAGCGTAGTCGGTAGGCTTCAAATTCTGTAACAGTTGTAAGCGGTACGGACGCATATATAATTTTTTCCTTAAATCATTCCACACTGTCATCACTAGTTAACTAGAAATCCCTTTAAGATTTAAAATCAATACTGAATAGATTTTTTAGTACTACGCAGGAAAGACTTCCTAACAGATTGAACATTTTGTTCAGACACTCTCGGTCGTCCCGTACTCTTCCTTTACACAGGTAGTTTCAAACTGATTATGCCATCGACGAATGTTATTGACACTTTCTTAGCTTTCTACGGAACGCACGTTGAACTGTAACTGCAGATTCACATTTACAAAATTGCCAAACGGAAGGTTTTCTGTTTGACAGTGCCATCTTTACTAGTGGCATTGTCAAGCGGAAAGGTAGGCAATCGATCTACGACCATGCACACAACTAAAACTGTCCTTTTTATTCCTTAATTTTAACTCTATAAATCACACTCAACTCGTATATCTCATCCCAGAGATATAACAAATTAAAATCCCGATATTATTTTTTGTTCACCCGGTATGAGGTGAAATAAAATAAGACTGTCCTAGATATTTCATAAATTTTATAAAATGAGAATAAAAGCTTACAAGCTTTTATTCGTAATTAAACTGCGTTGCGCGACAACACTAACAAGGACATATGGCTTACAACGCCATTTATTGATGCCCTTTTGCAGGGTTTTAGGGTGGGTGGTCCCTACTTTAAATCCAAAATAGCAACTTCCAACTTCATTGCATAGCAGAGTAAACTCCATTTAAAGATTTTCAAGTAGCTTATTTATACTATAATATAAATAGCAGCCTAATACATAAACTGAGAGAAGAGCATCCCAGTTTTTACAATCGAATTGTATCGGGTTCGGGTCTCCGTAAGTATATTTTTACTTTATTTCTCTTCTTATATATTCATTAACACAGATGACTTTTTTTAAATCCGAACCCATCTACTAGGGACGAAGCCAATATAATTTCTTTTTTGCTTTTATTCTTCTATTCCATGTTTCCTTCAGTTTCTCGGAGTGGACGGCTTTTTCCCAATGTGACCCCTGTTCGAGTATATTCATAAAGATTTTTAGGCTGTTTGCAGATTGTGTCTAGTCAGTGAAAATAAAATTAATCACCAACAATATTTTTCGGTTTTCACTGCCTAATAATGTGTGCTAGCGTTTTTATTTTTTAATTAAATTGTGTATATTTACTAAATGATTTTGTACTTTTTAATTATTTTATTACTGTCGTCTGCATTTATTATTTTCAAAATACTATTAATAAATATGAATGATGAACAGTTGACTAGTGCTAAAACTTAGGAAATGAAAAATATATGTGTATAAGTCATAAAAGGGGAAAAAAGTTTCGCCAATAAACAGTATTACAATGCAGGTATTGTATTTGTACAGTGTATTACAATGCACAAAACTATATGCAATAGTCCTGTAACAATTCTTTGAAGAGTTCAAGCACCAATCATGATTTGGCTGATTTTACTTTGCAGCGTTACGTTGAAGAATGTAACACATCTTAATTTAACATAAAATGTCTTGATTTGTGAAGCGGAAATTTTGTAAGTAAATTTTTTTATAACGCTATCCTTGTATTATATTTTTATGAATAAAAAAGTGGGCTTTTTCAAATGAGGTTCTTTTCTAGTCAGCAATAAATTGAATGAACAATAAATAAAGTAATCGAAAAATTAAAAGTATTCGAAAAATTTACATCATCATCAATAAATTCTTTATGAAGTGTAGTATAATCTCCTTCAGTTTCTTTTTTTAACCACGTGTCATGTACACTTTTTTTTATTACTGCTTTCCTTATTTTTCTTCAACTATTACAGCTGCGGTTGTAGTTCACTGTAGGAAAATTTCTGTTACCTACGTTGAACTGAATATATTGCAATACAGAACGATCCAAACCTTTTGAAATGCTGACATTCAGTTATTCTTCTAATAAAAATGACAAGTTACCTTTGATTGCCACAAAAGCAGCCGGTAGAACGAAACATCCTTACCCTGAATGAATAACTCTAACTGAATCTTTTGTAACTAAGGTTCTTTATCTGCAACAAAAATATAATAAAGCTTGGACGTGTAATATATATATATATATATATATCTCAATAAATTAGTGCACCTTTTTCGGATAAGAAACAATATAGTACATACATTTTACCTCAACTCAATTGGGGAAAAACTCTTGTTACATTTCTGAAATAGAATGAAGTTGATGTGATGATCGGATTCCATTTTTCCTCTTAGACAACTACAAAGGAAATATTGTCACAGATTACTTCCCACAGTACTTTCTACAGCATGTCGACAGCACTATTACACTGTGAAATACTTTCTCTAAATCGTAACTTCCCGGCACGAGTCCACCCACTCATGCTTCTTGAATCCATAATAAAAAAGAATCCTAAATATGCTTAATTTCAGTGTGCGCTTTATAACTTTTAATATTAACAGCTACACCCTCTGATTTCGGAGTTGTTTCGTACTGATCAAATCAAAAATACAGAAAATTTTAAGTTAATTATTATCGCTTCAGGTGAGTAATTTTAATACCACACATTGGTTTGGATAATTTTTATGAAAACAACTTTTTAAGCGTAAGTTAAATAAATAAATTAACTGTAAACTTTGAAATAGTTCTATGGACCAAGAAGTTGTGTTTTCACACAAAGATATATTGAAATGTGAAAAATGATCATCCAGTTATTGCTGCTAGTTTCTCAACAACGGAAATTATTTTTTGAATAATTTTTCATAATAAAAATAAAACAATGGGAAAGTTAGATGTAACATGTTTCATTGTAAAATATGCTTGTGTCAACGAATATGAAATGTACTAGATTGTTTATTTACATGGTTTTTCTTTCGGTTTCTTAAGCAGAAAATGAAAATTGTCTATCAGAACTAATCGACCCTATATGTCGAGAGCCTTTTTGGATGGCTGAATTCCTAAGCCTTTTTGAAACGATTAATAATTATTTTTGTTAAAAATTTAAATATATGATGATCTTATTTCAGAATACTGCAATATGTTTTA
Source organism: Lycorma delicatula (assembly GCF_047948215.1). Lineage (NCBI taxonomy): Eukaryota > Metazoa > Arthropoda > Insecta > Hemiptera > Fulgoridae > Lycorma > Lycorma delicatula. Next base: position 147,408,006 of record NC_134456.1, on the reverse strand, counting down.
ATTTTTATAAATAAATTAAAATAAAGTAGTGCTGTAGATTATGGTTTCCAAGAGGTGACATCCGTAACATGATAAAAAATAAATTTGTTTGAACATAAGTTTGGTTGTTAAATTAGCTCATTTCTATTCCTGGAATTCCTTGGTGTTTTTGAACTTAATGCAGTTTTTAATCCTGACCTAGATGACTGCTGCAACATCAAATTGGTCATTTGGCGCAGTTAATAATATGATCATTCTAGATAAGGTGGTCAAGGATTTTCGATTCCTGGCATGGGTCTAAAATTTTTTTCACTTAACCATATCACCCATCTTATCTTAACAAAAAGACGTGTAGAAATAAATCCGAAGTGGTTAAAAACCATTACTAGGCAAGGTATTATTGTTATATTTTATAGTAATAGTTATATATTAAAGTAGTTATCTTTTTATTTTTATTTAATATCATCATGCATTTACTTTAAGTTGTATCATTTACCTTTCGTCATATTTGCGATTGTATTCAAATAATTAATAATATGGACATATCTATTTTTTTATCTAATAATTTATAATGACCTATATTTACATTTATCTTTTCATGACCTGACGTGATCTATGAAATGTATTAAAACGAACCAATTAGAATAAAAAATTAGTTTATTCTGAAAAGATATTTTGCAACTTGTTTTTTTAAATTTATTTTTGTAAAAATATACGTAAATGTTTTCTATAAATACAGCTGTTACAAATAAGGTAGCTCATATTTTTTGGGGCCAGTTTCTTTCCTGACTATATGCAAATAAACAAAACCATGTTCCAATTGAAGCTTGATAACGTTTATCGGGAAAAGATTAGTTTAGCGTCAAAATGTAATCAGCTGATTGTATTCGTGAAATTCTGTTTAAGTAGAATTCTAACAAAACAGTTTATAGAGTACAATTTTAATAATTTATTTAATCACTGTGAGAAAATATAAAAAAATAAATAAACAGGTTAATAACTTTGTTACTTGTGTGAGATTTACCGTTTCCTGTCAGCTGTTATCGATTAAGAATCAATGGGATTAAACCGGCGTTTGCCAAAAGTTTCTGTAGTGTTTATAAAATAAATTTTGTTTTAAACAACGTTTAATATAGATATGGTAAGGAAATGTTTAAGGTAATAATTCTAGCGATAGTTTTTTAAAGAAATTTATGTTGGGTAGTTATTCATTTCGAATCATTTCGTGTGCTGTTTAGACGTCGTTACCGGCATTCTCTTTAGCTTTAAGTAACAAATTTATATATATTTTACATGTGGTAGTTTAACCTCGTTTATTAATTTAACATTACTATTTTCTATTGTCAAAGTTTCAGTTCGAATCTGTCTAAAACTTCTTTTTTTGAACAATTATCTTTGTGAAGGTAGATTATAAACAACAAATTTGATTTTTCAGCAAGTTTTCATTGTTTAGTTGCTTTCCAGTCGCATGGAGCAGCAATTGTACTAAATGTATAGCAATTTCCTTTCTACAATATTTATATGATAATACAACATTTTTGTGTATTTGTTTAAAAAAAATTTGTAATTTATTATTCACGTTTAAGATTTGTAGTTATAGATTGTTGAAATTTTAGTGAACAATTTTAGCTGAAAACATGTTAACAGTAAGAATCAATTAGAGTTTATAAAAAAAAAAATGTTTGCAATTCATTATGACAATTTCCATTAATTAGTTAAAAATCAAGCCATGTCTCATTAATTTTAATTTGTATACAATACTTAACTTGTATCAACTAATTAACTATCAGGTAGAATTACAATTGTGAATATTTACTGAAAGGTTTTATGAATGTTAACCTGAAAATAATATTTAGCTTAATGATAATTGGTATTATGAAATATACAGCCATTTTTATTCTAGAATTTGGTGAACTTTTATCAATTATTGTGGTTAATCTAATGGTTACAATATCTTAGCAATTAGTTTCACCCTGTTAAAACCCTCTTCTTTAGATATGTTTCATTCCTAATTTGATGAGAGTAAGCAAAAAGATTCAAACAATTTCAGTAGTAACAGCTTAGCATAAAATTTTGTGTATTCTATAAATCTACGCTGTGAGGCCTAGCTTTACCCCATGAGGAGATACTAAGCAGGCCATCCCACTAAAATTCAAATACCAGGGAAGAAGTAAAGTTATAGATGTGTGCTTCCTTAGTATGATTCCTGGGATTATCTTGTCCAAACTCATGGAATCAGGTGGAGGAGGGAAAGAGATCAACTATCACTGAAAGGGGTGTGGTTAATGAGAAAGGAGGAATAATTAATGCACTAAGGGAATCCAAAACAAGATATAAAAACTCACTAAAATGAATGCTAATTTTATCCAAAGTTCCTTGGAAGATTGAAATATCTTTACTCTTCAAGAAAATAGTGGATTACTGATTAATCTTAAATTGACAATCTCGAATACATGATGCAACAAATTTCTGTTCCTTAAGAGTGAAGAACTTTTTGAGAACTATTTCAGAGGAAAAAACCTCTCTTTTCCAAAATTGTGTATGTATAAGAGCAGCCCATTAAACTCTGAACTATCACTCCTTATCATTTAAAGATGTAAAATTCACTGCCAAAATCTATTACATTATGTAAAGAAAAAATATATGTATATATAAAGATGAAAGTTTATTGAGATATAGGCTAGTTTATTCCACTTACTTGGTAATTGTATGATATGTGGAGACAAAAACTGAAAGGATATGACTGAACTATTTCCCTAGTTTTCAGTTATTAATTTATTCTAAAACATTTTTAGTGATTTTCAATTTATAAAGTTAAATATTTCTACTTTCTCACAAAGTTTGCTCATTTTGTTGGCAAACTGATATAAGCTAGCTAAATAAATAGTTTTGAAGAGCTGTTAAGTTGTCATTAACAGGATCAATCTAATTCAGTTGTTACTTAGACCAATAGGATTGATAAATTGATTAGTTGATAAAAATCCATTGCTATATTCTTTTCTCAGACACTCACAAAAATGACTAACATTCTCATGTATAAGAAGCATTTCAGGCAAGGCTTACTTAGGTGATATTCAGCCATACAAGTGAAACCTGTTCATGACTGGATCTGGCTGTATAGTGAATATCATTACTCTCAGGGAAAGCAATTACAATTAGTGCTTTTTCTTATGTTGTATCTGCTTTGCCTGAATCACATACTTAAAGAAATTTACAGATAATGTAATGCAACAAATTAGTGCATTTTTTTCTGTGTGAAATAAATTTGTAATCTTTTGTATGTTACATACACTACTACAACTCAGTAGGTGAATGTAAGTTTAAAATTTAGATTTGTAACTTCTTTTACATTATAAATCTTTTGAGATTTATTTTACTCTGCCTATATAAGGTGCTATTGAAAAGCTCAAGTCTGTAGAAATTAATTTATGATAAGTGATGTAGGTAAGTACATTCCAGCTAGAGGCCTTGAGATTTTGTGATACAAATGCTGCACTGTATATATTGAGGTGTTTTTATGTTAAGATTATAAAAATAAATAGTACATCAGAAAAAGTTGTAAAGTTCAGTTGTAAAGTGTAAAGTTAAGAAAACTAGCAACTGAGACATTTGAAACACTGCATCAAGCTTTTGGCCTTATAAATATTATAAATAAAATTTTTATTTTAGGTTGGGTAATTTTGGTTGAAGGTGAGTGTTTAATTTAATCATGACCCATGAAAGTGGAAAAAATTAAAACATTTATTAATGAAAACTATTACCTAACCACCCACGCAATCCTTTAAGTGATACGAATCAGTGTTGTAATGACTGCTAAATAATTTGAAGTTTTAACAATCATTATGAATTTTGTTTCCAAGGTTCCTAACACTAGCAATACTACCTTGATGTATGTTAGGAAATTTAAGTAATCGTAGGTGGTGATTCAACTTTCAACCCTTAGGTCACCCCAAGCAACAAAGAATTTTTTTAGGGATACAGCCTAAATAAAGACAAAATGGTGTTTTGATTGAAGAAGGTATTGTTATAATGGTGCACCAGAAAACATTATTTTTTTGGAAATATTAATAATAATTATTATTAACAATAGTATTAACATATTATTGGTTTTAGACAGAATTTGCCAAAAGCTTTTTCACAGGAAAAGTGGTAAACTCACATTATTGATACTTTTAATTAGACAAGAACTCAAAGTTATCTATCGATCCCGAGTGACATTTGGCTACCTGACTGATATTTACATATGCAGTCATTAGTTGCCTCTAATGCTGGTAATAGCATGAAAATATCATTGAGTTTTATTTCAGGATGAAAGGTACTAAATAAAACAATCTTTTCAAACTTAATTAAAGGACCCTTCTTTCTCCTTGCACAATTTAAAAATAGATTTTATTGATTGCATTCCCTTTAATGCAAAATTCTTTGTAATCCAAACATCAGCAGAGGACTTGTGTAACCCAGAAAATTGTAAATTTCTGATGATTTTAAAGTAAATGTTTTATAGAATTTTTTTCTTTTTTTAATAAAAATAGATAAAAATTTTTATTTTGAAAAATGTTATTTAAAACAAAACACCTTGTATTCAAAAATTATTACTGAGCATACAGTTTTCTATGTTGTAAAACACAGTTAACTGATTCACTTAACATTCAACACAATAAACTGATCAGTTTTGATTCTGTTAAAAATCTTTAAAAAATACCAGTTATTAACAATTTACCTGCATCCTATTCAGTGTGTTCATTAATATGTGCTCAAAATAATTTTCAATAATTGGATATGAATTGTGAATTATTTTTAGTAATTTTTAATTTTTAATGAATTTACCTTAATATTTCATGTGTTTGTACATTTTACTAATTTATATGGATTCATGTTTTTATGGATTCTGTTTTTTTTTACCTTATCTGTTTTTATATTTTTAATTTATTTTAAAGTGACATGATAATTATATATTGTATTTTTATATTCCCATCATAATAAAGATTTATTTATTTACTATAATTCTTAATTTTTAGATTCTGGTCTGAATTTTACACTAATCTAAACAGGCATAGATTTAATTAGTATAGATTACCAGGATTCTGCTTAGAAATGTGAAGGTGTGAATAATATTTAAATGTTTATTTTTCTTTAGTTTGCTCATTTGATTTCTGGAAATCATTTGTAAAATCTAAAAATGTTATATGTGAATAAAGAATTGTTTTTAAACATTTATAATTATGCATTCTAGTAGAAACTAAATAATATGCTACTCAAGTCATTGATAACATATGACACTTCCTGAAGAAAAATGAACTGGTAATAAAATATTGATAATTTGTTGCATTGATAAATGTAGTATATGTAGTACTTTTACACTACTTTATACTTCAGATATGAGATGCATAACAAACTGAAAACTAGGTTTGATTTTCTAGGAATTTTTTATATCAACTTTAATAACAGTATGACTAAATAAATGTTGTATTGCAATAAGTACTTAGTATATGAACCAGCACTGTCTTGAAATATAAAAATATATATATATAAATGAGGTTAAGTCTAGTTTAATACTTAAAAATAATAAATTTATAAATTAGTAAAAAATCAAATGTATAAATATTCTAAAAAATGAAATAAATACCAAACAGGAAACCACTTTACTTTTAACTTCCACTCTTCCAAGTGCTGGTTATTCTTGGGAATGGCTGTGCTGTTTTGAGAGTGATTGGTATTTTACATCAAGTTGCTTGCAACTTTCGTTACAGCACCTAATTTACACATAACATTTTGAATTAAAAGGTTCATTCAAGTGCTGAAAGTAATACTGATTTGTATTGTAGAGAAATTGATATTATTATTATTATAGCTACTGTAGGTTGGTACTAGGAATATTTTAGAGGTGGGGATGTGTAAGTGATTTAAATTGTATGCTACAGTTTTAAAGTTGGTATTCTATGAAGATTTTTGTAAAACCCTGTGGATAACTTTTTGTGGTAGTGTATATTTTGATTTGGAGATTAAATAAAAGAATTAAGAGATGTACTCAATATTTGTTTATCTTATATAATTTTCAATAAAAGGATGTAAGGGTAAATGAATTTATTTTTAATATCATATCTGTAATACTATTCAGTTTATTTGAAATTAATATTTAAAATGAATGTATTAGGCACACAGAAATATTGCACAACTCTGCAACTTTTTATTATAATTTCTGTTTATTAATTATTTTAATTTTGAAACATTGTTATAAAGCGAGTATTTTATTACATAATACAAATTTTATTTTTATTAAGCAGTTAATTGATTATATTATAATTTTTTTTTTTACTGACCTAATAAACAATTACTTTTAATTATTAATTGAAAGTATTCAAATCAGTTATTTGAATATTAAATGCAAATGTTGCTGAGGAGTCAGCTTTTCAGTTTTTTTATGTATGAGTATTAACTCTGCTGTAGAAAAGATGTTAAAAACAAATAATTTTGTAAATGTTTCTGAATGCAAGATTCCATTACTCAGATTTACTATGTATAGAAAAAAAGACAGTTTTACTCAATCTTTAAGTTTTTTGTTTTGTTTCTTTTTTAATTAATACTTTCTGAAGATGTGTTATTCACAACCTCTTGTTCATTTTATTTGGAAATAAAAGTTTTTTTCAATTTAACAACAGAATGATAAGTAAACTGTAAACATCCCTTAAAAATAACTTTTCAACTATCAACTCTTATCTTGAAATGATCTGTTTTTTTGGTATGGTTCCCCTTGCGGAAGATGTTCAGAAAATTTTATGTGGAAAAAGGTACCATTATGATATAGTTTTAAAGGGCATTGGAAAATAAAGATTTTTATGAAAAATTGTGGAATACGATAACCCTAACTAAAATCGCAGTCAGTTTAATACATTTCACAACTGTTATAAAAATGGAAACATTACACCTCAAGTAGCTCGCTCATAGCAAAAAATTGTTTCAAGTTAGGAGCATTTACTAAATTTATTTATTTTAGTTTTTTTAGTGTTGACCAGTTATTTAAGAAGTATTGCATACACCTTTTGATGCTAGCTGTGAAAAAATATTGTGTATATTAATCTACATGATTTATGAAAGCTTATCATCTAATAAATCATATTGATAATTGTGTTAACCAAACAGATTCTTTTAAATTATTAGATGTTAAAATGAATAATACCCCAGAAAGAAATCATGCTGTGTTACAGTTAGAAAAGCAATCATTTCTGACAATAATAAAAGAACACTCTGCAGTGATTGGTAAGATAGTTGGCATCAACTTTAATAGGTAGCCCTGGAAAGTGTCATTATGCCTGTAAACTGTCAGAGTTGAAGACAGCAATAGAAACAACTGATCCAGCCTGGGAGTTGTAACCCCAAAGTGATTCATAAAAGAACTATTTTGGGCCACCAACCAGAAGCCTGACTAAAGTAGTCTCTTTCAATCTTTAATTGGCAAAATGACCAAATTCTCTAATTAGACTTCTCAATCTTATTCCTGTGATGCTTGGATCTCTTATCTCTGATGTGGTCTTGCATGCACACTCTTTGTCCTTTTTTTGTTCTACAGAGATGGGGAAACACCTAACTACCTAATTGGTGCACATTATTGGCCAGAATAATGATCGTTCCAACCAGTTGCCATGGTTCAATCAACCAAACACGACTGGTTAAAATAATTGGTTTCCCAATTGGTGTTTCATAACAGTAATTTAATAATACCAACAATATTGCTAATTTATGAATGATCTTTTGGTAAAATATTAATTCATAGTCTTAAATTGACAATTTAATAAATAGTTAGTGAAATTTACAACAAAAAGAATTCATAGAGGTAATTAATTGTGCAACAAAATTTATAAGTATTGTTGTTGAGATAAGTTTACATTTAGTAAGATCTCAGTGTTAGTTTACAGGGTTCAGTTTTACTCTTGATGTAATTAAATTAAAAATACTATTTAAGAAATATAAAAGTATTTTAATGAAATTCTTTGACAGAAGAAAGTTCCCATCTGCTACTCACGAGACAGCAGATGGGAAAATAGAGAATTAGTCTTTCGTTCCTATCTGCAAAAAGACCTATTCAGGACTATGTAGATTCTACACTGAATGTAAGAAATATAATAAATATGTTGTAACTCTGTACTGAAGTTAATAAAAATTAGAAATTACATACAGACTTGTTAATAAACATGACAATGACTTTATAGCCTACCAGATACATGTGTATGGCAAACATCAACATTGCCTGAGGCTGCCAAACTTATTGATCCCAATTCCAAGCATAACTTGGGCTTGCAATCTTTGACAGGAACAACAAATTGAGCAGCTTAACTGTTTCTCTTGACAGGGGATGAGAACTTTACTGTGCTTCACATTTAGGTAGTTTTGCTCTTTCATTGTCTAATGCTGCAATGAAGAAGAAGCACGTTCATGAAACACTAAACCTATGCACAAATTCATCTACTTCCTTGTAACCATGGAAGAAGTTCTCCACATATTAAGCAAACTTATTAAAGTGCAACTGTTAAAACATGGATGATTCATTTTCAGACTTCCTGATATCGCTTGTTCTAAACTAGTAGTTGGTCTGTTTATAATTATGTTGACAAAATACAAGAGAATGGAAAGAATATAAAACAAAGTTGTATCTTAAATCAAGGAAAACAACTTATATTGCAGAGAACTATTATTCCACATCTTTCCTGCTTACATCCTTCAAGTTGTAACCATACAAAGGTAACCTTTTTGTAACCATACAAAGGTTAATGGTTGATCTAGTCGTGCCGGTTGAGTAGGCTGGTTTTCATGTAGTAGAATCTTTATTGGCCAAATATTTGTGCTCACATCTATATAGAAAATGACTTAAAGGGAATAAGCAAGATTTCTGCAATTTTTACCTGAAACTGACCAAAATAAAACAGATCCTTGCAGACTGTCAGGATTCTTAAAAAATCTCAGAGTTCATTACTAGTTTTAACAGTACAGAACATGGGTTTTTAACTCTACCCAAGTCGAAAATTTATATTTACTGACTTTAAAATTACCGTTCAGGATAACACATGAAATGGAAATACCAGCTATAGCTGCTAACCATTAAGCACACTTGTGCTTGCAAAAATGTCTGTTCCTTTTGATTTCTACAGTAAAACTGTACTTAAACTGCTGATTGAGCTATCTTTATATTACCTTTGATAGCTCTCCAACTTAAGAAAATTTAGGAAAATGAAAAGTAAACTAAGTTGGGAGTAAAGTGGCTGGAATTTGATCGGGCTGCTCTGTTGTGGCATAAATTACAGGGATCCAAGTTTTTATTTAAAGTGTGTCTCACAAGAATGGGTACATTGTTGCCAGTAATTTTATTGACATGCAGCTCAACAATCTTATGACAATAACTGCATATTAATCCCATCTGCTACACTTTGGGTATTACTATTTAGCAAATAGTGCTTAATAACTATATTTTTATCAATATAATAAATTTATATTGAAAAAAAACTTTTTTTTTAACAGAGACTTGAGCTCTATTTAACTGGAAGAAATGTATCAGTATAGCCACCAGGACAAAGAGCTTAGTCCAACTTAGTACATGCACATTATATATAAATATATATATATATATATATATATATATATACATACTCTTTTTCACATATATTGTTGTTAACCAGCTATTTTTTACAGCAAGATTTGATAATAAATTTAGATTATATTTTATTAATGCTTTATTTTTTTGTTTCTTTAGGTAACACAAATGTTAAATCATATAAAATTAGTATCTCATTAAGGGTGTAAGTGGATGGAGTGATTGATTTTTTTTACCAGTCTTGTATAAAGTATCTTTTAAAACAAGAAGTGCAGTTATAACAAATGTAAGTTAATATTTCAGTTGAATTTAGGAATCACAGAGAAGAGAAATTACAATTTATTTGGTATCATTATTCTTCTTTCTCCCTTGCACTACTTTTTTATGCATATATTCTTTTCTATATGACATAACTTCCACACTACCCCTTGATATCCTTAATTTTTTAAACTATTTTTTAAGGTTGATGTTAAGTTTTTTAATATTGTGCTCACAAATACAAAACATTTTTGGTCAATAGAATATGTACAGATGTTACAGGGCATATATCCTGTTATGTGCAATCACACACCAGGTGTGTAAATATGAAATCAGAATTTTTGTAAAGAAAATACACGTTACTGTATGAAAACAATAAAAAATATTTTATTCAAAATATTGCCCATCGCTAGCTATACATTTTTCCCATCTCTCTGACAATTTATGAATGCCATGCCAAAAAAACAGTTGCTCTTTTGAGGCAAACCAGTTATCAAGCCATTTTCTTACATTTTCATAAGAAGTGAAGCGCTGCTCAGCAAGTGCGTGTCCCATCAATGCAAATAAATAGTATAGTCGGACAGAGCCAAGTCTGTTGAGTAAGCCACATGTGAAAGTGTTTCCCAACTGAACGCCTCGATCATTTCCTTGACTGGTTTTACTATGTGTGATGGTGCATTATCATGAAGCAAATTCACTTTGTGTTGCCTTTTTTGATGTTCTAGTCGTTTTTCATGCAATGCTTGATTCAAATCAATCATTTGTTGTCAGTAGCGTTCAGTATTAACGGTTTCGCCAGGTTTTATCAGCTCATAATAGATCACACCCTTCTGATCCCACCAAACATAGAGCATTGTCTATAGCGATTTGGCCTTGAAATCAGTGTCAATGGCTTGCCTGGAGTTACCCGTGATCTTTTACACTTAGGATTCTCAAAATATATCCACTTTTCATCACCTGTCACAATTCAATGGAGAAATGACTTTATTTTGTACCTGGCGAGCAGCATTTCACAAGTGGTTTTTTTGGTTTTCTTGCTGTCTTTCATTCAGTTCATGTGGAACCCATTTTCCCATCTTCTGAATCTCTTTCCCATGGCTTTCAAACATATGGAGACAGCTTCTTGTGTTACATTTAATTGATCCACGAGTTATTGCGTTTGAGCATCATCCTCATCCAACAATTCTTGCAATTCACTGTCTTCAAACTCTTTCATTGGTCTTCCACCATTCTTCATTTCTCAGGGTAAAATCGTCACTTATGAATTTTTTTTAAACCACTCAAAGCACTGTGATTTACCAAGAGCATGCTCACCATAAGCTTCGACAAGCATTCAATACGATGCTGCAACAGTTTTCTTTAAATGGTAACAGAAAATCAATGCTGTCGGCAAATCTTAATTGTAGGTACAAAACTCGACATGTTCAATGTTAATTAAAATTATGCTGTTGTATTAAACTTGTATTGTTGCGAGTTGAAAATCTTTGTCAGCTGACAAAGAAAGAAAATGGTGCCAATAATGCGGTTTGACGGTAACTACATTGACAAACCTCGAAGCAACCTGAGGTCCTTTTTGTTAACAAGCCTGAGAGGTCTACTAAAACTAGTAGGCAACTCAAGGAGAATTTTCAGGTCGCTATTCGTAGAGACCGAAAAATACTCAAAATTAGGGAAATTAAACAGATCAGCAAGGGTCTGGTAGTGGTTGCAAACGACAAGGAGACAGTCCAAGTCATCACGGAGTCTCCTGAGGTGCAAAAGCTCGAGGTTAAGGTTGACCCGAAGTGCAAACGTAGGCCCCGGGTCATTGCCTACGACATTGACCAGCGGCTATCCGATAAGGAGGTTCTGTCTCTCGTGAGGGAGCAGAACACCGAAATGGATGAGGCCCAATTTAAGAAATAGTGTAGGCTACTCTTCAAGACGAGGAAGCGTGATGCCCTGCGGTATCACAGGGTTTTTGAACTTGGTGCTGGTCTCTTCCAGAAGTTTGTTTCCGAGGGTAGGTTGTACGTCGATTTCACGTCCTGTAGGGTTAAGGAGTAAGTTGACGTGCAAAGGTGCTTCAAGTGCTGTCGGTTTGGTCACAGGGCCAAATTCTGTAAGTATGCGTCGGTCTGCGCACATTGTGGCGAGGAAGGTCACAAGCGCAACGACTGCCTGCAGAAAGCCGAGGCTCCATCGTGCGTCAACTGTAAAAGGTTACGCAAAGAGTGCAAGCATTCGGTCAACAGTAAGGACTGTGGCTGTTACTTATGTGCGATAGAATTATATTTCAATTCCTTGGATAGTTAGTATCCTTCATTGAAGCTTGGTGTTTGCATGCAGAGTTAGGAAAGTTGTTTTTGTGAGTCTCAGGGTTGTTTTCAACACCGCCCATTGTAAGTTGGGTGATCTGCCAGCTCATTTAGTTGCTGTTCTGTGTTAACATGATCCATTGCCTTTCTGATGCGGAAGGCTGTAGGTATTACTTTTGCGATGCCAAATCGCAATTTAATTTTTCTAATGGCAATTTACTTTTTGACCGCGGGTTTCTGGTGGTAAGGCTCTGCTTGCAGAGTCGATTCCGCATCGCACACGAATCGATCCGACCTTTAGGTTCTTTAGTCCCAGTTGCCGCATTAGCTTGATGGTGTTGCCCTGGCAGAGATTAGGTTTCCTAGCAGTTTCTGCCGCTGTACTTACACTTGACTAGCCTGTGCTTCTCTAACCTGTGTTGGTGTTTGCGGATGCCTTGTCCTGTAGGTTCTCAGTGGCTAGGTCACCGCCCAGGCAATTCAACTGGCTAGAGGTAGGCGCTTTGGCACCGGCCTCTGTTAGATTTTGAGTTAAGGCACAGCCTCAAAAGAGGCTGTGCCTGGGGAGTTTACTCCCCGGGTATAATTTACTAACTTTAGGATGGCGATTGGTCGAATTGTAGTGCACACTTATTAAGGGGGTAATAAGTAAATTTGGTTGCGATCAACCTAGAACTATTCCAAGCGGTCCTCAAAAACGGAGCTGTAGTGGAAGACTAGAGGTTATACTCAGCTCCCGACAGACCAAACCTGACATCCTCTGGGACTTAGTTTTATGCTGGCTGCACTCCAATCGCTTAAATTAACTGATATTCATTGCAGTTAGACTGAATTTTGCTGATTGATATGCTGTCTTGGCATACTTGATGCATCTATGCGTACTGGGTGTAGATTAGGGGCTTTAAAGTGGTGACAGGCGTGGAGTCTTCGATCTTCCACGAGTAGGCTTCTAGTTTAAATCCTGAGGGCTATGTAGTAGTATTAGGTGTCAGATGTCTTCTTCGGAAGGCAAAATTTCTACTGGGGTAAATTTACTAATGTAGAAGTCCCTCGAGGCATCTGCATCAGTGGCATCTCACGAGGGCGGACTGAACACTGTGTAACTACATTGACAGCAAGGGCCATCTATGGACAAATTCCAGTTTCATATTTGCACACCTGGAATGTATAAAAGAATCATAAAACCATACTATATCCAGCAAATAATTCTTATTGTGTGTAATTTTGTTGACCAACCAATGTGAGATTATAGCTTAACTTAACGGCATTTCATCACAGTTACAACCAAATTTGTTCTCTAATTTTTAGAAAATTTGTAGTACATTTACTTGCTATTGTGTAAAAATTTTTCTGTAAGATTTTCTGCTTCAAAGTAGTAGTAGCTAATAGAACTGTTGAAAAGTGCTGAATTGTTAGCTCTTGCTCACCAAGTCACCACTATTTGGGGAATGTTCTTTGTAATATTACTTTGTAAGTATTAATTTTTTTTCATATTTATTGTATATACATATACTAAAAACAGTGCTTACGATATTGCTAATTCAGTTAAATTATTTTTGCACCGTCTAATCCTTTCACAATCAAATACAATTAGCAAAGTGCAAGAGTGCTAGTGTTGGAAGAATGTGTATTAGAACTTATTGAAGGAAATCTAAAGGATAGTACAAGAAGGCTTGCATTATTTATACAATTTGATTTTATGATTAATTGGAGAATTCTTCAAAGTTAATAGCTTATCCATATCATGTACAGAGTGCTAGTGAATAACAAAAAATATCAACTGTCTAGATGAGCATTTTTGTGAGATAATTTTTATAAAATTGGTAACTAATCCACAGTTTCTTCTGTAATAATGTTCACTGATGATGCTAGATTCAACTGAAATGGAATCATAAATTTTCATAATAATTATTGGGTACAAAAAGACCCTCACACCATTTATGAAGTTAAGATTTCAGAAGTCATTTTCAATAAATTCTTAGGCTTGTGTAATCAGTGAATCACTAATTGACCCATATTTTCTGGCAGGAAAATTGAACAGTGAGAATTATTACCTTTTCCAAAAAAAAAACTTTTACCCAATTATTTGGATGAAGATATTCCTGTAAACAGAAATAACATGTGGTTCATGGACAATGACCCCCACCGCACTTCACTATCAACATTGTTCAGAACTTGGATGACTACTTTCCTGAAAGGTGGATTGCTCTTATAGGACCAATAGTTTGGCTGTAAGATAACGAGATGCAAACCAATAGATTTATATATTTTGGAAAATCTGAAAAGTATGGTTTGCAGAATACCAGTGCTCAGTATTAAAAATTTTCAGCAGAGAATTGGAGAAAGTTTTTAATGTATCAGAGCTACACCAGGTATTTTTGAAAGAGTAAGAGTCGTTAAATAGTTGGATGTTACTGTGTATTTGTCACCAGTAGCCACAACTTCAAACATTTGTTCTAGGACAGCGGTTCCCAAACTTTTAATTGCTATGAATCGCCTGTAGCCCATACTGTGTACTGACAGACCCTCTAAATATTTTCCTAATTAATATTGGTCGACTTAATGTAATGTCACTAAACATTTGAATAATGCAACAAATTAAACATCTCAAGTCAAGTGTCAAGTCAAACATCTCAAATGTTAGCAAAATTACATTTTACTTTTAGGTTGTAAATTTATCTGAGAACACTATAAAAATGAACATAATTTTACTTGATGTCGCTGTGAAAAAAAGGTTTTCAAGCTTACCGTAAGGTTGTCACTGGAACGGTTGGTGTTGTTTTGTAGCTGCCAGTTTTCTGGTTCAATTGTAAATTCTCAAACTCGTAAATCTGATTGCACATCAAGTTTATTTCTATACTTGTTTTTTAAGCAAAGTAGAGAAGAAAATGTACACTTGCACAAGTATGATGAATGCAATTGGTATAAATGTAATGGTTTGGGAAACATGTAGGTATATCGGTTGTGCATACAACTAAAATTGCAATAGAGTAATAGTAGGAAACACTATTTTCAAACTGGAATCTCATGCTAAGTCTAGCAGCTCCTCTTCTACTTTGATGGGAAGGCTATCTGTCATCATGAAGAGTTTTTAATTCAGTTATTTCCACTTCAGGAAAGAAGATATTACCTTAATTTCAATGACAATGACTCCAAGATGTTCTTTTATGTTTTCAATAATATCATTGGATCATCTGTCATATCATTCGATCATGATGTGAATGATGTGATCATCATCAATCAGATCATTTGATCTGGTGGTGATTATCCTCATCGATAGCCTGTAATGGGACTGCACTGCAAAATAACATCGTCATAAATGTTATTTATATATTTGTACCTCACAAAGTATAATAGATTGACCTAGTCTGAAATATCACTGCTTTCATCCAGTTGCAATGCAAAATGTTCAATTGATCATACTCTTTTAACTAATGTACTCTTTACATTTTCCACCATTTCATTAATTCGTCTTTTTATTATGTTATTTGGTAGCATACTGAAGACACTTTCTTTGTTCATATACCATCAATCATAATAGTTTTTCTGTTCATTTCAGGAAGAATTTGCTCTCCTGCTATAGTATGTAGCTGTTGTTTTTAAGTAGCTAAGTTAAGTTGCTACTGTATGAATAATTTCATAGAAAGCTAGAATAGCCATTTCATTGTCTAAACTTGCAAAACTTTTTGTTGATTTCTTACATTTTTTTACATTTATAAGCTACTTTGAAAATATTCAGGTGTTTCACTAGCACAGTCATTATGTTTAGTCTGTAAGTGCCACTACAGTTTTGAAGGTTTCACGAACTCATTTGATAGAACATCATTGCAAATAACACATTGTGGTGGCTTCTCCTCTCCACCTTTGTCTAGTATTGTGAATCCGAATTCTAAATACAAGTAACTATCCAAATCCTTTCAAGATCTCCACCTTTCAATGTCTCATAAACTGTGTTTATGAATTTGAAATGCTACATGAAGTCTTCACTGTTGTGATGTTTCAGTGAACCTGATTTCAACAATCAATCCTTATAGTTCAAAGGAAATTTAACTTTGCATCACAAGTATCTCGTTTTGAGCTTCCACCTTTTGAACCTTCGATTAACACAAGTCCAAACCAATCACACTACAAAGAAACGTCTGAATTACTGGCCAGTGGTTTCAAAGTTCAAATAAACTCTACCAAAACAGTTAAATTTATAGAAGATGGTGGGGTGTTAACTCTGCTAACAAAAGATAGCTGTGGTAAAAAATAATGGGTTACTCAACTCTCTCCAAGTAATGGTACAAACATTCCTTCATAAATTCTAAGGCTGGAAATTCTAGTGACAATACTAAAAATATTCTTACATTCTGAGAACATGATAAAATGATGTTTAAAATAATTTTATTTTGAAAATAAAATTATTTTAATATTTTTATTTAATATCTTATTATTCTTTATTCTTCTTATTATTTCCTTTTATTATTTTTTATATTTTTCTATTTTCTTATTATTTTTTAATTGTTAGAGTTGTTGATTTTATTGATGTTCTCAAGGACCCCAGGTTGGGAACCTTTGCTCTAAGAAAATTGAAAATATAATCTGTTGTACAATTATTATCTAATGTTTATTTTGTTTAAATTTAGTTAAAATTTAAATAAATCTGTTTATTGTAATTTGATAGAATTTATTAAATCCTATTGTTTTTCTATAATGATAAATAATCTTCACTCAGTCATTGTTAAGACTGGATTGTGTAAAATTGCGGAAAACTTAAGGTTTTTCCTAATTAGTAGTTCAATTTATTTACTTATTTAATTATATAAATAAAAATGCGATATAAGTTTACAATGTCATTTTTAACATAAATAACATTATACAAAACTCAGTTGGTCATAACTCATTTTTATTGATCTAAGAATAAACACTGTTATTCCAGTTGCATTGTGATACTAATAATACTTTTGTGACCAAGGATAATCTTTTTCTTTAATTCAATTTTTACAACAGCAATAGTGTGTAATATTTGTAATTAATTTTTACATTACTAACATTAATTACAGAATATTAAAATAACCAGTAGCTAGCTTACCTGTTAAATAACTTCTCTTCACTGTTATCCACTCTGAACTTGCTTGATAGTAATCTCTTGTAAATTCTTGCTTTTTATTGAATTTTTATAATAAATAAATTATTAATTAATTTTCATGTTTGTTATTAATTAAATATCCCATTTGTTTGATCCCAATAAAATCTGTAACTACCCGGCAAGTTCCTACATGTTGTTAATCTTTTGAGTATTTCATTTTAAACATGCAGGTTAGAACTGGATGAAATTGACATGAGTGTTGGCCTAGTGTTATTCATCTCCGCTTCTACTGATATCTCTGACCTGTAAAATTTAAATATTTTAATTAATAAGTTAATGAGATTAAACAGTCACTTTCACAGTAGCTATTTTTTTTAATGAGGTTAAAAGATAAAAAATATGAGATCCTTACTGGGAATCAAATTTAGAACCAGCTGAAGATAAAGCCAGCATGCTAATGTACAATTTATTGAATTGTCTATAAAGAAAAAAACAAATTATAATGGGAAATTCAGATAATGTTTATTTTTATTTCTAACTTTTCCTTCCTTCAGTAGTTGAATTAAAGTAATTAATAATTTCTATTTTTAGTAATAATAGGACAGGTACAAAGTTATCAGAATGCATATTTTTTACAATTCATTTTAACAATTTCAGCCTTATCTCAGTTGTTTATAAAGTGATTTGAACTAATGTGGTATCATTCTGTTTACAATAAAAGGCTTAACATTTTAATCAATAAAACATAATATGATAAAAATAACATTTATGGAGCTGTTGATAACAAATTTTAATGACTGCCATTTTGGAATTTTCCAATGAAAAATTTTCACTTATTTATTGTATAGATTTTGAATAAATATTTTTTGAAGTCAGTAAAATTTCATTAAAATATCTCAATCTCTTCTTAAAATATAAATTTTTATTGAAAAACATAAAATAGTGAACAGGTAATCAATGTCTGGTAGTTCACTTAAAAAATTAAACACATTAGATTACTCTAGAAACATTATAGAGTAATGTAATAGACCAGATTGTTAAGCAGCATATAGAAAAAAAGGCATCTAGACTCACACTAGATTGTAACTATTTTTATCAGGGAGTCTTTAAAACATTTTGTAAAGGTACATAAGAAATAGCTTATCTTAAAATTACAGCTCAGTTTAAAGAACCATGATTCAACCACTGTGGTAGTAAATGCTCATTTCTACAAGGTGTGTGAGAAAAGTAATGAGATTGGTAACACTGTGAGTGATGTGGCAGCACTATGTTTACCGGTCTGTGTTAGACCAGTTTGTTCATCCCTTCCAACATGCCCAGTACGAGTTTCAACTCCGTACAGCCAACACATTATTTTTGACAGCGTCGTCAGTGAAGTTATGTTTTTACTGTCTGTTACGAAAATGGAGCGTCGGAATTTAGAGTTACACTGTGCAATCAAGTTTTGTGTTAAACTTGGGAAATCCACAAGTGTGACCTTTGAAAAGTTGAAACAGGCCTATGGGGAACATTGCTTATCAAGAGCACAAGTTTTCCGCTGGCACAAATCGTTTTTGGAAGGCCAAGAACACGTTAAAGATCAACTTCGCTCAGGGAGATCTTCAATTTCAAAATCTGAGAAAACGTTGAGCATGTGAGGGTTTTTGTGACCGTCGTTTAATAATAAAAATGATGAGTGAACAGTTAAATTTAAACATTTTCACTGTACATCAAATTTTGACATGTGAAAGGTTTGTGTGAAATTGGTGCTGCAAAACCTCACAACAGAACTGAAGGACAATCGAAGAAACATGTGTGTTGATCTTCTTGAGAGGATTGACAATGACCAAGAATTCTTCAATTGTGTGATTACAGGTGATGAATCCTGGATATTTGAGTACGATCTTGAAACAAAGCGGTAAAGCAAAGAGTGGCACACTCCATCATCTCCTCGACCGAAAAAATGTCAAATGAGCAAATTTTTTGACAGTAGGGGTATCGTGAATAAAGAATTTGTTCCTCCAGGACAAACTGTCAACCAATGTTATACAAAGTTGTCCTTGAAAGACTCAGGAAAAGAGTGATTTGCATGAGACCAGACATTGCAGACAAGTGGATGCTTCATCATGACAATGCCCCGTATCACACGGCCATTTCCATCACCGAATTTCTGACCTCAAAATGCATTCCTATGGTTGCTAAATCCCCCTATTCACCTGATTTGAGTCTTTGTGACTTTTTCCTTTTCCCGAAATTGAAACATGTTTTAAAAGGACGTCATTTTGGAACTCTGGAGAACATTCAAAAGACTGTGACCGACCAGTTAAAAGTCCTACCAGTTGAAGCCTTACAGCGCTGCTACCAGGAGTGAGAACAACGACTTCGCCGGTGTACAGCTGCCCAAGGGAACTACTTTGAAGGGTATAATGTTGTTGTTTGGAAAAAAATAAAAACTTTGGTAAGTAAAAAGTCTCATTACTTTTCTCACACACCTCGTACAGTAATTGATCTTATTTTCTAATTCAATTTTTACTTTTCCCTTTTACAACTACAGTTGTATTAGTGGGTTATTTTTTTTAATTATAAAATTCTCAGTAGTTCATTTCCATCACTTTACAATATATAACATAAAAGCTTGGTTAATAAGTAAAATCTTTTTCTCAGTGTAAGATGGGCTGTAACCTCAAAGTTCAGCCGAATAGTTGTACCTCAACAACCTAACTACACTCATAAAATGGAAATTGAAATTTCATAAAAAAAAATACTAGACTTTAATTCTGAATTCTGTAGCATACAGCAGATGATTAGCAATGACGGAAACTACTTGTCACCAGCATTTACATTGCAGAGCTTTTTGCTGTTAATAAGGTCCTTTTTTCTTTTTCTGTTTAGCCTGCAGAACCGCTGTCAGATATTACTTTAGAGAATGATATGTATGAGGGTAAATGAAGTGTAATCTTGTACAGTCTCAGGTTGACCATTTCTGTGATGTGTGGTTAATTAAAACCCAAGCACCAAAGAACACTGGTATCCACGATTTAGTATTCAAATCTGTATAAAAGTAACTGTCTTTACTAGGATTTGAACCTTACTTTCCACTTTGAAATCAGCTGATTTGCGAGATTCACCGCTAGACCAACCTGGTGGGTTTAATAAGGCCTTATAATTAAGCCAACATTTTGACATATACTTGTTTGCTCAGATTCCATGAGTGCCTTGCAGGGGATTAGTGACGTACACTACAGACACCCTGTTGTATGTGAGATTCAGTCTGCTATTTCACAAATGACCAGACATTTGTTTAAAAAACATTTAGTTTTTTAAAACAAATACATTGTGTCTGGGCAATGATAACGTAAAAGCGTTTCACACCTCCCCAAAAAAAAAGCTTGTGTAGCAAAGTTTTATAAGCAGTATAAATAAATTGAATAAGCTATATTTTTGTAACCATGCTATTTCTGAAAACACAAAATAACTGACTTCTTTGTATTACTACATTGTTTTGATCTCGAGTTTAGTGAAAGGTTAGATGCACTATTTAATAATTAATGTTTTAATATCTGCTTGGCTGAATAATTTTAAAACTATACATTGACAGCAATTTAAAAGTGTGCATTTTGTTGATTGTCAATGGTCTAATTATACTTGGTGGTCTGTTTTAAATTTGATTAAATTAGTAACATGTTATGAAACAGAAAAATTTTCAGCTAATTAACATCTGTTTTAAGAACATTTTTTTACCATGAAAAAAAATAAATTTGATATCAGATTAATATATAGGTAAATATGTTTAATGTTATTCAGATTAGAACTTTATTATACATTATATACCCATATCAGTAGTTGGCGAGCTATTTTATGGATAACAAAAAAAACTGGTAAGAAATATCAAAATTGCTTTGTATCCTAAATCTAAAAATGCACATTATGTATTGTAGTAATGACAATTAAAATTCATTCTTCTGATAAATGATGTTCCAGTTCTTTAAATGCTAATATTGAAAGCATTAAGACACCCCACTTAGCTATCTTATAACTTGACTAAGTTGTACTTGTTTTAATATATTTTGTTATTTATTAAGAATTAACATGAAGTCATAGGTTTTATTTATAAATTAATGGTTAATTTTTCAGGATGAGAAAAGAAAGAAGTAATAGTTTTGAATCAGAGGAACCTTGTCAGGAAAATTTTAAGCAATGTATATGTTTTGAACCAAGTAGTAAAATACTTTGTACTTTTTGTGGATGTATAATGTATGGTAGAATAAAAAAAACATGCCGAATACATTCAAAGGTAATGTTATACAAAAATTAATTTTTAAGATTTGCTTTTTGTTATTTTTCTTCATTTAAGATGAAGCTAAATAACATATACTTCTCTAGTTATACGGTGTTCTACTTTATTGTTAAAAATTATGATCTGTTAATAAAGATGGTTAGTAGATTGTATAAAAATATTGAAATGTAAAAAGAGAGTATTACATTATTATAAGGTAAAACAATATTGTACCAGGGTGAAAATAATATTTTACTAGAATTAAATGTAATGTATTGGTCAAGTAAAATAAATTAAAATTTTTAATATTTTTGATACAGAACTAAGGTTGTCAATCTGAGTGTCCACATTGATTTCATTGAGGAAAGCACATTCACCATTATCTGGACAGTGGTTGGTGTGTGTGTGTGTGTATGTATATATATATATATATATATATATATATATATATATATATACAGACACATACGAGGGCTGTTTCTATTCAACCTACGATCGTGTCTAAGAAGAGATAGGCGGAAGCCAGGTCGGTGCGATTGCGCCCCCCCCCCCCAAAAAAAAACCTCTGTTAATACCGGCTCCACTGTATCAGTCTGAGCCGAGCTACGGGCAATTGAACGTGGGTGCTAGGATTGATGCTCCCGTTAAGTGTGAGTTGCGAAGTGTGGTACGTTTTCTGCAAGCAGAAGGATGTATAACGCTGCTGAAATCCATTGCAGAATAAGCCTAGTGTATGGTGAAAACTTTATCAGTGATGGTAGTGTATGGGAATGGTGTAGGAAATTTAAAGAAGGGCGAACGGACGTCCATGATAATGGGCAAGGACGCAAGTATGTCGCTATTGTACGCCTGACTGAGCGTGTTGATTTTCTCCGCGACAAACGGAGGTTTACGATAAGTAAACTTTTGCCGAAATACCAGAAAGTTCAAGATCGTCTCTATACACAATTGGGACTAAAGACCTAGAATACCGGAAATTGTGTGCATGTTGAGTGACGATCACAAAACGCAGCGAATGGCATCAGCCTTAATGTTTCTCACGCATTACGATAATGAGAGGAAGGAGTATTTAGTTTATCGTTACTGGCGATGAGACTTGAACCAGTATGACAATACAGAAACCAAGAACAGTCTAGACAGTGGATGGACACACTCTTACAAACAAGCCGGAAAAGTTCAAACAGACGATGAGCAACAGGAAAACAATGGCTGCAGTTTTTGGGACTATAAAGTTGTCTTGGACTTTATGGACAACAATAACAAAGACAAAGGACAACAATAACAAAGGAAGTTTATTGAGAATCTTTACGTCGCCTCCGCAGAGCGATCCAGAACAAACGAAAAGGCATGCTCTCATCCAACGTGATTTTGATCCACGACAATGCATGACTGCTCTGTGCCAATGTGACGCAAGACCTTCTCAAAGAATTCAAGTGGGAAGTTTCGACCATCTACCGTATAATCCAGATCTAGCACTTAGCGATTTTCACCTCTTTCGAGAATTGAAGGCATGGTTGGACGGACAACACTTCACCACCAACGAAGAACCTCAGGAGACTGTCAAGATGTACCTTACCTCACCGGCGGCAAACTTCTTTCAAGCGGGCATCGGAAAGTTGGTATCACGATACGACAAATGCCCCAATCGTTTTCGCGGTTATGTATAAAAATAAGTTAGATACTTTTAGTAATAAAATCATTTTGTTATATCAGTGTGCCTTTTTTTATAGACCATCGGAGGTTGAAAAAAAAAACAGCTAGTGTGTATGTATATATATATATATATATATATATATATATATATATATACTGAAAATTATCTAGCACCTTGCCAATTTGAAATATAATCTTATCTTTATTTATTTCTTTATTATGTACAAAATTTGTTTGTTCACCACGATATAAATAAAGTTAATGTGAAAGTGTCATCAATGATTGGGTGGTCTAAATGAACAAAGGTTATAACAAAATTAATGAGATCTTCAATTTAATGCCTGATCGACTATGATTGTGATTATTTTCTTTCTCATCCCCTCTTCTGGGTGAGTGTGTATGTATGCGTGTCAAAACTAAACTGTCAGGATTTGCACTCATGCTGGTATTAAAGAATGTTTATGTCATACTTAAAATTTGTATGTTCCACACTTGTAATTTGTGAAAATAAATGTTACTAACTATTATTCTATTTTCTTTATTCAAGTATATTGCTATTCATTCATGGATTTAATTAAAACAGCTTTGTTTATTAGTGATAATAAGAGTTCCCTCATTTCGTCCAGTTTGTTTTATAGAGAATATTTTTTAATCTGTGAGAATTTTATCTAAAAAATGTATTTAATCTTTTCTTCTTTTTTTAGAAAACAGTTGGGAAAAATGATGTATAAAAATATACATTCAATTTGTGATGACTGTATTATGAAGAGACACTGAAAATTAATGGGTCATCATATTCCTACAGTCTATGACCTCAAAAACTATGTTAAAATATATTGAAATATAAGCTTGTTATAACTAGTACCGTACATAAATTAGAATTGTAAGACAATATATTTCTTTTAATACAGTTGAAAAAAACATGATGAGTCAGTGACAATGGTTTGTATGAATTAGTGGTCGATGCCACTGTTCATACAGGTATTAAGTATATTACTGGTTATTTTTTAATGATTCTGCTTACAAAGGAATGTCACACAGAAACCAGTATTACAAGCTTGTAATTCATAAAACATAAAAAATTATAATATTTTAGTTAGACAATAAAAATTTATTATACTAATGTGCAAATATCTATTGGGAAATGTGATGGTAATGGTTGAGGAAAAGTATCTTAATTAGATATGAAGTTCTAAAATATGCTGAGATTTAACAATGATAATACTCAGGAAGTCTCCTATTTTTATCTAAGTGTGGTAACTTAAATGTGATGCAGTAGTTCATAACTTGCATATGCAAAGAAATGTTTAAATGAAACAAATATAGCATAAAAGTCATTTTATTTGCTACTAAAACTTACATTTATTTTTCCTCGTGGTCACCATTTACAGCTACACATTTCTTCCAACAGTGAACGAGTTATCTCAATCGTCGATGAAGAATGCTGGTAGTCTATTCTTGAATCTCTACCTCTCTGCATCCTTCAGTTCATCATCTGTGATGAAATGAATATCCTTATTATCCCTCTTTAATTGGAAAGAAGTGAAAATTGCAAGTTGCTAAATCTGGTGAGTATGGAGGGTGTGGAATAAGTTGAAATTTCAACTTCTCAAGAGCTTTGGCTGCGGCATACAGTGTGTGTGTTTGAGCATTATTGTGTTGGAGAATTATCTGTGGATTTTCAAAGATGATACATACATTTCCTAAGGTGTTTTAATGTCTTTGTTTCACACAAAATTTACAGACCAACTGGCTTCTAGGTAGTCAAGACACATACACGTCTTTGGAATCCCAGGATGCTGTCAAGTGAAATTTTTTTGCAGATGGTTATGGTCTGCTGAACTTTATTGATTGTGACAAACCACAGTCTCAGAATTCCATTCTCTGCCATTTTTCTTCTGGGTCAATGATCCACCCAAGTTTCATCTCCCATCACAGTATTGAAAAGGAAGTCATCTCCCTCATCACAATAACATTTCAGAAGCTGTCCACAACATTCCCCTGTTTGTTATTTGGTCTTTTATGTGAATCTGCATGGTACCTGTTGTGATCAAATTTACGGTAGCCCAGTCATGCAAAAATGTGTTCTACTTGTTCTTTTGATATGCCTATCTGGTTGATGATAATGGTTATTTTAAATAAATTCATCCACTTCCTTTTGGTGCATCTCATCAGTCACAGAAACTTGTCCATGACTGCAAAATTCATCCTCAAAATTTCCTTATCAGTTTCTAATACGTGAAATTTTATTGTCCACCTACTTACAGTAATCTGATCAAGTTTCATTATCATGAACGGCTTTTAGATGATGATAATGATGCATGTCACTAATATTTACTTTTCCACTGTTAAAAATTCAATCTGCTTGTTATTTTAGATATGTTGACATAGTAGGTGTACACCTACTTTAATCTATAACAATGAGAGGGTGAGGGTTAACAAATTTTGAAATGTTAGTAGTAGGGGAATGTAAGTACAAGACAGCTGATTCTGTCACTTTGTGCGATATTTTGTTCTCCATTACATTACAGCTGCCCCTCGTATATTATACATACTTAACCTGAATTGAAATAATGAACTTTTAAACTTATTAAAAAGTCATAGCAGTTAAGACATGTCAAAATTATTTTTAATAAATGTTCATGTAATTTACGGTCTGCTGTTATATATGTAATATAAATTTAGAAACATTATTTAATATAAAAGTTTCAGTTCTCTTGATTTAGGTTTATACAACCTGATCCTTTATTCGATAACTGAGTAGTTTTGTAACTTGTTACACTTCTGGATTACCACACTGTGATGGATATTTTATCACCCGTTAACAGAATAGTGGCCAGGAAGCAGTATTGAATAGCTGTTAATATTAAAATACAACTGCTTTTGTTGCACCTCAAACTCCCCATTTTCCATGTAGGACAATAAATGAATTCATGACTCACGGTAAGGTTATCATAATAGTAATAAAACACAGTATGCATGTAATAATAGCCACAGACAGTGATGTCTCTGACAAAATTTCTTGAAGAAATAATTTGTTCCAAAGATTTAAATTTTATTATGAAAGTCAAAACGAAGCGTTGTGAAGTTTATTTTGTTATTTATTAATTATTATTATTAATATATTATTAATAATTATTATTTATTCACATTGTACAAGTACAGCCCTGTTGAACCAGAACTATTTTCTCATGATGTAAATAATACTTATATGAAAGGGCTTTATTATATTTTCTTTGTTACTTTTTATAACTCACTTATCTTTTTTTATAGAACAATTGTTATTACTCTTTAGTTTTGTAAACAAACTAATTTTATAAAAATCCTTTACTTTCTTCATCCTTACTGAATTTATTATAAAATGTACAGAATGGTTTCTATTACCACATTACTTTCTTCACTTTTGCAGTATTTGCACGCACTTACTTTATTACTGATATATGTATATATATCAGTAATAAATTTATTACTGATACAGTAATAAATACATACATACAGTAATAAAGTTTTTTTTTTTTTCAAGGTCTGATCGGTCACGAAATTAAAACCACAGTGAAAATAAAAAATTTTTTATTTGTAACAAGTACTTACATAGTTATTCTACTTTACATATTCGCCACTCCGATTTAGACATTTGTCGTAGCGTTGTACCAACTTTCCAATACCCTCGTCATACAACGGACCCGCCTCTGTTTTCAGCCATGTTTCTACGCTGGTCTGCAGCTCGATGTCTGTGCCAAAATTTTGTCCTCCTATCCAGCATTTCAAGTGAGCAAAGAGGTGAAAATCGGATGGAGCCAAGTCCGGGCTATATGGTGGGTGATAAAACACTTCCCAACGAAAATGCTGCAGGAGCTTCTTTGTTACAGCTGCAGTGTACAGCCGAGCATTGTCATGGAGAAAGACAATGCCTGATGACAACATTCCTCTCCGCTTATTCTGAATTGCCCTTCGTAGACGTTGAAGAGTCACGCAGTATGAGGCTGTAGTGATGGTCGTGCCACGTTCCATGAATTCCACCAAGGGAACTCCATTCCGGTTCCAGAACACAGTAGCCATACACTTTCTGTTGGAGAAGGTTCGCTTGAATTTCTTTGGTTTACTGGGAGAATGAGAATCCATCCACTGTTTGGATTGTTCTTTTGATTCTTCAGTTTCGAAATGGACCCATGTCTCATCCCCTGTCACAATTTTGTTAAAAAAATCTTCTCCTTTATTTTCGCAGCATTGGAGAAACATTAGAGAGGCATCCATTCTCATTGTTTTGTGATGGTCGGACAGCATCTTGGGAACCCATCTCGCACACAGTTTGTGGTACTGAAGTCTCTCACTCACAATGGTGTAGAGAGCTGACCGTGAAATTTCAGGAAACGAATCACTCAATACAGAAATTGTGAACCGATGATTTTCTCGAATTGCCTCATCCACTCGCTCAATGAGATCATCGGTTGACACTCGCTTCCTTCCCTGACCGACTGCATCATGAACATCTATACGTCCTGCTTTAAAGTTCCTGCACCATTATCACACTTGGCTGTCACTCATTGAAGTTTCACAGTACACATTACTTATTCGTCTATGAATTTCAGCTGCATTACACCCCTCAGCCTGAAGAAATCAAATTACCGCACGCACTTCACACTTCACGGGAGATGCTATTGTTGTAGACATGTTTACGTGCTGGCTGCGTGTTCAGAACTAAACGAAGTGACGTGGCGTGATTAAAGGCCATACTAGAGACGCTGCGCAACACATATGCGCAAAGGTTCATCTGAGTTTTGTGCGGGTTTTTATTTTGTGACCGATCGGACCTTGAAAAAAATAACCTTGGTATATATTGTTTTAATATGAATTAAAATCACTTCTCCTTTTTTTAAATTTAATACTTTGTAATATGGGCTCTGATCAAGCTTTTAGAATGGTTTCTCTTGAACTGTGCAGATATATGGTCGGGCAGTTCGTTTTTTATACTTGTAAAGTGCCTAGCCTAAATTAGTATAGAATAAGATGCCTTAATACATTTAGTTTAGTGGTTCTTCAACCAAAAACTGAAATAGCGATAAGAGAAAATAAATTTTATAGTCATTTTATTTTAAGTGGCGATGTATATATATATATTTATATATTTTTAAATACATAATATTTATTATATATTTTTACTTTATTAATATCATTGTTTCAGACAATTTTTCTCATGGACATTGACCAGTGTCCTAGGTGTAAATCTTTTTCCTGGATGCTCAAACAATTAAAAAATGAAACAAATAACAGAACCAATTAAATTGTTAACTATTAAAAGGAAATTTATAAGACTGAATTGTAATCTAATCATAACATTCAATAATATATCAGTGTTGAAATTTTTATTTCAGTATAAAAACGTATGAAAAATCATGGTCAATCCATCAAAATTAAAATTTTTGAACTGTACATACATTAGCTGTTTTTTTAAATTTAAAAGGGATTGTATAGCATTTTAAAACTTTGATATCACATTGGTGTTCTACAAGATTTAGAAAGTTTTTTTTTCTTTTTTGTAACTTAAGTAATATAATTTATTTCTTCAACTGTAATTTAATTCAATTTTTTTAGCAAAAAAAAAATTGTACTTTGTATTAAACTTCACTATGTGAATTTTTTTTACTTATAAAATTGTACTTCTATGATGTATTATAGTAGTGGGGAAAAAATTTTTTTTTTTCAATTTAGTGTAAAAATTAGTGTAAATTTAATATAAAAATATAATTAATTTTATTTATTTTTTCATTTACTAAAATAATTAATCCACCATCAGTAGTATTTATTATTTAATATTTTGTTGAATTTGTCTTGGAAAATTAACATTTGTTTTGATATTTTATTATACGCAAGATTATATTAATTTTGCTAATAGTGAGTGACAAATATGTCAGTACTATTTTTTATTCTGTATAACAGCTGCTTCTACTTACAGTTTAACTTTTCTAGTCTACTTTTGAGCCTACACAAGTAATGCTTCATTGTCTCTCAGTGGATTTAATTATATCTATTCAATTTTTTATACTTTTGAAGACGTACTACATACAATATTAATAAATATATCTTATATTTTTATTTTTTATTAGTATTTCAAATGATTTTTTTTTCTTGTTTAATATTTATAATAATTTTTTTAAAAATTATATAGTCCAACTGCAGTTTCCAGAAAAACATATTCCAAAGAAGAAGAGAATATACTTCTCACTGAGTTAGACATTCTCTGGCTGTACTGCTCATCAATAGTTAATCTCATTGGTAGAGCAGCTACTTTACTCCATCAAGCTCATAAGACTTGTGTCTGGTTAATTCACAGATTGCCATCTGTTTGACTGAGCCTCCTGTCTATCCGAATGTGTAAATAAAGATATGTGGGAAAGAACAAGGGATCCATTTGAAAATTTGTAAATTAAGCTAGAAAATATCAGTTAGTGAAACTAGAAATTAAGAAATTTACTGTATTTCAAATAAACAAAAGTTTAACTTCAAAATTAAAGTTAGGAGGACTATATTATAAAAAATAGAGTTAGAATAGTTTCTATGTTGAGTACTGCTTTCTTAGCTTCATTATTTTATCACTTGATGCATTTTGGAACTTATTGTACTGGCACTTTTAAATGTCTGTTTATTTTTATATAGCATTTAGGCAATGCTCCTCCCTATTTTTGACATCATGCCTTCTTGAAAAGGACATCTGACTTGATGGAAACCTTTCGAGAACTTCAATTTATTGAAAACATGAAATAGATTAATAAAATTAAAAAGATAAGTATAACTATTAATAACAAATAAACAAGAAGGCCAGATAGAGCATGACATCAAATATAGGGAGGGGTGATGGTTTAATGCTATATAAAAATTAACAGAAATAAAAGTATCAGTACAATAAGTTTTAACAATGCAGTGGTTTTGAAGTGAATAAACAAACAAAATATTTGTGTGATATAAGAATGAAGCTAAGAAAGGTAAATGGTATTAAACATAGAAACTATAGTGATCTTAACAGGAAAGATAATAGTAATTATTATCTTAATAGCAACAGAGAAATACAGCTTGAAATAAAACTTGACAAATACAACTATCAAAATTTAACTTCAGTACGAATCAGCTATTTTTTAACCATAAATGGATTGTATAATTTTAGTATTGCAAGTTGTTGGCAGTATATTATGATCCATTATCATACAGGTACTCTTAGAATAATTCCAGTTATTTTAAGAACCGAGTTCTAAATCTTACCAAAATAAGCAGTATTTGTCTAAACATGTGCAGTTTGATTTTTACAGTGTAACTTTAGTTTTAAATAAATTACAATTTTATAACTGTATACCAAGACATTGGGTACTGCTTACATTATCTTATACATTTAGTGATATGGCAAGTTACTGATGTAACTTGTCTTTGAAAAAAATAAATGAACATTTTTTTATTACACAGCATTATTTTTAAACATAATTTCAGTCACTGTTTTAAGTATTGGAACTGATTAGAAAAGCTCATGTTGGATTGCAGGAATTGAGATCCAACTGTGAAAATAAGATATGCTGTATTTATCCATTATTAATAAACTGTAGCTAGTTTATATCTATTTTGATATCATGTTAACCTACGAGGCATGTTTTTAAAGTAAGTACCGATTTGAAATTATGCCGCTGCGGTCGGCATTCCTTTCTTTTTCCTGTTTAGCCTCTGGTAATTATTGTTCAGATAATACTAAGGAGGATGACATGTATGAATGTAAATGAAGTGTAGTCTTGTACAGTCTGATGTGTGGTTGATTGAAACCCAACCACCAAAGAAAACCGGTATCCACAAAATAGCGGTCGGCATTCCACACATGCTCACTGTGTACCCGCATCTGTTGGCAACCTACAGAGCCATTACGGTAATATTCGAATGTGTTTACGTTCATGAGTATTTAAAATGCCTCCGCTTATCGAGAATCCCGCCGAATGAGAAATACGTGATGTGATTAGTTTTCTTAATGCTAAAGGCGTGAAAGCGACTGAAATTCATCGTCAGATCAGTGAAGTGTATGGAGAAAATATTATGAGCAATGGAATGGTACGAAAATGGGTTAGAGCTTTTAAAGACGGCCGCCAGAATTTTCATGATGAGGAACGTAATGACTACCTTCTGTCATTACTGAAGATTTGGTGCAGAAAGTTGACGAAAAAGTGAGAGAGAACAGCGCTTTACGATTTCTTCGCTATCTGAAGTTTTTCCTCAAGTTTCAAGAAGTGTTGTCTATTAAATTGTGACCGAACGCTTAAATTATTGATGATGATGATGTCAAAGCGACCGTGTTGCAGTGGTTATTAAATCAGGCGGTGGATTTCTATGACGACGGTGTTCAAAAGCTGGTTGCACGGTATGACCAGTACCTTAATGTTGGTGGCAATTATGTAGAAAAGTGGATTAAAGTAGAGGCTTTCACGTAAAAATAAAATTGTTAAGAATAGTGTGTATGTATTTTTAGGTAAGAAAGCTACCTATTGTAATCGGTACCATGATTTGACTAACGGAAAATTTCGACATATATTCGCGTTTCACATCCCCAGACCCCAAAACCACCATCAGCTCAAAAGTTTATATATATATATATATATATATATATATATAAAAATTAACGGGTTTGTTAACGGCCTAAATCGGACCATGGGGTAGCTTTTTTGAAAAAAAATATCACTATAACTTTCTTTAGTAAAATATCGGATTTAATTAAATTCCTACTATTCTTTGGTCAAGGGTCTAAAACTTATCTAAGTAAAGTTTTTTGATATAACCAACCATTGGCCCAGGGAGTGAAAAAAATGGGGGTTTTGAAGACAAAAAAAAACATACTTACCTTAATAGACACAGTTCGAATCGTTTAAAGTGGTCGTTAGTCCTGAAAACATCTTAAAACAACTCTCACACAGATGCATAACCAAACGCGCCTGGAGATCGCCAAAAATATTTGGACCGCTATGGTAACGAACGGGGGAAATCTTCTTAGACAGACTCATAACTGGTGACGAAACACGAATCCGTCATTACGGACCGTCCGCAGAGAAAACTGATGCTTACGGTTTTTTGGGACTCACAAGATCCAGTATTGGAACATTGAGTAAAGGGGCTCGACAATAAATTGTGCACGTTACAGTGAGATTCTTACTGCCAAGCTAAAGCATGCAATTCGAAGCAAACGCCGAGGACTACTGTCGAAAGGTGTTGACGCACGACAATGCGCGTCCACACACTGCTGAAACGCTCCAGAAACTCAACTTTGAAGTACTAGCTCATCCTCCGTATAACCGTATATGAGTAAAATGGAATATTTAAAACAAATATGACTGCCTTATATGTAAGTGCTTACTTAAATAAGTTTACTTTTGATGATGGGAGAAAATGTTTAAATTTGTTAACCTCAACAATTTTAAATCTTCTAATAAAAGTGTTTCAAGATTACTTTTTCACATGTATATATAGTATATCTAATTAAGCTTTCTTAGTCAAAAGAAAAATTATGGTTTTTATTCGAATGGTATTCATTTTTGTGGCAGTAATATACACACTCTAGATCCCCTCAGTACTTTTCAGTGTACACAAAAGCATCGTATTGCTTTAATGAGTTGAATGGCTATACTCAACTCTAATATAAGTTGATAGTTTGAATAATAATAATATTAATTTTTTGAGCATTTTAATTCATTTAATTTTCATGAGGTTATTGAGGCAGTAAAAAGATTGAAACCAAAGGCATCCCATGATTCTGACTGAATTAAAAGTTATATTGTTAGGGGTTGTGGGGAAGTTATTGCTGAACAGCTTTGCCTCACATTCAATTTGTCTCTAAAGGTGGGATTCCTTTCCTGTTAAATTGAAACTGTCTAAAGTAATCCCAATATTTAATTCAGAGGATTCTAATGAAATTACTGAAGTATATGAAAAATTATTATACAGACATTTATGGTAGCAAACCTCAAATTTACATTAACCAACATGGATTTACATCATCAAACCTCAAATTTATGTTAAGAAACATGGATTCATACAGTTGTTAATAATTTATTAGTGTTCTCAGATGTTATGCAAGTCCTAGATAATGGGGATGGGTGGATGCTATTTATACTGATTTTATTAAAAACTTTTTATGATGCCGTATTATTAAATAAACTTAGCTTATTTGTGATCTCTAATAAATTACTGCTGTCGATTGGATCATACCTAATGAACAGGAGGTAGTATCTGATAGTTATTTTGTTTATTCTGGGGTTTCCCAAGCATCTAATTTGGGCTATCTAATTTTGGTTTTTTCTGTTGTTTGTCAATGAGCTGCCTGATGTGTTTTCCATATGTAAATGTCCTATATTTGCCGATGATGTTCACTCTGAGCATGTTGTTAAAAATTTATTTAAGAAAGACTTTAAAATGGGCATCAACAAAGATCTTTCTATCAGTTACTCGGCTCCTGAAGATTCAGTGGCTCCGTACCATTCACACAGCTGCTTTCGGATGCACTCAGCTCCTGGTGATTCAGCAGCTCCGTACACACTATATAAGCTGGCACTGCACTACATTCAGTCTTCTTCCATCTTCTAACATCGGCCATAATAGACTCAAAAGTTCAAACTTATATAATATTATATTTATTGTTATCAATGTATCATTTATGAAATCATTTAAAGGCATTTACATAAATTTATACAATCTTGTATTATTCATTTAAATATTAAAGAACCATATATAATTACAGAAGTGATAAATGTATATATTTATTTATTATTTGAACCAGCGATAAATACATAGAGTAATTACCCAACTAAGTACTGCATCACGGCAGATATATCAAAATATTTTTTGGTCCTCCGACCACAGATATATATATAATCTACATTTTTGAAGAATTCATTATTTAATCTACCAGAACTGCGGATAAAAAATACAATTTGAAGAAACATCATTCAAGAATCTTCATATTCAACAATCTGTTACATAAAGGGACTCACAATATCTAGATCTAGATCATTTACGTAACATCTTTCTTAATTTATTATTACATTTAATTTGCATTGTTTCATCATTTATATAATATCATTGATTAATTTCACATTTAATTTACTTTGTTAAAATTTCATATTATTAATTTAAGTTATTAATTTAATTTAAAATTGTATAAAATTAAATGGTATTAAGACAAAGAGCATCAATGTAAAGAACTCTGTAACGAGAATTCGCAACTTTACTGATAAATTTGATCCCTCACAAAATGATAGAATTGACTTACAAATTAAGCAATCTTCTTGATTTGCAAGACAGATATAAACATCATTCAAACGAAAACTGAAGTGCAATTTGATGATGATGATTAGATTGTGAACAAGTCGAACAAGACTTGTGTATTACAAAACACAAATTACAACATTTAATAAATGATACTAATAATAATCAAAAATCATCTAATAAAGAAATTATTAATCCAAATAAAATATTTAAACAAACTCAATTACAATCTATAAATATACCCATATTTAAAGGTAATGTCTTAGAATGAAAGCATTATTTTAATATATTTATTGATTTAATACATAATAGAGATGATTTAACTAAGATTCAAAAATTACACATCTACATTCTTCTTTGAAGAATGAAGCTTTAGCTGTCATTAAAGATCTCTCAATAACAAATGAAAATTATCTTATTGCTCTAGAATTATTAAAGGTACGATTTGACAACAAATAAAGGTACATTGGTTATAGTGATGTACTATCACTACTGCAAACAAATTCTTTACAATCTGTCCAATTATGATTTGTCATGGTGGGCAGAGGTGCAGAGACCTGCAGAAATTAAGATTGCTAACATACTCATAAACATTGTATTAGCATTTATAATTTAATTTGCATATTTGTAATTCACATTTAAATTACTACATTATATAATTATAGATTACAAATCAACATTATCATTTCACATTTTTACTGTAAAATTTCATTTTAATACTATAAAAAAAAATCATATTTTTTGGCGGGCAGTATGTTCAGACTTGGTGCATATTATTAAAAATTTATCTAAGAAAGACTTTAATATTTAAAGGTCTTTCTAGTTCACACTCAGCTCCTGACGATTCAGCTGCTTTGCACTACATTCAGTCTGTCTTCTTCCAGCTGCCTTCATGGACTCAACAGTTCAAAATTATAAAATATAATATATATATTCTTATCAATGTACCATTTATGAAATCATTAAAAGGCAATTATATACACTTATAAATAATCTTGTATTATTCATTAGAATATTAAAAATCATATCTAATTACAAAGTGATAAATTCTACATTTATTTATTATTTGAACCAGTGATAAATACATAGAGTAATTACCCTAACCAAGGTGGATATTATCTCGTTAAAATTTTTAATGATGTGAGAAACAATTCGGACTCCTGATTTATTCAAGTAGACTAATTTATTGGTCTGATGTGATATAAATAAATTGTATTTAAATCTGAAGAAATGTAGTGTCTGTTCCATCTAGGCAGAGATCTGTAGCTTCTTATTTCATTGGTGGTTACATGTTACCTGTGGTTGAGCCTGTTAGGGATAATTCCCTAACAGGACGGACCATTCAAATCAATGGAAGGAATAATATTACAAAAATAATAGAATTAAGCCTACATTAAACGAAATATTTAAAAAAATTTTAAAACATCTGTTTGATAATAATGGGCTTTCCCATGGGGACTGTGTGTGAGGTTAGAGTGATAAGGTGATGTCAGCACCTCATGCAAAGCTAGACCAATCATCACCATCAACTGGTAACAGCACGGGTGCCCCTCTAGCACTGTTTTGAAGTTGCAATGAGGTGCTCTTATAATATCTGAAACATCATTCAAATCAGGTATTTGTTAGTAGGTTGAAGGCTAACTTCTGCATGTATCACATACACACTGTTGATTTAACAGATCATGGTTATTTGTAAATGTTATCACAACCAATCTTCAGATTTACAAAATTCAAATGGGGTATTTGCTAGTAAATAAAAAATCATGATGGAACCAAACCAGAACAAAAATTAACTGATATACTCAGAAAAATCAAGTGGCCTATGCTATGCCAAGCCCAGCAAGCTCCCACAAATAGTCTTTGTAGAGTTTGATGAAAGTACGATTAGAGGTAATGCTGTTGGCAATGTTTTGAGGACTGAACCCACTATTGTTGAGTATGATGCTTTAGGGAAACATCGCAAAGTGGATGGCATATGCTATCACTAATATTGTGCTAGGCTATGATGGTGTATAAACTACACTAGATAGTGCTGTCTTAGATCTGAGCACTCCATCTTTGCCAAGGGACAATTTGCCAAGGGACTCTGCCTACATAGCACCAAGTCGTGTGAGATAATTGGGAAATTTAGCCATTAGTTGTTTGGGTCCCAGAGAATTGTTGTTATGATCTACATGATAAAAAGTGCCTAGAGAAACTCAAATCGCTTGAGAAATCCGTAAGTTTAGATTGGTATAGCCAATTAAATAAATTGAAATGTTTACAGTTTCCTCATTTGGCTTGATACATTAAATATTGGTGGCTCTGAATAGTAATTGTTCTATATTAAAGAGCTCTGGTTAGTAATTATTCTATATTATAGAACCCCCCTCCTGACTGCATTTAAATATTTTCATTGAAAGACAAAATTTTCTTATCAATGTAAGACCTGGTGAGAACTTAATCATTAAACAACCTTAAATGCATGTTATTTCAACAACATGAAAAATATATTTAAACAAATTACAATTGTCTGAAAGTTGATGGTCACCCATTATTTTATTTAATTAATTACTGAATAATGATGTTTAGTCCTTTATTTCTGTACCTTGTTTTCTTCTTTTTTTTATTTGATTTATTGTCATTTTTTTAGTTCAATTTATTTATTCTTTTTTTACCTTTTATAATTGTTGTTATTATTACATAGAATCTATTTATTTCTTAATATGCTTCCTTAGCATTACTATTCTTTCTGTATTTTATTTTCACTTTTTCATATTCTGTTGTGGTTCTTGCACTGATTTAGTGGCTCAATTATTACTTCTTTTTTGTAGACATTATTTTGGTTTGTCGTCTCCTAAACTCAGTACTTTTGTTTTCTTAACACTCATTGGTATTTCATATTCAGTCATAATGTCATAATTTTCAAATTTATCTGTTGACTATGCTATGCTCCTTCTTCTAAACCATTACTGCAAAAATTCATAAAACCTGAAAACATGTTGGTTTTGAAGTGTGTCACAGACATATGAAATGCCAATAGGTCCAGTTAAAATAGAATCTCTCTCTCTCTCTTCATTCATATTTTTAATCCCAAAACCAAGGTATGCTGAGAAATATTTTATATACTACAAAATTTGATAAAAAATTAAAGAAACATTAGCTAGATGTTTAAAAAATAAAAAATCTTTTAAAAAAATAGCTCTTACATGTTAAAATAATTTGAAAATTTTATTAATTCCTCTTGTAGATAGATACATTAATTTTTTTGTGTAGATTGTATTGTTAACTTATAATAAAAAAATAAATATATCTTTTAACAATTTAAATATCTAACTAAGTTTTATTACCAAGCAATTGTCAATAGTCTATCTGTATAATATTCCATGCTGTAATTATAATCCGTTACTGTAGTAGAAAATATCTTCAGAAAATTTTGTAATGAAATTTATACTACATTAATTCTACCTAATGTTTTTGTAACTAACAATTGAATTTTTTTTTAAAACATTTTATTTTTCTTTTTTCTTTCAAGATCCTCTTCCTCTAAAATTTCATCTAATGTTTTGTATTGATGCCTTCTTTTGCATTTAATTGTTAAACCAGCACAAAATAAAATAAGGTTAAACCATAAAATAATTCCGATGCATACATTCTGCCAAAAGAATTCTGAAACAAATGTTTATCATAATTAAATGATAAAATGTTAAAAAGAAATTCTAAACAATTTCAATCAAGTTATCCATTTCTTGAACTAATATAATAATATTTTTAAATAATCACATACATTGGGCAGCTTTCCAATATTGTCTGATATATCCTTAAACCCCGGAATTCATTCTATATTAAAACGTTAACTGTCAACAGCAATACAAAATTGCCATCTGCTTGGTTATTACCCATTACCATAACCATGGTAAATGACTCCTAAGTAACTTTGTCATAAAAAAATTTTATTGCACAAATTCATCAAGCTTTTCTACATAAAGTTTATAAAAATAACCACTTTAATGACATTTTCCATTTTCTTTTTGATAGCTTGAAAAGAGGGAAAAAACATGGTTTATCAGAAGTTTTTTTGGAAAAGTAAACTTTAGACAGTTATAAAATAGTATCAGATGGATGATAAAAATGTATTCAAATATTTTGTTCGTCTAACCCCTATTTAACACTCTACTGAATGCTGTTTTGATTAAATAATTTTTTATAACGCCCCTGATATTTTTGGATCTGATGGGTATTTTGCAATAAACTTTTTTTATCAACTATACAACACAAATTTGACTATACCAATTTGAAATCAATCAAAATAAAATTATAGACACTTAATGAATGTAGCTTTGAAACTATTTTATAAATTAAAAAGGCCATGCATCAATCAGTAGTTGTCCTGTTCAAGTACAGTCTGGTTGTATTGGATATTTAGCTGCCAATTTATTATTATTAAACAGTTCACAAATTTATCACAACATTACAGTATTTTCCAGCTGAAAAATTGTCTTTATTCAATTTCCAGCAAGCATCTGAGATTCAAATATTTTGTAGCATATTCAATGATATAATAAAATAAAAGCACTTATTTATTACTTGTAAATAGCTAAAAATTTTATACACAATCCAAAGTGTTAAGAAATTTTTAATTAATTTTTTTATAGTATTTAACCGTACCTAATTATGTTTATCAGTAAATTAAACTGTCCGTCTGTGTCCTGCCACTGACAATGGCAATTCAGTTTTGCATACTAGTTGAATTTATATTTAATGCAAACTGTATCGTGTGATATATGTATTATAATGTTATGAACCATTATATAGTAACCTAGCCATGGAACATCCACTTAATAGATGATTGAATAGTATCTACTGAAACAAGTATGATCTACCTATTATGTAGTTAATGTTTTTCAATTAACATTCACATTTATTTTTCCTTTTGCAATAGTGGCTTTTGTTAAATTACAGTCTTAGCGATCAATGATTAAATGGAACATAAAAAAATTCCAAACCTAACCAGGATTCAAACCCAGAAGCTTCCAACGACAGGCAGCAGAGTTTGTATGTCACCGGTCATACCGTATCAAGTCTCTGATTTGCTCAACATTGTCATCACTTTTTGACGTTAATGGTCTTCCAGAGCATGGATTGTCCGCAAATGATTCCCGGCCATCTGAAAATGCTTTAAACCACCTAAAATCTTGGGCTCGTGACAAAGCGTAACCTCCATAACCCCTTTTCAATTTTAAAAAAGTTTCAATAGCATTCTCACAGATTTTTACACAAAACTAGTTGCTCATAATTATTAGTATCACTCATTTTTGTAACACACAACAAAAACTTGTTTCATGAAAAATTTGTTTACGTCTCATATGGCAACATACACTAAAAATAGTAATACTAATATAAATCAGCTGTTCGTATATCCATATGTTTACGAGTAACTTTAGTGTGTTGCCACTTCGGCTACCAAAAAAAACTAGTTTCATTACTTTACAGACTTCGTATATTAGTTACGTGAAAATAAAAGTTTTGCAAAATAATACCCGCTAAGTGGCTTCCATGTCGATATATTTACGAAACAAACAAAACGTTCGTGTGTGTGTCTGCTTTAGACTAAACAACTACTGGACCGATTTATGCACAGGGAAAAAGGAAAAGGAAAACAGAAAGAGTAGAGGGGACATGGAAAGGGGAAAGAGAAAAAAGGGAAATTTGAAAAACATGAAAAAGGGAATCGGAAAGGGGGAAAATGGGAAAGGAAAATGGGAAAGGAAAAAGGGAAAGGCGGAAATTGGGAAATAAATAGGTTAGACAGAGAAATAGGGAAAAGTGTAAAAGTGAAAGGTTAAATTTTGTGAAGTCCTGTAATATTCAGTTTTTTAATGTTTTATCAAACTTTCAATTGTGTTAATTTAATATATATACCAAATCTAGCAATAGTGAAGCATTGCCGGGTCAGCTAGTTTATTATAAAGTAATCATGTTTTTTAAAATATCTGCTAAAAACCTAGTGGAGCTGATTCACCACAGCATTATTACAAATTAATTCTATATATTAAAAAAAAAACAGCTAAAAACCAATTCCAGTTACAATAAATTTCACCCCCGATCCCTTGCTTTACTCCTTCCTTTCCTAACACTGGTAAAATGCATGCTCAGAACCTATTTTCTCTATGTTGGCATTCTACTGGATGGATCAAAGCTGATATTTTTTTATTCTCATGAGAATGGCTTGAAGGTATGTCATCAAGCAACAACAGACCTTCAAAATGTTTATCCTGTGAATAATAACATTGGAAAGTTACTCATTTAAGTAATAAATGTAAATTTTTGAGGAATTCTTGGAGGAGACTAAGTTTGTGGTCCAATAACACTTGATGACATATCTGTGGGTCATTCTGAGCAGAATAAAAAGAATTAGCTGAATTTATCCAGAACACTCAGAAGGACTGTAAGTAGGTTTTTCAGGCCAATTTTTATATATATATCTGTTTTTGTCATCATTACCTGTATTATCAGAAAAAGAAGATTTAATTTTGATTATTACATCTTGCATGTGGACACTATCCACAAAACAACTGTAATTTCCCTCATCACTCCATGCTATACCACTTAATGACAGTGTTCCAAAAATATCCACTTCTATTCTTGAACTCTTATTACTTCGAGCTTTAAGCTGTTCTCCATTTTTAAGCCATATTACTTGACTCGTAGCTGTTGTTCTGTGAAAAAAAATTAAAAAAAAAAATTAAATAATTAAATTAATTAATAATTATAGTATTATAAATAAAATAAATTGTTAATTAAAATCTTTATTTCAAACAATATCTATTTTGTTATATTCTCATTTTTAGTTTCATTATTTACTTACACAGGATGTTCTGCAAGGTAGTAATAAAACTTTTAAAACTGATTCAAAGCATGAAAATAAAGAAGAAAAGTTCAGATGAATTAAAATGACCTGTCTCACATCATAATCCTGTCAGTTTTCTTGTGTTTTGTAAATAGAGATGTATAACTAAAGACAGATTACATATCTTAATAATATTTTCTAATTAGGTATTTATCCATTGTATAATAATATTTTGAATACATACAAGTATTTACACCAACATAATCTAACAAATAAACAAAGTGTGTCAATTTTGCAATTTCAAATTGCTAAAATTTTAATTTTTAAATCAAATATCTTTGCAATTCTCACTTTTATGAAATTAGATTTTATTTGATAAAATATTAAATATTTTATTTTGAATGAGTTGATATTTCATTTGTTTGAATACAATTACTGTACTCATAATTTGAAAACTGATTCATTAAAATAAAAACAAAAAAAAGTTCAAGTGAATTAATTTAAATGACTTGGGTTTTCCAAATGATGGCAGAAAATGTCTACCTGTTATCAATTCCTTTAATAATAAAAATATGAATTTGATTTTTAAGCTAATTAGTTCAAATTATTATAAATAGTCCAGGCCTAGTGTAACAATATCAAGAAAACCAGGAATATCAAGGAATATCAACTCATATTACTAAAATATGAGTTTGGATGATATTACATCATAATGCTTTGAACATTACCAGTTGCAAAAAGTATTGAATCCAAAGAAAGCTCCAGGACCTTTGCAATTGCTTATGAATTTTTTGAGAACAAAAAAAGAATTCAAGAATTTTCTTATTTAGGATATCCTGCTAGAAACCAGACTAAACCTATGGTTTTAGTATGATGGTCTTATGTAGCACGCATGGTTTATAACAGCCAAATTTTTACACTTTTGGATTTGAAGAGGATTGTTAACTGGTTGTCTGATCACCATACATAACACCACCAACCAGGCTTTTTCCTTTGTAATGTGAAGAGCACAGAATGTAACAGCATAGAAAGCTAGAAACACAGAACAATTGCGTGGAGAAATAGTTGCAGTTTTCAGTAGCTTAAGATAGGAACAGGATCAAACTGATAGGCAGGGAATTCATGCAAAAACATATTAGGTCAAATTAAACCAATATTGAGAATAATTCAATTTTTTTTTGTTTTTGAAAAGCTTAAATGAATTTAATCAGAAGTTATTACTGATATGTAAACAATAATAAAAATCTTGTTTATTTTATTTTTTATTCAATTGTTACATTAAATTCTCAGGGTAAAGTGTTTTCCTCTTTTTACTTGAGAATTGAAAACAGATTCAAACATATATTTCTTAGAATAATTTATGTATAGGCCAATGTTTTTCACCATAATTTGGTTTGAAATTGTATTTAATATACGAGGTGATGATTCATTTACATTAAAACACTTCACATGTTGTCTAACAAAACATGTATGAGTAGATGTACCAGATTGATCACCAAAGTATTAAGTCTTTTGTTAATGAAAAGAGCTGGGGGACTTTGGTATCAAGCCGGGCAATAGGATTCAAAATTTATATATTATAAAGTTTTTTATTTGTACCCAGGAGCAGGCCACTTTGAAAAAAAGAGTGGTCTGAATTTGTAATAATTTAATTTTTGTGAATTAAAGAGGGCCTGAAACCCAGAGTTAAAATTCTTTACTATCATTGTTTTTTCTTGTTCTTAAAAATATAGTGTTTTAAGAAACAACAGTTTACATGGCAACACTTCTGTTAAAATTTAAGGAAGACTAAGAAACCTAGGGTACATGAAGGTACCAAACTCTATTGAATTTTTACTGGCCCACAAAATCAACTTTTTAAAATTGAATGGGTTGAACATTGCAATATTTCAAATTTTGTTAATTACAGATGCATGGAGGTAAATATTTTTGACTTACCTTTTTATTTATCTCTGAAAGTGAAACAAATTTTGAAAAAACTCTTCAAATATCACAGTATTTCAACTTTACCTCATGTTAATCAAGATTCACAACATTCCTTCCATGATCATGATCATAATCATAATCCCCTTCTTGGTTGCAACCAATCAAATCCCAGGATTAATGATAAATGATTGTCTCACTATTAGAATTAATTTTTAATTTACATATTGTGTATTATTAATTATGAACTGGCATTAATGGTTCAGGCAAGACAGCAGCAAATTATTCCAAACAGAGGCAATCCAAAACTCTCAGTCACCAGTCCCCTTTCTTCTACCCAGCCTTTTGCTTATCCTTTATTTTTTTATTTTTTGGGTAAATGCCATGGAATTTAGTTAGTCACCATAGTTTTGTCTGTGACATCATGCTAGCACCTTCTGATAATTGCTTCATTACTGGAGCTCATTGTGTAACAGCTTTATATCACAGAGAAATGAGAAATCTGCGGCGAAAACCAATAAATTGGGGTAAAAAACCCTGTTTTTTTATATTTGAGGTACAATAACTTTTTAAAATGGTTAATATACACATAAAACTTTTAAACAAAATTTGCTGATAATTTAATTCTGAACAAAATTGTGTAAGATAAGTTGAATAAAACAAGGAAAGTTAGAAAAATGTTTTTTTATTTAGAAATAGTACATTTGATCAATGCGTATTGTATTATAAATACCAGTTTATAATTAATATTCAGAAATGAGCCAGGCATTTTCAAAACATTCCTTGGCACACTTCTGTACTGCTTTTGTGGCTCTTTATAGTTAGTTCTTCAGGGATTTCCTTAAGTTGCTCATCTGCATACATAATGCAGACAATTAATTCCTCTTGTATTTTTGTTTTGCTTACAATATTTTTCATTAATCCCCCCGACACAAAAATTTAAAGGTATTGATCTATGAGGTATGGACCTCCACAACTGATCTATTTCAGGGAAATTATGATTTCAGTGAGTGGAAATAGAAATGGGTAGACGAGTTATCATGCTAAAAGTGTAGTATACTTAGTGTTTCAGCGCTAGAGGAACATCTTCAAGAAGTTGCAGCAATTTTTCTTGAAGAAAGTGCAAGTAGACCGCAGCATTTTAAGTACACCATACATTAGACGCTAAACCAGTCTTGAAAATTCATTCCACAGTTTCTTGAGGGTCTGCTTCTGCCCATGTGTATCCCACTAGTTGCAGAGCTACAAGCGAAGCGGACCATCTTCTGGATGTAGATGTTATAACTGGCTGTTTATGATATGGATAAAACTTGTTTTGTTTAAGTTTCTTTCAAACCATCGAATGCGAAACTCCGATCCGCTCAGACAGACGTCGTGTACTGACGCCTGGACTGCGCTGAACTGTATTGATAATAATTTCATCAATAACAGTGTCGTGTTGGGCAGATCGTTCAAGTGGTACGAATAGTAGGAACCTGTTTCCCGAAGATTGCCAAAAGTTGCGCTATTTTTTTTTTTTTTTTTAGATTTATCCTGCG
The DNA here is from genome assembly GCF_047948215.1 of Lycorma delicatula. Taxonomy (NCBI): domain Eukaryota; kingdom Metazoa; phylum Arthropoda; class Insecta; order Hemiptera; family Fulgoridae; genus Lycorma; species Lycorma delicatula. The sequence continues at coordinate 147,363,340 of NC_134456.1, read as the reverse complement.
ATTCGGGAAACTTATATCACATTCTTTTGCAGCAGCTGTAGAATCACCATTACACACACCCAAAATGAATACCATATCAGCATATTCCTCTCTTGTAAATAAGTACAGTATTACTTTAATAGCAAACCGATCACGTTCAAACTAAAATTCGTACAAAAACTTAACGAAACGTAACTGTGCTGTCAGTACCCGATATACTTAATGTATCTTACTGAATTATTTTAACACTAATACAGTATTGCGCATTGTTGATCAGCTGTTGTTATTTTATTACTAACTTTTAAACAATAATTTTTCAAATAATTTATTGTATTTTTGTCATTAATAAAAAATGTCTAAGAAATTTTTATTTATTTACTTTTATTTTACAGTTGCGTAATTTACATTTTTTTTTAAAATCTTTAACAGAAGTGTTTAACAATAAATTTTGTTCTTATACATTTTTCACATCACCTAAGAAGAATTTGTTTTTTTTTTGTTGACATTAAATAAGTACTTTTCGAACAAATATAATAATGTACAGTTTCTAAATAAAATTTTAACTTTTCTTTGTTTTATTTCATTTTATCTCTGCCATTTTTTTCAGGATTAAATTTTCTACAAATTTTGTTAACAGTTTTATGGGTTTGTTACCCATTTCACGAAGTTATTGTACGCCAAACATAAAAAAAAAGGATTTTTTACCCTAGTTTATTAGTTTTCATCCCAGATTTCTCAAGAACTACTGCAGATACTGTTCTGAGACTTATTTCTTACCCTAGTTTATTAGTTTTCATCCCAGATTTCTCAAGAACTACTGCAGATACTGTTCTGAGACTTATTTCATTCGTTTTTGCAGGTCAAAAATCATAATCACCAATTCTGCTCCTTAACTGACTTCCTACAAATTTCATTACGACCTCATTTCACCTGGGTAGCTCAAATCCGAGCGAAATATCCTTCACTTAGCTTCTTGGAAACTTCATGATACAGTCTAAAACTTTAAAATTATTAAACGGTAGTAGAAACTGATCGCCATTAACAATTCCAGTGATAAAGGTACTCTTAGAACCAAAACATCCTTGGAGAAGAAATTGTTACACTTTTATGAAAGCTGGTCGTTTAATTGACAAACTATATGAAATAGTTTTAAAATTCACATCATAATCATAATTAGTTGCTACTCTGGCCATGAATTGGTGCTACTGTTCTCACGCTGACATCAGCTAATGGTGGTTTTTTTCTTTCGGATTCGGCAGATATGTAAAACACCCACGACAATGATCCCAATGTTAAATTATTAACACCAGTTACAGAAGATAATGGCCGTATCAGTGACTGAAAATGTTATTACACGAGTTTTAAAAACACTATATTTCATAAATCTAATTCTTTTGTCATTTAAAAAGTTGACGGTTTAAAATAGTTGCCATTGCTGACTGTCATGGATAAAAATATTGTAAATTTCAGTTATGATTAAAAATTCCTTATATCTTACAATAGGACATTTTTCTATAAAAGCAAAAACAAAAATTACATTTTTAAAGGTCTTACTCAGGACAGGTCAGTATAAGATGAGCGTATTCTTTTAGATTGTAGTAATCGTGATATTTTGCTTGATGAATTCCTGAAGAAACTTGGCATTGGCCTTTACAATGTGATACTATTAAAAAATTAGGTATGTTACTTAAATCTTTAGCTATTTTTGGAAATAGAGCACTTAATTGTAATGAATGGCAAGATAATTGATATATACTTAAAAATCTTTTTATTGTCAGCATTTGTAAATTGATATTTTCTTCATCCTGTTAAAAAATAATTTATTATTATTATAAATACAATGCAAATTTATCTAATATTAACTACATCAATATTTATGTTTGGTGCCTTATCAAAAATATTATAGAAAACCTATTATGTATGAAAGTTAGCCCAAAAATACCAGTTATCTTAAAAAATAACAAGTATGCAATTACAGACTGAGGAGTGATGTGGTACCATTTTCATTCAATCAGTTATTTTTATTATAGCCTGATACATATACCCAGGACCACATACACTTAATCAAACATGAATATTACTAGCATAGTGCACACAATTCACTGCCACATGTCTGTATGGATTACTAGCTATCAAAATCTATTTTTTCTTGAAAGAAACTTACTCATTTTTCATTCATTTCACAACAGAAAAAACATTCTTTTCTATAACAGAACAAGTTTTTAAGAATATAAAAATGTGTATAAAAGAACACTTGTAATATCTTAGTTTTTTCATGGATTTTAATATTTAATACCTTATATTTAGAAAAAGATATAACTTAAGATGATTTATGAAATTTTACCTTGAAATTTAATTTAAATGTTAACAACAAATCAGTAAATAATTTATATTAGTATTTTCATAAAATATAGTTCTTAATATTTTTTTGTTGTTTGACAATTAAAATTCTTGAACCTATTTTGAGTAAAAAGCCAGCAAATAATTTTATATTATCAGATCTTTGTAAATTCACTTTTGTTGGATGAGAATAGACATCAACGTTTTGATATGACTTAATGAATTTTCTCCATAAAAAATTGAAATCCAGGTTTCTATTCTATGGATTTTATTTATACTATGAACTCTTTAACAATGCATTAATATTACATTAAATAAGAGTTAATAACACCACATGTTATTAAAATAAATCTGTGATGCCATTAAAATACATTGTTAAATTTGTAATTATCCTTGATCCTTCAAAAATACAAGTGGTTTTAAACATATTCAACACCAATCCTACAAACTTTATTAAAAAATTGTAAAAAATAAGCATTTTCTGAAAACTTTTTCATTAGCTACACTTGGTTTCAAATTATTTGATTAACCTTCAATTGGTGAGGTGACATTTCACCATTACATATGGTTAGGTGACATCATTTTGACACCCCTTAATTTTTTATTAATTTTTACATAATTTTTAATTTTAGTTATTGTTAAGTGAATAAAGCTTTTTAAAACATCTTTAATATTTTAAACCATTTTTTAATACAACAAAACACTTCTATAGAATGATGAAAAAAAAGAACTTGAGAGATTGAGGGGTTTGACTAAACCACATAATGTTACACTACAAAAAATGTTTGGAGCAACTTTCAAACAACTCACAGAAACTGTAATTCAACCAATATATGTATGGTCGAAACAAAGAGTAGTGACTGAATGTTCACCATCAACAAATATAAGCAATAATGGAGGTTTTATGAATTTATATAAATGTACAGTAGTGAGGAATCCAAAGCCAAATTCCAACAAGGAAGTAAAATATTATGTACAAGTTGAGCGGTTGTCTGTAAATCACAACTGATTTACAGCCCTAAGTAAACGAATTTACAATACACTTAAATAAAGCCTGGAATACAATTTGTACAGCATTTATTAAAATACAATATAATTAAGCTGAAAGAATACTTCATAGTTCAAAATAATTAACCCTTTAGATGAGATCATACTTGAATAAGTATGCTGAGAAAAATATAAAGGTGGTTTCTTCTAGAACATGTGATAACTAGGTAATTGGTGGCTGAAATAATTCTAATTTACAGTCTTTTCCTTAGTTACATGATTGTCTGTAATTTCAAAGGAATTGCCAAAAAAAAAAGTCTCACATGGTTGCAAATTCAAGTTATTTGGTGTTGGAATCCCAAAGTAGGAAAGCCATATTAAAAAAATAAAAAGAAATAAAGAATTTGGAAGTCATAATTTCAGGTTGATGGTTTTTCCTTTGCTTTTTTTCATTTTATTGAGATTTGAAATCACACAGTTATATTTTATTAATATTATATAAAAATACAGGTAAATATAATGCAATAATGATAATAATAAAAAGTAATAAAATAAAAAAAAGTTGTAGTTTAGTCTTCATAGTAGTTCCTGCAAATCTTTTTCAGTCTAAACATGCAGGGTTTTTACATTTGTAGCACAAATACAATGTCCATTTCTTCTTTTTTGTAGGGCAGATACTGCACATCTTTCGGTCTTGCAGCCTTCCAGAAATTGTTGTTGGAAGTACCTCAGGTTCTTATTGAAATTTAGAAATTCTTTTTAATGAAATTTGTGTATCTCAAGAAATTCTTTTATTATAAAATCTTCACGTTGCACGGGTGGAAACTAACTTCATTGCTACTACTTTCAGATAGTCAGAGCATCTGTCATAAGACTGTATGTCATGCAACTGGTAGGCGATATAGGATATTCACTGCACAAATGTAGAACAAAACCATCGACCACCTCTTTATACGCCGGATACAAGAGTAATTACTACACATCTTTTCTAAACTATCAACCTCATTTTTTGTGGCATTATAGTAAGATATAATCTCAGGCTTATTTTTTTTAGGTCATCAACTTTATTATGATCCAGAGAACTAATAAGTGTTACTGCTCTATTACATTTTGGCACATAAGAAATCAAGGTCATTTGTTTAGTAAAGCCATATAAAATTTTCCCAATTTTTTGTTTTTTGTTAGGGATAAATTCAGCTGGAATTTCTCATTTTCTTTTATTTAGGGTGCCAACATACATTAGCCCTTTACCTCCCAGTTTTTTGACCAAGTCAGTTGATGAAAACCAATTATCGCCAGTTATGTTTCTATTTGAGCCATAAAGGGGTTTTGCCAGTTGTATTGCAGACTGTGTTGGTTTAGAAAATTTGTTTTCTTCTTCTGACAATTCAATTCCAACAGAACCCTTACCACTGTAAATGTATGTGTTATATAAATAACTAGTTCGCAAGTCTAGTCAATTTTACATATTTATTTGTATTTTTGGTATAAACAATCTGAATGCACATCTGCTACGGAATGGGACTAACATTTCATCTACACAAGCATTTGAACTGAAGTTGTAAATGCGCTGACAGTTAGCAATAAAAATGTCAAAATTTTATTATAAACAATGCTGCTTTGTCAGTGGTTTTCCTCTGAGCTCTTGTTTCAAAAGTCAAATCTTAGAACAGTAACACTAAAAATCGCTTTTTTGATATTACCAGTCGAAAGATTTCTCAGCCTGTTTCATCAGTAGATAAAATTGAGTCTATGCTTTTGCAGTTACATTTGAATATTGCTATAAGAAACAGTATTCCTGTAAGTGCTTTCAATTCAACAATATCAACGTCATTCAGTTCAATAATATTTGAATTTTTGTATCTTGTTCTCAAAGAAAGCAGTTTTTTATTTGTCTAATTTAAAGTAGTATGTAAAATATTGTTGGAAAATAGTTTATTCCATACTCCAATTTCATTTTCATTTCGAATGTTGTGCCTGTTACCAATTCGTTATATATTGTGCTGCAACTCGGGCATTTCTTTTCAGTTCTATTTTAGACCATCTAAAATTGGATTTACTCAGATAAATGTTTTCATCTACTTCCCCATGTTTATCAATCCCTTAATTTCCACCACCTCCTGAAACCTCGACCTCAGAATCTCCATCACATTTGCTGACAATACAGTCATTTTGGTCAACCTCTGTTCCTCATTTCCAACAGCAACCACCTTTCAATTTTCAACTGTAGCCCATTCTTGATTATCATTTTTACCTTGTTCCCTATTTTGATCTGTAACTGGTTCATGGATGGATGGGAAAGTGAATCCTCTCTTTCCCATCCATCCAGTTCACAAAGAATTGCTTCTTTGAAATTCTAATCATTCATATTAATTTTTACACTGAAAAAATTTATACAATTTACTAATAAAATTGAAACTAGATGTAAAGAAATTTATATTTAAGCAAAAAATTATTTGATCATTTTACAAAAGGAAATTGTACTTACATGAATGGTGAGCATACATCAGTTTGAAATCAGACACTTGATTAAGAAAAAACAGGCACAGTAAAAACTCTCACTGCACAACAATCTAATTATAACTAAAAAAGAACCAGCTACTGCAAAACACGTTTCATTATGTGTTTAAGGAGGGGTAATCACATAGTGACCAGACCTGCACCATCATTTTGACATCACCTCACCAGTTGAAGGTTAAATTATCTATCAATTTCAATTTTTTTTAAATTTATCTTCAAGTCTCCAACTACTAATGAAGGTATTAACTATGTTGAGATTATTATAAATTTTTTAGACTTTAGTCAATCAATCCAAAGATATTCCATGAGTCACAAGCACACTACACTGAATAACAAATGCCCAAGTAGAACAAACATGCTACTCCTGTTCCACCAAAGTGTTAATTAAAATATTATAACAGTTTATTTTTTATTAAATTAAATCAAATTCCATAAAATTAATTTGAAATGTATGTTAATAAAAAATGCTGTTCTATATTCTAGTCTTTTAGACTAGAATTTAGATAATTTAGGTAATTATTAATATACAGCAGCGTCTTAACCTTTCAATTTTTACGACAATTTTCAATCATAATTTTCATTGTGCCCCTCTCTCAAACAATAACATTGCATATAATAATAATATATTTTGATGCTAAAGCAACACTACAACCTTAATTACAAACCTTAAAAATTACCAAGAATAAGTAAATCTATTGATATTTGGCAACACCAATCCGTTGCATTGACAAAACGAGAACCAATATCTCTTTATTGCTCTCTGTCTTATGTTCACCATATCAGACATTCTTGTGGCTTTGCGAGAAGTTCCGATTTGTCTCAAACATTTTGGAATGTCTGCACAAATGTGTATAAATGCTGCACTTCATTCAATTCCAGCCAGTCTCAAAGTCGATCCTTCTATCGCTGTCGAGTCTGTCGTGAATGTGTATGTTGTAATTTGAATGTTAATTGCACAATTCACGATATTAATTACTCACAGCAGTATATTTATACAGAATCATGGATAAATTTTTTAGTGATTGTAAGTGAGCATTCTAATACTCATTTACAATCACACACAATCTTACAATCACTTACAATCTTGTTGATGCTTCACTACCTTCTAAGATAGTGAAGCATCAACAAGTGCACATGGTTCCGAAAATAAAATCAAGAAAATATTCTCAAGAATACTTCAATTTTGGGTTTACCATTACTGAAGTAAATCAAGAAGAAAGGCCTCTGAGTGTCATTTTGGCAGCAGACAACATGAAACCTAATAAACTTAAACATTTGGAAATGCTTCATAGTGAGTATGTTAACAAACCCTGAAAATTCTTTGAATTAAAATTAAAATCATATAAGCTTTTAAAAAAACTTTGTCTGTGAATGAAATAGCTTTACTTGCCTCTTACAAAATTTCATATAAAATACTCAGATGTAAAAAAACCTCACACCATTGGTGAAGAGCTTATTGTGCCAGCTGCAATTAAGATTGTAGAAGCTCAGTTTGGAGATAATTTTTCCAAACAATTGCAGTCCATACCGCTATCAATGATACTGTTGTCTGTTGAATTGGTGATATAGCTGAAAATGTACTACATCAGCTTTTTGGGAAGTTGCATGACAAATTGTTTTCAATTCAGCTTGATCAGGCAACAGATAGCAATAAAGATGCTCATTTCATTGTCTGTGTTCGATATTGTGATGGTATGTCAGCAGTAGAAGAACTACTTTTCTGCAAACCAATAGAACTCAAAGCAACAGCAGTCGCATTATTTGCTATCTTTAATGATTTTATAAATGAGGCAAACAGAGAATGAAAAAATTGTGTCAGAGTATGCACCAATGGTGCTCGTTCAATGTCTGGAAGATTCCAAAGTATATAAGCATGTATGAAACAAGAATCTCCATAGTGTGTGAACACATTGCATGATCCACAGAGAAGCTCTGGCTTCCAAAGAAAAGAGTCTGGTCTGAATATTGTCCTAACGACGACAGTTGTAACTGTAGTAAATTATATAAAAATGAGACCCCTAAAATCAAGAATCTTTTCTGCAATTTGTAAAGACATGGTGCAGTACATTCAAATTTACTATTTTACTGTGAAGCAAGATGATTATCATGTGGGAAATTTTTGGAATGTTTTATGTTTTAGAATTAAGAGAAAATTGCCATTTTTCTAGAAGAGAAAAACCGACCGGATGCCAAGATGTTTCAAGATAGCTTTTTGTGATGGAATTATAGTATTTCTTAAATGTTGATAGTTTATTTTACCTTTTTCAGCACTAGCATTCTTATGCTTTCTACATTCATCCATCAGCTCCAATATATCCTTTGATATGCAAGGTTTTCTACCAGTTCTCTTTATTTCACCTAAGTTCACTTCTGCTGGTTTAAACATTTCCTTTTTAACAATTTCCCATTCTTCTTCTTTATTTTCTATCTTACCTTTTTACTCAGACCTCTTGCGATGTCCTCCTCGAAAATCTTCTTTACCTTCTCTTCTTCAAACTTCTCTAAATTCCACCAATTCATCTGACACATTTTCTTCCAGTTTTTAAACACCAATCTACATTTCATTATCACTAAATTATGGTCACTATCAATGTCTGCCCCAGGATAAGCTTGCAGTCGACGAGTTGATTTCTAATTTTTTGTTTAACCATGATATAATCTATCTGATACCTTGCATTATCACCTGGCTTTTTTCATGTATATATTCTTCTATTATGATTGTTAAACTGGATGTTGGCAATTACTAAATTGTACTTCGTGCAATACTCAATAAGTCTGTTCTCTCTTTCATTCCTTTTCCCCAGCCCGTATTCACCAATAATATTTCCTTCCTTGCCTTTTTCATTGTTTACATTCCAAGCTCCCTTTTTATGTGTTTAATTGCTTTGTCAATTTCTTTGTATACACACTCTACCTCATCATGATCATCATGGGCACTTCTAGGCATATATATGTGACAATTGTTGTTGGCTTAGGTTTTGATTTTATCCTTACTAAATGATTCTATCACTATGCATTTTTAACTACTCTACTCTCTATCTTCTTCTTAATTACAATTACTACTCCTGCCTTCCGTTTATTTGAAGCTGAGTTATTTGTTCTAAAATTACCTGATCAGAAGTTGTTTACCTCTTTCCACCGAACCTCGCTAATTCCTACATCTACATTTAACCTATCCATTTTCTTTTTCAATTTTCTAACCTACCAACCTTATTTAGACTTCTAACATGCCACACTTCGACTCATAGAATGTTATTTTTTAATTTCCTACTGACCCCTCCATTAGTAGTCCCCACCCAGAGATCCGAACAGGGTACTAGTTTATCTCCGGAATATTTTACCAAAGAAGGCACCTCCATCTTTGTTGCATGAAAATGCAGAGAGCTACATTTTCTTGGAAAAAAAAACAGCTGTAGTTTTCCATTGCTTTCAGTTGCGCAGTAGTACTCAGAAGATTGAGTGTTGATATGACCATTTAAGTCCTTCTGAACCTATGTCCTTAACAACTAAACAACTACTGAAAGAGCTGCTGCCCTCTTTCAAGAATTATTCCTTAGTCTGGCTCTCAACACAACAGATACCTCTCCGATGTGGTTGCACCTTTGGTCCAGCTATTCTGTATCACCGACCACTCAAGCCCTCTCACAATCGGCAAGGTCTCATGATTCATAGAGGGAGGAATAATTATTAAACTTGTTTTTAATACAGTACTGATAAGTTAATTATTAAATATTTTGTGTAGTACTGATACAATCTTATTTGTAAGTGTATTATATTAGTGTAAATGTGCATTTTATTATTTATTATGTCAGAATGTATTTTTTTTTTTTGGTTTTCTTTCAGAAATAAATAAATTTTTTTAGTGTTTACTTTTCAATATGCTTGTGCCCCCCATTTAGTGTTATCATGCCCCCCCTAGGTTGAAAAACACTGATATACAGATTAAAAAAAAGAATATCGGGGTTTTAAAATTATAATATTTCTTAACAAATAAAATAACTGATTAACTCTTACAGTTTTTCCCTAAAAGTGTTCATTGTGAGCATCTTTCATCATGCAGCACACCAACAACTATAACTGGTACATCTGGGGTATGGAAGTAACAGTTACTGCTTTGATTCTGTGCCTCAAATCAGGTAGATTACTTAGTAGCAGGGGCACATACACAGATCCTTAATAAAATCAGATTCTTAATAAGAAGTAAGAGTTACATAGGATTAGATCAGATGAAGTCAAAGGAAGGCCACCACAAAGAAGCTTTCTATTCGGATCCATTCTGACTGATATGGCGATCAGAGAAATTGTCAGTCAACCGATCTGTACAGAGTTATACCACTGAGTTGGCACACCATCTTGTTACCAAATAAAATTCTACTGTCCATCTTGCAGTTGAGGAACGTCATCTATGCACAATATCCAGATAAGCAACTCCAACTCCTGTTACAATCACTTCAAAAAAGGATGGCGTGAAAACTTGCCATTAGGATATTGCACAGAAAAATTTAATTTTGGAGATTCCTTTAGCATTATAAGGTTCATGGGGATTTTTTGACCACCAGTTATGGACATAATGCATGTTAACTTTTCCACTAAGATGAAAAATGTAGACTCATTACTAAACACAATACCATCAAAAAGTCATCATCATGCTAGAACATAGTTGGCTTCACAGCCTGAAACAGTTATAAATGGTATGGACACATATGAAAGTGCTTCCTTAAAACATTCCATACTGTCATCATTGGGATTACTAGTTCGCTTTCCTAACAGAGTTTTAGGACTATGCAGGAAAGAGTCCCTAACACAATGTACATCTTCTTCACACATCTTTGGCCATCCCGTACTCTTCCCTTTACACAGACATCTGGTAGTTTCAAACTGATTATGCCATTGATGAAAGTTATCATCACTTGAAAAAATACAATTAAACTTTCCATTGGCATGCATTGAGTTGTAACTACAAATTTACATTTACCAAACTGCAAAACCCAAGTTTTCTGTTAAGGAGTCACCACCTTTGTTAGTGACCCTGTCATATGCGCAACTAAAACCATTCCTCTATGCTCTCAGATTCCAACCTTAAATCAATATGTCATACAAGAGATATAACAAATTAAAATTCCGATATTCTTTTTTGAACGCCCAGTGTATGTTTATTGTTTCCTCAATACTGATGCAAAATAGGCAACTAACTTTAAATTTTTAAGTAAAATGTTTAATTTTTTTTTAATTGCTCTAGTTTACAACATTTCTATTAAAACTGTCTTATTTTAATAGGCAGACTGTAGATAAATATTAAGAGTTGAGCAATTAAAATAAAATGTTAGTAACTTAATTAAAAAAACCTGAAAATATCTGTGTCATATTATAGTACTATGTTCAGTGTGAATCAATTACCATTTTTTCCTTATGAGTAGGTCTAAGTCGGCAAAAAGCTTTGCGTTTAGAAATTTGTGTACAACCATCGCATGCTTGTTGTTTTTCCCACTCACTAACTATATTCATTTGAACTCTGAGTATATTTCTCAAGTAAATATATTCTTCATTTTCAGACTGAAGAAATTTTTCTTTCATTGGTATTATAAATTTTTGTACATAAGCTTTCCAATTTTCAGTGTTTCCTTGATCATATAATTCTACCATCACCACTGAAATATATTACATAGATACATAGAATTAATATATTAACAACACTTACATACATAGAGTTCATTTTTATATTTTTAGATTTTTAAAATACATATATCTTTGATAAATAAAACACAAATGCTAGACAAGACTTGATAAAAAGAATTTACTTTTATACTTATTAGGTAGAATTACTAGCAAACACAACACATCTTAAATGTAGTAATCACCTTGAGTTTATTATAATTACACTGGTCAATAAAATTTAGTTTTTTGATTGTTAAATGAAAGTGAATGGCTAGTTTTTAATATTTTCTATGCTGATTTCATATATGTTAACAGATTTTTTCTATTGGACTCAGTTTTTTGTAATTGAAATTTCTTTTGAAACAAAAAATGTATGGTGAACACAATATGACAATACATTACATGCATTTTGAACTCACCTAAAATCTATTTCTTTTGAATTTTCTGTAGGTAGTTCCCTCTTTAGATTCCAACAGTAGTCAGCTAACATTTTTGAGTTCCATTCTCCCTGGTATTATGTTTCCATCCCAGATATCTCCTGGTTAAAGCATTCTCCATGCTCATCACTGATAGCACCAAGATTGTTAGTTGTAAAAAATGGATTTGAAGTGACATGTTATACCCAAATACTTTGTAGTTTTGAAGGAGTTCACTCACAGGTTCTCTGTAGTTATTGACTTTATAGTTTCCAAGGAAGTTGTTTACCACATTTTGAAATGATTTCCATGCAGCACCCTCCAAGTCATTCAAGGATTCTTCAAACGCCAGGTCACTCATTAGTTTTCTTATATGTGGTCCAACAAATATACCTTCCTTTATTTTAGCATCACTTATATTAGGGAATTTTTTTTTTAGAAACTGAAACCCTGCATCATTACGATCCATTGCTTTAATAAGATTTTTGAATAAAACTATCTTAATGCATAGTGGTGGAAGATAAACTTTTTCTGGTTTTATTAATGCCTGACTAACAACATTCTTCTCTCCTACAGTCAGTACTTCTCTCTTTGGCTACTGTTCTTTTATGTAATGGTTTTTCCCCTCCCTGTTGTCCCACTCACGTAAAAAGCAACAGCAAATGCAACTTATTGTATTCAAGTTGCAGTCCAAGTAAAAGTGCTATTACTTTCAGATCTCCACAATGTGCCATAAATATTTCTCATACTGAATCCTGCTCAATACAATTTTTATATTTTCATAAGACTCCTTCATGTGAACAGTGTATGCTAATGGTATTGATGGATATCTATTTCCAATGTGAAGTAGAACAGCTTTCAAACTAAGCTTTGACGAGTCAATTCATCAAGATGGTACATATGTCTCAAAGCTTCCAGTAAAGAGTCCATATCATTACATTATACTATGCTTTCGTACTGAGAGAAGAAATGTTCAAATTCTGACTGTCTGTCACGGAAAGCACTTATTTTAATGTTCAGTTGTAAAAGATGACATCCTTTCAGTTTTGATGCCAGTATTTCTGCTTGATTCTTTGATAAATTTAGATCACGAACCAATTCATATCATTTATTCTGACCAATTAATTAAATGGGGCTCAGTATATCTATATTCTAAAAAGTTTGGATCTGTTTCTTTATCGCCTGATAAGTCAGCACAAAATTTGACATTTTCATCCTTCATCTAAGTTCCATGTTTCTGGTGGTACTGGAATTGGAAGCTCTTGGCTATGTGTCACTGGCCGCATGTCAGAGGGAATATCAGAGTATTTAACAGTACGTCTAGTTTTAGCTGTTATCCCAGATATCTCTATAACACAAAAATAACAGTTTATGGTGTGATCCTTCACTTCTCTCCAAACCACTGGAATTGCAAATTGCACGTGATGAGATCCATTTAGCCAACCAGTCAACAATGTTACACAAGAAACACAGCAAATATGAGGAGTCCAAAATTTGTCCTATCACCTAATTTACATTCAAAGTACAGTTCATATATGACTTTTTTAACAGTGGAGTTATATTTCTTTTCTAAGACTTCAATGTTACCTCACCCTGGAGGTAGCAGAAATTGTTTGGGTAATTAATGCAACTGCGAGACACTGTTAATACATGACAATAACTGATATTGTTTAAAAAGAAACACTTTGTAAACACGCTAATTTAATAAACATACACTCAATTTACTGAACAAATCCTCAAATACAAAAGCCAGCTACAAAACTAACGTTACTCACACGAGAACTCACACTTGAATGAGAATTAAAACTATTTCTTAAGTCTGCATGACAATTTATAAGTAAATATAATAATGACAGAAATAACTAATGAGTGGATGATATGTTTGTAGTAAGATGAATACAGGAAGAATAAGTTTCATTCTTGTTCATTTTAATTAATGTGTAAATAATAAACATGATGACTAATGTCTAACTAATCAATGTGACAACAATTAAGAGATTTTAATAAATAAATAAATCTATTTAGTTGATAAATAATACAATAAAATATGTTCACAAAATGCTCTGCTTATGGTGTTCATTCATGATACTATCTGAAAATAAGAATGATGGATATAAAAAAAACTAAGCCTGATAGAAGAATTCTGATTTCATATTTGAAATTAGCGTGAAAAATACTGTAAGAACCAGTTATTCACTCTCATTTAACAAAATCATTGTAATCAGTGTTATTAGTTTCAATTTTATTTTAAATTCATCATCTAATAAATGAATTTCTTTAAGTATATTTAAATCTTCACAAAAAGTCCTTAAAAATTTTAATATACCTGTTTCCTAAAAGTGACTGTAAAATTTATTTATTTGTTTTCAAAACTAAAGTGATCAAAGATAATCTACCTGAGACACCTTACTGAACATATCTGTATTTTTCCCTTATTCATACGTCTATGCAATATTGCTTATGAATGACGTCAAAACAACTACAGTATAAAAAACATAATAACTATAATACTGCAACATAACAGATGATTATTTAAGACTTTTGTGACTAACCAAATCATTTTTAATAAATACAATTTTCTTTAAAGCCTGTCATAACATTCTCAGTCACCCTTTCAGCCAATTTCAGTGAATGCTATTGCTGTTTTCGTACTGACATTATCTTATGTTATTGCTGACCATTCTGCTGAGTTATGCGGACATATAAATATATATATTAAATTTATAATATTTACCAATAATATTTATAATAATATAAATTTACATATAATTTATATAATGTGGTCAAAAAATGCACTAGATTTGAATTGTGTCTGTTTATTTGTGTTATTTGTGTTTTTATATATTTCAAAATATTCATGTATGTGGTCCTTGTGTGTTAAGATATGGTCCTTCTTTGATATATATAATGTAGAGTGATCTTTCTATCAGGCTGATAATAGATTTCAGAATTATGATTATTCCCAAGGAGGAGAAGTTGCTACACACTTTGATTTTGCGACTGGCAGAACTTTTCGGCAAGTTTAATTCAATTTGAATGAATAAGGTAAATAAATCCTGTGTATAATATTGACCAGGAAACACTTTTAATATATACAGTACATTTGTTTTGGCCCTTGACAAGACATAAGCTAACCCAATCAATTTTCATCAGAGGTAGTCTCTCTGTAAGTTGATTGACCTCTTCCTTTTCTCTCCCCTTACCTTATCCTTTTTCCTTGGACAAATGTCATGGCAGTCAGTATGGCAGTAGGGTCAGAAAATTGTTACAAATCATCAGACAAACTAGATTACAGAGTTTTTTCCTAATATTTAAAGAAGTTAAATACTCCTGTTAGCATTTATATTTCTTTCATTATACATCTGAATTTATAAAAACTTAAATCCTGCTAGCATCATCATATCTACTCTGCTTGTACAAAAAAAACTTCTATCATGGTCCTGTCAGTTCTATCAAACGTTTTAGCAATATTCTAAAAGTAAAAAATGTTTCTAAATTTGATTAGTAGTAATAAAATATTGTTTTTTGCAGGTAGTCAAATTATATTTTTTATGATTTATTAAACAAAATTAAAATAAATCTTGTTTGTTTAGAATTGTTTTTAGACCAGATACTTTTACACTGTTTCTTGTAAAGTATCAAATGAAAGATCTCACTGAAGGAAAATTTCTATAGTGCAATGAGAGACCAACAATAAAAATGAATTTACGTTTAATTTTCTCAGATCATTTGAGATAATTTTCTCTTGATCGATCGTTACGAGATTTGCGTGGAATCGTTCAACCATTCGGGAATGCTTTGATATTGCTCGCAGGAGATTTTAGGCAAACATTGCCTGTAATTTCTCGATCGACACCAGCAGACGAAATAAATGCTTGCCTGAAATATTCAACACTATGGCGACACGTACGTACGTTGCAGTTGTCTACAAATACGCGTGTCCAGTTGCAGAATGTTCCATCAGCTGAGGTATTCTCACGACAGTTACTGGACATTGGAAACGGACAGCTGCCAGTCGATGAGACGTCGACGAATATCATTTCCTGATAATTTTTGTAATTTAGTAACATCGAAAGAAGAACTGATCTAAAAAGTATTTCCTGATATTCAAATTATTCATAGAAATCACGATTGGCTCAGTGAATGAGCTATCCTTGCCGCCAAGAATAAAGATTTTCAACTTAATAATGTTATTCAATCCAGCATTCAAAGTGAGGAAATTAAATATAAGTCGATAGACACCGTTGTAGAAGTAGAAGTAGTTAATTATCCAACGGAATTTTTAAACTCACTTGATCTGCCAGGGACACCACACATATTAAAATTGAAAATAGGTGTGCCAATTATCCTGTTGCGGAATATTAATCAGCCAAAACTCTGCAACGGCACGCGACTTGCAGCTAAGAAATTGATGAATAACGTAGTGGAAGCAACGATTTTAACGCGGCCTTTCAAAGGTGAAGATGTCTTCATTCCTCGAATACGCATGATCTCCACCGATACACCATTTCAATTTAAAAGATTGCAATTCCCAATTCGATTAGCATTTGCAATCACAATCAATAAAGCTCAAGGTCAATCTTTAGAATTGTGTGGTTTAGATTTAGATTCGGATTGCTTCTCACATGGACAACTGTATGTGCGTGTTCCCGAGTCGGCAAACCTTATAGTCTTTATATCTACGCAGACAGTGGAAAAACAAAAAATATTGTATATCCACAAGTATTGCAAAATTAAACTTCTATGAAACGTATGCTTTGTTTTGTTTCTCATTCCTCATCCATGCAACCACAATGTGCCACAGCGAAGCGTGGCGGGTACAGCTAGTATGTATATATATATATATATATATATATATATATATATAGAGAGAGAGAGAGAGAGAGAGACTTTTTTTGGACATTTTTAATGCCCAAAATGATTTCATTTCCTAAAAACAAACTCAAATACTTTTCTCTTATCTTAGTATTAAGCTTAGTGATGAAAAGTGAATACACTGTTTTATTGTCAACTGATATCTCATGCACTGTATTTAATGTTATTTTGGGATCACCATAAAAAAAATTTAGAAAGAATTTTTAGGCTACAGAAAACATAGTAATAATGAAAAAACATGAAATTTGTAGGAAAATTTTGAGATATGTATAATTGGTGTATGTAAAATGGGCCTATTCCAGACGTCCATGATTTGGGAAAACAAATTGAAATTTCACTTTTGTATCATTTTTAGTTTTAATTTTTAAGTCTTTGAAACCATTTAAAAATGGTACTTTGATTTAAGTAACTTAACTTAAGTTAATAAGAGACTTAACTTATTTAAGAAACTTTCTTAAATATTAAACAATAAATACATTTTCATTTGGTTTACTTAGTATTATAATATTGTTTTTTAAAAAATGCTCCTATAAGCACATTTCATGGAGATCGGCATTTTATTGATCCCTTTAACAAAAAATTGTTTTTTTGTCAAAAAATGTAAGCCTACATAGAGTTATATTGTATTCATATTAATCAATACAACACATACACAAGAGAGAACATAATAATGAACAAGCCATATATTTATTATCATTTTTAATGACAGAAATCCTGCAAGAACGTGAACAAAAATTAAAAAAAATAGTTGAATACAAAACCACTGTCAATATTTATTTTTTCTTTACTGAAAAGAAAAATGACAGTTTTATTATGCATTAAAAACTTAATATTCACTACATTCTCCTATATTTTCATTAACCTCTTTCAAATTCTCATGTTGAGCTTTACTGAGAAGATTATACCAAACATATTCTGGATCCAAAAATTTAGATAAACCATGCATGTCTTCTTCTTTAGCTGTATTTAATTGCACAAGTTCACATATTAGTAACTCACAATCCAGATTTACATTGGAATCATTTTTCTTAAAATATTTAAAATGAATGTAAAAAAATTATCATAAGTTGTACCACCTTAAAACTCCTCCTGTTGGCTTAAGTAAAAGTTTATAAGATTGAATCTTAAATGCATGCTTAGAATCCAAAGGTTTATACACCATTATTGTTTGGAATCAGTTATAATATTTACCTCATATTTCATTACAAAATGGGGATAGATGCTGATGATTTTCACTGAGTATCATATTTTTGAATGGTGTGTACTTTCTTCTTTTCTTAGTTTTGTATTTCATAATCAAAGTTACGTTCATATTGATTAAAAGAGTGTTCTCTTACTGGAAAGATGTGTATAAATGTACTGTTAAACTTCACAAGAAACAAATTACAAAATATAGTCATGAATAATTTTTGTTTTATTCTCAAGCAATGACAGTCATGAAAACAATCTACTGGACTTCAAATTCATTGTCTGTAATTAATGAAATTGTATACAAACACTATTGGGACTTTTTTTAGAACCAATCTCTAAAAAGTAGTAAAAAACACTGTCATTGTTCTGGCAGAATACACTCACAAAAGCCACTTGTAAAACTGAACAGTTTCATTGGTTTTAGACAACAGCAAATTTTGAGGATAACCAAAGTCTAGAACTAATATCTTGCTCTTATTGTCCTAATATTTTTTATTTCCTATATTGTCTAGCCTTTCTTTTGTGTACATTAAAATACAGTAATTTATTTGGGTTAATTCTGAGTTTTGTTATTCATTTAGCACAGTAATTGCAAAAATCTGAGCATGGCTTATGAAACCTATAGTTTGTATTGTGCTTAAAATATTAATTATATATTTTATAACTTACTTTTAATGTTTCAGTTTTCTCCCAATAATATTTTTGAAAAGGTAAGAATAACAATGTTTTATGTCAGTTTAGGGTTTTCAAAATATTGTTTTTGAGAATTGTTATGACCATAGTGGGATAGCTGTAGATCTGCTGCAATTATTCTACAAACAGCCAAATATTAAAAAATGTATTGTCATGTTGCCCTTTCAAATCAGGAAATGAAACATTAGACAAATCGGATGTCAGTATGATTTTTCTCATACATCAGTTGATTGAATTTATTGACTTTCGCTAAGAAATGAAATTAAAGTTTTGCTGGAAAATCAACAACACTATGAGATAAAAACAAAAGCCCCTTCCTAAAAAAGGGCTATATCATCTTACGCCCTTATTATACCTTATCCTCGATTGATGAACCAATAATGAATTGTAGATATACATATTTTAAAAGAAAATAGACACAAGAGATTACCTAGATGTAAGCCAACTTATGCAAGGCCAGATATCATCACCTTAATGCTTAATTTATTAATATTTTTATTCATTTAAAAATGTATGTAATAATAGTAATTAAAAAAATATATATTTATTAATATTTAAAATAAAAATATTATTTCTTACTGCTGTTATTTTTCTTAACATCAGGTAAGACAGTATAATGGAGATCTATTGCATTCTTCAGGAATTATATTGCAATATGGTGTGACAAACAGAAAGCAGGATGTCTATGAATGTTACGCTTTAGTTCACTAAATGAACTTTGGATAAAATTTGCATGTCATTTTGTTATTTTCTAAATTAGAATTAATACAGTATAGTAATTGGTTACATACTTTCAGATAATAAAATTTACACTTTTTTTTTGTCAAATTTTTTATCTTGCATAATGGACAAAATAGTACTATGAAAAGTATTCTTAAACAAAAAATTCTTGAAAGGATAAAAAAATTAATTTAGACAAATTCTTATTGAAAATTTTCACAAAAAGCTTAAGACAGTTTATTAAAACATCTTGACTTTTTAATTTATATAACTTGTAAATCTCAGTGCTGTGTTACTTTTAGGTGTTCAGTTCTGATGTCTAATTCTATAAAAAGTACTCAACACACAAATCATTGTTAAAAAATTTCAACAGCTGTTCTGCTCTGCTAGATCAATCAATTATAGACATGTCAAGGCAGTTGCATAAAAAATTTTTTACTATCAAACATTCCTGAGACATATTCACCTATTTATTTTATATAAACTTATAGTTTTCCATTAGATTTTTATACTCATATCCTAGTTAATAACTAATTTAAGAGCTAAAGATACATCTACTAATAAATTTGTTTTCACCAAAATAGTATTACCATCAATATAGTAAGCATATACTTTCTCACTGTCTTTTTGATTTATATTTTCTTGGCAAGAATATAATCCAGAATCATTTTCTTCAATACTGTTTATTAAGAGAGAATTATCTGTTTGTAAATGATATCTTGCTTCGTTTAAGAAATCAATTTCTTGAGGCATCTCATTATTTAAATAATTTAATTTTGTCCAAACTTTTGCCTTACCATTATCAGCTTCATTGCTATGAACATACTATTTATTATTCAAGAGCACATTTATTAAAATATAAATAAAAAATCAAATCACATAAATTATATGTCAGTTACTTTTCTTATTTTTACTTCCTTGTATGAAGTAAAGGAAGTATTACACATGACAAAAAATGTTGGTTTTCAGAACAGAAATGTCCACTTTGACCATCCCTGAATCCATTTTGACTAGTTTTGGCATGATGTCTGTACATATCTGGCATAACTCAAAAACGATTAGCCATAGGATGTTGAAATTTTGGATTTAGGACTGTTGTAACATCTAATTGTGCACCTCCCCTTTTGATTGCAATTGACTGAACCAAAAGTGTTCAAAAAAAGCCCAAAATACCAAAAAAATCTGGATTTTGGACTTTTTCTTAACTGTAGTAATAAGTCCTCATTGAGGGTTTTCAACAATATATCATAAGTGGTACTTATTTTCATTCGTTCCAGAGTTATAGCTAAATAAAATTTTAATTAAAAAAATATTTGGATCTTAAAAGGGAAGGCACATCGGTTGAAATCAGACTTCATCTGATTTTTTTAAATTTATTTTTTAACTTTTTTTTAATTTAAATATATTGATTAATAAAAAAAAATGTTAATTAAATATATTGATTATTAATAAATAATTATTAAGTTATGATTGTAAAAAAGTTTGAAAAAATAACACTAAAAAAATATGAAAAAAAGTCAGAAGTTAGTGAAATAAAATTTTATGCACTTTTAAAAATGTGTGTATGTAATTTAATAGGCATTATTACATATGTGTTTATGTAATAAATTTCGTGATGCATCTGTTATTTAATATTAATTGAAAATTACAATTTAGAATCGTAATATTTTTGGAATTTTTAGTTTAATTTCTGTTTAATTTTATTTAAATTAAAGTTAACTACAGAGTGACTGAAAAACAGACCCTCACAAAAACAACATATGCACTGAGGCATACATGCCCAATCTTTAATAAATTGCAAAAAACTATCTGTTAGTTCATTACCCCTCTGATATTGTTGGATAATATTCTCCCTAAGTCGGATTGATAATCATTTCATTTATTTGTCTTTTTGTTGCCAATCATTTAATAGCTCTTTGGTTTGATATAATTCTTCTGATCTTAATTTATGTACATGTTTTTTAGTTTTCACATTTTCTCACCCTTTACTAATGAATTGGAGGATTGTATCTCACTTTCAACTGAAATAAATTTAAATAAAGTGCACCACAAATGTGTATATATAATTTAACAGGCGTACAAGGAACTCATGTGGTGTCCACATCGGTTTTTTTTGTTTAAATGTATATCTTATTTAAGATTTAAAAATAAATACATAAATTCATAAATTATATTTGATAATTCTTATAAATTTTATAATAACGGTACATGAAAAGTGAAAGAAATCACCAGTAATAAATAATTAATTTATTTTGTGAATACAGGCTGGGCAAAAGGAATGAAAGGGAGGACCGATGACTTATGGAGTATTGCACGAAGTATAATTTAGTAACTGTCAACACCAAGTTTAAAATCATAACAGAAGAATATATACATGGAAAAAGCCAGGTAATACTGCAGGTATATCGTGGTTAAACAAAGAATTAGAAATCAACTCGTTGACTGCAAAGCTTACGCTGGAACAGACATTGATAGTGACCATAATTTAGTGATAATGAAATGTAGATTGGGGTTTAAAAACCTGAAGAAAAGGTGTCAGATGAATCAATAGAATTTACAGAAGCTTCAGGAATAGGAGGTAAAGACAATTTTCGAGAAGAGCATCATCGTAAGAAGTCTAAAAAGGTAAGGTAGAAAATATAGAAGAAGAAGAATAGAAGAATGTTAAGAAGGAAATTCTTAAATCAGCAGAAGCAAACTTAGGCAGAACAAAGAGAACTAGTAAAAAACCTTGGATATCAAGAATGTAGAAAGTATAAGAATGCTAGTGATGAAGAAATTAAAAGGAACTACTGACAATTAAGAAATACTATAAACAGAAAGTGCATATTAGCAAAAGAAGAATGGATTAAAGAAATTTTTTCAGAAGTGGAAAGAGAAATCATCATTGGTAAATAGACGGAGCATACAGGAAAGTTAAGGAGAATTTTGTGGTATATTAATTAAAATCTAATAATGTGTTAAACAAAGATGGTACAATGATTTATAATATGAAAGAAAATGTTGACAGATGGGTGGAATATATTGAAGAGTTACACAGAGGAAATGAATTAGAAACTGGTGTTATACAGGAAGAAGAGCAGGAGGTTGAAGAGAATGAAAAGGAAGATACTTTTGTGAGATTTGAATTTAAAAGAGCATTAAAAAATTTGAATGTCAGAAAGGCTCCTGTGATAGATGGAATATCTGTAGAATTACTGTGTAGTGCAGGTGAGAAAGTGATAAATAGGTTATACAAACTGGTGTGTAATATTTACGAAAAAGGGGAAGTTCTGTCAGACTTTAAAAATAGTGTTATTGTCATGATACTAAAAGCAGGAGCAGATAAATGTGAAGAATTCAGAATAATTAGCCTAACTAGTCATGCATCAAAAATCTTAACTAGAATTCTGTACAGAAGAATTGAGAGGAGAGTGGAAGAAGTATTAGGAGAAGACCAATTTGGTTTCAGGAAAAGCACAGGGACAAGGGAAGCAATTTTAGCACTCAGATTAATAGTAGAAAGAAGATTAAAGAAAAACAAACCAATATAGTTGGCATTTACAGACTTGGAAAAAGCATTGATAACATATACTGGAATAAAATGTTTAGCATTTAAAAAAAAAAATTAGAGTTCAAGTATAAAGATAGAAAAACAATTGCTAACATTTACAAACTGCAACAGTAATAATCAAAGAATGTAAGAAAGAAGCCATAATAAAAAAGGGAGTCCGACAAGGATATTCCCTATCCCCGTTACTTTTTAATCTTTACATAGAACTAGCAGTTAATGATGTTAAAGAATAATTTACATCCGGAGTAGCAGTGCAAGGTGAAAAGATAAAGATGTTACGATTTACCGATGATATAGTAATTCTTGCTGACAGTAAAAAAGATTTAGAAGTAACAGTGGATAGCACAGTTGAAGTCCTACACAAGAAGATAAATAGGAACAAAATGAAAGTAATGAAATGTAGTAGAAATAATGTAGATGGACCACTGAATATAAAAATAGAAAGAGAAAAGATTACACAGGTAGAAGAGTTTTGTTATTTGGGAAGTAGAATTACTAAAGATGGACGAAGCAGGAGCGATATAAAATGCCGAATAGCACAGGCAAAATGAAGTGTCAGTCAAAAATACAATTTGCTTACATCAAAAATTAATTTAAACGTTAGGAAAACATTTTTGAAAGTATAAGTTTGGAATGTAGCTTTATACGGAAGTGAAACTTGGACGATCGGAGTATCAGATAAGAGAAGATTAGAAGCTTTTGAAATGTGGTGCTATAGGAAAATGTTAAAAATCAGATGGGTGGATAAAGTGACAAATGAAGAGGTGTTGCGGCAAATTGATGAAGAGAGAAGCATTTGGAATAATATAGTTAAAAGAAGGACAGACCACGTATTACGGCATCCTGGAATAATCACTCTAATACTGGAGGTACATATAGATGGGAAAAATTGTACAGGTAGGCAACGTTTGGAATATGTAAAACAAATTGTTAGCGATGTAGGATGTAAGGGGTATACCGAAATGAAAGGACTGGCACTAGATAGGGAATCTTGGAGAGCTGCAACAAATCAGTCAAATGACTTAAGACAAAAAAAATATTTTTTTAAATAAATTTATTTTTATTTCATACACTGAACAACAGCCATTTCAAAATTATCAGCTTAAAATTACAACTACCTTACAATAACTATTTTTAATTAATGATGTAACTTGCAGTAATAACTAAAATAATTAATACTATATTTAATTTAATTACAATACAAATAAATAATTTGTAAAAAAAGAATGGCTAAAAAGAACATATAATCTAAAAAATATTTATTTGAAATGTTTTTACTTCTTAGTTCTTTAATATCCTTGCTAAATTTATTGAAGAGATTAATTAAACAATCCTTTATTGACACCTGATCTACATCTCTTATTCCTAACTTTCTTACAGGTAACATTTTTTATTACTGCCTTTTAGGTTTTACTTATTTACTTATTATATTATTTAACAATAATAAATATTATTATTACTGGGATAAATAACAAATAGCCATTATGCTATGATTGTTAAAAGCATATTTATGATGGGGGTCTCTTTTTTAAATTTAGAATATATCTTAAAACTTTCCTTTACAATAACAGTATATAATATGCCACCATAAAGTACATGGCAACACATCTCCAAAACATAATTTCATAAGCCAAATAAGACTGAACCCTGTCATATTACATTCAAGGTTGGTTTGGAAAGTAACCTCTGTTTGGCTGTAAATAAAAAACCTGCACAGATAAAAATACTTTATTATATACAACTTAAAACTATAGCTTTTAACTGTCTTTCAACAGTTGCCATTTAAATTCAAGATTTTATCAAAGCGTTTCACTAATTTACAAATACCTTCTTCATAGAACTCAGCCGCCTGGGTAACTAGCCAACCTTTCAAGGCATTTGAAGTTCATTGTTGTCATCAAAGTGCTGTGACGCAAGCCATTTGATGCAAGTGTAATGAGAAACTTTTAAGAAATTTAGACGAGCCATTCAAAACAAACATTGCGGTATTCTGTCATCCAGTGTTGCTTTTTTTGCATGAAAACATTTGTCGTCATAGTGCTCAAAGAACTTCTGAATCAATTCCAATGGGACATTTTTTATCAACTCCCTTACAACCCGCCGAGTGATTTTCATCTCTTCATTCACAAATTCAAATGATAGGTTGGCTAGGTACCCAGGCAGCTGAATTTTATGAAGAAGGTATTTGTAAATTACTGAAACACTATGAAAAATTCTCAAATTTAAATGGTGAGTATGTTGAAAAATAATTAGAAGATGTATTTTTAAGTTATATAATAAAATATTTTTATCTATGCTGGTTGTTTATTTATAACCAAACAGAAGTTACTTTCTGAACCTTGTATATTAATTAATAGGATATTTGATTGTTGTTTAAATACATAAAAATTTTAATCTTCTTTTATCATAAATATAATGTACATGATTCATCTCATGACAATACATTAATTACCAAAAATACTCCCAAGAATTTATTGTTATTACCAGCTAATGCCCTCCCATCATACATGATGGGAATTACCATAATGGTTTATATATGGGGGTAAGTTACTTTCAAAAATGAATACCATACCTAAGAATAACAAGTATCCAATCCAAGGATTATTAGAGGAAGTGAGGAGAGAAATAGTTTTCCATTATCTTCACCACTCAGCCAAACATAACAGTTATATGTCAGCTGCCAACCCACTAAAATTCACCCCTACAAATGTATCACTAGCTTTAATCTGTTCACTACAAGGACTGGATGTATAGTGAACACCATTACTCTCAAAGAAAGTAACTCTATCTGGTGACACTTGCATCTCACGTCTTTATAGCAATCACAGCTATAAGAAAGATCAACAGACATAGTAAAACAATCCCCTTTTGTAGTGAAATAATGCGATGCAAAGTGTCCCAATAGCTGTTGAACAAATTTAAGGGATTAATTTAGGACATCAAAATAAAAATTCAGGTACACAAATATGTCTACCTAGCTTCATTTTTCTTTTTTCCACCATTTTGTATTTTTGCAATAAAAATTTATATTTTAAGAATGGACTGAGATACTTTAATAACATTTTGTAAATTTGATACATGTACATCAAATAATAATAAAAATTTAATTAAAATATCTCAATCCATTCTTAATATATAAATTTTTATTGAGAAAGCATAAAATGGTGTATATAGAGAAATGAAGCGAGATAAAGGATTTGTCCACATGAATTTATTTTGATAGCTTGAATCAGTCCCTTATATTTTACCTTCTTATGTTACCTCCTGGAACACTCTGCATTATCCTTAAGGATATCCTTAGTCTACCATGGCATGGGATGGACTTTTTTGTAAAAAACTCCGGAGGTAAAGCTTTCCCTCATTAGGAGCTCCAAGAGGGGAATACAACAAGATTTCATGCTTATGAAGAAGAATGGTTATGAATACAGGTTAATGAATAATACTGGTTTATGAATAATGGTTATGGAAGAATGGTTATGGATACAGAAAGGGTAATTGTGCATGGAGGGCTGGAAAAATGAAAAAGAAAACAGGAAATACAATAAGAATAGGAACATGGAATGTACTGACATTACTGCAAAGCTTGAAAATGCAAAACAAGAAATGATTAGAAATAAATTAGACGTACTTTGAATGAGTTAAGGGGGATGAGGAGGAAATGGAGAAATGTTGAATGGGGACTTCCTATTGTACAATTCAGGTGCTGAAAGAAGTGGTAGGAATGGAGTTGGTGTATTAATAATAGAGAAACTAGTAGGAAAAGTAATTAAGGTGGAATACGTTGATGATCGCCTGGAAAGAAGATAGAGATTCCAGTATATATGCCAACAATCCAATATATTGAAGAAGAGGTTGAGGAATATTAGGGAAAGCTAGAAAATATACTAGAGAAAGAAAGGAAAAAGGCATGTGTATTGATGATGGGAGACTGGAATGCTGTGGTTGATGAAGGACAAGAAGACAAGATAATATGAAAATATGGTTTAGGTAATACAAACAAAAGAGGAGAGAGATTAGCTGAGTTCTGCATGGAAAATGATATGATAGTGGAAAACACAATGTTTGAAAATCATAAAAGGAGATATACATGAGTGTCGAGATTGGATGGAGAGAAGTATCAAATTCATGATACTCATGCTCATACAATAAAAATTTAAGAACTGTATGAAAAATGCAAAAGCTTAACGAGGTGCAGCTATAAACTCAAATCACAAAGTTAGTAGTAGCAGAAATCAACTTGAAGCTCAAGAAAATAAAGGTTGGTCAGAAACGAAGTACCTATGATTTGGAAAAACTAAAAAACAAAGAGATGCAAAAATAGCGTACTGGAAAAAAACAAGAACAGAAGGGAGGCCAAATGTATGAATGATCATTGGTTAAATATTAAAAACACTATAAAAGAAGCAACTAAGGAAATGGTAGGAGTTAAGGACTCCTACCTATCCTTTCACGGTAGACTTTCTCCTTTCAGGAGAAAGGATATGAAAGGAATGGGTCAGTGAAGAAATGATAGAAAAAATAAGTGAAAAGAGAAAATGGAAAAATGTTAGGACAGAGGAAGGTAAAAGGAACTATAGAAAGCTCAATAATGAATTAAGAAGAAAAACTGAGATAGCAAGAGAAAAGTGGTTACAGGAAAAGTGTGCTGCAGTAGAAAAAAAAGAAGGGAGATACAATCTAATATACAAAGCTGCAGAAATGGATTCAAGAAAAATGAAAAAAGTTGTACAATGCATCAGATCGGGTCAAAGAACATAGTAACTGAGAGGAATGAAGTGAAAAAAATATGGAAAGAGTACATCATGGATTTGTACACACTGAATGTTAGGCCAAAGGGGGTAGACCTAGAAATAGAAGAAGAGAACAAAGTTCATAAAGATGAACGCCATGAAAGTAATGGCCAATGGAAAAGCTGGAGGATGTGATGAATTGCCAATTGAGTTGTTTAAAGCTCTTTGAGAGAATGGAGAAATTCTATTGTTGGATCTGTGCAATAAAATACGATGTGGGTAGATGACCTACAGATTTTCTGAATACAATAATGGTGCTATTACAAAAGAAATTAATGTTAGAAAGTGTGAAGAATACCATACTATTAGTTTAATTTCACATGCAGCAAGTCTTACTAAGAATTCTGAACAGGAGGTTGTATAATAAATTGGATAAAATATTTTAGAACAATATGGCTTTAGAGGAGGAGTCGGAACTAAGGATACCACAGGACTGCTTTAAATTATTGGTGAAAGATATATGGAAAAGAGAAGAAGAGTATATGTTGCATTTGTAGACCTTGAGAAACCTTTTGATAGAATAAGATGGGATAAATTTAATGATAATCATGAAAAAGAAAGGAATTGATTGAAAAGGTAGGAGACTTATAAAAGAGTTGTATATGAACTAGAAAATAAAAGTAAGAATAACAAGTGAGGCAATGCAAAAGGTAGAAATAGGAAGGGGAGTGCTATTTATTAGAAGAAATCAACAATGGTTTGAAGGGTAATAAAGGGATGGCAATAGGGGGTAGAAGAATAGAATGAATACAATTTGCTGATGACTTAAATGAGTTAAATGAAATGCTTAACAACCTAAATAAGAGTTGTGAAAATCTAGGGATGAAATTTAATAAAAAGAAAACAAAATGTATGGTATTAGGTGGCAAAGATGAAAATATTAATGTAAGAATTGGGAGTGAGGTACTAGAGCAGGTGGTGAAATTTATGTACTTGGATAGCCTCATAACAGAAGATCTTAACAGTACCACAGAAATCAAAAGGAGAATAGCGGTGGGTAAGGAGGCAATTTAGATTTGAGGAAGAGATTGGCAAGATGCTTTATTTTGAGTGTTATGCTTTAAGGGGAAGAAAAGTGGACTTTAAGAAAGGAAGACAAACGACGAATTGAGGTGTTTGAGATGTGGGTGTGGCATAAAATAGTAAATGTCTATTGGCAGAATAGAGTAACGAATGAAGAGATGTTGAGAAGAGTACAAGAGCAAAGGAATATGTTAAAAACCATTTTAAGCAGAAAAAGGAACTGGCTAGGATACTGTATGAGAAGAAAGTGCTTACTAATAGATGCAGTTGAAGGATTGGCAAATGGAAAGAAAGGAAGGGGAAGAAGAATATTTCAGCTGATTGATGGAGTAGTGGAAAGAGGAAAATATACAGAAACAAAAACTCTTGCACTGGACAGGAATAATTGGAGAGCTGCCATGGCAAGACCAGCCCCACTGGCAGAACACAATGAATGAGTAACTGAAAGTGACATTTGTAAAGTAGCAAAGTTTTTACTTAACAATTATAAAGTTTCTATACTTTAAATTGTGTTTATATTATTGATATTTCAATGGAATTTTAATTTGTGCTAAGTCCAGTAGTTTATTAGCCACTTAGTACCAGATTTAAGTATAACTTTGTTTAAAAGAATGGAACAAAGAAACAATCTGATATGTTATTGACATGATAAATTAATTTAGTGAAATAGGATATAAATTTTATTCAAATTATTTGATTTTATTCTACTTTTAAACAGATATAATATTATATAATTTATGTAGAATCTAGTACCTTCAGATGAAAAGTATTAATGTACTCATTCTAAAGTGGAGATTGATATGTAAAGTGTCAAGTATGCCTTGACACTATGTTAAAATAAACATAAATTTTACTGATCTCAAATCAAACTTAAAGGTCATTTTAATAGATAAGAGAATGTGGGATTAATGTATATTTTTTTAAAGAAACTTTAACATTTGATAAATGAACATTATTACAATTATAGTTCAGAAGAATTTATCAATATCACTGAAGTGAAAGATTTATGACTGATTCCACATAACTCATTCAGATTAGACTAACCTCACTGGGTTGGTCTACTGGTGAACTTATTATCGCAAATCAGCTGATTTCAAAATCGAGAGTTCTAAGATTCAAATCCTAGTAAAGGCAGTTACTTTTATATGAATTGAAAACTAGATTGTGGATACTGGTATTCTTTGGTGGTTGGGTTTCAATTAAGCACACATCTCAGAAATGGTTGACCTGGACTGCACAACCCCCTACACTTCATTTACATTCATACATCTCATCCTCTGAAGTAATACCTTACGGTGGTTCTGAAGGCTAAACAGAAAGAGAGACCAGTATCATATTGTAAAATTATAAGTCTATCACACTTTTTAATTAATTTTCTAAAATAGTGCCAATGCTAAAAAAAAATTATGGGTTAAAATTGCTTATGCTGCAAATCAATATAACAAACTTTTAATTAACAGTAAAACAAAGGAATGTTTTTATCATAAAAAATATTAGGTAGGTGTACACATTATAGAGAACAATTCCATATATAAGTATAAACCATTCAAAACTGACTGAAAAAAAACAATTATTTACCAGAAATGGCATGCGAGATTCAGTGAATCCCCGCGCTCAGATTCAATTAATAAATATAAATCCTCTTCAGTAGCTGTTATTAATCTGTTTCGATTTCGGCAATACGTAAATACATATTTTTTTGTAACAACAAAATCCGAAAAATAGTTCAACAAAATTAATAATTGTAGCACAAAATGGAAAAACATTGTAAAACGAATAAAAGCAATATTAATTACTAACTATTTTTCTCCATTCAATTATCCTAATGAATATTTGTTTGCGTTTTATAATCCAGACATTCGAATGCGCATCGCAGCGATAACGTTCCAAAATTCACGTGCCAGCAGTTGCTATCGCAATGAACAAACTTCATAGACTACTCAAGGTTAGTCGAAAACTTTAATATTATTTATTTCTTGCTACAATTTTTCCGGAAGAGAGCTTTCATCAGAAGTTATTTTATTATTCCCATTTTCATATT
The DNA here is from genome assembly GCF_047948215.1 of Lycorma delicatula. Lineage (NCBI taxonomy): Eukaryota > Metazoa > Arthropoda > Insecta > Hemiptera > Fulgoridae > Lycorma > Lycorma delicatula. The sequence continues at coordinate 147,332,557 of NC_134456.1, read as the reverse complement.
ATCAAAATTAATGTGTAAAATATTTGGCCAGAAAATTCTCAATCGTTTTATCTTAATGTCTATATATGGAAATCGAGACTAATTTTTAAGAGTGTAGTGTATTTAAGGTTTGTAGTGATGGAAAATTGTTATTAAAGAACTTAAATGCATTTTTTTTTGTAATTCTGATGTTTGATATTGATGTATTTTAATTGTGTAAGTAAATTATTGGAATAATTAAACAATTCGTATTATAACATTCATAGAAATAATATCATAAAACAGTATTAACAAATTTTATTCTTATATAATGAAAATAAAATCATTAATTACAAATATTCACAGTTAATATGTTATTTCAAACATTTAAAAATTGATTAAAAATGCTTGTTTATCTTCTATGTAGGCCCCAAGTTTTTAATACCAACTTACTTCTACGCTAAATATAACGTTGCGTTATTACCCAGGATACACTATTTCAATGTAGCCAAAACACTAGTTTGGTACATAGGTTTTTCACATAACCACTATATTAGTTCATGAAATTAAATTACGGTAATTGTGTATAGTCGTGATTTAGACTTATTTATTAGATTGTTTATGTTGATTTTATAATGTTTCCTTGTAACTTAACATTTTTGCTTCCAGTGGATTTTTCATGTTAGGATACAGACCTGATCACGAAAGCGGTCGACTACGTCAACATGGCGGATGAACTTGAAAGTAAGTATTTTAGGGAATAAAAGGGATGTATGTTAATGTTATATTGTGTTACGAACTGTTTTGGAGATTTAGTTGTTATTCTGCAATATTTTTTTTGTTGATAGTTGTTACTGTTTTAGTGAAATGAATGCTGTAAGGCAAGATTATTTGCTTCGAAATATGGCTTGCTTCAAATTATTGGTTACGAAATTTGAAAAATCAAATTCATTCAGGGCGGGACCTTATTGAAATCAAATTGAACTAGTAGTTATTTAAAACTATATATCTATACTTTTGATTGATATGTTTAATATACATTTTGGGTGATGTAGATGGACTGTAGTGTACATGACATCATATTGGTTTCGTAGCTTGATGTTCATGATCGTTCCCTTGTCTGTTTGGGCGAAAGTTAGGCCAACATAACCTTCTATTTGTGACATTTTGTTTAACATTTCTAAGTAAGCTACATTACTTTCTTATTATGATTTAACCAGAATATTAATGTTTTTGAATGTAATTACATTTAACTGCCTTTAGTTTATAAATAGGGACTTGTGATAATAAACACTAAGTAAAACGAGGGAAAGTGTTATTTTTAAAATTAATGAAATATCTTAATACTTGTATTAATTGTAAATTTTTGTTAAATTAATATTTTTATTAATTCTTGTACATATATTTTTATGTTATATTTGCTATTCATGGCAGTAGACTTAGATTGGCTTTCCAGGCTTAATTCATTATGTTATTTACCTTATTGATTTTGTCATTAGAATGAGTTAAGAATGTAATACCTACCTTTTAATATCAATTTATACTTCAAACTTATGTTATAGAACTTCTTTTCATATTATAAACATGAAGATTTTAATAAATCTTTTATTTAATTATTTTTAATGATTTTTTGGGGGGTTTTGTTTTTTCTTTCTTTTTTTAAGATTCTTTAAAGTATAATAATTAAAACTAATTTCTGTGGTGTCTTGTATTTATTAGGAATTAAAGAATAAAAATTTTTTGCACTTTTTTTTTGTTACTGCCTGGTAATACTTAATGCCTATGAATTGTTCATTTTATAAATCATTCTTTGTTCAATAAAGTATTATAATAAGAAGTGAGTAAATTACCATATTAAGGAGTTTTTATCAGGAAAGTTTGTATGTAGGTAAATAAAATTATTTGAAATATTTACTTATAGTTCATTAATTATTGAATTTGGTTTCTGGAAGTTCTGTACTTATTTATTCTCCGAAGGTTGTACATTTGGTACAAGGCCATTTTTTTTTTACAGTGCACACACCTATTTTTGTGATTGTAAGGGTTTATGGAAAAAATCATAACTAAAAAACTATTGGTCCTAGAAGGATGAAATAAAAATCAATTAAACCATATTTTCTCAAGGTAAAAGTGGTCCAGTGGTTTATTTATCTATCTCTTTTCTTTCTATAAGAAAATTACCAATAAAGTTGAATATGGAAAAGTGTGAAATTTCATTTTTGGTAATTTTTTTGAGGCAGGGATGGCATATACAGTTTGTATTTTTTTTTGTATGTAGATATATGTTAGTAGTTTTATTATAATTAATATCAATGATGATATACTTTCCCTAAATGTTTGAATTTTTGAAAACTTTATTTTAAATTCAAATTTTGGCTCAAATAACTCTGATGGGGCTGGTGATAAAAATTTCAAATTTGCACAACTTAATGTTTTTGTAGATGTTTGTGGCAAATAAAGAATTTTCTTGTGTATTGTACTAATAAAAAAGTTATCTCTCAAAAATCATGAAAACGTATTAAAAGTGATGCCATTTTGACTCGCCAAATAAGTGCTCATTAGGGGGTTTCTTGGCACTTTAATATTTTTATAATTATAGTTGAAATAGACTTTTTTGAACTATTCAACTGCAGTGTTCATGTTATAACACGTGCTTGAAGACATTTCCAGTGTTCAGGAAAATTCATGGTGCAACATGCTCATTTATGCTTGTTGCATCATTAAGCTTTGCAGTTACAGACTGGTCTGCCTGACATTAGCCAGACCTGTTCATATCTTTACTGAGTGTCTCAAATTTCATCCTGTGTTTGGAAGTTTTTATTAAATAAGTTTTACTTAATGATATTATATTTGAAAATTTTAAAATCAAACTTATACATTATTTTCAAGTAATTTACATAAAATAATGGCAGAACAAAGTTCCATACGAATTTATGTGATTGAAGTGTGTCATAAAACAGTGTATGCTACAGTGCCAAAAGAATTCATTAAATTTTGTGAATTTAGTGATGAAAACAAACTTTTTTTTTATATGTTATTTCAGATGTCACTAGTGTTTGTTAAGATCATGAAAAAAGGTTTTTGTCGAAATTCAGTCACCTGTATGGACAGATCTGTTGTAACCCTTTGAGAACTTATAAAAAACAATTAAGAAAAACTTGAGACAAATAACATTACAGCAGTCTTAAAGAACACATTTTTCCAAATTTAAATTTAGTTCCTGGAAAGTCTCTTTGCGTTAACTGTTTCAAAAGTATTTTTTCTCAGCAGAATAAAGAACTACATGAATGCGAAGACCAAGAGCAATATATTGCCCTACATCACAATATTGAACGATTGGATGCTGCTTGTAGCATTTTGAGTGCATCACCTCCATCAAGATTGAAAAAATTAAGCACGGATCAAAGGCCATCAGCATTAAAATTTAAAATAAATAAAGTATTTGGAAAATTAAAAAAGAATCTTGAATTGTATTTTGAATCAAAAGTTTCTGAAAATGAAAATCCGGCTCAATCTTCTTCACATTCAATATGATGATCTTGTTTTAAAACTAAAAGAAAAATGTGTCCTTGCTTCTAAAGAAGATAAGATTAAAATGATCAGTTTACTGATATCAGACAATGATAGCAGGCTGTATTCGGGTAAAAAGGATTGTGTTTGCATGTCTGTAGATGGTTTTAAAGTGCATAAGCAAAGGCGCCTTGTTCTGATAAACTTAAATGAATTAATTGTATGTCTCCTTTAAAAGTGAAAACCTTGAAGAAAAAATTGGAAGATCAAAGTTTTGCAAACTCCATTCAAAATGGTGTATCTTGGCTAGTGCATCCGGAACTACAGTTTGTGTCTGCCCCACCACCAGAACATCAAACAAGTGATTGATGGTCCCAAGCTTAATGTTTATTATAAGGAGTTAATAGATATCTTTGTTTGTGACAAGGATAACTATAGTTGTATGATGATTGTGTGCACCGTATGTCCAGGTAAGCAGGCAGTGTTTGACATGTTCAACTTTTCCTAAGAATATGATGTGTTGCCAGATACAATAATGTACAAACAGTGGGTAACAGCTGATAGGGCAGAGATGATTACTGTTCTTCAGACCAAATATGTGTTTTTCTAATCATTGGTGGAAAAATTGGAAAAGCTGAAAACTCAACATTTCGTTTCAGAATCTCAAGCCCAGTTTTTCAAGAAGAAAAAATCAGAATTAGGTGAAGAAGAATGTTTTGGTGTTGTCAGACTTTGCAGAAAACTTTTCATTTCTTGTTCAAGATGAGATACAAAGCTTCCATTGGGTCAGCAGTCAAGCCACAGTTCACCCTTTTTTGTTCCATTTCAAGGAAAATTATTTATTAAAACCCAAAAGTGCCTATATTTTAAGTGATCACTTGAAGCATGATACGGCAACATTTTATTGCTTCCAAAAGCTTTTAACAAACCATTTCAAGGAAGTACATCAGAACATTAAAAAACTCATCTATTTTACTGATGGTGCTTCAAGTCAGTATAAAAATAAAAAGAATTTTGCTAATTTGTGCAGTTACCTCGACCTTGAAGCTGAATGGCACTTGTTTGGATCATCCCATGGGAAAAATACCTGTGATGGTGTGGGAGGAAAACAAAACAAGAGGTGACAGACAAGCCTGCAGAGGCTTTAAACAGTCAGATACTAAACATTGATGAATTGTATTCATTTTGTAATCACAAGCTGAAAAACAGCAAGTATTTTTTAATTAAATCAGATGATATAGCCAAGATTTCAGAAACTCAAAAAAACTGGTTTGACTGCTATAAAAGAGTTGTTGGTACTAGAAGCTAACACAAGTATGTTTTTGTGTCAAAAGGCATTGTAAGATGTTACTTTACTTCAGACTTCAAGGACTGTAAAGATCATCGTGTGTCAAGTATTGTACCACTTACATTTAAGGAAAAAGACTATTGCTTGTGTGTATGATGTTCAGTAGTGGATAGAAGAAGTGGTAGATATTAGCCTCGAAAATGACAATGTGCAGGTTCATTTTTTCTACCCAGCTGGACCATGTACATCATTTCAAAAGTCTCAATAAGACAAAGTGTGGGTACTGATCTGCAAAGTCTTGAGAAAGTTGACATTACTTGAGCTAATTACAGCTCAAGTAATTGAGCTGTAACACCACTGTGACAAGTAATTACCACTGTGACAGTCGGTCTCACACAATTTCAAAAGATTTATCTGAAGAGATATCATAGCTGTTGGTTAACCACACTGAATAATAAACTTTCAGTTTTACAAAAACAATTTCATTGAAGAATAATCAAAATTTTGCTATAATTTATTTTTTCTTTGATAGTGTTTACAAAAATAAACTAATATAATAATAAAAATATGTAGGCTGCTCATTAAAATCTCAGTTTGGGTAAGTTTTACAAGCATTTTTGAATCAAAATTGTATTATGTTACTGGTATTGGTTAAGATATCATTAAATTACGACCTATCATTAATAATTAAAAAAAAAAATTATTTTAAAATATTGAAAATGTCAGCTTCAACAAAATAGGGGCCAAATATAAAAAATGTAAAGTGCAAAGAAGACAAGAAACCCCCATGGAGCACTTATTTGGTGAATCAAAATGGTATCATCACTTTTAATAGATTTTTCATGATTTTTGAGAGATAGCATTTTTATTAGTACAATACACAAGAAAATTTTTTATTTGCCACAAACATTTACAAAAACACTGTAAGTGGCACAAATTTGAGATTTTTATCACCAGCCCCATCAGAGTTATTCGAAGCCAAAATTTGAATTTAAAAAAAAAGTTTTCAAAAATTCGTAAACATTTAGGGGCAATTATATCATAATTAATATTAATTATAATAAAACTAATAACATATACCTACATACAAAATGTGTATGCCACCACTGCCTCTTGAAAAAATTACCAAAAATGAAATTTCACAGTTTTTCATGTTCAACTTTATTGGTAATTTTCTCATAGAAAGAAAAACCACTGGACCAATCTTTTACCTGGAGAAATTATAATTAAATTGATTTTTGTTTCATCCTTTCTGGACAAATAGTTTTTAGTTATGATTTTTTCCGTAAACCCTTACAATCACAAAAATAGGTGTGCACACAGTAAAAAAAATGGCCACCACTGGTAAACTGCTTAAATAAGAAATTTAAAAAAAATTAGATTTAAGGTCCCTGAGATATGTATTCAATTTCAATTTCGTTGAAGGTTCTCTTTATGTATAACTAATATGAATGTAGAATGCCTGGTTTGATTTTCTTTGTCACATCTTTAAAAATGATGTATTCCTTCTATGTAGTCAGTACATTGAAATTTTATTCTTGATTATTAACTTCCCTAAAACATTTGCATTGTAATTTTTAGGCCATAATTGTTATTGGAATGAGTCACAGGAAAAATAATAATAAATTGATAGATATTGAAGGTCTGGATCAGAAAATTTTCACTGTACTTTATACACATTATTTTAATGTATTTTTATTTTAAATGATAATTTAATTTTTGTTTGCTAAAATCTGTATGTACTTACAATGTTTTAAATTTATATTCATTGTAGGAATATGCTTTAAGTATTTGTATATTCTCATAACTACAATTTGACACCTAATTACTGTTGCCTTGCATTATGGTTTTGTTATATGAAACTGTGTATGAAAAGTGCCAGACTGTAAAAAGGATTTAGGCTCAGTAACTTCTGAATGAAATACACTACTTCTAGATGAAATGCTACAATATGTACAAGAAGATTGTCTATGTAATAGAAATTTGATACCAACATGTAAATTTCACCCTAAATATGCTGATATTTATTTCACTATAATTTTATCTGCATCTCAGTAATCATAAAGAATTTGTTAATCCAAAATGGTCAAACTTTTTATTTTTTTGTGGTTACTGTAGAGTTAGTTGACTTTTTTTTTGTGTAAGTCATAGTTTCATATCTGTTAAGAGAGATACTTGAATGCAGTTTGATGACAACATCTACCTAATGTCCCCCCCTGGAGAAAAGTGTTTGTTCATGAAGCTCCTGAATTTTCTAGCATCAGTAAACTTCGTAATCTCCAGTGAACTTAGAAGAGGTTTTCATCCAATTACATAATGATGTGGTTGCTGTAATTGCAGAGCTCTGCTGATCAGTATAATAAAGTGGTATGTTTCCTTAAGTTAATCATGAGAGCTTATAATAATTTGGTGACAAGTCACTTTATTTGAATAAACTTAGGTTTAAGTTGCTTGAATTAAGATCGTAATTAGAAACATTGATTATACTTCTTTTATTTGTATTAGCTGTTAGCAGCTACATTAATTGTGTTACCTTTGCTATATTTTTATGTTATTAATTATTGTAATATAATTTACAGATGCATCAGAAGCATTGCTTTCATTTAAAAATGGCGGTATAAAAGTTGAGATGGATATAAAAAATGAAGTAAAAATGGAGGTAGATGATGACGATGATGTTTTAGGACCAGCTGCCCTTGGACTAAAAAGAGTTGGTGAAGATGCACAGAGAAATAATGTGCAACAACCTTTACTTAATAGAAGGGGAATGGTCAGTAATAATTATAACGGTCATATTATTTTATTTTTATATGCCACTTTATAACAGAGAAAGGTTACTTTAATATACCATTGCCATAAATGCAATTGTATGAACTAGTGATCAGCAACTTTACAAACTATAAAGTTTTGATGGTACATGGATAAAACCTCATTGAAAAAACAGAAATTTAATTAATAGTTTGTTACTAAATTATTAGATGTTTTTATATTTTTATTTTTTTATGTTTTATTTTTTTTAGATTTCACAAGAAAGCTACCTATTATAATTGTTACCAGATTCAACTTCCAAAAAATTTTGACATATATTCACATTTCACATTCCCCAGACCCCAAAACCACAGTCCGCTCACAAGTTTATATATATATATATATTTATATTTCACATGATAACTGCTGTAATGTTGCATCAAATTGTTCCCTAAAAATAACTAGACCCAAAATCTCGGTCAAGTTTGTTAACAGCCAAAATCAGACCATTGGGATGGAAATGGGGAGGGGGGGACTTGTTCAAAAAAACAAAATATCGCTATAACTTTGTTATTAAGTAGAATATAGAATTCATTTAAAGTTTCTACTATTCTTTGGATAAGGGCCTAAAAGTTATCTAAGTAAAGTTTTTTTTATATAACCAACCATTGGCCCAGGTGGTGGAAAAAATAGGGTTTTGAAGACAAAAAAAAAATCATAAAATTGGTAAATAAAAATCATAAAAAAAAGTATAAAATTGGTTTAAGGTGGTTGTTAGTCCTTTAAACATTACCTAAAAGTTTTCTCTGAAAAGTTTAAAAGCAACCATTGTTATATTGAGTAAATTTGTAGTTTTTCTTAACTTTAAGGTGGACATTCTTTTTATCCCCTACTTAGCTCATAAAATCTACCTCCACCTTCCAGTGTGCCAAAAAGGATATTTTTTTACTGCAGTACTTTTTATATTATTTATTTCTGCATCTAATTTGTCCCTGTTGTTTTGTGTGAAAAATGAGTCACTCTGTTCAACATGTTTGTAAATATGTTAATTTTGTGTGACCATGGATGATTTGATTTTCTAGTGTTATTTTACTTGCTGTAGGTTTTCTATATATTGACGTAATAATATGATTCTTATTGTAGATTTCAGTACTAACATCTAAAAAACTTATTTTTCTGCACTTAGCTGTTTCAAATGTAAATTTTAAATTGTCATGATAGGAGTTCTTTCAATATTATAATATGTTCATCATTTATAACAGGTTCAAAGATATACTAAAATGTTATCAATATAGCGAACCCATAATAGAATTTTATGTACGCGAGTAATATCATAAACTATCTTATTTTCGGATGCCTGCTAATAAATTTCAGAAAAAATGCCCGATAAAGGAAACCCCGTCGGTAAAGTATTTTCTTGTGTATAATATACATTATTAAATTCAAAATAGTTCTGTTGACATATGTTTCTAATAATGGTGGGAAAATTATCAATAAATTTTGGGTTCTTATTAATATTTTTTGGTTTATTTTTTTATTACACAAATTGTATGATCTATAGGAATATTTTAGGGTACATATTGGTTATGTCATAACTTATAATTCTAGTATTTTTATTTATCAAATTATTTAATTTATTAACCAAATCATACCCATTTTTTATATTATATTTATATGGTAAATCAATCTTCGATCTAAGTATCTTATCGAATATTGTGCTTATAAAATAACAAGGTGCAGCTTTAAAGTTAATTAACGGACGCATTGGGTTATATTGCTTATGTATTTTAGAAAGATCAGTAAGTTTTGGGGCAAATGGTTTAAATGGATATAATCTAGTGTGATACTTCAATTTATTATCATAATCAACTAATTAAACTTTTTGTAATCTTTAAAAATTTATTAGTTGGTTATTTTATTTGCTTAAAATTATTATTGGTTATATACTTTTACATTAAATAATTATATTTTTCAATTAATAACTGGCATAATTGTTTTATTTGATTTTAGTATAACACAGATATTTTATTTTAATTTATCTTTTAAATTATATATTGTTCTCTTTATTAAAAAGTGGTTTCTTATTTATATACATATTTTCTAATTTTATAGATGTTATTACCAATAATATTATGTAGTTTTTTTTATCTTCGTCAGTATGGTTAATTTTATTAATATTCAATTCAGAATCGATAGCAATATTTTTGATAATTTTATTCTTATTATCTGGTAAAGTAAATTTAAAAACATTAGCAATTATTAACTTTTCCCTACCACTAAATTCAACATTGGTTAGATGTGATGATAATAATGATTATTATCACAATTGAAATTTTTTGTGTATTTACTAAATTGACTAAATAAATCTTTGTTTTTCTTTATCTCAATATTATACTTTTTATGAAGACTGTTATTATAAATATTATTATTATTTTCCATTTTAATCAATTCAGATGACTTTAATCAGTATATATATATATATATATATATAAAAGAAAATAATAAAATAAGGTAAGAGCTCTTATTGATTCTATACGGTGGTGAATTGTGCTGAATTTTGTTTATGCATTTTGAATTAATGAGTACAGAGGAAGATATGGACAAAAAAAGGATTTATTTTACTAAATTAATATATATATATTTAATAAAAAAGCAATTTTACTTTCATAGTTTTTCTTTTTTTAAGTTGTACAATAAATTATTGGTAGATTAGTAATTGCTAAAAATATAGGTATATTATTGATAGATAAAAATATTTGAATTGCATCATTTTCATTAACACCAATTAGTTCTACATTTTTTAAACGATAAATGAGTAGGTTTCTTTTCAGATTTTCGCAACCTAAATTTTATATACAACTTATTATAATTTTTATTTTTAATGTAATTAAAAGAGATTAGCGAGTGAAGTGGTAGGTTATGGTGTTATGTTTAGTTAGATTATGTTGATTATGTGTACTGACAAACTGTACTAATCAATGTAACCTAACTAAACATAACCATAACCTATGCTTGCTAACCTCATATAATTAATATTAAATATATAAATTATATCAACTTTAATAACAAAAGTGATACAATAATGTTAATTACTGTTATTTTACATTGATTAAAAGAACATTTTTTTATGGTTGTAGACCTTAAAGAAATAATTCAACTATTCAAATAACTGAATAATATATAAATTTCACCTATAGACAATACATTATTATCTGTTATTTAAAAGTAAAATAAACGTAAAAAAATATATATATAATACTGTCAAAAAAGTATCGGGAATTTGTATTTTAAAAAGGGCTGCACTAAAGATTTTAAAAAAAAATTTTCCATAACGTAGTACCACTGTACTTAATTATTATGCCCAAAATGAGCATGATCTGTCTACCAGTTTTACAGCAGCTGCTTGAATCAGTCCACTTCAGTAGTGCATCACTATTTTTACAATGAACAAAATTATTGAATGAAGAGTTTGCCTTAAATTTTGTGTTGTGAATGGAATTTTGTGTACAGATTTACTAAAAATGTTAGAAATATGGTTAATTAGTTTTATCAAAAACATGTACGAGTGGTACAAAGCTAAAGGAGTACAGAGATTGTCAAAGATGTGCCTCATTCTGGACGACCTTCAACTGATAAAAACATTGAAAAAGTGAAGGAAATTGTGCTAGATAATCACTATTCCAGCTTAAGAGAGATAGCTTGTGACCTTAACATTTCTCATCAGTCTGTTCTTTCGATTTTGGTGGATATTTTGTACATGAGATCGTCACCACATAGCTTGTTCCAAAAGCGCTCAATTTTCTTCAAAAACAGTACTGTGAGCTGGTCTCTTTAGACATGCTGGATCGTACCAATTCTGATCCTACATTCATGGAACGTATCATAAGTGGTTACAAGACATGGGTCTATAAGTTTGACATGTAAACAAATCAATAGTCATCAGAATAGAGGACAAAAGACAAGCTAAAACTAAAAAAAAAAAAATCAAAATCGCTCTAAAGTCAAGGTAATGCTCTTTTTTTCAATATTTGTGGTTTGATGTATCATGATTTCATTCCAGAGGAACAGATGGTCAATAAAGAATACTATTTGACCATATTGAAGCATTTGCGTGAGAAAATTCATCAGAAACTGGTAGATTTGTGGAAGAAACATTTGTGGATTTTACACGACAATTATGCACCATTGCATAGAGTGACAATTGTGGCCAAATTTAAGCCCAAAAATGCAATAAATACCATTGATCAACCATTTTATTCACCAGATGTGGTCCTGTGTGACTTGTGTTTGTTCCCAAAGCTAAAATTGCTGCTTGGGTACCTGTTTGACTCCATTGAAGCCATAAAGCAAAATGTATGGAAGGAGCTGAAGACCAGACTGTTAAGCGCCTATAAAAAATGTTTCAATGACTGGAAAAAATGCTTGCATATGTGTATTGCATCAAATGGGATCTACTTTGAAGGCAACAAAGTAAATATTGATGAATAAATAAAAATTGTGTGTTTTATTTAACAATCTGGTACTTTTTTGACATTGCAGCATATCAATAAAACTAGCTTTGAAAAACTGTTCAGAAAGTAAAATATTACACTTCAATTCATTTTAAATTTTGACTTGGAATTTAATATTACATTTAAAATGGCACCTAACAAACCTTTGGCAAATTACTGTTAATTTAACACAAAGTTAACGATTTAAAACTACAAAAGTTTCCTTTCATTTCACTTTTTATTTCAGTTTTTTATGTTTATTTTACTTTCTGCAGTTTTACTTTTTTGTTGTTTAAAATACACAGGTTTTAAAAAAAATCTATATTATAAAAAAAATCACTTGAAGCACTCTGGAATGCAAAAATTTATAAATTTACTCTTATGTTTTTCAATTAATTTTCTTGAATTTTGATGTGAAAATACTGTAAATATCATAACCTCAATAAGCTACATATTGTTACTGTTTTTATTTTCTACACATCTTTTTCAGAGTAGATTTACTTGCTCTTGATGCCTTATCCACCAACCTTGTTTTTTTATTATAAAATTCCATCATAAACCTTGTTTTTTTTCCAGTTCATTATAAACACTGTTCATTTTATTTTATTTATTCACTGTTTTTCTCATTTTTTACTATTTTAATGTGCTATAATCCAAAAAACACTTTTTAAAGAGTTTCTAATTCTTAAATCCATATTTGATACCAGTAGAATTGTACATAAAGTATTTCCTGGTTTACCAGTCTGCTCCTAATACACCTTACATTTTCCATTCTTTTTCACTACAGTAATAGCATGTAAGTCTGCTACTTTCAAATTTTTCATTCAGTTTCTTTATTGCTTTTTCCGTAAATATATGAAAAAGAAAAGAGAATTTAATCATTTGTGTGGCTTGCCGCCTGCCCTCATTTTTTTTTCTTATTGTCTTACCGTATTCTTGCAAAAATTGCAAATAACTGTTCTTTCTCAGCATTTATATATCTTACTGTTCTTAGATTATTAAAACACTATTCTATCGTACGTTTATGTTATTTTTAAAAATTTGTAATATATATTTTTAACGTGGCTGTTAAAGTTGCTTCTTGCATTCCCGCACTATTTTTAAGCCAAATAGTTCTTCATTTAGTAAAATTTTTATCCCATATTCTATTTTGCTATAAATTTATTCTAGCTAGTAATTATCAAAATATATTAAATTTACAATATGCCAGTTCATACATGCATCTGCTCCTGCTTTCCTTGGTATCAAAAATAACTTTTAAGAAGTTCCTTTAACTTCTTCATTCCAGTTTCAAATTTATGTAAGCTGTTCGTCAAATAAATCCTAATATTTTTACTTATCCTGATTTTGTTTCAGTTGTTGAGTTTAATGCTTTAAGAATGTAGGTATGTTTTTGTGTTAACTATTTCATTACTCTTGGTTTAAATTAAGTGAATTGTGAAAACAAGTAGATTAGTTACTCTTTTTTTCAATCTGTTAAGATAATTGTATTTTATATATGGTTCTTTACAGCCTCAAAGAATTAGAAAAAAGAATAAACTTTTTTATGATGATGATGTTATTAATACATTGCTGCCTCGATCTCGCGTGAAAAATCTTATTACAAAAACACCTCCAAAACCAAAACCTCCACCTCGTAGCCCTCGCACACCAAAAGCGTCTTCTCAAGAGGTGAAAAGAGAGGGGTAAATAATCTTTTTTTTCTTATTCACTTAGTATGTAGTTTATAGATAAGTTAAATTGTTAGCTGTAGTAAATTTTGTAAGTACTTAATATATGTATGTATGAATTACAAAACAATTTTTATTTGTTTTTTAATATGATTTAATAAAATTATCATAAAATATACCATTCATACTTGTTGATGTACTGTGTAGTAGTAATTATCTAATCAAATAAAATTAGTTAATAGAAAATTGTCAGAAGCAGTAAGAAGAGATAATTCCAAATTAATTCACTTTTTATTTAAGCAGTTATATAAATGGAAATTATTAAAGATAATATATATTATAAAAATAAAAACAAGCTTTGATTTAGAAATTATGAAGCATTATCTTAGACTATTTGTGTATCTTATATAGGAAAGTATAAGGTAAAAACTTATATGAAGAAAGATTGAGTGTGAGTCCATAACAGTCATAGAATTATCCCCTTTTAAAAATTTAGATAATTGTTTAATGTTTTTTATGATGGAAAGTTTTAACAAAAATATTTTTAATAATTTTAAAATTGTAAAAGGAGTTTAAATATTTGTATCCACTTTTGTTCAGCACTGAATTTTCCCATAATAAGTGGTAATAGTTAATAAAATAAAATCAAATGACATAATTCCTGTTTTTATTATTTTCTTAAACTTTGGTTTCTTACAATCTTATTTTATGTTCAATCTCCAAGCAGTCATCCAATCTCTGGTCTTCTGTATTTGAAACAAATGCTCCTTTATTCTAATTTAATTCTTTCCTATAGTTTACCTTATACATTTTAATTTGTGATTACTGTCTTTACAATACAATTTGTATTTACAATTTTGTCTTTACAATTCAATTTCTTCTCTAGTTGTGCCTGTAGTGTTTCTGAGAACACAGAGGCCTATTACCTCTAAATATAATGCTAACATTCAACTTTTGTTGATCACTTTAAATGATCATTGTGTATTATGCTCATTCAAAATCTTACATTTTTTATCAATTATTTTCTGCATATTTGTGAATGGTATTTTTATTTAAAACTTTGAACTTAGCACCTTTAATAAAACCTATTCTAAACCAAGTAGTACTCAATCTGTTATGAAGTTACCATCTTTTATTTCTAGATTGAGAAAATTTCAAGGTCTGTAAATAAAGTAATGATACTGGTTTAGAAAAACTTTTTATTTACAGTCCAATTATACATGGACTCACCTTCAAAATAGTTCCCTTGGGAAGCCACGCAATGCTTCAAACGGTTTTCCTAGTCTTCATAGCAGTTTTGGAACTCAGAAACCAGAATATCCTTCAGATGGTCGGTTACATTCTTTTTATGTTTTCTACTGTTTCAAAATGGTATCCTCTGAGGTTTTTTTTAAAGTGTGGAACAGGAAAAAGTCTCAGGGACTCAAGTCAGGTGAATAAGGTGGTTGAGGAACTACAGGAATGTTTTCCTGTTGGCTGGTCTCACACAGGCATCTCTTTTCCGCTGTCTTTCAAGAATTTCTCTGTAAACATATTGATTTACAGTCTGTCCTGTAGGCAAAACCTCCTTATGGACAATGCCGTTGCTGTTGAAGAAACAAATTAGTATGGTTTTGATTTGCTCATTTTTGCTTTTTTGGGACGTGGTGAGTTTCAAGTCTGCCACTCCTTGCTCTGGCGTTTTGTTTCTGGGTCATACTCAGATATCCAAGATTCATCACCAGCAATAACATTTTTTAGAAAATTAGGATCAGTTTCAATTAGCCTTAGAAGATTGCAGCACACTTCCACCCTGTTGTTTTTCTGTTCAACAGTGAGGTTTTTTGGGACCAATTTTGCACAATGTTTTTTAGTCCAATTTGTTTTTCAAAATTTGATGGACTGTGGTATGGTTCAAAATCAGTTGTTCTGCAATTATTCTCATAGTAAATCGCCGATCGTACCATATCAAGTCTCGCAAGGATGGTGCTACATATACCAGATGGAAAAAGAAATTGAGGAAGATTGAGGAAAAGAAAAGGAAATTGAGGTGCCAAAAAAGGCTCCAAAGTTTATCAGTAAGAAGAAAAAGATTTAATCATTCTTTATGAATGGGAAGGATTTTATGGACATGTACACATCTATGTTTACTATTTTTTGTGGCTTAATGTTTGATATAATATTCATGATCAAAGTTAGTTATTATGTAAAATGATATTAATTTAGATCTATTATTTCAGCCCTGATCGCAGACTTGGCCAAAAAATTGGAATGCGTTTGAGAAACTTACTAAAATTACCTAAAGCTCATAAATGGGTTTGTTATGAATGGTTCTACAGTAACATAGACAAGTAAGTATATAATCTTTACAATTTATACAGTTGGGAGAAAAGTTTCTTCATATTTTCAAAAGTAAAACAAGTTTTTTTTTGTATTTCAAATGAAGTTTATTTGAAATATTTTATTGGTAAAATTGTAATCCTGTCACTAGAGTTTCTGTATTTTCTGGATGGAAGAGTGTAAAAAGTAATTTTCACAAAGCTCTTTTGAAGCCCACTTTATGTTGTTAAAAGAGTTCACTAGAAATCAGAACAAATGGTAGTGTAACAGAGGAAGGTCAGGACTGTCGGTGGATGCATCAAAACTTCCCATTCATTTATATAAAATGGCTGGGAAGTATTTTATGTAGAAAGCACGTGAGCTCTCAATTTTTGATGCGTCACCAAACAATGTATGGGGGGTCTGATGTAATGATGGAAGACAACACCTTTTCCATAATCAATTCTGGTCACTTTATCTTGATTGTTTGGAGTAATCTTTTCATTTGTTGACAGAGGTAAGGCCTTCTTCACACAATTTAAAAATGTTTTGTTTATGATGTATCACTTGATACACACTTGATCTTGCTCAATTTTTCCATGATTTCATCAACTTTTTCAGTCATTGGTTAACCAGAGCGAGGTGATCATTGATAAAAAAAAATTTTCAGATTGAAAAAGCTTGAACCAGCTTTATGCCAGATGCATTGATGATACTGATGTCCATAAATATCACAAATTTTTTTAGCAGCCTGAGTTGTGTCCTTTTCTTTTTTTAATGAATTTTCAAAATATTTCTTCTTTATTTTCAAGGTGCAATAACTTTTAAACAAATAAATTAATAACCTTTTTAAAATATTCTCTGATATATCTTTTAAAAGCGTACAATTACTGTCAGATTTGATTAATATTAACAGTTATGCAATCCTAAAGCCATCTACTGGAGAATACAAAGTAATTTTTTCACAATCCCAGTATACTTGTATAATTTATAAATCTTATTAATTATTAAATCATTTTTTATGTACTTTTTTAAGGAAGTGGAACTGCTTTACTTAATATTTTAATAGTTTTAAAGTTTATTTGTTAATTAAAGCACCATTCTTAGCAGTAGCTTAAATTTATTGAAATGTTAGAAAAAAATTTAAAAAGTATGTATAGATTTCAGTTTGTTTAAAAAATTTAAAAAGTATGTATAGATTTCAGTTTGTTTTAAGTAATCTGTTCATCATCCATCAAAAAGTAATTGTAAAAACATATGTACTAATAGTTCATTTCTTATTCAATAATTAAATAATTGATATTATGTGTTAGATTATTGTGGTAGATGTTAGTGTTTTGTTAAATAAGCATTGCTTTTAAATATGATTCTTTAAATATTTTTTACTATTGTTTTATTTGTAATTAGTTCTAAATTTTGATTACCATACATAATAGGTTGTAATTATATTTTATTTTTTCATTTTTTAAATGGTCGATATATAAACAGGAGAAGTCTCTAAATTTTAACAAGATTCATGCAGCGCTGCTAGTTTTAAAACACTTCTACTACATTTACAGCAGAATACCATATTGACTAGGCTATCTACTGTACTGGAATTGTAAGTGTGCCTCTATAAGGAATGTGTTGTGCGAGAGAAAATATAGATAGTGGTACTAAAATGTCATAAAATAAGTAATGATACTTACACTACCAAAATGCAAAACTGCCACTACTATCTTAACTGCAAAATTTGTTCTTCCAACAAAATTATTTATTTATATTTTATTGAACTACTTACTGAATGTAACAGCAATAAGTTTTTCTCTAATAATATTATTTTTCAAATGATTAATGTTTTAATTTAAATTAGCCTACTTTACACTTTCTCAAAAGGGAATAAATATTTTTGCTAATACATAAATAATTATACAGAACTAATATCATACATTAGTAATTACAGAACACAATATCTCACCTTGAAGCTTGGTCCAAGGTTACCAGCTTCACCTGAGAAAACAAAATCTGTAGCATTTTCTCGGCTGTGAGACCCTTCCATTCCGCAAGTTTTTCTCAATGGAGAACAAATTACTTTCTCTCCTAACATCAGGTTTGCAAAACTGCCACTAATATCTTAACTGCAAAATTTGTTCTTCCAACAAAATTATTTATTTATATTTTATTGAACTACTTACTGAATGTAACAGCAATAAGTTTTTCTCTAATAATCTTATTTTTCAAATGATTAATGTTTTAATTTAAATTAGCCTACTTTACACTTAATAAAAAGGGAATAAATATTTTTGCTAATACATAAATAATTATACAGAACTAATATCATACATTCGTAATTACAAAACACAATATCCCACCTTGAAGCTTGGTCCAAGGTTACCAGCTTCACCTTTTCACCTGAGAAAACAAAATCTGTAGCATTTTCTCGGCTGTGAGACCCTTCCATTCCGCAAGTTTTTCTCAATGGAGAACAAATTACTATCTCTCCTAACATCAGGTTTTTAGGTTTATTCTTTGATAGCCGCCTTACTTGGGTGAAACACATCAAAAAATAAAAAACAAAATGTTCCAAACTGCTACATATGGTACGAGTTCTTAGCAACACCATTTGAAGAGCCGATAGTTCATATATGTCAATTCATGATTTTCTGTGATTGTTAAATTATTGAACTTTGTCGAAACATTTTGTGTTATTAATTTTTATGTAGTAATAACTTAATCTTGTCTACACATATCATAAATGTTGTGTATATATCAATAAGTGGCATATGCGTAAGAACTTTTGTAACAAATGTGTTTATTATATTATAAAACATATATACATGCCTTCTTTATATGTATCCATTCATACACAATTACAAATTTATTCTTGTCGAAAGGTTCTTTAGAATTTCTATAAATCTTTGAGCCTTTTGGATTTAAATACCTAAATAAAGAGGCAGTGAATTTGGCCTATGCCTCAGGTGGCTGAAACTCATGCTACGCCACTGGCCCAAGGACAAAAGGATATATAAACATCACCTTGCCATGTACAAGGTCTGTTCAAAAAATTCAATTTTTCCCACTGCTTACCAAAAGCAGTAAAAAACAATCTTCCACCATCCATATGTGTCTACAATGATTAGGTTCTGCATAGCATTTGCTCAAAATAGGTACTGTTCAGTGACTGCAGCTATTTTTACAATTATTGATAACATAAATAAAGATTTGTAGTGAAAGTTTCTGTTTGTTTGTGAAAAATTTAAAAACACAAAATTATTCAAGAAACTTACAAGAAAGACTCTCTATGGCACATACAATGGTTGCAAGTGGTTTAGGTATTTTAAAAAGATTGAGTAAATGCTGAAAATGACAATGCACATTCAAAAGACCATCAATCTCAACATGCATTCCACATTGCCCGAGTGAACAGTTTGGTGTGGTCAAATTGACATTTAAATTTTGCATAAAAGAGTGAGACTTTGGTGGGCTCCATGTCATGAAATCCTTATCAAAAAATTAGGAAAAACATTTTGTCACCACCAAGTTCATTTTGAAACTCTGACATAAGAGCAGAAAAGATAATCTTGTAAAGATCTCCCAGCAATTCTTACACTTGAAAGTGATGATTACCTTGTCAGTGATACACATGTATCTGTGTTTCATTGGCAATGATATGATGAGACACAGGTGTATATGTATGATGTGAAAAAATAAAGTCCTGATCATCCCTGAAGGGTGAAAAATCAACTCGGAAAAAAAAAAGGCATACAAAAGTTGTTAAAACACAAAAGGTGATATTGACAGTCTTTTTTTTAATCGTCAAAATCATTTTTTATTTCTAGGGTAGATTCAATCCTCACTACTACATCAGATGTTTTTGAAATGTATAAGGAAAAAATTGATTTTGGCATGACAACTTACCATGATTCCAATAGGCAGGAAATAAAAAACTTAGAATTTTTTGAAAAAGTCAGGAAAAATTGCAAAATATTTCAGAGAATTGCGTTTTTGTTACCAAATTAAGTTTAATAATGCTATTTTATTAATAAAGTATTATGCCAAAATATATTTGATATACTTTAAAGTTTGAACTTTCCCGGAATTGGGAATTGGCGACCCCATTGCCCAGCACATTGCAACTACGTGCATCAAGCAGTCATTAACATGTCCTGTTCTTTACATTCCCTAATTATTTTTTTTATAATAAAGGAGGAATATTCCAAATTTTTTCATTGGTGAAATTTTAACAAAAAGTTACCATTGAAAAATTTTAAGATTGCTAACTGTTTTCTTTGAATTTCTCACAAACCACCATGAATGGTTTTTTTTTATTTTAGATGATTAATTGCTTTTAAATGGCATCTAAAATGATGCTGTTTAAAGACCACTGGTTAGATATGAACTTATACTTTCAGAATTCAGTTGCTTGAGAGGAGGTAGACATGTGTGTCATGCTTTTTGTGTAAAAAACAATTTTGGATTGGGCAATATGGGCCAAAAGACACAGTGACTTCGCACAGTAAAGGAAAGCAGCATAATGAAATAATTAAGACAAGGAATTCTCAGCCTTCACAAAAACCTTTTTATCTTCCAGTGGTGGTACTTCAACTCAACAGACTAAAACTTTGATCAACAGCTGTGAGAACGGTGATTGTGATACATCTGTGTGTTCTTTGCTTGGATCTTCTAGTCAGATTAATACCATTTCAGCAACAAATGATACATTTCGACTTCACTTACACAAAGATGTAAAGATGATGTTTCTAAAGTGGAAATTATGTGGGTTCTCAATTTTGTACAAAATAAGTTAGCCTTAAATTCATGTGAATATATTGGTGCAACCTTTAAAATTATGTTTTCTGATAGTTGCGTAACATCAAAATTTCAGCTTGTAAGCTACTAAATGCTCTTTTGTTATCAATCGTGGTTTTGCACCACGATTTACTTTTATGGCATTCAGGAAGTACATTAGAATAATAATGACAAAATATTCTTCAAGCAAATGTTAATAATGTTTGTTTTCTGTACAAAATAAGGTGTTCTGTTCTAGTTTTCCTATTTGTATTATTTTTAGTCACAGTGAATTTAGTTTTCCTTTAAGTTGTGATCATATATAAATTTTTTTTTAAATTGAAATCTGTTTTTCGTAGCATTTTTATGCAAACCAAGCTATTAACTGTTGTAACTTTTATGTCTATTTACAAAATAATATAGGCCAGTTTTTGTGAAAATTTTTTAAGCAATATTAGGTCCTAGCCATTTATTTTTAAAAATTGCTTTAGTTTGTACAGAAACACAGAAACATTTTTATGCAAGAAACTTATTATTGTTTTTCTTTTGTACTTTGCAGGCTAATTTACTGAAACCTATTAATCACAAAAAATAGCCTAATTTTAAATGTATATTTTTAAAAAAAAACATTAAAAAATAAACTTATCTATGAATGTAATAATAAATAATAAGAAAAGGCGTGAATTGAGCAGCTGTGGGGATTGTGGAGGCTGTAAAATTATAAAATGTATGTATTTTGCAGAGTAAATGGCAGTAGCATAAATTGAGAGCGGATATTTTTACTACATTGATTAGGAAAACAAATGTTAAAATTTGGTGGGAACCCTGCTCAGGATTTCTTTACCATGACAATACCTCAGCTCACAAGTTGCTAAATCACAAGTTTTGTATCAAACGTCCAGTCATTGTTATCCCTCACCCAACCTAGCTTCTTTTTATTTCCAGGATTAAAATTGCTGTTAAAAGGACAGATTTGAAACAAAGAGAGGAAACAGATTTATATATCGCTATAAATAATCAATAATTTCTTCATCTTTTTTTTTTAGAAAGAGTTAAGCCATTTTTAACAGACCTCGTACTTATCAATTATAATAAAAAGTAAAAAATAATTTTTGGTTTTTGATAAGGTAAACACTACTCCAGTTTGTTACGTTTTTTTTTATTTTGATGTAAATTATAAAGTCTTATCAAATAAATTATGTTTAATAAAAAGGTTCTGACAACTGTGATAATGAACTGTATAAATCTGTTTCTTAATAATGATAATTTCAGTTACCATTTTTTTTTCCTATAAAATTCATAGTAGAAATTTTAATGTTCTGTCTTTTTTGAATTCAGTATGTTTAATTAAACATACAAACTTGTAATTAACCTTTATTTAATTATAGTTTAAAAAATAAAAATTTCATTTGATAATTTATGAATTATAAAATAAACTGCCATTTAAATTATTATAATATTTTTTAACTGTTATTATTACTAAGTTGAAGGTTTTTTCCAGAGCCTTGTTTGAAGGAGATAATGACTTTAAGATATGTATGAAAGAAAATTTTCCTCAATTAAAAACAAGAATTTTATCAAAAGTAGAATGGTGTAAAATGAGAAGAATGATGGGTAAACCACGTCGCTGTTCACAGGTAGGATGTATAAGAGTTAGTCTGTTAAATAGAAATTAAAATGAATCGGGCTCATTTAATGACGGATGTTTTGGTGTTTTAACATGGCATGTATAGTATAAAAAATATATGTTGTTGAATGTCAGTAACTCATAGTGTTAAGTAAATAAAGGTAAATGCTGAGTATGTAAATGGTTATCATAAAAAATGAATCTGTCTATGTCTAATCTTGGCACACAGAGCTGAACTATCCTCCATTGAAGTCATTTATAAGAAAGCCAAAATTTTGCAATAGGTTCCCTATGTGCTTGGACAAAACAAATGTACATATGAGAGGTTATCTAAAGTAAAAACTATTTCTTTGTAAAAAACTTTATTCTGAAAACTACAAATATTTTTTATTTCTCTTTAATTTACATACCTTAAACTACTTCTCTATATAATCGCCATATAAGTTAAAACATTTACTGTAGTATTATACCAGCTTCAATATATCCTCGTTGTATTCTTCTGCCGCCAGTCCATTTAGCCATTGATTAACAGCACTTTTAAGTTCATAGTCACCTGCAAATTGCTTACCGCTCAAAAATTCTTTCAATCTCCCAAACAAATGGAAATCAGAAGGAGTTAAGTCTGAATTATATGATGGATGATTGTAAATTTCCCATCCAAATGTTCATAGTAAATCACGTGTTGGACATGCATTATTGTGCAGCATGACAATGCTGTCTGTGAGTCGCCCCCCTTTTTTTCTGATTTCATCATAAACGCGTTTCAACAAGTCCTCAGTGATTATCAAGGGCCTCCCTAATTTTTCTACATCATGCACATTAATTCTGTTATTTGTAACCTTTCACAACATTTTCAGATGTTTCTTTCATTTATTACATTATTGCCATACACAGCAACCAACTGCCTATGAATTTGAGCCAGCTTAATGTTTTGATGGTTTAAAAAACATATGACTCCATGTATTTCACAGTCCGTGGCAACATCGATTTTCCTATTCATTTTATAACGTAATAACTTACACTAATTAAAGATACTAAAATGCGACAACTTACAGTCAACACTGTAGTGTGTTTATTATTAGCATGGCCATGAACGACACAAGTTCACCAACCTTAAGGAGAGAAATTTCCCAGCGGTCTTTAGAGAATCCCTTTTAGATTCATGTTAATAGTTTTACACGCATCCTAGCAGTAGAATATAATTTATTTGATTAAAAATTAACTTGCTTATAATTTATTGTTTTTATCTATTATTTTTATTAAATACTTTCACAGAAAACTGATTTAGCAGTATGGTTGTTAGATAGTAATGATTATTCTGCTGCTTCTAAAAATGTAATTTACGGATGAATAATGAAAGTTGTTGCTTTGGTGTACCAAATTTATATGTTTGTAAATATAAATTATTGAATAATTTAAAATAACGTATTATCCACTAATCCAGTTATCAAATTTTACATATTCATTAATTATATTTTCATTGTTGTTTTTTATCTTATATTATTTTTTTTCAAATGTAAGAAATTTAAATTGTTGATTTGTTACATTGATGTTTTCTGTACTTGAAAGTATGTTTATTTTCCCTATTGTGATCTGTAAAATTATATTTTTTATTTTATTATATATTTGTAATGTTCCTGAAACCATTTTTAGAAAAAATTATGTATGTCATTGCTACATTTTGATTTTCATGCAGTTTTGCTCCTTTTTTTAAATAAAAATCCCTTCTTTTGAAGCTGCATTACGAGTGAAATTGATGAAGTGGAATACAAAAATTTGTGAAAACAGGCATAAAATTGTCAGACCATATAATTTCCAGTTTGCAAACAAGCAGGGTAAGCTGGTATCTAATGATATATAAAAGGTTATACATGAGGTAACATTTGCTATCAATTAGTGAACTATCCCCAGAATCTGTAAGGAAAACTGTAAAAACAGATTTCTAAAATTATGTAAAATATTTCCAAAATCATTTCCTATTTGTATTCTATAATTTGTTTGAGTTAATAAACAATAATTTTAAGTAAAAATTATTGTCATTAATGTTTAAAAACCCAATGGTGTATTTGAAATAAAGTCTGTCAAGGGCGAAACCAGGTAAGTTATGCAATATTTTTTTTAATTTGTAGTAGATATGCTTTGTAGAAGTGAACATTGTAGAAAGCAAATTTTTTTCAATGAACTTCAAAATTAATTTTTATTAGTTTTACTTAGAATTATTATTTTCATTCAAGAGTGAATGTTTAGGTTATTGGGTTCTCTATTATGTGAGCGTAGAGCTGTCCTAATGAACAGTAAATGGCATTTATCTGAGTAACCTTTACATTAAATGTTTCTGCCTGTTTACATCATGTAAATTGCTCTTAATACAACTCACAAGGTTTATTAGTAAAGATTAGTGAATTAATTTTTGAAAGTGAACTGAATAATCAATATCTATTTGCACATGTATATCTGTTTCTTTTAAATTATTAAAGATTGCCCTTATTGATCAATTAATTGCCTTATCTGAACTTATCTAATTATTTTTTTGAACTACATGAAAATCTGTGAAAAAACTTAATCACAAATAATTTGTTTAACTTAAAATTTAATATTTACTTGTCTTCCCAATCTTACATCCTCCCAATACTTCATTCTAAATTATGCTGCTTCCCTTCTCTCTTCTGAGTAGCCCTCTCCTGTTATTAGCATTTCATTTTAATAAAAAAATAATAAATTGTATAACAGAATTAATTGAAACATACATATATTGTAAAATTATTATTATTTGATTTCTAATGAAATAGATAAAAATATGGTGACAGTAGTGTAGTTAAACTATACAATGTATGGGATTAAAATAATTATATAAGCAAATAATAAATAATAAGCAATTCTGCTTATTTTGTTAAATTGTATAATAATCTATGAATTTGATTTTTCTTTTCTCACTTGAACCCTTATTTTGTATCTGAAATGAATTGTTTGTTGTATCAGAAGTTGTTGAACTAATAAAATTACTAATTATTCTGAATTTTCTTGAATGTTTAAATTAGATATTGCAATGTATACAATTAGCATTAAATTTTGGTATACTGCTAATACAAGTTAACAAGTTGGAGAAATGTTTAAAGCTGTTAAAGGGTTTGCATAGATAAGGAAATCATTTATGGTTTTGTTTTACTATTGTGAGTATTTTACAATTATATGAATTGTGACCCATAATTGCAGGTTTGATTTACAAAAAAATTTATCATTACAAATTATATATATTATTTTATGTAATATTATATTTATATAAGTTATATTAATTTGTGGATTAGCAAGATTTAATAAAGATGATATACACAAGCTCCCCAGACACTGGAAAAAATGTCTAAGAGACTATGTAAGGTAAAGAGAATAAGAGACAAAGTAAATGTTTTTAACATTTATTAGTATAAAATGAAAATAAAACCAGGCTATTGCTTACTTTACTTAGTCTCCATGAAGTTCTAGACATTTTTCTTAGTGTGTTTGTGTATCCCGTCTTCATAAAAAGTTAAAGGATATGTCACAAACCAATTGCACACAAACTTTACTTTGTTTTTACTGTGAAATTGATATCCTCTCAATGCTTCCCAAGTGCCTCTTTCAATGGTCCAATTAAAAAGAAATCACAGGAGATTAAATTTGGGCTGTACAGGGGATGCTCTAGGTATCCCAGAAAATTTTGTCCACTTTATGCCAAGTCCTAATGGCTCTGTGAGATTTCGTTTGTTGTGAAGGAGAACCAGCAACCACATCTTTGATGTGCAACCACATCTTTGATGTGGTTGCTGACATTGCTTTTGTTCCTCCAGGCAGCTTTCACTTTGTCCAAGAGCTGGCAGCAGTACACAGCTTTTAAAATACAATGTTCATGGAGAAAATCGACAAGCAGTATTTTATTTTCCAGTCGTAAATGACAGTAATGGGACAGTAAGGACTTTTCCAGCTTACAGATGTGTTTTTGCTTTCATAGGACAACGCTCAACATTTCTATGCCACTCCATACTCACATATTTCAACTCAGGAGTATATTGATGGACCCTTGTCTTATTACACATGACTATTCAGTAGGAAAAACTATTCCCCTCCAAAATCAATTCAGAAGTCTTTAGCAAATTTTGTGTTAGGACTGTTTCTGATTTTGAGTCAGAAGTCATGGAACCCATCTTTCACAGAGTTGACGGAACGTGAAGTACATAGTAATAATGGTTTGGGCATTTTCATGACTGATACCCACTTACAAAATGATTTCATCAACCTTAAGACTTCATCTTAATCGTTATCTTCAGCGAGGAGGGGGTTGATCAAATTTGCCATCTATCACACTGAATGCTTATTGTGACTCATTTTCTACAGCTTCATACTCCTTTAAATTTGTTAGCTCAGACTTAGGCTTGGGTATATGACTGTTATATCCTCAAACAATGCATGCAGTCTAGTTAAAATTTTAAAGTTTTATACCCTCATTGATGAGAAACTTCTTGATAATATGTTGCACAATTAATTTGTTGTGATATGAATCTGCTGACCTGAAAGATGTAAATGCCAAGATGGCTGGATCCATCCTCTCCCAACATCTCCACAGTTCTATATCTCTGTGCCTGAGCCGTAAAAACAGTAGTTTGGTTTATATTTGACTGACCTTCATGTGTCCCAAGGGCGGACTGAACACTGTGGAATGTGATCAGTACGAGGGCAAGAAGATGACCTTCATTAAAACCACTACTGGCAAGGAACGGAAGGGGTGGTGTACCAACCGGACACGCTACGATGGTGGGATCTTCTTCCCTCGGGGGGGATCGAGATGACCTTCATGTGTTTGGTGCGGGGGTCTTCTATCTTCCGTGTGTAGGCTTGTAGCTTAGTTCCTGAGGGCTATCTGGTAGTATTAGGTGTCTAATGTCCTCTTTGAAGGCAAAATTACTAATGTAGATGTCTCTCGTGGCATCTCACGAGGCCGGATTGAGCACTGTGGGTTATGATCAGTTTGAGGTCAAGAAGATGACCTTTGATTAAACCACACTTGGCTAGGAACAGAGGGGGTGGTGTAGCGACCAGACACACTATGAGGCGTGATCTTCTCCCCTCAGGGGGGAATCGAGATGACCTTCATGTTTGTGATTTTTTATAAATTTTCCATTCTAAAAAGCATAAGAATTATACAATAAACCTTTTAAAGTTTTGTGAATTTTCTATTTCACAATGTCTTTGAACTTTTTACAGGCATTTTTTGATGAAGAACGTAAAGAACTGGAAAGAAAACGAGCAAAGATCAGAATGTTACAACAGAGGAAAGGTAGTGACCTATCCGGATGTAAAGATTTACCAAATGAAATACCATTACAGTTAGTCATAGGATCTAAAGTCACAGCACGATTACGTAAGCCACAAGATGGTTTATTTACTGGAAGCATTGATGCTGTCGATACTTCAAATAACACATACCGCATTACATTTGAAAGACCTGGTCTTGGAACTCATTCTGTACCTGATTATGAAGTACTGGTAAGGACTTAAAATATTGCTTCTTTTTAATTACTGTGTTTAGTTCACTATATACTTAATTTTTCTGAAGAAAAAACACAACACTTTTTTAGCTCAGTATCTATTACCCTAACACATCTGTTGGTACTGTAAGTTTTCTGGACATGTTTCTAGTACAGCATATTCATCATTTAATTGTAAAATCATGAAAATTAATTGATGTTACATACTTCTCTTAAAGGACACTATATTTTAACGATATTGTACTATATTTAACTCTGGTTTTAATTATTGAAATCAGTGAATATTTTTTCAAAACAATTTTAATAAATTTAAACAATTACTCTTTAAAATCACACAAATTTTTACTTTTTGCCTTTGTATTGGGGAATCATTTATTACTACTTTCATTATGATGTATTAATTTAATTTCTGTTTCACGATTTCAAAAAAAAAATTAATGAGAGCTCCTTCATGAGCTGTTATAGTGATTATGATAAATTACAACCAGAATTTATCCAATTGCATATATACAGAGTTAACCTTACTGAACAATATAGAAACAGGACTTGTACAAAAGCTTGGAAATAACATACAATAAAGATATGTCAAACCAACAGACCAACCATTGATCCAAGTATACTCTGACCTCATACTAAATGTATGAATTAATTAACTTAAAATGGGAAACAAAAAATATTACCACTTCTAATGGGGCTGCATATAAGCTTTAAAAAGAATCTACTAAACCATATCTCAATTTTATTTATAAAGCAGGCTTTTTAATTACTTTAAAAAAGTAATTTTGAATTTTTTAATTAACTTTTTACCTGAATAGTGTGGTATAACAGTATTACTAATGAGTATTTTTTATTAATAATAAAACATTGGGTCATTTTAGTCTATTCTTTTAAGTGGCTTGAGTTAAATTTTCTTTTTCTTTGCAGTCAAATGAGCCTCCAGATACAATAGCAGTAACAAGCTTTTCAATGGCATACAGACCTCGCCCTGGTTCACATTCAACACCTGCTCCTCGTATACCTCCACCAATTTACCCTCGTCTAACTGCAGATCCTATGCTATCTTCTGGTCAGACACGACCAATTAAATTATGTCCTATTGCACCAGATGGCACTATTGGAGGATATCCTGTCAAAATATTAGAAAAAATTGTGAGTATCTCTTGAGTAGCTAACTTTATGGTAGTGATACATGTAAAATTAGAGAACAATATAAATAGAAGTAATCAATTTTATATTTTCTTTTGTGTAATTTTCTCATTAGATGCTTAGTAATCTAATGTTTGTATTTTTATTATGGTAATGATAAGATTTGAAATTAGGTGCCTCTGGATTTAAGACAGCATGCAGTGATGGACTTTCTTTGGGACACTAGGAATAAGTGGTAAAAAGTAACTCTGTACTGGTGAATTAGAATGCTCAGGCTTTAAAACAAGTAACCAGTGTTCCATCATTAAGCTATTACTACGAGGTCTGTAAAGAAAGTAATGAGACTGTTTCAAGAAAACCTTTTATTTACAATCCAATTATACATGGACTCTTATCACCTTCAAAATAGTTCCCTTGGAAATTCATACAACATTTCAAACAGTTTTCCCAATTATCACAACAGTGTTGGAACTCATAAACTGCAATATCCATCAGATGGTCGGTTACATTTTTTAAAATGTTTTCTACTGTTCCAAAATTTGAACGTTTTTTTTAAATGAGAACAGGCAAAAATCGCAGGGATATAAGTCAGGTGAATAAGGTGTGGTTTAGGAACTACAGGAATGTTTTTGTTTGCCAATAACTCATTAATTGGGAGTGCAGTGTGACAAGATGCATTGTCATGATGCAGCATCCAGTTGTCTTTGATGGTGGTCTCATGCGTGCAACTCTTTTCCGCAGTCTTTGAAGAATTTCTCAGTAAACACATCATCTCAGATGACACAGTATCATCTCCATACCCCCGTTTCAATTTTCAAAAAGTTTCAGTAGCATTCTCACCTAGTTACACGAAACTTGATTGCACAACGTTGCTCATAATTAGTATCACTCATTTTTGTAAAGCATGACAAAAACTTGTTTCTCAAAAAGTTTGTTTACATCTCACATGGCAACAATTGACTAAAACTATTAATACCTAATATAAATCAGATGTTCATATAACCATATGTTTATTAGTAACTTAACAGTGTTGCTACTTTGGCTGCCAAAAAAAAAATAGTCTCATTACTTTATTTACAGATTTCATATATATGATTTTTATTGTGTTTTTTAAACCACAAAAATACAGCCAGCAAAAGTGTACCAGAATACTTATTTTATGGTAGGACTTTTGTAGTGTTAAGTTCCATTAACACACTTAATCAAGTTTAAAATTACAGTTTTTCACATCAGTAACATGATCTGTCATGTTCCTTGCTAAATGACAGGTCCAGAATGAATTTGTTGCAGCTATTTCCTTGGAGCTAAAAAAAATGTTATACACAGGATAATTCAGGAGGAAATGGAAATAATTTGAGAATTGATTCTAAAGCTTGAAATAAGGAAAAAAGTACATCAAATATATGTCCAAAGACACTTTATTAAGTTACGGTTAACAAAAAATTTTGCCCAGATTTCGGTTCCTCTGGTGAAATGAAATCATATTCAAACTTTTAAGGCGTTATATGAGGGATAAACTTAATGCTTTCTTATGTGTTTTAACCTAAAAAATTGAATAAAACAGATCCAGAACTGTATCTTCCATAACAGAAAAATTATTTTACAAAAAACACATTTTTTTAGATTTGATGTACATTATTATTTTTAATAAATGATTGACACAAACAGTTGAAATAGAACTTTGGTTCATTAAGCATGTTTGAAAAACTGTACATGTTTTTAATAAATAGTAAGTGTCTGGTGGATTTTATTTTATCAGTATTATAAGTAATAATAATTAATGAACATAAAATACAATGTTAGTAAACAGAACTCGCTAGTTGACAGGCTTCTTTCGATGTTTACATTATTTTCAGATCAGATTTTTCATATGAACTACTGTGGTGATAAACTGCATTTTAATAAAACTTTGAGATCACTTGTCATGAGGTCAGATCATGACAGGTAAAAATATTTTTTCCTGCTGTAGTAATTTATATTTAATAAACTATTAATAAGAAAAATATCTAAATTTCCTCTAAGTTGGTGAGTCTATTCACTTAATGCAGTGTTTGGTGGTTCATTTATTATTGATTTTTTTGTAATGTATACAGTGAACCAGATATAAAAAGAATAGATAATGACCTCCAAAGTTGTCATATATCTTACTCTTTTTATTTTCATATTTTTTGGTTTACCGTGTGTGTGTGCACACGCGCGTGCGCTTGTGTTTTACATAAATGTGAAATTACATTTAGAATTTTTGCTAAGTGTTAAACTGTACATAATCACTTTAGGTTTAAAAAGATTTAATTTATTTGTGGCGTAGAGTTGAAGTAAGCCTATGCGCGGATTGTTAGTGGTCAGAGTTTGTCGATTAGATTGGGTTAACTATAATTTTTTTCATAACCCTGTTATTTTATTTTTAGTTTATGTATTAAATTTGTGTAATAGGAGGTGGACTAGTGCAAAAAAGCACATATACTTTTATAAATTATAATGTATGTATATGTAAATTACTCTGAATAAATAAATAAACTAATTCCATTTAATTAATTTATTCATTTTATTGTCATATTACAAAGAAAACTGTTGTGTATTTTTATTATCCATATTTTTCTTTTAGTAATTTTGAAATATGCATAGTTTTCTGTTTTTTCTTTTATAATAATGGTGTTTTTACAAATTTTGAAAAAAGAAAGGTGTGATTAACAAATTTTAATTGATAGTTTATGAATGATAAAGATTGTTAAAAAAAAAATTAAAAAAAGAATTAAAATTAATTTAAAAAAAAAATTTTTAATTTTAAAATTAAAATTAAAGAATTAAAAAAATTATTTGCTTTGGGTGAAATGCTTATTTCTATAAAACTCCACAATTGAAGGCTTGAGAAAATGCGAAATTATATGTTGCACATCATGATTAAATATGTTTTGTTTTTCTTTATTCTAAATGTACAGTGATAATTTGAAAAAAATATTAAGCCTTAATAAATATCTTGTAATTATCAGCAGGTATGATTTAAAGACCCTATTTTAAATCTATAGAATTAATGCCATTTCAATTCAGAATAAAAGATGAATTTATTATTTAATTTTTTTTTTTTAATATTCTATTGAAAGGAATAAATTAGATAAAAGCTATATTTTTTCTACTTTCCTTGATTTTAATTATAATTTTTGTGTAAGATTGATAAATTTATTAGCTTGTAAATTTCTTTGTGTCTAACAACACTGAAGTAATTAAAATTGTATTTAAAATTTTTAAGGTACGTTTAAACAAAATTTTAAATATAAAGCAGTTAAAAATAGATTGTCTGCGGTCGATGAATGCTGAAGTAGAAAGAAAAAAATCATTTGGTGAACTTATTACAGAAGATTTCCAGAAGTCTTATGCACATGTTGTTATCGAACTGGATTTCATCAATAAGAACCTAAAAAATATGTTAACTGACGTTCAACAGTATTGTCAAGAGGTAAATTTAATTAGTTATTATTCTGTTTACATTTAAAGCCAATAGGTAAAACACGAAACAGCTTTCTTACTATTCTTAAAATACTTTAAACTGGCAAACGTTCAGAATTATAGAATGTGAAAAAAATTACAAGAACAGTAAAGGGTAGAACAGCAGAACAGTAAAAAAAAAAAAAAAAAATTTGATCAATCAATATGTGATTAGGTAGATCTTAAGAATTGATATTAATATTAAAATCAACCCTTGACTTGCTTAGTTATCAATACTAATTCTGAAGCCTCATTACTTCTTACAAGATTGTTTAAATGAGCTTAATACCAGTCACACTGGTCAGAATTAACAGATAATGATACATTCAGCTTTAGAGATCTATTGATATGTACGTCTAATAATGTAAGACGCTTCCTCATAGATTGTAGAGCGAAATAACAATTTCTATTCAGATATAAAATGGGGTTTGAATTTGTTCTGAAAGTATAACTGTGACCCTAACTAATTGAAATCATCTTAAGTTTACTTGACATACTTAAAATATTTAAAATTCTGTTATTATTGGTTTATTAATCAAGGTTTTCTGTTAAATTTTTATTCTTTTAACTAAGCTTGCATGCCCTCTTAAATTATTCATTGTTTATTTTAACGTTTACTTCTTGTAAATACAGTACTTTACCAACTTTGGTACATAAGAATGTTCATAATTTAAAAATTGAATACCCAGACTATCTTTAAAAACAAAAATTTATTTCAAAAAATAAATATATGGTGGGCAAAATATTTATAATATAAATTTTTGTAGGATGGTTAAATTTTTATTTTCAGTCTTTTCTAACCTTTGTGATAAACCTTTTGGTTCCAGGAATAGACTAAATGGCTCAAGTGTTACAGTAAAAGAAAGATTTATAGGCCTAAATATCTGTATTGTAGTTTGAAAAAAAACCAAGATACTCTAAATTAGAAGTTAATTAATTTAATTTAATTAACATTTGTTTTGCAGTATTTGGTTTCTTCAGCAATCTCCCTACTTCCCAATGAATCAATAGATAGTTATTTATGCAACTAGATAGGGCAGTAAGGTTGTTCTTTACATGAATTTTAAACTATTTTTTCTTTGTAAAGATGTTTTAAAATAAAAATTAACGCTAGATTTCAAAATGCATGAAGTACCTAGCTATATTAGTATGCAAAAACAAAATCCTGTATGTACTTGCGTTTAAATTTATCTATATTATATCAGTAAAGCAAAATAGCAAGGAAGTCACAGCTAAAAATAAGCCCTGCTTAATATTTAAACTGGAAATCATCAGTTCTGTAATTGTGATATTCCTTTTTCAAATGACAGTTTCACGAAGTTGGATTTTATACATGCTGTTTATTACATCAACTAGTTTCTGTTAACTAAGGTCACATTATGTAATACATTTTTTATTGCTAAATTTATTTTAATTTGTATATAGACAGTTTTTATGTTTTCTCTGTTACATCCCCTACAAAGACATGTGTGGATGTACACTTTTGCTTTTTCTGTGTGATTTCACCAATGTTTATTTCTATATATTTTTAATTTTATTTTTTTTTATATGATTTTTGTTAATTTAAAAAACATTATGTTGAAGCACATTTGAAAAGTGACAATAATGAGTCTAATGATATTTTAGAGTTTTATATGAATGTTATTTAATTTTATACAGGTATTAATTAATTTCCAATTTTTAAATAAGCAGTTTCATTGATTAGTATTTAATAAGTTTGCAACAAATTAATAAATAATTAATGACAATATCCTCTTATTGAAAGTATAAAAATATACTTTCCTCTTCAAAAAGGTGAAAACTTCACCAAAATAATGACAAAACATCCAGTATCTTTGTAGTTTTCTAGTTTTGGTATATAACACGATGGGATGTCTATCCAAGAAGTAAACATATCTTCTTTTATTATAGCTACAGATCCTTGATACCCTCCAAATTTCCCTGTTCTCTGTTGATATACTTAATCTCAAAAGAATTTCCACTGCAAGAATGGTCATAAAACCTTCGGGTGCGATTACAATGCTATCTATAGATATTTTTTTCTCAGTTGTTTCAAGTTTTGATTTTAATGATAATCTGAATTTACTAGGTAATGAAGAAAAGTGTGTGGGAGCTAGGTAGAAAAAATACAAAGAGTAAATATCAGTTATGTTCACAAAACTTAGATTAACTGATGACTGATAATATTTTATAGTCATTTAGTCCCTTCCAAGGAAAATAAAATGACCAAGAATATCATGATAATAAAAGATTGATGGATAAATATGTATGAAAATGTGGCAGTACAACCTCCAATTTTTCCCTTTTTTATTTTATTAAAAGATGCATTTAGTTTCATATATTGTTATAGATTAATCCGAGGATTAATGTAGCTGCAATATTAACACCAGTGCATTTGAAAGAACAGAGTATGATCGATGCTCGGGATATGGTTGCTCGCAATAGCACTACTACTAAAGATCCTAAAGTTATAGAACTTATTACAGATCTGATGTCACTTATGTTACAGGTTAAGGTAAGCATTTTTTATTAATTTTAATTTGATCGTAAGGC
The DNA here is from genome assembly GCF_047948215.1 of Lycorma delicatula. NCBI lineage: Eukaryota > Metazoa > Arthropoda > Insecta > Hemiptera > Fulgoridae > Lycorma > Lycorma delicatula. Next base: position 147,297,500 of record NC_134456.1, on the reverse strand, counting down.
ATATTTTAGAAATAATAGAGATTGCACTTCAACTTGATGTATTTTTAGTAGATTTGAGCTGTTTGATATATTTATATATTGTGGCTCACTGAGCTCAGTTTTTCCTTGTAAATCTTTTTCTAGTTTTTATTAAAAACCTTAAGATCTTTTCCTACTGTTTTTAGTATCTACTTCGTAGAGTTTAATCGTCAGTTTTGTTTGATATCTTTGCATTCTTAAACAAAATGATTCAGTGCTCATTGGCTTAACTTGATTGTAGATCGTATATTTATTACGCTAATAACTGGAATATCTGTCTGCCTTTTGTAAAAATGTATTTGTTATTTATGAAAAAAAATATTTTTCATGATACTTGTTAATGCTTTTTTTTCTTCCTGCTCTCATTAATTTTTGAGGCTTGGTACTTTTTTTACCTGGTCCAAAGAAGTTAAACTAAATGTTGGTGTACATTTAAAGTAAGAACTCATTCAAATGTCATTCATTTAGCAGTCAAGTTTTAACTGTCACAGACAATGTAATAAACCTTTTGCATTTGATTTCCTGCCTGCATCTTACATCATGCTATATTATCCAAGAAACTGTACTGTGGAACATTATTATTCATGAACTAGTCATAGCACAGTATATCTGAGGATGAAGCTTAATAACTCATTTCAAGATTACAGTATAAACAAATTTAGCGTGGTTTTATTTCATTCTATCGCTTTTTCTAATAACCGGTTGATTTAATTTCAGTACTGAAATATTTCTTCAAAAAACTAAAGAAAAACGTAACGGAAATACTTTTTGGCTTTATAATTATATGAAATGCAACAAAACAATTCTACTGATATGCTCTATTAACACTATAAAAAGAAAAAAAATACTTTATTTAAATAAATTAAAATTATATAACTTGTTTGTTCTTTTTTTTAGTACTAAATACGAGGCTTGAACAAAAACACTCAAAATTTTTTAATTTCCCAGGCTGTGAAAGTCCAATTGTCACAATTCTTTTTGTATTTATACTTTTGTTCCTAACATTTGTTTACATTGGTATTGGATGCTTAGTTTGTTGCTGGCTGTCAAAAAGATTACTCATGTTTTGGTATGGTCATTAATTTTTAACTTGTGGAAATAACAGGACAAAGAATTTGCATTAAATTTTGCTTTAAGAGTAGAATAAGGTGCAGCACTGCATTGGAAATGTTGAATGTTGCTTTTTGTGATTCTATAAATAAAACAAGCGTTAACATGTGGTACAAATGTTTCCAAGAGGGCCAGCTGCAAAGACGAAAGATGGATGTCCCAGCGCATCAATGGACAATTGCTGAATCATTATCAGAGAGCCGATAATGATTACTACCTGAAAGTTTTACATTGTTTGCATGAAGCAGTGTGAAGAAAACACTTGTATTTATGGCAAACAAATCATGGCAATTGCTAATGCTAATGCAATCATGCTAATGCACCTGCTCACACTTTACTTTATGAAGTTTTGGCCAAAAACATTATGATGCCTTGGCCACCATATTCACCAGACATGGCCCCTGTGGCTTCTTCGTCTTAGCCAAGTTGAAAAGAACAATGAAAAATAACATTTTACCAACATTGAAGAGATAAAAGACAAATCGCTGAAGGAGCTAAACACCATACCAGAGCCATTTCAAAGATTGGAAAAAGCACTGGCACAAATGTATTATATCTGAAAACAAGTACTTTGAAGGTTACAAATCAATATTAATAAGTAAAAAATTTTTAAGAAAAACTAAAATTCTGTGTATTTTTTTTAAACCTTGCATACTGTTGTACAATTTTTTTATTTTAATTGTTTCTGTTATTACTCCAAATTAGAACTGGTATTGTACATTAACTTAATAACAAAATTTTATTATGTGCGTACTATTATTTTTAAAGTGTCTGCTCTGTTTTCTATTTGTTCTCATATCCATAGTTTTTGGTCCTGACATCTGATAGAAAATAGAGATTCCACTGTGTTTTGTTTCAATACAGTTTATTAATTATCAATTTAAAAATGACTGTTCTACTAAGTGTCTCAGAAATAAAGTGTGAATTAGGATCATTTTAAATTATAAAAAATCTAAAAACCAACTTTAGATAATTATCTGTAACTTCACAGTTAATTCACTAATTGTCAAATTAGTTTGTTTTAATGTAAAGTTAAAACTTGCTAGCTAGCATAATCTGTTATTTAATTTAACAAAAATTAAATGAAAATATAAATTATTCAGCGCATTTTAAGAGTTAATAATAAATAACAAGACAGTGTTGCATGTGTTAAAATTTTTTTCAAACATTAATGTAGGTACTAGAGTTAGTGATGATTTTAAATGAACACACCAGTGCAATGTAATGACAGGGGATCGTCAGTTGAGCAATGGCTACTATGCAGGAGAAAGCAATGTGCATACTATGATTTCATAAAAGCTGATCTGTTATTACTGTTTAGAGTATGGCCTTGATCATCCTTTTAAAATTATATTAAACATTGGTATCAACTGTTTAAGGATACAGAATTCTAGTACAAAAATGGGCTAGCTGAATCTGCCATCTCCCAGGAAGTTACGGTTCCAGTAAGAGAAACTTTTCAGAAAAGCCCAGGTAAATTGATTTGTGTGAATTTAGAACTGGGAATACCACAGTTGACAGTTGTGAAGGTTCTACACAAGTACCTAAAACTTAAAAAAAAGCGGTTTGTTCATGCAGTTAACCTTCATAGTTGTCAGATTTCGGGTAGCTAGTTAGTACCCTCGTGCCATCTGACAAAAAACACAATGCGACAGCTTGAAAATTAACATTTGGTATGTGTTAAGTGCTTATGAAGTAATCGGGTCATTCTTCTTCCCTGAGGCAACAGATAACTAACACTAGTTATCTACAAGTGTTGCAGGAGTATGCAGTATTCACAAACTGAACATTGGCAACCAATGTTTACTACCAAGATGGCACACCACCACACTGGACTTTACACATTACTTTCTATTTAAACATCTTCCTCAAGGTTAGATTGTGATGGATCATTTCCGTGGCCACCTCAATCCTCATAGAAGTTGATTATACTTTCTACCATTTATTTTGTTTGAAAAAACTGTCATTGTTCACCTTCAAACTTTTGTAATTCTCATTCACACTTTTGGTCAACTTTACAGTGAGATTCATTGTAATGTTTCTGCAAACAGCAAAAATGTCACCCCATTTTCTTTCATACCAGTTGATAAAGAATTAAAATCGCTACAAAACAACTCTTGGAAAAGTTGTGATACAAACATAGGTTGTAGTATATATACTTTATCTGGAATCCTTCACACATATCTGGGTCAGATGTCGGATACCACTAAGAATAAAGCAATTCTCACACCAGTGCAGTTAAGACAGTGACTGAAGTGAGTAATATATAATGAATTATTAGTTGATTTGGTATACTTACTTTTGGAAATGTAGCGGGAATAATAATTAAAATTATATAAGTTATATAGTCTCAGACTGGGTTTGAATAGCTTAATGATAGAAGGAAAAAAGATTTGTTAGGTAATCAATATCCCTATAACTTCCAGTTATATTGGGTTGTAATCTTGACAAGATGAAGGTTGTTTGTCATTATCCAGTGCATCATTCTCTTGTTCTTTTAGGCAGACTGTCTGCTTAAGCATTTAGTTCTTTAATTTTTAAATTCACTGTCTGTCAGATCTTTGCTAATCTTTAGTTTATATTAATTATGTAGCAGTAATAAAAATATAATAATTGTTACTATTATTGTTAACAAAAATAAAAATTCTCTTTAACAGTATAAGATGTACGAGGGTTACCTCGTTGAAATATAATGCTACTTGTCTTCAAAACAGATGTACTAAAAGTCACAAGTACAGACTAGCATGTTACCAAACCCTGTTGATTGCAAAATAGTTATATGTTCTCAAATAATAGTTTTTACTTTTTTTTTACTGATAAAATAAATATGTTAAAAGTATATTGTTTCTGACAAGGTTTTTGTTTGAAGTTTTTTGTTAAAAGATAATTATGATAATCTGGAAATTTGAATAATTGAATACCTGTTAAAGAAATTTTTACTGTATTTGAAATCTGCCAGTGAATTGCAACATTTTGATGTATATTAAAAGTAGGAATATTCTTAGTCCCAGATTAATTTTCTTTTTTTATTAATATTATTTCTTCTTTATTTTCAGAGTTTGTCAGAATCAGATAGAAATGCATATGAAGTTGAAGTTTTGAGCACATCAATGAAAGAAATAAGAGATAAATTGAGTCCTGCTAATCAACGAGTTTTTGAAAATTGTGTTGAAGTTCATATGAGACATATTCAAGCCGGATTAGGAGGACATGTTGGGCCGGTTAGCTCGTTCATGGCACAGAGAGCTGCAGTCTAACACATGACTGATTTGTAAGCAGTTGTCTTATACAGTATATTAAATGTTGATATGTCAATAATTATTTATATATTATATGTTAATTAAATAATTAAGTTACATGTTGTGTAATACCTTGTAAATAAATTGTTACCTGATTTTTTTTTTTTAATTGTTCCGTCTAATGAAGTTTTGTGTTACTTTTTCCTTATCTTTTAAATATGGTTAAAATTTTATGCTCTGCATATAAATAATTATGTAAATTAATTATCTTTTGTAGGACTTCTATCTGCTGTTTTAAAACTTATTGATTATGAATTATATTTCAGTTATTTTTTTAAGGTTTTTCCCCAGAGTAGTTAGTGAGATAAATGTTTTTTTATGTTATTTAAACAGTCCCTATGTGAAATTTGTAGGGTTGACAGTCAATTACATTTCAGTGTGGGCTTGGCATGTTAATGTACAAAGCACACCACTCAGCTTGGTGAATAAATGGAAAAATCATTAAATTCCTTCTTATCCCAGCGAAGCTTTGCTCCTTTGCTCTTGAGAAATGTTATGCTGTTTCCAACTTATAGCATGCCTTATTTCAGATCACCTGTGACTGTATTATGATAAAAGAGACAATGTGATTTTTAACCTTACCATGAAATTCATTAAACTGTTTTTAATTTGCCTGCAATTTCAAAAAATATGATATCTTTTCAAAATATCACCTGTACTTCTGGTTTTTTTTATACAGAAGTTATGAAATGTTAAAAAGTGAAAATAAGATAAGAAAGTATAAATGTTTTTCATTTGTGTGTGATTTGTATTGGCAACTATTTTTCTTACTATTCTGTAGAACAAAAATCGTAAAATTTGGGATGATAATTTATTTAAATGGGCATTGATGCAGTTAAAATTTGATGTGGTCTCAAAGAAGTTGAGAGATAGAATGGGTTCAGCAGTATTAGCTCAGGTCATTTGCTAGGAAAATTTACCAATGCTGTTATAATTTTTTTTTATCTTTAATTAATTTTCAAACCTGCTTTTGTAATTTACAAGGCATATTCATAAAGTAAAAAATTAACTTGTGAGAAAAGAAAAGGTTTTTACTTAGTTTTAGTTTACTACATATCTTCTTCACTTTTCCATATAATTTCCATTCAGTTCTAAGCACTTTTCGTTACATTATACCAGTTTCTTTAACCCCTCTGCATAGAAGTTTGCTGCCTGGGAATTAAACCAGTTCATAATGACAGTTTTGAGTTCCTTGTCGTTTTCAAACCATTATCCACCTAGCCACTTTTTCAAATGCAAGAAGAGGAAGTAGTTGCTCAGTGCAACGTCAGGACTATGTGGTGGGTGGTCAAAAAGTTTGCAACAAAAATCTTGAATCTTCTTGGTTAAAGCAGCAGTACAAGGATGCGCATTGTCATGAAGGAGGATTACGCTGGAAGACATTTCCCAAGTCATCGATTTTGGATCGCACGTCTCAGTTTGGTGAGAGTTTCGCAGTACACGTCAGCTGTAACTGTTGATCCATGTTCCACAAAATCAACCAAAATGACACCCTTTTCATCCCAAAAAAACGGTTGCCAACATTTTTTGATTCTAGTTTGGAGATTGCTTAAACTTTTTCGGTTTTGTGGAACTTGAATGGCACCACTGTATTGACTGTTATTTTGACTGTACATCGATGTAGGATATCCATGTCTATTAACCCGTAACAGTATGGGAAAATAAATCATCTACATGTTGTCTGTCAATAGCAGTCCAAAAATGCTTATCCACTGCACATTTTTTTGCTCTTTGTGTCGGTGAGCATTTTCAGTAACCACCTTGCAGACAATTTGTGATATCCAAGCTTTTCTGTGACAATTGTGTATATAGAGGAGATGTGACCAACATGCAAAAATTCATTAGCCAGAGCACTAATCGTCAGTTGCCGATCACATCGCAGTTTTCAGTTCACTTGTTCAGTGATTTCGTTGGTCTGAATACTGGGCTTGCCACTCCGCTCTTCGTCATGCACATTTGTGCACCCATTTTTAGTCTCAACACCTTATTATCTAACCTTTCTTTCACTCATTACTGTAGGTCCATACACTAGGCACAACTCCTGATGAATTTCAGCAGCTGAAGATCCTTTTGCACATAAAAATCTAATCACAGCACGCACTTCACAGCTGGTAGGAGAAATGATTGTCGCGGACATTGCAATCTGCATTCTCTAACAGGCAAACAACTACTAAGTAAAAACAACTGCAGTGGCTTCGTAAATAGCCAATAGATGGCCCTGCGTGCTTGAAACTGTGTTCAGACCCACTCATACTTAAATATATGCCATTGGTCCTTACTTTATGAATACGCCTCGTAATTTAACCTTTGATTATAAGTTCAAACATCTAACTGTATTGCTAATAGCTTCTGATAGATCAATTCTTAAGTATCTCAGCATTTCTTTGAAAACAAGCAACATATACAAAAGTTTGTATACAAATAATCTTTATAACTGAATCAACCTGCCATATTAGTTGGCCTGCCATATTAGTTTTCACCTTTGAAACACTATATCTCTCGAACATTTGCATATCTTAAAATGGATATTTTCTATGAAAAATTGGAAAAAAATTAGGAATTTCATTTTTTGTTTAAATAAATTTGGCTGTTTTATAGGAAGCAGTAATAACTACTGGTTTCACATTTTCATCCGACAAAACGAAATGTGTAGTCTTTTCTTGGCTACTAAACCCTTCTATTCCGCAAGTTTTTCTGAACAGAGAGCTTATTGCTATCTCTTCTTACATCAAGTTTCTAGGTTTGTTTTTTGATAGCTGTCTTACTTGGGTCAAACATATAAAGGAATTCAAGACAATATGTTCCAAACTTTTAGATATGATGCGGGTCCTTAGTAACACTAATTGGAGAGCCATGTGTCATGTGTGATACATTTTTATTATTCCCTTGTTCGTTCCTGTTTAGATTATGGTTGTGTCCCCTACTCTTCAGCTCGTCAAACCATACTTAAAATTCTGGATGGTGTACATGCTTTTCTTCGCCTTGCCACAGGTGCATTTCGGTCAAGCCCTGTCGCAAGCTTACCTATTTGTTATCCTATTTTGCTCGTCTCAAAGGACAGCCAAATCACACGGCTTTTGATTCAGTTCTTAGAAATCCTAATTTAGGAAAGTATGAGGACTGTCCACGTTGTACTGCACCTGTAGGTATCCGTACCCGACGTCTGCTGCAGCATATAAATGTTGACACTCCGTCATTCTTTCCATCATATCCGTGCTCATATACTCGGTGGAGAATAAACCTTGTAAATTTTACTTTTGACCTTACAGCATACAATAAACAATCAACACTACCTACTGTCTTCCAGCAAATTTTTCAGTGTGTTCTCTCCAAGATGAACCCAGACACGGTGATATACACTGATGGATCAAAACAAAACGATACTGTTGGTTGTGCTTTTGTTGTCAATGAAAGAACTTATATGTTTGGTCTACCCGGTATTACGAGTGTTTTCACTGCTGAACTACACGCTCTAAATATCATTAACCCTAAATATAGAAACATTCTTATTTGCAGTGACTCATGTAGTGCTCTCCAGGCATTAGAAAACTTTTATTCCAAACATCTTATCGTCATTGAAATTTACAACGCAATCTCAACACAGAAGTAAGTTTTTGTTGGGTCCCTAGCCACGTAGGAATTCCAGGTAATGAACAAGCAGATATGCTGCCAAAGAAGCATGTATTCAATCTCCTTTCACCACCCTAGTTAGTTACTACCTTTGATTTTATTAATAGTGTAAAAGAATCACTGAAAGCGAGGTGGCAAAGTGACTGGACGATTACCGTTGATATTAAACTCTGGCAGATTAATGATTCTGTGTTGCCATGGAACTCCTTGTGCAGAAAAATTCGACATGAAGAAGAAGTTCTCTGCCAATTGCAGATAGGACATACGAGGGTCACACACAAGTACCTATGTCAGGAGGACATGCACGCGATGCAACTGCCACATACTCATAGACTGCATATGTTATGCGGTGTTGTGTCGTAAATTTAATCTTCCCAGAAACATCTGTGGTGTCTTGTACAATGATAATGAAATTTTGAAGTGGATGTTTCTGATTTTGCGTAGTACTAGGTTACCGTAAAAAATTTAATATTGTCGTGTATATTTTTTATGCTAGAAGAGTTTTTAATAATTTTTTCCCTTACTTTCAATTTTGATTTTTTTTGGTTCTGTCTTTAATTTTATTATCCGAGTAGGGAGCCTTTTGCACTCACTATCGGAATTAGTTTCTAATTTTATAGTTTCCTTTTTCTATTACTTTAGCTTTTGTATTTTAAAGACTCCATCTGTGATATTAGTTTTGAGTTTTATTTCACTTTTTTAACTTTCGTTTTTAACTTTGTTATAATTTATATTATTTTAAGCCTTATTTATTTTTATTATTTTTGTGTTATTTTACCTTTTTATTAAAAACATTCCGGGCGATGATAACACAGGCGTTTTTCGAATCTTTAAAAACATTCAGATTGGTTTTTGTCATTTTTATACTACATTTTAATGATCATTGATTAACTAATAGTAAGACAAAATCAGTTTTACTTTAGGAAACAAATTGTGAATCCTTTATGATGTTACAGAAATCAGTTTATTTTGTATTTATATATTTTTTTTTATTATTGACCCTCCAAATCTAATTAAATTAATAATAATCCCGGAAACATAATGGTAAAATAAGCTTTTATTACTTATCTCACTTAGAGTAGTACATACAAAGGTACCCTTATCAATACACATACATATTGTACACTATGTTTATGCATAAAATCAATAAAATATACTGTTGTATAATTAAGAATAGTCTAGTCACTTTAATTAAAATTATGAAGGTTGCATTCAGACATTCCATTATGCTGTTAGTGTTGAGGTGATACCAATTTAACCATTTCACTAAGTAATTAATTCTTTTGCATGTAATGGTTTTGTTAAAAATGTTAGGTTTGGTAGATGATTTTAAAATTATTAATTACTTTAGTGTTATATATTTATATTTATACATTATATATTCACATAAAGTATTGGATTACTATGTAATTTACTATAAGACAGTAATTAAAAGGATAAATTTACTAATTTACCCCTTAAAGAAATCACTGCATTGAAGAAGGAATTCCTGAAATTTCATACATTTTTAATATATTGTTTATCTTGAAATGGACAGTAAATAATAATTCTTATTTTTCCAGCAGTTATGGTATAAAAGAGAAAGAATGATAATTGTGCCAAAAATTACCTCCCCAGTTTCTTGGTTTTTTGTGTTTGGGCGGAGAGATTGTTAAGAGATACAAGAAAAGGGTTCCTCTTAATAAAACTGAAAATTCGTTTTTGCTATATCTTAAAATGCAATGTATTACTTTTGTCAATTATGCATACAAATGGGTGAGTTGGCCATTCTGCTATTAATTTCACAGTTGAAAGTTTAACCAGGTCGTTACTTTTGAATTCTGCCTCATTCATTAATTATTAATAGTAAATGTATTACATTTTTATCATTGCTGCAAACTTACAGTTATTTTGTACCTTTTGAAATTAACTTAGATCTACTGGAAGTTTGTTAGTATGGTAAACAATTAGCACATTTATTAGAATTTATAAATTTAAAAATAAATTAATGAATTATCAAATAGAGTTTAGAAATGATGACCTGATTAACATGTTACTACTACTAAGCAGTTCTTTCCCACACATTCAAGTTTATGTGTAGTAACTACCTGCATTTTCTCACAATCTCAATTTCTTTTCTCCCAGCCCAAATTTTTTTTTACATATATGATTCTTTTTTTTATATTTAAATAATGTTCATGTTAAGTTTGAAAGAAATGTTAAAAATTATTGTATTAGAATAAATGTGCAGTCAAACTGTTTTAGTTATGTACAAAAAGAATTATGCTGCTTCAGTAAGCACTCTGTCTATTTCTAAATCATAATGTAATAATACTAATTTTCAGAAAATCTTGGTTTTGTTTGAATATTGTCTATTTTTATATTAGTGCTTCATGAAATATTTTGAAATAATACTATTTAGGCCAAAAAGATCTTACGCTGGATGAAATAAAGTCAAAGATTATATACATTGAACCATACCATCTTACAAAAAAGTTTTGTAAGATGAGAACCCAACTTTTGTTGATTTAGAAATCAACTCGTTGAGTGCAAAACTTACCCTGGAGCAGACATTGATAGCGACCATAATTTGGTGATAATGAGATGTAGATTGGGGTTTAAAAACCTGAAGAAAAGGTGTCAGATGAATCGGTGGAATTTAGAGAAGCTTGAGGAAGAGGAGGTAAAGAAGATTTTTGAGGAGGACATCGCAAGAGGTCTGAGTAAAAAAGATAAGGTAGAAAATGTAGAAGAAGAATGGGAGAATGTTAAAAAGGAAATTCTTAAATCAGCAGAAGCAAACTTAGGCGGAATAAAGAGAACTGGTAGAAAACCTTGGGTTTCAGACGATATATTGCAGCTGATGGATGAACGTAGAAAATATAAGAATGCTAGTGACGAAGAAAGTAAAAGGAACTATCGGCAATTAAGAAATGCTATAAACAGGAAGTGCAAACTGGCGAAAGAAGAGTGGATTAAAGAAAAGTGTTCAGAAGTGGAAAGAGAAATGAACATTGGTAAAATAGACGGAGCATACAGGAAAGTTAAGGAAAATTTTGGGGTACATAAATTAAAATCTAATAATGTGTTAAATAAAGATGGTACACCAATATATAATACGAAAGGTAAAGTTGATAGATGGGTGGAATATATTGAAGAGTTATACGGAGGAAATGAATTAGAAAATGGTGTTATAGAGGAAGTTGAGGAGGATGAAATGAGAGAAACAATACTGAGATCTGAATTTAAGAGAGCATTAAAAGATTTAAATGGCAGAAAGGCTCCTGGAATAGACGGAATACCTGTAGAATTACTGTGAAGTGCAGGTGAGGAAGCGATTGATAGATTATACAAACTGGTGTGTAATATTTATGAAAAAGTGGAATTTACATCAGACTTCAAAAAAAGTGTTACAGTCATGATACAAAAGAAAGCAGGGGCAGATAAATGTGAAGAATACAGAACAAATAGTTTTAACTAGTCATGCATCAAAAATCTTAACTAGAATTCTATACAGAAGAATTGAGAGGAGAGTGGAAGAAGTGTTAGAAGATCAGTTAGGTTTCAGGAAAAGTATAGGGACAAGGGAAGCAATTTTAGGCCTCAGATTAATAGTAGAAGGAAGATTAAAGAAAAACAAACCAACATACTTGGCGTTTATAGACCTAGAAAAGGCATTCGATAACGTTGACTGGAATAAAATGTTCAGCATTTTAAAAAAGTTAGGGTTCAAATACAGAGATAGAAGAACAATTGCTAACATGTACTGAACCAAACAGCAACAGTAATAATTGAAGAACATAAGAAAGGGAGTCCGACAAGGATGTTCCCTATCTCCGTTACTTTTTAATCTTTACATGGATCTAGCAGTTAATGATGTTAAAGAACAATTTAGATTCGGAGTAACAGTACAAGGTGAAAAGATAAAGATGCTACGATTTGCTGATGATATAGTAATTCTAGCCGAGAATAAAAAGGATTTAGAAGAAACAATGAACGGCATAGATGAAGTCCTACGCAAGAAGTAGCGCATGAAAATAAACAAGAAGAAAACAAAAGTAATGAAATGTAGTAGAAATAACAAAGATGGACCACTGAATGTGAAAATAGGAGGAGAAAAGATTATGGAGGTAGAAGAATTTTGTTATTTGGGAAGTAGAATTACTAAAGATGGACGAAGCAGGAGCGATATAAAATGCCGAATAGCACAAGCGAAACGTAAGAAATATAATTTGTTTACATCAAAAATTAATTTAAATGTCAGGAAAAGATTTTTGAAAGTATATGTTTGGAGTGTCGCTTTATATGGAAGTGAAACTTGGACAGTCGGAGTATCTGAGAAGAAAAGATTAGAAACTTTTGAAATGTGGAGCTATAGGAGAGTGTTAAAAATCAGATGGGTGGATAAAGTGACAAATGAAGAGGTATTGCGACAAATAGATGAAGAAAGAAGCATTTGGAAAAATATAGTTAAAAGAAGAGACAGACTTATAGGCCACATACTAAGGCATCCTGGAATCGTCGCTTTAATATTGGAAGGACAGGTAGAAGAAAAAATTGTGTAGGCAGGCCACGTTTGGAATATGTAAAACAAATTGTTAGGGATGTAGGATGTAGAGGGTATACTGAAATGAAATGACTAGCACTAGATAGGGAATCTTTGAGAGCTGCATCAAACCAGTCAAATGACTGAAGACAAAAAAAAAACCACAAAATTCTCCTTAACTTTCCTGTATGCTCCATCTATTTTACAAATGTTCATTTCTCTTTCCATTTCTAAACACTTTTCTTTAATCCACTCTTTTTTTGCTAGTTTGCACTTCCGATTTATAGTATTTCTTAATTATCAATAATTCCTTTTACTTTCTTCATCACTAGCATTCTTATATTTTCTATGTTCATCCATCAGCTACAATATATCCTCTAATATCTGAGGTTTTCTACCAGTTCTCTTTGTTTCACCTAAGTTCACTTCTGCTGATAAGAATTTCCTTTTTAACATTCTCCCATGCTTCTTCTACATTTCCTACCTTATCATTTTTTACTCAGACCTCTTGCGATGTCCTCAAAAATCTTCTTTACCTCTTCTTCATCAAGCTTCTCTAAATTCCAGCTATTCATCTAACATCTTTTCTTCAGGTTTTTCAACTCCAATCTACATTTCATTAGCACTTAAATTATGTTCGCTATCAGTGTCTGCTCCAGGGTAAGCTTTGCAGTCAAGTTGATTTCTAAATCTTTGCTTAACCATGAATATAGTCTATCTGATACCTTGCAGTATCACCTGGCTTTTTCCATGTGTATATTCTTGTATTATGATTGGCAATTACTAAATTATACTTCATGCAAAACCCTGCCCATATTCACCCACAGTATTTCCTTCCTTGCCTTTTCCAATGCTTGCATTCCAATCTCCAACTATTATTAAATTTTCATCCCCTTTTATGTGTTTAATTGGTTTGTCAATTTCTTTATATACACAATCTACCTCATCATCATTATGGGTGCTTGTAGGCATATAGACATTAACAATCGTTGTCGATTTAGGTTTCGATTTTATCCTTATTACAATGATTCTATCTATGCATTTTGAAATACTCTACTCTCTTCCCTTTCTTCGTGTTCATTACAAAACCTACTCCTGCCTTCCCATTATTTGAAGCTGAGTTAATTATTCTAAAATCACCAAAAGTTGTTTTCCTCTTCCTACTGAACCTCGCTAATTCCTACGACATCTACATTTAATCTAACCATTTCCCTCTTTAAATCTTCTAACCTACCAACCTTTTTTAGACTTCTAAAATTTCATGCTCCTACTTGTAGAATGTTATTTCTTAATTTTCTGGTGACCCCTTCGTTAGTAGACCCCACCTGGAGATCTGAACGGGGGGGCCAGTTTACCTACAGAATATTTTACCAAGGAAGGTGCCTCCATCTTTGTTACATGAAAATGCAGAGAGTTAGTTTTTCTGTTGGAAAAAAAAAGCAGCTGTAGTTTCCCATTGCTTTCAGCTGCACAGCACTCAGAAGATTGAGTGATGTTGATATGGCCGTTTAAGTCCTCCTGACCTACACCCTTAACAACTACTGAAAGATCTGCTGCCCTCTTTCAGGAATCATCCTTAGTCTGGCTCTCAACAGATTCCTTTCCGATGTAGTTGCATCTTCGGTCCAGCTACTCTGCATCACTGAACACTCAAGCTCCCTCACCATTGGCAAGGTCTCATGATTCATAAAGGGAAACAGCAGCAATAAATTTATGAAAAACCAATCTTCAAACATGCTTAATTTAAACCATCCTTTTTTTGATGGTAATAATTAACAGGAAGAAGTGCATAATATTTTTAAAGCATATGGACGTGCTGATTTACCAACAGTCGTCAACTTAAACTGACGTGTTACTTCTACATTCATGCAAAAAAGAGCAGATAGTCTGAAACACTTTATCTAAAATTTGACTGAATTTTCAAGTTGTTTTATTTATATAAATTATAATTTTATATAATTTAAAATATTTTATATAAACCTAGTCCAGTTAAGTCAGGGTTTGTTAATTGAAGCATTGACTATATAATTAATTAAATAAAAACAAAAGTAAATAAATAAAGGTAATTTGAGACCTAAGTTATGTTTAATTGAAGGAATTGCTGCAGAAAATCATAATACAAAGTCTGACAATACACTTCCTTCATAATAAGTGTTTTCGTAACACTACTGCTGTTGATGTGGCCTCGAAAGTGTTACTTTGTTGAGTAAGGTAAGTAGTAAAATCTTACTTTATAATTTTCTCTTTGTAGCGAGTATATTATCGATAATAATTTTTTCAATTCATTCTGTTTGATATGCCACTTAAGCTATTTTCTCAGATTTTGTAAAGACTGAAAAAGAGTTTTTCGATTTGCTTTTTACATAATTCTGTATGTATAATTGAGATAAATTGATTGATAAATATTACTTGAAAATTAGGTCAGCCTTTCTGGAGTTATACAAATTCTAGATTTTCAGACACATTACTTATATTAGGGTAAGAATGCAACGGTGCATTCTTACTGGCCTATTGGGTTGTAGCTGTGAATGTCACTGGTCCCATAGTGAGTAGTTATGGGGTCAAAGTAAAAATGAGCTGTCTGTCTCTTGTCTTTCCTCACACTTTAATTTACTTTTGAATGTTTATGATTTGTATGAAACTTACCAAAAAGAGGTGACTAGGGCCTTAGTTCAGATTTTTGTCTAGCTTTATCAGACAAAACTAGTGAAATGGCTGATTCTCTTCTTTTAAAATGAAAAAAATGTACACCAGAAATAGAAGTAAAAATTACAAAATAGTTGAAAAGTACACCTTAAATAAAAAAGTAATTTGTACAATAGCCAAAAGAAACGGAATGTACTGTTATTGGGAAACTGGAAGGAGATATAAGTATTTTATTTCCTAATGAGTTGGAGCAAATATACAATATCGTTCTTTTACAACAGAGAGATATATTAATTTGTGGTTTTACGCTTTCTGTCCTTTATTATAAAAGTTGCTCTCTCTTAAACAAATGTGTTTTCATTATAAACTAGTCCCTGCATTAAACAGAATGAGAGTGTCACTTGTAGGATTGGATACCAATTTTGATGTGCTTGATATCCTGATTATTATATTCACGTCACACTGGTTAGTTTAGCATTATTCATAATTAGCCTAGCATGTGTTAATTCTTATTTTGGGAGTGACTGCATTATTTTTATGAGCTAATGTCTTGTGTTAGGTCATAATAGTTGTGATATTGTAGCATCTAACATAAGACCTTTTATTATAAAAGGACAGAAATTGCAATTTTTTAAGTACAAAGTCAGTCCGGAGAATTTCTCAGCCTGAAAAAGGCTGAACAAAATATTATTCAGAATCTTTATGTAGTTGCCTTGCAATTCTATATATTTAAACAATTGAATTTCCAACCTTCTAATAATACCTTCAGTATAATGTGATTTGTCCAACTCTGCAAAATAAGCGGTTGCCTCAGTTTTGATCTCATTTGAAGTAAGTATTCATCTAGCAGACCATCTCTTCAGATTTGGGAAGAAGTAATTGTTGGGAGCCAAATTTGGCACATGTGAAAGCACTCTGAAACATAGGTCATGGAGTTTTGCATCAACAACCCAGAACTTGTGTAGGTGCATCATCATAGTAAGAGTACTTTCTTTTTGGTTACATTCATTTAGTCTGAATAGCATACTTCATTCAGTTGGTACTGCAGTGAAGTGTAATATTCTCAGATGATGGTCCTACTAGGTAGTAGACTATTAGGTAGTCTATGAGCACCGTACCACGAGAATCCTAAAAATCATAGCCATGACTGCAGATGGAACTGTTTTCACTTTTTTTGGCCTTTTTTCAACTGTTTGGACTGCTGCTTGTTCTCTGGTGTGTAATTGTGAACCCATGTATCCCCTTGAAGAATGTTAAGTCAGATACATTTTTGGTCGACTTAACAAACACTGCACCCATTGACTGGAAAGTCTTTCATGCCATAACATAGTATAAAATGTAGTGGATACAGTCTGTCCAAATGTTTATAATGTCAGCAAGTCGCATACCATAAGTTGGCTATCAAATAATATGGCATTGTAAATTTTTGTGATAATTTCATTGGTTGTAAATATTCATCATCTTGATTGGATGTGTAACCATATTTAATTTCAGTTTTATACAATCAAAAACGAAAGGGGAGAATTCTTTAGTGGAATCTAGCTCTTTTGATTGCCATTCAGATTAAACCTTTTAAAACAATGTAATAGCTTGAACTTCAGTTTTATCCATTTTTCAAAACATGTTTGCTTTACTCAAATACCAAAAACTTCAACTAGAGGCATGTACTGAAACTTTGCACATGCCATCTAAAGGATCGTTGTACTTTACAGATTTTATACTCATACTTGCGCCATCTCTTTATCAGGCTGAGAAATGTCTGTTTGATTCTGGTATGTTCTTAATTTTTTAAAGGTAAAATCAAGTTAAATCCCTGAAGTTTAAATTTATTAGTTCAACTCATAATAGACAATAAATGGGAAAATTTTATGAGACGATGAATGTTTAGTTTGAAACATGCTTCTTAATACAAACATATCATGTATAAAAGTATTTTTTAAATTGATACAATACTCAGAATAATTTTTTTTATATTTAAACAGGTAAAACTATGTTCCTAAATATATTTACTTAAAGTTTTTATAAATCTATTAATTTAATTATGGAACATTGAAATTTTAGTTACAAAAACAGCTGGAAAATCCCTTTTTTCATTTTACACATAAAAATTTCCCAATTTTTTTATGTGCAAATGAAAAATAGGAACAAATATGGCAACTTATGACATCAATAAGTTACCGTAATTATTACAGATTATTTGAAATACATTGAAGTTTTGATGATAAAAGAAAGAAGGTTTAGTATAGTATAAACTGGAATTATGATTCTTGTATCATCCCTCAAAATTTATAGAATTGAACTGTGAAAGGTTCATCAAAATGACTAGAGATTTCCAATATGTAAGTGAAAACAATATTAATAAATCAATCTTTTTCTATTAAGTCAGATAAATATTAAATAAGCTAAATTAAAAAGGTAAACAGTTGTAGAAAAAGTTTTTATTATTTTTTTAATCATCTGTTATTTGATTTATTTAAACTTTACATTTTATATTCAAAAATATTGTATGGTTTTTGCATAGTTTACGTTTTCATCTAGCTTTTTTCACATGCTCTGAAATAACATGTGCCCTATTTGATCATAATGAACATCTTCTGGCATTGATGGGATGACCGTTTGTTACCATTGATGGTGAAGGAAAATTATCGTTACTTTTTTCTTCATTCTCAGCAATGCTTCATGATATTTTCATTTCTGCTCTGTTTATCAGTGATAATACGAGAGAATTTGACTGATTTTACTGTTATTTGCAAGTATGTATATTTTCCATAAATTTAACAGAATAGATAGCATTTATACACAAACCATCATCATTTTTTCCATGCACTCAAATTCTATAATTTCCAATACCAGTGTCATTGGAATTAACACTACCCATACTTTAATATATTCTGCTATCATTAATGGCTGAGCAATCACTGCGTTTTGAAATGGATATATGCCATTGTGATTACTGGGAACTGTCACCACTGCATTATATTTCCATCTAGCAACTGTGAAATTTGTTTTTGCAATGAACAATTAGGAAGTTTATTTTCTCTGACACTACCAGTCACAAAGTATCCTATCTCGTTCATTAAATTAAACAGATCATACGTATTCTATGCTCATTAGGATTGGTACAACATTTAACAAATTAGTACTACTTGTGTCTGAAGGCCATATTCAGATTTTTCTTTATTTGTCCTCTGTATGGAATAAATTGGTACAAATACCCATCTGAACTACACAATCACCAAAGCTTAAATCCAAATCTTATTGTTTTTTCATTCATAAACATTTTTTTATGAATGCCTACAAAATATGGTACCATTTCTTCATCTAAGAGAAAAAACACCAAATTGTTAATTACGTTCGTTGACAAACGTAGAAACTGAACATTTTATAAAACATCTATAAGAATAGAAAAATGATATGTAAAACAAAAATTTAACGATTCAAAGAAAAATAATACAAAGCGGGATTGCGAAGTTATTATTTGTAATGTAAGAGAATAACTTATCGCACGCCTAGCGCGTGTGATTCATCACTACATACGCCAAAGGTCCGTAATCGCACCATTATTTTTAAATATCTGTATTCATTATCAATTTTCAAAATAATTTTCATGAACTGATGAATAAAGATAACACTTAAATAATCAAATAAAATATAAGTACTTTTTCGTTTTATGCCACCCAAATCAACTCAAAAATAATTATTATGTTGAAAAAAAAACAATTTTTAGTCGAAAAAAGTAAAATGTTTTTTCAATATTTTTGGTTCTATATCAAGAAAATATTATTTTTTGTATATTCCTATGACCCGCAGTAAATAAACATAATATAGTATCAAATGATAATTGCGTTACTTGTAAGAAAGTATTGCGTTAACCAATTTCTGATCGACAAGTTCGTTTTTTGCATAGCCACCTATCACGTTCATTAAAATGCAACGTCAGATTTATATTTATTTATTTTATAAATATAATTTAACTTAACATATCCTCGCCAACTTTTTATTAATTAACACAGTAGTGTTAATTAATCAAGTATTTAGTTAATAAAGACATTACTGTTAATTAGTCGAGGTTAGCGAGCGTAGGTGGTTAAGTTTTATTAATTTATATCTATACTTATAAGCAATAATACTTAAAAAATTTTGAGTTGATTTTGGCAAGAATTTTTGGATGGCATAAAACAAATAAGTACCGAAATATAATTTTTAACAAGCACATTACGATCAGTGTTTACCTAATACAAAACGGGTTACACGATCTCCGAAAATACAGTAAGTTGATATGCAAATAAACTAAAATTTTTTTGTAAATACAACACCCAAGAAATTAAAGGCAAATTGTACAGAGTCCAAAAAATTTTGTAAAAATTAAAAAGAAAAAATGTTTACGAAAAGGTTCGTTTATGCACCATTGGTGGTTAATCGGCTAAATAAAGGAATGAACAAAAAAAAAAAATTAATTAAACAAAAGGATCAAATTGAGACCCTACATTTTTTTGCTAATTATGTTATTTGAATATAACAAACAGTAACCTAACGAACAAATTTTGTTTTATAAAACTTGAAAAAATTAAAACAAAAAACTTACTTTAATTTTCAGTTGCCTATTACAATCCTAAAATATTTATTTCCAGTCTTTTTTTAATAATTATCCTATAATAAACATATTGAAAGTTAAAATAGATTTATTTAATAAGATTAGAATAATTTATTTATTTTAATGATTCCAAGTTTTACAAAACAAGATATTTGTCAAGTTAATTTTTATCTTAAAAAAAAATAGAGTACAAACAATAAATTAAAAGTTTTTTTTTCCAAATTCTAATAAATATTATTATAAATACTATATAATAAAATAAAAAAAATCACCTGCAGTAGTATATACTTGTGCAAGAAAAAAGTAGATGTTGAAAAAATATGATTGTAAGTATATAAAAACACCCTGAACCATTCAAAAATCTTTATAGACTTTACCTAAAAATTAGAAGCTTCCCTTTTGGATTTAAAGTAGGGAACACCATCTAAAAAGCCTAACTGACCGTCTCCCTTTATTTTTTAAGTTATAATAGGGTTATGAGAAATGAACACAGAAGTAAAGTTATTTTCAGACATAACTATACCAGTAATACTAAGCCACAGACTCAAACAAAATGAGTAAAACTGTTATGGTCCAAATCTAGAATGCTCATAACTAAAATTTATTTTAATTAACAATGATGGAATAGAGAAATAATTTTTTCCCCTGTAAGTAAGCAGTAGTTGGCTGTTCATCTTGTTACCTTGGTCTGTACTATAAATTTTCAGAACTCACTCCACAAGTGTTCAGAGTTAACTAAATAAGTACTTGAGAAAAGAATATGTCTCCTAACAATTTTGTTATACGGTACCCACTATTTATTTAATAAAAGCTACACATTTTTTCTCATTTAGCTGTAAAAAATATTTTACTATTAGTCACTGGTGAAAGATTATGGTAATCCTTTTATAGGAAATATGTATATCTATATTTATTAATTCAATGAATTTTGAAGAAATATCCTAGACATGCACCTTTAGTTGAGCATGTCAACCAATCTACATCTGATAATTTCTTTACAAGAAATAATATTGCAATATATTAACAAATCTTTGTTTAGAGCTGATGGCTAGCTTCAAAAGCAAATGTTTTGTAATAAAACTTGTATTTATTGTTTGCCATACAATGGCAAACAACAAATATCCATGTGCTGACAGAACATGTCTGAAAATTAAAATAAGTGATCTTACTAGCATTTTGAGGTCAACTTCTACCAATACCTTTGTCTTTATCAGTACGTTTGTCTTTGTCTATCAAAGAGTTTAATGTTTAAGATTTTTTTAAATTTGAAAATTTTTAGCATTTCAGCTGAAATACATTAATTTAAAAACAATTCTTTTTTATAAAAATATATGCTGTTTGCTGCATCTTACAAAACACACGTCCTCTGAATATTTTTTAGAAATGTTTTGTTAAAGTAAAAAGAGGACATTTAAGTAACTAATTTAGTGTATTTGAAAGAAAATTCAGATGAATATTATAGCATATGAAATGTTTGGTTGTAATTTACTGCATTAGTATTATTATTTTTAGAACATAAAAAGCAAATATATGTATTGGCATGTAAGCTAACATAATTAATTGCTTTTAAAATGTGATTTTATATTTAAAATAATTACTATTTTGAGTCCTGCATAATCTTGTTTATATGGTACTTTTTAAATAATTTTTACGAGCCATTTTTTTTAACATTATATTTTAATAAAAACTTCTTTTTAGTAGTAGAACTGTCATAATAATTATTTATTTATAGTCAAGAGCCATTAAATTAAGATAAAAAATCATTCTTTATCAAATTAATAAATAACCAATACATAATTTTTTATTATGATTTTTTTCCTCATTAGCTGTAGAAAATATTTTATTAGTCACATTTATATTTTAATATATGTTAATTCTATAAATTTTGAAGAAATATGCTTGACATGCACCTTTTTGCTTTTTTGATTTAAATAAGTATGATTTAAAATACATTTTATTGCTTCTAAGAAAAAATATACTTAATACCATAAGAAAAATTAGATTTCAAAAATAATGAGTGTATATGATTATTGGCAATGTAATTAACATATTTGTTGTATTGCTCAGTTTGAAAGGGTTATTTAGATTTCTAAACTTTGAACCTGATTCTAGAAGTCTTCAATTTTAGTAATCTAAGATTCATTGTATTACAATAGTAGTAATTTACTTTATATGTAGAATGAATCAATCAAGGGTTTAATTAACGATTGAAGATCAGAATTATTGTGACATAGAGAACTTCTTGTATATATATATATAACTTGTTACATTTAAACATATTCTGAATAAGATTCTAATGATTTCAGTGCATTAGCAATAATTTGTGGATTTTTCCTGCTAACAGACAATTTTTCTGTCTTATTTTAGTAAATACGCCTCTGAAATTATATATTTATCAGTTTTGAAAATTATACATTTTGATAAGTTGGTCTGCTTTTAATATATATACATATATGAAACTGTAATGGATGAGGTTATGATCAAACATACAGTACAGTAACTATAATAAATGTTAATTATATAAGTAACTGCAACATAATATTTTGGTCTAAGGAAATAATTTGGTTTAATTGAAAAATAAGTAGATAAAAAATCTGGCAAAGGGTTGCGTAACTTCACTGACTTTGCCCTTGATAGATTTTTATTCTAAATATATCGTTTGGTTTTTAATGTATTACTTAAAATCTATCAAATCAAATATG
This sequence comes from Lycorma delicatula, assembly GCF_047948215.1. Lineage (NCBI taxonomy): Eukaryota > Metazoa > Arthropoda > Insecta > Hemiptera > Fulgoridae > Lycorma > Lycorma delicatula. Next base: position 147,274,976 of record NC_134456.1, on the reverse strand, counting down.
AAGTACAAAAAGAAATCAGTAGTAGAGTGCTGCTAGAGGTTGTCGTAATATTTCATTAGGTGAAAGAGGGCACCAAATATTTAATTCAAGTAAAAATTAACTCATTGAATGACTTCCTTGTATATTAATTAAATTTCACACTTTAATATAAGATCTGTTTAATGATTTTAGAAGACTAATGAAATGTGAAATCAGATAATGCCATACCAACTTATCTGTAGGGGTGCAGATTGAGTTTTTCCTGTTTTCACATGAATTGTTACCATCCACTATAATAATTTCAGTTATAAAGGTTTAACATTTACACTTCCTCAGTGATAAAATATAAAACTCTTATTAACCTTATGACCTTGTTAATTTTTAATGACTTAAAAAAAGAAGAGATTCTCAATTTGACCAGATTATTTTTTTTATTTTTGTAAAGTAGTTTCAGGCTGTAATGTATGTTTTCACCAAACTGATTTTTGTGAATATCTTTTGTAGAGGAAATTGCTCTTTGGTGGTCTTTTAAGTTTTTTCTGTGTAACTTATTATTATTATTAATATTATATTTTATGATCGCAAAGGATCACTTTAGTTCATTATCTAAGTCTCTTTGAAGCGAATGTTTGGACTTTATGGACCTTCCAGTACTTTTTCATAAGTTCCAATCTTTGTGTCCTTTCTAGTGTTGAAAATGTTCGTGTTGTGCGAGTTTTTTCTTGTGTGTGTGAAATGAGTGTTTTTGTTCTTGATTTTATTGTTTAATTTCTAATCTAATCTATGGTGTCTTCTGGTGTAAGGCCAGTTTCCGTAGACCCTCTCTTATTTCTCCGATTCATCTGCATCCTGTCTTGGTGTTTTTTGAGTCGAGATTGAACTGTACTAGCTGTTTGAGAAGTCTTGAATCTTGCATCCTCATCATATAGCCAAAGAATCCTAGTTTCCTTTTACACATGGTATCAATGATGGTTTCTAACTGTTTGTACATGACATTTTTGGGCATAATCCACCACTGTCTGTCTTTCTGATACTTTTTATTAATACAGGTTCTTCCAATTCTTCTTCTGATTTTCTGGAGTCTGTCTGTCTGTCTGATTGTTTGTTTAGGTGGAAGAGTGTTTGCGCTGCATAAATGGCTTCTGGTATTATAATTGTGTTGTAATGTCTTTGTTTTCCATTTATTGATAGGCATTTTTTATTGTAAATGTACCAGGTTAATTTTTGAGCTTTAGCTAGTTTGTTTCTTCTTATTTGGATTCGAGGTTTTTTCATTTAGGTTGTTTGTTATTATTTCTTTGAGGTATTTAAATTGGGTTACTATTTTGATTTTATTACCGTTAATGTTTATTCTTTTAATTGCGTTGGTTTTTGGGGCATAATTTCTTTCTTTTCAAATGATATTTTGAGGCTAATTTTATTTGCAATCCATGTAAGTTAATTGTAAAAATGACCTTTTTTTAAAAAAAGAATACATTTTCTACAGATGATTTGATAATATTTTTATTTTGTTGTTACTAAGTAACAATTCTAAGTAACAACAAAATAAAAATATTATCAAATTGTATTACATAATGATGTATAGCCTGATGTCATTCTCACATTCAGCTATTTTTCTCCAAAGATTGAAAAAGGTCTAAAAACTTTAAGCAAATAAATAATAATACATAATTCTATAATTCTGTCACCTTATGTGAACAAAATAAAGCCAATTCCTGGCATTTATGCCACTTTATCCCTGTTGCATGTCTCACTATACCTTTCATCCAGAAAATCCCGGTCAGATATGGCATTTTTTAATAATTATAAAATTTTCATTGCATGTGATCATTTAGTAGCTTCAAGCTTGTGTTAAATTAATCATCTATAAATGTGTAGTTATACACATACACACCAATTTCCTACAGTCTGGAGAGAGCTTTAACTCACTTTCATTAGCAATCTCTGTTGTCTTTTCTTGCAAAATGAAGTGTATTTAAAGGATTGTCATTATTTTAATTAAAAACCTCTCAGAAAATAATAATTTTTCAACTTTTAAAGATTTTTTTTAAGTTGGCAACTTCAGAGATTAGATGGATAACAGTTGAAAAAATTAATTTAAACTTTTTAGGCTGGTCTTAGTTTATAATCTAATTGATTATAAACAAAAAAAGATTTTATTTTATCTCATTTATTTATTAAAAACAAAAAACAGTTGAATAATTTTCAAACTAGTGAAAAGTAGCAGAAATTCAATCTTGTACAAAGGCTTAATGTTGGCATAGAAAAGTGGGCCCTGTTTTATTTTTACCTTTGGCACTTCTGTCAGAGTATTTATAATACAGTTGAAACCAGTTTACTTTTCCAATGTTTATGAAAGTTTGCACTAAGGTTTCTTGCTATTAGGTGAAACATTTTCTAACTATACAAAGAAAATGGAGAGATATACAGTACAGGAAAAGTTTTTGTCACAGACTTTTTGTTGCTAAAATACTGAACATATTGTCACCTCCCTTATTTCTAATGTCATTTATTTCTGATTGGAAAGAAAATAACTAGTTGGTTTTCTTGACATGTGTATAAAACTAAAATTTAGCCCTTCATTAGTAATAAAGTTGAACATTACTATTAACTTTATTCCCAAACTATTTTTGTTATTTAGTTGGGTATTGGGTATAATTAATTCATTAGCAAAATGAAAAAAAAAATTCTAGAATGATTTGTTTAACCAGTCAAAATTTACAAAAATTTAATCTCTACTGAAGTATCTTAAATAAAAAGTTAATTTTAGTAAACGTCTGTATTTTTGGGGCAAATAATTAAAAAATAATAATTTATTTCTATTTGGTAATAAAGGTTAAAATTTACTCTAACCTGTTAAAACCTTACATATCATGGAGACCTATGTTTAGAAAGTTTAGTATGTTAACTTTTCCTTGTGTTATGTTTTTTGCTAAAAAGAGTAATTACTTATTTGTAAAAAATTAACAATACTCACCTTTACTATATCAGACAATAAAACTATTTTTATATTGCTAAATAGAATACAAGCTTTTGAGAAAGCCCCTGTTGCTATTTTTAATAAATTACCAATCCGTAAACATTTTTCTCCATTTATTCCATTCATTTAAAATATAATCAAAAAATTTTTATGAAAATAAAAGTTTTCTGTCGAATTTTAAAAAATATGAATATTAATTAAAAAACCCCTGAATTTGTACATCGCATTTAAAGTGTACATAAATATCTCCTCAAATAATTTTCATTATATCTTGTGAATTGCGAACTACTTTGTAGTAATTTTATATATTTAGTATCTTTATTTTTTATTAGAATCATTATTTTCATTATTTCATATGTTTATATTTTAAATAATTAATATGGATTTTAATCACTTCTATTTTGTAATTAACTGTATATTTTGTGATGCTGCTTTGATCAAGGTTTTACCACGTTTCCCTTCATCCACCCAGGCAAGTGTTGGTGAAGTTCCTTTTTTCAGTAGAGTAATATACTTAATATTCCTGAAGTGATTTGTGTATAATGTATTATTATATACAGATTTATTTTCTCTTCTTGGTAATGGCACATTCTGAAGAAAGTTTTAAATCAAATTAAGGTCGGTAGGTTGTTACAGTAAAAATTTAATCAATTTAACAAAACTGTTGTTAAAAAGGATTAGGTCATAACCATCTGATAAGGATTAAAAAACTTTTACCATGCTTTTGTAAAGCTTAATTAAGAGAGAATTAATAAAATTTTGTTTGCTATGTTTTTGCTTGTGATCAGGAATGAAAATTATTTAAAACCCTTTTTACAGTAAACCAACCCAAATCAATATTAAATACAGAATTTTTAAAATTCATAATGCTTGTAGACAATCTTTTTTCTTTTTTACACTCTTCAAATCAATACTACAATGAAATAAATTTATTATTATTACAATTTTTAAACTATTAGTCTCACATATATCAGTAGAAAAGTAGTAGCCTACTTTATTGTTGTGGTAACTTCAATTATTTTATTATTATATTCTTGATGTACTTGGGTCTAATACTTTACACTTATTTTAAACTTTTCTCTTTTTACAGGTTCATGTTTGATGAGTGTGATCTCCTAATTTGCATTCATTATAAATTTTATGCATACTGTTGTATATATGTTTGTAAATATAACAAATAACTCAGGCAAGAATGAACTTGAAGAAATACATGTTTTCCAGATCATTCATTTGTTAATGATGTAATAAATAAATAAAATAATTTAAAAACTAAATGCTGATTGCAGTGCTATTAGTATGTTTTTAAAAGATTGTCTATGATATATTTAAAAATTATTGATAGTATTTTAATATTAATTAGTAAATTTCATTACTTTTAACTATTAATTTGTTTTATTACTTCTATCATAAATACCAAACTTTCTCTATAATGGATTCTACAGTACCATTAATATTCATAATATGTTACTCATAAGAAGACTCATAATTTGTTACTTCTTAAAATTAAATTTCTTTTTAAGTCTCTTACTGTAGTTTACTCCTGAAAAATTGTTCTGTCTAAAAAATAAATAAAATTAGGTTAAAGTAAAATATATAGGATTGTTAACTCATCTGGATAAGTTAACATTCCCTGCAAATATGCTGATATTTCCGAGGAGCCATTTTTTCAAACAGGTATTTAACAATAGACAGTACATTATTTTAATTCAATTTTACTTAAAATTTATAATAATTTTTATTCATGAACCATAATTTGTTTAAAATATTAATTCATAAATTTCTTCTTAGTTTTAACTATTAACTTGTTTTACAACTTCAGTTATAAATATAGTAGTACTTTCTCTGTTGAATTCTGAGTCCAAGATATTTCTTCACAATAAAGAAATTTTGTCAAAGGAGAATGATAATATGCTAAGTTTTTAAAATATTTTTCCTAAACTTTATTAAAACTATCTTTAATAATTGAAGACAGACAAAAATAATAATTATTTTTTACACTTTTAAAAAGTCATTATTGTTTTTTAAAGGACAGAAGTACTGTACAGGAATTATAAGTATGCCTCTGTAAGGTATATGTTGTAAGAGAGTGATAGATGGCGGTACTAAAACATTATTTAATAAGTAGTGATACTCATACTACCAAAATGCAAACTGCCCGCTACCATCTTAACTGCAAAATTTGTTCTTCTAATAAAATTAATTATTTGTATTTTATTGAACTACTGGCTGAACGCAACTACAATAATAAGTTTTCTCTGATAATATTATTTTTTGGATGATTAAAGATGAATTTTTAAATTTAAGTTAGCCTACATTACATTTACTAAAAAGGAAATAAATATTTTTACTAGTACATAAATAATTTTTGTACTTACTCTTATAAAAGTTATGTGGCCACAATTTCTTCACCACTGTCTTTTTCATTGCTGTACATTCAGAGTCTGTTGAACTGTCTGCCTTGCTGGTGGATATAATAAACTTACCAATTACATCTGAAAAAATTCTGTTTTTAGCCTAGTATTCTTCCTCCAGTTTTGTTACTTTTGAACAGTAATTTTTCCAGTCACTTGTTGTTACTGTTCTGATGCCCATGTTGGTTAGTTTCTTTAAATTATCTATATTTAAATCACCACAATTATTTTCTCTCAGAAATTGTTTTACTTTAGCCCAAGCCAGTTAAATTAGATTAAGTTCACGTAAATATTTAGGTAATCAATCTTACAACTTTATAACCCAAACCAGACAGATCTCAATTTTGTAAATTTTTTCTTTGGTTTGTATAACTATAGTAACTGAATGAGCTGTTACTTTCTCATAGAAATCACACTGTACTCCTTTTCCTAGCAACCAGTTACTATTCTTTATTTAAGTGAGCTTTTTGTTGGTACTTTTTCTGCCAAGATGGAATGGTATGGGGCGTTATTCATTACATTGATCAATTGATCAGGAATATTTATTAACATTTTTTCCCTCAGCCATTTCTCAAAGTTATTATACTTTATTTACCCATGATAGTCTTCCTTAGTTGTTCCAGATTTGTTACTGGTGCCAGCAACAAATCCTTCCTCACTTCTTGCATGTAATATTATTAAATCATTTTTTTCTCAGCTTTTCTCAAGATTTTCATCTTTAACAAATATGTGAAACGCAAGAAAACATTATTTACCCTTTCCACTAATAATCTTTATTTTACTTTGGCATTTCCTACATTTAAATTCCATTTCCATTTAAATCTCACCAGTCTCAACAGCGATTTTTGGCCCAAAGGAAAGTGTATTCTTTGTTTCACTATGGCAGTAACTTTGGAATGGTTGGAAAAAATTTGTTTATCAGGATAAAATTCATTTAGTCGTTTTTGACACAGGATAGGCATAAGCATTGATTTTGCCTCAAAGTCGCAATTTTTAATAACATGTCTATTTAATATCCGTTCTTCACTGTGAATTATTTTGTTTGTTTTATGATTCTCCCTGTTTGAACCATATTTGACTTGATCTAACAGTAAACACTTACTAAAACTTATTTAATCACATTTAGCAAAACATAATTTAACCAGCACAAATAACCATTTATTATTATTTCATAATTAATTCACAGACATAAACAAAAAGGAATAAAAGAAAAACATTAGGAGCATTAATAATTTGTGATAAAGAAATAAAAACAATTTTGCTGTCAGAAAGGAAAAACTTCAGGAAGCAGGTTTATGAACGATCACCACTGTTACTACATTACACAAATGATTGATTTATACTAAATCTTTCTACTAGTGAAGTACTAGTAAGCGTTGCTATGACGAGATAAGCACTAGCTACCAACATTATTTAACCACATTGTTTCATCTCACACACCACCTCCTGCCAAAGCACTCTTACCAGCCTGCATCAGTAACTAGTAATTTTTGATCATGTATATTTTAATCGATAAAAGTCCTTTTCTGTCGCATTTTCTATATTTAGTACTTGCTGTTGCAAACAGGAATCAATATTTTGGCATCTGAAATACATTAAAACAACCTAATAGCACACAAAGTTAGTTTGGAATTTAGTAACATACTTTCTGCCCAGTTTCTTCGTCTCCTTAACTATCTTCATTATTTCAGACAAAGATATGTTCAATGATATTTTTTTAGTAAATTCGGCAGCTGTTGGTGCTTTGTTATCAGGCTTTGGACATTCAATATTAAATAAATGTACTTAAGGTAATGCAGCATATTAAATTGTCTCCATTTCCTAAACAGCAATCTGATGAAATTGACACTTTCATCATCATCAGAAGTTATTTTCTGTGTAATAAGATTAGCATGCCAAAACATGAGTTTTATTTCAATTGTAACCAGGTCCCAGGTTTTGAAGAATGCAGATGGTATCTGCAGATTAAATATCATTTCAAATTGTCTCTTTCTTCAATGAAATGAGAGAGCAGTTTTCTTCTAGAAGGGACCTTAAGACATTTGATAACACTTTGGTCCATTAGTTACTGTGTTGGTGGGTAAAATACTATCTAAATTTATATAAGTCCTTGGATGTCTTCCAAGCTTATCCACCAGTAATTTTTTTTTTTTTTAATTCACTATGATATTCTTTAATTTCTTCTTCAAAGAATGGCGCTATCATCCACACAGATTTATTGTTTAAATACTTTACAAGAAACAATGTAACCCTTGAAAAACACCAGCCTATTGGTTCAAGAGTAGTTGTACATATTTTTCGGCTGTTGTAAAGAAATTTCAGCTTGTTTTTTATACAATAAATGTCTAAACTACATTAACTGGATTGTGGGAATTGTGAAGGGATAGCCAGTATTTTCATTACAGTGAACCTTTTGTTATGAAGAGCATTGTTATAGAGAGAGTTTGTTGTCATAATACGAAAATGTAGAACCATGTTAATTGGATTTAATATAATACAATGATGAATTGAAAGTTAACTAACAGAAACAGAGAAAGATATCTGTCCTTTAAGAAGAGTCAGAAAATACATATCTAGAGTAATACGTGTGAAGAAGCTTAAATGAAATATTAAAAGCCTAAAGAAAATAGTACTCCTTGCAGACAAATGAGAATTACAATAAAATCAATCTGTAAACAAACATCCAAAATCATCAGAAAAACTAAAATAAAATATGAGAAGAATCAACTTGAACAAATTGGGATTACAACATATTTAAGGAAAACTTACCAAATATCAACTACCCAACCTTTGTTTCAAGGACAAAGATGGAAAATTAGGATTTAAGAACAAAGAAAATTGAAAAATTCTAGCAAGAAAGTCATTGATTATACTTATTCTTGAGTACTTCACATGCATCATGCTGAAGGAAAAACAGATGGTTTTTAAATTGATGCTTGCAGTTGTTAATGTTTGCCCCTGAAGCGTATTGTAAACTTGTACCCTTCAGGTTAGTTAGGCACTAGAAGTATTATTTTACTGATCTCCCAGAGGATGCCTTCTCCAAATTGTATGTAAATGAATCCTCAAACAATATGGTGAATATCAGGGAAATAAAATAGCTTGGGGTGGACCAAAAGCAGAAGCTGGATTTACAATTAAATTGAAAATCTTCAAATTTGATTGACCATGTAATTATTGAGATGTGGAACATTCAAGCCCTGAATATAAAGAGAGGTGAGTAGTTCATGTAACTAATAAATACAGATTTTTTTTTTATTACTTTCTTATAGGAAATAAAAAGAAGATAAAGACGCTTAATAAATTTATAATTTAATTTTTTATTAGTACAGTATATAAATAAAAACAAGCAATTGGTCCTATAACAAAGAATTTAGTTCTAACAAAATTCTGGAACTTATACACATTCACAAATTGGAACATGCTTTGACATACTTGAATGTTATGAGATGTATTAAAGATAACAATAATATATATATAATAATTTATATATATATATATATATATATAAAACAATATGTTGTTAGTAATTCATAATCAAGCAAAAACTACCAAAGTAAATTACTAAAAATTTGTGTACATGTTCTTACAGTGTAAGTACATACTAAGAAAGGATATTTTGAAACCCGACTTTAAAGGGTTAAAATGGAATAACAGTGAAATTTAACTGTTACAGAGAAATTTAAAAAATTTCTCTGCGAAGAATAAATTTCAACAAATGAAGATATCAACTTGATTTTTTGTGTGTAATGTGTAATCATCATATGAATATCTAAAAACCAAGTTTTAGGTTTTTAAAAATTCAACCTTGAAAGAGGTAAGAATTGTATAATAATTTTGAACAATTATTGCAAATCTTCCCCATTTCTTGCTTTACTAAATGAGTTATTCAGAAGATTTGGGCTTACAAATATTCTTCAGATAACTATCTAAAATCCATTTTACAGTTTTTTGAATTATGATTTTTTTTAAGGGGTGCGACAGTGGCTGTGTTGGTGGCTCAACCAACACAGCCACTGTCACTGTTATCATACATGCAATGCAACTAGCTGCACTTGCCTCCGATTACTTGACTAAAAAACATAAAATAAAAAAGATTGACACAAGTAACCACTTAGCTTAGCAGGCAAAGCTGCAACAGTGATGCTAGTATTTTAAGGATTAAACTCAAATCCATCCCAAATTTTGACTGCATTGTAAATACTTGTCTACATAATTAAAAAAAAACTTCCAGCAACATCAGCTGACGCCAGTCAGAGTACAGCATCACTGATCACTAAAAACTGTTGCAATGGCAGCTGAAAATGTTTTAAAAGTTGTTGAATTTAATGTTTTTTAATGCAAATAAATTTAGTTTTTTAATTTCATAAGTTTTTAGTTTTAAATAGTTATTTCTACTTAAATATTTGTACCCATATCTTAAATTATATTTTTGATAATCTTTTTCGTCAAACATACAAGATACAGCTTCCCCTGCAGGTGAGTAAATGAGAGATACACATGTATAAGAGTGTCTGCTTTTGACTGTGTAAAAATGTACTTATTTAGAAGCTTTACTGCCCTTTTATCTTTTATTCTAGAAAAATGTTAAATTATACCCAATTTGTCATGTAAATCTAACAAGTGATGCTTTAAGTCACTTTTGGGTTTATTATTTTAATGTTCATGTTTGGTTGTAAATTTGATAGCTCCAGTGATTTTATAAAGAACATCGGTAAAAATTGCATGTTGTGAATTTGCATTTCTACATCACTCATCCATATATACAATTCATTATATATTTTATTTATTATTAATTTATTCAGCTTTTAATGGTTTCATAATGATTACAGATTTCATATTCTTAAATGAAAAGAAACAACTGGCTCAGGTCCAGCGCCATATTATGTATTCTTTATGTGCCTGTTAAATGTCATAACCAATAACATCTGTGGGGCACTATTTTTCAGGACCTTTACTAAAAAAATATAAGTAACCTTAAGATGTTTATATAATATTTAAACAACCCTTATAAGGAAGTTAATACAGCATACAAGTCACATAGTAATTTTTAAGAGTAACATATCTTACATCCCTTATTCACAAATAAAATTGAAATGGTTTCCTGTTGCCTTCTCTACTATGTCAAATAAACTATTATGTATCAGTATGCCAAGTCCTTCAAAATGCAAATAATATTTAACACTAGAAATTACACTTTCTCTAGTTACTATATTTTAAGGACTGGTTGTTTGATTTACATCCTTACTTTCAGAGAAAGCTACTAGGTAGCACTTCAAGTACCTTGAATGCTTTATATTCTTCATAAGGAAGAAAAAAACTGCAATGTTCCATCATTTCTCATTTTACATACCTACTCTTTGACCATATTGTAGTTAGGAACATTCTCACTATGGATGAACCTAGTTACCTATCATTACAGGCTTTCCATTCTGATCTCTTGCTGGTAAAATATGGTACTTGAATGGAACATTTTTACTTTACTTAACAAATACAGTATTCTAAGCAGAATATAGCTTTCAACTAACTTAAAAAATTTAAGTTAACTTAAATAAATTAATAATAGTGAATATTCATCTTCACTATACTGTTTTGCTCAAAAAAAAAAAATCGTAAAGATTACTTTTCTTAATGTTCTTCTGATGAAGGCTGCACCCAGTATTTTATGTTAAGTAACAAGTATTTGTTAATACTTGTAACTATGGCTACTCCTTGATATTCATTCTGCTGACTGGTTTATACTATACTGACAAATTCTGAGTTACTGATATGATCTATTCTAGTCTCTCTCACCTTGATGAAAAATTTTTAGCTATCTCCTAATAGCATTTTTCAGAAATTTGAAAAAATGTTTTAATTTTAATGAATTGCTTTTTAAAATTAAAATTTTAGTGAGTAAGAAGACAATTATGTAGTGCAGTGGTTTGGCTGGAGGGGAACCAACTGATAATGTAAATAATCACATATTTTAAAACATTTTGGTTTCTGAAGTCCTTATAGTATGAAATACAATTTTTTTTATAACAAATATGAACATCCTAAATTGAGTAATTTTTATGCATGCATTCGTATTTAATAAATTATACATTAAAATCATGATGTTATTACATAAAAATATTATATTTTTAGATTTTCATTTTATTAATTAGCGTAAAAAATGTGTTGGGCTAGGTCAAGGGCAGACAAATAGGTCAAATCCTACTTTCTTTTATTATAATACTTTATATTCTGATTGAGGACGTGATAACTTATATTGAACGAATTTTAAAAATATTTATTTAAATAATCTACTCATTTTTTAACAGAATGAAAAGCCCAACGTTCAGTTACTAACAGATATATTTTAAGAGCTCTGTACCTATTCGTGGTCGCGAAAGTTCAGTGACCTAACTTTAACAAAAATAGGCCGAGAGTTGATATGTATACATTAAACGCAAAGTTAATTGAATTTATATTTCCGATATAAATGTAGAATCTAATAATATTACTATTCATACAACTAATTAAAGAACTAAATTTTAATAAATGACAGTAATTATATTTCTACAATCATTGTTTCCAAAACATTTTTTTTTTGGTTAGGTGATGCATATAGAATTCTAGACAGAAACGGATTATTTCATGCACATAATTAACAGTTCATATCTGTAATGACTAATGCGAATACTGGAAATAAATCTTGTAAATAACATAAAATAGTAATAAGAAATTAATTAAGCAATACAACAGGAGTGCATGCCAACAGCATGTTTTGTTTACATTCTTCCGCTTACTTATCGATTCTTCTACGTTCCCATTCTACTACTCATGTCAGTGTGATATACACTCCGATAAACGGCGAGATTAATTTTAGAAAGCTCCGCTATTGGTTATATTAGTGATTTCGTTACCCACTGCATCATTCAATGCTAGGATTATCAGAAGTCTGTTAAAAAATGTTTGTAAACAAATAACTTTTTTAGTAGTCAAATTATTTAACATTTGAATTACGAATTATGCTTAAATTACATTAATAAAATAATAGTCAAAATTTTACATCTAAGGACTAATAATTCGGCCCCGTAATTACCATCCAATTTTTTGTGTAGTAATTACAGTTTTATTTTAAAAAAAAGTAATATTAAAACGTTTTAATGCTTATTCGATTTAAATGATCAGCAATTTTAAAAGTACTTGATAGTTTTTATCATTCATTTCTGAAAAGAAAATTGTTGTCTATAAATTTACCAGCAACAATTTAAAAAAAAATGAACGAGTCGTAATACTAGGTGGCGAGAAATTACTCAGAATCTTCACAAACGAAAGATCTAATTTTTTAAAACATTTCATAAAATCCGGCATTACAAAGCCCGAAAAAAGTATATGTCTAGTTAACTGGAGTGAACTTTTGGTACCCACTAAAAGTTTGTAGGAACGCTTAGCTTTACAAAGTAGTTAATATGTCTTAGTTCCCGCTTTTTTGAAGAGCCATTATTATTGATTTTTATTTGAATTAGGGTTATTGAAATGGTAATTAAATATACAGTAAAGTTAGGTTTTATATTTGATACAATCCTACTGATTCAAGCCACTTTTAACATTTTGTCAATAAAAATACGCATTCCATAAAATTTCTAATTGGAAATTGATAATGGCATTTAGAAGTTTGTAGTTAATCTAGTTTTCAACAGAAAGCGCTACTGTGCTAACCAAGGTCTCGGTTGTCGGCCGCAACTTGTAGAGTGGGGGTGAATTTGTTTTTGTCGTTTGGGATGGTGCACAGATTTTTGTTAAGAGTTTTTAAAGTACTTTATATTAATTTTAATTCATAAAATAATGGATTTATCGAAACCTTTACAAGAAGACATTAGAAAGAATCAGTTAAATTTAAAAGTTGCCATCAAGAATCATCAGGTAGGTAGTACAGCAGTTAACAAAAGTTGGTTTATTTTTAATATTTTTTTATACAGCTTTAGTAGCGCACAGGCGCAGTTTATAAACACTCTTAAGTTTACTTTATTGATGGTTTTCTTGTAACTTTTACACTGCATGACTTCATTATAAAGCTTTAATTGAAAGAATCGTGGCGAAAAGTAAATCTGTAATGAGTTTCGTAGCAAAGTCGTCTTAAGAAAAGTTACATGTACACGCAGATTGTGGCTATGCCAATACTTAAAACTGTTTGACTTTAAACTGCTAATATCGTAGTAAATGTTTTCATTCTTTGAAAAAGTTTATTGTAAAACTTTTCCCGTTACCCTATAACAATCTCGTTAAATTTTTTTCTCTTTTTAAAAATGTACTTCAGTGAACTTTTTGGTTAGAATGAATTTTTGCTTTGCTTATTTTTATGAATTACTTCATTAAAAAAAAATATATATATATTTTAATTGTTTTGAAGAATTTTTTGAATTCACGATTGTATTAAAAATAAATAAAGTTATCTATTCAGATTTTAAAGATATATTTACAGTTTGCCATAATTACATGATTTAACCTATATAGTTTGTTTTATTTATTTATGTTGCATTACCCTAAGTTTATTTACCGATTTTGTTGAGGATTTAAGACTTTTTTATTCATAGTTTTTCGTTGCAGGTTCACAACGAAAGTTGTGAAAGTTGTAGTTATTGTTATTTTACTTTTTTTATATTGGTACTTATATTCTTGAATAAGTTCTTTTATCTACGTCATCTTCTATGATAAATATTATCTCACAATTCATATTTGAAAAATTACATCCAGTTAGCGTCTGTGGATTAGCACTGTTGTCATATCACAGTGCTTGATAGCTTTGTGTAGATCATGAGTGCTTTGTGGTAGTAAGATGTTTGTTTACTCTTACGTTTGTTCATGAGCCATTTGCTAATGCTTTCGTAAAGTATTGTTTGGTATCCCTTTTATATTTTATAATTCCCATAATTTGTGAAGTGTTTGATTTTTGCTATAAACATGTTGTTAATGTTATAATTTGTAATGTAGGCCAAGGTACTGTTGCTTTTAATGTTTTGTTAGGTTATGAATTTTTACAAACTGTCCATCCAGTTCAGGCAAATAGATTATAGAATTTTGAGTTTTTTTTAATTTCGTGTAGTAAGTGATGTAGAAGATTTGCCCGTTAAAGATTTGTCAATAGCAGAATGTAACATTATATTTTTGATGCCTCAATCATATCATAACAATTCATTGCGGGTTCAAAGTGCATGTTTACAGATATTTTTCTTTGTGTAAAACCATAGAAATATTCAATAAAAACTTGATTTATTAATAGTATTTTAAGATTTCGTTGGGAAGAATATTAATACCAACACCAGATGTCGACTTTTTAAACACTCTCTTATAACAGTCAATTTAGAAGTGTTTATATGGTTCATCTATTAAAAATGATGTACTAAGACGTTGGTAGAATCAGTAATATAATGTTAGTCACTATAAATCGGAAGAATGATGGTGTATAGTTTCCAATACTACAGTGTTTCCAAACACTGCTGTTCTTATTAGCTGTTAAACAACAATTTATACACAATAGGCTTTTATTAGGCCGGAATTTTACTCTCATCTATCTTTAAGTAAAATTATTTTGCTGTATTATTTTCTCTTTAACATTCGCTGTAGATTAGAGGTTGTGAAGAACCATATAATGGAAAATAGTTGAACTGCATTATTTAATTTTACAACCTGTGTTGGAAATTTTAGATTTGTAATTTTGTACATTATACACAGTTTGCTATATTACTTTTATTTTTCAGATTAAAATATTTGTAATTTAAAATTTTGATATATAAATGTTTCTTCTAAATGAATTTAGTGATAATATATTAACAAACCCCAACTTCATTTATTTATTCTTTTTTCATTTAATCTTGATTCACCCTTTATAGGTTGTAGTAACTAAGTGATTTGTATAGGGGGGTTTTAGGTGAGTTGCTTGTAAGTGTTCTCACTCTTTGGATATTTTTATGAATAGTAATTTGTAGGTTAGGGAAAGAGATTTACCATTATCTAATTAGCACTACCATTATCTAATTAGCACTACCATTATCTATGCATGATCCTAATCATCCCAAGTAAAGTCAACTTTTCTTAGTTATGGCCCTTTTTTTGTGTAGACAACTATTTTACAGTAGTCAAAAAATACAAAATTCACTTAACACTTTTCAGCAAATGAAATACACAGAGTTGTGTCTCTTAACTCATGAGTTCATCAAACTAAGTTTGTCCACTATTCATTTAGCCCATGTTTTTGAGCTGAATACCAGAGAAATTTATTATATATTTTATAAGAATTTTTGAGTTGTTGAGATATATAGATTTGTAAAGAGTTTTATTCAAAGTTTTCCATTGCAAGTACAAAAATAAGTTATTGGCATTTTACTATAGCGCTTATATTTTTGGATAAGTTGTTTTAATTACTACATCTTCTATATAAATATTATCTCAGAATTCACATATGGAAAATAATATCTTATTTGCCTGTGTGGATTAGCACTGTTGTCATATTGCAGCATAGATACATAAGTCCTTTGTGGTATTAAGATATTTGTTTCCTCTTATGTTCTTCATTCGTAAGCCATATGCTAATACTTTCATGAAGTATTATGTAGGAATGTAATGGATATTATATAGGAATTTTTTATATAGGAGGAATTCTCAGATGAGGTATTTGATTTGTCCAAATGAATTACAGACATTACAAAATACCAATCTTTGCAATATAAAAGAATGGAAACAGTTTCAGTGGTTTTGCCACAAAGTAGAATAATTATTTTTTATAATAGAAAATATGAAAGACTAAAACAAATTGGCAAATTGTGAATAAAATAATTATTTTACAAATAGATGGGCGCCTAAAGACAGATGCTTGAGGGAAAATATAGTTCATCTTAGAATTCTGTAATTTTTTTATTTTCCATGTAAATTGTTTTTCCTTATCCTTTTAGGTATTTAGTTTTTGTGGTTATTTTCTGTAACCACTAATCACTGTTCAAAAATATCTTTATTTACACTTTCTAATTGTTTAACAAGCTGTATATAAGACTTAATTGAGAATTTTTATTGCTACAATATATTTATGTATGTTGAGAAATATAATATAATGAAAGAGAGGTGAAAACTGTCTTAGCTGTATTTAACCCCACCACTTGCTGAGTATTCAAAATTGTTTGTGGTCACAACACCAAAACATGTTGGCACTTATACTACATAAATTATTTCCAAATTAATGAAATTAATTCTTCCAAAGATAGCTTGGAGTGTATGTGTGATTGTAAATGTGTATCATCTTAAAGATATAAAGAAATCCTGTAAGTGAATAATTTTCTTAATTTAAATGTATTTGATCTACATTGTGCTTGGCTAAAATAGCTTTTTTTGTTTTACATGTTTAGATTTCATATGATTCAAACCTATGTTGTTTGCTCATGTAGTATGCAGAAAAATAAAATTTAACATATGACAACAATATGAAATTTACATATTCACAAAATCTGACAAAAGTGATATATTAAATTAACAAAGACAAGTAGAATACATTATTCAAATATATACTAAGGATCTCCTAACCTTTCTTAGGTTGGTTGTTGTTTGATAAGTACTGCCAAATACTCCATTGAGGAATGGCCCAATAATTATTCAATAAGACTTAGTGAGTTCACAAAAAGGCAAATTTGATCCTTAATAATGCAATCTGTAATAATCTAACTCATAACTGCTAATAAAAAATAATGTCTAAAATATTATAAAACTATTATATATTAATAAGTATTAATGTTTACAATTATTTAATGTATAACACACTAGTAAAAATCATACAAATGGATATACTGGCTCATAAAAATACTAATTTGAATATGAACATTAAAGATAAATGAAGCATAGTAATGACTAAAAATTAACTGGATAGATAGTTCTGCAGAAATTTTTGCTTGCAATCAACAAACTCTTGTGTAGAGTAGTTTAAAAGAGCTAATTTATAGTAAAGACAGATTAAATAATTATGTTCTTTAATTTACAATTAGAACTACTTAAGAATTTTAACAAGCTAATTTGAGGTTTTTTAAAACTTTTTTTGTAAAGATACAGCAGAGAATTCAAAGTGTTCTATAGCAACATATAATCAGCAATTTCCAAAGTGTCTTACAGACACAAACCACAAATTCACCAACATTGACTACAAACTTTGCAGTACTCTACATGTAAAAAAGGATCATATTTTAACAACATGAATATTATAAAATATTTAACCACACAAAAATATATACCATAAAACTGGTAAAAGTTTGCCAGCTACCGAGAGGTTTCCACTCAACAGACTACTGCTTAGGAGGAAAATAAAAATATCTTAAGAATGCAAGTAAAAAATTACTCTCAATATAACTTAATAAAATTTTGAGTTATGAGACCCGTGGTGTCTAAATCATCTCACCTCTTTGACCAGTTGTAACAAAGATTAAATGGTATTAAATACCTGTATTCAGAAATAATTGTACAAAATTTCATTAAAATCAGTTAAGCCAGTCTGAAAATATCAGGCAAAAAGATAATTTACAAAAAAGATAAAAAATTAGGATTTCCTTTCTGAATGATATCTGAATACATAAATAAACTGACATACTAATGTAATGGAATCATTTATAGTTTGTACAAAATGTCACTTGAATCCAGAAAGGACTAAAAAGAAAATGGCTTTTTTTGTCCTCATCCCTGTATAGAGGGATGAGACCAGATACCTTCAGAAATTATCATAGCTACCTAAGAGGCAGCATTAAACTTTTTGAAAAAATTTTCATATCCTTTGAGTAAAATTTTGAGGTACGGGACCCGTAAGGTCCATATTTCCTTATTCCCTTGACCGATTACACCAAATGGCATCAGTGTGTCATATATAGAAATGATTGTGCCAAATTTTATCCAAATGGTCCATCTAATAGCGAAAAATAAGACAGGCCAACATATGTTTGTTTGTATATATACATCCTTTAAGAATTTTTCAATGCCAAAATTTTTTTTAAATTTAGAAGCAGTTATAAACATCAAGATCTGAAAAAATTCAATTATAATCAGGTTATATTGGTTTCATGCAGAAATTACTGTGGAGTTATATATTTTAAATTTAACTATCTTTGCCTGTTGATCTTACAGTCATTGCAATGATTTATTTCATTTTAATGTAGTATTTTATATAGACCAGTATATCATTCTTTTTAAGAAGTAAAATTAAAGAGAATGTCATTACTATTAGAAATATGTATTTAAGTTCAAATACTTTAGTTCTTAACATTTTTTCTAGGCATAACAATTATAGGCAATTTATAATTAGTTATTATAATTATAGCCTTGAATTTGTCCATAACATTCAAAGACCTAACAAGTTACACATACTTAGAGATGACATATGTCTTGGTTTTCTGGGACTGCCACTCAATGGGTTTGCCCTCAATGCCTTGGTGTCCTGAGATGGCTTTTTCGAACATCAAATTGTCCTGGTTTAGTAAATATTGTAAATGTGTGAGGGTAAAACTTTTGTAGAAGAAAGATTTCGCTCTACTTTAGGGAAATTCATGCGTTGAGGGTTGACAACCTATGGCCTGTGCGCAGATGTCTGCAGACATCAAACCAAAACAAAAGCCAAATCAAGGGCAGTCACTTCACTGCTCACCAACAGTCAGTGTTATTTTGGAGTTTTAGCCTATTTCATTGCGTACATATTTAAGTTGTTATGGTGTATTGTGTGTGCATGTACAATGCCAAAACTTAAATGTCATCTCAGAGAAGAATATTCTAGAGTGGAGTTTTGTTAAAAGGAGGAGGAATGAAGAAGAGGTGTATTGTTCTTTTTGCAACAGCTGCATTTTATTAAGTCACAGCGGTAGAGCTGATTAGTTAGACCACTTAAAAACAAACAAACATAAAAGTAGCATGCACAGTGTGATTCTTCTAAGCTGATTGGCGATTTTTTGTGAAAAAGGTTTCCAAAGAAGATATAATGGTAGCTGCTGCTGAGCTTATAACAGTGTACCATGTTGTGAAACACCATCACTCTTTCAAATCAATTGATTGTTCAAATAAGTTAAATCTGACTACTTATCCTGACTCTAAGGTCGCAGCAAAACAATTTACAGTGCTCACTAAAGCTACTGCATTTATTATTAATGTGTCATTCTCTGCATTCAGTTAGTATTTGTGTTTCAGAATTATAAAAAAATTTATTTTATGAGGTTTCAACCAATGCTAGCAACCATATAGCAGAAAAAATATTTCCTCCTGTTGTTCAACACATTAAAGAAGATGATGATGTAACCATTAAAATAATAAAGATTTTATCACTGAAAGATGTCATTTTGAGGTGATAACACAAACACCAATTTTGGAGGTGCAAATCGCAAAGGGGTAAAACATTTTCCATGAACAACAAGGTAATTTGGGGAAAGGCATAGAGGGGATTGGATGTCCTGCATATTTATTGCACACACAGTTTCTTGTGCAGTTGATGTCCTTGCTGTGGATGTTGAAACAATAATTGTCAAACTCCAATGATTTCTCTATTTTTACAACCAACTGAAGAGCTTAAAAGTTTTTGTGAATTTGTTGACATACCTTACAAACCACTGCTTTTCCACACTAGAACAAGAAGGGTGTAGCTTATGCTTGCAATTGATTGCATTTTAAGTTTCTGAGAAACTTTGAAGGTGTACTTCCTCAGTCAGGAAAATCCCCTAAGATACTCCTGAATTTTTTCTCAACCACAGTGTGTGAAGCCTATCTGTGGTTTCTCCACAATCAGCTGACTTTATTTCATTGAAAAATAAAAACAGTTGAATTTTCAAATATTTCAGTTATTGAGGTTAAATCAGTCCTCAATGAAACTTTGAAGGCTCATAAAAAATGAGAAGAATCTCTTTATCAAGTTTAAAACGAAAGAAATAATTGCTGTAGGGAAAGAAAGTGATAAGAAGTTTACTGGGGAATGTAAGGATTTTTTTCGGATAGTTTATGGTTATTTGGATAAGTGGAATTAGTCCCTTCAGCTTTCATTCATCTTCGACTGGGTGATGCCAAAGGCAATCCCTGATTGGGGTCAAATAGAAAATACTCTGGCTTGTTTTACCTCAAAGAACATTTTCTTCCCAGAAAGTGAAGTTTTTGATCATTATTTTGTTTAAAGAGCACGGTTACAGTTTTACGGACCAACAGCATGACAAAGAAGAGCGTAAATGGTAGAATTTAAATTCAAATGAAAAGTGGATTAGGTGCTTTGACAGTATGGATAAGTGTCGATATTCTCACTTGTTAAAAATGTGCCAGTACTTATTTTCAATACCTGCTCACAATGCATATGTGGAGAGAGTTTTTTCAATGATATCTCAGTGGACTGATGAATGCAACGCCTTTCAAAATTTACCAATTTGTCAGAATAACTTCAACAAAACCTGTGTTGAGTTTTACATTTATGTGAAAAATAAACCACCACCTTACAAAAGCTGTGAAGTCGTCTGAGAAATACGAGTGGTACACTAGTACTCAAAGTGAATCTATTCAGCCCGCTACCGCAGCTGTAGAGACTTGTAATTCATGAATATGAATGTTGGAATGTTATTTGTCTTATTTTCTGTTATTTTGTGTCTAACTTAAAACAATATTGTAATTATTTTAATTTAGTAAGTAATAAACAATTTTTTCAAGTGTGAATTTTTTAATATTTGTGGAGAAGGGCTCTTGGAGCATCCATTTTCTTGGTGGAGAGGTTCATATCTATTAGGTAGGCCAACATACAACTGTCTCAGTTTCGCTCACCGAAAATATGGAAACCCTATGCATGCTTCATATTCTTGAGAAAATATAGGATCTCTTATATAAAGCCTGTTTAGAAGTTCCATCTTCAGTAGATGACTAGTTATTACAGACATGTAACCACATGCATGCGCACTTGCATGCAAATTATGTTATTCAAAATTAATACCATTGCACAGTTAAAACTAAATCTGAAGAGTTGATCCATTACATATTTCAGATACATTAATACTTGAAGAATATGATTCTTAAACTAATTTAATCTGTGATGATATATCTGTAAAAAGTTTTCTAATTATTTCCACCAAAAAATATAGTGATAAAAGCCATCTTCTTACT
Organism: Lycorma delicatula; assembly: GCF_047948215.1. Taxonomy (NCBI): domain Eukaryota; kingdom Metazoa; phylum Arthropoda; class Insecta; order Hemiptera; family Fulgoridae; genus Lycorma; species Lycorma delicatula. The sequence goes on along the minus strand of NC_134456.1, from coordinate 147,253,499 downwards.
TTTTGTAAATTTTGTTCCTTTTTTTTGCAAATTCTAAGTGACAAAAATCACGTCAATTTTGTGTTGAACATTTTATTTGCCTAGGCACAAGCAAATAATCAACATTATGAAGCATATCTCTGTATTATAACAAAGATGGACCACTGAATGTGAAAATAGGAGGAGAAAAGATTATGGAGGTAGAAGAATTTTGTTATTTGGGAAGTAGAATTACTAAAGATGGACGAAGGAGGAGCGATATAAAATGCCGAATAGCACAAGCGAAACGAGCCTTCAGTAAGAAATATAATTTGTTTACATCAAAAATAAATTTAAATGTCAGGAAAAGATTTTTGAAAGTATATGTTTGGAGTGTCGCTTTATATGGAAGTGAAACTTGGACAGTCGGAGTATCTGAGAAGAAAAGATTAGAAGCTTTTGAAATGTGGAGCTATAGGAGAATGTTAAAAATCAGATGGATGGATAAAGTGACAAATGAAGAGGTATTGCGACAAATAGATGAAGAAAGAAGCATTTGGAAAAATATAGTTAAAAGAAGAGACAGACTTATAGGCCACATAGTAAGGCATCCTGGAATAGTCGCTTTGATATTGGAAGGACAGGTAGAAGGAAAAAATTGTGTTGGCAGGCCAGTTTTGGAATATGTAAAACAAATTGTTAGGGATGTAGGATGTAGAGGGTATACTGAAATGAAACGACTAGCACTAGATAGGGAATCTTGGAGATCTGCATCAAACCAGTCAAATGACTGAAGACAAAAAAAAATCTCTGTATTCATTTCTCTGATTATGAAGATTTTCTCTTCATTGTACAACCATTTCAGGATCTTGTACACAAACATGTATTTTATGGAAGGATTTTTTTTGCATAAAATATAAAGGTTGAGATTTCTATTCGTTTCCCCTTTTCATAATTAGTCTCAAAAAAGTCTTTGCTTGAGAGCTACTGGATTTATGCTTGATTCATAGGTATCTCTGCAGTATGGTAATCCATGATCAATCCTGTTATGTACCAAAGAAAAGTGAAAAGCTTGCATGTGATTATTACACATATTTAGAAGCAATAAAACAGTCTTGCAATATTGCGATTTAATTTAGTTGCATGATTTTCTTAATTAATTCTTTGATCAAGTATTATCCCCAAATATTTTACACTGTTAGTTAATTAGTTTAGGGTTTGTACAATTTTTCTCATTTCTAAATCAAAATTTATACCGTTCACTTTTACTGGGCTTTAAAACAGGTGTTTCTTATGAATTACTCTTAAATTTCCATTAAATACAAATTCAATACATATTTTATATCATCCTGTTCGTCCATTACATAACAGAAAGTTGCATCAACTGCAAATTATGTTTCATGACCATGGAAATTTGCATTACTTAGATCATTTATGAAAATTAAGAAAAGTATTGCTCCCAACACTGATCCTTGGTGCATACTGTGACGTTTTCCCAGAATTTCTATATATACTATTTAAAAAAATTCTCATCCTTGGTTTTTTCTCAGTAAATAAATTTTAAACAGGTCAAAAATAATTTCACAATATTTTAGTTAAAACCATGTTATGGACAACTGTGTTAATATATGCATAAATGATTTTGATTAAACTTTTTTTTTCATTTATAAAAAAAATAGTGTAATATTTTTAAATAATATAGGGAATTGTTTATAATTTAAAATATTAATCTGTATATGTGTACTGCAGAAATCTGAAAAAGTTCCAAATGTAGAGAAAAAAATGAATATATAGTTATTTAAAAACCCATAAGCCCAAGGTAAAAAGAATGTCTTGAGAAATTCATTTATGTTTGATTTTAGAAACTCAAATTTAAAAATATATATTAGTCATTTTATATTTGAAATTATACAACAAATTCTGACAAAAAGCTGCAATGAATTTTATAAAATTTTCTTATGTTGATTGAAAAAATACTTTTTATTCAGTTACATTTGTGTGTATATATATATATATATATATATATATAGCGCTCACACACACACAAACAACATCTTCAGAAAATAACCAAACTTTATTGTTTTAATGTATTGTTAATTTTATAGATTAGTGGTTCTTGTTCCCTTCAAAGTATTTGCCTCCCCTGTTCACACACTTTTCCCAGTGGTGTTTTCACTTAGCGAAGCAGTCCTGGGATAGCATGATTTGAAATGGCCTTTGATGAATTTGCTTTAATGTCATCATTAATCTCAAAACAGCATCCTTTCATCACTAATTCTAATTTCAGAAATAAGAAAAATTGCAAGGAGCCAGGTCTGGCAAGTAGGGAGGCTAAAGGAGGACAGTCAACTGATAAATTGACAAAGCTGAGCATGCGGGCACATTGTTGTGAAGGAACCATGAGTTGTCTCATCACAACTCTTTTTGTGAATTTTTTCATGTTGCTGTTGTAAAATGCCTTGATAGTATATGCTATTCACAGTTTCACCTTGAGATAAGAATTTAAAATTCACAATTCCATTAAAATTGGAAAAACAGAGAGCATCACTTTGATAGTGGGTCAAGACTGATGTCCTTTCTTGGAGCATGGAGTTCCATTGCCAATTCATTGTGGTGATTGGACTTTTGTCTTGTTGTCATAGCTGTAAACAGAGCTTTTGTCTCCCTTTATGATCCTTTGCATGAATGTTTCATCGTTATCGGCTTGTTCAAAAAGTTGCGACAAACATCCACTGGATGTTCTTTCAGTTGTTTGGTCATCAAATGAGGAACAAACTTTGCTGCAACTCAAAGCATGTTCTGTTTTTCAGTCAAAATATTATGGCATGATCCAATTGAGATAATAACCTCTTCTGCAAGTTCTCTGATAGTCAATCGGTGATTTGCGCACACCAGATCAACAGACCACCACCATGCATTTTGGTCACCAGACCAGAATATTGATTTTCTGAACGTGGGTGTCATCAGTTGAAATCAAAGGCTTTCTTGGTCGAGGGTCATCTTCAATTAACTGATGACTACTTTTAAATTGTGAAAACCATTTGTAACATTGCGTGTGACCCAGAGCATCATCTCCGTAAGCTTAATTTAAAAGTTAAAAGGTTTCGGTGAAAGTTTTCCCCAGTTTCACACAAAATTTTACATTATACATTTGCTTTCAAAAATTGCACATTACAAAAATCGCTACCAACAGTTAAACACATTGCACTCAAATAATAGTAACACGAAAACTAAATGAGATATCAATAATCCAAGAACATGTGATTACAGAGGAGGTTATGTGGAACACAATGCTGCCAATCACATGTCACTAAATATTTCTGTTGGCACGTAATTAAAAATGTTCGGTTATTATCTGAACAGACCTCGTATATATATTTTAAAAATATCCCAAAATGGTACGGTCTCAGAAAAGAGTGTAATCTTATAGATGAGATATATTACACCTAATGCTGTTTGTTTTGGAAGACATGTAGATTATAAGAATCATTCCAATCTATCACTTACTGTTTAGCAACTAAGGTAGATCCATGCTTTGTCAAAATAATTAATTAAAAAATTGCCCTGCTTTTTCCAATGAAATTTCAGTTAAAAAAAAAGTGTTAGACTTGTGCAAAATATCTTGTACTCTAAATGACAGCTATCATATTGGCTTGTTAGTAGTATATATCTCTCATTTTTACACAGTATTTTAATTTTGTTTTCAAATAGAATGTAAATGAAACAAATATGTATTTATTTTTTGTAATTAATAAATCTTGATTTGCATGATTTTCACCAGTATTCATTAACTTAGATTTATTTTTAAAGAAGACTAAATTATGTGTTTATTCATGTTTCAGGCTTTGGTGTTGAAATTAAGAGGAAATTTTGATGTAAGTGTGTATTATATTGGTTAATGTAAGTTGGAATGTTTTCATAAATCTAGTTTATATAGCGTAATAAACCCTAAGTATTAACACTAATGCTCTAGTTATATTTAATTTCAGTTTTTTAATCATGTATGATGTAATGATATTAACATTTTAACTTTGTTTAGATCTTTTCCAGTATTTATTTCTTCATATTCTGTTGTCTAATTCTTTGGTTGTTGATAAACAGCTATTTATAAGAATGACCTTTAGTTCAACAATATCTGGAATATGTCTAATAACTAGAATAATATCTAATATATCTATTTGATAGTTCAATAAACTAAGATTATAAAAAAAAAAGGTAATTAAAAATGTTGTATAAGATTACCAAAAAAACATTGGTCAATGTTGGGTTGGGAGGAATATTACAGCGATTGTATGGTGGAAGAAAGATTAGTACAGATAGACAGAAATAAGAAGAAAAATGTTGTTGCAGTAACACATTCACTATTGCCATTTTAATTAAAAGCTGACCCTTCATGCCTGTGAATTTTATGCTCTATGAAGTTTTAGTGAAGTTTTGAATTATATTATTTAGAGATAGTTTTTTATCTGAAATAGCCAAAAATATTATAAAAAATGTCAATGTCACAGCACTTTCGACAGGGCATTACATTTAGTATTTGTTATGTTCTGTTGTTGAACTCTCTCTGGCGATCTCTTAATGTATTTATGCCTGTTAATTCATTTTTCTTTATTAATCTTTCAAACTGACAGTTTTTTTAATAAGTAAATATAGGTTTTTTTTCTAGTTTATGTAATGTGTTTCTAATTACTGGAGTTTTGGTAAATATTTTTTATTGCTAAACTTATGCTCAGATATTTAGGTGAAATATTTTTATGGAGAATACCTTGGAAAATAGATAAAAAAATTGAATTATTATCTAAAAAATAAACAGTAAATAAACAAGTATATTAAAACAAAAGTACTAAAACATAACAATATAAAGACAATTAATTAAGTGCCATGACCACAGATACTTTGTTTTTAGTAATAATAATAAAATAATTTAAAAAAAGAAACAGAATTATGACATAAGAATAAACAAACTAAAATGAGGTTTAAAAAACAGAGTTATTTGTACTTAATATTTTTCAATAAAAGATGAAAAATTGAAGGACCCATTAATCTAAATCTGAATCAGTTGCTCTTGAAGTAGAATGGGTATCTCATTTTCCATCAGCCTTAACAGAAAAAATTGTATTTATATTATAATTTATTCTCAATGATTTTCTTCTTATTGCAGTCATTGTGGACTGCGCATAATGGTATTTCAGAGAGATTGCAAATAAATATGTTTCATCTAGTCTAATATTATTTTAAATGTCCTGCAGGATAATTTTTGTATCTGTATTTTTTTTTAACTAAACTGATAAAAGACTTTTGTGAAAATCAAAATAATTAGGTGAAACATTAAAAGGCAATAAAATGAAATACAGTGTATGTAAATTTCTTTAATCTTAGTAGAAAACTATAAATATTTGTAAAATATTCTATGAACAGGAAATATTTTTTTAAAGATTATCGTTTTCTGATATTGAATTTTTTCAGATTGGGGTTTATTTATTTATTATTTAGAATATGTAATGCATCTTTAAAATTATTTTATAGTTTTCTAAGTAATTCAGAAATTAAAGTAAGAAATATTTGGGAAAAAACTGAGAAATGTTAACGAAAATTCTCCTTTGAAGGAATTATTCTATTATACTAAGAAAACAAATGTTTTTAACTCAAATCAACACCATTAATGTTGAGAAACAACTCTCACAGTATGACTAACCAAACTAATGTACAACTTCACTGCTGGAAATGGGGATAACAGAGAGGCTTGCTTTGTTGATGTTGATTATGCCTTGACACAGTCACACTTCACAGATGCACACTTACTGAATCATACAACATGATTTGACAACAGCACTGAGTGTGTTAATGGTCTGTCAGACTGAACGATTAAGAAGGTAGATGGGATAGCGTTAATAGTCTGAATCTTAGTCTTAATAATGTTACAAATTGACTTGGGAGGAGGAATAATTATATTCACAATATAAATTCAGAACTAAAGGGCTGTCAACTTGTGGTTTTCATTAACAATACACTGAAACTTATTTGATTTAGGCTAAAAAAGTATGCGTAAAACATATCTATGTGAGTAGAATTTGTTAAATTTATGAAAGTAACTGGGAAAGTACTCTTTTATCAGTTTTTTCTTGTAACTCTAAAAACAATTAGTATAGAAAAGTTAATAGAATAGAATTATGGACAGTGGTGTCTTGCATATATGCACTATGGAAATGCAGTATCCCCTATTTCTACTTGATATTATCGATAATATTTAATATAATTAGTACTTTTCTCTTTAATTCTATCTTTATACTTGTACAACATATAATCCTTAAGCTTATTGTCAGTAGCCATCCCAAAGTTTATGAAAAAGGTACAAAAATCTTTGTATGGAACTGTTCGCCTCACAGTTCTAGCGGCGTGGTGTTTGGCTGTTGTGCTCATGTGCACATAGGAAGCTGCATGTGAGGCTGTGAGGGAGAGAGAGCACTGTTGCTCCTGCAGTTCTGACCCTGGCATGCTGGTGGAAGATAATTTTTTTTTACTCTGCGTCTGTTGTGCTTAAAAACCGTGTATCATATTTTTGAATGTGTTAAAGTGTAGAATTAGAATATTATCCTGCTTCCAGCTATTCTATTTGATTATTTTTTTTTCAATTCTTTTATTTTAAAGAAAACTTTTAACCATGGACTTGAAAAGACCCAGAAAAAAAATTTCGAGTAGCACCCCCACTAATTTAAGCTACGAGCCGCCACTGATTATGGATAACAAAATTACCCACATAACATTTGCAGCATATTATATACAATTTATTCTTGGAAGGCTGTTTGATATTATTCTGAAACTTTTTTTGACAGTCTACAATGCTAATAAAGATTTACAAAAAATGTTTGACTTATTAAAGAAATAAAGATTAAATTTTCATGAGAAAATATTGCCCAAAATAATGATACAAAAATAATGCCCAAATAATCATAAAATATTTATGTAATCAACATTGAATGGTATTTTAACTTTTCACACTTTTATCTCAGATTAATTCAATCTCAAATTTATTTTCAACTTGTGCGTGACCAAATGGATTTTTCAGTGGACAGAATTATTTTTAATCTTTTAATCATGAAACTATTGCCTTATTATAATAAATAAATAAAATAACATTACATTATTTCTTGGTTTTAAAGTAGATCATATGTTTATTCCAGTTTAATAGATAGTGTTATCTTCTTGTTGATGTACATGTTTTTCTATATAGAAAAAGGTTCTGTAGACTCTGCTAAACCTTCCATGGTATTACTTGTTTCTCTTACTACTTTTGTAACATAATATGCTTTCCACAAGCGTTACATTATGATGTTACACGTATGCGTGCACATACACAGCCTATAATTATATAAATAATGATGTTTCACAGATTGTAGTAAAGAAACTAGCAATTTTATTTACAACATAATGTAATGTTTTATTTACATGAACATAAACATCTTAATCTCAAACCTACAATGTTTAAATCTTTCTTCTCCATGGCATGTTCTGCCAATGCATTGGCAGGACCATGCCATGGAGAAAAAATTGTTACATGTTTGGAGGCAAAGAGCAACATTGTTACAAGCAGTTCACAGAGCTTACTGGTATTCTATGAAACTCTTCTGTGATAGCTGCCTGTAACTTGGTCAAATTGTGTTTGCGATGTTGATACACTTTGTCTATTAAAAGACTCCAGAAGAAAAAATTCAGTGGTGTCAAGGAATGTTTTGTTCAACTGCTCTTGCACTGGTAAGGGATAGTGTGGCGGTGCTTCATCTTGCTGCCACCAGAGGTCCTTAATATTATCCCAACCCTGTAGGGGAAGACACCCAGCACGTTACTGGTTGCCACACCACCCCCTTTGTTCTGAGCCCTGAGGGGCTTGGAATGTAGCCCTGAGGCTGCCTGCTTTCATTCTGATGTCAATAGGTTATTTACCTTGGAAATGTAGCATTCCTTACACTCATTAGCCAAGATATCTATTGGTATGACTCTTGCTATAATACAGACTGCCTCCCATGAGACTGTTCTATAACCACCTATAAAGCCAGCAAGAGGAGTTGCTGGGCCTGCAGCTAAATGTCTGCATAACATCTAAAAGCCAAGTGGTTAGCCGAGACAGGTGCAGCATATAGCATAATAGCCTCATTGACACCTTTGTAAAGGATACGCATGGTATGGTAATTCAACTCCCAATCGGGATGAATGACTACAGATTCCATAAAAAGCACCAGTGGCCTTTTTTACTACATATTGTAGATGTTCCTTGAATTAAAAATTCTCATCAAGGATAACACCCAGGTACTTTTGAGCCGCAACATACCGAATGGGGAGATCAGCCATCTGAACCCGGATTTGTCAGGAAGCAGCCAATCGATCTTTAAGCAACATCATTATGGTTTTCTCTGGGCTGAAAATCATTTTATGTTGGAAACTCCACAGCTAGAGTGTCTCACAAGCATGAGCAGCTTGGAACTCTACTTCGTTACGCGAATCCCCTTCAATCAGTAGAAGTATATCATAGCATAAGCGATGACACGACAACTACATGGCAACCTCAAATGCAACATGGAATCGAATTCTATAATCCAAAGAAAGGGACCCAGAACACTGCCCTGAGGATATCCTATAGTTAGGGTCTTACGAACCTTTGAGCCACCATCACGTGGGAAAACAGTCCGATGGCTGAAATAACTTGAGAGCACTTCTAATTCATTTTGTGACCATTTACGCTTCTTCATCTAAAACAGGACAGAGGGCCACCATAAGTTATTAAATGCCTCGGATATGTCCAGAAAAATTCCCAATACATATTTGCATGAACTAGAGGAAGCCATATACATCACCTTTAGTATGGCATCTTCAGTACCCTTGCCCGGTTGGAAACCATACTGGTTTCCATTAGCAAATGATCAGTGACCAATCCAACATTAATACACAAATGTAGGACCTTCTCAAAAACCTTACCAATCACAGGAAAGAGCATTAGTGGACAGTAAGAACTACCAGTAGGATGTTTGTCGCCACCTTTGAACAATAATACCAAGTCTCCACACTTTCAACACCCCGGAAAGTGGCCAGCAAAGAGCAACCTATTATAAATTCTAATTAGAGAACCAAGAACTGCTGGAAGTGCTTGGATAAAGAACTCCACTATGATAGAATTATATGGGGCCTTGTGCCGTGCCACACTGCAGATCACCTGACGCACCTCCGCCTCAGTGATCTCAGAAGGTTGTAAGTCTGTCTCTAAAGATGCGACTTTCTGACACGTCTGACACGCTGGTGGTATGAAACCTCAGCTACCATAGTGTCATGCGAGAGCAAATCATTCAACAAAATATTAAGAACATGGTCCTTATCTATTACCCACTCTTGTGGGTCGACAAAGCTGACATGAGGACATCTTTCTTGTGCTTATGCCCAAGGGCTCTGTATACAATGCCCGAATGGTCTCTATTCGCTTGTTCCTGAACAAAGGAGCACCAGGAATTATGCTTGGTGGACCCAATGATATAAAAGTACCTATTCCTCCTTCCTCTGTAATCTGCAGTTAGGACCACACACTGATCGGGATAACCCTCTTGTTGAGCAATCCTTCTGAGTCAGTTCATAGACTGCTTTATTGTTGTAAGATTCCAAGATCACCAACCAGATATACATTCCCGGTCAGTGACTAGGAATGGCAGCTTCAGCCGCCACCACCACCACCGCAGAAGTAAAATTTTCGGCTATTATGCTACATGCTGCACCTGTCTGGGCTCACCACTTGGCTTTTTAATGTTATGCAGATATTTTTCTGCAGGCCCAGTGACTCCTCTTGCTGGCTGTTATAGGTGGTTATAGAACAGTCTTGCAGGAGGCAGTCTGTATTATAGCCGGAGTCAAACCAATAGATCATCACTCATTAGCCAATCTTGGCTAATGGGTGTAAGGAATGCTACATTTCCAAGGTAAATAACCTATTGATATCAGAACATCTAATGGCCGGCTGTCAAGGTCTTGAGAAAAAATCTCCAGTATGGACTCCAACAAAGATGAGAATTTCGGCCAGTCCACCTTTCTATTCAGGAAGCGCCCCTTAACAGGAAAGTGTCCCTTATGACCATCGCGCAGCGCATCTGTTATTTCAAAAAGTATCAATTAATGATCACTAGAACAGTCATTGACCACAGACCAGTCAAGGCTCCTGCTAGGGATGTCCCCACCACTGGTAATGTCAATATTTGTACCTGAAAAGACCCTTCGTCTGTTAACCATACTGACATAAGGCCAACTGGTCTGCAACTTTAAAGACCTCAAAATTATGCTGTGCAATGAAATTTTCAATTAAGTCACCATCATGATCAGTGATCCCACTGTGCCAGAAATGATACTTTGCATTAACATCGGCTCCAATAAGGATTGGACCATCACCCACAGTATGATGGATCCTGTCCCATCTCGCTAAATGTTCCCCAGTGGGGGTCCTTGTATTTGAAATATGAGCTAAAACTGTAAGGTTCTGTCTGGGAATGGCAAGTCTGACCACAACATGATGAGTGTCAGAAATCTGCCGTATAAAGACACTATCAAGTGACTTCCTGCATAGAATAGCAGACATACAGGTATGCCCTACACAAAACGTTTTCCAGCTATGAAAGCCTGGCAGATCACCCATAATTACATATGGGTGCTGCAGAAGTACCATATCGAGGTTCTGTCTCTCTGCAACCTCACCTAACTCAACCTGGTCTACATAAGCACCCTGGGCATTAAGTTGACCAAACCTAAGGAATTAAAGTACTGTTCAATGCCCTTATGTAACAGCCACACTCCTTACTAACAATTCATGATTCTTATGTAATCTTTTACAGTTAGCACAGGCTGGAGCTTCGGACCTATGCGAACAATCATCATGCTTGTGTCCCTGTTCACTGTGCAACAATAAAGGATAAACATCGCCTGTAAGAAGTTTCAGGTAGCTTTCTCCAGTAATGGTATCATCAAAAAAGAATTGGCCAATCAACCCAACATAAGACACACTGCCTCATATCATAACACAAGGACCTTAGTCATGAATACTGATGGTTAATTAGGGTTTTCTTTCCACCAGTCTAATCATCACATAATTGTGATGATTAATACTTTCCAAAAAATGAAATTTGACCTCATCTGTTTGAAAGTTGTGTTCCTCCAAACACCTCGATTTTTCTGCTGCATTCCCAGCCAGATGTTTGCAGACTGCTTGCACCTATCTGGATCTTTGTCATTAAGAGCGTCTATCAAGCAAGGATGGTATGACCGCAATTTTAGGTCCTTCATTATTTTCTGCAGTGTTGTGCATGAAATGTTTAGCTCTCTGGACACAGTTTTGTGATTTTAGCTTCTCAGGGACAATTCAAGGATATTTAACAACCGGGTTGTGTTATCATTATTACACGCACTGTTGGGCCTACAAAATGCCCTTTGCTTGCAAAACACTACCACTGGTGTCAGATTTCTGATTTATTCTTGCAATTGTTAACGCAGAGGGGCCATTACCTCAAAACTCAACTGGCATCCTCCATTTTACCGCCAAGTAATTGTTTGTTGCAAAATATAAACACACAATGTACATGCTTCTCCAGAGACATCCTGACATCGATAGGCGAAGACACCTTCCACCACCCCCTCCGTTCCAAGCCTTTATGGGCTTTACCAGAGGTCATCTTCGTAACCTCGGCTTCTGACATACGCCTCGAGTGACATTCCCATCAATGTACTATTAGTTAATGAACTCAAAACAAAACATCTCACCGAGTCTTAAGCAAGAGTGAAAATACCTAACTAGCAAAGGAATTGAACTACCTACCTGTAAAAGGTAAAGTGAGTTCAACACACAACACGAAACATAAAAATATTACATGGAACAATAACACCACAGTAATATTGAAACAAAACAAAAAAAGGACATGAACAACAACAAAAACATAATTTATAAAATAAAACATCAACTAAAAGAGAAATCCAAGCAGAGCTCTAGATTCCCTCAGCAATCTTTTTCTTAGCTAAGTACACTGCAAAATTCTCCACTATTGCCCATTCGGCCTGGCTCCTCCAGTTTACATGGAGAACCAACGCCGACCCGATAAGATCAAGCTGACAGATGGTCTCCGAACACATTAACTTGTACTTCGAGCACTCATAAAGAACATGATAGGTGTTGTCCAATTGTCTACATCTGAGGGCACATCCCAGAATCTACCAGGCCGAATTTCTGGAATCTGTCCCTAAAAAGCATCATGGTGGGAAAGAAATTGCATCATATATTTATTAGGGTGCACCCAAGAGGCGTCCCACAAACCAACAATATTTGGTGAGAGATCATAGTATAACGCCCACTATCTGTCTCATCCTATCTGGCCTGCCACAACGCATTGCTATGTTGTTCAATTTCTCAAACTTTATCTGAAGTCAACTCGCTGGACTTCTTAGAAACACACCACTGCTGCTTCTTAGACGCAATCAAGTTTCTTGGTTTCACGTCTGTAATCACCAAGACTGCCTCCTGTGAAATAGTACGGTTACCACCCGCTACTTTAACAATGTTAGGTAGGCATTGAGCCCTTAATAATATGTTTCGATAACTTTATGCTATATGCGATGCGAGGCATCGCATATATCATAATAGCCTCGCACACGCCTTTATACAGGATGCTTATAGTCTTAAAGTTAAGACCCCAATCATAATTGACCACGTGTCGAATACCGAAGAAGACATTGCAGGCCCTCTCCACGATGTATTGAAGGTGCTTCTTAAATTGCAGTTTCTCATCAAGAAACACTCTGAGGTACTTTTGAATTTGAACATACTTTATATGCTGGCCTGCCATCGAAACACAGATACGCTGCCAAACGGCCTTTGAGGAGCATCATCATGGTTTTTCTCGGGCTAAACGTCATCTTGTGTTGATGACCCCACAACTCAACCATCCTGCAAGCCCAAGTGGCTCGGAGTTCAACCTCCCTCCACAAGCTTCCTTCGACCAGCAGGAGCCCATCGTCAGCATAAGCCACAATGCAACACCTGCTGGGAAACCTCATCCGTAGAGAGAATCAAACCCCACCACCTACAATAATGAACCCAACATGCTGCCCTGGGGACATTCCTTAGACAGTGCTTGCCAACCTTATGGCCACTCTCAGTTGTCTCCATAGACAACTGAGCTGCCATTCTGTATGGCATACACTTAACGGTTCCAGAGTCCAGTGACCATTATTCCACACTCACAGGCTACATAATGTTGCCGTCTCAAAATCTTTTTGTCCACATTTGAAATGTTGCAGTCTGTGAAACATTTATAGGCCACATTTAATATAACATTTAATATAGGCCACCCCATACACAAAAATCTAAAAATTTTAATTTTTTGTCTGATGAGAATATTAAGAGGATTTAACTTCATGTACTAACTAATTGGAATGTAAAACAAATCCTGTATTTATGTAATTTTTACAAATACTGGCTAAGGATTATTGTTTTATTATCAAGAATTGTTTAGAGTTCAGTTTGTCACTTGGCTTTTGTTAAACATTAATTGCATTATTAAAACATGCTATATTAACTCAACCAAATTTTTTCTTTCCCTTAGGATCCAACTGAAATTAAACATCAATTGGCTGATATTCAGAAACATATTATCAGTTTAGGGGAAGCTCAGGTATGTTTAATTTAAATTTGATGTAATTATTATTTTAACATATTAAATTGCATTGTAAATTAATATTTTTATTTTGATCTAATTTAAATCTTGCCGATTACTATTATTTTTCATGTGGCTAGATTTCATATATATCTGTATGTGAATTTTGATATTCTCATTATCTTGGTAAGTGTTCTTATAATTAATTTTGAAGGCAGTTTATAATTATAAAGTAGGTGAGAGTGCAGACTGGATTTTTTTGTGTTTACTAAGCATCAAACATTTTGGAAAATACAGGGAGTAATTTAGTGATAGTCAGCATGTGTACAGGATATTTTTCAATTTAGTCTATTCAGTCTGTTTGTTACATTTCATAATGCTGTATAATAATATATAATTTTGCAATAAAAAATATGATTAATAAATAAGTGATGGCAGTTACTCTGCTATGGGAAGTCAGTAATATAAGCTTGCTTTTTACATTAATTGGAAGAATTCGGGACTAATGCATACTCATGGATATAACAACATGCTCATTGACTCATTCCTGTATAAAGTAGAAAAAAAACAGAAGAAAACACTAAAACAAAATAGAAATCACATTTTGTGTAAAAAAAGACACAATCATTAAAAAAAAATAATTCTTAAATTAAAAAACTGGATGCAGTATCGCTTTGAAGATAAAAAATAAAGAAAAAATGGTTTTGTGTGTCCATTGCACACAAAATGCATTCATTAAATAAACACAATGTGTAAATGAAACTATTCTTATTTCATGTCTTTCATTGAGTTAATGTCTTACAGATTCTAAAGTGCAATGATCAAACAAAAGTAATTTCATAATGACATGTAATCATATTTACTTCTATTTTACAGAAACAAGTATGGCAATACTAATAATTTAGGAATTCTTTAAGTTAAATAAGAGACTATTATTAAATATACACAATTAAACATCCTTATATTAAATAAACAGGAAAACTTCACTTTTCAACTACATCCTTAATATTTAACTTTTCTAACCCCTGACAAAATTACCACTCCCAACTTCAGCTGGAACTGCAATGCAAAATAGTAGGTAGTATTGCTAAAGAAGATTGCTAGAATAGTTAGTGATTTTTGGTGATGTGAATAAAACCTAGCAACTACTTAAGGGGATAATATTGTTTATTTGAAAAAAATAAAAACTTTGGTAAGTAAAAAGTCATTACTTTTCTCACAAAAAAAAAACAAAATCATACTCAAACAAATAAATACCAAAAAAAAAAAAAAAAAAAAAAAAAAAAAAAAAAGATACCCCGTCTGCTTATTGCGAATTGGTTTGTGTATTGCAGACCACTGTTAGTTGCTTTATGTTATCTGTGCAGGTGAGTTGTTGACATGAATTTCATTCGTCTGGTTGAAAGTATTAAAACTGAAGAAGATGTAATCAAATTTTTTCACGAACATGGTATTTTTCATAACCCACAAAAATGAATTACTGCTGTGGTATTATAATTGTATAATCATCAGCAATAGAGAGGTGGATATAAACATTCAGAATTCTTATTTATCAGTGTCAAAAATGCCATTTTGTAAAGTATTTTTTTTTTTTACATATTGCTGGTCTCAAATTGCCGACTATAAAATTTTGTGAAAAGGAACTTGAAATTAATGCATCTAGAATGGTAGATTTGGAAGAATTACAAATGTGAAGTGACAACTGATTACTTGCTGAAAAGTCCAGTTTAAATTGGTGGCCCTAGCACTACAGTAGAGATTGATTAGCGTATTTTTCTGTACAGTATATCATGTTGGCTGTCAGCTTTCTGAACAGTGGATTTTTGGCAGCTGTTGATAATAGTTTGGTGAACAATTGTCACCTATTGTTTGGCAATTTATTCTACTTGGCACAACGATAATATCAGATGAGTGGAAGGCCTACAATTGATTGCAAAACATGGTTACACCCTGAAATGGGAGCACACACACACACACACACACAGACAATAAAAAACATTTGGAGGCTGGCAAAACACCATATCAAAGTGCAGTGTGGCACAAATTGGACGATGATTGACATGTGGCATCGCTGACGTGAGGGGAGTGATTTATTTGAAGGAATACTTTAAGATTTTGTGTCCTATTGGCTTCCAGAGTAAAGGTTAGTTCTTGGTCTTTTTATTTGTTGTTAAAATTGTAAAAAGTTAATACAGACAGGTCAGATAACTGAAAAGATCTCAATTTTTATGAAATAATCTTGGTTGAAACCAAGATTAAGCAGGTTTTTTGCTAAATATGAAAAAAATTCTATGTGTACGCATGCGCATGTGTGCACATCACATATTCTTGTGATTAGGTGAACTAAAATATGTTTTTTTTTAATTTTGTTTTCAGAAAGTTCTTGTTGCAAGAGTTAAAAAAGAAATAGCAGCAAAATCATGGAATAATAATAATAATAACAATAATAATAGTAATAATAATATTAATAACAATGGTATTGAAGATGATACTTTCTCATCTTCACAGCTGAGTTTTAATGCTCATCCAGCTTTGTCATTACAATCTTCCACTGCAAAAGGTAGTACATTTTTATAGTTAGCAGAAATAAAAATATATGTAATTTTATGGTTATTGTTAAATGTATAATTTCTGTATACACTTGGCCATGTATGTATATACCTATTTTTTAGAAAACTTCACTTCACCTTGATTGGTGGTTTTCTGAAGTAGAGAAAAAAGTAATTATTTTTATAGGAAAGTATATAATTAAAAGTTTTTGAGTAAGAATTGTGATTTTAGTTTTTAGTGATCTGTCAGCACTAACCAAAATCATGTGTTCTGATATTAGCTGCTGTCAAGCATAATTTGTAAATTTATAATTCTTGTTTCATCTAGTAAGATATTTTGTTAATGTACTGCTGTGTACATCAGCTATGAAACTATATGTACAGTCAAACCTCTATATAATGAAATCAAGAATCCCAGTAAAAATTTGTAAAATAGAGGTTTTCTTTACATAGATGTAACAAGAATTTCCAGTCTAATTTTTTTTATGAATGTTTTAACTCGTTTTATGATGAATTAAAATTAAGTGTAGTTTTTTCTTAATTGCGTTACAGAAAAAAAAGTAAATGTATTTTTTATGTCATATGTTGCGTATTAATCTAATACATTATACATATTGTATAAAAAGTATGTATTTCAGGTAAGGACTTCCTTTGTACTTAGAATGGAGGTAGGCTATACTTGAAGTCTTATTACACTCAGTTGTAGGTTTACACATTGTATTTTTATTTCTAGCATATCATTTTTTCAGAACGATAAAAAATAAATACTACAACTTTTTTCAGATTGATTAAAAAAATACTAATCTTAATGCATTCTTTAGTTTTTGTTTGATATCATTAGGTAATGTTTACAGTTTCTAATTTTTAATAGAGTATTATTTTATTACTTGAAAAAGTGAGTAATTTTTTGTTGTTTTCTGTGTTTACATTAAACTACATTAAAAAAAATTTCACATTATTTAAAAACTTTAAAATACTATCTGTTACTTCATCCTTGAGCTATAGTCCAAGCCTAAATGAGGTTCTAAATGACTGTAAAACCTCATCATAGGTAGGTTTTTCTCCTCCTGTTGATCTCCGCAATTTTTGTCATCATCATTTTCTTCTACCGGTTCAGAGAACTTACTAACATTATAAAGTATGTCGTCATCCAGAAAATTAGTAATGATAACCTGTTCATCAGCAATGATGAAATATTCCAGTGTAACTTCATTACTGGCATTTCCAGTTGTTTGGAGGAAATTCCAGAGACTTTTTAACTGTACTAGTATCATCATATCATTTTCTTCATTCCATTCTGTCATGGTGGTACTGGAACCAGCTTTACAAAAACAATGCAATATTGTTTCATCGCTAACATCATTGGTCCACACTCTTGATAATTCAAAAATGTTTTCTTGGAGGTCAACAATATTAAAAGGGACAGTCTCGTTCTCTACACATTGGTTAGAATTTTTTTCAGAATTCTTTTTTTGGTAGTGTAATTTAAGATTTTTAATTATCCCTTTATCCATTGGTTGTAAAATTGATGTTAAGTTTGGTAGGAAAAATATGACTTTTACGTTATTTAATACATAATTAGTGTCTTGAGGATGTGCCGTACAATTATTAATAAAAAGTACAATTTTTCTTTTTTGTCTAGTAATCTGTTTATCGAATTTTTTTTATCCAAACTGTAAAAATGTCAGTCAACCTTGCCTATTTGTTAAATGTGTAGTTTACCTCTAGAGATTTAACTCCTCAGAAACAATGCACAGTTTTACCTTTGTCAGTTACCAACATTTTAAGTTTCTCAGTCCCTAGCATGTTTTTAGCCACTAACACCGTAATTCTTAGTTTTTTTACTTTGTTTAACACCAAAGCATGGATAATTTTTAAAATTTAACGTTTTGTTGGGAAAACATTTAAAAAATAGACCTGTCTTGTCTGCATTGAAAATAGCTTTTTCCACATATTCTAAAATCGGCTTCAACACAGTCTGCTTCCAAGTTTCACAGTCACTTGCGCTTTCTCCAGAAATTACTTTATGAATAACACCATGTCTTTTTTTAAACTTCTCTAACCACCCATTGCCGGCTTGGAATTCTTTGTGTCCTAGTGTGACTCCAAATTCCACGGCTTTTTCTTTAATTAATGTTCTGGATAACGGAAGCTTTTTTCACGCGTCATTGTCATTCATTTTAAAATGGCTTTGTTGATATAATCATCCATGCTGCCTTTTAATTTTTTCTCACTAGTTTTTTTTTTATGCTGGTCTAGTTCTTGTAGTATCACGTCCTGATTTTTTAAAATTGTTGACAATGAACTTTGTGAGATTCCAAATTTTTGTGCGATATCTTTTTTTTTAAACACTTTTGACAACTTCGTGTATAACGCTTATTTTTCCAAAACCCTAAGGCACTAACGTTTTGACATTGAATATGGCACACTAAAGAAACAGTACAGTACAGTATTGTATAATGTAACGCAATCCAAAGACAGAGACCAACTGAATTAACCTCAGGTAAAATTATTGCTGAACTGTATGTATGCACTGAACAATAGAGGGAATATGTGTTAAATGTTTTCTGAGAATTCTATTTGTTATGTCTACGTACTGTAGACCCGTCTCATTTAGATAAATGAATGAAAGTTTGCACAGTAATTTTAGTGCTCTGCATTAGTTAGTGGATTTATGGAAATTCCACTACTTTATTGTATAGGCAGACAATAACTGCAAAACATTTTAAACCTTTTGTTAGAATTTTATTGTTAATGGGGTATAAGAGAATCAGGAGTTTTTGCTTTATCAGTTCAATAAAAAGTAACCTGTCATTCTTGACTGTTGTCAAGAATACCTTGTGTTTGTATAAAAGTACAATTTAGGTATGGAAATAAAAAAAAATAACTATCTTAAACTCACAGAGATGTCCAAAATACTAAATTTAATATCATTATTTTTAATAAAACATTTCATAAAAATTATTGTATGTTACTACATATGGTAATATGCAGCATGTCACCATTTCATTATATAGAGGTATGAATACATTAAATAGGGATAAATTTATTTGTAGTTTTATTAAAATGTTACGGTTCAGTAAAAAAATGTGTAATATTGAGGTTTGTTATTTAGAGGTTCGACTGTAATTACTAAGGATGTGCATAAGCAAAAGTAATTTTAAAATAATTATTAAAAAATTTATACTGGGATCTATATAATAACAATTTTAAGTTAAAAATTAATACATTTGTGTTGAATAATACTGGCTATATACCACTTTTTGGAGGTCATCTGGTTTCCATTATAGATTTTTTTAAATTTTTTACTGATAGGCTGATGATTAATGCAAAGAAAATTGTAAAGAGAGATCCATATTAAAAAAATTATAATGTCTAATCTGCATTAGCAAAAGTTTGTCAGGAATAGTTGGAAGCTACTTACTGTTCCATAGTTGAAGACATTTTTAGGTGTCAAACTAAATACTTCAGGACTAACTCTTAAAACTGATTTGAAAATTAATTTTTTTAAGCCTTAGCTTTGTAAACACTCCTTCAAAAATTGTGTATGATTATTGTAGTATCTCTTTGCTTTACAAATGTATGAAGATCTATAAAATATAAAAATTGAGTGACATAATATTGTAGGACATGTAATAAAAGCAGTAATTATTAAATGAAAGAATGCTTTAGGATATCAATAAAAATTGGTAATTAGAGAAACATTAAAAAGTAGAATTAGGAACAGTTGACTACTATTAAGGTATTAACAACCCTTTTCTTAAAATAAAACACCTGTCGAGTTGTCTTTAGATACATATCTTGCTTAGAAAGGGATAACATCCATCAGGTTAGTTTGTCTACAAGATTTTGCCACAAACATCATATTTCTTAAGAATTCTTCATTTCATATTTTATCAGCCACCTAATTTTCATTGCCCTCCTGTAACATCAATTTTAAAGACCTATGTTTTTCTATGGTCCATGTTTCACTACTGTGGAGCTTTACGTAGTGTGTGTTTCGTTACTTGACACAGATATTTTAAGAAGGTCTTCTTTCCTATTCTTAGACCTGTATTAGAATAACTAGCGGAAGTCTTTCTAACATAAAAGCATTCTCTACTAGTGCAGTCTCCTTTTGATGTCTGTAGAATTTCAATTATCCTTTGTAATCTTACTCCCTAAATTGAAAAATTCTGTATGTCTAGTTTATTATGCTCATCTCTCTTAATATTTAATTCTTCATTGACCTTTCTACCACATTTCATTACATCTGTGTTGAATTTATTTACTTTCAAACTAAATTTCTTTCCTAATAGTAAATCTGTGCCATTCAGAATTTCTTCTAACTTATTTTTCGTTTCTGGCTAAAGGATAATGCCATCAGTAAACTCAGTAACCCAGTAACATTTTAATACTTTTTTCCTAATAGTTATTCTACTCTAAAATATCATTTTTCAGGAGTTGCTTTTTCTGTATTCTAATTTAAAAGCATTAAGAAGAGGCTACATCCTCATATTGATCCTTTCTTAATAGCATGCCTTTATTAAACTTTCTATATTTCATCCAATTTCCCTTAAATTACAAAGATTTTATTCTTTTCTAGAAGATGCTCTTTCAGACCTTCACATCTTTAATCTTTTTAAGCCTAAGATTAGTTTGAGATCCAGAATGACTCCCTTGTACACTGCTGTTGCTGAAATTAAATAGATCTTCACCTATAGTATATATAAAATCTAAAGGTGAGTCCTCCCTACAAGCTACCTCTGCTTGCCTCCTCTACCCCACTCCTATAACCTGGCATGTGAAACATGTGCTACTGGTTACCACAAAAGTAAGTCCTCACCCATGATACAAACTTGTGTATAGTATTATTTTTATTTTTATTCTACCATATTGTTTTATTCTTACTATTATTTATTTATTTATTTAAATTTGTCAGTTAATTTTATTTCATATGTTTTTTATTTTTATTTTATTCTACTGTATTATTTATTTGAATTACTATATAAATTATTTCATGAAATAATTTTATGTTTTACGATTATAAAATATAGTACAAATTAACGCTTTAATTAATTAAATGAATTTTACATTTATTACAGTATAAACTTACTATCTCTGCAGTATTCATCATTTTTTGTATAATAAATCGAATAATGATTATAATTATATTACTTTTATTCATGTTTATGTAACACTTTATTTTTTATGTATTTTTTGTACAATCTTAATATTTTTATTTTGTAGTTTGTATGCCAACAAAGCTCAAAAGAATATTTAGTTTTTTCAAATAGGAAATTAAAAAAAAAAAAATTGAACTCAAGCTATGTAAATGAGAAAAAGAATTCGGACATTCACCTCTGATAATAGAAATAAACATTTTGGCAAAAGAATATTTAGATTTAAAAACAGAAATTTCTTCACATCACAAGAACTATCACTATCTCTTTCACCTGCATTCATTATAAAAAATTGTTTGTCACTTTCAGTAATGACATATTTTTCAAAGTCCTGCTACTGGAATCTTTTGGCATGATTAACACACTTTTTCCAGTTCTTTGTGGTAACATTTTTCAAAAAAATTTCTACCAAGTCTTTTATGTCTTTTTAATGTTTTCTTGTTTGATCTCACCTCATCGTTTACGTGGGTCCAAGTGAGTTGTAATGGGTTGTGATGAAAATGATATAGTAGTAACCACACTATTTCATGGCCCATTTGCTCAACAATCTCATATTGGTTGTATTTATTTTTGTAATCTTTGACTAATGCACGAATTTCAATAATAGTTTGGATCATGAATAATCTTTTTCTTTGTCTACCAAGCTAAAATGTCTGCTTTTTGATTTACTAGACTGAAATTGTTTTGCAAGAATCAAAAGGTAGCTTGCATTGTCAGTCACTAGCACACAACCTTCTTCTTAACTTTTCCACAGATCAGTAAACTATTCCTTGAAAATAATGTCATTTATTTCGTTGTGATAATTTCTGGAATTTTTTGCTTGGAATATTTAACTTTGCCCCATCAATAAATCCGTGGCACTTTTGAAGTGGTAAATTATTAGTTGCAACCCTTTACCCATTGGCACTTGGAAACCACTCTTACATTCATAATCTTGCTAGATGAATTTTTATGCATGGTTTTGGTTGATCCACATCTCGTTGAGGTAATCAGTTTTAAGACGGGTCTTTTTCTCAGGGAATGCATTTTCATATGATAATACAATATCTGCACATTCCATTAAGAACTGCCCACCATTATTACATTTTTTGTATTTATATCCCAATTTTTTCATAATTTTCCATTTAGCTTTTATGCTTACAATAAATCCAGTTTTCTCTTGTAAAATTGCATGTCTCTCTCAAATCAATTTCTCACCATGTTTGAAAAACACCGTTACTGTACAGTGAATATATTTCTGTTTGAAACTGTCTACATTGGTTACCCAGTTTTTATTAGGCATCTTAGTAGGAGATTTAAATGAAACTGATGGTTGTTGTATATTGACTTCCTAAATTACATTGATTACAGATGCAGCAGATAAACTCTTGCAGGCTTCGGCATGTATTCTTTGCACACTGTGAAGGCTGCATGAGCAAGCAGTTACCATTGCTCCCTGGGTAGATGTAAATGTTTTGCAAATAGTTGCTTCAACTTTATTTTGCAAAAATATAGTTTGCAGAAATAAGTTTTAAAATAAATTTACCATATGACCACTTAAGTCCTATTGCAGTAAGAGTGAAGTAAGGTTTATTATGTAAGTTCAGTAGAATTGTTATCATCATGTAAAATGGGATGTGATAATGTGTATTGTTCCCTGATGCAAGACACTGATCACTTTTGAAAATGGCATTGCCATTTCACGGACTGGCTATACGAGGTGCTACCCAAAAGTTTGGGGAATTTTACCATAAAAATAAAATAGCTTACCATAACTTATAATTTCCACCGTTTCCTTCAAAGTAATCCCCTTGGGCATTGATACAGTGATCCCAGAATTTTTCCCATGATTCCTTGCATCCCTGGAAGTCTGCAGGTGTAAGTGTTTGAAACGTTCTGCGTTTCTTCCTGATTCTCCTCAATTGTGTTAAAACGACGGCCTTTCAATTGAAATTTTATTTTCGAAAAGAGAAAAAAGTCGCACGGGGCAAGGTCAGGCGAATAGGGTGGATGGGGAATCACTACTGTCTTTTTGGAAGCCAAGAAATTCCAAACGGCTAGCGATGTGTGTGCAGGCGCATTGTCATGGTGCAGAACCCAGCTGTTCTTACCCCACAGATCTGGATGTTTGCACCTAATGCTTTCACGTAACTGCTTCAAAACTTCACAATAGAACATCCCATCGACAGTTTGACCAAGAGGAACAAATTCCTTATGGATAATGCGTTTAATGTCAGAAAAAACAATCATCATGGACGTCACGTTGCTGCGAACTTGGCATGCTTTTTTTGGCCGTGGTGAACTTGGCGACTTCCAATGCGACGACTGCTGCTTAGTTTCAGGGTCACACCCGTACATCCATGTCTCATCACCAGTTATGATGTTGGTGATGAAGTTAGGGTCATCTCTTGCTGAATTTTTCAATTCACTACTGACAGATATGCGATTTTGTTTCTGGTCGCTGTTCAACAGCCTTGGTACGAATTTTGCAGCAATACATCTCATGTTCAAATTATTCGACAAGATGCGTTGCACAGACCCATATGACATTTGTACGATTTCACAAACATCATGGATTGTTTGTCTACGATCTGCAACAATAGCCTCTCACACTTTCGCGATGTTTTCCGGTGTTGTGGTTGTTGATGGTCTTCCTGAACGCTCATCGTCATCAACTGTCGTTCGTCCATCTTTGAATCGTTCGTACCACAAAAACGTTTTACTCATAGCATTGTCACCAAATGCTTCCACACGCATGCGATGGGTTTCTGCACCAGTTTTTTAAGCATGAAACAAAATTTGATGCAGGTTCTTTGCTCTTTAAAATCTGCCATTTAGAACTTCGCCAAAGCAGTAAAACACAACGTTACACAACCGCATGAAAGTCAACAATGCAGCCTCTCACCTTCACAGCTGTTGGAACAGTAATTCACAAAGAGTACTGTTAGCCACATCCAGTGGCAGCAGGTCATACCAGCAATAGTTCACGCGCAAATTCAAATTCCCCGAACTTTTGGGTAGCACTTCGTATAATGAATATAATTACTCTCAGAAAAAGCAATTGTGATCTACACCTTAGATGCTTTGCATATGCTATAACCATAAAATTGATTTATGATTACAATCTAGTATTAAAATTTGAAATGTGATTATAAATTTCAGTGAAGTTTTTATTTTAAACTGTTGAAAATGAATTTTTCATCAAGACTTGTTTCGTGTACTAATATATTAGTTCTGATATGGTTTCTTATGTATTTTTTTAATGTATATTTTTTTTTTTATAGGAAAAATTAAAACAGGAGTTAGTTTAATATCGGAACATGAACAAAGAGGAAAACGAAAACGAGAAGATAATGATTATGATGAAGAAGATGATAATGATGAAGACGATGATGATGATGAAGATGAAGAGATTGCGTCTTTATCACCCTCCTCTAAAAGAATTAAACCTATGTTGTCTGTGCGACGACCTTCAACACCAACATCTGCTCATGATTATCAACCTAACGAGTAATATCACCATTATTATATTAGTTTATTGTTTATTCTTTTTTCTTCTTCCTCCAGACATGTATGCAGGAAATGCACACTTTAAGCTTTATACTTTTTCTTCTCAGAGAAGAAAAAGAAAATTTTTTTTCTCAGTAAAAGTAAAAAGCAAAATTGAAAATACAACATATTCAAATATAATTTTATTTTACTTAGCTATACTGTATAGATATATAATGGAAAATGTGCTAATCAGATCAAATATTGCATGTCCAGAGTTTTGCAGATCTTTTTGTTTGATAATCTCTTACAAAAAAGCACAATTTTAGGATTGAAAAATTCAATTAGGCTGTGTGCACTTGTTTACTAACAATTAATTTGTTGTTGTGTTGTTAATTATCAGTTATTGTTGTTTATTATGATCAATATTTAGCACTGTTTAAAGTTCGTTATTTTATGCATTATGAATGTAAAATGCTAGAAAATTGTTCATGCAGCATGTTTTACCTCGTTTTATTGTTGATTTTTCTTGTTGAATTGTTGAATTCTTGTAATAACGAAGGCATTAACAGAAAAGTGGGTTTCACCATTGTTTTTCTTGTAAAATTTTAAATTGAAATCATGTGTCATAGTCCAACTTCCTATTTACAAAAATTATGTTTGATTCAATGTGGTGGATCCAAGATGAAAAAAATTAAAACTCACCATAATGCAGATTTTTTTTTTTAATTGTAGAACCCCGTTTCTTTCTGCCTCCAAATACCTCTCAGCTATGCACTATAAGGCTGTCTCCATACTTAAATATCTCCTAGGTATATATATATATATACACACACATACATACATACACAAATACACACATCACACATACATACATACGTATGAGGGCAGTCCAGAAAGTAACTTACGTTTGTGCCTAGCATGGAGATGGGTGGGGATAGAACTGCCATCTTGGTGTCAAAATGTTTCTACACTCAGTATGCATCAAGCTCTCATAGCATGTGGACTGTGATTTTTTTACTTTGTTCATTATGAATTATTGTAATGTGCACTTATATAGAAAATCCTGCAAGTTGTGAGGTTTGTTCAGTGATTAGATTTTTACTGGCAAAAAACCTCAAACCAATTGAAATTCATTAGCAACTTTGTGAGGTGTATGGAGATGGAATAATGAGTGAGGCAGTAGTGCTTTCAGTTTAAAAATGGCCGCACCAATGTTCATGATGAGGACCGCATTGGTCAGCCTGGCCTTGTGACTTATGAACTAACAATGAAAATCAACGATAAAATTTGTGAAAATTGCCGCATTACAATTACAGAACTCTCGCTTCATATTCCTCAAATTTCACGAAGTTTACTGCATGAAATTGTATCAGGGAAGTTTGGTTATCACAAGTTTTGTGCAAGATGGGTGCCAAAACTAAGGTGACAGATTTTTACAGAGAAGAAATTGAAAAGCTTGTGCATCTTTATGGTAAGTGCCTTAATTTAAATGGCGACTATATAGAAAAGTAATTTAATATTATCCCTTTCAAATGTATAAAATAACATTTATGTTTTTTATTTGGTTGGTTTTTTATTTCAAAATGTAACTTACTTTCTGGACAGCCATTGTGTATGTGTGTGTGTGTGTGCGTGCGCGCATATATTTTTTATAATTAGAAACCAACTTGAACAACCTTAGTACATAATTACAAAGTGAATGAAATGACACTTACCTTGTTTTTCTTTTATGTATTCCAATAGCACTTTCGCAGGATCCCACATCATCAGTTTTTATAAACTATTTAAAATTACATATCAAAACATGAACAATTTTTTTTAAGAAAAAATTAAAAGATTAAAATTACTATCGTATGTAGAAAACATGAATTCAATTAAATTAAATAATTACGTATATTTAAATATGATGTCAGTTAAATGGATTAAATCCACTTGATAATGTAACATTGGCTGGCCAGGTTACATGGTATAAATCTTTTAATTATTTTATTTTTAAAGTTAATTTTAATTTTTAATTCTTAATTGATGTCATATTTAAATGTATGTAATTATTTTATTTAATTGACTTCATGTTTTCTTTATGTAGTAGTAAAAATTTTAATTTTTTCTAAAAAAAAAATAATATATTGTTATGTTTTGCTATGTAATTTTATATACAACTGATGATACAGGATCCCTTGAAAGTGCTATTAGAATAAAGAAAGGAAAAATAAGGTAAGGGGCGCTATTCATCAACAACAATAATTGACTCATATTTATTTTGTACTGCTGCAGGATGGTGGAAACACACATAGGCAAATCTATCAGTTAATTGTATCTGTGTATACAGGCTAGTTAATGATTAATACATGTAAATTGTATTAGCCCCAGTTCTGCTTCATTTTATCAAAACCTCAGCTATTAGGTATAATTTTCAGGTCCGTACAAGACTATATCCTTATTTTAATTAGTAATTAATTAAAAATCATATATATATATATATATATATATATATATTTTATTTTACTTCCTTCCCATTTGCTGTTAGCTTCAGGATTTGTCAACAATAATCATTCTGTGATTGGCTTGATGTCATTGTTTGTACCATCCAGGCAGTATAAATATTTAATTTTTTCTAGTGTATAGATACAGTAGATGCAGCTTATTAAAATCACTTTTGTACGAGGGTTATTTATTTTCAAGGTCCGATCAGTCGCAAAATTAAAACCACAGTGAAAATAAAAAATGTTTAACTTGTAACAAGTACTTACATAGTTACGCTATTTCTCTACATAGTTGCCACTCTGATTTAGACATTTGTTGTAGCGTGGTACCAACTTTCCAATACTCTCGTCGTAGAATGGAGCCGCCTGTGTTTTCAGCCATGTTTCTACACTGGTCTGCAGCTCGATGTCTGTGCCAAAATGTTGTCCTCCTAGCCAGCGTTTCATGTGAGCAAAGAGGTGAAAATCGAATGGAGGTGATATCCGGGCTGTATGGTGGGTGATCAAACACTTCCCAACGAAAACGCTGCAGGAGCTTCTTTATTACAGGTGCAGTGTGCAGCCGAGCATTGTAATGGAGAAAGAAAGTACCTGATGACAACATTCCTCTCCACTTATTCTGAATTGCCCTTCGTAGACGTTGAAGATACCTTTTCACCTCTTTTTTAAACGTAATGAAAAATCAGGAAGTACTCTGAAATACAATCCTAGATCATCACAATTATAGACATCATCAGGTTTGAAGTTTTTTAAAATCTTGGGAACTCAGTTCTTACTCCAGTTGTCTGCAGCAGGTTGATCAGCCTCCAATTTTTCACCGAATGATTTCTTGTAAACAATATTGCTTCTTTCTTTCCAATGAGAGAGGCAGTCATCTTTTGGTTTGAAATCATGATCACCAAATTTTTCTGCAAATTGTTTGGCTTTTACTGTTAAGATTCCAAAACTGATGGGTGCATTTAATGTTCGTGCCTCAGTGAATTACTGTAATAAAGTGTGTTCAACATTTATCATTCTTACTATCGTGTTTCCTCTTTCTGTTCACATTCTCATTTCGGGCGACTGCAGCCTCCAGTTCTTTGCAGCTTTTAATGATACGAGAAAGTGAAGTCTGAGAAAGTCCCAGAGTGATTGCAACTTCTAGCCGACTGCATTTAGGAAGTTTATCATATTTTATTAAAACTTCTAATTTTTCATGTAAATTAAAATCCTTCTGTTTATGTGACATGGCTTCAAAATTCACAAAAATTTCAGTTCAGTATACAAAAAATAAACAAACAGACAAAATCACAAATAATTACAATAAAACAATAGTAACATAATACTAAACATTAAAAACAGTTGAAGTACACGCTAAAAGAAATCTGAAAGATGTAAACAAACATACAAATCAAACCGTATATTCAGTATACACAGTGTAGAAAGATGAAATACACTGCACTGCATGTACGTGTATTTAGTCTGCCATCTTTTACTGATGGAAGTCTGGTGCAGAGCTGCTTGTCTTTAGCCAGCTAGTGACAAGACTATGATACGATATGACTCATTTCCTTGAAGTAATCAACTTAAACATTAAATATGGATACTATAGTAAAATGAAAGCATAAATAACATAATGCAGGGCAGTGAAGATAATTAATTCATTTTTTTTTATAACAAATACACGTCACATATTAAAATGTTGATTCAATAAACTGATCTTGATTCTTTACAAAAAGATTTATACAAATTTTCTGTATTTTGGTTTGGGTATTAGAATAATAATTTAATAATCTGGCTGATTCTATTACTCAGTGATTCTAATAAGCGGCATCTACTGTATATTCTTTTGTATTTTTACTAATTTACTCCTAGCATTTTATGTAAATCTCTCTGCTCTTTCCCTTTATTTTGGTGTTTATCATTAATTTTGGTTTTATATTACTGAAAAATTTTTAAAGTAGCTTTCAAACTAGAGAGAGACCACTTAAATTACAACTAGAAATTGTTATTACAAAAAATAAAAATTTTTACTTTTTTAAAAGTTTAAAGGTTATTAAATTATTATTACTGATCAATTACCTGTTGAATAATGTAGATGAGGTAATAATATTTTGTTTATTTATTTTTTAATTTCAGCCAACTGGCTAGTTCATCCGATGACTCTCAAGAATCAGTTGCTTGTCAAGAACCTCCAACAGATGGTGTCCACAAAGAGCAGTTTATGCTGCTTTTAAGTCAGTAATTTTTTCCACTTTGTAAAAATTTTATTTTGTTTGTGTAGATGAAATTTTGCATAGAAACTAAACTATTGTATGATATTCAGTGGTGAGATGTTTATGCTATATAAAAGAGGTATATGTTTATGATAGGGTATTTTTCCTTTGGATTGATGGATAATAAAACAATTTGAGATTCATGGGGTACTTTTATACAAAAAGCACATCATTCATTGTTGATTGGTAGTAAGTTGATCAGTAGAGAATATATTTGTCAAAAGAAGTTTGAAAAAGAAAGTACTACTTCTAAAAATTTTATGTTATCCTTTCTTTAAAGGGGGAGCTTGCAAATTAAAATACCATATTTATTTGTAAATGATGCATAGCAGAATCCAGTTTCTTCAATAATATCTGTTCAATAAAAATAAAAAATAATTCTACAAAAATTAATTTTTTTCTGTATATTACATTATTACAATTTGAGATAATAAAAGAAACAAGAAAAAATCTTTTAAGTAGCACTTGTGTAGTTTTATTAAGGAGCCCCATCCTTGTAATTATATAAAAAGAACAAAATACTGCTAAACATTTTTATAAAGGGCTATCTCTGAAAGCTCAAGAGCCTCAAAGACTGTTAACACTATTACTAAAGGACAGATATACCAAGAAAAAATGTTAAAGTACTACTATTAGTGAGATATCTCAGTTATTAAGGCCTGCAAAAAATGAAAAATATAGACACATTTTTTTATCATTAAGATTCAGATATGCATCTATTGTAGCTGAGAGTAAAGAATGACAAGGAATTTCTGAAGTTTAGTAAATAGCTAATGATCCTCTGACTATTAAGATGGATTTAATTAAATACAACGTACTATTCTATAGTGCTGGTGTTCTGACTGCCTGTATAAAATAGTTTTCATCTGTTTTCATAAGTTATGATATCTAATTAAAGACAAGTTGGAGTCTAAATTCAACCATACAATTGCTGTTGGGCCATAGAAAACCTCTTGTTTTTCTGAACTGTTAAAAATTTCCAAAGTTGCTGTAGTTTTCAAGTTCTTGTGATAGAAATTCTACTATTAATTAGCAGTTAATTACAATTCTTATTGTGTTTGCTAAAACTGTAAAATGAATTTTGAACAAGAAAATTGTTATGCTCACATCAATGAAATACTATATATTCTCTTCAGTTATATTGTAAATAACATCTGACTGCAGCTAGTGTTTTCAATTAAGAATCTTGTGGTAGTATTAGATCCTCAATTTGCCATCTAAGAGAGTGTTAGCTATTTAATTTGCAAAATTACTCTTGAAAGATTTATCTAGAAAATATGATCTGTGTTTTATGATTAGGAGACTGTAATTTGTTTATACAAGTCTTTGTCACAGTATCTTTACCTTAGGACTTCTTTATTTCCATCGTGGCATTCATAGATTAGAAAAGGTACAAAACAAATTTTTGCACTATATTTTTTTGTATAGGATTGGTTGTTCTTATCCTATAGGTGTAGTATTTGATAAATTAAGGTGATTTTTCAGGCACTTGATTTTTTTTTAGAATTTTTGGACTTAAGTTTTAATTTTTAAGCATTTGGGCAAGTAGCAATGTGGTCTGGTTTGTTGTCTTTTAGTTTATTAAGCTTTTAATATTTAAATTATTTCACTTTAATTGTAAATGGATGGATTGGGGAAAAGTTTATTTTTATTTCAATGCAAAAGTTAAAAAACGTTTTTTATATTTCAAATGAAATTTAATAAAACATATATATGCAGTTTTATCATTGTTGCCATTTTTGGTAAAATCATAATCTGCATAAATTCAGTCAGTGTTTTCAGGACAAAAATGTGATAAATAATTTCCACAGCCCTCTTTATACCATTAAGAGAGTTCTACAGAGACCAAAACAAGTGGTAGTTTGACCGTGCCAGGTCAGGGCTATACAATGGAAGCATTAATACTTCTTGTCCAAGCTCTCCTAATTTATTTTACAGATCAGATGTGTGGGAGGGGGTCTTAGATGTGTGTTACACACATATCTGGTTTGCAAATCAGATGTGTGTGACATCTTTCATTTTTTGATGAAAGATGTCACTTTTCCTTCTGACCTGTTTTGGTTCCTTTGTCTTGATTGCTTGGGATAATCTTTTCAGTTGTTGACAATAAAGGTTAGTTTGACTTCACAGCAGTAGCTTATAGTGAACAGTACAGCTTATAGTTCCACCACCCACATAGCATCACTTTTCATGGTGAGTTGATTCATATTACCAGATTATGCAATCCTAAAGCTCAAAAGCTCTAAATCAACTAAGATAATATGAAGAAATGTTTTTCCCAATCCTATTATTATATTAATTATATCCTCCTACCTGCTTTCATTTGTAATAAAAAGAGAATTATTTATTAATGTAGATTTATTAATGGTATGATGATTAACTAAATGCTATCAAGTTATTTTCTCAAGAAAAACTGAAAGAGTAGTAGTCACAATTCATGGCTGATGAAAATCAGGATTATATGCCATCACGAAGAATAGAAAAAGATTTCTTTGAAACTATTTGCAGAATGCATTAGTAATTCATTGCTCTACGTAGATGAAAATTTGATCATACAGGAGAGTTTCAAAAAATGTATTAATAATAAAAAATATTTATTATATCTTTTATTATTATTATTTTCTTTATATTATTATTTTTATTTATAGTAAAAAATATGTATTTCTCATAAAAGATTTTATGATGAGATACTTCATCATTTGGTTATCACCTGAGACAGATCCTTTGCACCATATTGTTTCCATTCTTTTTTTCTACCTGAACCTTTGAGTTCCTGACAGTTCTGATTTCTTTTAGATTGTCTGTTTGTCTACAATTTTTCATTCCTTGCTTATAATTTTCTCTGGTTGTTCATTTAATTTTCTCTAACCGTTTCCATGCTCATGTTTCACATGCCCTTTTCTTAGTATCTTTTTCTTTCCTTTTCTTATTGTCCATACTTTACAGAAACACCACTTTTCAAATCCATTTTCATCCGGCTACATGATAACTATTTCCTTATATTAAGAACTTCCTTTTCCATTATTCTTGTGGTTTTTATTTCATTTTCAGTTCTGCAGTTTTCTGTTAGTCCTGGCAAAGCTCTTGTATTGCTTTACTTGTTCAGTTTTTTCTTTATTATACAAACGTTGGTTTATTGCTTCCTACACTGATTACTTTTGTTTTCTTACATTCAGTTTTATTCTATACTCTCTCATAACATCTTTTAACTTTACTTCAAAGTTAAAAGATGTTAAATGCATCTGTTAAATACCCTGCGCTTTATTTTCTAGACATCATATTGTCTGGGAATATAATAAAATTTATTCTTCCTCCACACTGAAACCTTCATCCTCTTTTAAAGCACTGTTGATCATTTCTTCTGGATTCATATTTTAAACAAGACCAGGAATAGGCAGGACTTGATTCATTTGTAACCATTTGCTCTATCATTCTCTCAGCCTTTTATTCAAAATCTACAAAGGATCTTTTGTGAATGTGAAATTAAACTAATTGCCTTATGTTCTTGACACTTTGTTGTACTGGACATGTTTTTTCAAGTAAGGATTATTTTGATGTAAAAAAAGCGAGTGAAATAAAAAAAAAATTATTTCATAAAATAAGAAATAGACCTACATTTTGTATTATTTTTCCACATTGTAGCTCCACCACATTTTTCTTATTGTTCTACTAGCTTTATTATTCCAGTTTAAAATTTTCCCACCACTTAAACAAATTAATAATTTCATTTGTAAGTTTTGCACTATTTCCAAACCTCTGCGTTGCAAGTCATTATTTTAAGTGGAGAAATATAATTGGTAGGTGCCAAGATGGTACAGTACAATGGATGCATAAAGATTTCAAAGCAAAATTGCTTTAATCCTTGAACTTTTTTTGTTGCAATGTATGGTGGAGCACTATTGTGCAGAAATAAAAAACCTTCCCACCTCTTTTGATCTGAATAGCAAGTCAAATTTTTTTAAGAATTCCTCAGTGCATATCGACATTTATGATATTTCCATGATCAAGAAATTCAATAAGCAATATCCCTTAGTTGTCACAAAAAACAGGAACCTTATGCTTTCTGTGTATGTTCATTCTTGGGCTTCAGAGATGATATATACTAAAATGATTACCAGTTTGTTTCGACATTACTGTGTGATATCCAAGTCTCATCTCCAGTATTAATGTGGTTTAACACTTTATCTCCTTCATTTTTGTAGTATTTCAAAAATGTTTGAAATGCAGCAAAATGTTTTTTATTTTATGTCATTTGTATCAATATTTTTGGCCTTCATCACAACTTTCTATTACCCAAATTTTCTATAAAATTGTGTAAATCAGTAAATGTGAAATGTTTGGAAATTCATTTGAAATTAAGAAAACTCTAATTCATCTGTTTTTATGAATTATTCTTCACTTTTAACAAATCATTTGTGATCATAGATTGTCAAACTTTATGTTCTTCACCATGTATATTTGTCCTGATTTCTTAATACAAAGACAATATTTTCAAACTTTATCTTTATTTGTAAAATTTTTAAACTTGAAAAATTTATTTGTAAATTTTGTAAAACATCACAAACTTCTTTTCAAATTCCAGCAGCAGATTTGTTTTCTTCATTGAGAAACAAATTACTAATTAAATCTCACATTTTGCAAGATTATTTATTCTAGCGCTTCAATTAGGTTATCAATCAATATGAATATGGCTGGACTGTTGTTCCAAACAGATAATTATTGATACAAATAAATGTGCTATGCAAGTGCTTATCTGTTTCTAAAGTATAAACTGGCAGTAAAGCTAAAATGGTCCTTACTTAAACAATATCTGCTTCATATCATGCTCTTTGGGGGATTTGAATCATAGATATTTTAAGGAACATTTTCTGGTCACATCTAATTTTTTAAATAACTTCTTACAGTTTTGCCACTTTTTCAGAAAGACATTTATTCTCGCATATATATTTTATTTTTTTTGTAGAACTTCCACTTTTAAAATTGCCACTCCTACTATACATATATTCTTATATGAATGATAAGATACTTTTATGAATTCAGTTTCATTAGAGAATTAGTAAAGCAGCCTTAAAACCGCCTAAAACAAACTATGAGTTCTAAAATTGGAAGTAATACAGAATTTCTGTTTCAACTAAGTTGTTTGGGAAGTTAAGGTAATTTTATTTAAATGTAATATTTATTTGATTTTTCTTTCAGATTTAATTACTAAAGATGCATTAACGCAGCTCCAAAGTAAAAATAGAGAACGAAGGAGAAGACGTCTCGCTGGACGCCATTCATTGTATACAAGTCATTGGGATCTAACTGTGGTCAGTACTTTATTAAACGTAAATAATATTTTAGACAAATGCATTAGTTACATTTCTATACTGAACTTGAAATAAACAAGGATAGGTTTAAATAAAGCCTAGAAAGACCTTTAACTATTTGCATTACATTAGTTTATCAGTTCAACAAATTCATATTTTTATGTATTGCTATTATTAGAAGCAAAAAGCAGCACTCTTAGCTAGTGTTCAAGTTAATAACTATTTTATTTTTGGCAGTTGAATTTACTCTTCATATATAATATATATATGTTTTTTATAGCTTGTATCACATAATTTACCAAAATAAAGTTGAAATTGTCTTTAAGGTAAAAACATGCAGTATATTTATAATTAAACTAAATTAATCACTCTTTTTATAAATGATTCTGTTTAAACTTGCAAAAGAAAACTAAAAATTTACTAATTTCTTAATCATAGATTTTTTATTTGAAGTTTGTAATGTTTATTGTAATACTTTTTTCTGACCTTTGGGAAAGTAGTAGCATCATTGTCTTTTTCATCTGAGAGGCTAAGGTTTGAATCCTAGTCTGGCTTGCCATTTTTCATTTGGTAAAAGATATATGTATATCATAAAAAATAGGTTTGCTGGATTTGGATATAAGCCTGTAATTACCAGAGAGTGAATAAATTAATATTATAATTAACAAGTACAAGAACATTATGGATATATATATATTTGTTTTTGCTACTTTCAGTTGGTGTTCATTTTGTTTAACTGTTTTTTTTTTTTTATGAATAATAGCAGAGACGAAGTCGTACAAGACTGGAGCGTGATGTTGAGCGGCAGCAAGAGTATGAAAGAGAAGATAGCCCAATTGGATCTCCACCTATAATAGAAGTTAAAAAAGATAATGATTCTAGCAGCGATTCAACAAGCCCATCACCTCCACCACTCAGCAAATCACGCGATGATTCTGGGTCATATAAGAATGTGTGCATTATTTGTCGGAAGCAAGGTTGGTAAACATAACACAATTATGCATTCTAAATTATCTTTTTAATTACTTCAATTGTAGCATCTGCTGTAATGTATTTGTTTTCATACTTACAAAAATGAATATTTAAATTTAACCACCTTATAAAATACCATTGAAATGCTGTTTTTCATACTAAATACCTTCTGATTTTCAAAGTGATTATCTGCTCTAACCATGTCCCTATACCAAATCCATTTCCATTCTCCTCTCTTCCCAGCTAAATTTTTGAGTACCTGATTGTTCCATTTCCTTTTAGATTGGCCATAATTTTTACTCGTTTCTAGCACTTTTTACTATTTTCTCTTATAGCACTGTTTAATCAAGCCAATTTGTTGCGCACAGTTGGTTCATGAGAATCAATTATGCACTAAAAAGGTTTGTTCTAAAACCTTTTATGAAGGAGAGCTCCTCACATGTTGGGAAAAATGGGTGGAACTTCAGAGAGAATTTGTAAAAAAGTACATATTCTCTCTACTGGCTTATTCTTCTGCTGGTTTGTGTTTGACTAATTCTCATGTGTATTATTAATATAATTAAAAAAAGTAGTTATAGT
The DNA here is from genome assembly GCF_047948215.1 of Lycorma delicatula. Taxonomy (NCBI): domain Eukaryota; kingdom Metazoa; phylum Arthropoda; class Insecta; order Hemiptera; family Fulgoridae; genus Lycorma; species Lycorma delicatula. Next base: position 147,217,094 of record NC_134456.1, on the reverse strand, counting down.
AATAAAAATAGTAATGTTGTAATTGTAAAAATAATTACATCCAGAAATTTCTGAAGGAAGTCAAGACAATAAGGAAAGTCATTAAGGATGTAAGATTCATTTACTTCTGCATTATCTTTTGTTGGTTATATGGATATTCACATATTTTCTGACAAGACAAGAGTATTACTACTTTCACCATAATTTAATTCAGCTTTAATTTTTCTTTAATTATCTTTTTAATTTTATCAGTATTGTTTAACTTATCTGCTTGTTAACCTGTCACCTGTTAGCATGGAATTATATGTTATACAAATCATGGTTTATTTACATATATTTTGCAGATTAATGAGTAGAACATGTCATGAGTTTTTGGATTTTATTGCCTGAATTGGTTTAGTTTTGTTTTACATTGTTTTTATTATTTTTATTGACAAATATGAAGATAAATTAATTAAATTAAAATCTATGTGTATATAACTTCTTACTTCATGTTTTACAATCGCATTTTCAGTTCTTCAGCGATTTTCAGTTCCGTTGTTTTATGTATAGTATAGTTAGCAAAAAAATATAATTGTAATTTTATTAAGTAATGTACTGTACAGGAGTTAAATTAATACACTATAATGCTTATAAAAGACATTATTGATTTTATTCATGTATATTATTTTAGGCTAACATGTTGTTTATATGCATGAATTCTTAAATTTTGTAACTGTGTTAATTGATTAAAAAAATACTACAACCTACTGTTGTTATTAATGTATATCATTATTCAGAGTTTTATTTTTAAAAAATGTAATGACAGTGTGGTAATATAAAATATGTTTAAAATGTAAGAAAAAAGACACTTAATTGTGAGTTAATATTCTATGAAGTCACTTCTACAATGGAAAGAGAGCAGGTTATGACTACTCCCTGATTGAAAAAATTATAATATTGTTTTAAATATTAAGAGATCATTTCCCGATTATTATAAAATAATTTAAAGATTGTTTGATTGTATCTTTGTGTTATTAGATAAGAAATATATATTTTGTTTGTTCTGAAAATCAGGAATTCTATCGATTTGTGACAACTGTTCAGCAACTTACCATTGGTCATGTTTGGATAAAGTTAAGATATGTCCCCAGTGTCAAGTTGGACAGATCGGTCCTGAGAGCCATAATAACAGTCGGAGTGGAAGTCCTAGTCCTAATCCTTCTGTCGATAATGTCAGCAAGGTGCTTGGTGACACAAGTAAACCACCAACTCATGTGTCAAGTATGGAAGTATTTGCACGTTATTTTAATAGGAACACTAATGCATCAGAAGAGAATACATTTGCAGGTTAGTTATTTTTAGTATTTGAATGAATTTTTTTCCTTGCTGAATTTAAAAAAAATAATTTAGTAGAGGCAGGTAGTGATAAAATAAAGTTTTGTTTACAAAAGACAAGGAATTAAATTTTGCTTTCCCAGTGCTTGGATATTTAAAATCATATTTTGGTGCTTTCGTATGGTTTTTGGTCTCAGAAATTGAATAAAAGTGTTCCCATACCTCTATCTCACGTAGGTTGTAAGAAAAATGGGTTAAAACATGAAAAAGTTGTGTTGGAAAATACACTTTTAGGTTTGGAATAAAATAACTGTTAATTTACCAATAAACAAATAAAAATGTTTAGTTAACTGTAGAGAATTTAATTCTGAGAAAATTGATGCAAGTAACAAACTATTAAAATTTAACTTAAATTTGAGAAATTTAATTTTTAATTACACACAAAATATACATACAGATGTTAAAAATTATAAAAATAAATTTTAAAGACATCCTTCTAAAACATATTAAAGATTTTTATTTTTTCATAGGTTGGCAATAACAGCTGATCAATAATTAAGTTTATTGTCTACCATTTGAATATTCATTTGAATGATGTTTGTGCTGTTATTGTTTGGTCAGTCATTCAAAATGGGTGTTACTACAAATTTGTTTTCAAATGGAGAGTTGAAGGACATATTGTTAATTTATGGTAGCAAATAAAAATGGATTGGCTGCTGAGCATGAATATCGGGTAAGTTATCCAGATCAAAGAGTACTGGATCGTAAAACATTTGAGGCTTTGGAGAGGCATGTTCGAGAAACAGGTATGCTTAAACCACGATTCGATGCTGGTCATGTATGTTTCGTGAGAAATGGTAATTCTGAAGAAGCAATATTGAAATGCGGTACAATTATCTCCCACCAAGCACCAGAAGGTGCTTGCGTTGATGTTTCTCAGTCATATGTATGGCGAATGTTATGGGAGCAACAATTACATTCATTCCATACAACACTTGTGCAAGTTATTACTACCTGATTTTGATAAATGGATGTAATTCTGTCAATAATTAATTAGAAAATGGTAACATCATCCCAATTTCGTAATTAATATTCTAAAAGAATCATGTTTTACAAGAAATGGCATTGTAAATTATTGAAACACACACACTTATGCAGAAGATAATCCCCATGAGACTGCTACAAATCATTTCTAATGCACTTTTTCTTTTACTGTGTGGTGTGGTCTTCTTGGGACAGTCTCATAGGTGATTTCTGTTATCATATTATAACTACATATTAGACTGTAATATGTAGTCTAATATTTATGGGATTTATGTTTTCAAATAGCATTTTTTGTGCTGAATTCAAATATAGTTTCAGAATTAGTCTTATCTCGTAAGGATTTTAGAGACAACTAGTTTAATTTTACAAAATTACGTACTTAAAATGCATTCTTAGTATAATATAATCTATATATATTTATTTTTATTTTTTTGTTTAAGAGGTGGAGGGACCCCACTTACAGGCGCCTGGTAGTGTTGGGTTTGCCTATCAGGTTCCACAAGATGTTATTAAATGTGTATGTGTTCCTGCACACTACCGACTAAACTTCCACCATTGGCTACCCATTCTTCCTGGTACAATTGGTGTGCATTATTTCAGGAAGGGGGGAATACACCCTCACACACATTCAGACACCATAGTCAACAGACATAGACCTCACATCCACAAAGTACCAAACATCAGACTAAAATCACACCACACACCACGACATCCATTCATCACTTAGAAAATATACTTCACACCACACACTCCACACATCACATCAAAGCTAGGCACAACCAATCCCATAAACAAACACCTCACAGACAATTGAACACTACCGCATACTTTTCTCACGGGTCACCATCGACATGGAGTGGAGTGCCCATGACCTCATTGCACCCAGGCAACCTCCACACGAACATGGAACCCCCTAGACTCTCGGCAGTGTGCCTGTCTGCCCCCACACCCTCTAATGACCCCTTCTACCTCTGCGAGACACCTCCCAGAAGTACAGTTCCTCCATGATCTTCCCAGCAAACCTTGCTGCAGCCGTCCAGTTTTCTGCTCTTTCCAACATGATCTGCTGCAGTTCCTCTGGGAGGAATATTTCCCTTCTGTCTATGATGTCCAATATTTCCTTCCTCACATCCTCAAACTGGGGGCAGCGAAAGAAGACGTGATGTGCTGCTAACATCAAGCGCTACAAGTACGCAGATCTTCCTTGCTATATGATTCTCCTTGCCATACCAACAACTTCTGACACTGTGTCCAAAGCAGATCTTCCTCTGTGAAAACCGAACTGTTTATCCGAAAGTACTCTTGCGTCCTCAGTAACTCTGGTCAGCCTCTGGAGCAGTATGCACTCGAGTATCTTTGGCATGGTGTCGATCACCAGTGATCTATAAGAGGACGGCAGCACCGAGTCCCTCCCTTGCTTGGGAATCAAGACCAGGCGCTGCTATCTCCACCTCTGGGGGAAAACACCCCCTAAACAATTATATCATCTAAAAAATTATTGTATACCTTCAAAAAGGCATCAGGGTCAACTCCAACAGCCACCTTAACTGCCAAATTTGGCAAAAGGTCGGGTTCTGGTGCTTTATCCAGTTGCATTCTGCTGCTGTGATTCCTCATCACTGCTGCAGTGATTTCCTCTGGTGAAAAGTGGAGGGGAATTCACATCGTCTTCAACTTTCGCAATGACCCCATCTCCATGAGGGAACGGCCCCTCACTTATGTTTTGAACCTCTCTGATGTCCAATGATAAGGGGACTCTAGCTCTTAGTGCCCTTTTAACAACAATTTTAAATGGATTCCCCTGTGACTCTGTATCAATTTCTGAGATGAATTGCTTCCAAGATGCCCTTTTAGAGTCTCTAATAAGCTTATTGAGCTCGCTCGTGCACTGCCTATGTCAGGCCATGAATAACTGCCCTAGTGAGTAGAGATGTGTACACTGTGCGAGCCTGCTAACCCCAAGGCACTCCCTGCGTTTCTGAATGATGTCTTCTGTCCACCGATGTACTGGGGGGGGAACGATTCTTCCAATAATGTGTGGGAGAAGAGCAGCACATGTTGTTTGCAAGCAGTTGACCAGACATGTGGCCGCGTCCTCTGCCATAGTAACCTCACGTACCACACTGACATCCAGTGGCTCCACAAATTCTTTCGGTCCATGGACCGAAAAAAAAATATTGTGCTGTCACAATTACTGCAGTACCATGGTACTGCAGCAATTAACCGGCCTCACAGCCCTCAAAGAATCAGTATAATCTATATTAGATTATAATATAATCTAATATAAACGCAATAATATAATGTAATATAAACGCAATAATATAATGTAATATTACCTAAAAAGTACATAATGTTTGATTTTCTATGATGTTTTGCGTCATGAACATCTCTCTTTAGGGTCCAACAGTAGTCATCTTTTTTTCTTTTCCTGTTTAGCTTCCAGGAATTACCGTTCAGGTATTACTTCAGAGGATGAATAAGAATAATATGTATGAATATAAATGAAGTGTAGTCTTATACAGTCTCAGTTCGACCATTCCTGAGATGTGTGGTTAATTGAAATCCAACCACCAAAGAATACCGGTATCCACAATATAGTATTCAAATCCGTATAAAAGTAACTGCTTTTACTATGACTTGAATGCTGGAACTCTCGACTTCCACATCAACTGTTCTGGGAAGACGTGTTCACACTAGACCAATTCGGTGGGTTGGTCTAGTGTATGTACCATACCATAGGGTAAAATTAGAAAAAAATCCTGAATACATCATGGCTAAAAGTGGATGTGGTATCGTGGCTAAGAGAAAAACAAATCCAATTTGATTCCACATTTTTGAAGTTAAGCTCCTAGAAGAAGTTAAAAAAAAAATAAGCAAAAATTTAATAAATATGTAATTGATGATGTGAGTGAAGCAAATGGACATACAGTATTTTACGGCTTCCATCATACCACTACAGTCTGAATCCAGTAGAACTAATGGCTAGTCTAGTATAAGGATTTTGTAGCTCGGAATAACAAAACATAAATTACTGGATGTAAAGGTTTTATTTGAAAATGGTATCGCTGAGGTAACGGCAGATAATTGGTGGAACTATGTTAAACATTTGCTGCAAGAAGAAGAAAAGATGTGGAAGATGGATTATTTTGTTGATATCGAGGTGAATAAACTCATTAATTTCGAAATTACCTCCTTGGGATCTAATGACAACAATGAGGTGCTGAGTGAATGTGATTATTTACTGAATGATTCACCATAGAAGTATTGAGAAATAACTAACAAAAAATGGTAATAAATCATAGAATATCTTTTAATATATTTTATGCATGTAAATAATATTTCAGGGTTTGTGTAAAGCACTTAAAAAATTATTTACTAACCTAATTATGTTTATCATCTCATTAAATCATTATTATTTTGTATAGTTACTAACTGTGAATGACAATTACTGCTGTCACGGTAAAACAAAATTACCACCGAACATAACTTTAGTATATTTAACAATTTATAATTTTTTCTTAATTTAATAGACATTAAATGTTTTAGAATATAGTGGGCAATAGGCAACAATTTCTGTATTGTTATTACTATAGAAACTAAATCAGGTGTGCAGTAGCTGTCGCGGAATTTTGTGTACACCCAGTTCAAACAGTCTTGCTAGGCATCTGTTTTGTTTAGTTCAGGCTTCAATGTAAAGTACACAGATATTAGTTTCAAACAAATCCTTGCCAATATGTGTGATCAGTAATTCTTAAAATTAAATAATTTTGAAGAGCACAATTTTAAGGTAAATTTTTAAATTTTATTCATTATGTTGCAGACATACTGATCAACAAAACTGATCAATTTTAAAATGCAGTTTAATAGATTATTTTTTTTATCTCTTAAATATTAAACACAAGAGAGCTTATCTCATTTTTTCAATTACCGAAATGTTTTAGTGCTGAATAGGAAAAATTTATTTAGAAATTTTACATCATGTCGGACAAGAAAAAAGAAATCACATTTTATAATCTAAGTATTTAACAATTTGATAAATTTGACTTAACGTGTTCGTTATTTCTGTGATTCCTGTAATCAGTGAATAATCTCAATTAAGAGTAAGGAAAATAACCAACTAAAAAGGTAAAATTAACTAAGTAAAATTAATAGTAACTTTTCTTTTCATTAAAGTAATGAAATGAAAATTATTCAGCTGAAATTCACTTATCAAGTAATGTAACAAATTGAATTTTGCTTGCTATAAATACATTTTTCTAGTTCAGTGATATTACTTGAAATTACCAATCTATTGAACTTATTTCACTTATTAAACCAAAATAAAAATTCTTGGCTGCACAGTGGAGTATATCTGTACACAATGCTATGTACGCATAACACTTTACTATGTTCATTGTAACACTGCTTCATATTAAAATCTAAGGTAAATAATTTCAGAACACCTGAAACAGATAAAAATCATCAGTCAAGTTTCAAATTTTAATGATAAAGATATCAATAAATTTTAAATCACCAGTTGGTCAAAGATGGGATTTTTAAAGATGCAATAACAATATTTTACAAAAAAAGTATTAGAAGAGTATAAGAAATGTATTTATTGTAAATTATGATAATTCGTGTCTTAAGCTCTAATGAATAATATTAATTTGGGTAATATCATATATCTGCAATAGTACAACGTACAAAAAAAAAATTAATCCTTCCAAATACCTAGCTGGCGTCTTTTCAAAATAGGTGTTTACATATGCGATAACCTCCTTGTTCGATGAAAACCTGTTTTCTCCAAGCAAAACTTTAAGGTTAGGAAACAAGAAAAAGTCACTTGGGGCCAGATCTGGTGAATATGTTGAGTGGTCAACCAATTCAAAGTGGAATTTGATTGTTTTAGCCATAGTGACCATCAAAATGTGAGCAGGCACATTGTCCTGATGGAAAAGCATTTTTTCTGGTCTTTTTTTTTGCAATTTCTGCCTTCAGATTGTCAAGTAATGATGTATAATACTGTGCTGTTATTGTTATACCTTTTTGAAGATGATCACTAAACAAAATTTCAGTTAGGGAATACATTCCCTAACTTTTGTTGACGAGTGCAGCCATTTTCATGTTGAGGCTAAAAACTTTTCAGACACCTCTTGTATATATATATATATGTGCATATACGGATTTTTATTAGATCGGATTTTCTAGGGGCTTCGCTCTCTCTCTCTCTCTCTCTGTGTGTATGTGTGTGTGCGCATGCACACACATGCATATATATACACACAGAAGATAATCCGAACTAATAAAAATCCGTGGCTGTTCAGGTTACAAAAAATTTGGATTATCGAGGGTTCAACTTAAAGATACAGGATAGGGTATTGAGGCGAGTTTTGGAAGTTGAAATAAGTACTGAAACTTTCTTTTTGTGTGCAAACAATGCTTTTATTACTGTATTTATATTTACATTCTAAAAGTGGATTTTATTATTGTTTCTTTAAAAGTTATTTTCTACTGTCTTTTCATATTTCAGCCAATAAAAGTAGATTTATGTAATGTAATGTTCTCTCTTGCCCACTGAATTTAAGTGTTAAAACATTTTACTACTTCATACCTTACCCTCTTTGCTCCTACTTTAATTTCATCATCATCATCATCATCATTTTCAACATTTTCATCTAACCCTTGTCATACTGCTTCATTGTTGGATTTAAGTTGGAAACATTCTTTCACATCTACGTTAATCCAGTTTGTAATATCTTCGTTTATTATTTATAGTTCTAGTCACTTTTATCACGCTTTCTGTTTGTTTACTTAGTATCTACATTTTCATTATATTTAATTGTAGAAGGTTAAAAATTTTTTTTCATGATGCTTGAATTAAAGCCTTGTCAATGGAATTCCAAGCAGCAGCAGCAAGAGAAATTACAAGATTTTTCAGCTTAATTATTTTTAAACATGCTACTATGTCATCATTTGAGAAATGACTTGGGAAAGAATGTCTTTTCTGTATTTAATTTTAATTGACTGGAGCATGATTTGGTCCATTGGTTGTAAAATGGCTGTGCAATTTGATGGCAAATTTTTCCATCTTCACTAGTCAACTGTTCTATGTTAGGATGTCCTGAACAATTATCAATTAATATCAGAGGTTTCTTTTCCAAATTTATGGATTTGAAGTAATTTTTCACAGATGACACAAAAACGCTGTGAAACCATTTGTAAAATTTGTCAACATTCATCCAAGCATTTACCTGATTTCTGTATTTGACTGGCAATAAAAAATTTTTAAAAGCCCATCAAAAACCTAGTCAAAAAATCAGTGTCAAGAAGGATGTGATAAATACATGGCAAACTTACGGCTTCTTGTAGATTTGGAAAGTATCAAATGTAAAATTAATTCTTTTTGCATTTTCTCGTTTTGAGTTTGGATTGCTCAGTATTATGGATTACCTGGGATTTGGATTTTTCAGGGGGTTCGTATATATATTTAAAGTAATAATAATAATCTTTATTTTCAAAACATTACCTCATACATACTGAAAATCAAAAGAAAAACACATACTGCTTGGAAAATTCGCTCCTTAGCAGGGTTGTATCTGCTTAACAATAAAAAAGAAAACAATGTAAAATTAATTCTTCCATATGAGCAGCTTATCTGTCATTATATATCTACATATTATTGTTATTTAAGTAATGCAAAAGAATAACTATCAGTTCTTTACGGCTATTTATATCTTTTGAATTTTGTTATGTTGATTCATGACAATGCTTGCCCACATGCTGCTGCTATGACGCATGTTTCCTTCTGCTGGCCTTCACTGCTTCACTGACCTTCTGCTGGGTACGGTTCGATTATCCCCTGCCTTGCACCAAGTGTCTTCCTATGTCTTAAAACCTTTCTTGCTGGCAAATAGTTTCATGATGACAGTGAAGTCCCCTACATTGCTAACACAAGGCTTACCTTTCAGGGGAGCATCATTGCATGACAGGATACAAGGCTTGCTGCTTTGCTGTGATAAATACCTCAGTGATAGCAGGAACTATATTGAAAAATTGAGTAAAATTTGTACTTCACAGAGCAGTAAAAAACCACAGCTTTCTAATAACCCTTAACTTGTCTGGATAATCTCTCATATATATAATGTTTTATTTATTGTTAAGTCTTTGAAGAAGTTTGAGAAAGTTTTTATTGAAAGTATTATTAAAAAAGGTTTAATACTATTGTAAACAAATTTCATTTGTTAAAATTTTTTGTAATCTCTATTTTGAAAGATTACCTATCATTCTAATATAGAAAATTATACACATATTGTTTTTTTCTAGAACGATTGAAAGTGAAGAAAATGTTAGAAGCTCGTAAACACAATTTGAAAATGGATTTAGCAACTTTAGAAGAAAAAGCAGCTCAATTGAGTGCATCTCTTGTGGTCAGTTGTATTCTTTTGTTTGTTATTTACTGTTGATATAATTAGATGTTTCTCTTTTTTTAGTATCACTAAAATAATGTTAAGTTCTAATGATTCTCTTTTGTACTCTACTGTAAAACATATTCATATAAGATGATTTTTTTTAGTGACAAACCAAACAAATTTTAAATTTAACAGAAAGTTTTTACAGGTGTAAAAATGTTTAAATTACTGCCTTCAATTTGTTTTTCTGGTGTCAAAGGTATGTTGAGTAGTTTGTGAATCAATAAAGAATTACAAAAAGGGATTTCAAGATTTTAAAGTTATTTAATACCTCTTGACTCTGACTTAATTGAATCACAAATAAAATGAAAAAGTAACACTTTTAATTTTTCCCCTCAAGTGTTTAATGTGAGTACGTTTCATCTTGCAGCACACATCCAACTGGTGGGAGTATTCGTCTCATGCTGATTAAAGTATGAGACATCAAATCAGATAAATTTGCTAAGATCCCTGATGTGTTCAACATTGTATTCAGACATTTGGTTATTCTATACACTTTCTTTTACACAGACTCCAGTCATTTTAAACCAATTATGTAATTGATGAATGTCATTGTCATTTGGAAGATTGCAATTAAATTTTCTATAGATTATCAGATTGTAACAACATATTCAGAAAACTACAAAACAGAAGGATTTCTATCATTAAGCAAAAGTCGCCATCATTGATAATGGTACTATCAAGTGGAAAGATATGGAATCAATCTGATCTTTTTGCTGTATGATTCTAGTTTTAAATCAGCAACGTATACCGCATCCGATAGATATTATAATAAATTAAAGCTTTGATATTCTTTTTTTTACACACGGTATAATCATAAAAGCTGAGAATTTGTGCAGGGTTTGAGATGTGAATATTTGTTTGTTTTGATATTGTAAAATTTATTTTGTTGGTTGCTTTTTGTGATGTTAAAGTCATGAAAGTTTGTGTTAATTAGTTCTATATTTAGCTGTGAAATTTAATGTATGATATATATATATATGTCTGTATATATACTTACATATTTTCAGTTCTATCAATATATACCACCTAGTACAGAATATTGAGATAATCTTATTTCTTACAATAAATCTAATAAACTGTCAGACATTGTTTGAGGGAGACAGTCCTATGAAAACTGCAAAGATAACAGCACTCATATAATAAATTAATACACAATTTTAATTATTTTAGTATTTTTAATATGCAGTTTTAATTTTTTTTTTAACCTCCGGCTCCACCGTTAGGCATGCTTCAGAGGATGAGATGAATGATTTATAGTGTGTGTGAAAATGAGTCTGACCGGGATTCGAACCCAGTCAGTTTTAATTAAATATTTCAATCATGACTGAGAATGCAGGATTCTGCGAAAGTACTTTCTTGGTATTAATAGAATTTAAAAATATAATTTAACAGTACAGAGGAATAATATAAATATTAAAAAGATTAATATCAGTAAAATAGTATATATATATATATATATATATATATATATATAAACTTACCTTATTAATTCCAAGTATCAATTTTCATGGCATCCCGCATTTTCAGTTATTAAATTCTATAATTACATTAAAATTATATATTTTATAATTTGTCAAATTGTTGTCTTTTTAAAAATTTTGAAATTTATTGTGAACAAATATGCAGATTCTGCAGTCCAGTACTGGAATAACGTAATATTTAAAACATTGTAGTTTCCTTTGTTCTGTTGTCATTGCCAACCGATAGATTGTATTTTTATTATGTATTTAATTAAATCATCATCTTCAAAAGTGATTTGGTGGTTTATCATTTTATATTTTTGTTTATAAATTTCATATTTCTTGAGTACATTCATTTTTTTATCATTATTACAAACTTCCAAAATCCCTAAATTATTTTTGCAATAGCTACTACTGTTTGCATTCTAACAAATGGTCAGCTACATTAGATATACCTCTTTTTTATGATTAAAATTAAAAAAGGGGTATTCTAATCTACCTGTCCATTTGTTAGAGTGCAGATTCAGTATTAAAATTAAAAAAAAAAAATGATTAAAATTAAGACAGATCCAAGGCAAGGAACAATTAGAAAATATTATCAGCTACAATATCCAAAAAATTAAAAAAAAAAAATTATTTATATATAGTTTATCAATAAACAAATAATTTACCAATTAAGAGAAAAATTAAACGCAATCTTTTAATAGTTAAATCAAATAAAACAAATATACTGGTTATCATAACAGTTGAAAAATGTTATAACTTAATGAACAGTAAATCGTTGATAATAAATTTGAGGAAATTGATGACCAATCTAATAATTTTCTAAAAGAATCTGAAGTCTAATAAAAAAATTCAGATCAATTTTTAATTATAATAATAAATTTAAAAATATCATTCAAGATTATAACCTTTTAAACCAATTGTCTCTAAATTAATTAGACTATCAAAAATTAATTCATAGATTAAACATCCCAATGCAATCTTTAATCAATTTTAAATTTGTTCCTGTTATATTTTACCCAAAATAATACATAAATTTCTTTGGAATAAAATGAATTTACCTAATACATTTAATATAAAAAATGGTTACGAATTAGTAAACAAATTAAATAGCTTAAATGTAAATAGATATTAGAATGGTTAGTTATGATAACTAACATCTATCAAAGCATATCTGTACACCATGTCAAAAATAATAAAAAATAAATTAAAAAGTAACTAAGAAGATCCAAAATTTATTAAAGGTATCATCACTATTATAAGAAATGTATGTCAACAAAACTTTTTTGAATCTAATATTACACAAAACAAATATTATACACAAATATAACAAATATTATACACAAAAAAAAAATACCTTACTTATGGGACTTCCATTATTGGCAATTAATCAGAAATATGTTTACAGGATTTTTTGAGTAAATTAGTACATGGCAAAACTCACACATATAAAGTTTTAATATGAACATGGTATGTTGATATTCTTATTATATATAACCTGGTAATAAACAATGAACATCTAATAATATTAAACAAGTTAAATTCTTATAATGAAAATTAAAATTCACATTTGAAATAGATAATAAAATGTTAAATTATTTAGATGTCAGTATCGAAATAAACAAGAACAACCAAATTGAAACATCAGTGTATAGAAAACCTACATCTGATAATATAACAATTCATAAAAAATCAAAGCAATCTTGGTCTCAAAATTAACCCTTATACATATATGATTGATAGAGAAATCAAATATACACATACTAACAAAGAAAAGTTAATGAAATAAACATAAAATATCATAGTGGTTGAGCGTGGGTTGATCACTCTCAACCATTATATCACTATCAAGTGATTAGTGATATAAGTGAGGGTAGCAACACTTTTAATTAAAATTCATGTAGGAATGTTCGGTCTATACATCCTTTGAAGGCCTTGCGGGAGCTTCAGGTTGGATTTATTTAAAATATTTTTTTCTTTATTTGTTGTAACATGTTCATATTTGTAAACTCTTTCATGATTATTCATTTTGTGATCAGTGATATTGCAGCTGTACCCCTTTACCAGAAAAATTATGATTTATATAAATTAATTTTTCTTCCCACTTCATATACCTCACCTTGTTACAATGTTTTAGTTTCTACGTAATATTTTATATAATGTTGGAAAAATAAATAAATAAAAGATGTATGCAAATGAGTGACATTGGTATACTGTATGCTTTTTGAACAGCACTGGCTGCTGCAATTTGTACAAGTAAAGCATGTTTAATTGTTTATTTTTGTAAATATAATATAACGTCTCTGTAGAAGAAATTATTACTGTATCATTAAAAGATGTTAAGTAAAAAAAAAAAATAGAATAAACACTTCATAGAGATATGCATTTTGAAAAAAAAATTTGTTCACTGTGCTATGATACACGTGGAGGGCTTGAGTATTAGTACTACAATTTACTAGGCTAAAATCAGGCAAAGGTAAATGATTTCTTTAAGTCTTCAATTAAGTCATTTGAATATAAGCAAGGCCTTCCTCAACAATGTTAGATTTTTATATTTTGAAAATATGATCAATATATATATATATATATATATATAGGATGAAGGATGTTGGAGGAATGAAAATAAATTGTTTAAGGTCCACGAATGACGTATTGTTTTTTAGAAGATGAAACTCATGGTGTTCAATAATGATTTCTAAATTAAAATCAAAAGTAAAGGCTTTCAAAATGATCGAATTTAAAAGAATGAATTAAAAAAAAAAAACAGAAGTAATGTGGATAGAGTTTTTGTAAGGAATGATTTCTTTATTCTGTAATGTATATTATGTTTCAATCTGTTAATAAGTAACCTCATTAACAATTAATGAATTATTTATGATTTATCATTCTTTTGTGACAAAATAAATGCAAACAAACTCCATATATGGAGTTTGTTTGCAATTTTGTTTCATTTATTTTGTCAGGTTCTCTTTTATTGCATAACTGTTATTTGTATTTAAAATTTTTTCTTATCCATTAAAAATCTACCTTTTTATTTTCTAAATTTTTATGATGAATTAAAGTATATATTTAATAGGATTTATTGATAGTGTATCTAATTACTTTAATCAAAAGTTGAATTGATTGCAATAATTCAGTTTAAAAATTGAATAATTGCAATCATTCAGTCTCTTTCTCAAAGATTATTTTTAAAAATTGATTGATAAATATCTTTTTATTAACTGGTTGTTTTTGAATTTTCAACCATAAAGTGGATTAAGCCAAATGATTTGCAAAATGGTTATTCGTGAGGTATTTAATTTTTCCTTTGTAATTTTTATAATTTTTACAGATTAAAATTCTGATTTTGGTGTCAAGTTCATTGTGTTGAATCCCTGACTGATTAAATTTCAATTATATTTTATATGGTCATAATGCATTGCTGGCAGCTTTTTTTTTATAGAAGTATTTTTTATACGTGATAAGTAATATTTTACTCTCTAAAACATTAAAATGTCATGCTTTTTATCATTTGAAAACTATGATTTATTTGTATTACTTTTGTACTTTGTTGTTATTTATTAGTAGTTATGCATATATGTTTTTTGCAGTGTGTGTTATTTTGCACATATATTTTTAGTTATGTATCAACTGCAGTGTTTTCTCATGAATGAATCTGAATTTCTCAACGAAACACTACTGTTTAAAGAAATTTATCCACAAGGATGAAATTCCTGTGAGAGATGGTCTAATGAAGTTCAGTGCAACCCTGGAGAATTAATTTTTTCCCCCAGTTTCTTCTTTTTTTTTATGAGAGTTACCTTTTGTTAGGAATTCTGGAGCACTGCTATGACTGCACACTAGTTATCCTGGCAGAAAAGATAACAGCTCAGGTTCAAATTGATAATTCAAATAGTAACAATAATTTATACAGAGTGGTTTTGGTTTGATGGTTGTTTAATTTAGCATATATAATTATATTTTGATTAAAGTTTACACTTAAACATTCTTCCTTGGATAAAGTCAATGATTGAAATTATTTTATTATTATTATTTTGTTTCATAATTTTTTAAAAAATATTTTATTTTATGGGTTAAGAATAATAAAAAGTAAAAATAATTTATTATTTTTATTAACACTTTTCTTTAAATTATAGTAAGTTTGAGTAGATTATAAAATATTTTAACATGGGTAGTAAAATAAAGTCTTATTAGTGTCTTAAGGATAATTATAAATGATATTTAAGGATATATAAATGAAATTTTAGTACATACAGCTTTGAAAATTGTGTTCAAAATGTTTTCCCTCAACAGGTATACATATTTCTGCATGCTATATCATGTTAAGAAACACCTATCTTGAGTTCTTTTTTTGAGATGCTGACAATCTTACTTGAAGAGTGTTCTTTAACTCTTCGAGAATATGCAAATTATTTTTGTTGACCTTTCCTTTTAGTAAGCCCCTAAAATAAAAATCTCAAAATAATGAATCTGGGCATAGAGCAGGTCATAGATGTTTACTAACAGTCTTTTCTTTAGTTAAAATATCATTTACATGGGCTAGAGTTTGTGTTGTAAGTATGTCCTACCTCATTGAAAAAAAAATACTGTACATGAGTTTATCAGTGATCATTTGGAGCATTCACTAAACACACGTAAGTATATATCAGTATTCATACTGTTTTAAAAGAATATAAGTAAAATGATTCACAGTTCCAGTATCGCACACCAAACTCCAGGCTAAAGCTTATAAAAAAGTTTCATTTCAAGCTCAGCAAGAAATTTTTCTTTCATCTAAAGCCATATGATTTGTTGATATTTATGTGAAGTAGAATATTTTATTCATATATTAAAGATAAAAGATTACCCCACGAAAAACAAATAGACACCTACAATATATATGAGGTCTGTAAATAAAGTAATGAGACTAGTTTTATTTTTGGCAGCCAAAGTGGCAACACTGTAAAGTTATTAATGAACATATGGTTATATGAACAGCTGATTTATATTAGGTATTAAAATTTTTAGTCTATTGTTGTCATGTGAAACAAGTATTTGTTGTGCGTTACAAAATTGAGTGATACTAATTATGAGCAACATTGTGCAATCAAGTTTTGTGTTAAACTCCTTGAGAATGCTATTGAAACTTTTTCAAAATTGAAAAGTGCATGTGGAGATAACACATGCCCTTTTCAAGCTGAAGTGTTTAGGCAGTTTAAAGCATTTTCAGATGGCTGGGAATCAGTTGCGTATGATCCATGCTCTGGATGACTGTTAACGTCAAAATGTGATGACAATGTTGAGCAAATCAGAGACTTGATACGGTATGACTGGCGATTTACTGTCAGAATGATTGCAGAACAATTGAATTTGAATCGTACCACAGTCCAAATTTTGACAAACAAATTGGATATGAAAAATATTGTGCAAAATTTGCCCCAAAAAACCTCACTGTTAAACAGAAAAACAACAGAGTGGAGGTGTGCCGTGATCTTGTAGGGTGAATTGAAACTGATCCTGATTTTCTAAAAAATGTTATTACTGGTGATGAATCTTGGATATTTGAGTCAACCCAGAAACAAAACGCCATGCAAGGAGTTGGCACACTTCAAACTCACTATGTCCCAAAAAACCAAAAATGAGCAAATCAAAACCGTGCTAATTTGTTTCTTTGATAGTAATGGCGTTGTCCATAAGGAGTTTTTGCCTACAGGACAGACTGTAAATCAATATGTTTACCGAGAAATTCTTGAAAGACTGTGGAAAAGAGTTGCCCGTGTGAGACCAGCCATCAAAGTTAACTGGATGCTCCATCATGACAATGCACCTTGTTACACTGCACTCTCAATTAATGAGTTTTTGGCAAAGAAAAACATTTCTATAGTTCCTCAGCCACCTTATTCACTTGATGTGAGTCCCTGCAACCTTTTCCTGTTCCCGTCTTTTTAAAAACACCTCAGAGAACACCATTTTGGAACAGTCGAAAACATAAAAAATTGTAACCGACCATCTGAAAGATATTCCAGTTTCTGAGTTCCAACACGGCTTTGAAGAGTGGGAAAACCATTGGAAACGATGTGTGGCTTCCCAAGGAAATTATTTTGTAGCTGATAGAGTCCATGTATAATTGGATTGTAAATAAACAGTTTTTCTGAACCAATCTCATTGCTTTATTTGCAGACCTTGTAGACATGACAGATAGCAAAACTATTATTATATGTTATCATTGAAATACAAATAATAACTGGCTGTAATTAACAATTAGTGAGGAATTGTTTTTCATCTTGATTACCAAACGGTTATAACATTTCACTTTTAATAGTGATGATGCATACTTCACTGATATAATTCCAGTAAAATTTGAATCATATGATATTATCTTGTATGCATCAAGAAAAAAAATGGTTACAATATGGTAAATTAAATAGCCACTGAATCTTGCACTTTTAAGAATCAGTTTTAATTGCACTTCCCTGTATAGAGTAGGGTAATTCAAAATGACAAATATTATGTATTGGCATATTATTTTATCTCACCTGTTAATTTAATTTGATAGAATTACTACTGTTTATTGAATCTACTCAGGTTTAAAGTATTCTGAGTTTTAATTTTTCAGTTCAACAATATTATTTTATTAACATTTTTACTTCTGTTTCAGAATCAAACTGCAAATATAAAAGAGTTATCTGCTGGTGAAGAAAAAATTAGAGAACGTATAAAACGAGTAGTAGATTTTATTTCATCAATGAAGAAGACTGAGAATGTGCCGTCCTGACCATCAGTAATTGAAAGTACCATTAAGTAGGTTATAAATAACAAACAGTGTTCTGTTGTGTGCCAACTAGTTTTGTTTTAATTAGTGTAAACTGTTTTTTTATGTATATATCCTGTACTAATAGGTTATTCGTTATCAGTGAATTAAAACAGGTTATTTTAATAATAAATAAGTGGTGTCTGAACATAGCAGTTTATTTTATTGTATTTGTATTTTTTTTTATTCAGGTGTTTGTATATACCACTGCATTAGTAAACTGTAAATCAGTAGTGATAATTACTTCTATATATTTTTCAACTTTATACAATATAGTATGTATATATTTTTTATCAATGTTTTCATCTGTTAAACAAGTGGATGTAAGTTGAAAAAACATGTAAGTTTTTTATGTATAGTTCAGTGCATATGAGAATATTTTTTATCAATGGAAGTATAAATTTTTCTAAAAAAAATAAAATTATATTCACTATTTGAATTGTAAATGTAATACTGCCGGACAGTGTTACAATAAATTGTTTCTAAACTCTCAGTGAGAATTCTATCTATGTTATTAATTTACCGTTTGTGATTTTTTTTCATTCTTTTTTTTTTACTTAATCCTGATGGAGATGAGTCTAGAAGATGCTAAAAACGTAATTTTTGAAGATTTAGAATGTAATTTATTTTAGTTGGTGTTTAATTGTAGACAACTAAATGATGTTGTATGGCATTATAATATGCAGATTCTGGATGATAGCTGGAAAAATGTTCTTAATTTCTGATTTTTTTTCTTTCACATTTTGAATCATAGTGTTATTTCTTGGTATATTTTTTGTTTTGTGGTTTTTTTTGTTTTTTTTTTTAAATTATATAGAAGCTTTTATTATAATAATTTGTACTGGAATCAAAATATTTGATGGGAAATTCTAATTAATCTTAAATTTAACAAGTGACTGTTAGTGAACTATAAAGATAGATAGCTATGGTTTATTTGTAAGTAATTCATATGTATGAAACAACACAAACTTCTAAACTTAGTGATCTGATTTTATATTATTTTTATTCGCTTACTTTTAATAAATGTGTATTATGAAGTAAGTAAAACCTGCTTGTTATCTGTATAATAATCAGGATAAACCTTGTTTTTAATGCACAAAATCATGGATAATCCAGGAATCATTGAACATTTAGCATACATTTACTCATCCTGATTCCACTCTCGTCACCACTGGGACTAGTACATCCTGCCTTCCTTGTCTTTCACTTTCCTACCATTTCTCCTACTGCAGGTGTATCTCTCTATCTTAATGCTTTCCTTAATTTTCTTTCCATTTTGACCTTAGTCATCCTCTGGGTATTTTTCCAGCCATCCATTTAGTTCTTTTCCTACTTCCCCTAATTCTTTTAATCACCTTTTCCTACCCTATACTTTTAACATATCCACAAAATTGTAATCTCATTCCCTCAATTCCTGTTTTAGATAATCACTTGTATCTATACTTCTATCTTTATCTCTATTTTTTCTCCTTTTATCAGCTCTTACGAATTTAATTTTTCCACTCTAAAGCTTGTTCCAATCTCATCTTTCTTTTCTTTGCTCCTTATTTTATTGCAGTTAGATAGAACATCTTGTATGTAACAACCTGGAATTTTCCAGTATCTTTTTCTGTAACTGCTTAATAGCTTAATAGAGATTCTCTCCTTTTCGTTAATTTAAGATTTCACCTGCCTTCTTTCCATTCTTGCAACTTGAGTTTTCTAGTATGTAAAACGTCTCACAATTCAAAATTCCATATCCAGTAAGATATATCTGTTTCCATGTCTCTTCTTAAAACAGTCATTTCATTCTTTCTCTTATTTTAATTCTGTACTTCATCTTAACATGATCGTAAGCATTACGTTATTTTTGCACATTGTGTTCTTTCTCTTATTATCATATCATCTTTAAAAATCTATTTATTATCCTCTTATTTCCTCTTTCACCTGTTTATTTCCTTCATCACATGATTGGATATGCTGGAGATAGGATGGTTAATATTGTTGAATGGAGTCGTAACTGAGATCTGAATACCCATTTTCTTCATTTCATTTCTTCTCACAATTTCTATGACATTTCAGTGAGATATAATTTTCTAAAAATCCTTTGTAATATATTTATGAAGAGAAGTCATTTACTTATTGAATAAGAAATTGATTTATCCTGAATTTCTGCAGTATTTGATCAAAATTATATGTGCTGGTGATAAATATTTAATTTCCTCAACAAATCGTAACAAAATTCTGAGAAAATAGAATTTGATTGTTGAAGGGTTCCTCATGTAATATTGACAAATGAAATGCTGCACGGGTTTTGTAATAGAATAAAAGGACTCATTAAAGAGACATTAAAGGACATCAATAAAGAGGACTCATTATTGTGCACTATTACAAGTAAATTTATGTTAACGCAGTGTATATATATATTATTGTTTATGAACAACTTCTGATACTCCTTACATCCTTATATACTGCTGCTTTGATTAAGATAACTTTGGATAACAAAGGTTTTACTGCTTTTTTTAAAAATTATATTGTTTTAATGTTACAAAAATACTTAATTACATATCATGACTATTCAAGGGCATTATACATTTATTCTTTTAAATTATTTGAAATTGAAATGATTGAAGAAAGTAATTATAACTTTTATCATAGAACTTCCATGTTTGATACTAGGTTGTTTATTTGGATTTCTTCATTGATAATAGTTGCATGTGTATGTATATGTAAAGTGTGTTTTTACATGTATGTGCTGTAATATTGTTTATAATTTTATAAATATATAAAGCATGATCAAAAGGTTCATAGAATTTGGATGACAAAATTTTCTAAACCATGTGTAAACTAGATTTAAAAAAAAAAGTTAACCTAAATTAAAAAAAAAAAACAAATTCTTCTATATTTATAAACATATGTGTTTAATCTAAATAATCCATATTTATGAAGTGGAATGTAAGTTGTATGTAATATTAATATTATACATGACTGGAAAAGAGATGTTTGTTTAATTTACTGTTCTTATTGTAGTTTAAACTAAAGCAATTTAATTTAATATGTATGTAATTATTTATTTATTTATTTATTACATAGGAATACGTATGAACTCTTTTGCTCAGCTTAACATAAATGAAATATTTACCATAGAATCACTGTATGCCTTATGTGATTGCTAGTTGAACAGAAAGTGCCACCTTAGCAACTTTCATTTGCCTATAAAGGAGGCTTTTCTGAAGAAGTTCAGTAGATTTAGATGAGATTAGTAGTATTTTTAATGCCTATATAGTTTCTCCAAGAAAAAAAAATTTTAAATTATAATTTGTATTTGTAAATGTCAGATAATATTATGCAAAAAAAAAAAGAAATTTCAGAAAGAAATCTTTTATTTATTTACTGTTTTTTAAATAAAATGATTTTTTTCGTTTCTTAATTTATTTTAGAAATTACAGACTAATCTGATTGAACTTGCTAATGAAAGATGAATTTTGTAACAAAGGAAAATGCCAAATCTGACCAGAATTAAAACCTAGAACCTTCTGGATAAAGACGTTATCCCTCAACATGAAGATTGGCATGGTAATAATAGTAATAATAACAATAATAATAATTTATTTGCAGCTCTCTTGTCTAATGTGACAATAAAAATTGCATAAGGACAAAAAATTTTGTTAGTTTAAATAATAAATTTTAATGTATTGCTGAATTAAGTTAATGTATTTTGAATATACATTACATATATTTTAAATACAATATTAAGTTAATATTTTACATTATTAATTATGTGAAAGAATAATTTTATTTCACTCAAGAAAAATTAAAATTTTAATGCTATTTAAGAAAAATTATCAAGGTAACATATTAATGCATTTCTTGCATATAACTTATTGTAACTTATAGCCACTTATGGCTGACCCATTTATATTTATGACAGTTGATAGTTAAATTATTTATGAGTACTATGTCCCTATATTAATGGATTTAGTTTGATAAATAAATAACTAAAAATAAAGTTTTCTGAGTTTCTTATTCATTTTTTAATCTGATTGATGCTATTATTAGTTTATAGTAAAACATTTAAAAACCTCTTCTAAATTGAGGCAGTCCTTACATGTTTTGCTTACTGTATAGTAATAAAATTGAACTGGAAAATTTGTGACAAAATTAGGTTAGTTGTGTTTTAAAAGAATACTGTTCCCTTATCAATATCTGTAATACTCACTTCAGTTTAACCCCTTACCAGTTTCTTTTTTTTTACAAAAATTAATGTTATCTTGCTATATATATATATTTTTTTTTGTTTAATATGTATATTTTGACTAATAATGACCTAATATATAATTAAAAACTATTTTTTGCATGCAAACATATTTTATCACACACACATGCGTGCGCGTGCACATATACACACACACATAATAATATGCAATATTCACAGAATTTCAGTCGCACGTATATACAAAATATCTATGCAGTTAGTTTTATAATTTTACCTACACACAAAATATTTACATAATTATATACTGATATATTTACAGAATTTTGTGATATAATAAGAAATATAGTGGTCATAGTCTGACTACACAGAACACCATAAATAAACAACTCGCCATTACAGTGGGTCAGCTGAGTACAATCAAACACACATGAAAATCCCTCACTTTACACTGTATTAAAACTAAGAAGTAGCATTATCTATCGTTGCAGAATACTACTAAAAAAAAAAAACTACATAAAACAACGGAATATTATGAAAGAGAACAAATTAAAACTGGACAAAAAGTTGACATCGGAATATTCCAAGAAAGGTCCTAACCACGCACATCAACTACGTCAGAATATTCCGTCAGACCAGTAAGAGGTTAAACGTTTAAGGATCTATTTACATTGACTTAATTTCAAAATTAATGAAGTTCACGTATTATATTAATATGTTTACAAAACTTTTATAAGAATATTTTTATATGCTCAAGAACTAAAATATTTATGTTTTGTGAAAAAAATTTATAAAATAAGACAGCAATAAATGTCAACTAGGTAATAATGAAAATATATTTATAAATATAATTGACAAATGCTAATGTTATTACCAAAAGGTGTGCAACTTACCCAGTCTAATTGAAACTACCCCGGTGTTATTTATTCTTTAAAATGTAGTCTTCTATTGTAATGTAGTTTTCTAATTCTATTTTAGTCTTTAAATTGTAGTAGGGCTGTGTGCGGCCTGAGTGCAGCTGACCATTGGATGGAGTGTGCAGTGTTGCATGAACATGCATGCAACCACCACTATCCTTAATCAATAGTGTGCAAAAATTGTGCTAGAAGTATAATGTACCAGAAGTATAAAATATTTTCGTAAAGGGAAAAATTGTGATTTCTGTGGATAGTAAATGCAAATGAATCATTATTTTTTGGCATGTTCTTAGAAGAATGCTCATTACCTGGTTTTCTGCCTGGTGCAAGTTCCTTACATCACAGCTGTCTCCTTCATTCCCCTTATAGTTTCCAATCTTCACCTTATCTGTTAATTTCATCCTTTGCCACTTACTTTCTCTTTCTACTTACTTTTCCTATGCAGTTGTCAAGATACCACTTTTTCTAACTATACATTCTAACCAGTTTCTTTTTCTTTTGTGTACTTTTTGCATAAGTGCTCTTTCTTCTTTAATCCTTTTCATTATTTCCTCATGCCGCCTCACTTTATCCTTATTCTCATCTCAAGTGCCTCATTCCAGTCCCTCTCCTCCTTCTTCTTCATAATTCATGACCACTCTTCACTTCCATACAACAAGACATTCTGTACATAACATTTGGTTGACCTCTTCCTTAACTGTAAGTCTAGACTTTCACTACATAGTAATTTCCTGTTCTTACTGAAGGTTTCTTTTGTTACTGCTATCTTTCCTTTTATTTCCATTGTGCCAGTCCTCTATATTTAGTTCCTAAATATTTATATTTTTTAAATGTTTCTATTCTTCCTTCTCTTGTCCTTACCACATCCTCTTTGTTATTTATTTCCATTACTTAAGTTTTCCTATATTAATTTTCATTTTATACTCTTTCATTTCTTCCTTCAGGACTATTAATTATATTTGAAGTAATGTGTGCCGTCAGCTAAAATTACCATATCACATTTGCATCTTGTTTTTTATCCTCCTATATATATATCCTTCTCTTTTTCTGGTTTATTCCTGATATATAAGGAAGCTCATATCTTAAATGAACATGCTATTAATGTAAGCTATAGTGGAAGTTGTCTAACCATTCAGTATAAATGCTTTACTATCTGTTATTATTATTTTGTTGGTTGGATGGACAATGATAAGGATATTATAATAATTGTGAGAAATGGAAATATGATGATTGTCAATAATTGATCTGTTTTCCAGGTTACATTATTTTTTGCATTTCCAGTATTTGCATAATGTAAAGTAAATTGGGTAAAACATTATATTTCAATTTTTTTATGTTCAAAACATGTATGGTTAGAATGTATAGTAGTATGTAGTGCATTTGAATTCAGTTTGAAGTAAAAATTTATATCAGTATAAATAAATTAATGAAAATATATTAGTATTTACTTTAGAACCAACTGTAATGAAATTCTATTCCAAATTCTCTTTCCCATAGTCTAATTATGTAAAATTGATAACTCCAGAGCCATATTTTCTGTTTCAGTTGTACTGTAGAAATTATTTTGTCAAGCATTATTAAGAAACTCACAACGAATAATGCAAACTGAGATGCATACTGCTGCTCGTTCTTGTTTTAAAATTAATGTTTAATCTGGCTACACTAATTTTAATTTGTATGCAATGTTTGTCATGTTGATTGGTGCACTTATAAAATGCTCTGCTGCACTTTGGCCATAAGCTTACTGTAAAATAAAAGAAAGTTTTATTTTCTTCTCATAGTATGTTTTAAAAACACCTTCACTCTTAGTGATTACATTACTGTTGAGAAAATATACCATATGAATTAAAAAACAAAATGTTAAAATATATTTAAGAATAATTTAGTCTCAATATTTTAATTTTGTGATTTGTTCTTATGCTCCTGCTAGTGTGCATTATATTATTACTGCCTATTTTTGTTATTTTCAAAATATGAGGGCAATCCAAAAATTTACAAAAAATAACGTAGTTTGAAAATTTTTTCTGAATCTACATTTACATGCTCTTTTTTAAAATAGTCTCCCTTAACACTGCTTACAGCACTTGATCCTCTTTTCAAGCACAAAATCCAGGTCATCTTTTGAAAGTACTTTTTATTTCATTTCCACAGCTGCTCAGTGCTTGGTCAACCCACTCTTGCCATGTCTTCCACAATTTCTTGTTCGGCCAAAAATGCAGCCTGTCAATGAAAATATGTTGCTTGTAATACACACTCTTCATTGACTGGTTCTTTCAACATTTCATATGTTTTGGAAACTGATTTTTTTAAATGGACATAAAACTGAATCGCATAACGTTGATCGATATTTTTTTCCATGGTAGGTGATCATCCAATACTTTACACAGTCACTAATTCTCAATAACTAAAACAAACAACTTGAAATAGACACAGGAAGTAGACAGCACATCTGGATACATGTATCCGTGCAAGACTGCCAATTTGCAACCTTTAAATTTCTCTGCAGAAATCAGTTTCATTATGTTTTGGACAGCCCTCATATTTCTGTGTGAGACATTCCATTTATTGCAGAATCATTTTTTTTTATGAGAGGTTTACAGTTTTACTTAGAATTCATAACTGAATTATTGCATAGTTTAAGAAAATTCAGTGTCTTGAACTTTTTGATCAGTTTATATGTTTGTATGATTCTACTGTAATTGACAGTGTATGTAAATCTGTTTATATGTATTGGCAGTTGTAATATTAAATATACATGATTATTGTATTATAGTATATGGTTTATTTTATGTCACTTAATTTATGTTATATTTAAAATTATTAATTAATTAATTTTAATCATTTATATTTTATTTACTAATCTCATAAAAATAACATTTTTTATATTATTTATTACCATTATGTATGTTTTTGCTCTGCATTGATCGTAACATGGTTAGTTTTAAATAACTAATTAATTTATTTTGAATAATAGCATTTTAATTTTAAGGCGTAATATTTTTTTTTATTATGTAACTGCAGAAGTAGCTCTAAACAGTTTAAGTTAGCAGTATTTAAGTTGTATATTATACTTAATATTTATAGTAATTCTCATTATCCACTTTATCAAAGCATTGTGCATGTTATATATTCACTTGAAATAAGGAAGAAGGTTTTTAAAAATACTTGGTTGAATTTTTCCTAAAACGTTTGATAATTAATAAGACTTAGAAAGTTTTTAACAATCAGTATTAGATTATTGGAATCACCTTTAATAAAATATGTAACCGCAAAAGTTTTGTTGCACTCACTTAAGTTTTTGGAAGTTTTATTTACTGATAAATAATGTTAATGTAAAATGTTCTGTTTCATTTCATGTATGTTTGGTAGTATTTACTTGACTATTTCCTGCATTCTAAAATGGTTCGTTGGTTACCTGTTTTTACTAATAACAATTATTTACCAAATAGTGTTAAGAATATGTAATGAGGGATCATTGAACTTCAATGAAATATATATATTGCATTGAAACATTGTATATGTATATATATAAATTGAAAAAAATATTATACGTACAAAAGTTACATACATACTTATTTTATTTCTGTTCATAGTCCATTCCCAAATTCAAGCACTTGTTTATTTGTTCTTCAAAGAATGGTACTGCCAAAATGCCCATCTATTTGTTGACTCCATTCAAGAGTTAGTTCATCATTGCTTTTGAAGTATTGAGTAGCCAGCTGATTTCCTAAGTTTTGTGAACAGGACCCCTGAAAATGGGCACAATAAATATCTACGGTTATTGTCATGTCCAGTGTCATAAATTCTGCCAACAAAATTTCTTTATGGTCCCATAACGCGGCAGCCATAATTTTTTTTTGTTTGTTTGAATTTTTTAGGCTTGTTCGGTAAGTGTATCTATTGTTTGAACTGATCTTTTATCTTAGTATTGATGAACCAAAATTTCATTTTATTCCCAGTAACAATACTGTCTAGAGATTTACTTCTTTTGTTGTGGTATCGCTGAAGAATAGTCAATGCCGCTCCTGTTCTTTTTGTTTTATGGGCATTTGTAAGTTGTTAAAGTACCCATTCTGCACAGTAACAAAAATCAATTTGTCTTTGATAATTTTATAAAGAATGGAGCATGAAATTTGAGGAAAATTTTCACTAAGCTCAATAATTGTGAAAGAGCATTTATCATGAATGGCATGTTTATCACTCTCAATGGAATGTCATCCTCTTCCTTCCCTCTCATGCATATTAGTTTACTTTTTCCTAAATTTCATGCAGCATTCAGTCACAGAATCATCACTCATTGTATTATTACCATAAACTATAATCAAACAGTGGTGCATCTTGGCTACACATGTTTCTTTTGCTTGGTAGAAATGAATGATGATGTGTATTTCACAGCTGATGGGATCCATAAAAATCACCTCCATATTTCACCATGGACTGTCCAAGTGGTATATGGTGACTGACTTTATCTGTGACAATATTTAAGCTTAGCTGATGTCTTCTGCTTATGCACTATGTTATAGAAACTGGCTTGTTTGTGACCGGAAGTTAATTTTTGGATAGCTCTCATATTACGAACAAATAATTTTTTTTAAATTATATAAAACAATTTGCAAGATGGAGTAGTTAACCTATTATAGACTATAACTTTTCACTTTAGACTTCAGCTATCCAAAATTAATTTTTTTGTTTCATAGTAGCTTTTATTTATTTTTTAAAATTAATATAGTGAAATATATTTTTTTGTATTGCATTTCATAAGTATTTTTTAATGTGTCTTTTTATTTTAGTATTTCTTCTATATTTATTTATTTTAAGTTTTCTTTTGTATTTTTAATTACTTAATTTCTCCAGAATAATTGATGATGAATAGTTTAACAGTTAAAATATGCATCTGTTTTTAAATTTTTTTATATTGATTTTGAGTGTTTATTTGTATATTTTTACTTTCTACAATAGTAGTTCCCAACTCTTTTTCCCAGTGTACCGCTCAACACTTTAAAGCTCCTTTGGCATAATTAAAATAACAAATTTTGGGGTTTTTATTATATAAAATGCAGATAAATATTTTAAATATACAATATATTATATTACAATTACAAAGTTAAACTACAAAGAACATCATTATAATTTAGAAAATAAAAAAAATTGGGTCATTAAAATGAATTTAACAGGCTACACTGTACTTTGAGAATCTCAAAAATGTTTCAGTGGTAAACACTTGTGTAAAAACATACTTCTGAAAAATAACAGCAGCTTAATAAAGCCCAAAACAAACCTAATCCAAAATCATAATAATAAGTAACATAAAAGTGTAACTAAATTTTTTTGAAAATAAAAAAAAACTAATGCTAAAAGAAATGCCTAAAAGTTGTAGCTATGAACAACTTATGTCATACATTTTACGAAAAATTAAATTAGACTAAGTTATAAAATAACGTAGAATACTTGAGTTTTTTCATACTTAAAGAATAGGCTAATAATAATAAAAGAAAGGTTATATAAAGTAACCAAAATTTTAAACTATAGGAAATACCATATACATAATTATTTGTTGTGTGAAGTTCCTGGAATTCATAAAAAACAGTCAAAACTATAATTTAATAAAAAAAGAGGACATTGTTTTTATTTTCGAAAAAATATTTTAATTTAAACAATTTCTAGAAACATTAACTATTTTACATCCTTAGATCTATTTTCACTTAGTTGGTTTTCATGTTTTTAATTGTGTGAGACTTGTTGCTTCTGATGAATGAGTCACTATCAGGGAGCATGGTACTAATTTTCACTCTTAAATCATTTTCAATATTGATTTTACTTCTATGTTCTTATTTTTAACAAGTTTGTTCAGAGCATCCACTCTCACTCAAATACAGTATATACAGTAGTAGTAACAAAAGAGATCAAAAATGTCATTACTTGCTCAAAAAGGGTAGGATATGCTTTCTTTGTTGTCATCCAAAAAGAATTTAAATTCTTCTATTTAAAAGCATATTTCATAGAGCTGTCATTAGTTATATCAATAAAATATCCTTTATCTTCTGGAACTGAAATTTCCTCTGAAAATGGTTTCTAATCCAACTGTATGGGCTACAGTCTTCAGAAAAGTTTTTGTTGAAGTTTTCTTTTAGTTCTTCCAAGTGTTTTACAATTTCTGTAGTCAAAAGTTTCATAGGACTAGTTCATTATTTTCTTTTAGAAATGACTTCAGAGTTGGAAATGCTACAATATTTTAATATATGTTAGAAAAAAAAATTAAACTTTTTTTTTTAAGACATTTATTTTATTAACAACAAATTCTGATGTTGGCATCTCTTGGAGGCCTATGTTTAAACAGTTGAGCCTGTCAAAGATGTCTGCCTAGTAGTCCAACTTTGAAAGCTAGTTTTCATCCCAGAATAATTTTATTTTTCAAGGTTTTATAATTTTCAGTTAAAAACAAAACACCTCATTTCTTAGTTCAAACAACCTATTTAAAATTTGTCTGTGGGACAGCCTTCACACTTCAGTTTGGAGAAGCAACATTTGGTTACTTTTTTTGATATTGCCACATAAGCTTGAAGCTTGTGTATGGGATCGAAAATTAAATTTTATAGCATATGAAAAATGCCATGCCTGACCAGTTTTTGAACCAGGAACTTCTGGTATGAAAGATCACAATGCTACCACTTTGCCATGAAGTTTGGCAATTACTTTCTATTTTTCTACATAGCAGTATGAACAGATGTAAATTAAGGGCCTTGCTTTAATCAAATTTATAACCTTGACAGCATCTTAAACCCGATGCTAATCCTTCAGGATTGTTTTTTGAAGCCAGGGCTTCTCAATGTATCAAATGGCTGCTTTTAGTCAGGCATAACTTTACGGATTCTTGCTGCTACTCCTTTAAATTTTACTTTCTTCGATTAGGGCCTTTCAATATAAATGCCAACACACACGTGGAAGTGTGTATGTCAGGTGATGGCACAACTGAAATGCCAATACATTTTGTCCATGATAAACCGATTTCTGACAGGTAAGCATCAACCAAGTTAAAAATGTTTTCACTTGTGGTGTTTGGTTTTAGTGATTTATAAAATAAAAATTCCATAATTATGTCTTTATTACAATCAAATTTTATTGAAAATAGGTAAGGCAAATTTATTATGTGTATGCTTTCATTTATTTGAAGAGAGAGAAGTACATTCCTATAACTGCAGGGTCAGAGTTTCTTTGATGACATGTCATGGATTCTATGTTTTTTACAGTGTTGTAATAGATAGAGGTATTTTTTTATTACTTTGCCATCTTTCTCACCCAAAACTGAATGCACCATATCTTTGGCAGCTGACAGTATTATTGTTTCAGCAATTGTTCCAGTCTCCCTTTTTTATTGATTCTGAAACTGGTCGATAGGAGGCTTTTAACAAATTTTTGTCAGTTTTTGTAAATTGGTCCATGCATTATGAATTTTTTAAAAGATAAACATTTTTTTTGAGAAACTTGAAAGGTTTATTTTGTGTTTGATTTGCTGATGATGGTTTAATATTTTGATTCGAGAGCATTTCTTTTCATACCCACAATGAGGAATTTGACATATTACTTTCAGACCAGCTTTTACCACAAAGCTAAATTTCAAATAATTTTGATTGTATTAATGGTTTGGCTAGGCTTTGTTTTTTACCAATGCTACTGGATGTAGATGGAGCATCACCAGTCATTTAAAAATCTCTTCATTATTAATTTTTCACCAATTCACTACTCTAAAGTTAATTGGTCCACAAAACAGTTTGATATATTGCACAAAAAGTTTACACTTGTAAAAATATCTTCATTACGTGACATAAAAATAACTGAACCAGCATCAATTGCATTCAGTTTAAACATTGATCTGATGAGTCATATGTCCAAAGTCAGCCAAAAGTACAATGTGAGCAATCAACCTGTATAATCCAGAGTACACCATCAACGAGCAAATATTTTAAAGGAAAACTTAATTCAAAAAATAAAACATATGAAATTCAATTGAATAAGTGCCATGAATAATGTAATGCCAAAAAATCAAAACTGTAGGTTTTTGATGAAAAACATCCTAAATGCCATTTAGAAACGATTGGTCTGAAAATTCTGTTATTAATTACATATCTGTTCTTTAAAAGTGCAGCTTAAAGAGCTCAGTCAGTAGAAGAACATTGCAAGTGAATGCCAGTGTTTGAAAAGATGTCAGATAATTCAGAATTTTCCATTGTTCATTGTTTGTGTATTAAAGACGATACACCTTGCAGTGTTGTTTCTGTATTTAGATTTCTAATTTCCAGTGTGTCTCATTGCAAAAATTTTATGGTTGACAAAATTCTGAATCATTTTAACAATTTCTATTTGAAATTTTGAACTTTGTAGTCTGTTCAGTTTTCGAATTTACATCAAGTATCACATAATGTTTTTATGTTAGTGTTTGTTTAAAAACTATTTATCCCTACAGCCTTGCATGCTACCTAAATTTTCTTCACGTACCACACTTTGGGAACCGTTGTTCTCTAACATCAAAACAACTTGAAAAATGTGAGGAAGGTCTTTTGGAAAGCTATTTATGATAACATTTCTGTTGTGAGTATAATGTATGCATATATTAGTGGAAACTATAAAGACCAGTATATTTATTTAAAAGATCTCACATAGAAGATATATTCAACTAGTCAGGTTTTCTAACAACTCTGAAATTGAATAATCAGTGTGTTCTTCAGTTACATATTTTTCTGGTTAATCAGTGAAATCAATGAAACTTTGTTTAATAACTTCATTATTAAATTAAAATTGTATAACTACACTAATAGATGATATCTTTATCAATCTAAGTTTCTAGTTTTCTAAATTATCAATTTATTTTTAAGTTAAGGTTTATTAATTTTTAGTAATGTTTATGGCTACAGAAGCAGTTACAAAAATGATTTTCAATGTATCTAATGAATGAATATCTCTTAAAATCGTTTAATTATAGGTTTTATATATTTTTAATGTGCATGAATTAGTTTAATAATCATTTATATTATTTTTGATTACTACATAAGTAAATAAGTAAGAGCTGACCTAGGACATCTGCATGAATGATTTAATACTCATGATTTTTATTAAATTACATAACATTTGTGACTATTTATTATTTTTATATAATATTAAAGTATATTTCCAAAAAAGGTCTCAAGCCTATTTAAAGCATTTAAACTGTTTTAAACATCAATTAATTATAAACTTTAAAAGATTAGAAAATTTTTAATAGGGTGGAACGTTTGTTTTTAATTACTGTTTTAATGGTTTCAGTTTATTTTAATTTTAAAATTTGAATGTAGAAAGTTGTTGAATTAATGTAAGTGTTATTTTTATTGATTATATCTTTTTTAAATAATGATGTAGATAAGTTGTTATTAGTTATAATACTACATTTTTAAACTGTGATTGTTTTTGCTTCCATTAATGTTTTCAGTTGTTTCATTTCCTTTCTTGGTTAGTTAGCTGTTATATATTTATTTCATTGTTGTTAAAATGTAGTCACCTAAATTTGTTGATGAAATGGTAATATCTATTGTCAATTTTTATTATTAAATTATTAGAATGTCCTCTAATTTGTGTTCTTAGTTAAAAAGGTAAAGAGGGAAACTTGATTTACTGATAACATTGTTTATCATAAAGGTTCATACATTTAATCTTAATTTAATTTTTTTTCATAATTATTTTAATTTTTGGGTATGTACTATAGTGCATTATATTTGTTATGTTATAAATTATGTATTTTTGGCAATGCTAATTCTTCATCTGTAAATTATTATGTTTTTAAAAGATTTGTTTATCACTCTTTTTCTGAATTTATGGAAATACATTCTCAGATAATTTTTGTGGAACTATTATTGAACAGTTCCTTTACTATAGGGTAGGATATAAAGGTATGGTTCCAGAACGATTTTCTGAAAGCTTATTAACATATATTCAGAAAGTAAGTTTTTAAAATATATAATGCTATTTATTTATAAATAGTAACTTTTTCTTTTACAAAAAAAAATTATATTCTGTGTACATTTCCTACAGTTTTATCGATTGTAATGTAATTATTCATTGACAACTGTTGATTATAATTACTATAAAATAAGATATTTTTAATTAAAATTATTTTTTTTTTTATTAATGTAATCTAATAATGTAAATAAATTGAATGGTTTACACACTTTTAAGTGGAATATGTATTATACATTTCAATTTATGTAAAAAATAAGCTTTCTGCTGTGATAAAGTCTATTAGTATATTGTAATATTTTCATTACTTGTGACCTATATTTTTAGTTATTTTCTTTTATTTTTAATGAAATACTAAAAGATATGGAAACATAATCTCATCCTGAGCCATTTTCTGCTGTTAAGTAAGAGAATTCTCTATCTTTATCAAAATTCTGGGATGATTCTTCTTGTCAAGAGTTAGTTGATGAGTCTCAATTTTATTGTTATCTGATATTGATTATCAGATATCAATATCTCACCTGTGGACTTATGAGATTAATATATAATTTTCAGTGAATTGACTTTGAATTTAAAAAAGCATGCATCTCTTGTGAATACAAGAACATATTTATATATAGAGTTGTTTTTTTTTAAGTTCTTTATCTTTAATAATAAAATAACCTGTTTGAAGAATTGGCAATGTAATTAAAGCTTTTATATATTTTTTACATTTAGTTTTCTTGTAAATTAAGATTATGTAGCTTTCCTATTTTTTATTTAATTGTATATTAAATGAAATGTAAAATTAAACATTTTTTCATATTGATTTATAGCTTCTTTTTATGCAGTAATTAGAAACAGGTGTTTTTTTTTCTTGCTAATGATAAATACCTAACTGATTTTAATTTATATAATTTATAATAATTAAGAAGCAGGTTATATGTGTCCACTTTCCATTGTAGATTTTATATGAACATCTTAAGTTTTATTTTACATAACCAAAAAAAACTGTTTCATAGTTAATGTTAAACAAGGCTGTTTTTTAAAATATTGTTACTGATCCTCTGAAAATTCCCCTTAATTTTTGGTCAGCTGATCTTAAATAAATAAAATCTTTTATTTCTCAATATAAATTTCTTTCTAGTATGTATATTTAGTCTGACAATGCCAAAATTTTTCAATCTCATCCGTATAGTATGATTTTATCAAAATCTTCACAGTAGGGAGATGTTTCAGCAATAACTTAATAATTTTGTTTAAATCTCATTTCAGCAAACCACTTCTTCATATTTCATAACTGATTAGTTTAAAGGCCGCTAAGTCTCGTGAGTAGAGAAATGCAGAAGAATCTTTTAGTATAATTCGAATAATTTTTGTGAATTGTAGAAGAGTTAGGTGGTGCATATCTTAGTGAAAAAAAAACTTCTTATTGAATATGACTTTTTTCTTCATAAACCGGCATAATATTGCCTAGTTTTCATCTAACCTTCTCCAGAAAGTTAATGATGAAGATCTTTGAGCATCCTAACAGCCAGTGCCTACATCTTTCTTACTGATGGAATGGTTTTCACCTTCTTTTGAGTGAATTCCCCTACTCCAGCTTAAACTATTGTAACTGGTTTTTGGTTTCAGGTCAGTTCATTGTCTATGATGAAGTGACACAACGATTACATTGAAACAACCACAAACTATTTTTAGAAATGTTTATTTGTTTAAATTTTTGATTGATTGTGAACAAATGCAGCCGCTACTTTACGGTGAGTTTTCACATCAATAAATATTCATGTAAATATGATGCACCGTTTATTTCAGATGTCTACAAGTTAGTGATCTTGCACACTTTCAATCTTCTACCTCCATCGTCATATAATGGGCTATCAAATATTCCTCTTACTATATTATAGAGAAATTCTAATAAATCAACAATCTAAAATAAGTATACTATAAACAGATTTAAGAATAAATGACATGGTATTGAAATACGAGGGCAAGTCAATTGTTATCCACAGTGTAATTATAAATTTTATTGCAATACAAATAGGAAACTTACATGTACATCATTTTTCAACATAGTTTCCTTGCATTTCAACGCACTTGTTCCATCGTTGCGCAAGCTTCCTGAAGCCCTCGTAAAAGAAGGTTTTTGGTTGAGCTGCGAGCCAGGAATGCACCGCTTCTTTCACTGTTTCGTCCGAGGTAAATCAAATTACTTCCTGCAATCAATTTAATGCCTCTTTGAGTGGACCAAACAAATGGTAGTCAGAAGGGACAAGATCAGGACTATACGGAGGATGAGCTAGTACTTCAAAGTTGAGTTTCTGGAGCGTTTCAGCAGTGTGGGCAGCAATATTTGGACAGGTATTGTCGTGCAACAACACAACACCTTTCG
The DNA here is from genome assembly GCF_047948215.1 of Lycorma delicatula. Taxonomy (NCBI): domain Eukaryota; kingdom Metazoa; phylum Arthropoda; class Insecta; order Hemiptera; family Fulgoridae; genus Lycorma; species Lycorma delicatula. The sequence goes on along the minus strand of NC_134456.1, from coordinate 147,181,586 downwards.
ACAGTGGTCCTTGGCGTTTGCTTCTAATTGCAGGCTTCAGCTTGGCAGTAAGCATCTCACTGTAACATGAACTGTTTATTGTCATGTCCCTTTCCTCATAATGTTCCAGTACTGAGTCTTGTGAGTTCCAAAAAACCATACACATCAGTTTTCCTGCAGATGTTTGGGTCTTGAACTTTTTTTGCTGGGCGAATTTGGATGTTTCCATTCCATACTCTGCTGTTTACTCTCCGGCTTGTAATGATGGATCCATGTTTGTCGCCAGTGATGATTCTGTGTAAGAAGATATCCTGTTTGTTACCATAGAGATCCAAATGTTTTTGGCAATGTCTAAGCGCGTTTGTTTATGCAACTGTGTAAGTTGTTTTGGGACCCATCTTGCACAGACTTTATGAAACCCAAGTCTGTTGTGGATGATTTCGTAGCCAGAACCGTGACTAATTTACAGACGATGTGCCACTTCATCAATAGTTACTCATCTGTCTAAGAAAACCATGTCACGTACACTCTCAATGTTTTCCTCATTTGTGGCGGTAAACGGTCGTCCGGCTCCTTCATCGTGTGTAACACTTATGCGAACAATTTTTGAATTTTTCAATCTATTTGTAGACATCCTGTTGTGGCAACACACTGTTCCCATACTGTACCAAAAGTCTTCGATGAATTTCGGCCCCTGATACACCTTTCGACCACAAAAAACTGATCTCTGAACGTTGCTGTTCTTTGGTGCAAACAGAAAGCGAAGCAACCATGGTTAATGGCAGGGCAGTGACAATGGAACTAACCTAGCAGCATCAAACCTTCACAGACATAACAATTAAACCACGCATGTATCATCTACGCAATACGGCAGTACTACCAACATAAACAAAAATATATCTAAATTGTGGATAATAATTGACTTACCCTCATATATATTATTGATTCTCCATTATAAATGTTAATCATTACAGTTTGGCTGGTCACAACAGTTTTCAAGATATTATTCCTTCATAGATATTTGTTGTTAAACTTCAAAAAAACGTATTTTATTTTGTTCTTGGACCTATTTACTTTGTACCAACATCTTCAGATCATGCTTGTAACAGATTACTAATGATTAGAGTAATATTAACCTTTATCACCTACACTTTTTCCAGCTATTGCATCAATCATTATTCAGTCTGTATGCTGTTGTTGCAGTTTTTTTTTTTTTGTTAAATTATCTTTGTATTAGCTTTTAAGGATTGTTATTGATAACATTATAACATTATTGTTAGATAAAATTCAGCTCAGCTACCCTTACTATCAAAATTGCACTGAAACTATGCAAGGGCAATGTCCTCAGATATCTGAACAACTACCGGAACCACCATTATTTAATGGGGGTATTTATCAAGTAATCATGAATTCTAATAATAATCAAAGGTATATCATTATTCTTTCATTTATATTGTAGTTAGTTTTATTTTATTCTAGTTAGTTCTTAGATTGTGATAGAGATCATTGATCTAATTTTGTACTTTGATATTTATATTCTTTCTGTTGCCTTTGATGTTCACATTCTCAATAAGAAAATTTTATTATTAAATTTAATTTTTTTTATTTAATTTTAAATATATAATATAATTTATGAGGTAATTTTCCTTTCAAGAGGATTAACTTTGCTCCTATGAATACTCAAGTATTGGTTAACAGATTCTATATAAACTTTGTTTTATTGAGTTTTAATCAACTGAACTTGAATATATACAGTGATTCCAATTTTATAGGACTACCAGTTATTCAGGGCAGCCGTTTAATTGGAGCAGTTTTGCAAAAATAGAAAAAAATATTGGTATAATTCATGTAAAATTATCCCGGTTTAACGGCTGAAAATGCCACTTATAAGGCCCATTAGTTCTTATGTTTCTTCATTTTAATTGTAGAATAGCAAAATTTTATTAGTGATTAAGTTGTTGAATTGTTGCTTAAAAGCTATAGGGAGAGAGGGATAAACATTCAAATTGAGTTTTTGCCATCAAATATAACGAATTAAACTTTACCGAAGTAAACTAGTAAGCTACATTATACAAGAAATCAAAGGAAATATGTTGACTTCTTCCTCTGTATGGCTGAGATATCAGTACACGTCTCAATCTGTTGCAGGCAGTTCAGTTCATAGGCGAGCACAATCAGAAATTGCTTGGCCAAATGAGGTTTAAAAGTCGCAGAAATAGTCAATGCCAAAGATAATGCTAATAACTTTTTGCAGAGATGAACTCGAAAGTTAAACGTTAATTTATACAATATGCAAAAACAGTTTTTGATGGATTTCAGAAATATTATATGTGGAATCCACTATATAATTATATACATATATTTATTTTTCATTCTTTTTGTTGTGATAAACTGCTTTTACATTTTCTTGGCATCACGCTGTACAGCTGTGTTATAAGAAAGTTTGGTAATTAATTAAAGTGTGGTGTGGATTTTTTTGCAGTTCTTGATATTTCATGACCCAGGGACCCCATAAAACAAAAAAAGTGGGGTGGGTAATGTTCATATGTGTATTGATGTGTTAGAGCTTTATAACTTTGTATATATGGACAATTTATTGGTAAAATTTTGGGTTCAATATCTCCAGGAGTTGGTGGTAGATAGTTTATTTTTTTTTTGGGCAATTTTAGCAAAATTTGCATACGTAACGCCACTTTATATTAAGCTCATATGTGTGCATGCTTATCTTATTTTTTTAAATATATTTTACAAATAGTAATATCTTTTAGATGCTTTCTCCCTCCTAACAGTCTCAGAGATCTTAATTTTCCTCATTGTATGTGTGTATTTCAAATACCTTCGTATACTTCACTGGTAAATTTTACCAATATTTTTAAGCAGTGAAAGCCTGTATAAAAATGCCAGTTTTTAAGAAATAAATATTTAAGGATTTGTTTAAATATTTTATTAATTTTTAATTATTTGTTTTTTTATCTTTTTCATTATTAAATACTCTGTATATCAAAAAGAATGACTCAATTTCAAACAGATATATGAGGCATGGTTCAAAAGTAAGATCTGATCGGTAACAAAATGAGAACAGTTGAAAAAGTGAAAAATTTATGAATGGTTTCAAATACGTACATTTTACTGTATTTATCTACATAATCATCATTTCATTTCAAACATTTTTGAAATTGTGAAACAAGCTTCAAACCCATTGCATAAGTTTCCACTACTTGGATTTTAGTCACTTTTGCACCGAAATTTTCAACTCTTTCTTGAATCATGATGAGAGCCAATTTTTGAGACATAGGAAGAGATGGTCGTCAAAGGCGCAAGAGAAGGACTTTAAGGGAGATGATCAACAATCTCCCATCCAATTTTTAATTGTTTCATTTTGTATGCAGCCGTGTATGGTCATGCATTATCGTGAAAAAGAACAATTCCTGAACTCATCAGTTTTGAATGGTAAGACGCAGTTTAGAATGTGTTTCATAATAGACTTGTGATGTGATGGATGTCCCTTCCATGTAATTAATCAAAAGCACACCCTTTTGGTTCCAGAATACACTTCCCATGATTTTCCTTTTGAGACTGGGCTTATTTGAATTTTTTGGTTAAGGTGAACTGGAATGACACTATTGCATGGTGTGTTGTTTCGTCTCAGCATTGATATACAAAATCCACATTTCATCACCAGCATATGGGAAAAAATTTGTTTCTTCTCATGGTTAAAGCATTTGAGAAAAGCATGTGCAGATGTCATTCTGTGATCTTTGTGAGCACTTGTCAACATTTTTGACACTCATCGAACTATGCACACAATTTACTGTAGCCTAGAATGTTGGTCACGATTTTGAACAATGTTATGTTTGAAACTTTTGGAAATTCTAAATAAAGATTACTAATCATAAAGCAATGATTTTCTCTTACTTTTGCATTCACAGGTTCAACGAAATTGTCAGTCCAGACAATAAGCCTGCCATTTCTCGTTTGTTGTGAACATTTGAACAGCTTCCTTATGATACCATTGCCTCACTTGGCAATAGGTATCATGAGATAGGCTCATATATTTAATACAATTGACTGAATTTCACCAGCATTATCTCCTCTTGTGTTTAGAAATCTAATTAGTGATTGAACTTCACAACTGGCAGGATTCGTTATAACTGCATACATTTTAATGCACTATCTCACAAAGGCATACAACAATGAACTGACAGTAGTAGTTACATGCCCAACAAACCATTTAAAGCTGCTCCACATGTGTGAACCAACAAGTTTTGTCAATCACTATTTGTAACTTATCCGCCCCTACTTTTGAACCATGCTTTGTATATCATAATAAAAATGTGTTACATTCACAAGACAAATTACATACTATTCAAAAATGTTTATTTCATTTAATAAGTTAAAATGTTCTATATGTCCTCTATCTGCTGTGTGGATGACATCATGATGATAGCTGAATTCTTCCACAACATATTGCTTATCTAAATCAGCTGGTAATAGTGGAACATCAACAATTTGTTTTCACATATTCTCACAAAAAAAGTCACAAGGTGTAATGTCTGGGGATAATGGGGGGGTTCAAGAGTGTAGTGCTAAATCTCTTGGGCCCTCATATGTCCTATCCAGCATTAAGGTACCCAACAAACTCGACTATGGCAATGTGGCAGGACCTCATCTTGTTGAAAAATGGATTTTTCAAAGTCTTTACTTAGTTGTGGAAAAAGCCAGTCCTGCAGCATATGAAGATAAGAATGTTCTGTTACTGTTTCCTTCAAAAAAGAAAGGGACGTAAAATTTTGTAAATGAAACAAATGTTTTTTATACACAAAAAACATTAACATTAAGAATCTCACCCCTGCTGTACAATCTTGTGGGGATTCTCAAGCTCCAATATGCCAACATTGTGATGTGAAACTTTACTACGTAAATGAAATGTTGCTTTAACATTAAAGATTAACCTATCCTTAAAGATAAAGAACCTATTATCTTCCATATCAAGTAAGAGCATATCACAGAAATCTTTACATATTCTATTACTTGATGAAGATTTTGTACCAGTTGTATACGATATGTCCTGAAACATAAGCACTGTCTTAACAATTGCCAAACAGTCATATGAGGGATCAAAGTTCTGAGCTAGTATATCAAATGGTCTTATATTACAAAGCCTCGAATTCGTTTTACATTTTCCTCTGAAATGTGAGGTTGCTCTGGACACTTCTGCTTTTATAAACAAATCAAATCTTCAAATTGTTTTTACCAGTGACAAATGTTCTTAGCAATGGTGGATCAATCCTAAAACATGGTTGAAATGCACTCTGAACCACTGTCTTGCCAAATTGCAGAGCAAAAAATGTATTTTGTTGTGAAAATGTCAAGTTGTTTATGAGTGAGTTTAGTGTATGTTTGAGCACCGGTATTGCAATCTGGCTGCCAATAATTGAAACTCTTAGAACTTAAATGTATTAGAACTTTATCAGTGACAAATGTTCTTGGCAGTGGTGGATCAATTCTGAAGTATTATTGAAATTCACTCTGAACTATTGTCATACACTTTGTCTTGCTAAAGACAAAGTGCATAGATGTCAAGTTGTTTGTGACTGAGGTTAGCATATGTTTGAGCACTACTATTGCAATCTTGCAGCTTATATTTGAAACTCTTTGACTTGCACTTTCAATTTATGTAAATTTCATTCACTGACCATGCATTGTACAAGTGTATGATTTTAAAATTGGGTTATTCTTTTTGATTTATGCCATATAATTGAACAGACTAAATTTTTAAAATGTTGCAGAATAAAATGCATGATAATTTTACAACAAAATATTTGTAGTTATTAATATTAAACCACTGTCATTTTACCTCAAGTTTTGAAGTATTAGATTATTACTTATATAATGTTTACTCCAAAGTTAATAGTTCCAGAGTTCACCTGTCCCTTAAATCAAACAGAAAATTTTTTATTATTTTCGAATCATCAAAATTTATAGTCTATATGTAACACATGGCTGCTACCTTGCCACCATTTGAAACAACTGTGTTATGTAGAAGGAAAAACTTAGTGAGCACCAAAGTTGAAGCAACTTTTCAAGTAAATTCTGTGATTTTGAACCAGTGTTCATTTAAGCTGTATTTAAAAAAAAGAAGAAACTAAATGTTTGTATCTTGTGTTTATTTAATTGATAAATTTGCCAGTTCAATATTACCTGGGATAAAATTTAAATTTATAACTACTGATCATCTTAACTCAATCTTGTATTTATAAAGCTACTTGAATTATTCCTATACAAGCACATCAAAATTAAGGTGCTGTAATGCCGTTCTAGCACATGCCATAAGAAATTATGCTCTGACTGATAAATATAATTACTATTATAGATCAAAAATAAATATTATAATTAAACTTTTATGAAATTTTTAAATTGTTAATGATTAATTATCAAAAATATGGAATTTTTTTGGAGGTCTTTGTAGCTAATTATGCACATCTTTCAGCACTGGAGTTACTGCAGGCACTCTGCTAAAATGTCACTATAACTTAAAATTTACTGATTAGTTCTGAAGGTTTATGAACTTTTTCAAGAATGTAATTTTAACAAAAAAAAAAAAAAAAAATCTTATTTTCCTCACAATTTGAAATTGATTCATTAATAATTTAAAATTAGTTAAAAGAGTAATCACAATTCATCATTCTGGTGTGAGCTTATTAAAGTTTATCCTTGTGTATTTTGAAGCAACTTAATAAAATTCTAAGTTGGCATCATTTTTAGATATTTATTATTCTTATGTGTATTCCTACCAGAAGTATAATATCATTCCTTGGAGTTTTCTCAAAAAATCAGAACAAGTTTTCAAGATAGAAAAATGGGCTGCAGATGATTGTTTGGTGCCCACAAGTATAAATCATGTAAACCAATATTTTTAGAATTAAAATTTTTATATATGGGTGTGCAATCTTTGCTAAAAAGAATAGTCACTTATTCTTAAAAAATAAAATCTACTTCTCCATCCAATAACATAACTGTTATTTAACACAGCAATACTTCAGCTTATTAGGTAGAACCTTTTTTTGATGTTGTTTTTAATAAATTACCAAACCATTTAAATGTTATCCACTTATTTATTTGAAAAAAAAAGTTTTTTTTTACAAAACATCATTACTTTGTCAATGGATTTTTAAATAATACTAATTAAAAAATTCAATAAAACTAATATTTACAGTTATTAATAATTAAAATATTTTAATAGTTGCCAGTTTGGAATTTTCAAAGGTAAACTTTTTAAACTGATTATTTTGCAAAAGATGTTGCGTACATTCTTATTAAAATATCTCAGTCTGTTCATAAGATATTAATTTTTATTGAAAAAATATTTTTGTCTATGTGAACTTTCTTGTATGTTTTGATGTTCTGAATCAGCCCCTTAGCTTTGGCCAACACCTCCTACTTTGAACTGAGTTCATTAGTAATTAATGTTTGATTATCATTGTTGCTGGTCTATTCTTATTTCAAACTTTAAAAATGGAATGAAATAGAAGTATAATGTTTTCCTAAAAATAAAAAAATTCACAGGGGGTAGCAAAACAGGCCTGTGTAAAATTTTAAACTTGTTAGAATAAATAAATTTCAGTTTTTTAATACATTTTAAGGTTACTTTAAAATATATTAAACCTATAGAAAAATAGTATTGTTCCTTCTTTTTTTCTTATAAAATTTTAACGTAAATCTAACTGGTAAAAAATTATTTTCACATACATTTATCAAAATTCTAATTTTAAAGAAAAATATTGTAATCATGATTATTACTAAACCAGCTAGACAGAAGGGGCTGTAACATCTTTTTCAATATTTTAATTGAATTTGATTCAATTAATTTAAATTTGAATTTTGATTCAATTAATTCCCTGGTTTGATTTATTTTCTTTTATATACAAAGTAAGAGTCATGGTTATCCCTTATTAAAATAAATTATAGGAAAATGAAATATTAATTACACAATATACCAGAAGTTGTAAAATTTTATTATCTTTGAAGTAAAATTACCAAGGTTATATAAAGTAATTTAAAGATCAAAGCAGATTGACAAAAAAAAGAACTTTTATTCAGAAAATAATATGATTAATATCAAATATGGACATTAGGATAGAAATTCTAAAAAAAAATATTTAATTGGAGTGGTACTAATTCATTATAATGAACATGAACAAGAAAAGCTGAGTCCTTTAAAAATTAGTATTATGAGAAGATGTTTTAAATTAGATGAGTTGATAAAGTATGAAATGAAGTTCTAAGATGAGTATCAGAAGATAGAAATTTGTGACAATGTGCGAGGAGTTGGTAGTTACCTCCGTCAGGCAAATCCTGTAGGAATCAAGGATGCTCACTGGCTCTAAGATTTGGGCCAGGGGGTAGTGGTGAAATAAAATATTCAGTGTAAAACAAAAACTGCCCGTGACAGTCCCACCCTGGGTAGGTTTTAAGGGAGTAGATTGGCGTTTCCACCCATCAACCTTTCCTTTTCCTGTTTAGCCTCCGGTAACTACCGTTTAGATAATTCTTTAGAGGATGATATGTATGAGTGTAAATGAAGTGTAGTCTTGTACATTTTCAGTTCGACCATTCCTGAGATGTGTGGTTAATTGAAACCCAACCACCAAAGAACACCGGTATCCACGATCTAGTATTCAAATCCGTGTAAGAATAACTGGCTTTACTAGGACTTGAACGCTGGAACTCTCGACTTCCAAATCAGCTGATTTGGGAAGACGCGTTCACCACTAGACCAACCCGGTGGGTTTCCACCCATCAACCTGGATAGTACTCTCCACCACACTTGTGTGGTGAACAGGTTTCCTATATCTTTTTCCAATCTTCCTTCTTACTCCTTTGAAGTAGGTTTCCAATGGTCAATGACTTTGATGGTGGTTGGGGAGAAATTCCCAACTGCGAGGAAGGTAGAAGAGCGTAGGAGGTGGGACTCCAAATTTTAATCCCGGAGCAAGTTCAGAGGCTTTAAGATGGCAGCCCCATCACTGGACTACCCTACAAGGCGTTGGTAGCATCTTTAGGCGAACTAACAATTACTCGCAAGTTTCGGAAAATAAACTGGACAGGATTATGGATAAACACAAATCTGACGTGAAAAAGAATAAAGGTTTTGGATTAAAGGACAGACTTATTTTGGGGACGTGGACTGTTAGAGGTTTGAATAACAAAGAAGTGGAATTGATTTATCAATTGAGGGAATGCAAGATGAACATTGCAGTTGTGATAGAAACGAAGAAGAAGCTTAAGCTGGAGGATTATACATTGACGTATAGTGGCGTTAAGCAAGGGTAAAAGAGCTTGTTGTGGTGTTGAAGTGCTTGTGGATACGAATTGGAAGAAACATATTCAAATTTATACCTTTATTAATGAAAGGATAACTACTGTACGCTTGAAAATAGATCAAGGTTATCTGACAGTAATTGGTGTATATGTACCTGAAGAGGGGAAAAAGGAGGAAACAGTAGAATTTTATGATCACCTCCAAATTCAAGTGAATAAATATCATTCAAGCTTTTTGATAATAGTGAGACCTGGATGCTGGAGTAGGTAATCAACCAGTTTAAAATGTTTTGGTGAGCCTTGCTTAAATGAAAATGAGAAACAGCTAAGAGATTTTATAACATACAATGAGCTGAAGATCACTAATACATTTTTTAGGAAAAAAGATATATATAAATACACTTGGTGGTGCAAGGAGCTACAGGTCCTTAGTTGGTTATGTCATCGCCAATAAGAAAATAGCTCAATAGGTACGCGACACTAGGGTGTATAGAGGAAGGATATTAATAGTGATCATTACCTGGTTGTTTCTTAGATAGAGCTATTGGCAAGGTGATGGAGAAGATTAGCAGTGAGGAAAGATATGCCAGATGAGATCTTTAAAGTATTTGCTCCATTAAAAAAGTATTCGTTTTATATATCAGCAAAGGTTGACACAACTGCTTGCAGAAATCCCAATAATGGATGATGTAGATGAAGAATGGAAAAATTTAAGGAATGCAGTGAGGGAGATAGCCCATGAAACAGTAGGGAAAACCAACAAATATAGATATAGAAAGGTTGTGAAGTTGTGGAATGACGAGATGCAAGAGGCAATAGGAGATAAAAGGAAGGCATATAAAGCTATGATACAGAATTCTTCAGACAGCACATAAGAACAGTATAGAATTAAAAGGAATTATGCTAAAATCATAGTGAGAAGAGCTCATCAGAAATTGTGAGACAGGTTTATATCTATGGTGGAGAAGGATGTACATGGCAGACAAGCAATTGGCTATAAACTCATGAAACATCTAAATAGCTCAGAGAAAGATACAGCGACACTGGATGTTATAGGTAAGGAAAAATGGATAGAACATTACAAAGACTTGTGGTACGAGAGATCTACAATAGAAAACTGAGAACCTACTGAAAAAAGATTTGATAGAAATTAAAGAATTGGAAAATGCTTTGAAAATAACAAAAAAAAACAGAAAGGCAGCATGAATAGATGGTATTAACTCTGAGCTCTTGAAGTGTGGAGGCATATTTAAGCTGCGCCTCTTACACTTACTTAATATGTGTTGGATGAGTTCGAAGATCTGTAAGGAGTGGAAGATAGCCAAAGTAATATCCCTTTTTAAGAGAGGGGATAGAAGTTTGGTGAACAATTACAGAGGGATAAGTTTGTTATGCACCTGCTATAAGTTTTATAGCAGTATTGTCAATTGTAGACTGCAAAGTATTTTAGAGGTAGTTTTAATGGAGGACCAGGTGGGTTTTTGGAGAGGCCGGTCGTGCCTGGATAGTGTTTTTTATATTCAGATCATTGCAAAAAGAGTAGAGTTTAATTTGGAGACGCATCTCTGTTTTGTAGACTATGAGAAAGCCTTCAATAGGGTACTCGGAGGAAAATTATGGTACATCATGATCAGAAAAGGGATTCCACAACATTTAATAAATGTGATTAAAAGTATGTATGCAGAAGACATCAATAATAATCGTCTGTGATGGGAGAATGACTGAGGAGTTTTGAAAAATAGAGGTGTATGGCAGGGTTGTCCTCTTTCTCCCTCTCTGTTTAATATATATGTAGATGAAATGTGTAGCGAATGAAAGAGTGCAATAAGCCAAGAGATACAAATAAACCCTGTTGTATCCATCAATAACATCTTATTTGCGGATGATCAGGTAATCCTGAAAATAACGGAAGATGATTTGCAGAGGACTGTGTTTTATCTGAATGGTTTAAGCTCTCAATATAATATGAATATATCCCTGACAAAGACAAAAGTCATAGCATTTCTGGGAAAGTTACCTGTTAGATCAAAAATCGTTCTAGGAGATAAGATTCTTGAACAGGTGTCTCATTTTAATTACTTAGGCTGTGATGTTACTTACGAGAACAATAGAGATTGCAATAAGAAGATCTCTAGATTTCAAGTCATTTGTGGAACAATAATGAGAACACTGCATAGGAAGGTGCTGAATGAGACTCAAATGAAGGTTGAAGGTTGAAGGTCCTACTCTGTTGTATGGCTCTGAGCTGTTGGGTCATCAAAGATACGTTAATGAGATACCTGTTTTCAGTAAAAGGGTACACTAGACAAGATCGTTTTAGGAATTAGGGTATCAGAAGAAAGTTAAATTTTCTACCCTTGTGCGATACAATAGTAGAGAACAGGGAGAGAGAAAAGAACCATGTTAATAGATGGTAGATGGAAGGTTCCCCAAGGAATACACTGTTGACCAAAGGCAAAAGAAGTGTGGGACGGCCAAGAAATCGCTGGTAACCCTTTGAAATGAACAGGTGAATCACCTATACTGTGATGGAAGAAGAAATTTGTGACAGAATATTGTATAGAGATGAACTGTGTCACTTGGCCATATATTACAATATTCAAGTTTAATTAATTTTCTTATAAACATATATGTAGAGAGTACAAATTATAGGGGAAGATTGAAATTTATAAAATAGATAACTGTGGATGTAGTATGTAATAATTATAATTAAGTTTGTGTTAAAAGGGTTACACAGAATTGCTCCTAATTAGTTACATTTGACACAAGTAATCAGGAAAATAACAATAATTAAAACAAAACTCTATTAAAAGTTTCAAATAATAACACTTTTAAATAATAATAACAACACTTTAGTGTTATTTGAAGCTTTTAATAGGGTTTTAGAAACTTTTATGTTTACATTTATTTATATGTGTACATTTATTCTAACAATAAAATTCTATTAAAAGCTTCAAATAACACTAAAATATGTTTGATACATACACTAAAATGTAAGAAATTAGAAAAAATAAATTAATTATAAATTTTATATTAATTTTATTAAGAAAAATTTACTTATTACTGTTAAAGTAAACAAAAATACAAGAGTTAAAAAGAAAGAAAGAGCTTTAGCTCTTTTGATTCTGTACACTCTCAGCTCATCTGTTTTGAAAATTTATGTGCTAAATAAATCTCTTCAATAAACATTCCCTAATCCTTGGAAAATTACACAGTTGATACAAAACCAAGGAATGGATACTGAAAAAGGGACAAAAATAAATGATATAGTTTCTTCAACCATTCTTGAGTACAGTGTTGCCATTTGATAAAAAAAAAATGTAGAATTTATCTTTACATAAATTACTTTCATTATAAGGATTATTCTCTTTTTCAAACATTTGTTATTTAAATTGATTGTTTGTCATATAAATAAAAATCTGTTTCTAATATTACTGTTTTAAATAAACAGTTTATTTTAAAGTATATATTTATACATAAATGTATTAAATTAATAAATATTAAATATCCAACAGATTTATAAAGGATGTACTTCTAGTTTAGTTACATTTAAACATAATTTTGGTTTAGGCATAGAGACCTTATGTTTAAGCATAAAGAAACAATACTTGTTTAATAAGAAAAAAATGAGATTTATTATCCATAAAAGAATACTTAACATTTTATAAATGTCTACCCTTGTCAGTGCATTTATCAATCTGCGAATATATACTTCCCATTACTTTTTCCAGCATGTTAACATCAGTTCCCTTTATCTCCATCTCACTGTTCTCTTTCAACACTTCTAGAGTTCTAGATTTGTTTGTATCAAAGATTTTGATTTCTAATACATTCATAAAAAAAATTCTGATGCTGTTAAATACAAAGACTGTAGGGACTAGAAACCATTTCCATTCCATGAAAATGTGTATGAGATGTCACAGCAAGGAAATATTCATTTTAAAAAATGTACATTGTATCCTACAAACTAAGGCTCATAAATGATATTGCTAAAACAATGAAGTTTTATCTTCACTGATGTCATTCCAATTTGGAACTAATTTTTAGAGCTTTTCAAAGTGCTAAAGTATGACTGAAACTGTAAGGACATTTTCAAAAAAAGGAAGGGCCTAATTTCCCAAAGAGAAATATTATACTCAGCAGTAGAGTATTTTGCACTATTGCGAGGGATTTTTTGAATCTGTTGCAGACAGTGCAAGCACTTTCATCTTAACGACTTTTTTTAAAACTGTTCTACCATCTAGAAATATAATACGATAAGAAACCTTGACATTACCTGTTATTAAATTGGTTGCGAAAGTTGTCTTCCTAGGCATAGTAATAGTGCAAGTGATAAATAAAGTACTTTGGGTGCAGTATTGGGGGTGGGGGAGCCCATCAAAGTTTATAAATATAGAATTTTGAATTTTTTAAACCTTTTTCTGGTTTATTTAAACTTTTAATTTATTAAAAGTTAAAAAGTATACTTTTAATAATAATATTACATACAATTATGGGAGTGAATTGTATGTATTGTATTATGATTTCATCATAATTCACTCCCATCCCCCCAAAAAATAAATCTTCAGTAAAATTTTATTGATTATACATTTTTCATTGGATTTTTTTTGGTTTCTTCCATTTAACATAGTAAACGTAGAAAAACCAAAAAAATTCTTGGTAGGAGATTTTGGAGACTGGGAGCAGAAATAAATAAAAATCCACTGATTTTTTTTAAATTTATAAACATAGAATGATAATTTTACAATAAAACTTTATTATAAATTACCCCGACCCCAAAAAATAAATCTTAGGAAACATTTTAGCGATATATAAGATTTTTTTGTCCGCTCTACCGGACGCAAATTTTTACCAATATTTATGAAATTAATCTATTGAGAATAGAGCCCTATTGATTAACAAGCGAATTGGTTCACAGGAACCGGAGTTAAGAGGTGAAAAACGGGGTTTTTGGGTCATTTTCAGCTTTTTTTTGTTTTATTATTGTACACTATTAAATCATGCACTTTAAGTACATGCATTAGTTTGAGTGCTAATCTAATTAATTTAAATCTCAAACTAATCATACATTAGTGTATGTGCATGATTTAATTCAATGCTGATAGATTAAGGAAATCCTTCTTAATATATTTGAAACACGTAGAACAACGATACGTTTTATGTCTGTAATCCCAAGAATATTTTTCTCAAAAAAGTTAAATATTTGTTTTTCGACCTAGTAGTTTCATCCATTCTGTATAAGTTATCATAAAATTTGATTCTTTTCTCATTATATGAATCTCTTGATTAGTGTGTGAAAAAATTCGGATGGGGGCCATCCTTTAATATATACGGCACCAAAATAGTGCGCTCAACAAGCGAAAATATTTTTTGCAAACCCTCTGAAGCGTTTGCGACTGAATATTCGGGATTGTAGTCTACATGATTATAGCACTGCAATAAATTTATTTTTTATTAAATCTGTTAATATCATGGCTTTCATCATCTTATTGTTATATTTAAAATTCATTCGAAATTTTATTAACAAATTTAGCGCGATTGACGACTACCTCGTCATTTTTAGCCATTACAGTATTATATATATATATATATATATATATATATATATATATTTGTAATCAAAAACCATACAAAGTAAATGAAATGACACATTATTTTTGTTTTCTTTATTCCAATAGAACTTTCGCGGGATCCCGCATCATCAGTTGTATATAAATTATGTATCAAAACATAACAATTTTTTTTTTTAGGAAAAAAATTAATATATTAAAATTAAAATTACTATTATATATAGAAAATATGAAGTCAATTAAATAAAATAATTACATATATTTAAATATGACGTCAATTAAGAATTAAAATTAACTTTAAAAATAAAATAATTAGAAGATTTATACCATATAATCTGGCCAGCCGATGTACATTACTAGATGTAGATTAGAAATTTTTTATATACATTCTGATTATATCTATTTTTATCTAAAAACATGCTGCCATTTGTTGCTGCTTTTATATAGTGTCATCTTCATTCACTGTTTGAAAGTTGATCAATTTGGAAATTCTTTTGTACTTATATATATAAAATCTCTCCAAAATATCCAAACTTTACTATTATTATTTAAATTAAATTTCTTGATTTCCACTATTTCCAGATATAGTATTTGATTATTAAATAATAGAGAACTTACCTTATGTTTTATTTGCCAATTAGTTTTAAGAAAATTTTTAATAGTAATCTCTTTTTTGAGCATGCTGTACTCAATTTTTAGGGGATTCCAAAGAATTTGGTATCACTACTGCGCCCGAATATGATTATATACATACGTGTATGTTTGCATATAAGATTTTTGTCTGCTCTACAAGACGCAAATCTTAACCGATTTTGAAGAAGCTTGGTGGAGTCTTAGGTACAGTTGTTAGAGAAAAAAAACAGAGGTTTTCGGTATATTTTCAGCTCTTTTCCGTTCTACTGGGTGCAATTTTTAACCAATTTTGTTGAAATTCGGTAGAATAATGTAAACCTAATAGAAATAGAATCCTGTTGATTTTCTAGTGAATCGGTTGACAGGAACTGGAGTTAGAAGCAAAAAATTGGATTTTTAGGTATGTTTTCAAAGATAACTAAAACCGGAAATTCACCCTTCTTACACTCTGCGATAGAGCTTTTTGATGATGTTATCTTAGTGTTATATTTTTCCACTGCATAAAAATAGATAACCAATATCAGGAAAGTACTACTTTTTTTTTAATACAAATTTTATTTTAATTGATGATACTTTTTGACTGAGTAAATAAAGTGATTATTAAATAATGTCATAGTTAATTCTACTCTGGCTGCCACAGAAACCCAAATCAAATGACTAATTAAATTTTAAGATAAATGAATAAATTTTGCACATGGTATGAAATGATGATAATAATCTGTAGTAGTTCTCTTAAGATACACTGATATCTGAACATTAAGTCTTTGCATGATGTAATGATTTTACTCTTACATACTTTAGAGTAAAAATGTTTTCTGATAAATAAACATTATTTTTTAATGAATTTAATGTTATCTGATAAGAAAACATTATTCTAATGCAATTAATGTGTTAATGGCTGATTAAAAACAATTTTAACTCAAGTCACTATTATTCTTATTATACAGTGATATATTTTTTACATGATTTATAATGCTACTTACAGGTACGGGAGCTGATATTGATACGCATCAGAGATTACCATGATTAATAGGAAGTGCTAGTCTTCATAAGAATTAGTTTTTACTGCTTGTAAATTACCATCAAATGAAGCTAAACGTTGTGGACTTGGACATGTGTTTACTGATAGAAACAAGTTTGTATTATTTCTTTCCCTTTATTTGCAATATAATGAAGTGTGTACAACTCACAATATTGCATGTGAATGTTATACAGATTTTGTTCTTTAAATATCATAGTTTGTTCTTTATGTATATCATAACAAGTATATCATTACTATTTGATTTTATATAATTTGACTATCATGAATCTTAACTAAGCCAGTTAATTAAAAAGTTTTTACATCTTTTTGTTGTTCAATATTTGGGATTGGTGTTTTATACTTATATATAATTCTAATATAAATAAAATTTAATGCAGTAAATGAAAATAACATCTGTAAATCTATAAGAATTTTTATTGGTAAATAGTCTATAATGGAATAAAATAATCTATTAATTAATTCTAAAATCTATTAATTTGTGTCTTAAGGAGTAAAGAAGCATCTGATATGAATTTTTTTTAGGAAAATTGACAATAAATTGGTGACTATTACAAATTAAATGTAGCTGTTTTTTATGGTTTCATTTTGTTTCCTATTTGATATAGAATAGCCTTATGGAATGCCTTATTTTGTTCTCTTTATGAAGACTTCTTAAAATTCAGTATGATTTCATTAAAGTCATGATAAATATCAATTAAGTAGTCATCTAAGATGGATATATTGTGTCACTAAGCTTTATGCTTATTGTTAAAACTCATTTTTAGCAATAACAGTTTTAATAATTTTCTTCTAGTAACACATTTTACAACTAAAAGAACATAAGGACATTCATTTTAATATCATTTTTCACATGTAATTCCACATTTAAATTATTGCATTTAAACACCAGATTGAAGACCAGTTTTCACCATTTCTTGTTTTCAATGACCTCATTGTTTTTTCATTTCTGGAAAAATAAAAATGAAATAAAGATTCTAGTATTCACTATAATAGAAACACATTTGAAATAAACCAACAGACACCAAAGACAGCAATGAAACTTCATGGAATAACAAACTTCTACTGTGTATAGATAAATAGCTATGTTTCTTGTTCTACAATTTCTAGTAGATTACAAGAAGAAATAATAAAGAATATATATCATTTATCATTAATTAATTCCAATAGCTTTAGCTTAAATATAATCTAGTAGCAACTTATAAATACAAATTTTTTCACAGGCACTGTGGATTCGTTTGTTTCTGCAAACTTGAACATAGCATAGGCATGAGACTGAAAGTGTAAAAAAAAAACAAAAAAAGATTGATGTCATAGTACAAGGAAAAAGGATAATATTCATGTCAAACAGTTTAATATAGAGTTAGGCTAAGTATGCATAAGTAACTTTTTACAACTTTTTGTAGTAGCATCTCAGCCTTTCATCTGGAGGTCCTGGGTTTGAATCCTGGTTAGGCTTGGTATTTTGACACATGCTACAAATCACCCATCTCATCCTCTGAAGCAATATCTAACGGAGGTCCCATTGGTTAAAAATAAAAGAAAAAAGTGACTTTTTATGATATGACACTACTATTTTGTCACAGTCATTGTCTTGTTACTGCGAGCTACTTCAATCCACACACTGTGAGTGACTATCATCCTAAGAAATTGTAATTCTTTATAATCATTTGTCATTATCAATCATCATGAGGTGACCATAATAAGAATCAGGAAAAGTAAAAAAAAAAAGTTCAAGCATGAACTCATCCATTGGGAGAGTGAAAGGCTCTTTAAAGGAAAACTACCAAATATTCTACAAACTATGAATCTTATCCCAAGAAATTCTTTGAATATTTCCATATGAGTATGGTTGACAGTTTCTATGATTTTCTACATATTTTGAGCCTTGTTTTTACTAATCAAAGTAAAAATATTTGGTTCTACTCCACTTTAAGAAAAATGTCTGCAACTTTAATAAAGATTTTATTAAAATAATTTTAAATAGAAAAAAATATTTATAGGATTATTCCATCGAATAGTAGTATCAGTAATTTGTACATTTATTTTACTTTTATGTCTGATATTTTGACTTTGCATTGTGTAAGTAATTTGTATTAATTTTAAGAAAAATAATTATTGCTTGTTATTTTACTTTCAGTAATTATAGTACACCAAGTAAAATAAATCTGATAAAAAAACATACTGTACTAAAAAAGACCTTGCCAAGTCTTCAGTCTAAAAACAAATCTCTGTAATCAGACAATACCATCTTGTAAAAAAATAAAATTAAGAATTTTACAAATTATTTCATGATGTTATACTCATTCATGTTTAAAAATATTTAATTGATGTTTTTGAATATTATACAATTCCAGTAATTTCAAAATAATTATAAAAAATTGACCAAGCGTGTGATAAAACAGTGAAATTAAATTTCATTTTACTAAAAAAAAATTTAAAAAAAACAAATAGTGTGCTATATCCAATGAAAGACTGGCAGGTGAATAAGACAAAAAGTTACTACTTTAGTTACGTGTTTAATTCATATATATCCTAAAAATGCAGTAATAGTTTTGTCAACCAAAAGTTTCTGACCGCAGGAACAAAAAAGTTACTCTACTATTAGATCACTTTGTCCATGAAACTACAAACATCACATCACATCAACTGTCCATCACATTACAAACTATGGACTTCACAATGGTAAAGTCTAAATTTTTGTGTGACAACTTGTATTATCACTATTTATTGCTATTATAATTATGAATTTGATTCACAGTCCTTTTTACCATGGCCATGTCAAAATCACATAGCCCTGAGACAGGTTTTTCATGATTCGTGTACTATTTTGTTTTATTGAAAGAAAAGGACCCTCCAACAGGTTTTTGGCAAATTTCTTTATCATTTTTTTAAAAAATGTTTTATTACTTTACACCCACCTGCTGTTCCTTCTTCAGACTTTTGAATCAATGTAATATGCTGATCACTTTTAGCCGATTTTTTTAATTTATCCACTTCTTTTGACATGAAATTGTGCAATTATTGATTACCTCCTGAGGTTGCTGATTTATTTTTTTTTGTTTCACCATGGACTTTGCATGAAACCAAAATTAAATGAATACAAAAAAATTGACTCAAAAAGCAGCACCAGCAGAAATGCACTCTATAAACAAATACCAACTGAAAGTTATTTTGTAGCTGCCAACTTTATTTAATTTAAGATAATTGTTATTTTTCTTATATAAAATGCTGATGTCTATATATGCTTTTGTTTGTCAGGTCATAAAAAGAGAGGGTGATTCATTTGTTATGACTAATTGTTTCATTCATTACGAAATGTTCACAAATTATGGATCATACTTGTCTGTATGTCAGTTCATTATTTCTTAAAGTAGTAGACTGTTTAGATAAAAATCAATTATTTACTGCAGATAGATTTGCGTATCTATCATAATTGTTCTCATTGTTGTTCAAGCTGTTTCTGCCATGGGATTCATAAAAGACTCCTCTCTTAAACATAATACTGGCCTGATGTAAGGAGATTGCCACAGTCAAAAGAATTGTTTAAATTTTGAAATGTGGATTCATTTCCTCCTCCTAGTCTGAAAAAGTTTCCTGAATATGTTGTAATTCTTGACATGCTTCTATCACTCCGTTTAAGTCAGTAAGCCACCAACAAAGTACTCTCTTAATCAGTTAATGTGAGTATTTTTTAATTCACTTCATTTCTCTATTTTAACAATCGATTTTGTTTTTAACGAATTTATTAACATATCTTTTATTTTTATATTTTTAATAATGTTTATTTATATACCTGTATGAATATTAGTAAATTATCATGGTATTAAGATACATGTTCTAATAGTAAGAGTAAATTAACAGAAAAATAAATTCATTATAGCGAACGGGAACAAGAAGTCTGTCCATCTACATAAATAATTATGCAATATTATATCAAAGCAACAATATAAGAAATAAAAAAAAATGAAAGTTGAATTATTTCAGAACTGCAAAAAGGTATAACTAAAATTGTTTATTCATTCAACCACATTTGTAACTGAAGGAAAAGACTGTGAGATGTACTGATAGTTCAAGAATATGAAAAAAGGTAGAGCTAGATTTAATCTTACAGGAGCAGCAGAGCTAGTGTGAGATGTTATTAAAGATATAAGGTCATACATTTTTGCATGAATAGGAATTTTGTGTAGAATCAGTGTGAAAGGTGAAAATCATGTTAATGTATTGGGGTTAATGTATTGTTAATGAGTTGGGGTTGAAAGATAAAGCTGGTGGTACTTTTATTTGAGTTTATACTTGTTATAAGAAATTTCTATTTTGTTAAGATGTAAAAAATTTGACCAGAAATATTCGAAAGATGTAAAACCAAAAGTAGGTATTCTGGTAGCAGTTAGACCATTTTTAGAGATAAAATGGAAGATATTTATTGTGTTAATGGTTATATAATGGCAAATACAAAAACCTTGTTCTCAAAACTGCATCTCGAGACTGGTGCTGTTTATGCAGTATATATCTAAAAAACTGTCTGCATATAAGCATGCTTAAAAAATTGTCATACACTGTTTATTTTGATGTAAAAAAATACTCTGTAAAACAAAGTGCAAAACAATAATAAAATATTAAGAAGTGTATAAAATCAGGAGATGAGCATTTAGGGAACATAGAATCCACATGTCTGCTATCATTAAAATTTAAGTTTGCTTGTGGGTTAAATCTGTTTTCTCAGTTTTTCAAGAAATTGTTTATACTGGCAATTATTTTTTTAATTACTTTTTTAAAATTGATTTCTTAGTTTGACAGTATATAAAATAATTTAATTTCCATAGAAATATAAAAATTTATATTTGTGCGTTTGCATGATTTTTTTTTATTAAGTTTTTTTTATTAATTTTTTAAAGTGTTATTGTTAATGCAATTAAAATATTTGAACTTACTTTTATGATGAAGTATTATTACATTTGAAGAATTTTGCATCACTGATATAAATTTTGTACTGATGATTTATACATTTTGTTTTGGAATGAACAAGTCCTGTCATAATACACAAAAATTTTGACAAGAGAAGAGTGGCTAAGAATTTATTCATGCATCTGACATTTCCAGGCAATTTTTCTTTGCTCCTGATTTTTTTCAAAGAATTGTTTTATATTATTAATAATAATTTTGTTATTTGAAGTTAACATACTGCATTTTAGTTCCTGTGAAAAAGTGTTATGATTTTAGATTTTATGTTTAGGTTTTAGGTTTTTTTAGCTAGTAATCAAGTATTTGTTATAAAGGTGTCAATTTGTCAGGAAGGTGTTATATAGTAATTCTCTTCCTCAAAAAAATCATTTTTCTGTTAGTAGATCAGTGTGATGAAACATAATTACAATTTTTAAAAATTAAATTTCAAATTTTATAAAAATTTTACTTCCAAAACTTAAATATGCAGCTCCTTTTTAAACGAAGTTATGGATTGTTTACATTGTTATTAATGGCACCTTTCGTAAATACTAATGTATTCTGTAATGTAATGTAATATAATTCTGTAATGTAATTCTAATGTATTCTGTACAACCAATAATGTGTAATTAGCTTCCTAAAGATCTAGAAGAACAATTTCTTTGATTTCCAATTTCAAAGGAAATCTGAAATTTTTTTTTCTTTAATTCATCATAGGAATTTCAGAAGAGAGTTTAAATCTCAGAAAAACTTTTGCTTTCTTATTTGGGTTTACATATATATAAACTTATTTGTCTTATTTCTAGTATTAACTAAGTATTGTTTTTACAAAGTTGACAAGACTCCTGTTGAACACACAACAATATGAATATGCAATTAAACATGAGGTCCTAAATATTAATCTTGTAAAAACTGATAACCATTTTCGATATCTGTGATAGTTTTTCTTTGAGGCAATCCAAGTTTTGGCCACAGCTGATGTTGCAGTGTGCCGTTGCACACTGCAACGTGTGCACACGTGCAAGCGTGTTGCAGTTGTCAGCCGCTTGTGAGGGGAGATGGTATTATTATATTCATTGAGTTGGCTGAGGCAGTGGTTGGTCTGGTCTCTTTTTACGAGCAGAGATTTGCGTTGTATAAATTTTTTTCAGTGCTATCATTGAGCGGTGGTCGAGTGTGTACCTTCCCCAGTTTCATGCCTTGCAAGACACCATGATGGGATTGGGTGTGGGTGTGGGGTGTGTCCCCGCTTCTGGCGCAGACTGGAATGCGATACGTTCTCCTTGTTAGGTGTCTTAAATTGGTCAACTTATTTGGGTGTACGTCTGAATTCCTATGTTGCGTAAAACATAATTTTGATTGGTATGAGTGTAGCACTGATTTAACTTTCAATTCGTTTGTTTTCTGAGGCATTCACAGTCACGAATGGTGCTGTCAAATCTGGACTAGGCATGGAGTTCACGCTTCCGCGGATTCGGTCAGTTAGTTTGAGGGAATCATGCTAGGTTGGATGTGAAGATGTCCGTTTGAGGTCTTTGTGAAGGCAAAATTTGATTTTTATTTTACTGATGCAAATATCTGTTGAGGCATTTACATCGCGGCATCCCGACCAAGGCCTGGCTGATGATTGTGAGATGTAATCAGTTAGAGGGTCTAAAGACGACCTCCAGTAAAGCTCCTCAGGGCTCAGAACGGAGGGGGTGGTGTGGCAACCAATAACGTCACAAGGTGGGTGTCTTCTCCCTACAGGTTTGGGCTGTGGGAGCCTACATCACTCCCAATTGTAATTTAGATGTCTGTGAGGAATTCATGAGGTGATGGTGATCAATGGGACCAGCAAGAAGGTTGTCTTCTTGGGTCATGACTCAGTACTGGATCTCACCATACTTCATGGAAGGTGGAACTACAATCTTTGTTCCTGGAGAATGCTTACTAAAGACAGTGCCAGCGATCACCTGGTGACCCTACTGCAGAGTTGTCTGAAGATTTCAGACAGGGTTAGAGGTGGACTTCATCTGACACCAGAAACTTTGCAAGATGCAATAACGCAGGAGATCGCTATGATAGGGGTTAGATGTCGGTATCATCGGCCTGCCTGTTGGTGGACCTCTACTGTTGAAATGATGAGAGGTGATCCGCAGCGCAGAAGGAGGCATATGCAACGTCCTTGGAGGGAAGGCCGATGAGCTGGCTGCCCAAATGTATTGAGAGAAGTGGAGAGCTCTAGGATTTGATATCATACAAGTTAAAAAACAAAAATGGGTCGAACTCTGCGCCGACCTCGATAACGATCCTTGGGTTCAAGACTACCAGCTAATAATGAAGAGGCTTGGAAGACGCCTGCCGGCCCTAACCGAGGAGAGGTGAAATCTGAGTTAGTCAGGTTTTTCCCCTGAACCGAACAGACATTGGAGGGCCCTGCAGATTTTGAGGAACGCCGCTATACGATGTTCGAGGTGGTCACTGCTATCAATCTGCTCAAAAATAAATGCAGTCCCGGACCAGATGGGATACCAGCGGCGATACTCAAGGGCCTTGTTCGACAGATGTCGTGGGATAATATCGCTAATTACAGCTTGCAGATTAGAAAATTTCCGTAATGCTGGAAGGAGGCATGCCTCGTTTTCTTTTCCAAACCGCGGGACAAGATGGATAGATCAACAGCTACCGACTGCTCTGTCTGTTGAATAACATGGGAAAAGCAGTGAAGTGAATGCTGGCTACACGCCTCATAGGCAAAATAAATTCAGAAGCTGGTCTCCATAAAAATCAGTTTGGATTCTGGAAGTCAACGATCCACGGACTATCCAAGGTGGTGATCTGGGCGGATGGGATGAGGGGGGCACCTGGCGGACAAGGTGGCTGACGATGCTTGTACTGTTGGATGTACGCAATGCCTTTGGGTCAGTACTTTGGGATTAATTATTGACGTCCTCCAAGATAAAGGGACAGCTCATGTTATTTATTACAACAAATCAGAGAATACCTGAGGGAGTGGTGGGTCTCTGCCAAAACTCAGCAAGGTGGTCTAGAATTTCAAATTTTAGGGGGTCCCACTTGGTTCTGTGCTCGGCCCCCTCTTTTGGAACGTTTTCGATGAAGTGCTTACCCTCTGGTTCCCGGAGCTTATGCCGATGATCTGGCAATTTTGGTTAGTGGCAGCACCGAAATAGAACTCCGAGACCATGGAAACATGGCCCTGTTTTTGATAAGTAGGTGGTTGACAGATCATGGCAGAGTTATCCCCCTTGAAAAGCGATGACTAGCTGGCCCCTTTTCAAGGGCCAGCTAGTCATCTTGGCTGAAAGAAAGAAGATAGGGCCGATTGATTTGAGAGTGGATGAACGGCTGATCTTAGTAAAGCACACGGTCAAATATCTAGGGGTTACTATTGATCGTTCATGTATATTTAGTAACCATGTTGTTGTAGTTTGTGAGCAAGCAGAGAGGACACTTGAGGGATTGAAACATCTCCTGTCATCTCACACAGCACTGCGGTGTCGAAACGACGGGTCATCCTGTCAAGCGTCACATCGATTGTGATTCTGCTATTCGATTGTGGTGTATGCTACACCAGCATACAATAGGAACCTCTCCAGGCTGCGGGTCTTCATCATCACTCGCTCCTGGGGATAATCGTACAACACCTTATGAGGCCGCTTGTGTGTTGGCGGGTGTCCCTCCAATCGATGAGGGAGAGAACAGATCTCCCAATTCTGGTGAGGGAGAGAGCTGAAAGGCACGCCGGGATGGTTGCGACTTTGGCGAGGGAGGTGATTTTTAATGTTTGGCAAGAGCGGTGGCAGGCCAGCGATAAGGCTACCTGGACAAGGGATGTGATCCCGGACTTGATACAATGGTGCTGCAGGAGATGTGGCGACCTCACTTACTTACTACACAACGCAGCTCCTTACGGGGCATAACAACTTTGGAGTTGTAACTTTGTAGTTTATTTTCACCGTATAGGTAGGCGCAAGTACTTGTTGTATGTTCTGTTTAGATCCAGACTCAGTAGAGCACACGCTGTCGAGCCCCCAGAATGGGAGGAACAGCGCACTCGTGCTGGGATCGCTGACCTGTCTCCAGTGACCCTTTTACTACATATAACATCTATGGCGGCCCGTTGGAAGGCATTTGACATGTATGCAAAGTGCATCCTAATGACTAAGGATATTGAGGAATGAAGAAGAGGATGTTAGTTCCGTGATTGGACTGCCCTAGCTGCGAGGGCCGGCATGCCATGGTGTGTTGGTTCCAGGGTTCCGGTGAACAGTGGGGGACTCCAGGTGGTTTGCATTACTCTATAACTGCTGCGGACAGGGCCCAACAACAGCTGGGAGGGATTTAAGAGCGCTGTCTAGGTGGGGGATCCCCCTTGAGGGTT
Source organism: Lycorma delicatula (assembly GCF_047948215.1). NCBI lineage: Eukaryota > Metazoa > Arthropoda > Insecta > Hemiptera > Fulgoridae > Lycorma > Lycorma delicatula. Next base: position 147,155,716 of record NC_134456.1, on the reverse strand, counting down.
CCCCATTAGAGACCAAGGCACATAAGAGACCAAGACCCGGTCTCTGGTGTGGGGATGTCAGGGTCGGCATAGCCAGGTCTGGCGTTCCTAGACACAGGAGGTCAAAGACAGGTGCAAATAAAAGATCTAATTGGTGGCCTGACCTGCCATGGCAGATGTTAAATCGGTAAGCGGGAAGGTCTGTTAGAGTAATCGACACTTCCCTGGGCTGTGTTATACTTATTTGTGGGTCCGGCCCAGGGAAGGGGGTAAAAATAAATGGTCTTGGCCACAATCAGTTTGGAAGATGATATTGAAACTAACCAGATGGTTAACTACCCTGATCAGAAGCAGTAAAACTCTTTGAGTTGGTTATTCCCATTTTTCTTTCTCTTCCCTTATATTTCTTTATTCTTTCTAACAAGTGCAATGGAATTTAGCCACTGTGGTACCACTTACCTATGGTATCATGATAGAAACTTTATTAGTCAGTTGGGCAGCCATCCTTTTATATAGCTTATAAAGTTAGTAACCATCTGTACATGTAGAACTCTCCAAGGATACTCATTGTTTTCTACAGTAATGGTTGAGATGCCGATTGAGTTAACCCAATTCCTCATAAAAACTAATCCAAAGTTAATGCAGTGTTTATTTTATTAATTTTGCAAAGTATGTATTTTTTTTATTAATGGTATTTTAAATTTATTTCTTGTGCAGCTACAGTACACTTCATTCTGAAACTCCTGTTTTAAACTCTGAATAATTTCCTCTTTAAATGTTAAAATTTGAAGAATATTTTGAATCAATAGATTTTAATATAAAAATTAATACTGTTTTATTTTTTCTTTCAACAAAGAATTTTGTTTTATTTGTTAATCAGTAAAGAAGAGAGTAACTTAGTCAATAAATAGAATGTGCATCAGAACTACAATTGTTATAATCTCTTGTGAGTTATGCATGGTAGTGCAGCAATTAAAAAGAATTTCAACAGAATTTGGTTATATACAATTACAATTCTTGTTGTTAAATATGGCTTCAAATAAAGGGCAGGCAGGAGTAGGTTTTATAATGAACAAAATAGGAAAGAGAGTAGAATATTTCAAAATGCATAGTGACAGAATCATTGTAATAAGGATAAAATCAATACCTAAGACGATAACGATTGTTAACTTCTATATGCCTACAAGTGCCCATAATGATGATGAAGTAGAGTGTGTATACAAAGAAATTGATGAAGCAATTAAACACATAAAAGGGGATGAAAATTTAATAATAGTTGGAGATTGGAATGCAAGCATTGGAAAAGGTAAGGAAGGAAATATTCTGGGTGAATATGGGGTGGGCAAAAGGAATGAAAGAGAGGATTGACTTATAGAGTTTTGCACAAAGTATAATTTAGTAATTGCCAACACTCATTTTAAAAATAATAATAAAAGATTATACACATGGAAAAAAGACTAGTGATACTGCAAGGTATCAGATAGACTATATCATGGTTATAGAAAGATGTAGAAATCAACTCCTTGATTGCAAAGCATACCCTGGAGTAAATATTGATTGCGACCATAATTTAATGATAATGAAATGTAGATTGGGGTTTAAAAACCTGAATAAAAGGTGTCAGATGAATCAGTGGAATTTAGAGAAGCTTGAGAAAGAGGAGGTAAAGAAGATTTTTGTCGAACATTGCAAGAGGTTTGAGTAAAAATGATAAGGTAGAAAATGTAGAAGAAGAATGTAAGAATGTTAAAAAGAAAATTCTTAAATCAGCAGAAGTGAACATAGGTGGAACAAAGAGAACTGGTAGAAAACCTCGGATATCAGATGATATATTGCAGCTGATGGATGAGTGTAGAAAATATAAGAATGCTAGTGATGAAGAAAGTAAAAGGAACTACCGACAATTAACAAATACTATAAATAGGAAGTGCAAACTAGCAAAAGAAGAGTGGATTAATTAAAAGTGTTTAGAAGTGGAAAGACAAATAATTATTGGTAAAATAGATGGAGCATACAGGAAAATTAAGGAAAATTTTGGGGTACATAAAGTAAAATCTAATAATATGTTAAACAAAGATGGTACACTAATTTATAATACGAAAGGAAAGGTCGATAGGTGGGTGGTCAATAGTGAAGAGTTATACGGAGAAAATGAATTAGAAAATGGTGTTATAGAGGAAGAAGAGGAAGTTGAAGAGGATGAAAGGGGAGAAACAATTCCAAACAACGTTTGGAATATGTAAAACAAATTGTTAGGGATGTAGGATGTAGAGGGTATACCAAAATGAAATGACTGGCAGTAGATAGGGAATGTTGGAGAGCTGCATCAAACCAGTCAAGCGACTGAAGACAAAAAAAAATATGGCTTCATTTATTCAATTTCATATCTAAAATAAACTTTTTCAGTTTATTCATAATGAGTGTTGAATTAAATGAGTTTTTTTGGACAATAGACTACTATAAAGTAACCTTTATAGTTATTTACCCGGAAAAAAAATCAAAATTTGCCCCATATTATATATACAGAATGTTTCATTTTAATCACACCAGGTGATTTTATTGTAAACTATGCACAATACAAAAAAATTACCTAAACAGGTGATTAAAAACACATTTGTATATTTATTTATACTGTTGAAGCCGTGTGTGAAGAGAAAAATCAGGTACAATTTTATTTATCATATAATCTTTCCTAGTTCCAATTTCCAGAAAGGACCTAACATTTCTGCCTGTCTTTCCTTTGATAAAATAGCAACTGTTACTAGGCAGCATTCTTTTATCTTAAGTAATATAAAAAAAATAATATAGTGACATCAGTGGCTTGATTTGTAAACTTAATTTATATTAATATATTGCCAAATAAGTATATGCAGTCAAATTTGAGGATTAATTTCTCAGAAATAAGTTGATATATTTCATAAAGTTTAGATAAAAATTTAGTCTATTAAATTTTTTGTTTGTGGGTTGGCTTTTCTTATTTTTCAGTTATTTCATTTGAGATGCTTTTACAAAATCCTCTCGAATGAAAGTTCTGAAAAAGACGAGTTTTTGTAAAATAGCTTGTTTTTAAAGCTGTCATCCCAAATACCTTCATTTATTTGATTATAACTCATAGAATCCAAAACCATTTTGTTTCAAATTTTGACACATTATTTTTCAAGGCCAACTATTGGCTGTGACACATATTGCATTGTGTAGGGTCAAAAAGATAAAACAAAATATACAAACGAATTAAAATTTTAGTAATAATTGGCCAAAATAAGAGCTTCAGTAACAGATCTCTAAAAACAATTTGAGTTTTTAAATTCACCTAAAAATCTCTCACATAGCGTCAAAAAAGTGTTTAAAAACAAATGTAAAATTTAATAGACTCAATTTTTATGGATACTTAATGATAATTTGACATAGATATCCACAAACTTGACTGCATATAATAGTATTTAATGATGTATATATATTTCCAAAAGTTGTAGCTCACTAAATTAAACACTGAACAATCTTTTTAATATATATAATTTTCATTTCCTATATCCTATGTTAAAAAAAAAAAAAAAAAAAAAAAAAATGTAATGCCTACTTCAGTGAGTCTAGACATAGCATGATGATTTGCAGGATTCCAAAAATTCCAGACAATGTTACTAGTAGAAGTATTGAGTTCCTGGAACTGGTCATATACGAGTATAAACAGTAATTTCAGTAACATTCAATTAAGATTTTCAGTGTCTTATCTTGACTATTAATAAAACTGCCATCAGTTGATTTCTTTATGTTAATGGGATTAGTAATAGTTCTATATGCATGTATTTTTACTTACATCTTATTAAAATTAACTTTTTTTTTGATAATTAATTCACCATATAAGCTGGAAGCTTGTGCATGGGGATGTGAATGGAAATTTTGTAACACATGAAAAATGTCATGCCTCACCAGGGTTTGAACCCAGTACCACTGGATGAAGGGCCAAGATACTACCACTCCATTAGATTAATTTTAAAGATATTAATAAAGAAAATAAATATGAAAAATAGGCACTTTTTGCCATCATTTTTGACTTTCTTTCGTTTACATTTTAAACCAAGTAGAAGAGTTCATGAACTGTTAAGATTTTTTTATGCATGAACTGTTAATGTTACGTTGCTATTATCTTTCTTTTATGTTTTATTGTGTTTTTTTTTACAGGATTCCATGTTGATGCAGCAATATATTTGTTTTTTATGATTTTATATTTTAATAATATTGCAAGGTTATCTGGTCAAAATAATTTGTAAGTATTGAATAAAAATAAATATGTTTGTTACTCTTTTCTAGAATTCTGTGATTTTTAAAGTGAGGATTTTTGATTTTGTAATTGCATGGTTAAACTTAATAAAATTTTAAGATAAATGGTGTATAGTTATAGAGATTATTTCATGAAGAAAGTTCTTCATACATTAGAAGTTAATATTGGAGCTAAAATAGAGAGAAAAAACATGTTAATTATTTAAAACTAAAAAACTTTTTAAATGATTACCAAATCAATCTTTTTTTAAATTCAGTGGTTTACATAATAGTGTTTTCAGTTATTTTGCTTCCGCATGTTTAGTGACTGGTCTGGTGCTGCTGATGTTACCAGATATTATGGCTTTCAGTGTTTTTTAGACAGACATATTTAGAATATAAAAAGTCAAAATTATGTGGCATTTAAAGATGTCTGTTCATTTAGTATATGATTGTCAGTGTTTTTGTGTGTATATTTTCATTATATTCATTTGTGTTAGCAATCAAATAAATTTCTAAATTGTATCTGTGAAATGGTTGTCAAATGTTGAATCTACATTGATATGGAGAACTTTGGAGTGCTGTATCTTTGTATGAAGATGTATATTTCATTTATCTATGTAGAGAATAGTGTGCAGTCACAGCAGTAAAGTTTTTATATGTCAGGGGACCTGTATTTGGTGGTTGTGCTCTTTATGTGTAGCTTGTTTAATTTTTTTTTAACAGATAAAAAAGCTAAAAAAAATTAAAAAGAAATGATACAATGTTGTCTTCAAAACAGTAAACTTAATAATACAAACCTCTTAATTTAATTTATAATTATTTTAACTTGTTCCTTGACAAGGGTGAAAAATGTTTTTAAGGACTATTTTTATCGTAATTTTTGGGAATTAAATTTTATGCCTTTAAGTTTAATGAATTTTAAACAAATAATTCAATTTTTTATATCAAATTGTCAGACAAAAATTCAATTATATCAAGAAATTTGGGTCATAATGTGGCACTTCAAATAATATAGGATAATTCTTTTGAGGATGTAGTTTAAAAATAAAGCATTTTCAGACCTATGTTAAACAATTTTTTGTTGTTGTTTGTTCTGTATAGTTGCAGAAACAATTCTCAGGTTTTTTTTTTTTTTTTTTTTTTTTTTTATCGAACACTATAAATTATGAGAATTTTGTTAATTATTTGATCTAAATAATTATTTAAATATTTTGTCATTTAAGCTATATAAAAAATTTATGATTTTTTTTGAAATTTTGTTTTGTGTAAAAATTGGTGTAATCTTTTTATATAAGGTATATGTTAAAACTAAGGGCTATTTATCAGTAAAATGTGATTGCTATCATTGAATTAGAGCAGGTAAATATATTACTTCAAATGGATCATTAAGTACCGATGGCCAGCCAGTTGATAATAATGCTCACTTATTAGTTAGCATGTCTAAAGTTTGATTTCTGGTAGTTATCTGACATTTTAATCTATTGTTTTCCTCATTGAAATGCATATTTAAAAACATGTTCAAGTTAGTATTAAAAAAATTCTGACAATTTTGACGGTTTTATTTTTATATATGAACAATAAGTCACAGATAACAAACAGTCTGATCAGTTGTGTGTAGTCTGTAATTAAATCTTTCAATGCAGAGGATAGTCATGATACCAAAGTTACAGTGAATTTAAAATAATGAATGAAGAAAAGTAAATAAAGTAATAAAGTTGGTATAAATTTTTGTGAAGTAGAGAGAGATCTAGTAGAGGGTGCCCAGATTAAACGAGTTCAAAATTTCAAGAAAACTGATATTTTACTATTAATATCAATCTAAAAGATTTTCTTTCTAGTTATTACACAGAATACAATGTAGAGAATATTTTGACTATGCTGTCAAATTTTGAGCTGATGAGTCCTAAAGACTAACTGATGAGCACAAAAATTAAGCTGTGGTATCTACATATATATTTCTAGCCTGCAACAAGAGGGAGAGGGAAGAAAGATTTTTCTTTATTAACAATTTTATGAAATGTGAATTCTTTACATCAATGTCAAATCAAAACGATCCATGAAGTTGAATTATTAAAGTTCAATCAAAGGCAGAAGAATTCAAGTAAATCCTGTCAGCATGGAAGGTAACTGTTACCTAGATTAAAAAGGTCTCCTTTTGGCAGATTTTATGAAGGTAGAGGTAGAGATTTTATGAGTTTTTTTATCATTGTGGAGATGCACTGTGAAACAATTTCAAAAATGAGGTCTGTGATTTAGAATCAACAGTGTGGAATGTTGCTTGCAGAAGTAATTGTTTTAATTTATGGTATCCTCTCATATTACCTTCTACAATCGTTATAATATTTAGAAATTCAAAGGGAATTTTTTATTATTTCTTTTACCAACTCATAACTTCAACTTAGTAAAGTGACATGTTTTGTTGAAATATAAGCAGTAACTGGTGACAAATAAGTAATATCAATCAGTAGTAGTAAGTGGTGGTAATCCAAAGCCTCTGAAATATTTATTTATATAATTTTAATAAAAAAATATATACATATTTATACAAAGATTAACATCATTCATATCATTAGCCACACAAAATTATTTCTTATACAGAATAACAGAAGCATAAACTTAGTGGTATGATTATATTTCATGGAGCTTCAGTTAGTTTAAAAAATATAGGTATGTTAAAATAATTTTGTGTTTTAAAAAATATAGGTATGTTAAAATAATTTTGTGTTTCATTTATTATTAAAAAATGGCAAATCCTCTTTTAATTTAGATTTTGATAACTGTATAAGTATTCAATAAAAGACTGAACTTATGTAATAGCACACTAACCATTGTACAAAGCATGTTCGAAAAGTAGTGATGAATAGTGGCACTTTCAGAAACACAATGCTATTTGTCTTCACATGGTCAATGGTCAGTGGTCAATGGTCACATTACCATTGCTAGTTTTCAAGCTGTAACAAGTGGAGCAAACACATTTACTAATATCTCATCAGATTTTTAACCAATGAAACTGAAAGATTTTAAAGAATGTGTTTGTGTTAAATTTTGCTTCAACCTTTATAAAACTTTCACTGAGACATTTAAAACACTCCAGCATGAATTTGAAGAAGATTGTATGAGCAGATCACAGTGCTATGAATGATTCAAAATTCAAAAAGGAGTCAAAACTGTTAGATAAACTTAATGCAGTTTGTGAAGATCTCCGATTAACTTCCAAGAGATTGCTGAGTAAATGGGCATCAGCAAAGGATCATGCAACACAATTTTAACAGGAAAACTTCACATCTATCTCATCTCTGCAAAATTTGAGCCATATTTGCTAACTGATGATAAAAAAAAAATCTTGTTAACATCAGTCAAGACTTTTTGACAGACAGGATGTACAGCTAAGTGGAAACTGAGACAATTGGAAATTGAGACACTGTCATCACAATTGATGTGGAAAGGATTTCCCCAACTACATGTGCTTGTAGAAGCCAATCAAACATGAAGGTGATGTAGTTATTATTTTGACTGAAAGGTCTGGTCCATTACATGGAAATTTTATGTTGCTTGAGAGATGCTGTGCACTCAAAGAGGCTTGAGTTGTGGGAAAATCAGAGTTGGGGATGTTGTCTCATGGCAATACGATAGTTCACATGTCACTCTGCCAAAACACATGACAATGTTGTGCCGCTTCTCTTAATCTTCAGACTTGGCCCCCTGCAGACTTTTTCTTGTTTCTAAAATTGAAGATAATTTTGAAAGGATATCATTTTCAAACCATACATGAGATTGACGAAGATACAATGCAACAACGGTATGTTATCCCCCAAAACTTTCCAAAAATTGAAATAAATGGAAGTGATATATTGCCATTTGAAGGGGGCAAACCTATATAACATTGTAAACATGTTAATAAAGTTTACATCATGTAAGTTTACTATTCTTTTGAACACTCTCCATATTTTAATTCTATTTATTTTAAGTGAGCTATTTCTCCTACAATTAACAATTTTTGTAAGGTTATATACGTATATATATTTATTATTGTTATCAGCAAACCAATAAATTTTTATGAATTGTTGGCAGTTCAGTGTTTTTAGTATATTTTTTAATTGTAGTATTCATTCATTCATTTTAAAATTTGTATTTGTGTAAATAATATATTTATCTTTTGTTTTCAGGACCTTATTCATGAATGTAAGTATTATTTTTATTTCACTAGATAATACATTTTTATAATTACAGTAATAACATACATTATAATACATTGTGATTATTTGTTACCAATTAATTGTAATAATTTAATTTCAATGAAATATATCTGCTCAACATTTGCATACTGAACAGAAAATAATTAATAATCATCAGCATTAAGAAATCAAAATCGATATATGTAATATTCGGTAAATCATTAGTCATTTTTGTAAAATTGAATCCTGAGCTAGTAATAACAAGTCAGATTCATTAAGAAGGTGTAAATCCATTCAATTAAAAAAAAAAATTCCTACAGAAAATATAAAAATATTTCTATGTTTATTTCTAATGCTACTGAGTGGAGACAATACTGTTTCCACATTAAGCTTTCCATATACTGTAATGTAAAATCCCTATAATTTAAGAGGTAAATTAAATTGCTCTTTTAATTTACCTATCTCAGTCTTTCTTAGCACACTGATATATGGCAGTATATTTAGTTCAACCATAAAAAAATTCACTTCTTAGAAACTTCCCTTCATTTTCATAAGTGTACATTGTCTTGGGTCAGATCATCTTTAATCACCTTTAATTTATGGCATTCAACATACATATAGATGTATTATTAAGATAGAAGTCAATTTGAAAATAAATAAAAATAAAATAATAGCAACGTGTGAAAGAAAAGAGAATAACTGTATTATTTATTAGGGTTAGAAACTTAATACTAAGGTTACAATGAACTCTCTAGATAAATAATTCAAAAAATATCTTTTGGAACCACAGTTTTGTATTTTGAAAGTGAATCAATTTAAATTAAAAAAAAAATGTTAACATCATCTCATCAGATGACGATTAGATACTGAATTTAAACACATATTTCTAGATATGTGTGGTATCACACGTATCTAGGTATGGGTGTTTGTAAAAATTCTGAATTTATTAAGACCTTTTAAATTCAGTATCTAATCGTCATCTGATGAGATGATGTTAACATTTTTTTTTTAATTTAAATTGATTCACTTTCAAAATACAAAACTGTGGTTCCAAAAGATATTTTTTGAATTATTTATTATGCAACATCTTCATCAGAGTTTCCATTGGTTAGAAAACAACTTTAATGTAAATATGCCTTTAGTACTGTCCGAAATAGTTTATTTACTGATTTAATAATTTTTTTTTTTGTCAAGTTTAATGTAGTTTATCTGGGCTGGTCTAATGGTAAACTCATCATCGCAAATCACTTGTTTAAGAGCTGATTTTCAAAGTTGAAGGTTCTGAGGTTCAATCCTAGTATAAATTTCTTTTATACAGACTTGAATACTAGACAGTGGATTCCAGAGTACTGTGGTGGTTGGGGTTCAACAAACCACACATCTCTGTAATGGTCAGCCTGAGTCTGTATTACACCTCATTTACATGTCATTCATATCATCCTCATCTCATTGAACCACTGGAGGGTTGCTTATTGGAGGATTGCAACATACACATTAGGAATATATAAATTTAATGTAATTGAAAGTTTCTTATTATTATTTAAGAATGTGAAATTGTGGTGCTTTGTAAAGCACATAATTTTCTATAAATTCAATGATATAGCAAATAATCTTTCCTTGTTGTAGTAGACATACTAGGGTAAAGAATAAATGCAGAATAGCACAAGCAAACAACATTTTTATACACAAACAAGTCGGTTTGTATTTAATACTGATTTAAGAATTTGAAGATTTTCTTAAAATATATTAAATAATTTCAGATTATTATATTAAATACTGGAATATATTATTTCACTATTTTAATATTGTGAGGATTGTTACACTTTATGGTAGTAAACTACGAAAGGGTTTTTAAATACGGTAATATGAAAAATAAAAAGGTTAAAATAGAGGCCTTTGAAATACAGAGTTATAGGAGAATATTGAAAATTATATGAGTTGATTATATACAAAATGAAGTTCTAAAACTAATAGATGACAATAGAAATTTGGCAGGAACTTGCCTAAATATATATAGTAGACATAATAATAGCTGAACTATCAATTAATTAAATTAAGTATTTAAATTAATTAATTAAGTATGTTAACATTTGTCTTAATTACTTTTAAAATTGATGCATTAAAAGCTATTAACATTAAAAGTACATCTTTTGTAATGTATTTTTGTTTACATCAAATATTTATTAAAAATAAGATTTCTGTTGTTGCAAAAAGAGGTGAAATTTCTATTGTGATTCATTCAATAAGTAAAGAGGCAAATGACTAGAAAAATTATTATTTATTCAATGTAAATGAAACACTAATTTTCAATATAACACACAGTTACATTTTAAGCACCTGTCTGGTAATTCTGTGAGCTTTCTTATCCCAGTAGTAAAGAATTTGTTAACCTTTGTTGCCGAGCTATTATCGACCCATTATTGTCGAACTCAGTGCCATATAAAAACCCTTTGACAGGATCAAACAAAAAGAGATCTGATTTTTTGAAACCGGGAATGTAAGGTGTGTAGCAAAAACACTTCTCGATCTGACTTTTGTGGTAAGGGGCGAACATTATCGCCCACGTCATGCACATGAATGACGCCTTTTCTGAGAGAACAAAGAAGTTTCCTCCTTATTGCGGGTTTCATTTTATTTTCTAGCATGTCACAGTAGTACTCAATGTACATTGTACGTTCTTCTTCCAAATAATCAGAAATAAATTGGGCCTTTATAGCCCCAAAACATTTTTAGCATTATTTTACTGGCGTAGGTTTTAAATTTTTTTCTTGACAGACGAAGTGGGATGTTTCCATTCTGTACTTTGATGTCTTGATTCTGGCACAAATTGAGCAATCCGAGTTTCATCACGAGTAATTATGCAATCAAAAAAAGAATTACCTGCCGCTAAAAATTGTCGTTTAATTACCGTACAAATGTAAATTCAGATGTCTGTGATTTTGAGTCGACTGTCTCAGAATTTATCTGGAATACGTTTTTCGGTAATTTGTTTTTCGTGCATAGTATAGTGGACAATACCGTTGCTTGCACTACACATTTCAGTAGTTTCCCAAATTTATATAGGTTTATCCTTGTAAATAAAATAATTAATGCAATTTTGCATAACGTCAGTCGAAACTTCCGTCGGTCTTCCGCTGCGATGGAAATCGGTGACACTTGTTCTGCCTGATTTAAACTATTTGATCCATTCATTAAAAATTTGCATGGATAATACACTTTTCACCATTTTCTTTTAACATCTGCCAGTGAATTTTCAAGGTACACGTTTCCAGTGATGCTGACATTTTGAAATAAACAAAAGAGTTTATAATAATGAAAATTATTTTTGAACCTGATTTTTTGGGGTTTTTTACTGGGCGAAAAACGCTCCCGCGTTATCACTGCCCGGACCCGATATATTTCTTGTAATAAACAGAAATGTATCACAATATACATACATATCTGCATTAAAGTAATAAAATTACCATCTGCTTTACGGGAAATGGTGTGAATAGCTGAAACACACTACAGTAATTCAGGTACTTGAATATAAATGGACGTTTATATATACACCGTAAAACATAAGATAACAGAATTTCACTATCCCCTACAATATTTCGCATGTTAGTCCCTAGGTTAAACTAGCGACGCAGTGCCGCATAACAGACACAATCCACAATTGTTCAACTAACATTGGCAGTCGCAGCGTGCATAAACGGGTGCAGCTGTTTGCATCATAAGATGTCCATGAGCGAGCCTAGTGTGCCCTATTCGCAAACAGCAAATAACAACCTCCTGTCGACGGTTATTTCTGCATGAACAGCTTCACAATGACACTGTTCTTGGTTAGATGAAGTAGATTGTTAATATTAGCATCCCACTCGCTTTGCCACTGATCATGCACCATCCTCTTTAGAAAAAACTATCGTTGAAAGTGACACTATTAATGAAAGGAGTTGGAATGTAATTTCCTTTGCAGCACTATCAGCACGCTTGTTGCATAAATTCCAATATGGCTGGGGATCCGGCAAAAGCTCAATGTTGTATTACAACTGTGATTCGTTTGCGAAAGGACATAATGAAACTTACAGATAACAGGATGTGCGGTGAACACGTCATTATTGTCCTGTAAGGCACTCGTGGAATCTGAGAAAACGAGAACGTTTCAAAATGTTCGTCTAATTATATGTAGGTCTTATTAATGCATACAGTTCTGCAACGAAAATACTGATGATGCTGAGAAGGCCAAACATGTATGTTCTGTGCCAACCACAAAACTACAACCAACAGGATTAACGTTTCTAGAGCCGTCCGTATAAACCTTAACATCAGGTTTCATGCTAATTATAATATTACAAAATTCATTTTGTAAGATAACCGGATTTGTGTTCTTTTATTATACTGACAAAGATCAAAGCAGCAATTAACGACAGAAGGCTGTCAAGGGGGGTAATAACATGGAAAAACAGTAAGGACTGGAGGTAATTTTATATTTAGAGCCGAGAAAAGGCGCTGAGCTTTGATGCCTAGCGGACCAGTAAATCTCGGCTGTTTCTGGAATCGATTAACATGCTGGTTGGAGAATACCGCATAAAAGGTTGGATGAGTTGCTTGCGTTTAATCCGAGTCAAATAGGAGCATATAACCTGCTTCCACCTATTCCGAAGAGATGGCTCACCACTGTCCACCAGCAGACTTACCATGGGGTTTGAGCGAAAGGCACCCGTGAAGAAACGGATGAATGAATGATGGACTGCATCGAGCATCCTTAGAGCGGTGGCCCGTGCCGACAAATCATCTACCCGGCCGCAGTCTAAGCGGGAACGAACCAGAGCTCGGTAGAAGCACATGTACATACGGTCGGCTCCCTAACGGGTATTAGATAAAACACTCAGCAAGTCTAACATTTTTAAACATTTTCTACTCCTTCAAATGTGCTATCCACGTTAGTCGTTGAACTAACTACATTCCTAGAAATCTAACCCGCGTGCATGCCTCAACTGGTTTATCATATAAATACAGTTGAGGGTCAAAATGTTCCCTCCTTAACCGGGAAAAAAAATTCACTTTGTTTTTTCCGGGGAAAACGTGAATCCATTAGACTTATACCACGATTCTAAGCGACTTATTGTGTTTTGATGCAGCCTGTCACATGTTGCTAACGTTCTATATGCTACATAAATAGAAAAATCACCTATAAATAAAGAACACATAACCGGTTTTAGCACACAGCTTGTTATACTATTTATGGCGCAAACAAATTAACACTAAGGAAACTTCCCTGTGGTACTCAGTTTTCCAGCGTGAAACTTTCAGATACCGTGTTCCAACTCGAACTCGGAAGGACCGATTGCTGAGGAAACCCCTGATAAATGTGAGAAGAGTACCTTATATATCCCGTTCATGAAGTGTACTTATGATTCCTCTCCTCTATGCTGTGTCGTACGTCTTTTGCAAATCGAAAAATACAGCAAACAGGTGTTGGCGGAATAAAAAGGCGTTTTTATAGCAGCTTCCAGGGCAACTACGTGATCAGTAGATGATCTATACTGGCGGAAACCACATTGTTCTTGGACAATTAGGGCGTTTCTCTCAAGTTACCACTCTAGACGACGGCTCACCATTCGTTCCATCACCTTGCACAGTGTACTGGCCAAGGAGATAGAATAATAACATGTGGGGCATGATTTACCTTTACCAGGTTTCAGCACGGGGATTACCAAGAATCTGGACACACCAGGTCAGAGAATATTCTGTTAAAAATACACAAAAGACGTCAATATCTGGGAGGTGTGATAACATACCGTGCCTGATATTACCATTTCTGCGGGAAGTGTCACGAGATTTATTCAAGCCATACTTTAGGTCATTATAAGAAAAGGGTATTCATTTTGCGAATCTCCAATCACGAACGGGATATTTTCTACCTTCAACTTATATCTCATGTACGCAGGATAATATAATGATGTAAATGAAACTGCCCTGAACGACCTTCCGAATGTATTCGCTACATCAACTGTCGTGATAACAAGGTCTCCACCGTTTGGCAATCGGATCGGCTGCAGTGAATGTACCGATCCGCACACAGTTTGAACATTTCTCCATACAACAGTTGATGGTGTTGTACGAGAAATGGATTTTTCGTAATTCAGACAAGATTTTCGTTTAGTATACCAAAATATTCGATGACATACGGCCCTCGCGTTACGGAAGGCGTAGAGCAATTCAGTCGTCGGTCTTCGAATGAAATTACGTAAAGCTGGACGCCGATCTCTTAGTGTTCGCCTACAGTTTTAATTCCACCAAGGAACAGCAGGCCGCCTTGGCTTTCCATGTTAAAGGGATGGATTCATTTGCGTTATCGAGAATCTGGTTTGTAAACTTGGTAAGTTGGTGGATCGTGCTACCGCTCTTGTCATAATCGCTAAAGGAGTCCTTGTATCCGATCCGAACCACCCATCTGCGTGGTTGATTCCGAGGCAAATCACTACTATCGACTGATATTACAACCGGTCTATGATCGCTTCCAAAGAAGTTTTTGAAAAACGTACCAGGTAAGTCGTGGGAGTAAGGTTGCTGAACACATTGATAGATCGATGCACGAAAATATACCCGATGAAAATGACATAAACGTGTACGATCCATCGTTCAATAAACAGAGATCTAAGTTCTGCCTTAGTTGATCAATTACAATTCCAAATACCAGAAGTTACCTTCTTGCCACTACTTAATACTGTAATAGCAGCCGTAAGGGACTTTTCTTGGTCTGATAATGTTTCTACTAATTTATTAAATTCTTTGCAATATCTGCATTCAGTCTCTTTTGGTATATAGTTTCAAGAGAGCTGGAACATATTCCAGGTTGTACAGGATATCTCATGCTGAGAGATTTTCTGTATTCCGTCAAGCTATAGGAAAGGGAACTTTCCATTCAGTACAGATCTTCAAAATAGCTTTCTTTTCTTTGTAAGTGGAGCATTCTCAAAGTCTTGCTGAGTGTGGACCTTTACAATTTGCACATTTTTTGACCTCATCAATATGTGGTGTCATCATGTCGAAGTCTTTTCAAACCCTCGTTTTTGTTTGTTTTTCAAGTGTCCAACAACCACAGAAAAAGTTTTAATTGGAACAGATACACTGCTCCCATGAGTATGGGTGATATAACAGACCACTCCATTAGAGTGAATGTGTACTGGAGGTAGAGCTAAATACAACTTTGTTTGCCCAGGACATCGTTCAAGACTCACTACGTAGAGCCATCCACTCATTGGCACAATAGTTTCCATTTTGGGTTATGGTTGCTTTCGTAATGTATTGCAACACCAATGAGTGTAAGAAGAAATAGTGTAGAATGTTATGTAGTTGTGTAAGGATATATGTTATAATTTGTGTAGTGTTCTTGGTGTAGTGTATGTGTATAGTGTAGTGTTTTGCAACTTTGTGTGTACTGGGATGAAAAGCTGAAGAGGCTGGGACTGTGGGGGCACCAACCCCCAAAGCCTTAAAGAGTAAGACTCCCCGGTGGAGGATATTTTTGAGTCAAAGGTGACTACTGAATGTCAAATAGTTCATTTATTCTATTAAATAGTTTTTCTGCTGTTGTCATTTGTCTCTTTTATTACTGAACTATGCTAATACATGACAAAATAGTTGACAATATTAATAATTCTTAAATTAATTAAATTAAAGATAAATTATATCTATATAAATTTTCTTTTGTGGCTACCAGAGTACAGAATAGATAACATTCACTCTATATTATAGACTAATTTCTAAGAGTATTGTTGCAGGATACTGCATCGTCAAAAATGTTCTTTAAAAATTCTGAATCAAATATAAAAAATATTGTTGGTATAATGAAATAATAAATTGAATTATGTATTTATTTACATGGTATGATTATAAGTAACTCATAATGAGTTAATGGTTACTGATAATTCACACTGAGTTCACAGATATGTATATGTATTCCATTTAAAATGTATGATTATTCTACAAGTGACTTTTATTCTGATATTGTAATTTTGCAAAAAGCATAAAAGAATGTACAGTGATAAAAATAATAGTGTATGTAATAAAAGTAATTTTTTATATTGCATAGGAGAGTTTTCAAAATGCTCATTTTTCTCATGATTATCCACCTATTATTTCAAGAATCATTAAATCAAAAACTGAAGTAATATCTTATCTAAATCCAAAAAGTAAGCTTTATGAGCTACTGATAAAAAAAATTAATTCAACATTAAAAAATGAAAGAATGTGTTCTGCGTTGAAGAAAGATTACAATATGTTGCTTCCTGATATTAAATCTTCTAGTTCTTCAGCAGCTCAATCCAACAAAACGCTGATATTAAAGATAACATCTACAGATATTCATTTTAAATTATCTACAATGAGTATTTCTACTGGTGATTTGATTAACGGCATCTTTTCATCTTCTGGTTTACAGTCAAGGTATACAACACCTAATATAAATGCAGATAATAGAACGTTAGCAAATAGAATACTCAATAAGTTTGTAAAAATACTACTTCCTTCTCATGGTGATAAAGAGTATAACTGCACAGAAATAATAAAATGGACAAAATGCCTAGATGTAAATGACATAGAACCTACAGAAACCTCAGTATTACCAGAATATACAAGTAAATTAGAGGAAAAAGATTTTAAATCAACAACAAAATTAGATGCCAAGAAATTTAAATCTACAACAAAATTAAATGACAAGGAATTTAAATCGACAAAAAAATTAGATGATGAGGAATTTTCAAAGACAAAATTAGATGACAAGAAATTTAATGAATTGACAACAAAAATAGGTAACAAGGAATTTACTACAATAAAATCAGATAAGGAATTTGAAACATCAAAAAAACTAGATAACAAGGAATTTAAGACAACAATAAAATCAGATAACAAGGAATTTGAAACATCAAAAAAACTAGATAACAAGGAATTTAAGACAACAATAAAATCAGATAACAAGGAATTTGAAACATCAAAAAAACTAGATAACAAGGAATTTAAGACAACAATAAAATCAGATAACAAGGAATTTGAAACATCAAAAAAACTAGATAACAAGGAATTTAAGACAACAATAAAATCAGATAACAAGGAATTTGAAACATCAAAAACACTAGATAACAAGGAATTTAAGACAATAATAAAATCAGATAACAAGGAATTTGAAACATCAAAAAAACTAGATAACAAGGAATTTAAGACAACAATAAAATCAGATTACAAGGAATTTACAACAAAAATTTATAAAAGTACATTTGAAACAATTAAAAACACAGATAACAAGGAAATTAAAACAACTAAAAAACTGGATAACAAGGAATGTGAAACAACAACAATGAAATTAGATAAAAAGGAATGTGAAACAACAACGATGAAATTAGATAAAAAGAAATGTGAAACAACAACGATGAAATTAGATAAAAAGGAAAATGAAACAACACAAGTACCAGAGAGTACAAGAAAATTAAATCCTACAGAATCTAATTTAAAGATAACTAGTGTTACAAACAAATTTATAGAAACATCTACACAGAAAAGGGCAGTTTGTAACATTTGTGATTTTTACGATGAATTATTCACAGAAGATTGTAATCTTACAACTAGTAATCTTACATCTAGTAAGATTAGTACTAGTAAGATTACAAGGTTCACTGTTGATCAAACATCATCAACTCTTGAACCGTGTATTAATTTACTTTTTGATTCAAATACTAATGTAACATGTAGAAAGATTCTTTCACCACATAATTTGACATGTTTAGCAGATGATGTTTTTGCTGCTAATGGTCATCTAACAAATTTTACAAAATCATTTACAACTGCAGCTGCTACTAATACAACATTAAAAATGTTAGAAAAGAATGATGATGTTGTTTCATTTATAAACTACTCTGATCATATACAGAGTAACAATGAATTTACTAAATTACAAAATTTTAATAATTTTACTTCAAAAGGAAATTTTTTGTCCAATATAAATACATCTACTTCAAAATATCCATTTACATCCCTAAGCACTACTGGTTCTACTCAAGGAGACACATATTCATCAATTGTTTCAAATCTAAAATCCAATAATTCTGGTTTTACTGCTGTTCTAGCTGTGATACCTAAGGAATCTGTATCTGAAATACCTTATTTAAATTTGCAAAATAAAGGAAACAGTGTCGTTGAATCGTATATAAGATATGTAGGTCCAGGTGCACCTATTCTTATAATAAAAATCCCAAATAGTGTTTCACGCATTCCCTTTTTAATAGTCAAAGAGAATTCTGGTATCGATGCTGCTGCAGTTCCTTCTAATGATGATA
This sequence comes from Lycorma delicatula, assembly GCF_047948215.1. Lineage (NCBI taxonomy): Eukaryota > Metazoa > Arthropoda > Insecta > Hemiptera > Fulgoridae > Lycorma > Lycorma delicatula. The sequence continues at coordinate 147,136,986 of NC_134456.1, read as the reverse complement.
ACATTAAAGATACTTCATCCTGGCAAATTAATACATCATATCCTTTTAAGTCAGATTTAAAACCAATATGGACTCCAATAAGTAATTCAAAATGTAGCTGTCCTGTTAGGCTTTCATATCCAGTTACTAAAAACAAAGAGTTTGTTGTAAATAATCAAATACAAGATCTTTACAGTAAATGGCTGAATGAATCATATGAAATGCTTGATAGAAATTCTGTTAATCTTAAAAATATACCTAATGACCATTTTAAAAAATTTATTGATTCTTACAAAACATTAAGAAAAATTTCAAGATATCAAGATGCTAACAAAAAAAAAAAAAATTGAGATTACTACTGTTATGAAATAATTTAAATTGAAAATTAGTGAGTTTGTATTTGTTAATAAAATTTATTTGATGAATCATTTTTTAAATTTTAATTTATTAATTTTTTTTTTTGTTAATGATGGACAAAATTTACCATTTTTACCTTCCTGGCTGTAGCTCTATTGCAGCTATGTTGGAAAGTATATAAATTGGTCAGATATTTCAATGTTGGTTTTTTCAAATGTTGACAGTCATAACCCTCTGAGTCCAAAAAACCATAAATATCTCTGTAAGATGTATAAGTATGCGTGTTGTTTGTATATTAATATTTGTTTGTTATTAATATCACCAAACTGGCTCAACATAAATTCTTCAAAAATGGGTCAAAAAATTTCTATATATGGGCATTGATGACATTAATTTTAGATAAAATTAAAAAAATAAGAGTAGATCCATTAAAAAAAAATGACCCAGTACCCTATGTGAAAAGAAAATTGGTTGTTATTTCCTTCCAATATGTATCTGTATTGTTGTTGAACTTTACTATTTTCAGTAATAAGTCTGTTTATATTTTTAATGAAAATCATTATTTACATTTTTTTGTCTTCATCTTTCCCTTGGAAATGGTTAATATCATAAAAGTATATGAAAATATATATGTGTATAAGAATTTGTTATACCAGATCACTTATTTTTTTCTTCATGCATATATTTTTTGCTTTATCATAATGATTACTATTCACTTAAACATTTTAACACTGAATAAAATAATATAATATTGGTAAAATACTGTAATAAAATATATAATAATGGTGATTCCAAATAAAACTGCATCAATGTTTATAAACATTTATTACATTCAGATAACAATGATAGAAAGAAGAATAATAGTTGCTAAAATGAATATTTATTTATAGGAAATGGTCAATATGGCCACTGGACTTGCCTCCAGTCATGACTGAACATGTTTCAACAACTTTGAAAATACACACTGAAGTATCAGAGTGACTCCAATTATAAAATCAGTTAAGTTATTTTTTAGTTCATTCAGGGTATGAGGATTGTTCTTGTAAACAGATCTCATATACACAAATATGCAGTTGTAACATCTAGGAATCTTCATATCTACTTTGAAATGGGCCTATTACTTCAACAGCAAATTCAATGAAAAATTAGCAGCTTCATTGCGATGAAAGGATAAATGTTGTCATTGCAATAATATTCTGAGTTTACTGTGTCTGAAAAAACTGAATGATTATCTGCTAATGTGATATAGCACACCAAACTCCAATTTTTTCATCATGCAACAGTAGTTCCAAGATCAAATGAGGATTATTGAATGACCAAATCTCACTGTTCTGGCTGTTGACATCGGCCATAAATAAAATTATGTTTCATCTGGAAAAAAATTAACATTGAGCTTGACTTCTCTTTTCTCATTTATAAAATCCAAAAACCACTAGCAGTATCAACACATTTAAGAGAATCAGAATATCAAGCAACTAATGCGCTGGAATTATAAATACATGGTTGTAATTTTAAATGTTTAATTAGTACTCTGTGCATACTACTTCTTGAAATTTCTGGTTGTTGTGCCAATTTTCCATTAGACTCTTTAGGACTGTGAGCTATGTGATCACAAATATCATTCAATGTTTTCTCTCTCAAGATAAGATTATCTTTTGGGTTTGGGTACATCTTTAATAGATCTAGTTTTTCTTAAATTTTTGATCAAGTTTCACACAGTAATGATGTGGAACATCAATGTCTGGAAACATTTCCTTCATAATTCTATGCATTCACTGCCACATTTTTACCCATTAAAACTGGAGCCTCATGTGTTAAAACCATTGTTACACTCTGGAAACAAAGTAGTAAATAAAAGCTTAATAGTTATGAAAATAAAAAGTATCATCAAGAATGAGACTTAGAAGTAAGGTATGAACAAATTCAGCTGTTAGTTTCACTGCTGACAACATCAAAAAAACAAATGACATGTATTTTACTGATTAGCACTCAGATGCTTTGCTTAGTTGCACATAATTGTAAAACTTTTTCTTATTTTTAAAAATTCTCTGTAAGCTATCCAATACTGTGTACTATGTGAAGTAATCTAGTAATAATAGTAATTTTTTATAACTTTAATACCTTCAGGTAAATTAAAAGAACGAGTGCAAGTGTCAAACACTTTTTATTTATATATTATTGTTTGCCCTTTCCCTTCTTTAAGAGGGAATAATGTGGATGTCCTTTAATAACTTATAGTTGATCATTTTAACTAAATTATTACATATAAAAGTGGCTGTTTTTCAGCATAATTTCTGAAATCCCAACTTATTTTCTACTTATCATCTGATATTTTGATTTATTTATTTCATGTACTTAATTTGCACTAAAGTATGTGATGTTAATCTTCATTTCCTTCTTCACTGGATGATAATGATAATGAATTACTTCTCAATACAGGGCTTTTAACTCTCAAATTGTTCTATTATACAAAACTAAAATAGATAATGGATTCTTCAAATTTTTACATTCTGTTGCATGCTTATCGGAACAGACAAAAATGGAAATATGGAATAATTATTAATTTGGGCAGAAATGCTAACAAAACATTAGTTACAATTATCTTGATTCTAAAGAATGCTATATTAAATGGAAAGGTATAGTGAAAAAAATAAAATAAACAATTAATAGTATTTTAAAATCCAGATAGCACAAAGTAGATTATTTTTAAACACATTTTTAATGTTTTTTTTTTTTTGAAAATTTAATCAGAACAAATTTTCAAATTGTATATGTGGATGTGCATTTTAAGTGTGCCACCAATGGAATTTCATGAACTAGGAAAAATTTGAAGAACTTTAAATGGGAACTTAACCTGATCTTTAAATGTATTAATGGTATCCTATTGGCATGAAGCCCCACTTTTTCAATACACCAACAAACTCAATTTTTTTAATGGAATTCCTCAATTTTTATAACATTTTAGCATACAATACATAATTCTTAGACATTTCTATTTTTGGTAAATGCAACTGTTTAGGAGCTAAACACCTTAACCCATCGGGTTGGTCTAGTGGTGAACGCGTCTTCCCAAATCAGCTGATTTGGAAGTCGAGAGTTCCAGCGTTCAAGTCCTAGTAAAGCCAGTTATTTTTACACGGATTTGAATACTAGATCGTGGATACCGGTGTTCTTTGGTGGTTGGGTTTCAATTAACCGCACATCTCAGGAATGGTCGAACTGAGAATGTACAAGACTACACTTCATTTACACTCATACATATCATCCTCTGAAGAATTATCTAAACGGTAGTTACCGGAGGCTAAACAGGAAAAAGAAAAGGAGCTAAACACCTCATGTCCATTTGTATGTACTGATATATGTTACATTATATAATGCACTTTTTTTTTTAAGAGAGATACTTGCCTAGATTTTTGGCAGATGGTTGTGGATTTATTTTCATAAATACAGTGAGAACATATCAGTGAGGTATTTTTAGTACTCCCAAAAATCAGGAAAAGTTCCCCATTTAAAGTTCTTTGCAGCTAATAGTATGAGACACACTGTAAATGAAATGAACACTCTGTTCATAAAAAAACAATAAACAATTTTTTAGAAGTCTTTACTTTTCTCAAAAATGCAGTGGAAATTTCATCTTTAAAATTTGTAATTCTTTGTGGTTGGAATCAACAATAGAAACTGAAAGGTGATCATTATAAAATATCCAACCTTAATAAAAATTGAGAACCATATTATGGCGCTATTATTAGTTACTTTATGTCTCTACTTTTTATATGAAACACCCAATTCTAAAACTGAATGGTATTATCCTTATTGTCTGGTGATAATCCCTCTGGTTGTTCATCTTAAAAGCTGCCTATTTAAAGAAAGTATTCCGACACCATGGACGGTGGTGAGGGTGGTCCTCCTGCCTAAAAAGGTTTGGGGGGAAGAGTGGCCCAGCAACATACAGACTGGTTTGCTTGCTTGGTAGCCTGGGTAAGCTGTTCAAAATTATATTGGCAGCTGTATATTATAAATACATATAAGATACATAATGTATATTATAATATACATTGTATATATAATATACAATATACATATTGTATATTATATTCAAAATTACTGTAGGAGTAGCTGTGGAGGTCAGGAAGCTTCTCTGATACACAATATGGCTTTCGAAAGGGCAGAAGTGCAGTGGGCACTGTTTGAAGAGTGATGGAAGTGGTGGAGGAGCGGCCTTGGGGTCCAGGCAATGGAGGAAGATTACCCTGGTCATTCTCCTGGTTTTTTCCAACCTCTTCAACACAGTGAGATGGGAGGCCATTTTGCGGCAGTTGGAGGGAAGAGGCATCTTGCTATACCTGCTGAGGATGGTACAACAATACCTCAATGGAAGGGAACTGAGAATTATGTCCGAAGAAAGGAAGGAGGTCATTGAATTCATGCAGCGTGAAGTGCCACAGGGTTCAATCCTGGCCCCCATTCTGTGAAACATGGTGTATAACGACCTCCTTCAAAAGGAGTGGCTGCCTGAAGTGGAATTAGTGGCATACGCCGACGATTTGGCAGTGGTGGTGACGGTGAAGGAACTGCATAAGGTGGTGAGGATTACAACAGGAACGGTTGTAATAACCATCATAACATTTTTAACTGATTATATTTTGATTTACACCCTCTATGAATCATGAGACCTTGCTGTTGGTGAGGGGGCTTGAGTGCTCAGTGATACAGAATAGCTGGACCGAAGGTGCAACCATATAGGAGAGGTATCTGCTGAGAGCCAGACTAAGGAATGATTCCTGAAAGAGGGCAGCAGCTCTTTCAGTAGTTGTTAATGCCGTAGGTCAGGATGACTTAAACGGCCATATTAACATCACTCAATCCTCTGAGTACTGCACAGCTGAAAGCAATGGAAAACTACAGCTGCTTTTTTTTTTCAAGAAAATGTAGCTCTCTGCATTTTCATATAAAAATGATGGAGGTGTCTTCCTTGGTAAAATATTCCGGAGGTAAACTAGTCCCCCATTCAGATCTTTGGGTGGGGACTACTAAGGAAGGGATCATTAGAAAATTAAAAAATAACATTCTACGAGTCGGAGCATGGAATGTTAGAAGTCTAAAAAAGGTTGGTAGGTTAGAAAATTTAAAGAGGGAAATGGATAGGATAAATGTTAATGTAGTAGGAATTAGCGAGGATCATTGGGAAGAGGAAAATAACTTTTGGTCAGGTAATTTTAGAATAATTAACTCAGTGTCAAATAATGGGCAGGCAGGAGTAGGTTTCGTAATGAACAAGAAGTTAGGGAAGAGAGTAGAGTGTTTAAAAATGAATAGCGATAGAATCATTGTAATAAGGATAAAATCGAAACCTAATCGACATTGATTGATATGCCTACAAGCACCCATGATGATGATGATGTAGAGTATGTATACGAAGAAATTAAACACATAAAAGGAGATGAAAATTTAATAATAGTTGAAGATTGGAATGCAAACATTGGGAAAGGAAAGGAAGGAAATGTAATGGGTAAATATGGGCTGGTGAAAAGAAATGAAAGAGGGGACCAATTTATGGAGTTTTGCACAAGTATAATTTAGTAATTGCCAACACCCAGTTTAAAAATCATAACAGAAGAATATACACATGGAAAAAGCCAGGCGATACTGGAAGGTATCAGATAGATTTTATCATGGTTAAGCAAAGATTTAGAAATCAACTCATTGACTGTAAAACTTACCCTTGAGCAGACATTGATAGTGACCATAATTTAGTGTTAATGAAATGTAGATTGTGATTTAAAAACCTGGAGAAAAGGTGTCAGATGAATTGGTGGAATTTAGAGTACCTTAAGGAAGAGGAGGTAAAGAAGATTTTTGAGGAGGACATCGCAAGAGGTCTGAGTAAAAATGTTAAGGTAGAAAATGTAGAAAAAGAATGGGAGAATGTTAAAAAGGAAATTCTTAAATCAACAGAAGCAAACTTAGGTGGAACAAAGATTACTGGTAGAAAACCTTAGATTTCAGACGATATACTGCAGCTGAATTGTACTGCAGCATTGTTGAATTGTACTTCGTCTTGCAGTTTAAAATAATTTTGCTACATAACACTTGCAACTTATAAGATAGCAAACATAAACTAAATAAAACTTAAATTAATGTCCATCCGAACAAAAATTGAGAGACTCCATCCCAGACACGACCGTCTTGGGTCAGGTACGAGTGCAGACTGGTTAGAAGACGAACAGTGCTCGAGGGAGCAGCTTGTGATGTAGAGTGGCGTAATGGTCTGGTGACCATAGTTTACCATGGGTATCCTAGCCACTGCTAGGTTTCAGCACTCGATGGCAAGAGGGGGTGAAAATGTAACAAATGGAGTCATACAGGAAAGTTGAAGAGAATTTTGTGGTACATAAATTAAAATCTAATAATATGTTAAATAAAGATGGTACACAGGTTTATATACAAAAGAAAAGATCAATAGGTTGGTGGAATATATTGAAGGGTTATACAGAGGAAATGAATTAGAAACTGGTGTTGTAGAGGAAGAAGAGGAAGTCGTTGAGGATGAATAGATATAATTCTGAGATCTGAATTTAAGAGAACATTTAAAGATATGAATGCCAGAAAGGCTCCTGGGATAGACGGCATCCCTGCTGAATAACTGCACAGTGCAGATGAGAAAGTAATAGATGGATTATACAAACTAAGTGTAATATTTACGAAAAAGGAGAAGTTATGTCAGACTTCAAAAAGAGTGTTTTTGTCATAACACCAAAGAAAGCAGGAGCAGATAAATGTGAAGAATACAGAACAATTAACCTAACTACTCAAGCATTACAAATCTTAACTAGAATTCTGTACAGAACAATTGAAAGGGGAGTGGAAGAAGAGTTAGGGGAAGATCAATTTGGTTTCCGGAAAAGTATAGGGGACATGGGAAGAAATTTTAGTGCTCAGTAGTAGAAGGAACATTAAAGAATAACAAACCAACATACTTGGCATTTGTAGACCTAGAAAAGGCATTCAGCAACGTGGAGTAGAATAAGTACTGAGACAGAAGAACAATTGCTAACATTTCAGGAACCAAACTGCAACAGTAATAATGGAAGAACATAAGAAAGGGAGTCCAACAAGGATGTTCTCTATCCCTGTTACTTTTTAATTTTTACATAGTCAATATTCGATTCATAATCCTTTCACGGGGATTCAGAAATTTTGGCGCAGGAATTGTTCAAGCACCCGCCTCATCGCGGCGAAAAGAGTGGATACGACTCCTGGTCGCGTCCCTGTTACGAGCAAAGGAGCCTTTACCATTAGTCCTGCTCGCGATCTTTTAGAGCGAGTGCCGTATTCTGTAACTGTATGTTGATCTTTGTGATTTCATACATTTGATCCAGTAGATGCGAAGAGGTGCAAAGAGTGACTGGAGAATACAGAATGTCTCCAGCTATCCGTGGCTCGCTGCGGGAAGTCGTCACGCTTGTGGGCCTGTGCCCAATATCTGTAATAGAAGGAATACAGCGAGCATTTTGTTCGTATACTGTTAGGTCAGGGCATCTCCGACCATGACAGATGTTAGTGATGTAGGCAAGAAGTATTGTCGTAGGAGGGGGCCGGAGTAGTACGGAAATAGGAGTACGGCTCCAAAATCAAAGATGACGGTGGTCAGCCATCTTGGATTGAAAAGTTCCATTTTTCCTGTGGGAATTTCCCTTTTCCCGTTGTGAAAAATGAAATATATTATGTATGTGTGTGAATAAAAATTTAGACGTACCTCGAGGATGATCCTGGTCGTCGTGGCCGTTGCACCGGGAGGGGTCACCCGCTATACCAGCACCCGGACGTGGCTCGTTCATCAGGAGAACACACACACAGCCGCGGCTGGCGTGGCGCGCAACTAAAGAACAGCTGACGAACATGGCCTAAGGTTGAGCGTCCTATTTTGAACGTCTGTTACAGAAGTGGGCGCGAAAGCGCCACACCCTTTCGACCAATCACAGCGCCGGATTCAAAGCGGTTGCAAAAATGACAAACATTTTTGCGGACACGTATTTTGTATACCTTTAGGTTTTACTCAAACACAAACAAACAAAACATCGAAGTTATATAAAAAAAATCTAACAAAAATTGACCGAGATTACTTACTTTCGTCTAAAATCCTAGGATTTTTCAAATGTAAAAATTATATAAACATTTTTACACAAACTGAACTGACTAGCCATAAAACAAAAAATAGGTAAATGTAAAAAATAATACCCCTACTCTTCCTCTTAGTAAACCAAATCTTAACGTACCTTTCTAAAAACCAAACTATTGGTTCCCTTCACCGATCTAGTTCTCCATTTTATTTGAGTATATTTCAACCTAACTACTACCCCCCCCCCCCACCCAAGAACAATATAACCAAAATAAAACATCTGGTATAAATATTTTACAAACATTTTACGACTACAAATCATAATTTGTATACATGATTATACATTTTACATGGTTTATAAAAATAAAATATACAATTACACATATATCATCGTATTATATTACTACTATTAATTATGAAATTGATATATATATATATATATATATATACTATATTTAAATATACTATAAATACTTCGTTTAATGCAAAATCTCTATAACAAGAAATCCCTCTCACGCCAAATGAAAATCCGGCGTTACAACACAGTTATTAAACCCACAGCATTATATATCAGTAAAACATTGACCTTAAATAGGAAAACCGAAATAGAAGAAATAAAGAAACAGGAAAGGAAGATTATAAGGATAATATTGGGACCGAGACAAACTTAAGAAGGTACAGATTATAACCGAACGAAATTGTTGAAACATACGGAAACTGACATAAGGAAAAACGAATGAAATTCTTCGGACACCTTTGCAAGCTGGCGGAAAACCGACTGACCAAAAGAATAATCGCGTACTTTACATCATTAAAAGTTGCAATCCCTGGCTTGCAGAAACACGAAAAGATTTAGAACACGCCGGAATTACACTGGAGGGGATCATAGACAGAAACATGTACAGAAACAAAAGAGATAGATGGGAAGTTAAACCAGAAGCGCCGAAGCCTAAACACCATCGTCCGAAATGGGGTCTGAATAACGAAAGAAGGCCTTTTCCGAAAGAAGAAAGAATTTTGGAGGGAAAAGAAGAATGCCAAGGGAAAGAAATATGAATCATGAATGCTTAACGTCTTCTATTGGGAAGTTTTCGTCTATAATTATAATAATATATAAATACTACTCAGACACGCGAAGTTTATCGGTTAATAATTTTGTCTTACGCCTCTTTTGTTTTTAATGTTTATCATATATCAAGGCAAATATTATTTTGGTAATTATTTCTCTTTCCAGAATTTTTACCTTTTCATTATTATATTACTTTTTCAAATTTATATTTTTTCCCTTCTGTATTTCGAAAAAGCGGTAACTTCATTACTTATGTGCACTTGTACATCCGATTTTTTGTTTTAAATGTCTATAAAGTGTACGTAAATTGCATTTGACTGATTCAAGTTTTCAATTGAATCTTTTAGTTTAAGGAAAAAAGATTAGATTTTAATTTATTAAAATCGATACTCCCAATATATGCAGTAAGATAAAGTAAATTTTTTCCCGACGTCTTTATTAGTCGGTTTACATATATAGTTACATAATTTGTAGATTTTCGGTAGATTTCAAAAGAAAGCTATCTATTATAATGAGTACCATGATTTGACTTCCGGAAAATTTCGATATATCTTCGCGTTTTACATTCCCCAGACCCCAAAACCACCATCAGTTCAAAAGTTTATATCTACATTTACGTATTTCACTTTCTTGTGGACACTATAACTGCAGTTATTTTGCGCCAATCACTTACTTTTATGTTCTTTGAGAATTTAATCTCAAATTTTAATATCGGGGCCCTTTACATCCCATAAGTGTTGTTTTGTTGTTGTGTCTTAATGTTTCTGTGTAGTTTGTGCTTTTAAATAAAATGTAAGGGCCCTTTACACCCTTACATATGACGATCCAGATGGTGATACTAATCTCTTTTTAAGAATGTGACAAGAATGTGACAAGGGCTAATGACCTTAGCAGTCAATGCCCGTAAAATAAAAGAGAAAAAAATGAATAAATAATAATAATGCCCTGAGGTAGGTAATCCCCACGTCCGGAACACAACATCTACTTTCCACGTCCAGGGCGGAAACAGCTGGTACGTACAATACTTATAGCTGGCAAACGGGGCTCCTAGTAAATTCCTCGGATATATTCCTTTTTTGACCTGCTTTCTTCTTCAGGTCACAAGACGGATTGGATTTTTCGGCCACCTGCAGGATACGAACAATTAATCGATTAGGAAGTGGACACATACCATATTTAGAGCTGGCGATGTGGCGGCCAGGGTCCAAGTTATTGCAGGTGTAACGGAGACCCTTCCGTTGTCCACATGCCCCCTGCAATGGGAAGCATGTAGCAATGGTGCCCATGTATGTCGGTGCATGGGAGCTCTGAAAGCTTCGGTGAGTAGGAGCCTGGAGCCAGTGCAGAGATTGCGCATCCGCTCTCTGCCAGGACATATGCCGGTTCCACCGGAGTACCGGATTGGACCTCCAAGGTTAGTAGCCCTGTATGAGGGGGGGGGGGTATTCCGGCGGCTAGCCTTGCTACAGAAGGGATAAGCCCACATGAATATTCTTGAACAATCAAACATGGCAGAGGGTACACGTAAACACCCTCGTTTAGAAACCTCCGATTCGCCACAAGCGAAGAGGAAAAAGAATAAAGAGTCTGATAAAATTAAAAAAGATGCTGATAGAATCAGTAAAGACTTACGCAAACGTTTTTTGGTTATAATGTACCTAAGCCAAGATTTTTAATTATTACGAAGGAGAACAGAAACTTTCAAAAGGTTAGTCCATTTTTAATCGCTAGAGAGATTGCTAATTGTGCTGTTGGTTCTGAAAGAAATCCAGAAGATTTTCAATGGATTGCACGTCGAAACTATCAACGACAGTCAAAGCCAGAAAGTCCAGGCATTGAAGAAGATCGGTGAATTTGCACTATTTGTGCAATCGCATAGCACCCTTAATACATCAAGAGGAGTTGTTGTTTGTCGCGATCTTCTAAATTGTACAGAAGAAGAAATCGTACAAGAAATGTCGAATCAGGGAGTGACTCAGTGTTGCAGATTAACCATGAGAAGAAATGGTGAAGTTGTTCCTTCAGCCTCGCATGTTTTGACATTTAATAGGCCTAACCTTCCTGAAAAGGTACGAGCTGGCATACATCGACTTGATGTACGAGCTTTATGAGATGCTTTAAGTGTCAACAATTCGGACACACTGCAGCTAGATGTGAAGCGCAGGAAATATGCATATGTGGAATAAAAACGCATGAGGGTGATCCATGTAAAGATCCTCCAAGCTGCATTAATTGTAAAGGGCATCATAACTGCCGATCAAGGAATTGCCCAGTATATAAATTGGAAATGGCCATTCAGGAAGTTAAAATGCTTCAAAAAGTCAGTTATCCTGAAGCGAAGAAAATTGTTAGTCAACGTACACCTCGACCATTGACCACTTATGCAGAAGCAGCTGCTGCCCCTTCTACATCTATAATTAACTTGGAGCAGTTGCTTAATACGATGGCACCAAGTCTGCGACAATGATTGAAAGAATCATTGATTCAAACATTGAGTCGACTCATTGGACAGAACCAGTTAAACATGAGAAGGCTCATTCTCGGACTGATGTCGTTGATATAGGAAACGTGCCAGAACAGCATAAAAAATTAGCAAATCCTGTGATTATATCACAACCACTTGATGTAATAAATAAAAATCTGAATTTATCTGGAAACGAGAAAAAGATCACTCCGTCGTCTAGTCACAAGGCTAAGGAAATTGTGACAAGAGTAAGGAAAAATCTGAGTCTACGGAAATGGAGGTGCAAGTCATTATTGAGAAAGCACCAGACACAGACGATATAAAACCTGTACCAATAGAGCCTCCAAAAGTTCAAAAAACAGCTTCGGAGAGAGCGTTTATTTCAGCTGGACCTAGCACTCCCTTAGAGATCGAATCCAGCTCATCAGCTGCCGAAAGTGCATCACTTGCTAGTTTAGATTCCATACCAACGATGCTAACAGCATCAACGAAGCATTCATCACCTGATGGAAGCTGGAGAACATCATTGGTATCAGAAAGAGAAGAAGATGCCATGTCTGAGGCCTCAGACACACTATCATCAGAAGTTGAGGCCGTACGAAGAATGGAAAAGCAGTGCAAGAAAGGATGGCTGAAAGGAAAGCCTAGGCGTTAAAAATTAGGTTTCAAAAGTGAAATAGAAATCGAAAATTATGAACCTTTTTTTATTTTTTTTTGAAGTGGGGCTAATGACTAAAATAGTCGATACCCCTAAAAACCTCAACAAAAAAAAATAATAATAATAATTAGTCTTTTAAAATTACCTTTTTCTTTTCATTGTAACAATGTTACAATATTGTACAATCTTTTTATTGCACAATTTTTTTGTTTATTGGATGAAACATTCAGAAGGTTGCATTGCACTGATATTATCAAATATTTTTTTCAAAATAATTGTAATTTTCTTCAGATTTACTGTCTTTCTTTTACAAATTTCTGGACATGATGACAGAATTCATTAAAAAAAAAATGTTAAGTAAATAGAGATATGACGCATGTCCTTTTTTTTTTTTAATATGAAACAAAAATTAATAAATAAGCAATAGCATCTATTCAAGTAGACCTAAATAGAGTATTTTAATTGCAAATGTTATGTTGGAAGATGGTGATGAAAAAGGAAATAAGTAAAAGAAAATTTCAAAACTCAAACTGCTGGTCTTATAAAACTTAAAAAATGGAGATGGTGTCCTTAACTCCAGCCTACAGAGATTTAGTTCACCTAATACAAGGTTAAAATTCACTTTAAATAATATATAAGAAAAGAAAAACTGAAAAAAGAAAAGAGTTTAAGTTATGAATTAGTAAATAAAGCAATTAAATATGTTATTAAAATTCTAATTGTTTTTAATCTACAATAATTTTGAACTCGCCATGAACAAGAAAAAAGATGTGGTATTGTAAGAACCAGTATCACCAAGCAGGAAGTTACCATTTCTGTGTCTTCTCCTGAAAACAAAAATAAATTAACTTTGGTTAAATTAACTTAAATTTAATGATAAATATGTTTAATAAAATAAATTAATAAAACAATTCAACACATGCATTACAAATTCATGTTGTAAATTATTTAACTTGGACATTATAATTAACAGTTTTTTAGGTGATACTTGTTTAGGGCCTACAAAACTATTGTAAAATTTTTCTTTACAAATTTCTTTGCCAGCTTGTAAAATGTCAATTCGCTGGTGCCCATATAATTCATCACCTAAGAAACTATTAATTTCTTCATCTTCTACATTCTGAGAATTTTCTAAAGCTTTATCTAATACATCAACTATAACCAAATATTTTTGTCAATTTGGTTCAATTGTTTCTACATTATTATTGTAAACGTTTTGGTATTACATTTTCTACTTCATTAGGTTCATTTTGCCACTGCTTGTATCTAATAATAGCAGTTTTTTTTTAGGTTGGTATTCAATTAATTCATCCTCATTGTCATTATTTTGAATTTTTTGTTCTGAACTACTAGAAACAAAATCTGCTAAACATATATTTTCGAGTGTTGGAGGTCTGTTAGCATATTTTGTTCTGGCATTATCCATGAATATTTCATTAGATCAGAACTCAATTTTCGTAATTCAGCCAGAGACTTTAACAATAAAGCATGTTCATTTATTGGACTTGTGTTAATATAAATTTTTTGTCTACTACTTTTTGACAATGGTAATGATAAAACGTGATATGTCACTTCTTGTGCCGACATTAAATTATTATTAAAAAAGATGACGTGGACAACACTTGAACGCCTATTAAATTACATTTATACAATTTTTTGAAATGAAAAGTATATAAAATTTTAGTTTGTTAAAGACTTCTGATATTTTTTCTTTTTTTTTTTGTTGTTGTTATTGAATTATTATTCGCCGTAAATTTTTTTTTACAATGAGAGGTTAATCATTATTAATAAATCAATAAATTAAAAAAAAAAAAGTTAAAAAAAAGGAGATGAAGTGGATTTGAATTGATGTGCCTTCCCCTTGTAAGATCCAAATATTTCATTAATTAAAATTTTATTTGGCTATAACTCTGGAACCAATGAAAATAAGTATCACCTATGATATAACATTGAAAAGCTCTCAGCCCAAAATCCAATTTTTTGGAATTTGTTTTTTATGGATACTTTTGGTCCAGTCGATTGCAATCAAAAGGGGGTGTGAAATCCTCCCTTTTATTGTAGGAAGGGGGTAATCAAAAGGGGGATTGCACCCCCCTTCATACAATTAGCTGTAGGAAGTTCAAATTTTGGTTTTTTCCAAAATTTGAACTTTTTACAGCTAATTGTTTTTGAGATATGTGAGATACATACGTACAGACGTCATGCCAAACTAGTCAAAATGGATTCAGGGATGGTCGAAATGGATATTTCCATTGAAATAGTGCAAAATAATGAGAAATAGATGCAAATACCGCTGAGGCTGCATAAAGCATTAGTTCAATCGAAGCTTGACTACGGACAGATGTTTTGTGTATACATCTGCTAGAAAGTCATTTGCTAGAAAGAGAAGTTCTACCCTCTGCATCACTTGAAACTTTATTCATCCACTTTTAATAAATCAAAGTGTAAAGGTATTAAATACTGGATTCCACAAGTTGGTTGATCATCTGTTTATCCTGACGCCTTTGCAATGCATTGGATGTGCATTAAGAACAGGAATGGCTTCCTGTTCTTAAGGCGCATCGACGTTTTGTGCCGATAGAAATTATTGTGTTGTAAATAGTGTTGGACAAGCTTACTTTAAATCAGTGGTTGTAGTTTCTAAACTGACACCAGCTGTAATCTGTATGGTCAAACATATAATGTTAATGTTTCATTTTGGGGTTTCAATGTCTTTTAACATGCCTATTTTTGGATGGCTTGTTGGAGATGAATATTCTTCTAAAAATACTATATCTCAAGGATCTTTATCAGGGAGGGAAAGAAATTTTTTACTTTTTTCTTCTTTCTTTCCCCTATTTGTTGTTGTGGCAAGTAGTTGATGACCATAGTAGTCAATACCTTTAACCCTCAAAAAAAGAAGAAAAAAAAATTATACTGTTTGTGCTAAATGTTCAAATAAATGAATTCAATCGCAGAAATAAAATTAAAAGTATAAAGAAATGTATTATCAATATTAGTAAACAGTTATTTTTAAACATAATTCGTATAGTATGAGCATCGCAAATTGTCAATACTGGGGACACCCCTCCCCAGTATCATAAAGAACTTAATGGATCCTTATTTATTAACGAATACAACAAACAAATAGAATAATAGGGACATAAAATATTTATTAACGAAGAACTGATTAGTTGCAATAAAAATTTCTTTGCAGTTTAATTCCCGCCTTTTTAAAAGAATTCGAATTGTAGGATTTAAAAGAATCCATGCCTCCTGAATTATTGAAAGTTTACGAATGTTTACTCTTTCAGTTTTTAGGATAAATTTTCGCAAAGATTACACTTTTTTTCTTCTTAATTTTTAACGTTAATCATAATGATTAAGATTATGACATCAAAATATAATTATTTCGGTTGAATCTAAAGGATTATTTACATGCCGCCATTATTCATTAGTTAAGAGAGTCGTGAACGGCTTCCTGTTCTTAAGGCGCATCGACGTTTTCTGTCAATAGAAATTATTGTGTTGTAACTAGTGTTGGACAATCGTTAATTTTTACCAGTATTATTTTATTAGAATTCGCGAGTTTTTCCGCGTGGGACCGATAAAATTCTGTTTCTTTGCTAGAATAATATTCTATACTTAAGTAAGATTAATCTGTAAACAACACCGTTAGTGTTTCTGGAGAAGTAAGTTACTGTAGCTGGTGAGAGTAAATCGTTTAAGTGCTCGTTTAGTTTGAAGATAATTTTTGTGTTTATTTTTCTATAATAATATAGATTGAGTGAATTAGTTTGTAAGGTTTTTTTGTCTTAGGAGGTAATTATAAGATTGAACTCGCAGAATTTGTATTCACTGTTATACCCAATTTTTATTTCTTGTTACGTGCTGTTAAAGCAGTTATTATTTATATGAGTTTTTAATCTTAGTTTATTAAAAATCATATTTTTCTGTAATAGTGTATTGTCGGGATTTGCCAGAAGCTGATTCTGTATTACGACGTAGGTTAACAATTTTATTACTAGTTATCATTTGTGTTTTATTGTTTTTCTTCTCCCAATTATTAATTTTTACCGTGAAATTTAGGCATTGAAATTATTATAATACAGGAATTTATAATTATTACAGATTTAATTTTCTTTTGGGACCATTTTAAAACTTTATTTTTGAACTGCAGATATTTAACCTGTTTTATGCTGATAAAAAAAAGATTACTTTGTGCTGTTCGTCAGTAATAAAATGTGATTTTGTTGATAGTGGGTAACTTTTGGATACTTTGGTTGCAGCAAGCTAATATTGTGTTTCTCAGCCCTCATATGTGAACAGATTTATAATTATGATAGTTTACTTAGAAACAATTTTTTAGTGTGGATGTTTGAAATCGTTCTGTGGGTTTAGATGTGGAACAACATACCTTCATAACCACTTAAATCTATACAATGATGTTTATTTAAATTTATATTAAGATTTATATTTAAATTAAGATTGTTGTTATTTAAGCTCAGGTAGCTAGTTTGGGTTACTTTAGGTTATTCTGCCACTCAAAATGATTTTTTTTCAGTTGTCAGTCGATGGATTTTTTCCTCAGGGAATTTTTAACTTAATTTTTTCAAAGTTGCTTACTTCAGCATAGTAATTTTTGTATTTAATCCATTCTTTGCTTCTTTAATATTAAAAAATGTTAAAAGTAATATAATGCAAATAATAAAGTATTTTTTTGACTGTGCTGATTAGATAATAGCAAAAAAATAATTGCCAAATGAAAAATGATCACATTGTATAAAGTATAGACTGAAAACAAATCTAATATTATTAATTTATTTTTTGTAATTTTGTTAAAAATTAATTTAATTTTAACCACTGTATTTCCGCCGAAATCAGATTGACTACTTTGTTTTTAAATAAAGCTGTAGCTGCGGTGGCTTTAATACCTAAGTACCATTACTTTTTTTAAATACATCCCTTAACGTCTTCATCCATGTTTCTACTTTACAAATTTGTATAAAAATTTACATAATTATAATCTGATGAATTTGATGCATTTGATGATGTAAATTTTATTTTTTATTTATTTAATAAATAAACATAAGGCTCAAAGAGTGTTTTTCTATTGTCATAGTAAAAATATATCTGAAAAAAGTAAATTTTAACATAGTCTAATGCTGAATAAAATTATGTTAATTTTAATTTGACTCATTTAAAAATTGGGTGGGTAGGTTATTTTTTATAAGAATTCAACCTCTATTACATACTGACATTAACTCATGCTGCCTAATTAAATAATTTAATGAAAAAGTTTCTTTACTGAGCCAATAATGTAGTCGAGTATCAGCATGCCAGGCCCATTGGATTGCAGGTAATATCAGCCCTATAAGTTATATACATCTTCATTCTAGTCATCACTGGGGCTGGCTTTATAGTGAAAATCATTAATCTCAGAGAAATCAACAATGACTGGTCCCTCTTGTATCTTAGATGCTTTACATGGATGATAGCCACAAAAAAAGACGGGAGAGTGAAAAGCTTAACATTTACATATTCCTTTCTAATGAAAGGATGTAATGTTTCGTAATGAAACAGTACATTATTTATACTGCATTGGATATTATTACATTTCACCACAAATTCACACTATACAATAGATTTGAAAGTAATTCATGTGTTGTTGTAACCACAATAGACAAAATATTAAAATTAACCATGCTACTAGTGTCTTTCTAGTTTATTTTTAAAATATTAATTTTTATTCTCGTTTTTGGTTTGTGCTGCTACTTCCTCTTATGCTTCCTTCCTTTTTAAATATGATGAATCTGTTATCTCTGTTACGACTGATAAAATCCTAGTTTATTTATTAAAAATGAATGGTGGGTTACATGAAAAAAAAATTACCTGTTAGTCTCCTTGCAAGAGTTAACCACACGTTGATTTTGTTATTTCCATTGGCCTAAAACTTCCGCCTCCTTTCTTGTTGAATGTGATTGAATTACAACATTACATTAACTTTTTATCATTGTATTATATATCCCCATAGTTTTGAATGCTATAGGAATATAATTTTGTAGTGATAAATTATCAGAAAAGATAAATTTTGGTTTTGATGAAAACCAAAAAAAACCAGTAGAAATGGCAACTCTAACTGGAAGAAGTAGAAACAAATTCTAACTATTGAAAGTTATGAAGAAGTTTTACATCTCTTAATTTGGCAAATATTTCTGAAAAGGCGTTGTCAGTATTTCATATGTTAAAATGACAATGATGTGAAACTAAGAAGTTTTCTGTATTTATGAAGGATGGTTTGATCAGTTCAGAAGGATTGCATGATATTCAAATTTGGTTGAAGCCACAAGTTATTTATTTCAGCTATTGCGGTATACCTTAATTTCATCATACTGTTTTAAACTATAAAAAAGCTGACATCAGTCGTAAAACTTGTGAGATACATTTTAGAACTGATTTTTAAACTATATTTTAACACTATTATTATTAAAAACATTTAGAGGTTTCTTTATGCATTCATCTTCCTCATTTAATAACTATTATTAGAAAATCTGCAATATTTATGTAGCCATTTTAACTGTGAATTCATGTCCACACATGAATTTTAAGTCTAATGAATACATTTTCTGTTAAGCTTTTAAATAAGAAAAATAAGCTTTTGAATAAAGGATAAATATGTTTTTTTTTTATGTGGAAATATCCAAGTGACATGTTATACATGAGTGATGCTGAACTATTTTATCCTTAAATTCTTGTAGTTGTTTCAGCCACAAATATTGATATAACAACGAGCAATTCATTTTTAAATAGTAGTTTGTATTAATTCTAATATATATGTTAAATTTACTGTAGCCTAATATTTTGTGCACACATTTCTAAAACTGATTAATAAAAATCGTGGCTTTTTTAAAACCAAATAAGAGCTTTTTTAAAACCCATTATAGTCATCAAATTCAAGTAAGATTTTTATCAAGCAAATTTTTTTCTGTCATATGAGATGATAATACGATTAACTAAATGAACACAGTGGCCTTCTTCATATTTTTATATTTCATTTTACATTTATTAAATGGTTGTTTGTTTTTCCCGAATATCACTTTTTTCAATAACTAATTTTGGCTATTTTCTTTTTAAATTGCTAGTTTTTCATATTTTATTTTAAATGGATACATTTCTTAGAGAAACCTACTGATTCTTGTGATTCAGAAAACTAAAATTTTATTAATCATTTTTCATTATTATAAAAAGTGTAATTTACCCTTGTCTAGCTAAATAAACTCATCTGATTTGGTTACTATTTATTTTCATTTTTAGCTGACTACTTATTATTTACTACTTTACTTATTACTTAATTTATTTTTTTGGGTTCAGAAATTATCACATTTATTCATTTGTGTATAAATTTTTTTTTGAACAATATCGTCTCTGCCCTTATCAAAATTCTACTAGCAGTAATGATATTTTCAGTTCCTTAGTTGAAAAGAAATATAATATAGCCAGCATTATTTTTATTCAGCTCTATAGTTTTGAAACAAAATTATCTCCTGTTTTACCACTGAACAAAATGTACAAAGAATAAGAAAAAACTGATTACAGTATTTGAATTCTCAACCAAATAGACTAATTGGCAATAATTTACTGAACCAGGTTATTTGTAAACAAATAAGTTAGCCTTTTTTTGAAGGGTTGAAATTTGGGCCAAAATTGATATATACAAGGGTAAGTCAATTATTATCTGTAATTTAGTTATATTTTTGTTTATATTGGTAGTACTGTCGTGTTGCGTAGATGACGCATGCGTGGTTTAATTGTTATGTCTGTGCAGGTTTGATGCTGCCTAAGTTAATTCCATTATCGCTGCCCTGCCGTTAACCATGGCTGCTCTGCTTCTTTTTAGCATCAATGAAGAGCAATGTTCAGTGATCTGTTTTTTGTGGTCGGAAGATGTATCAGGGGCCGAAATCCATCGAAGACTTTCAGTACAGTACAGGAACAGTGTGTTGCTGCAGCAGAGTGTCTACGAATGGACAAAATTGTCAAAATGTTAAAAATTGTTTGCACAAGTGTTACGCACGACAAAGGAGCTGGACGACAGTTTACCGCCACAAATGAGGAAAACATTGACCGAGCATGTGACATGGTTTTCTTAGACAGACGAGTAACTGTTGATGAAGTGGCAGATCGTCTGCAACTTAGTCACGTTTCTGCGTACAAAATCATTCACAACAGACTTTGGTTTCATAAAGTCTGTGCAAGATGGGTCCCAAAACAACTCACACAGTTGCATAAACAAATGCGCTTGGACATCTGCCAAAAACATTTTGATTACTATGGTAATGAATGGAACATCTTAGACAGAATCATCACTGGTGACGAAATATGGATCCATCATTACGAGCTGGAGAGTTATAATGGCAGAGTATGGAATGGAAACATCCAAATTCTCCCTGCAAAAAATAGTTCAAGACCAACCATCTGCAGGAAAACTGATGCTTACAGTTTTTTGGGACTCACAAGACTCAGTACTGGAACATTATGAGGAAAGGGCATGACAGTAAACAGTGCGCGTTACAGTGAGATGCTTGTTCAAAATTTTTTTACCTTTCTTCACTCCTTTCAAGGTAGAAGTAAAAATTCTAGAAATTGATATTTAGTTATTCACGTGAAGATTAAACACATAAAAAAAAATTAATATATTTATTATCGAGGATTAAAAAAAATAACAGGTTTTCAAGAAAAAAAATTCTAAAATCCATTTAACACTTTAAACTTGGAATTACAAAAAAATCTAAATTGGATTTTAGATATTCATGTGAAGATTACGTCCACCAAAAATCGAGTTTATACATTCATTTGTTACTGAGAAATTCAAAAAATAGTAAATTTCATTGATACTCTATTTTAGGGTTTAAACTTGGAATTCCAAAAAGGTCCTTTCTTAATGAGCCCTTACACTGTATGAAAAACATTAGTACAAATTTTCATAAATTTATTTTCAGTAGTTTTTGCTGGGTGTTGAGTATGATTCACTTTTGACTTGTTCTTTTATATATACAGTTATATATGTATAGATAGAGCCAACTTTTTTCCTTTTTTTTTTAATCAGTTTTCATGATATTAAACAAAAACTGTTTTGAAATGATGTTGAATATCCCTCACCCATAAATTTTATCAACTTAAAAATTTGGAATTTTAAATAACTTAGTGCTTACTTTCATTGTATAATGCTCAGTTTTCTACAATTAATATACAAAAAACCAAAATTGTAAAAACGAACCCTTCCTCTTTTTTAGTTTTGTCAAAAATTAGTGCTGTCAACACTCCATATCTAGAATATTTTTTGAGCCATTTTCAGAGAAATACAGTCTAGCATTAATCAAAATAGAGTCCATTCCGGAAATTTCTATAATTTTATTTTGTAGTAAGTAAGTCTTGAAACATAGACATAAGAAATCCCTGTACCCAAAGTTTTAGCTGTTATTCTTTCCTTTTTTTAGCTATTCTGCTACAGCAGAAATAGCTAGTAGCTGGAAAAGTAAAAATTGTAAAAATAAAATAATATGATTATTTTTAATTTGTGAACATAAAATCAATTTGTGTTATTTAAATTTTTATTAAAAAAGTTTTTTTTTTATTTTTTTATTAAGAAAAAGAGATTTATGTCAAGTACACAATTAAAAATATATTTAAAAATTAAAGAAGTGCAATAAAAATAGTAATTTTCTTTTGCCACTTTTCTGTAGTGAATAAATAATATTGAATTTACATCTCCAGGTATTCACCTGTATGTGGACATGAGTTGCAATTCAAGCAACAAAATCATATCAGATTTTTAGATTAACGTATAATTTTTTTCTATCTGCAGTGCATATGGAAAAAAATTAAAATTCTATTATCATGATTTATATATGAGGGTAAGTCAAGTATTATCCGCAATGTAGTTATAAATTTTATTGCAGTACAAATAGGAAACTTACATGTACATCATTTCTCAGCATAGTCCCCTTCATTTGCGGCAGTAAACAGTCGTCCAGCTCTTTCGTCGCGCGTAACACTTATGCGACCATTTTTGAATATTTCAATCCATTCGTAGACACTGTTGCGGCAACACACTGTTCCCGTATTGTACTGAAAGTCTTCGATGAATTTCGGCCCCTGATACACCTTCCGACCACAAAAAAATGGATCGCTGAATGTTGCTCTTCTTTGTTGCAAACAGGAAGCGGAGCAGCCATGGCTAATGGCAGGGCAGCGATAATGGAACTAACCTAGCAACATCAAACCTGCACAGACATAACAACAATTAAACCACGCATGTGTCATCTACGCAACACGACAGTACTACCAACATAAACAAAAATATAACTAAATTGCGGGTAATAATTGACTTTCCCTCGTATAAAAAAAAGCCAATCTGTCTTTAATTATTTCATAAATATGTAGCTAATAATTCTCTAATCATGATTTAATTACAACTGTCAAAAACAAAAAGATAAGATTAAAATGTAACATTTTGTATTAAAACTTTTGTCTTTAACATTTTGATTTTTTGTAAGTGTTTTATAACAATTTCTTAAAAACAAAATGTTCTGTCCTTAAAATTTTAATATTTTGTATTTAGTTCACTGTTGTACTATATTTTATTTAATGAACATCATCATTGTGTGTGTATGCTTTTATGTAAAGACCCTTGTTATTGTGTCTAAGCCTTCGATAGCTCTGTCTGATAGTTCATCCATCTGTCCCCTGATATTCATTCTAGTAGTGAACTTAAGTTTGTGATCCACACTTTTACAGTTTAAAGCTAAGAAACAAAAAATCTTTTTATTATGTTGAAAATTTAAAATAACATGTATTGCAGCCTAAAAATAAAAATTCTGATCTTCAACTTTAACTGATTTGGAGAATCATTCCCCGCTTAACAATTTTATATTTAAATAATTGTGACATATTGCAATAGGTTTGATTGATATTGTTTGACGCTTTTGTGTTAATTGTGTATTTCAATACCTTAGGGTACGTAAGGATAAATTGAGTGCATCTATTTTTTCTGTAAAAATCTATCAGAATCCATTATTGTAGACTTTTGGGCAACTCAAAGTGTCAGGTATATATGTATATATATATATATAAGGAACATAATAATGGCAGTGACGGTTATAATGATGATAACTTTGAAATCAAGGAATGGTAGAAACTGTGAACTGCTTCAAGATAATTGGGCTGCTCCATGTTGAAGCAGGAAAATGTAAAAAGATAAATTAATAATGTAAATACTTGTAAACATAATAAAATGTAGAAACCTTTTAATAAAACTATGTTTAAAAGATTTTTTTTTATGGATTAAAGGATTTTTTGAGAAAACAGAAAAATTTTACTGCCTTTTCACTAATTTGTTTCCTTAATAAAATCTGTTAGCTATCAATCATTTATTTCCAAATTTCCTTGAAACCCTGTTAGTCCAGTTTTTCCAGCATTCAGATTCTACTGCTGTACCATACAGCCCAAATTATTGAAATAGTTCTCTCTCTCAAGGTTTATGTATTCATAACGAAAAGGTCAGCTTGTTTCAGTAGTTGCTTTTTGCAATGTGACTAATTCTGCGGTTTGTTTTTATGTTCTTTACAGTTCATTCTCCTTTTTTTTTTACCTGAATCTCAGTTTTGTATCAGTTTGAATTTACAAACTTGAGCTAGATTGAGGTATGCAAGATTGCTCTGTTTATTAGGATATAAATGTGAAAAATTATTTACAAATTTAGGAGATTAGAAATTCTTTATCTTAAAATTTTTTTATTAAGTATAATTACTTAAGAGAATTTTTTCCATATAATTATGGAATATCATCTATGTATAGTTCTGTTTGTAACCTAGAACTAGAAAATAGTTTCTAATTAACAACTTTATTTTTATAAGTTATGTGGATTTTATGGTGAAAATGATTTAACATTGTAATTAATTTTTTTAGTTGTGATGGGTAGACCAAAACGTACTAAATCTTCATCTGAAGAACACAGCAGTGAGTCTGATATTGAGTCGCCTCAAACTAAAAACAACAGTAGGCTAGTTCGGGTTCCAGGAGAAACACTGCAGATATTTGTCTCCGAGAAAGAAGAGAATTATCGGAAAAAAAAATTTCCAGGTTAGTAAAATTTAGGTACATAATAGAATTGTCAGTAAATGGTATTTATTATTAGTAGATGTTTATTTAGTTCCAGGAGTGCCTCATTAAGGTGGAAGGAAGCTTTGGCTCTTATGGGTAGGCTGTATCCATCCCTAACTTATTAATCTAAGTTTGTATTAATTTTAAACTGATATTTTCTTTCATTAATTTTAATTATGTAAAATTAATTTAAAAATAATTAATTTAATTAAGAATAAATTATGTTTTTAGTAGGAGTTTCTTTGAACAGATTCTGGGTCTGTGTCATTCTTCATTCCTAAGAGGACGTAGCTGGAAAAGTGTATTTAATTGATTTTTATTGTATATGGTGGCCAAATTCTAAAATTGATAGACTGATAAAGATGGAATTTTTTGTATCATTTTGATTTTATGGTAGCAGGTTTGTTGAAGTTAACCATACATACATTTTGAAAAACTAAAATACATTAGCTGATTTAAATGCATGAACAACATGAGCATTTAGGAAATAGCTAATCTGAGAAAGATAACGTTAAGAACATATTAAAGAGTTCCTCAGTGGTGGTTAAAAATATACATGCCAGAGTTAATTTTTCTTCTGTGTGAATAAAAATGGCCATAAATACTGAGCAAGTTGTTCCCTGATAATGCTATGGAGAAGGTTTTACACAATTAAATAAATTGTATAATGGGAAAAAAATGACTAATCTTTCGGTAAAACGTGATTAATGTGGAGTTTTGGCAAGGTTATAGCAAACAAAAGCAGCTTAAGAGGCGTAAAAGTTTAGTAAAACTTAAAAGTTATGTTGAAGTTAATTACAAAAGTTAACAGATGTCTATTCAATGATAATTTTATTTAAATTTGTGACATGCTTGGAATGTTTGTGGAGAGGTTCTTGGGTAATCTATTTATAATTAAAATGAATGAAACAGAAATGTTAGATACATTAGCTATTTGAGAGTAGCTGATTTATTACGATCATCAACAGCTTAAACCTTTTTAACTTGTGTTCAGGATGTTACACTCTGAAAAAAGTCTACTCTAATCTTTCATCCTTTCATTTATCCAGAATGGTGTTAACTCATACTTTAATATCATCTCAATATGATTCTTGTCTACCTTCTTAAAAATCTTAAAATTGTAAATGATATAGACATTTTCAGTCAAACAAATTCTCTGATCCAGCCCAGTTTTTTCAGAATTGGCAGGAGAACTTCTAATGATATTAACAATGTGATGTTTTTCAAGAAATGTGCCAATTGTGCAAGAAAATGTGAATGGTCATTTCGTCAAATGTTTTTAGCAGTTACATATACAGATCTGACAGCAGTGTTAAAGTATTCTTTGATCTCACCAAAGCATCTAATTATAATGATATTGGATTTCCAGGCAAATTATGCTTTTATTACCAGTAGTTTGTTTGACTTGATCTCTCTTTTTTCTTAAAATGAAACATTTTATTAAACAAAGGTCTACATGGGTGTAGTAAATGTAATATGTGGATTACCATAATGTTCTATCTTAAGCCTTCTATTATTGGTTCATATTAATGGTTTGTTGTCTAAAACCTTTTTACTATCAAAATTGATTTTATGCTGATGAGATTGGCAGTTGTGCCATAAAATTTGATCCAGTTGTTCTGAGACATAGGTTTAATCTTTGATTATATGACCAGTTAGGTTGAGAGAAATAGTCTTTTAATTAATAAACTAGAAATAATGCAGTGTCTAAACCGGTTCTATAATTATTACTTTCTTTTCTATTATATGTGTTGACTTATAATCGGCAGTTTTTTAAAGCTTGAAGGAACATCTTAAGATTTTTATTGATAAGTTAAATAAATCCTTTCTTATTCACTGATTGGTTGTGTTGAAGTGCACACTCTCTTCTGTTGACTTATGTGGGGATCTGAATTACAACTTGGTATTATGAAATAATTTGGAAAATTGAGAATCATTTTCATCCAAAAGATTACCTAATTTGTGAATATGTCTGTAGATATTTATGAAAACCTTATTTTAAAATACTCTTGTTGCTTGCTATTGTCACTCATTTATGTAATTTTATAATTAATATGTAATATATTTTTTAATTTCCAATGCACTGTAATTGATTAATAAAAGCATACGAAATAGGTGGCTCTTATTGCAAGTTGTAATTCAGCCATCTACCAAAGTAGCAGCAATATATAAAATAGTATATCAATTTTATTTAATAAACTTTTGTTTCTGTGAATTGATTGGCTTAAAAATACTGTATTGCAGGCCAGCAATGTACTATTTAAATTAACAGATAGTTGTAATAGTTAGCTAAATATTAAGTAAATTGCTAATTGTTATGTTTCTATTTAAATAAACATATATTTTTTCAAATTATAAAACAATATTTATTAATGAGAACATAGTGAATAATTGAAACGTAATGAATTAATTGAATATAATAATAGTATTGTAAGAACTGTTCTTATCATCACTACAATCCTCAATTTGATAGTAGGCTTACATGAATAACTTGAATGTTGGGATACAACAGTCTCCCATGCTTATTGAAGTATTGAGTTTATATTCATGTTTACTGATTTAAATTGTTAAAGTGTAAAAAGGATATATCGGAGTCTTGCTGTCTTGTTGGCAGTTTATGTTCCCTTTCTGATAGGTTGTTACTGTATTCCTGGTTGCTCCTGAGGTTCTTGCACAACCTTGGGAGGCGCTGGGTGGAGCCCCTCTGGGGATTTCTTTTGGTTTGTCATACATGCTTAGTGACAGAACAAATGTCACTGTTTTCTGTGGTTTTGAGTCGATAGATGAATAGTAATTGATCAGTGTGTCTCTTCAAGGAATATCTGTTGCCATTGAGCTTAACCATGAAGTGAAGTTTTCCAAGCTTCTGGACTACAGTTTCAAGTCACCATATTGGTTTGCCCATGGAGGAGTACCACCTTGCTTTTATAGTCGATCTGAAACACTTAGTTGACATGCTGTGGGAGTGATGATGGTGTGCATGTTGGTGGTGGTTTCAGAAGGTCTAATTTAATACGTAATCTTCATTTTAGGTATAATTCTGATGGAAATTTATCAGATGAGAGATGTGTAGATCTGTAACGCATTAAGATTTCATGAATTTTTCTTTGAATGGGTAGTTTAGATGAAGTCATTGCCTGTAACGTTTGCTTGAAAGACTGTACATTGCATTGGTAGCGGGGTGGCCTGGTGCTATAAACTTTTGGTGTATGCTGTGGTTGGAACAGAATTTTGTAAAGGTTTCACTTCTTAAGATTGTTGCGTTGTTGGAGACCAATATTCTTGGTAGGCCATGA
This sequence comes from Lycorma delicatula, assembly GCF_047948215.1. Lineage (NCBI taxonomy): Eukaryota > Metazoa > Arthropoda > Insecta > Hemiptera > Fulgoridae > Lycorma > Lycorma delicatula. The sequence goes on along the minus strand of NC_134456.1, from coordinate 147,108,903 downwards.
GTTGAGAATATATCTTGCATGTGTTTTTAGTGTATTCTTGGAGTAACGGACGTCAACCATCAGGACTTTGCATCAACCAAGATAAAGACGTGATCTTAAAGTGGTCCAGTGTAACTCCTTTCAAAACTTTCTGAGGGGGTTTATCCCAGTGATGGATATGTGATTTTGAAGGGTTTTTCTTTATTCATCCCTAGTCTTGATAAGTTTTGACAAGATTTTCTCTATCTTTATCTACATCTTGCCAGTAATCGTATTGTCTGCCCAATTGTTTCATCTTTACAGTTCCCACATGAGTGTGATGAAGTTCTGTGAGAACTAACTGATGCATTGAAGTTGGTATGAGTACTTGTTGCCCTTTAAATATTACGGAATTTTGAAGGTAATACTCAGAACCATAATTTTCACCATCCAAAAGGTCTGATTTCAGTTTTGAAAAAACTCTTTCTTCAGCAAGAGTAATTTCTTTCTTCAGTAATTTGTTTTGTTGGAAATTTATAGATTACTTGATTAGAAGTAAGAGATACTTCTTCTACATACTGTTCAATTTGATAAATATTTTCTTGAATCTGAGATCGGGGACAGAAAATCAACATGGACATTTTCTTTTGCCCGTTTGTCAGATTTGATAATCAAAGTTGGTGAGCCAAGTTGCATAGCATAGAAATCTTGTGGATGTCATAGCTAAAAGTTTTGAATTTTCATGTAGAATATGAATCAGTGGATGGTTATCAGTTTACAGTATGAACCTTTTGCCATATATATAATAATAGAATTTTTTAGGGTAAACACAGTTGCTAGTGCCTCCCTGTTGAGGTGGCTATAATTCATCTCAGTTTTGGTTAGTGAACGAGAAGTGAAAGCAATAGACCTGTCTACTCTCTTTATTATATGTGAAAGTATCCCGATATCCCTGTTGGAGAAGCGTTGCAGTTCAATGTCAGTGGAAGGTCTGGATTAAATGGGGTTAGTACATGTTTGCTTGCGATTCCATTTTTCAGTTATACAAATGCCGCTTCACATTTTGAGGACCAGTGGAATTAGTGATTTTTCTGAAGAAGTAATCTCAATAGATAATTAAATGTCAAGGTATTTGGTATAAACTTAGCATAATAGGTAACCATTTCTAGGGATCTCCTTGTCTTGCTGGTTTAGGTGTGTTTCTAATGGCCGCGTGACCTTAGTTGGGTTTTGGAAATTTTTCCTTGTTCACATAGCTTAGGCATTTGACATCAATTTTGAGAAATTCACACTTTTCTTTGTTGAGGTCTAATCAGACTTTTGTAATCTATAGAGGCAACCCGTCAGGTTTTTGTAGCATTCTTTTCCTATTTTGCATGAACTATAACATTGTCAAAGTATGTTGTAACCCCTCTGAGTCCCCTCAAGACTTTGTCCATGACAAGATGAGAGTCATTTGCTGCAATTTTGATTCCAAATGAGTGACGATTTATGGCATAACTTTCTTTTTGATTCCTTTTTTTTTGGTGAAACTTATAAAATGGGATAAAAAACTGTTTTGACATTGGTAGAATTTAGAGCTAATGTGGACTGTATTTTTGATTAGATGGTAGACGATGAAATGAAGCAATGCTATATTCTTCTTGAATCGTTATATTTAATTTCTTGTTACCCTTGACATTTTAATTGAATTACAATGGTTACATTAAACTTAAGAATGTATGACACTTTAGTCATAATTGAACTTGAACATTTCAAGAAATTGAGTTGCCTTGGACTGAAATGAAAACATGACCGCACTGTGCGGGATCCTTATGTAGAATATAATTAACATTAGTTGTTCATCCAGACGAAATAAAAAATGCGACCGCACTGGGCGGGACAATAATGTAGAATATTATTACAAGCCTCACCTTCCAGTTAGTGCCAGCACCCACTAGATTGCAGCATCGGATGGCTTGACGTGGAACGGAACTCACCGCCCACCAATTATAAAATTACCTTAATTTTAATTTTGTGATATTACATGAAATTAAACTTAATTTACAAACAAAGAGAATTACATAAAATAATTACATTCGTGCCTGAGAAATCAGGGCAGGTAAGGAAGTTAATGGAGCGAAGATTAGAAAATGTCCAGAAGTAAGTGAAGTAGGATCAAATGTATGCCGCCCACCATGATGGGTGGGTATTGGTAACGTGGAATTGATTTCTTCTGAAGAAAGATCTGACAATATACGACTATATTTATTTTTTAAATTATAAATGAAGCAACGACAATATGAAAATAAGTTTAATTTTCGTGTGAACGAAGAAAATGGTTTTGAAAGTTCTACAGCTTCTGTAGTTTGAAGAGCAGCTGAAATCACATTAGTTTTGCTAGACTTCTTCTCTTCCTTGAGTGAATCTGCCGGAATCATAAAAATGATAGGCGGATTGGATGGCCAGGCGTTCTCTTCCTTCAGAAAATACCATATTTGTTAAGCAATAACGAACATTATTGTATAATTGTTTCAACTGATCGATGTTGTCATAACCAGTGAGCAGATCATCGACATAAAAATCTTGTTTAATTACTTGGCAAGCTTGAGGAAAAGAGGCTTCATTTTGATTGGAAATTTCAATCAAACATCTTGTTGCTAGAAAACTTGAAGGTACTAAACCATAAGTAACTGTTTGTAAGTTGTATGGAATGACTCATGAGTTATTATCATACCGGAGGATTCTTTGCAATTGAAAATCTTGAGGATTGATGTGAATTTGTCGATACATCTTTGGCATATCGCCTGATAGCACGTTGCTGTGTTTTCTAAAATGAATTATAATCTAAAATAAATCTTGTTGAACTACTGGACCTGTAGCAAGAATTGAATTGAGTGATCAGCCGTTTGATGTTTTTGTACTACCATCAAATACTACTCTTGTTTTTGTAGTGGTGGGGCAAATAAAAGGTTTCAGATGGGGCCTTACACTGAGATGAATCTACAGGTTGCATGTGATTAATTCTTGATATTCTTTCATGAAATGGGAGTAATCTTCCTTAAGTTTTTCTGAAATCTACGATGTAACTAATTGAAACAATGCCTTGCATTTCCATAAGAATATCCTAAAGCGCAGTTTTCCTTACGAGGAAGAGATACAACAAATCTGCCTTTATCATCACGAAAGGTATTTTCAACTAAATGTTTTTCGCAGAAATATTCCTCCTTGGTCGGTAAACTATTTTCAATCTCTTCAAATCTCCAAAAGGACTCTAATTGAGAGGAAAGATTTATAAGGAATATTAGCTTTATAATATAAGGAATTGAGATGAAAGTTCATAAGTTATATTGAATTTGAATTATATTTCCGTTTACTAGATTTCATAGGGATTTGACCAGAGACTGAAACCAAGACGAGTTTCTTGAAGTATGGTATTAGAATTGTGAGTTAATTGAACAGGCTTAAGCAACGAAAGGTAATATTGAGCTCCTTGGAGAATGTCGATTTGCCCAGGAATATTAAAATGAGGATCAGCAAGAAAAAGTTGAGAAGGAATTTCCCAGTCAGTTAGGTTCACAAAATCATTAGGTAACAGACCTGCCATAGATGGCAGTACATGACATTTCCAATTTGAAATTAAAATCTTTATATCTAGAATTAATATTTAAATCAATACTTAACTTAGATTTAATGACATTACTAATACCTGTGATCGGCATTAAAACAGGTTTTGTTTGAAGCTGAAGTTTAGCACCAAACCTTTCAGTACAAAATGAAATCATAGAAGCGGAATCAAGTAAGACCCTGGTTTGGATGAAATTACTTTTTTTATCTTTAACATTAACTACAGCTGTTGCAACTAAAACAGACTTGTTATGTTCTGATTTTAAAGGACAATAAGAATTATTAGTCAAAGGAGCGCTTCAGCTTAGAAGATTTAATTGCTGGCTCTTGCAGCTTTTTATCTAAATGAATTAGCATATGATCTTCTGTGAGCATTTTTTACATTTACGATTGCTTTGACATTTTTTCACAATATGCTGTTTACTTAAACAATTAAGACATAATTTTTTCAGAATATAACATTTTTCCTTTCATTAACATTATAACTTAAACATTTATCACATCGATAAAGTGAATGGTTGCTAGTTTTACATAATGCGCACATAGAATTATTAAAATTATTCACATAAAATACATTTTTACTAAAACTAGGTTTTGAATAATCATATTTTTTGCTGCTAAACTTTTATTAGGCGGCTGTATCTTTTCATTACATTGAATTGTATCTGTGGATTCAAGTAGTTTACGCTTACATTCTAAGAAAGAAATGAGTTGTTCTAACTTTGGAAATTCATTATTTTCCAATGTTTTTTCCCCAGTCTCTTAAAGTATTTAAATTTTGAGTAATTAATTTTATTATAATAAATTATAAATAATCAATATTTAGATTCTTCAATGCAATAATATTTGATCAATGAATTTAGGTAAATTTTCAGAATTTTTTTTTAATGGTTTCAGATTAATAATTTCCACAGCATCTTTAGCTACAATTAGTCGTTTGTTGTCATAACGAGCTTTAAGTAAGTTTTATGGCAGTTTCATAATTTTCAGATGTTACTGATAAATTTTTTATTACATCTAAAGAATTCCTCTAAAGAAATTTGTAAGTTAGTAAAATCTTTCAACATTGAAAAATTCCTTGCGGTTATGGACTAAACTATTAAAAAAGATGAAAAAATTTATGCCATGCTCTCACATCACCGTGATAGGGCTCAATTTGTATAGGTTTTAATGTAATTTGAGTAGGTTTGTCAATTATTTTGTTTGACTCAATTGTGTTTGAAATTTTGAAAAGATTTTCTAGTTTTTTATATTTTAATTTAAGTTTATCAAAAATATCATTTGTTCCTATCCGCTAAATCTTTATCTGTTGCATCTTTATGCAATTCTATTTCAGATTGAACTTCAAAAAATGTGTTTTCATATTCTAATAGTTATTGAATTTTATAGTGAACAGATCATAATCGTCTGATTCGGAATTAAAATTATTAATGAATATTTTTTATTTTGCTATGCAGTCTTTCATAATACCTTGTTTCTCTTGAAATCTTTAAATTCTATTTTGATTTAAACTATGTTATTGATAGAGATAATATTAAATAAATTGATAAGTAATTAAATAAATAAAATAAATGGATATTTAAATTGATAATTACCAAATTATTATAAAATAATATTATTAAATTGTTTTCGATGATCAGAAGTTAAGTTGATAAGAATGTGTGTTGATTATGTTCAGGATTGACTTGTTGATAAAGTTGTTTTTCTAATGTATACTCGATATGACATCATCTGCTGATATTGACCTTGCTTGCAACTGTGAGTGCGCGTATGTAACCCAGCATAGTTCTAACACATTAAAGTTCACAAAAAATTATTATTGTTGAAGACTGACCTATTATAACTTAATATTATTGAAGATAGTCACTGTTCGGTAATTTGCGTATAACAACTATTGTTATAATCTTATGCGTGTCCTGAATGTTACCAGTTATTCAAAACATATTCAATTTTATACTAATGCCCCTTGTACTCCTGATTATACATAGTCCAAAACATTTACAGTTTGTATAAAAGATTAAATAATGCTATTTAACATTGCTTATAAATAAAATTATAAATGCCGCTTGATCCGGCCTTATGAATCCTACCTTGTGAATTCTGCTACTTGATAATCCTGTCCCTCTATCCAGCGACACCTCGATCCATTTGATCCAGCAATGGAGGACCATAAAAAGATATGGTAGATCAGTCGACTTAACTATCCGGCCCGGAGGACCATAAAAAGATATGGTAGAATTTCAAGCTAGTGTGGGCTGTATTTTTGATGAGATGGTAGATGATGAAATCAAGCAACGCTATGTTCTTCTTGAATCATTATATTTAATTTCACCCTTGATATTTTAATTAAATTACAATAGTTACATTAAACTTACGAATGTATGACACTTTAGTCATAATTGAACTTGAACATTAACAAGAAACTATGAGTCCCCCCTCTTAGACTGAAATGAAAACATGACCGCACTGTGCGGGATCCTTAACATAGAATATAACTAACACTAATTGTCCATCCGGACGAAATAAAAAATGCAACCGCACTGGGTGGGACTCTTTAACGTAGAATATTAGTACGAGCCTCACCTTCTGGTTAGTGCCAGCACCCACTAGATCACAGCACCGGACGGCTCAACATGGAACAGAACAGACATACAATAAATTTGTTAAATGGATAATAAACATGTAAAACTTTTAAACAAAACTAGTAGAGAATTTAATTCTGAACAAAATTGTATAAGATAAGTTTGAATAAAACAAAGAAAAGTTAGAAAAAATTTGAATTATATTTAGAAACAGAACACTAGGACAGTCTTACTAGATCATGGATACTGGTTTTCTTTGGTAGGTTAGGTTTCAACTAACCTCATATCTCAGGAATGGTCAACCTGAGACTGTACAAGACTATACTTAATTTACATTCATACATATCATCCTCTGAAGTAATACCTTATGTTTGTTCCAGAGGCTAAATAAGAGAGTACAGTAAGCCAAACTGTGTTATACATACCAGTTTAAAAAATAAGTGTTCAAAAATGAGCCTACCATTTTAAACACATTTCTTGGCATGCTTCTGTACTGCTTTTTTTGCTCTTTTAGTTCTTCAGGGCTGTCCTTATGTTGCTTAGCTGCATTCATAGTGCAGACAATTAATTTCCTACAAGAATGTGTTTTTGTTTATAATATTTTTCATCCATCTCCAGACAAAAAACCTGAAGGTGTAAGATCAGGCGATCTTGGTGCCAGGAATTTGGATCTCCAGAACCAGTTCATTTCTCAGGGAAATGGCTCAAGAAAAGTGGGGAGGCATGCCTTCGTGATGGAACTACACTTAGCATATCAGCACTAGAAAAACAGGTTCCAAACTGTTGTTAATTACACATTGTGTTAATTACATTGCCACATTACTGTGGCAATTCTTCTAAAAGAAAATGCAAGTAGACCTCAGCCTATAAGCAGCCAAATAGTATGAGGAGTCCAAACAGCTAATTGTGAAGAAGGCTGCATCATAGATTGATGCTAAATCAGTGTTGATACTTCGTTGATACATTCTGGTATATACAGTGTTTATAAAAACCTTTTTAAGAATTCACGGAGTGGATCCCCACATTGTAATAAAGATGAAAATTTTATCAACATATGTCTGGAAACGCTTAGTTTACCAGCTAGCCGCCATTTTTATTTTTAACTTAAAAGTTATTTCTCAGGAACTGTATCGAGCCGAAATTTTGTTAGTACTTGGGTATCTAGTGGTTTGCTTGTACAAGAATATTGAACTTGATCTATCTGTCCATTTCAGAGTGGTGTATAGGTAAACTTTTATTGTTACTATCTTTGTAAGTGCTAGTTTATTTAAATGTTATGTTATCAAAAAATATGTTAAGCATTTATGACAAAGAAAATGACGCCTTATCTATTGAAATCCGTTAAAAATTATAACAAAGTTATGGCAACAATGCTTAGTTACTAGATTAAAAAAAAAGTTTTCATTTCCTCCTGAATAAAATTAAATAACTCACCACGATCTCAATTGGAATAATCTTATTAATATTATCATGTAATAAATTATAGTAATTTAATAATGAAAATATTAGATTAAAATTAAATGTTGTTGAAATCATGAAAATATTATAATAATAAAAATTACTATTAAAAAATAATTCACATTACTTGTCTTTTTTTTAATTAACAGTTACTACAGTAGCTGTTAAGAATAGCGACCCTCATTCAAAATAAAATCACCCAGGTGTTTTTTCATTGACTGCTGGACCTTTGCAAAGATTTCTTGATGAATCTTCTCAATTCCATTTAGAATTATTGCGCACAATTCTTCTATTCAAGGATTGTTGTATGCAAGTGTCTTTAAATGGCTCCCATAAGAAAACATCAAGAGGATTAAGAGCAGGAGACCTCGCAGGCCATGCTACAGGGCCTCATCGAGTAGTCAGTCTGTTTTTGGATTTGCTTCATTTAGGTGATCTCGAACTTGTAATCTGTAATGAGCTGGAGCCCCATTCAGCATGAACCACGTTTTGTTGCATGTTGGTAACTGTTTATTTAGGTAAAGTGTGTCATAAAATTTGTTTTGAGTTTTAAAAATTCCTGAAAGAATAAAGATTTTTTTTTTTTAATTTTACAGATCCTGAAAAGGTAAAAGATTTTACGCTAAACTGTACAGTTTGTGCCAAGAATGTAGGACCAGCTATTTTTTATGGTACATCATGTTATATGCATTCAGCCTTAGGAGTATTAGTTTGTAAAGTAAGTACATGAAATGTTTTGTATTGTATTTTGTCTATTGTATTGTGTTGTATGAGTGTGAATTAAATATAAAATGTAATTTTTTTTTTTATAAACTTACTGATTAATAATATATACAATTCATACCTTCATCATTTATCTATATAGTCTCCTGCATGATTTACACACTTTTGCCAACGTTTTGGAAGCTTGAGTATAAAAAGTTAACAGCTTGAATCTTGAGAAGTTGTTAACCAATTGCATATATGCTCCTCGATGTGTACATTGTTTTCGAATCATTCCCAAGCAATTCTTTCAAGGGTGCAAATAAAAATAGTCACATGGCGATAAATCTGGACTTGAGAGGGTGGTCGAAGGTTTTCCAGTTTTATTTTATTAGTACCATGACTCCAGAGTGTTATAGTAGATCCATGTCTCATCACATGTGATGATGCGCCTCAAAAAATTGTCTCCTTTTTGCCGAAATCAATTTGGAAGTCTCAAAATGTTTTCAATCTGACCTGTTTTGGATTTTCAGTCAACAATCTTGGTACCCATCGAGCACTAATTTTTCTAAAGCCAAGATGATCAGTGATAATGGTTTGTGCACTCCCATAGCTGATACCCACTTCTGAAATGATTTCTTCAACATTGAATCGACGATCACCTTCGATAAGTTTTTGAATTACACGAAAACATTCGTGAAACTTGACCGTGGGCGTTGGATCATGACTTGTTTTCTACACTATTTCGCTCACCCTTAAATTGTCGGGCCCATGTATACACTTGGTTCTAGGACAGTATATAATGTCCCCAAACTGTATATTTAAACGAGTTAAAATTTCCACGGGTTTAATGCCTTTATTAGTTAAAAATTTTATGATTATATGTTGTGCAATAGACAACAGAACCTCTTACTCACTCTTGCTGTACTGATGACAGAACAGCGGAAGAGCTAACCAAGCTGGTTTTTCTGCTGTAACATACCGAACATTAACCTCCTACTCCACTATCCAGCTCAGAACACTGCTTGCTGTGAAGAATAGCAAAATTACTGTTTAAATTTGTTTCTTCCTTGTATAATATTTTTAATACCAAAAGAGACTGTCAGTGGGTCTGTACGAGTTCATATGTCAACTTTCTTAAAATTTTAACTCGATTGAAAAGTAGATCAAAATTTATTGTGTTGAATTAGCAGATTTTTGGTGGTTTGTTAATTTACAGTTCAAATGAGATTCATTTCCTTTACGGAAATAAAATGTGAAATTTCATACAGTTAATGATAACTGGAGTATGCAGTGGCAGAAATCAAAACGGAATGTAAGGTTTCAGTAACAGAATCGAGAATTTTAGAAATAATGAAAGTATACAGTAATGTTATTAGTAGAAGATCTAGTCATCCAGATGTAATGCATTGAATATTCAATTGCACAATCACCTGTAATTACAAGAACTTTTTCATTGTTTTATTGAAACATTATTTTTTATTAAACATTATTTATTGAAACATTTATTTATAAAACAGCAGCCTCAAGCATTGTAACTAATTAAACTAAATAAGTTTTATTAAAGTAATATTACACTAATAAGTTACTGAAACTAAGAGTATAAATATTATAAGATGAGTTTGATTCTTATTTACATTTTGTTTATAAACTGAACATATTTTTTATGTTCTGCCATTATGTCTTCAATTTTTGTTAAGCTTGTTCAAAGTTATTAAATCATAATTTTTATTTTAATGGGAAGGAGTTGGAGTAAAAAAAAACAAGGCTTGCACTGCAGTATTAAGATATCCATCCCTTTTTTTCATGTGCTAAAAGATAAAATGTTTTTTACTTAGTTCTTTAATTCTTTCAACAAAATATAGATGTTCTCATTGGCAGCTGCAATTCTCTTTATAATTTTTTCCCAGGTCTATTAAAACTTTGTTTGGTTCAGTTTCTTTTACCAAATAATTTACAATGTGGTGTGTACCAACAGCGTTTACAACTTAGTTTGTACCACGCTACGACAGATGTCTAAATCGGAGTGGCGACTGTGTAGAGAAATAGCGTAACTATGTTAAGTACCTGTTACAAATAAAAAATTTTTTATTTTCACTGTGGTTTTAATTTCGTGACTGATCATCAGACCTTGAAAAAAATAAACCTTGTATTAGGTGGATATAAGACTTAGATATATTTAAAGAGTAATAAAGGGACTTTTACTCTATCCTAATATTTCAGGTAAGATTGTTGAATTAATAATTGTATGAATATTTTTATCTATAAGTAATTAATGAAATAAAATTTTATATACTTTTCATTTAAAAAAAATTTGTAATGTAATTTAATAGGCGTACAAGGAAGTCATATGGTGTCCACGTCATTTTTTTTGTATCTGTGACTAAATGTATATGCCAGCTGAGAATATTTGTATTATTTATTCTTATTCAGTAATTGATATTACAATATTCTTTCTTTTTTAGGTCATTTATGGACTACATATAACAATCCTTATTTAGAATTTATTCTTCACACTCTTATTTCAACCTTACAATCCTTCCAATAGTTCTTCATGCTAACTCTTGCTGCTTCCTTTCACTCCTCTGAGTAGCTCACTACTCCTCATATGTTGTTTGGAAAACCTTGAAATTTTTTTACTGTTTCTTTATACCTTCTTTTTCAGTCCAGAATTGTTTTTTTCAACATTCATCTTTTCAATATTCTTAATTGTTGTTTCAGTCCACTGGTATTTTTTTGTTCTGATAGAAGTGGTTGAAGATCATTTTAGTTAGCCTTCCAGCATTCCTTCGGTATTCTGGGTCCCAGAATTCTATCTTCCTATTTTTTTTTTACCCAAGAAAGATTTTTGGTACCTTTCCTGTTAACCTCTTTTGCCCATTCTCAGATAGCTTTCAAGTGAAAGCCATTTAAGTGGTGAAATTCCATCTGCTTGTCTAACTCCTGTCACATTTTCCAATGGCTCTGATAATTCCCCCAAGAATTTAACATTTGGGACTGTTTTTGTTAAAGAGTCCTTAATTAACTTTAACATATTTCAAACTATTCCTACTCATCGATCATACAGTCATATGTTTTTTTGAAGTCTGAAAGGTTCTAGTTTTACTGTTAATAATCCTGTGCCTCAGGATAGATTTAAAAGAAAAAATCTGATCTACACATGACCTACTCTTCCTAAATCCCCTTTGGTATTCTAGAAATTTCTCCACGTATGGTTTGATTCTTCGCAAATGTGCTAATGATAAAATTTTGTAAGGGACTGAGAGCAAGTGAAATTCTTCTGAAGTTCTTCATTTCAGTGTCTCCTTTTTTAAATATATGGGCGGATTAATGCTATTTTCCACTTTGTTGGGATTTTTTCATTATGGTTTTCATTATTTTCACAAAATATTTATTACCAGCTAGTTAAATGAATTCCACCATTATTTGTTCTTCCTTGACTGCTTTTATTACTTTTTAGTTTTTGGATTAATTTTAATATATCTTCATCATTATGTAGGTTTGAAGGAGTCTTCTCTATTCGTTAGTTTTTGAATTCTAGTTTTTCTATGGCGGGGGGTTCACAATACAAGAATTTCGAGAAATATTTTGCCAATCTTTTGCAGTTATCCCTGTTATGGAGAATCAAATTTCCATGTTCATCTTTAAAATTTAGACTTGGGACTAGGTGCCCTTGGATTACTTTTTTAAAAGTTTGGTAAAAAGGTCTTGTTTTGTTATTTAGGAATGCGTTTTCAATTCTTTCTAATTCTCTTCTGTCAAAATTCCTTTTACATTTTTGATAATTTTTTATGTTAGGTTCCATTCTTTCACGAATTCCAATCAATTCCCATCAGTCTTCTTATTGTACCATTTTCCCAAGCTTTCTTCCTCTGTTCTTTTCTTTTTTACCTTTTTCTCACCATTGATGTTTTCTAACATGTTTATCAAACAAAAGATATATTTAATAGAATACAAAAGATACATTTTTTTGTTATTTGAATTATCTATTTTTTAAATTTGGCCAATAGTTTGCTGCTTGTGTTTTTCATGTCTCTTCTTCAAATCACTCAACATTGTGATGGTTAAGGTTTGAGTTGTTTTAGTAAAGCTTGGGCTTGCTGATTTTATTTCTTTTCTATTGTTTTGTGGGATGAAAATTAACTTGACTTTCAATGGATAGTAGTCTGAATTAAAGTTGGTTCCCCTTCAATGAAATTTATATTTATTACAGAAAAAAGAAAAATATTTTTACAGTTTATGTTTCAGCTTTACATTAGTTACTTGATGTGAATTGCTTACAGCATTTCAAAAAATTGAACAAGGCGGTTTGTGGTCTGTGCTTTGCCATCTTGTTAGTAAATGCCTGCATATCCGTCCCCAGCCCTGACTCCTTTACATTCTAAATATTATTAAAAAAGAATACATTCTTAATATTAGGTAATGCATTGCTGTATGTGTGAGCTTTTAAGGTCTGATTCTTAATGAAATTTATTTTGCAGTAACTGCAATCATGTAGATGCTAAGAAATCTTGTACACCCTGTTTCTTAGCTGCAATCTGAGTTTTATTAACTGAATGTGTTTAGATATGTGTCCATGTTTGGAGAGATTGCACATGCTTATTATTACTTAATAATGGCAAAAAGACTACTGTTTTTATAACTAGCTTTTTTATTTGAATGTCATTATATAATAAAGCAAAACGCAATTTTTGGTAGGTTGTAACGAATTAACATTATTTTTTAAGGATATTTTGTTTGATTACATTTTTAATTTTGCACTCATTATTAAAAATAAAAATCTGATGTGGATACTAAATAACTTCCTTGTACGCGTATTTAATTACATATACATATTTTTTTTAAATAAAAGTACATAAAAATTTTATTTTGTTTACTTATGTTTTTTATTGTTATTGAATTATTTATCATAAATTTTTTTTTACAATCTGAGGGTAATAATTATTAATAAATCAATATTAAAAAAAAGTTAAAAAAAAAAGAAAAGGAGATGAAGTGATTCGAACCGATGTGCCTTCTCCTTGTAAGATTCAAGTATTTCATTAATTAAGATTTTATTTGGCTATAACTCTGAAACCAATGAAAATAAGTATCACATATATCATTAAAAATCTATCAATGATACTGCAGTTAAAAAAAAGTCCAAAATCAAATTTTTATTTTTTATTTTGGGCATTATTGGACACTTTTGGTTCAGTCGATTGCAATCAAAAGGGGAGATGCACAACTAGATTTTATGACATTCCTAAATCAAAAATTTCAACATCCTGCAGTTAATCATTTTTGAGTTATGTGAGATACATACGTACGTATGTACAGACACACGCTGAAATTAGTCAAAATGAATATTTCCATTGAAATCTGAAAATCAATATTTTTTGCGATCACAGTAATTCCTTTACTTGTGACAAGGAAGTAAAAATGAATAGTAATTTTTCTATTACTGATCTCATTCAGCACATGTGATGAGAAGGTGGTTACAATAATTTATCTTCTAGAGAAAGATAACAAATTTGTAACAATTTTCAAAGGTGCCATGTCTGTTGAGGTGGTAGATATTTCCTACCAGTTTTTTGCATTTTGATACCATCTTGTTTCAGTTATTTTTCTCTATACAACAGAGTTGTACATAAATAAAATAAAGCTGTATTTATTTTTTTTCTTCAATAATTACTTCATAATGAAAATATATAAACAGAATTTAAAATTACATTATCTATAAAATTCTTCTTAAACTTAGGAATTATAACCCATTAAAATAAATGGGTTGAACTCAGTTCCCTTCAGCATGCACATAATTCATGAATAAAAGGGTTTTGGATTGATTGATAATTCATAAAACAAATTACGACATTGAAGTTCTCAGATAAATTTTAAACTTGGCATATAATGAGCATTTATAAAAAAAACCATTAAAGTTGAACAATTAATTATAACAAATTAATAAGTCAATATTTATTTCTAATGGACTAATTTAGTAATTAATTATTTTTAAATGGATATTCTAAGTTAAAAATACACACTTTATGTAACTTTTAATTATAGTGCTATATTTTAAACAAAAATTGTCAAAAGTGTGAATTAACCGTTATTTTGGGGGCTAACAGTTGTCTGTACCAACTACAGTCCTTAAAATAAGTTTAGGGACACAAGTGAAGAAAATAAATTAAACTAAATTCAGAAAATATTTATTTAATCAAATTACAAAGGTTTTTTACCTATAAATAACATATTAATAGTCGATAGTCCCTTCTCTGGTCTTCTTGCACTTGTCTAAATGATCTGGCATGGAGTCGATGAGTTTCAGGTACTCTTCTTGGAAATACTCATCCAGGGCTGGGTAACATGGAACTTCAATTCAGCAAGATTCTTTGGTTTCAGGTTCATTAATCTTGCAGCCATTGTATTCCACACATTTCTCTATAGGGTTTAAATCTAGACTTCATGCAGGCCAGGGCAATATTTTTACATCGTGCTCCTGAAATCACTTTTTGGTTACTTTGATTTGTGTACCGGAGCATTATCTTGTTAAAAATGAAATTTTCTCCAACTAGGTTTTTGACATATGGCAGCATCACTTCTAATGTTTCACAATACTAAGCACTATTGATGGACCCTTTAACAATTCTCGTTTTTCCAGGGCCATCAAATGTAATGTAGCTCCATATCATAATTGTGCCTCTACCCTATTAAACAGCAGAATCCACAAATGCAGGCTAAAACTTCTCTGTCTTTGTTCGTGAGACTAAAGTGTTTCTCTTCGGAAACGAAACTAGATTCATCAGAGAAAACAACACACCTCCGTGCTTCTTTGAATCAGTAATTGCCTACAGAAATGTAAGTGTGCTGTGCTTTCTTGTGCATCTCAGACAAAAGAGGTTTTCAAAGAGTGTAACATGACTTAATATATTTTTTACATGGCCTAGTGAAAACTGTGTTAAAACTAATATCAACATTGTGAATTTTCATGAAATTAGTAGTCTGTTCCTTAGCTTACAGTTCGTTCAGCTTTAATAAAAGCAGTGCACAATCCTGCTTAGGAGATGTCTCTCTTGGCATACCACTTTGGAGAGTATCAACAGCCATCCTTAAATTTTTTCAGTGTTCTCACACAGGTTTTAGACACCTAATGCTTCACCAATCTCATATGATCTGCTACACATTCCCACAATTTGCCACCTAACTTTATTTAAACTTTTATTTGCCTCATTGCTTTCATTCAAAATTTAATCCGAAAAACAATACTGACTATAGTAGAAATAAATAGAAAAAGTGTAGTTAACGCTATCTGTAGTAGCACAGTATGTACTGTACAGTACGGTATTAAACTGAGCACATAGATAGCACTTGGGGTGCGATTTTAAATGATTTATTGGTTGTTTTTCCCCCAAAATTGAAAATTAATCAAACCGTTCCCATTTTGACAAAAGATTTTCTAATTTTTTACATGTAGGTGGACTAAGTAGCTACAAGCTAGGCAAGTTTGTACCAAAGATTTCATTAACCTTAGTTTAACCAATCAAAAGTTTTTTTTAATATTTTTTCTTTAAAAAATATTAAGTTTGGCCACATGAGAAAAGTTATAAAAATTCATAAATAATTAACAGATCAACACAGACTTCTTTTGGCTTTTATTAAAACCTTCCATTTTGTTCCGGCATTATTACATGGATACTTCATGTTAAAACTGCAGCAGAAACTATAAGGACAAGAACTGATGTACTACTTTCTAGGGGTCCCTAAACTTTTTGTAAAACCTCTATATTGGACTTTTGGTTTGGGCTGTGATTCAAAATAAAACTAAAATGATTACACTGATAAACATAATTTTTGTTTCCTAACATGCGACACTAATTTTAATCTGTTTTTTGATGCTGAAAATGAATAAGAACTTGGAATCTTTCTATCACCCACTATTTTTGAAAAATTTTTTAATTTTAAGTAAAGGATTTTTTTTCATTTTTTGACATATAGTTAGCATTTTAAGCTCCTATGTTGTATTTTGTTAGCTCATTTTTTGTTGTTTAACTTTGTTAACATAATTTGTAAGCTGTAAATAAACAATATTAGACAAAGAATCAAATCATATCAGTCGCATATTATTGACATATGTACTTATGATTTGGTATGAACCAAAGTATCATGTAACAGATTGTTACTTTTGTTTAACAAGTGTGTCTGAAGTTTCTAAAAAATCCAAACGTAGTGTAAAATATCCTTCATTGCAATCTGCATTCAGGCCTGTACCTCTTAGTGAAATTATTCCAGTTCCTGAGCCACCTGTGAATATATATGTTTTGAAAGCAGCGATGAAGAATCAGCCAGTACTGAAGAAGACAACAATGATTTTGATTTTGAATTATCTTCCAATAAGCCATATCTTTTTATCACAGGGTGAATTAAATGACTTGGTTAGGGATATACATTTATCAAAAAATCAAGCTGTTAGGATCAAGACTACAAGGTTGGAATTTACTTTAAAAAAATACAAGGTTGGAATTTAGTTTAAAAAAATACAAACATTTTGGGCTTTAAAAGCCGACAGAAAGAACTTTCTCAGTACTATATATGTGTTGATTTGAAAGTTATAGCTATTTTGTTAGGCATGCAGTTAGGCTAGTATGTTCTCTTTGCAAATGGGACAAAGCTAAACATTATGTTATGAAAGAGTGGAAGAAATGAGACAACTTAACTCCAAATGGGAAAAATATTATTCATGAGCCCTTAGTTTAACCCAAAAAAATATTTTTACTCCCTCTTCATATCAAGCTGGGACTATTGAAAAATTCCATAAAAGTAATGAAGAAGGATAATTCCGAATTTTTGTACATCAGGCATAAATTTCCAAATGTAAATCAAGAAAAAATTGAAGAAGGAATATTTGTTGGTCCTCAAAAAGAGAGTTTGTCAAGGATGATGCATTTAAATCAGTGTTAAATAATGTAGAAAGTGCAGCTTGGACTTCATTTAAAGATGTTTTAAAATTTTCTCGGCAAACAAAAATCAGACCGTTGATATTATTAATCAATTTCTTACTTCATACAGAGGTATGGGATGTAATATGTCTTTGAAAATACATTTATTCCACTCACTTCTGGAGTTTTTCCTGGACAACCTCAGAGATAAGTGTTGAACACTGTGAACGTTTCCACCAAGACATTTTCAGTGATGGAAAGCCACTATTAAGGGAAATGGAAACCTAACATGCTAGCTGATTACTGTTGGACATTAATTCAGGGTGTGCCTGAGGCTATTTATAAAAAAAAGCATCAGCAAAACTTTTTTTTAAACTATATTAACTATATTTAACTATATTTTCCCTTAATTTTTTTAAGCATAATTTATATAAAACTAAGGGTGATAGAAAAATTGTATTTACAGATCTGTTACGTATATAAAAAAGCAATTCAGAAAATGGTATCACACTTAGAGAAACATTAAAAAAATTTTTTTTTTCTTTATAATTTGTTTTTCTATTATAATATTAGATAGAATTTGTTAGAAATATGATTTGTAAGATTATTGTAAATTAGTCAAAATTGTTGATGCCTTATTGGATTTTCATTTTTTAAGTGCAACATTGGTTTGAGCCATGAAAAGACTAAGATATATTGTTTACGCCAATGCGTAAAGTTGTCTTATTCCAATAATGTTTTTGTCGTTATTTTTATCTGCTGCGGTCGCAATGTTTCATAAAAGCAATTTCTATTTAACCACATTAGTTTTAACTGTTTGTTGTTATCTCTAATTTTAATGTTGTCAAGTTCCTAGAAGTTTAATTTTCTTTGTCTGCGATCACGTCATTTCCTCTACTTGTTCGTATTTCAGCAATTATTTATCAGTCTTACGTAACTCTTTTAATGGTTTGCTTGCTTATAAAATTAATCGTTATGTTCTTTCTTACCCAAACTTCCTGTTTATGCTAATTTCTTTGTCTTACCAATACCAACACACACTCTCTTCGGTCTATTGCCTTCTTTGTTTCCCCACCACTATTTCTTCAGTCCTGAAAAGAGTTTCATAGTGTGCGGACCTAGGACTCAGTCACTTCTCTATCTCGAACAGTTGCAGTTCAGATCTGACTTTCACTGTGTGGATCGTTCTCTTCTCTCTCTCATACAGAGTAGTCCAGGAAAGACTCTCATGGTGTGTGGACCTGGGGCTCGGACACGTATTGTGTAGCTTGGCTATTCTCGTTGCCTTTGTGCACTCATAACTGTGGTAATACTCCGTCTCCACATCGTCTTGTACTCTGTTGAAAGTGGTTCAGTTAATACTAACCAGCCAAGTTTATCGATGCAGTATTTTCTCCAAACTCATTGCTACAAATCTGAGACGCCTCGTCTTGTTAAACTTCTAAATAACGTTTCACCTCTGTATTTTTGATACGCCATTGTAGACTATGCCAAGGATAAACTGTATGTATTTATGTGTACTTCAATTTCACAAGATCATTTTTTACAGATATTTATGTGTGATTAAGGCAAGTTCAAATTATTCATTATTTTCTATATTAACAGTTATGTTATTAGTTAAATTAGTGAAATATACAACTAACTGTTCATTCTGAATTTGTATTTCAAGATTGGCTTATAAAACCATTTCTTCATTCAAGTGTAGTCACGTAAGGTGGCTTAGATAAAGGTTATGTTATTACTTTTCATGTGCAACATATTTTATGTGCTTACTTATTACAATTTGTTTTTATTGTAATTAACTGTATCATTTAATCTAATGTAATTTGTTAATTGCAGAGATTAATTATTATCTATTCATGAACTGAATTCATATTACTTTTCTTAAATTAATTTTCTTAAACTCCTGATATGAAGTTATGTTTTTGGACTTTGTAATTTCATATTTTCAAGAAAGCTTACTTACTAAAATGAACTCTATTTATATGACTACTCATTTCAATTTGATTACATTGTAATTATCTCTTTTTGTACTGGAATATTATTGCGGCCTTTTTCTACAACTAACTAGAATTACATGTTTTAATTACTTAATGCTAAGTATGATGTTCATAATTTAGAAAAGGCCAGTGCCAATGGTAAGAATTACTGTAGTTTATTTTTCTAAGTTCATGACATTTGTTCATTGCTAATTTTCATTATTACAGAATATGTCAGTAATGCAACAGTTTTCCAGTTACAATATGTATGTTTATTGATGTTGTTATGTTCATAAGTATATAATTGTAACAAAAGGTGTTTTTTGTTCTTTTGTTTTCAGGCTTTGTTAATTGTAGATTTTCAAAATTATTATTTGAAAACTGTATGTTTATGTATTTTCTCATTTATTATTATTATTATTATTATTATTATTATTATTCATATTTTGATTCAGCTGATTTTTCTTGTATAAATTCTGTATAGAATTAAGTTATGTTTATTTCATAATTACATTTAATTTTTTAAGGTTATGATTCAAGATAAGGTTTAGTTGTTTTTTTTTCTAATTAAAGTCCAATTTCTATTGGCAAATACGAGCTGTGTGTTCTTTTATTTTTTGTTAACTTTACCCAACATATATATAAAAGCTTAATGGTATGATGCTTATTTTTTTAATATCCAGGAGTGCCAAAATTTCTATGGAGATGGCAACTTTTCAATTGATAGTGATGGAGATGAAAAGTATTGCCGGTGGTGTGCTCAAGGAGGCAAACTGTTTATCTGTGATAAATGCAATTGTTCATTCTGTAGGGTAAGTATGACTTAAGAAATATTAATATGAATATTATATATATATATATATATATATATATATATATATTACACTAATTTTCTACACTAATGAAAATTTTAGGTTGTACCATTATTATGTATTTTTTTAACTTATTTATGTAATAGTTCATACATTTCTTCCCAAACCTGTAATAAGTTTCTTTAACAGTTTTTAAGAAGGTTGTAGTGATAGATTTCTAGTACCTTGTCTCATTGTTGACACAGCTTGCACAGTATTTTACTTTACCCTTGTAAGGAAAACCCTAGCTCATGTTTTATATAAATATTTTATTTGAAAGATTGTTGTCTGGAGATGTTATTTTAAATGGTTTCTCTCCTCCTACACACAGACTGACAAATAATTCTGTGGTGTTCCGTAGTAGATGATATTTAAAATGATTTTAGTTTTAAATATTTAAAATGTTTTCTGTGCATATGTATACATGAAAAGAAAAGCACAATAATACCAAAAAATACAAATAACAACTAATGATCACATTACTGCTGCAACTAATGGCAGATACAATAATGTACAAATAGTGGGTAACAACTGATAGGGTAGAGATGATTACTGTTCTTCAGACCAAAGATGAGTTTTTCGAATCATAGTGGAAAAATTGGAAAAGCTGAAAACCCTCCATTTTGTGTCAAAATCTCAAGCTCAGTTTTTCAAGAAAAAAAATCAGAATTAGGTGAAGAAGAATGTTTTTTGTTGGCAGACCTTGCAGAAAACCTGTAATTTCTTAATCAAGATGAAATGCAAAGCTTCCATTGGGTCAACAGCCAAGCCCACAGTTCAATCTTTTGTGTTCTGAAGGAAATTGATGTATTACAACATAGAAGTGTCTGTACTTTAAGTGATCACTTGAAGCACAATACAGCAACATTTTATTGCTTTCAAAAAGTTCTAACAGACCATGTCAAGGAAGTGCATCATAACATTAAAAAAACTCATCTATTTTACTGTCAGTATAAAAATAAAAAAATTTTTGCTAATTTGTGCAGTCGCAAAAAAAGACTTCGACCTTGAACCCAAGTGGCACATCTTTGGATCATCTCACGGGGAAAAACGCCTGTGATGATGTGGGAGTAACAACAAACCAGAACGATGTGCAGGTTCATTTTTTCCACCCAGCTGGACCACATACATCATTTCAAAAGTCTCAAGACAAAGTGTGGGTACAAATCTGCAAAGTCCTGAGAAAGTTGACATTACTTGAACTAACTACAATTATGGGTTGATCTCATACAATTTCAAGAGAATTATCAGAAGAGTTATCACAGCTGTTGGTTAATCACACTGAATAATAAACTTTCATTGCTACAAAAACAGGCTATTTCATTGAAGAATAATTAAAATTTTGCTACTCCTTATTTTTTCTTCGATAGTGTTTACAAAAATAAACCAGTGTAAAAATAAAAATTAATTCTTGAAAAAAGATGTAGGCTACTCATTAAAATCTCAGTTTGGGTAAGTTTTAGAAGCATTTTTGAATCAAAATTGTATTATGTTACTGGTATTGGTTAAGTTATCATTAAATTATGACCTATCATTAATAATTTAGAAAAATATATTTTAAAAATATTGAAAAGGTCAACTTCAACAATATAGGGGCATAAAAAATGCCAAGTGCAAAGAAGACAAGAAATCTCCATGGAGCCCTTATTTAGCAAGTCAAAGTGGTATTGCTTTTAACAGTTTTTCATGATTTTTGGGAGGTTATAACTTTTTTATTATTTCAATACCAGGAAACTTTTTTTATTTGCCATAAACATGTACAAAAACACTGCAAGTTGTGCAAATTTGAGATTTTTATCACCAGCTCCATCAGAGTTATTTGAAGCAAAAATTTTAATTTAAAAAAAAAATTAGTTTCTAAAAATTCATAAAAATTTAGGGGTAAGTGTATCACCATTAATATTATTTATGGTAAAACTACTAACGTAATACCTACGTATAAAAAAATAATTCAAACTGTAAGCCATCTCTGTACGCCACAGTAATTCTTACCGTGTAACTGCCTCTTGAAAAAAATTACCAAAAGTGAAATTTCACCAATTTTCATTTTCAACTTTATTGATAATTTTCTGTTAGAAAGAAGAGAGATAGGTTAATAAACCACAGAACCAATCTTTTACCTTGAGAAAATATGATTAAATTGCTTTTTGTTTCATCCTTCCAGGATCAATAGTTTTCTAGTTAAGATCTTTTCCTTACAATCGCAAACGTAGGTATGCGCACTGTAACAAAAATGGCTGCCACAGGTAAACAGCTTAAATAAAAAATTAAAAAAAAATTTTTTTAAGGTCCTGAAACATGTAGGAGGAAACAAGTGGGTAATTCTCAATTTTTTTTTAATTGGTCAACCAGCTTATATCTTTTTGGGACACTTCAAATGGATTAACCCATATATATATATTCATGATAATTTTAATTCCCTTTATGAAACTCTGTAATCCAGTTTAAGATTTATATGTTACTAATGAAATAGTCTTTTCAGCTGTATTTCTTTTGCTTTTTTACTTGTCTTTAAATATTTAAGACAAAACTTTTGTTTTGAAAAATATAGTCTCTAAAAGGTTTTCCTTCAATTTGATTATCCTATTATTAAATGTATAGATCTTACATTATATATAAGATCTTATATAATGTAAGTATTGTGGTTATAAGCTCAATAAAAAATAATAGTAAAAATAAATAAATTAATACCAGTTGTATAGAAACTCCAATTGTCAAAAAAATTATCTGGTCCAAGAGTACAGTTTGGACCTGACTTAAACTTTTAAAAATCTTACTGGGTTAAAAGTGTTGTGTGTATACTCAATTCATTGAATTTATTTTTAAAAGCTACTAAAGAAAAATACTTAATTGCCAGAAATATCAGCTTTCTTTTAAAACTTAAAAGATTTGTAACTGCATAAAAATCATAGTTTAATAAATTATGTAATAAAAGTTGAACCTTTCCAAATTGCATCAAGTAAAGCACAAATTTGTAATGTAATGTAATTTCTCATGAAGTACATTAATACCTTGTCTTATGCGGATCCATAGTTATGTGATTTTTGAAACTCAATTCCCCACTCCGCCCGCACTAGTGTTCAGTTCAGCTTATGGCATGGTTGGACATGCTTCGCGCAGAGTCAATGCATAGCTACAAATTATTATTTTGTGTTAGTGTATTTTTTATATTTATATTTGTTTTATCTACTAAGACTTGATAGAATCTACGATGTTATCCAAAAGAAGTAGAACTGATTGTTTTGCATCAAACAGGAAAAGAAAAACATTGTCTTTAGGATGTAAATTTAACATTATCAAAGACTTTTATGCAAAAATAATAATTTGTGAATTGGCAAAGAAGTTTGATCTACTGGAATCAACAGCCAGAACAGTTATAAAAGGTAAAGAAAAAATTTCTTGAAGCTGTGATAAATGCTCAGTCTTTTAATTCAAACATCGTTCATAAAGTCATGGTATTATCACTGAGATGGAAACAATGTTAAAATTATCGTGTGATAATCAAGTAAGTTTGAAAAATTGTCCTGTTGATCAGAACATGGTGTGCTCTCAAGCTATCAAGCTAAGCTAATTTTTGAGGGATTGAAAGAAGAAGCTGGGGGGGGGGGTGCTAAAGATGAAATGTTTAAAGCTAGTAGCGATTGGTTCAGCAGATTCAAAAGTCGCTATAATTAGCATTAGCTTTGCAGAAAGTTGAGAGGCAGCAAGCGCTGATAGAGGCAGCAAGCGCTGCGTCTATCCAGAGAAACTTAAAGATGTAATAGAAGAAGGTGATACCAGCCAAACCATATTCAACGTGGATGAGACTGGCCTGTTCTGGAAGATGATGCCTAAAAGAACTGTTATCGCATGTGAAGAGAAAACCTTTCCAGGTTTTATGGTCACCACAGATCGATTAACAGTGAGGGTTGGTGTGAATGCAGCTGGTGATTGTAAGTTAAAACCCCTTTTAGATTATCTCTCAGAAAATACAAGAGCATGTAAAAATAAATCTAAAGCTCACTTACCTGTGATTTGGAAGTCGAATTGTAAAGTTTGAATGGCAGCTTCCCTTTTTGAGGACTGGTTTGGTCATCACTTCATACCTGAAGTCAAACTTTATTGCCAATCTAAACAAATCCCATTTAAAGTGAGGTTATTAATCGACAACACACCAGGTTATCCTCCTGCTACTTTACTAATTTCAACCCACACGTGAAAGTTGTATTTTTGCCACCAAATACAACCAGCTTGCTTCACATGATGAACCCAGGCAGTCATCAAAACATTCTAAGCTTATTACATGAGACAATTGTTTGTGCACCTGAGTGAAGCTGTGAGACAAAACAACGAGCTCTCTGTTAAAAAGTTTTGGAAACAATTCAATATTTTAGATTCCATGAGAATCAATGAAAAGTTTTGAAATGAAATTTCACAAAAAAATTGTGAATGGCGTCTAGAAAAAACTGTCTGTTTTTTTCATCACTGAAACTTAGACAGAATCAGTGCCAAAGCCTGATGAAATTGGTAATGTGATTGAATAAGTTTGATCTTGCCAGACAAATAAATATAGAAGTGGATAGTGATAACATTCAAGAACTGCTGAATTCACACATTTAGGAGCTGACAACTGATGAGCTCGTAGAAATGTGTGAGCAAGAGCAAGACATTAAAAAATCTGATTCTTTAGGCCCAGTTCAATTAGAAGATCAAATGACAGTTGGAAACTTGACAGAAGGCCTCAGTTCAATTGAAAAAGGTTTATAACTTTTGAAAAACATGGAATCCAATGCAGAGTGCATTTCTGTTACGAAACTAGGAATAAAAACATTATTAGCATGCTACAAGGAAATTTTGCGACAGAAGAAAAAATTGTTGATCTGTCAGACGTCCTTGTTTGATTTTATGAAGCCTTCTGCATCAAAATAATTTTGGTTTACGTTTTTTGCAATTCATAATATATTGTATAATTTGTTGTAAGTACTGTATTATATAAGATTTTATTACACAATTTTCTTCTAAATTATTTTCTTTAGTCTCTTGATCCCAATTAAACATAATTTGTATGTATTTATATGCAAAATTGTACCCCCAACTTATGCGAATTCAACTTAACATGGTTATCACTAAGTTTGGCATATTACTGTATTCAATTTCTGAATTGGAATTTTAATGAAATAGAATAAGTTAAGCTTATCTGGTGCTTGTGTCTTAAGTAACTAAATTTAAGTCAATATCAGGGTGATCTTGAAAGGAATAAACATGATTTTCAAATTCTGCAAAAGCCATTACGAGGCTGTACTACTTTGATTCATGTGGCATTGGCTCCTTGCAGAAGTCTACTTTTCTGAAACAGTTATTGTCTGTACTTTCTTAAACAGGTTGCCATACTTTTCTATCCATCCAGTTGTCTGAAGAATGTTTTTATCTTTTTCATGCATTTTATGCTGTATTTCACTTATGTGGATATTAAGTTAGTTAAACTCACAATATTTAGTTAAATTTTTTTTATGGTGTCTTAGTTAAACTATTTGGTGTCTTGTTCAAGCTATTTTAGGCGTGGTATTTTGTGGGGGGAAAAATGAAGTGATATTTTTAGTGTTAATCATGAATAAGAAGTAGCATTATCGATGAAGAACGTAGTTTCACTGCAACTGATAACTTAGTTCTGCAGTATAAAAATCACTTACTGTAATGAAGTGGGTGATTTATATTTTTTAAATAAAATTGCTACTGCATTACAAATTAACATTATTATTTCTGGTCTTTTGGTACAAATTTTTTGTCATAGAAATTTTTCCTGAAAGTAGAGAAAAAGTATATATTGTGGCAATAATGTACATCTATTGGAGCAAAATAATTGTATATGTAAATTCCAAAATTTAATCTGTAAGCATGTTTGAAATTTAAACTAGTTTGAATTTTGTACTGTACAAAGTACATCACTATATCTGTAGATACTACAATTGAATCTATTTCAAAAAAATTGAACGAGTGTTGTTCAGTTATTACTTCTATTGTTGTAATGTAAATAGATTTTTATTTATTTTGTTAGTATTAGTACTTCAATGAATAGAATTGTTATAATATAAATAGATTTTTATTTATTTTGTTAGTATTAGTGATTGAGCATTTTACTTTCTGAAAAGGGAAACTTAGAACATCAAATCTCATACTTTTTAATGTTCATATTAGTCTGGGATTAGTCTGGAAAGCCAGGTTTTACTTATATTATTTTATTAAACTTGGTTTTTCTCATTTTATGTCTTAATTTTGGTTGCTTGATATTAATTATTTATTGAACTGTCAAAAGCTGTAAATTTAAGAAATATCTGTGTAATTTAATATGAATATCTTTGGAGACATCTTTGGCGTAAATTCCATTATGTACTTATCTTTATAATTTTTTTCTCTTATTTAAAACAGCCGCATTAATTTTTTAAAGTTGTAGAAAATGGTAATTTCAGTTATTGCTATTTGTTTTATCATTATTGCTAACTAAAGTCTCATTCTATGTCAAGTGGACTAGGAGTTCCCATTTGATTATCTCCAAACTTCATCAAATTTTTTGTGGACATTTGCTGTATTCTTAAATGCCACGAATCACAGACCACACCTCATAACTGGTGGGATTTTCGATTATAGCACACATTTCAAATTTGTATATAAAAAAACGGGCAGTGCGGAGATGTTCCCGTTGTCACGGCTGGACGCTGACTGAGGTGCCGAGTACGAGCACACCAATATATACGCGATTGGCGTGCCCCCGGCGGTGCCAGGTGGAAACGTTCCTTACTTTCTGAATAGCCCTTGTATTTGGTATATAACTACCCACCTTGTAATGGCCAAAAAATATTATTTTATATTTTTATAAATATTTTTCTTGAATAATAGACTTTACTAACTTGCAAACAGGTAAAAACGGCCACTTTTTCCATGAGCTGTAGCATTCTTATTTTACATACAGAGGTTGTTAAAAAGGGCTTTTTGGAAAGAGTAAAGGTGGAACTTCATCTTAGTGTTCCCAAAATTAATTTTGTTACATAACCAAGTCTTGTAATGTTTACTAAAATTACATTTACAAATTGTTTTTTCAAATTTTAGTCCCAAAATAAATAATGAAGGGCTTAGGGTAACAGGCCTGTGTTTTACCTTTTAACTTCTAGGTACTAGTAGTACTTATAAAAAAAATTGGACTGTTACAGAGTTTCCTTCATTAATAAAAAGGCTGCCAAATTGTAAGGTTTTGAAAATGTCTCGTTTTTGGGGTCCAAAAACCACATGTGGGACAGGTCACACTACTAAACCGGCTTTCCTGTTCAGGTCGGATTCTCTCAACTTCTTCTGTTGGAATAAAAAGAATCAATTTCTGATATATTTTTTACAAAATTCAAATAAGTCTTTTGGTAACAATATTTGGTTTTCTATAGTCACTGAAGACTGGCACGTGCTGCTAATCATTTTGTGGTACCTCCAGTTCCATCCCAAGGTGATATGCCATGGCTTGTTGCAAAGAAGTTCCATTCAGTTGTTATATCAAAGTCTTCTTTATGGCAGCACAAATTGATAAAATTCTTGTATTGAACCGCTGAACCATCACTGAAGTAGTGTATATGCTTTATTTCGGTCAGTATTTGATCAGTTCAGTCAAAAATATATGAACAGCAGTGATATCATGGTGCTGATAATTACTGACCATGCAAATGATAGAACTCTGAAACTCGTTTTTATTGTAATAAACCATGAAGGGATGCGGTGTAGCTTGGCTGTTTTCCTGTTGGAATCCCTGTACAGCATCTTGCACAACAAATGAATAGTTCTCAGCAAACTCCATTGGAATAATGGTATGGTTATCATTTAAATTTTCCTTAGTTGTTTTAAGTATGAGCTTTGATGTTTTAAAACAAAATATTGACTAGTTGGCCAAAAAAACCTTTAAGGAAATCTTTTCTATAATATTTTCCATAGTCTCCTGTTGCGTCTCCAATGTGTCTGTGTCTGTATGACTGCTTGTATTCTATTTTTCCTCCAAAGTCATAATCTTTAAGCTCATCTAATAAATAGGACTCCAATTCAGTTTTTCCAGGACACTCTTCACAATTTGCATGCATTCCTTAGATTTTAAGCTGCAGACAATTTTCTCAGTAAATGCCTTGTAGTCATCCTTGATAGATATTGCAGCTATCATGAGCTTAACATTTTGATGAATGGTACAAACACAAATTGAATATGTGCCAGCAGCACCAACTGTAATGTACCACTTTAGTTTTGGTTCACAAAATTTTGAGAAGCCAATTTCATGGCCTAATGTATGCAGTAAGCTATGAACATCTCTTTTAAATTGCACAGAAGTAGATGTTTCTGCGTATGGACTTTTTCACCATTGATCCTAATGAAAAAAATCTTTTTTCCTGGACAGATTTGGAAAAATTCATCTTCAAAAAATTTGAGGACCCATTATCTAATATTCTGCAATTTTTTCCTCCATTTTCTTCTGGTGTCGCCAAAATACAAACTTTAGATTTCAGCTCCCTGGCCTGCTTCACCATTCCCATTGAAACCTGAAATTCATCAGCTGTTTTCTCAATACTCCAGCTACTGGATGCCAGTATCAAAATGTGAGCTTGTGGGGGAGCTGAGATCAAAAGCCAAACTTTTGATCTCTTCAATCAGGATATCCAGATCTTACATCCTTGACACTGCTTACTCTTTAGTGTTTGCATTACATCAGTAACACTCAAACCAGCATCAGCAGGTGCTCTGTAGTGGCAATAACATCTTGAGTTCTGTCTCAGGTAGCCTTTTGAATCCTGTTTTCTGACATATTGAAGGTTCAGAGGAGAGATTCCAAGTGGTGACAGTGAGGCATCTATTTTTCCAGAAACCTCTAGCATTTCTGCATCAGTAGATTCTGATTCTCGTTGATCATTCTTCAGGTGAATCTCTCTTTGAGCCAATTCTTGCCTACATCATGGGTATAAGTTTTGACCTGGCTTGAAGTGATAATTTGTTAAAGCTTTTAATCATTTAGCAGAATCAATACCAATAGGCCACAATCCTTTTCTGGCTTTGTGCGACTTTTCCAGATGGATTACAGCAGTCCTCTTCGGTAAGAATTCAAACCTTGTCAGCAAAACAGCTTTATGATAGGAACATATGTCAGTATCTTCATTAAAGCCAATTTCAGATCGCCATTGTAAAAGTTATTTGTTCATTGGATAGTTCTTTTACAGCAACAAAAAAGCTTTTCCATAATTAAATTTTAAAGACTTGTGGCATTCAGAGCTATCAGGGTTGCCAAAATGGCAGGAGCCAAAACTTCATCCATCTTAAAACAATTCAAAACACAGTTGGAGATAACAACATATATCACAACTTATTATAGAAGTTATTCACTAACAACTATGCTAATTCACAAAACGTTGATGCTTATATACCTTTTCTTCAAAATAAAGAACATTTTAGAAGAAATGGAATTTTCCAGAAATTTATAGAATGTTTTGGAGAATTGATTTTTCCAGAATATTCCAGAACTTTATAATTTTATGTGGAATGGAGTTTTCCAGAACATTCTAGAAAATTTTAGAAAATGGATTTTTTCAGATCAGCCTAGAAAGTTCTACAATAGTCCAAAATTTTCTGGAACACTGCAATGGTACCAAAATTTGAATCTGTGTCAAAATTTTCTATTGCTGTCAAAATTTTTAGTCAAAGATAACAATTTTTATGTGTATTCACAAATTGTAAGTACCCCTTTTTCAAGAGGCCACAATAAATAAGCCATAACAGATAAAAAACTACAATTTGGTAAAATAACATTTCACTTGACATGGAATGACCCTTAAGTTAAATTACTGCCGCTTATAATTTATAATAGAATATATATATCCTCTTTGTAATCAGTTTGTAAATTCATTAAATGTATTTTTCATTTTACTTATAAATGTAATAATTTTTTTTGTAAATTTTTTTATTCACTTATTAAAAATAATTTCAAGTTTGCCCATTTATTGTTCCCTGTTAGTTACTTTAGTATGTGTATTACTAATTTTCTATTCAAATACTCTCATTTGTAGATTACAAGCCTAAGATTAAAAATTTTAAAAACCTGACATTAAAAATATGAAGAAAAAAATTAAAAAGAATAATAAAGTTTTTATGACATTTATGGCTCAAAACCTTTGGGGAACAAGACAAATAATTCTGTGAAAGAACAAACTCTATAGCTGCAGTAGGTTCTGGGAAAATCAAATTTCATGTATTTCATCACATAGATGAATACATTACTCCCCTTTTTTCGCTTCACAGCAGTCGAGGGTTAAAAACATGTTTTGATCAGTGTGGCCAAACTTACTGTAACATGTTCATGTGCTGATTATATTTGCATTATTTTTATTGACTAATGTTTTTTTCGGTTTAATTGTTTTATGGTCACATGATGTAAAGACTTTTAAAAAAGTAATAAACAACTAACCTGAAGTAGAAAATTAAAAAAAAAGTTAGATTTTAGCCTAATGGACAGCAGCACATATATTAATAACTGCTGCTTAGCAGCTTACATGTTAAAGAGTTTGAAGTAGAAAATGAAATAATTTGTCATGTTTGTAATGAGATAAATGTTGTGAAAAAGTAATTAAAAGTTATTTTTTTTTTTTTAGTAATTAAAGTTCTCAGATGAGAACAGGATGGTTGATAACACTCAGTTCAATTTTTGATGTTTTAGAGATTTTGGTAGTTCACATGGAAATTATTTTAGATTTTAACATAATGTTCACCATTTTGTTTTTTTTGTTTTACAGAAATGTGTTAAGACAAATTTAAGTAGAAAGGTTTTACAAGAAATGGATGATAAAGATAATTGGAGTTGTTTTATTTGTAAACCGGAGGCGTTATTTGATCTTAGAGCCCAAGCATGGGCTGCTCATGAAATATATTTAATGGAGAAAAAGAAAACTAACCAGAAGAAATCTAGTAGAAGACATTCTGATTCGAGTGATGAGGATTTAATGAGTAAATCCAATAAAAATAAAAAGCGAAAAGTATCCCCACTAAAAGAAACTAAGAAAAAAGCGCTTGATAAACTTAGGTCTAGAAAGAATAACACTTGTTCCGATGATGGCAGTAGTACTAGCAAAAATACTAGTTTGAGTAAAAGTAGTAAAGAAAAGAAATTTATTAAAATAGGCATTAAACTTTTAGATGTATTAATGAAAAATATGATTGATTTTTCTAAACTTGTTCTTTCACGGACCTCAGCAATCCATGTACGTTATATAAATAAATCCAATATAAAGAGTTCTGAGGACTTATTTAGTACAATACAAAAAATTGAAAAATTTTTAAAGTCTTTAGGTAAAAATATAAATAATTTTCTTGATCAACTGAATTTAGATTTATCAACTCTTGAAAAGATGCAATCTAATGATAACATTACTGAAGATGATCTCAAAAATAATTGTAATGAAGATAAGTGTAATGAAAGAAAAGATGAAAAAAATGATGAAAATACTGATCAGTGTGTTAATATTTTGGATACAGATTCCATTGTAGCTAAAGTGAGTAAAGTGACTAATGATAGTGTTTGTGATGAAGAAGAGGAAGAGAAAGAAGAAGATAAAGTAAACAGTTTAACCACATCAACAGGTAGAAAAAAAATGATGATGAAAAAAGCTAACTTGCCATTACCTATAGCAGTAAATAATGAATCTAATTCTTGTGATGAAGTTAAGGCAGAAAAAGCTGATTCACCATTATCTGCAGTAGCTGCTGCTGAATCTGATTCTTGTGATGAAATTAAGGCAAAAAAAGATGATTCACCATTATCTAAAGTAGCTGCTGCTGAATCAGATTCTTGTGATGAAATTAAGGCAAAAAAAGATGATTCACCATTATCTGCAGTAGCTGCTGCTGAATCTGATTCTTGTGATGAAATTAAGGCAAAAAAAGATGATTCACTATTATCTGCAGTAGCTGCTGCTGAAACAGATTCTTGTGATGAAATTAAGGCAAAAAAAGATGATTCACCATTTCTTGAAGCATCTGGTGACAAATCAGATTCTTATGATAAAATTAAGGTGAAAAAAGATTTATTATCTGCAACAGCTGGTGAGTCAGATTCTTGTTATAAGGTTAAGAAGAAAAAAGCTACCTCACCATTATCAGCAGCAACTGATGGTGAATTAGATTCTTGTGATAAAATCAAGGAGAATAAAGCTATCTCACCACTATCTGTAGCAGCTGATAGTGATTCAGATTCTTCTGTTAAAAATAAAGTGGAAAAATCCTCAACTAAAGTTGAGAAGAAACCTGTTGAAGATTCAAATATAAAGGCTATTAAAACTGATAAAGAAGATGATGATATGGATGAAAAAGCAAAGCGTGAACTACTTGCTTCTTCTTCCTCTGATGAGGATAAGGAGGTTGTGAATACAAAATCCTCTGATCATGATTCATCAAGTATTGCTTCTTTAATTATTGATTCTGATTTTGAGACTCCTGAACTTGAAAAAAGTAAAAAATTGAAGGTAATCAACTTATAAATTATTATTATTATTGTTTAATTGTTTTGTTTTTTTTTTTTTTAAGTCTTTTAAGTTTTAATAAATTTTATAAGAATTTAATGTATAACTTATGAAGTTTAAGTGCTGAACTAACGTAGGTGTACAATATTCTCTTGATAATGATTAATGATGCTCACTAATGAATGATGTGGGAAAATGTTGAAATTGTTTAATGTTTTAGTTGCTTTTTAAATTTTGAGTCATTGCTGACTCTTGATTCAAAGTGTCATCTAGTGATGCATGTGCACAATGCACACATACACATATGTGTACTCACATGTGTATGTTAACAGAATGTGTTTATTTTATAAAAGAAAGTTTTAAGTTATAATTCCTTCAAAGTAGTTCTCATGCTAGTATAAATCTGCTTCTGGGAGATACACAAGACACATTTCTTTGTGTCATGCAAAGGACTTCTTCATCAGCATGAAGTAATGTGTTTGCTGCACTGTTATGCAAAAGAACCCTATTGTGTGATAATGTGTTTGCTGCACTGTTATGCAAAAGAACCCTATTGTGTGATTTCAGTTTTTCAGGACGTTTCATTCTGATTAATCTTGTAGATAGCTAAGAATATTTGCAAATCTTTCCGGTCAAAAGTTTTCTTTGCTCTTAATGAAAAAAAATATTCAGGGCCAAAGAGACGATAGTGATTTTTGTTCTAAAAACTGATGTGTTTTTTGTAGATATGTAAAAAAATACACTGTTATTGTTCACAAAATATTGATCAATTGTAGCAATTAGGTCATGGCCGCTACCTTATCATCAAACTACTGAACATTATCATTGAGATGAATGCTACGTACAGAAATGCCCAAGTCATTGATAAAATTACGTTTTTTATTTTTGTTTGCATTATATTAAGCTTTTTAATTAAAGTAAGATGTATATCTGATAGTGATTTGTAAACAAAATGCAGATTGCTGTTCAGTGACAAACATTTTGAACTTGTCAATGTCACATGCACATTACTTAAATGCATAACATTCCTGTTATGTGTGTGTATTCCTGTGGTTCGAGAAGAAATAATGTATTGTTGATCATATTGTGATGTTACGAATACTGCAACTTTATGAAACATAATTTTCCTGTTGTAATTATTTTTTTATGCAGAAGATACTGATTATTTAATTAACTCATTTAGGAATTTATTTGTAGTTAAAAATCTGATGTGGATACCACATGACTTTCTTATATGCCTATTAAATTATACATACATTTTTTTAAAATGAAAAGTACTTAAAATTTTATTTCATTAATATCTTATATTATTCCTTTTTTTTTTATTGTTATTGAATTATTATTTATTATTTTTATTTACAATCAGGTTAATAATTGTTAATAAATCAATTTATTTAAATTAAAAAAAAAAAAATATGAAGTCCGATTCAAACCGATGCTTTTCCCTTGTAAGATTCGAATATTTCATTAATTAAAATTTTATTTGCTATTACTATGGAACTAATAAAAATAAGTACCACTTGTAAAAATTGTTTGCTAATAATTTAAAAATTCAGAATAAATATTTGTTCAGTAAGAATGAAAAATTAATCATTCATTTTTGAATAATTTTTCATTCTCTTGACTGAACAAATATTTGTTCTGAATTTTTTAAATTATTAACAAACTGTTTTTACAAAATAAAATGTAAAAAAGCTAATAAAATTAATGTGTAAATGTAAACAAAGAATTTATAAAAAAAATACCACTAAGATGGGCTTAGGCCCAAAAACGTTTTGATTAACGTAAAAAAGTAAAGGTAAGAGTGTTGTCTAACTCTGTACTTTGCGAAGGCTGAAAAAAAATTATATATATATATATATATATATATATATATATATATATGTATATACACATATGTGAGAGTGGTTTGGAAAGTCAATTCATAGCCTGAGACTTGGTACCACTGGTGTGTATTGAGGGGATTTTCAGTTAGTAGCATCTTTTGGTAGAATGCACACCAAGTTTCAACCTGAACAATTAATTTCTGTGTTAATAGAAAGATTCGTGTGTTAATATAGCATTACTTTATGAAGGGCAAATTGCCTCAGGAGACTAAAAAAAACTTGATAAATATTATGTTGAATCTTTACTTTTGATTAGAATAGTTTATAAGCAGTCGCAAAATTTTTGAATTGGTCACATGAATACAAGTGACACGGAATGTTCTGGATGCCCTGTTGAGGTCACTACTCTAGATTATATAAATAGATTAATTATAAATTGATAAAATTCATGATATGATGTTGGATGATAGAATGAAGGTGTGTGGAATTGCTAGTGCTGTGGGCTTCTCGACTGAAAATACGGCATAATATTTTGAATCCGCACTTAAATGGAAAAATCTATCTACTGATGGTGGCTGCTGTGATTGCAGAGTTGACAAAAAATGAAATCTGTGCGAGGTATTCCATGAGCATTTTGCAGCTTTTTCAGTGAAATCCACAGGAGTTTCATCACTTTAGATGAAACATGGATACACCACTACACACTTGAGTCAAAGGAACAGTAAAAACAATGTGTTGCCAGTGAGGAGCCCTTTTGGCCGGGAAGATTATGTAGATTGTTTCTTGGGATTTGCAAGAAATAATCCTTATTGATTTTAGAAAAAGGTTCAGCGATTACTGGTAAATACTATACCATCATTATTGGACTTCATCAAGCTGCAAGAAAAACATCCTCGATTGGCCCACAAAAAAGTCTTTTTCCATAACGATAATACACTGCCAACTCTGCAGTTATGGTTGCAAAATTGAGATAGCAGTATTTAATCTTCTTCTGTATACCCCTATTCTCCAGATTTGACTAAAAAAAAAGGATTGGCAGGAAGGAGATTATATTCAATCGTGGAGGTGATTGCAAACAAACAGTTTTGCCGAGTTGGAACATTCCTATTATTTAGAGGGGATCCATAAACTGTTGCACCATTTGACAAAATGTATAAGTGTATAAAGAGATTATGTTGGGAAATAGAAATTGTTTATATAAAAAAAGTTATTTTTATTTTTGCACAGACTATTCAAACCACCCTTGCATGTGTGCGTGCATGTGTGTGTGTGTGTGTGTGTGTGTGTGTGTGTGTGTGTGTGTGTGTGTGTGTGTGTGTGTGTGTGTGTGTGTGTGTGTGTGTGTGTGTGTGTGTGTGTGTGTGTGTGTGTGTGTGTGTGTGTGTGTGTGTGTGTGTGTGTGTGTATTTGTATTTGTATTTAGTTTTTGAAAATTCAAGTAATTCATTAACATTTTGATTGCTGTGCTGAAACTTAAACCACCAAAATACAGTAAATAAATAAAAATTGTTACACTATTTTGTATTTTTAGTTGTTACTAAATTCTACAATTACATTAAAACATATTCAATTATATAATTTTGTTAATTTATCAAAATTGCTTTCTTTTTTGAAATTATTATGGACAAATATTATGTAAATTGTGCATTCCATTACTGGAGAGCAAAATGTGTATGTATATATATATATATATAATACACACACACACACACACATTTTGATGTTATATTTTTCAGAGAAAATAAACAAATAGCCTTATTTTGTCTTTTAAATAAAATAAAGTATACAGTTTGTTGCTTAATAGTGGTTACCATACAATTAGAATGTTTAATTTTTATGTTGATTAACAAATACTATATATGGATTAGGTTAAGAAAATAAACAGTATTAAAGCATATACATAAAGTATGTTAATTAAGTTCTTTGATTAATAGAACTTGTTTTAGTAAAGGTACTTAAAATGTGACAGTAAGTTACAGGTAGGTTCAGTTTACGTAACTGAAAATCAGTATTTAAGCATAAAATTGAATACTAAATAATTTTATGTAATTCATCTAAGGTATAATTGTATATTTTGTAATTTTCACTGAATTTAAATATTTGGAAATTTTCATCCTGTGGGTTGAAGTTTGAGAGGAAAAAAAATACTGAATTTTTACTTCGTATTTAAGTTTTTCAATGTTTATGTGGAATGAGTTTTTATTATTGTGTTGATATATATATATATATATCTCCCTCCCTCTATGAATCATGAGACCTTGCCGTTGGGGAGGGGGGTTGAGTGCTCAGTGATACAGAGTAGCTGGACCGAAGGTGCAACCATATCGGAGAGGTATCTGTTGAGAGCCAGACTAAGGAATGATTCCTGAAAGAGGGCAGCAGCTCTTTCAGTAGATTTTAAGGGTGTGTGTCAGGACGACTTAAACGGCCATATCAACATCACTAAGTCCTCTTGAGTACTGCGCAGCTGAAAGCAATGGAAAACTACAGCTGCTTTTTTTCCAAGAAAATGTAGCTCTCTGCATTTTCATATAGCAATGATGAAATATTTCATATAGCTTGGTAAAATATTCTGGAGGTAAACTAGTCCCCCATTTGGATTTCCAGGTGGGGACTACTAAGGAAGCGGTCACCAGAAAATTAAAAAATAACATTCTGTGAGTCGAAGCACGGAATGTTAGAAGTCTAAAACAGGAAAAAGGTTGGTAGGTTAGAAAATTTAAAGAGAGCAATGGAAAGGATAAATGTAAATATAGTAGGAGTTAGCGAGGTTCGGTGGGAAGAGGAATACTACTTTTGGTCAGGTGATTTTAGAATAATTAACTAAGTTTCAATAATGAACAGGCAGGTGTAGTTTTCATAATGAACAAGAAGATAGAGAAGAGATTAAAAATAAAAAGATAGAGAAATAAAATAGAAAATAATATAAAAGATAAAATATAAAATAAAATAAAATATAAAAGATAGAAAAATAAAAAAGATAGAGAAGAGAGTATTTAAAAATGTATAGTGATAGAATCATAGTAATAAGGATAAAATCAAAACCTATACCAACAACGATTGTTAACTTCTATATGCCTACAAGCGCCGATGATGATGATGATGAGGTAGAGTGTGTATACGAAGAAATTGATGAAGCAATTAAACACATAAAAGTAGATGAAAATTTAATAAAAGATGGAGATTGGAATGCAAGCATTGGAAAAGGTAAGCAAGGAAGTATAGTGGGTGAATACGGACTTGGCAAAAGGAATGAATGAGGGGACCGACTTATAGACTTTTGCACGAAGTATACTTTAGTAATTGCCAACACCCAGTTTAAAAATCATAATAGAAGAATATACTCTTGGAAAAAGCCAGGCGTTACTGCAAGGTATCAGATAGATTATATCATGGTTAAGCAAAGATTTAAAAATCAACTTGTTGACTGCAAAACTTACCCTGGAGCAGACATTGATAGCGACCATAATTTGGTGATAATGAAATGTAGATTGGGGTTTAAAAACCTGAAGAAAAGCTGTCAGATAAATCTGTGGAATTTAGAGAAGCTTGAGGAAGAGGAGGTAAAGAAGATTTTTGAGGAGGACATCGCAAGAGGTCTGAGTAAAAAAGATAAGGTAGAAAAGGTAGAAGAAGAATGGGAGAATGTTAAAAAGGAAATTCTTAATCAGCAGAAACAAACTTAGGCGGAATAAAGAGAACGGGTAGAAAACCTTGGGTTTCAGACGATATATTGCAGCTGATGGATGAACGTAGAAAATTGAATGTAGAAAAGTGTTCAGAAGTGGAAAGAGAAATGAACATTGGTAAAATAGACGGAGCATTCAGGAAAGTTAGGAAAATTTTGGGGTACAACAAAGATGGTACACCAATATATAATACGAAAGGTAAAGTCGATAGATGGGTGGAATATATTGAAGAGTTATACGGAGGAAATGAATTAGAAAATAGAGGAAGAAGAGGAAGTTGAGGAGGATGAAATGGGAGAAACAATACTGAGATCTGAATTTAAGAGAGCATTAAAAGATTTAAATGGCAGAAAGGCTCCTGGAATAGACGGAATACCTGTAGAATTACTGCGCAGTGCAGGTGAGTAAGCGATTGATAGATTATACAAACTGGTGTGTAATATTTATGAAAAAGGGGAATTTCCGTCAGACTTCAAAAAAAGTGTTATAGTAATGATACCAAAGAAAGCAGGGGCAGATAAATGTGAAGAATACAGAACAATTAGTTTAACTAGTTATGCACTAGTAATGCATCAAAAATCTTAACTAGAATTCTATACAGCAGAATTGAGAGGAGAGTGGAGGAAGTGCTAGGAGAAGACCAATTTGGTTTCAGGAAAAGTATAGGGACAAGGGAAGCAATTTTAGGCCTCAGATTAATAGTAGAAGGAAGATTAAAGAAAAACAAACCAACATACTTGGTGTTTGTAGACATAGAAAAGGCATTCGATAACGTAGACTGGAATAAAATGTTCAGCATTTTAAAAAAATTACGGTTCAAATGCAGAGTTAGAAGAACAATTGCTAACATGTACAGGAACCAAACAGCAACAGTAACAATTGAAGAACATAAGAATGAAGCCGTAATAAGAAAGGGAGTCCGACTAGGATGTTCCCTGCCTCCGTTACTTTTTAATCTTTACATGGAACTAGCAGTTAATGATGTTAAAGAACAATTTAGATTCGGAGTAACAGTACAAGGTGAAAAGATAAAGATGCTACGATTTGCTGATGATATAGTAATTCTAGCCGAGAAGAAGAAACAATGAACGGCGTAGATGAAGTCCTACGCAAGAACTATCGCATGAAAATAAACAAGAACAAAACAAAAGTAATGAAATGTAGTAGAAATAACAATGATGGACCACTGAATGTGAAAATAGGAGGAGAAAAGATTATGGAGGTAGAAGAATTTTGTTATTTGGGAAGTAGAATTACTAAAGATGGACGAAGCAGGAGCGATATAAAATGCTGAATAGCACAAGCTAAACGAGGCTTCAGTAAGAAATATAATTTGTTTACATCAAAAATTAATTTAAATGTCAAGAAAAGATTTTTGAAAGTGTATGTTTGGAGTGTCGCTTTATATGGAAGTGAAACTTGGACAATCGGAGTATCTGAGAAGAAAAGATTAGAAGCTTTTGAAATGTTCTGCTATAGGAGAATGTTAAAAATCAGATGGATGGATAAAGTGACAAATGAAGAGGTCATACGGCAAATAGATGAAAAAAGAAGCATTTGGAAAAATATAGTTAAAAGAAGAGACAGACTTATATGCCACATATTAAGGCATCCTGGAATAGTCGTTTTAATATTGGAAGGACAGGTAGAAGGAAAAAAATGTGTAGACAGGCCACGTTTGGAATATGTAAAACAAATTGTTAGGGATGTAGGGTGTATACCGAAATAAAACAACTAGCACTAGATAGGGAATCTTGGAGAGCTGCATCAAACCAGTCAAATGATTGAAGACAAAAAATATATTTATATATATATATATATATATATATATATAATATCTTAATCTTACATTACAAATTTCCTTTTATTAAAGGTTGTCTTATGTTATCTAAGATTATAATTGTTTCATATCAATTTTCTCTATTTTTTCTCAACTTGGGGAAATGTGTTGATGAATTTTTATGGCAGAGTATCCTTCCTGATTCTATTATGTGGATAGGAAGTTTCTTTAAATGTCAATAAATCCAACTTAATTGGCCAGTACTGCTGCCAGTTCTCAATGCTGATATCGCTCTGCTGCTGGAAAAGGTGGGAAGGATAAGCTATGGTGGGGATCGTTTGGTGTGTTCATAGTGAGATGATGTTATTTGAGTGTGGAACAATTGTGGATACAAGTGCGTTCACTGTCTGAGCATTTTTTAGCATGTGTATGGGTCCATGAACATCCACACACCAATAAAACATTGTAGAGCATTATGAATGTGTTTGTGCATTTTGGGAAATCGTCACCATCACAGCAAACATTACTGACGTTGGAAAAGAAGGTTTTTGCAACAGGAAGTGGGAGGCTGAGCACTCAAGCTGAAACATTTGCTGCTATAGAGACATAGATTCAACGATACTGATAAAATCAACGTGCAAACGTTCTGTAGAGTTAGACATTCCAAAAACGACAGTGTGAGACCACAAGCGGAAGAACTTAAAAGTTAAATGTTTTCGTCCAGCCACAGTTAATGAGTTTAGTGACAGTGACTGTGATCGACGTGTTTATGCATGTCAGTTACCGCTTGAACACTTTCCGAGAGCAAATGATAAAAAGAATGTTATGCTCTCAGACCAATGTGCGATTTATCGAAGCTCTTGTAACCAAAATGTATTTTTCTAGAAAAAAGACAGTAGTCTTCACTTCTTTGAGGAAATTAACACCATCCGCCTATTTTGATAGCCTAACACAGTTATCTGAGAATAACGATGAGTGGTTACTTCCATAATTAACTGCAGAAAGCATCATTGTTATCATTACATTTCAGCAATACAGTGCCTCAGCAAATTTTACTTTAAATGTTTGCAGTTACCTCGATGAAATTTTTCCAAATCACTGGATTGGATGTGGGTCAGAAGAGTTACTGGCTCCATTGTCTTGGCCAGCAAGAAGCCTTGACCTCGCCACACCCGATATTGCACTCTGGGTTTTTGTAAAAGAAGAAATCTGAAAATGCAGATACATCAACAACAAGCAGCTCCAAGATGTGTCATCATTTGAAATGATCAGCCCTGATATTCAGTTGTGGATGAACAACCAGACATGGAGGCACATACAGCTGTGCTTTGAATATGGTGTCACACAGACATTTTAGATCCATGGAAGGGAAGCAAGCTGCACTTATCCTAATAATTTTGTAACCAGCATAAAGGGATTTCCCTTCCACCCTGTAGAATTCTAGGTAAACAGAACATCATCTAAGATGATGTTATTTGTGATTAATTGTCCATTTAATAAGAAATAAAAGCATATTTAAGTATACTTCTTGATAATTTTTTGGCCTAATAATTCTTAGAAAATTAACTGTCTTTATACCTGTAAAGTTTGGGTATTAATTGATGTATAAATTTATTTTGTTTATTGCTTTTATTAATAATTTTTCAATTGTTCATTTCTACTTGTTTAGAAGAAAGTTAAGAAAGATTCAAGTAAGAGCCATTCTGCTGAAAAAAAGAAGGCAGAACCTGAAGATACAGATGAGGAGATAGAATGCTTGTATGTATCTTTTTTATGCTATCGTTTATAGTAAACATATGATTTTTCATGGGAAAATATTTAATATGAATTTTCTTAAGTTAATTTGAGTCATATTATTTTAATTTAAAGTAAAGGACTAGTTAAATTTTATCTATCCTTTAATATAACTTTTGTTTAGTTAAGTTTATTTTATACAAAGTACAGAATAAGTAATGTTGATAAAATTATCCCAAATGCAATTTTGAGGTTTTTATTAATATAAAAATGGGAAAACTAAACATTAATATGAGTTTAATTTTAAGCTTCATAAGTAGCCTTTGTTGTCTCGCAATCATGTTGATCTTATCCTTTAAATCTTAAAAGTCTGTAAAATACAAAAAGAGGATACAAATACAAAAATGAAGGATACTAAAAGATACAAAAAAGAATAAAAGAATCCTAATTGTTTTATTTGCCATGAACTGATGTCAGATTTCATACTCTTTTACAATATTCTTAATTAATCTGATTATTTCACTGCTAAATGTTGCCTGTTGATTGGACCAACTTAAGAAATTCTGTCTTTTTGCTTAAACTGTCAGCAAAACCAGGACCTTTTTTAAATGCCAAGTTTATTTTACATTGCAAATAGTGCTCGGCTTTTAACAAAAATAGTTTTTTTATCAGTATTTGTGAAACCATGATAGAGATATAGAGACCCATGCTAAATAACTACTGACATAAATTAGAAAACTATAAAATACTTAAAAACTATATATAAAAATTCATAATTTAAAATTCTTTTAAAATTAAATGTTTAAAAATGTATTACGACATTCCATTCTAATTGTCAAAAAACATATCTCATCAATAGATACTGAAGAAATAATGTATAGGAAAATTAAGTAAATATGTATATATGAGTCATGAAGAAATAATTAATAAAAAATTACTAAGTGAACAATACTTTGAAATATAATATAAGAACTTTTTATCAGTATTAGAATAAAGTAAAAAATACAATTTACTAAATAAACTACATTAACTGTATAAAATGTAACTATATCTATTAGTACTTGTATAACTAGTTGTATTTTATAACTGAATATATAAAGCAGCTAACATTGAGTTCAACTTAAAAGAGGTCCAATCATTCAGTAGTTTGTACTGAATGCATATTTTTTTTTAACCTGCATATATTGACGTGAGATGGGTAAAATAACGTGAAAGATGTGTTTGTACGACTGGAGCTGGAATGGGGGGACTGTTGACTGTTTATTGCCAGCACATTTGAGTATTGCTAGTCTGTGTCAAGGATTGATTTTTGAATAAGGTTGCGTAATCGTGTTATTGTTTGTTAAAATGCTGTTAACATTTGAAGAATGTGTATTTATGATGGGAAACTATCAGAGATGAAATCTCATTTTGTGTGTCAGTGAAAGTTCAGGAAAAAATTTGAAAAGGAAGCACCAGTGAAAAGTGTTATTCAGAAGTTAGTTAAAAATTTCATGAATCAGGTTTGGTGCTAGACCAGAAACATTAAACACATCAGATTTTAATGATGCAGATTGTATAGGACATTGAAGTGGCAGTTACTAGTTCTCATAAATTTTTGCGGAGATCTTCTCATAAATTTAAGCTGGGTAAAGAAGGTTTCAGGTTCAGCCTACACTATAGTGAGGAGAATGCTGAAGTTTTATCTGTATCAAATGCAGGTTTTCCGTGTGCTGATT
This sequence comes from Lycorma delicatula, assembly GCF_047948215.1. Taxonomy (NCBI): domain Eukaryota; kingdom Metazoa; phylum Arthropoda; class Insecta; order Hemiptera; family Fulgoridae; genus Lycorma; species Lycorma delicatula. The sequence goes on along the minus strand of NC_134456.1, from coordinate 147,065,605 downwards.
ATGCTGAAAGGGTCCACTACTGTGGACCCTTATTCTGGCTAAGAACTTCTTATTCTTACTGGCTCAAGAACTTCATTACAGGCAAAATTGGCATTTTAGATAAAATGTTTGTTGCAGATTGAGCATGGTTTCATGTTGGGTGGGTGTGTTAATAGCCAGAAGAAGTACTGGACCCTGGGTACTAGAAATCCACATATTTTATTTGAATCTCCCCTACATCTACAAAAAGTAGGTGTGTGGCTTCAAGGCAATGATTAATAGGACCCTATTTTGAAAAAAAAACTTGATGTTGCCGTCTCCCAAGAAATTATTCAACAGTTCATAGCTTTACTGTAAGAGGATGAACGTGACTGCTGGTTGCAAAAGGATAGCGCCATTTGCTGTATAGCTCACTTTACTGCAAGAGGATGCTACAGGATTTTTTCGGTAGAACAATAATTTTTAAAGAATTGTGGCACCAAGATCCCCTGATCTGACAAATCCAGACTTCTTTCTGCGAGGTTAGTTAAAAGAAATTGTTTTAGAAGCAATCCACATATTCTGCAGGAATTAGAAACAAACATTACCAATGCCATCCAGGAAATAGAAAAGGTACAGCTAATAAGAGTCCATAGAAGTGGATGGACATCATTTTCAACATCTGTAAATTATTAAAATTATTACTTAAGTGTTTTCCAACTATTATTTATAGACTAAACTAAGTGATAGTTTTTAACATTTGTTATTGATTTTGGGCAGTTTCACTTTAATGTGTGATTTAGTTTTTTGATTTAGTTTAACAAAATTTAAATTATAAGTTTAAATTTTTGTAAATTATTATTTACGTTTAACTCTAATTGTTCATAAGATGAATGAATAATTCATAAATATTGTCATTTTATGAATTAAAAGTGAGGAAATATTCGGAGGTTAGGGCTACACTAGCAAAAATATGTCTTTTATTCAATTTATTTAAAGTAATAGTTAAAACTTTTTGCATCAATTTGTTTTCTATAAATTTTGATTTATTGTAAAAAAAAAGCTGACAAAACAGTTGTATTTTCCTGTCATGCGACTAAAGTCTCGTTTCGGGAAAGTTCAACAACTGTGGGTTGTTTCTGTGCACAGAACTTGATTGTGGGTTGTTGTGGGTTGCACACAACTTGATTAAAAAATTTATCATTAATATTTTTTAATTTATTTCAATGATTCTAACTAAAATACACGTGCATACAGTATTTAATTCGCACGGGTGTGGTGGTACTAGTGGCAACGTTCGACACTAACTAAACTAATGTAATTTCACAATTTACATAAACAAATTTCATGTGTATGGTCGGCAGACTGATGTAGCCATGAGGCGTAACACACCAGTTACTGAGTCATTTTTGCGATCAAGTGTAAGACCGAGTTAGTTTTTTACACCCTAGCAGACAACTACAACAGCTGTGTGTCAGTGCTGTCAACCAACCTTTAAAATATTAACTAAATAAAATAAATAATTAATATTTAAATTATAAAAATGACAACCCTGTGGAATTTCAAATTTCCTACTCCAAGAAAAGGGAAAAAAGGGAAATTCCAAGATGGTAGACTACAACACTAGCGCTCCTTGTTGGGAGAGGGGGTATTATTGATGCAGCATGCCCACTTAGCCACTAGTTACGAGAATTTTTTGGGGAGGGCATGTAATTTTTGCAAAACTTTTTTTTAAATACTGTTATTTTTTAATTGTTAACAAATTTGCCTAAAAAAAATGTGACCTTAATTATGTGAAATCTCAATATACTGAGGGTGACCTCGCTGTACAGCCTCACCCCCATGACCTTTTAAGTTGAAAATTTAATGGCATCAATGCCCTATATATAGAGGTAATCTGACCAAGTTTGGTCAAAATCGGTTCTGTAGTTCTAGAGATAAAGTGATTTTAGAGGCCAACACTGAACACAAAAAACGCACATATGAGGACGTTAACATTTGGAAAATCACCATTTGTTTTTTTTTTTTTTGGGTCCCTTAGGTGTTAAAACGTTACGATCCGGTGGAAACCGCATATGCCCAAATTGGACTGATTACAATAATTTCCCTGCTACAACTGTAGCTGTCCTATACTGCTATCTAAATGGGAAAGTAAAAATCAAAGTTTGATTGATTTCATTGTCTTGATTTTATTTAATGCTGAGGTGAACAAGTTTGAATTGATATGATCGTTATACATTTTTACGTAGGAAATAGCAGTGATGTTGCTAAACTTTCCATATGACATGAAATCCCACTTGTATCTCTCACCTCCTTTATCTCCTCATCTCTTTGAGATCCACAACTCTAAACTCTAACAGCATCAGTGCTCTGCCTGTAGAAGTCACCACATCAAATTTCAAAATCTTTGGTTAAGTCAATCCAAAGTTATTAATAAATGCGCACATGTTCATACGCATGTATGTACATGCGTATACATATATAAATTTTTCTAAAGTCAATACTTATAAGACCGTATTCCTCAGTACCAATATATTGTATTTTTTATAATCAAAAACCAACTTGAACAATCCAAGTACAGAATTACAAAGTAAATGAAATATTTACCTTATTTTTCTTTTCTTTATTCCAATAGCACTTTCATGGGATCCCGCATCATCATTATAAATAAATTATATGAAATTACATATTAAAACATAACAATTTTTTGTTTTTTTTTTTAGAAAAAAATTAAAAGGCTATAATTAAAATTACTATCGTGTATAGAAAACATGAAGTCAATTAAAAAAAATAATTACATACATTTAAATATGTTAGTTAAGGTTAAAAATTAAAGTAATGAGAAAATGTATAACATGTAACCTGGCCAGCCAATGTTACATTACTGAGTGGATTTGAATTTATTTATATACATTCTGATTATATCTATTTTTATTTAAAACATGCTGCTATCTGTTACTGCTTTATAATAGGGTCATCTTCATACACTGTCTGAAAGTTTATTAAGTTGGAATTCTTTTGCATATATATATATATATATATATATATAAAATCTCTCCAAAATGTCCAAACTTTTACTGTTATTATTTAAATTAAATTTCTTGATTTCCAAATATGTCCGAATATCAGATACAGAATTTTTGTTATTAATAAGGTGGTAACATTAGATAAACCCAATTTACCATTTTTATAATTTCTAATGTGTTCTAAAAATCTAGTTTTAAAAATCCTATTAGTTTTATATATATATATATATATATATATATATATATATGTGTGTATGTGTGTGTGTGTGTGTGTGTGTGTGTGTGTGTGTGTGTGTGTGTGTGTGTCACAATCATTGTATTTTATTATATAAATTTACTTTTATCATAAATATTTTATAATGAGCTTGATTTTACAGTTTTTGCTAGAAAACAAGATTGTGTTCAAAAATTGTTTAATAGATGCTAAGGAAAAATTGTATATGAAGAAATCAATTTAAATTGAGTAATAAACAGTACTTGCAAAACAAAAACAAATATTGTTTTAGGAAGTTCTGATAGATGTAAATTTAAATTACTTTTAAAATATCTAAACCATTTGTTTAAACCCTAATTCAGATTACTCCTTACTTGGGCAATAGAACATCAGTTAATCTTTTTTTTTTTTTTACTGTTTTAGTCTTAATCTAAAATCCTGGTTAAAAATATACTTTTTTAAAGTGTTTTGTAAGTATTGTTTATGCCTTATTTAAAATTGTTTATTCCTTTAACTTTTTTTTTTGTGGTGGGGAAAGTCCTACCAGCTCACTGTCTGCCCACACAGATGATAGTGTTGGCTTTCACTGACTAAATCCACCTCTCCCTTCACATAAGAACTGGACTTAAATGTAGGCATGCACACGATTCCTATGGTGTTTTGCAGATACATCTACTTGCAGCAACTAACCTCCAAAGTAGCAGGCTGTGTTCCCTGTGAATCATTGGCAGATGAAAATCCTGTGCGGTTCCCGCTGCCTATCCTCAAGGACTGATAGGCACTATTCCTCAACCCACCACTATTCATCAACTAGCTTCCCCTTATTGACCTCTGTGATCATGTTATCTACCAAAGCCCAGATCCTTTTAGACTCAGCATCCAACTTAAAATATTATTAGGACCACCAATTGCTTATAACATTCTCTCCTTATGTGAGCCTAATCCATGCACTCGAATACTGCATTCTCTGGAGTATTAACGGAGCCACAGTAAGCACACAATTCAGATATACTCCCCCGTCAGGCCTTCAGGGATGCTTAAAACACCCATGACCTATCAGGAATTGAATCATTTTGTAATCCGCTTCCCCAAATTCCCTCCTGACCCACAGCTTTATTTCAGGCAGCAATCACCTACTTGGTCTATCTCCCTTGTGTTGAGGCATCCCATCTGGTCTGCTGCTTTCTGAACAAAAGGTTTTCTGTCTCATTTTTCTCCCTCCCATTGATTACGTCTGTCCTCTGCTGAGCCAACAGATCAATGGTATGAGTTCCATCCTCTACCAGCACTGCGTCTATGGGAATAGTTTTATAACCATAGCAGAACTGTATGTCAGCCTTCTTTGGACACTTTCCAGTCTCGCTCACAAATTTCACCTCCAACCCCTGCAGCCATACACACACTATGTAGAGGATTATGGAGTTGGCAATGTGGGAGTAGGTTTTCCTTTTGGAGTACCTTTGTCCAACTGTATTACTTAATATACATGCCAGCAAGCCCATCAGCTGTTGGTCCTCGAGATGGTCTCCTTAATGTGGTATTGGAAAGATCTCTTATCCAGCCACAAACCTAAATATGGTGGCTGAAGTTAGGATAACCACACCATCCAAATGAAAACACACTAACTGGTTAGATCCTCCTGCTTGTCATCAAAATAGCCTTGGTCTTATTGGCAATCAACTCCAGGCCCCTCTCATCCATCCACATTTTAACTAGCTAGCTGGAGCACCAAATTTTCCACCTCCCTCATATCTTCCTTTGTTCTCTTTAGGATGACAGTAGCCAAATCATCAGCAAAGGCAAGTGGATGGGACAGCCTCAGAACCCTGCCATGCTAAATTTCTTAAAAAAGGTCTGAGAACCGACTCCTGTGGTACACTTCTGCTGATTTCTAAAACATTGTCACCATCTTCACTAGACCCACAACATACAACATCGCTGAAGTAATAAACCACCGCTTGGAGACTTCAGGCCCCCTGATGTTACCATCAGCCTGCAAACCACCAAGGTCACCCATTCGGCCTTCCTGACTATTCCTCCCCGTGGGTTAAAATACCTCTCCCAGATCTTAGCCAAACACCAATGTATTTGGCTTTCCTTGATAAGGCCATCACTATACCTTCAAGCTCAACTGAAAATTGAGGGTTCTTTTTACTCCCTGTCATTGGGATCATAATTGTATTGCGAGCCGAGACTTCCAGTACCCTGTCCTGCATCCACTGGACAACATGTTGCAGTGTTTCATTCACACAAGTCTGAACCTCTTGTACATTTCTGCTTGTCACTACCACTGCAAGGTCATCAGCATGCATAAGCCGTTGACACCTGGAGGCAATTTAAACCCTAAAAGGCCATCATAAACCATATTCCAAAACAGGGGGTCCAAGATTGACCCCTGGGGCACCCTCTTTCCATGGTCATGACAACCTCTTCTTCTTCCTCTAGTAATTCTCTCATCTCCCTACCTGTCGGGTATTGCTGGATCATCCTGACCAGATAGGGAGGAATCTTCTTGTCAGTCAGACTATCTAAAATAGCATTCCACTTAGTGTTATTGAATGCTTTTCTAGTGTCCACTAAGATCACTAAAGGTATCTTCCTAGTGTGTCTCGTTCCCTTTGCAGTGTTTTTGACCATTTCCATAACACTCTTAATTGTGTCAATAGTGAACCATCCCTTCCTGAAGCCGTACTGTCTCCAGGACAGCCCACCCCACTGCTCCAACTTCATATCTGGTCTCCTTGCGAGGAACAACTTCCTCAATGTATTAGGGGAATTGGCCTGAAGCGTCTCCCTCCTACAGAACCAGAACCAATGTGGCTGCCTTCCATGTCATCGGGATACTCACTCTACATATGTGCTGATTAAATGGTTCCAAAAGTGGCATGGGGGATGCCTCCACAATCACTTTCAGGGCTTCAGCTGGGACCCCATCAGGGCCCAGGACTTTTATGCGGCTTAAGCTTAGTGATGGCATATTCTAACTCTTCGACCCTAAACCAAGGAATCTCCTCAGCAGTTTGGCAGCAGTGAAGGTTCCTCCTTCACCAGTTTGGAAGCAATGTTGTTGACATATGTGAGTGCACACTCCTCCCCTAGATCGAAGTTGATCACCAGTATATAATTCTTAGGGTACACTCCAGATTGAGTTTGCCTCCACATAGGATGGCACTCGTATCATCCTCCAGCAGTTGGCCAGAGGACAATTCGTTTACTTGTGCAACCTCTTTGCCCACTGATAACAATTCAGACTGTCTTTCCTGAACATTTCGGCCTTAACCCCTAAATCGAAGAGTATTGCTAAAGAATCATTCTCACTTGAAAGATTGACTTTGCTTTCACTAAATACATCTAGCGGCTACCTCTATGCCACCAGTGCAGGTACTTCCATCATCTACCTCCGTTTTGACAGATGTGACTGGCTTACTAGTTGCTAGAGTCCTCTCAGTTTGAGTGGCCCCGTCCATAGTAAAGTTTCTCACCATACTTCCACTTTAATCAGCTCTACAATTTTCTTTAGCTTGGTTTTCAAGGTGGCAGCTACTTTATTAACATCTTTCTTTGTGTTTACTTTCTGTTTAATTCGATATTCCAAACTTCCAGTATTCTTGTCCATTTGGAATAGTAACCTTTGTAATATATTCTGTAGTACCCACATGTATTATCTACAGAAAGTGGTTAAATTAGACATAAAAGTATAAAATAAATTATTTATTCTATGTAATTATTATTACGAGGGTTATTTTTTTTCGAGGTCCAATCGGTCATGAAATTAAAACCACAGGGAAAATAAAAAAATTTTTAATTGTAACAAGTACTTAAATAGTTACGCTATTTCTCTACACAGTCGCCACTCCGATTTAGACATTTGTCGTAGCGTGGTACCAACTTTCCAATACCCTCATCATAGAACAGTGATGACCTGTTGTTTTTCTGTTCAACCGTGAGATTTTTGGGACCAATTTTGCAAAACTTTTTTCATGTACAATTTGTCTGTCAAAATTTGATGGACTGGGGTATGGTTTAAATTCAATTGTGCAATCATTCTGACAGTTAATCGCCAGTTGTACTGTATCAAGTCTTGATTTGGTCAACATTGTCATCACTTTTTGATGTTAATAGTCTTCCAGAGCATGAATTGTCCGCAACTGATTCCCAACCATTTGAAAATGCTTTAAACCACCTAAAAACTTGAGCTCATGACAGAGCATCATCTCCACATGTACTTGGCAATTTTGAAAAAAATTTCAGTAGTATTCTCAGAGTTTAGCACAAAACTTGATTGCACAACATGCTCGTAATTAGTATCATTCATTTTTGTAACGTACAACAAAAACTCATTTCATGAAGAGCTAGTTTACATCTCATGTGGCAACAATAGACTAAACATATTAATACGTAATATCAATTGTATAACCATACGTTTACTAGTAACTTTACAGTGTTGCCACTTTGGCTGCCAAAAAAACTGGTCTCATTACTTATTTTCAGACCTCATATTTGTGTTTATAAAGAAAATATTAAATTACTAAAAGAAAAAGAAGAAACAAATATTACTAATTTATAAAATTAATAAATCATTTGTTAAATAACAAATTAAAAATAACCAATATTTTACTAATTTAAAATTTAACACTAAATTCAAAACTGTATTAACAGAAACAATACACTGCAATAAAACTAACATCCATACAAGAGAAACTACAGTTTCTTTTATAGTAGTTGTTTCATACTGAAACAATTAGAAATAAGTCACAATAGAACTGGAGCTTAAAGAGACACGTCTTTTCCTACAATATCTAGCCTCCTTATTCTTTATTTTTTTTAAATATAATTTTTCCTATGCGTCTAATAATAGTGATCGTTTAACAATTGAAATGGCAATCTAGGTTTAGATTCTAAGTAACATTTTTTGTGATCAGTTTCGGACTGCAGTCTTATTTTAAAATTTATTTTATTAACAGTTTAGTATTTGTTAAAATTAAATATGTTTTTATTTATTGAGATTAATGATTCTTATGTGGTTTTCTGTTCATGATAAGATTGAAAAATTTGGATAGTTCAAAACGAAAAAGACCTATGAGTGAAGATAGTGATTCAGATGCAATGGAAATAGCTGAGGAAAGCAAGAATGATAACATGGAATCTAATCAGAAAAAAAAATTGAAGACTGAGAAAAATGAAATTAAGAAAGAAAATATTTTGGACTTATTAAAAACAATTGACAGTGAGGAGAATGAAGGTTTGTAAATATTATAATGCTACTTATGTTTGTATTTTAGTATTGTAAATAAATCAAAAGGCTAAATAATAATGAAATTATTTAAGTAATTATGTCAATTGTCATCTGTGTAAAGTAACTGAACAGAACTCGCCGACTGAGAAATGTCTTATTGTTCAATTATCTTGAAGTTTAGTTTTATCATTAACTGAGATTATTCATTTATGTTTGGCTTTACTGATTTTACATTCTCAAATCTCCGTTTAAAAAATTGTATATCAGTTTCATAAGTGATTAGTGTAGAAGTAATCAGATAAAACATTCAGGACAGATGATGAATACTCTTGAACTCTGTTCATTTATACAATATTTTAAAGTTAATTTATTATTTTTATTATTATTAGTATTGATATTTTATTGATAATTACGAATTAATGGAGTCTGCTTTAAAGATTATAAATTTTAATAAAATTGTTAATTCATTGATTAATACTATATTCTTTGATTTATAAATTGATTGTTATTTTGTGTAGGCTGTGTTTATTTCACTTACTTTTACGTTTGTTTGTATTATGAGGTCGAGGTCATACCTGATAAGGACCTTAGACCACTCTGGTTGGTTATTTTCTTTATACCCACTAGTTAGTAAACAAGATTTCAGAGCAGAGCTGCACTTCCATACCATGCAATAGCAATACATTACCAGTACCATACCAAATATATCGGTTCATGGAGACTGATATAGATAAAGTATAGATCTTAGCATCGGGTCTAGTCGATTCTAGTCAAAAGCTAATAAGTATGTTGAGGAAGAAAGGGTCATGACGAGAGAAAAGGGTGAATATATACCAAAGATGTATTTGTGGCCTTCGTTGAGGAAAACCTCAATGACCCTTAGAATTGTATTACTTCTGAAAGTATCTAAATAAATTATAAACTGTTCCACCAGGAGGGATTTGGTCATATATATCAGTTAGTAGGCAAAATTCTGTATTAACTATTAATTTTAAAACATAATTTCCTATTTTTTAACTAATTTTACTGTGAAATGTTATTTTAAATGTCATTTTGTAAAAAATCTTACATCTGCTAACTGAACATGGAAGTTTGAAAGTTGATGGTACCCTGAAATCTTTAATTGTTATGTTTGTCACAAATTTTAACTGTCCAGGAATTTCCTACTTTTTAAACATATTTGAATGGCAAAATTCATTTTTTGACTGCTCAAATATTTTTAAAATATCCCAAGGAAATAAGTTAAATAGCTAACGTTTCACATTACTTTTGACTAGCCAGATGTTAACCATCCAGGTAGCTAGCTGATAGCTAAAATTATTATTTTTTTTTTATTACTTTCATGTTTTAAATAATTCACCTGAAAGATCAGCTTACCTCCATATTTTTTGTTCTGTTAGCATATTTTATCTTGAAATTCAAGTAATATTGTTAATAAATTTTACTTACTTTGCAGTGTCCCACTTTTTTATCTGTAATTTAGCCTTACATTTAGTTTTTTAACTATAAAAATTTTTTAAAAAAAGAAAAAATAGACCATGTTGATAAGATACTACTAACTTAAGAAAGTAAAGATTTTGCATAAGAATCTCATTTAATATTTTAAGTAACATGGAATTTCCTGTTTTTGTTTGTAATTCATTGATGTATTTTGTTATAAAGATCATCTGTTGATTGTTCAACAGTTTGCACAAATGATCGTTTATAAAAGAATATTTTTGGAATTTATTGTGATAAATGATAATAAAACAGGTAATAATAATAATAATAATAATAATAATAATAATAATTATCTTTCATAAACTTTCATAAACTGAAAATTAACTTGTAGTTGATGATCTTTTGTAATCCTTCTTAAAATATCATATCAGGACCCCTAATTTTGACTGTCAATCTGGCGTAATCCTGTCTGTTCTCTACGGGACTGTGCAGACAGGGGCCTGGACGTGCCGCTTGATACCCAAACTGGTCCATGTCTGGGGAGAGAGCATGAGAAGGTGGAAGATTACACCTCCTAGCTCCTCTCCTGTTATGGAGGATTTGGTGACTATTTAAGTAAATTCCAAAGAAGAGTTACCCAACTGTGTGTATTGTGGGCTTTTGGACTCCGCTCAGCATACTTTCTTTTAATATCTAAGATTGGAGGAAACCAGGGAGAGGACATACCTGAGAGACATCTCTCTTGATAATATTGTATCGTTCATGCTCCGAGGCTCAGAGGAATGGAAGGTGAATAAAAAAAATTGACAAGGGACATTCCAACAGAAAAAGAAGAATACTATAGAGAGTGGGTCAGAGACATGGAGTCTTGAAAAAAAATAAAGATCTATCTCACACCTGTACAACATAGAGCAAACGTAACATTTGAGCATTCTTCTAATTCCAATTCTTTTAATTGGAAAAATTATTTTTTTTATGTCCTGCTTAACGTAAAAGTGAAGTGATGTAAAACATTAACATTTATAATGTAAACATTAAAAAAGTAAAGTCCATGTGATGATCAGTTGTGCATTGGTTAAGAGTTCTTATTCTTCTATGGTATTCCTGTGTTATTACATGATATCGTATTATTTATGCCAACATCATCGAGCTTGGTGTATTAAACTTTGTAATTTATAATTTATATTGTGTTCCATTCTTAGGATTTTAGTAAATGTTAAAATTTAGAATTTCAATTGAGTAAATTGTTTTAACTATATGTCAGATATACTTTCTATGTTTTGTGAATTGTAGTGACAAATTGATAGGTACAAATTATAGGATTGGCTCTATAAATGACACAAATTTTAATAACTTTTTTTTGTGTACAACTACTTTTATAGTATTAAGAAAAAATGTTTCGGCTATTAAAAAAATTGAAAGCACAAGGTTTCTTCTGGCTTGCAGGGGGAGTGGTATAACTTTTAATGGATATTAGCTTAGTTTCTTCCCAGAATTGGAAGGCTTGTTATTTTCTGTTTGTTTCAGGTGAAAATTAGTTATAAGTATGTTGTTATTGTAATTATAATATAATAGATTAAATTTACCTTGATAAAATATATGAATAATATTAGAATGCCCAAATTATTGGGCACGTTTCACATTACTTTTGACTAGCCAGATGTTAACCATCCAGGTAGCTAGCTGATAGTTAAAATTATTATTTTTTTTTTTTATTACTTTCATGTTTTAAATAATTCACCTGAAAGATCAGCTTACCTCCTTATTTTTTGTTCTGTTAGCATATTTTATCTTGAAATTCAAGTAATATTGTTAATAAATTATACTTACTTTGCAGTGTCCCACTTTTTTATCTGTAATTTAGCCTTACATTTAGTTTTTTTAACTATAAAAATTTTTTAAAAAAAGAAAGAAAAAAGACCATGTTGATAAGATACTACTAACTTAAGAAAGTAAAGATTTTGCATAAGAATCTCATTTAATATTTTAAGTAAAATGGAATTTCCTGTTTTTGTTTGTAATTCATTGATGTATTTTGATAAGATAAAAAATTAGTGGGGGTTCAAGATAACATTTTTAATTAGAAAAAAAGATTGTTGATATAAATGATGAAATTCTCTGATTTATTGAATCAATGAAAATAAATTTAACAAAAAGAAGCTAAATTTTCAAAAGAAAAAAATTAAATTATGATGATCTTTAATATTAAAAATGGAAAAATCCTTAACTTAGAAATTGAAAAAAAATAAATATAAAATAAAATAAGTCATGCCATGCTGGAGTTGTCCTGGTAACTGCCAGTCAAAGTTCATCACGAATGATGGTTGAGTGGAGCAGGTGGAAGATCCTTGGATGGCCTCGGATATTCTTATTTTCTATCCCTGGTGACTGACAAATGTGGTGACTATTGCTGTATGACTGACTAAGGTTGAGATTCATGTCTTGCTCCTGGCAACTGCCAGGACTTACATATGCTTCAGGTCCTGACTTCACTTAGAATGTTCTTTATACTGATAATTTAATAAATGTAGAATGTTAAACCTTACAGAGCAACTTTAAGCATGAAGATTGCTTAGTTGAAGTAACTATTCTACCTTACTTTTACGTTAAATTTCTTTATAAATTAATATTAATCAGGTCAGGATTAAAATTGATTATTACAACAAAAAAAACCTGCAGCAGTAGCTTTTATTTTATTTAATTTCAAGACTAATTAGTATGGCATAACACCTTAATATAGATCAAGAAAGGTTTTTGTTATTGTAATAATGAATAAAAGAAAATAGAAGGTATAAATGATAATTGAGTTTTTATAATGTATGTACTCGATATATGTTTATGGAATATAAATGTGAAGAATGATTAAAATTTAATTTAATAAACAAGTTAAAAAATAAAATTACTAATTAAAGATAAAAGGAATATAGTAAGTCCCTTTGCTAAGCGCAAATAATTGTAATTGTGTTCTCATGAAAAAATAGTTTTGAATTTTCTGTTGGGCTTAAAAATAACTACCATGATAACCTAATAGAATAAAACACAATAAAACAAAGCCTTAAACATGGGACTTTATGCTTAGACTATGCATAAAGCATGAAAAATGAACTTCTAATATCTTCCACATGGATGCAGAGCTTAATTTACTGGCATAAATTGATTTATTTTCATTGTTATTGGCTGAAGTTATTTTAAAATTGTAAGAGTTCTAAAAAATCTTTTTGGATTTTTTAAAAATTGCATTGTTCTTTTTTAGTAAAAAGATAATTTCTAATTATAAATAGGGTACTAGGCAATATATCGTCTATGGCTTTTTTTAAAATTAAATAACTCCTTCAGTGTGGTGCCAGTTGATTCTGTTTTTCTTTTCTTTTTTTATATGGAATAGTTATGTATAACTTTACTTCAGAATTTTTTAATAAAAAGAGTTGTACAGACATTACATCACATTGGTCAAGCACAGTCATGCAGTCCAGTTATCTAATGTAAAAGTAGACAAATGGCTGGTAAGATAGGATATTATATTTCTTATTTAACTATTGAATTTGAATTCATTACATTACATTAAAAGTTTCATTTGTGTTTTAGTATTAGTATTAGTAAATGGAAAAATAAGATTTAGTACAACTTATAAAAGATGTGATAATATTGAAATTTAAATAAAAGAAGAATTTAACAAAAAATAAAATATAAATTCATCATGGCTGTCTACAGGAGTAAAAATTCCATTACTATATATATATGTATATAAAATAATACAGAATAAAAAAAACAGTGCTTTTCAATGTAATATTTTACATAAAAGATTTATAGTCAGTTAAAGAATTATTTCTTTTAAAGGGAAATGATTGTAATTGCTAGACTTAGAATTTCTTTGTATTTATAATTATGCAAAATATACAGAGTGTGTCACAAAGATTTCCTGGGACTTTCATAACTTCTACTCATGAAAATAATGGAAAAAGTTCATATAAATGTATGTTCTAAAATGCTTTGTTTGCGAGTTAGGCTAGTAAAAGATTTCGCTAGGATTTCAGTCATCCCAATGAAATGAGGTCATACTGAAATTTTTAGGATGGTAATTAAAGGGCAGAATTAGTGTTTCTTATGGCTTTTTACTTAAGAAATTGAATAAAATAAGTCCCAAAATCGTATCTCCAGCAGTTTTTGAGAAATCTTGGCTGAAGACCAGTAAATTGGGGTAAAACTCCTGTAAACAAAACTTGTAGAGAATTTAATTCTGAGCAAAATTGTATAAGTTGAATAAAACAAAGAAAAGTTAGAACATTTTCAGTTCTATTTAGAAACAGTACACTAGACCAAAGTGTACCAGTTATGATATGACTGGTACAATATGGTACCAGTTTATGATAAATATTCAAAAATGAGCTCACCAGTTTCAACACATTTCATGGCATGCTTCTGTTACTCTTTCTAGTTCTTTAGGGCTGTCCTTAAATGGCTCAGCCACATTCATAATGCTGTCAACTAATTCCTCACAAGAATGTATTTTTGTTCTGTATACAATATTTTTCATGCATCTCCAGATACAAAAATCTAAGGTGTTAAATCAGGTGATCTTGGTAGCCAGGAATGTGGACCTCAATGATCAGCTGTTGTCATTTTATTGTCAACTTTGAAATAATAATTTTTCAAATAATTTAATAAGTTTCTGTCATTAAGAAAAATATTATCTAAATAATTTCTATTTATTAATTTTTTTATAATTGTGTAATATCCAGTTTTTTAAAAATATTTTAACAAATTTTTCACATCATCCAAAAAACGTTTTTTTGTTTATGTTAAATAATAATTTTTTTGTCAAATGTAGTTAGATACTGCTTCTAAATAAAATTCAAATTTTTCCTTGTTTTATTCAACTTATCTTACACCATTTTGTTCAGAAGTAGATTCTCTACAAGTTTTGTTTAAAAGTTTTGTATGTTCATTACCCATTTAACAAACTTATTGTAAGTCAAACATAAAAAACAGGGTTTTTTACTCCAATTTATTGATTTACACCCAAAATTTCTCAAAACTACTGGAGGTATGGTTCTGGGACTTATTTGATTTTTTGGGTTAAAAGCCATAAGAGATTACTAATTCTACCTCCCTTAATTAATATCCTAAAAATTTCAGTACGATTTCTCATTTCATCATCGGGTTAGCTGAAATCTGAGCAAAATGTTTCACTAGCCGTAACTCACAAACAAAGTATTTTAGGACACATGATTATATGATCTTCTTCCATTATCTTCACGAGTAGAATATGTTATAAAAGTTCTGGAGTATATATAATTATTTGTATTTAATAGATAATCCAAGTACAGAATAACTGAAATAGGATTACTTAACTTATTTCATTGCATAAGAAGCACTTTCATGAACTTAATTCATATCATCAGCTGCATTACATTTATATATATTAAAAAAAACATCATAAACTCACAATATATAATATCATTATTCATTTTTATTTCATGTTTAAAAGTTTTTAAACTAATTAAATTTTATTAAAATCTAAATTAAATTTAAACTTACTTCTCATACTTTAAAAGCTTATACAAAATTTAAAAAACTTTTATTTAAATTAAAAATTATAAATCAAAACAAGATGTAGATTATAAAAAAATAGAATTGTTTAAAAATTATAAAGATTTTAAAAATTGATATTAAAATTAAGTTAAAAAATTAAAATGTAACAATTTTTTTCCATGTGTGCACATTGTGACTGTTAGGTAAAGTTAGCAAAAAACATACAGCTCGTATTTGCCAAAAGAAATTGGACTTTAATTGTAAAGAAAACAAATGAAATTAAGTTAAAGCATAACCTTAAATTAAATGAAATTAGGAATCATAACTTAATTTTACATAAGAAATATCAACTGAAATCAACATATCAGTAATAATAATATTAAAATGAGATTTACAATTATATACTTAGAAAAACAAAACATCAATAAACATAGTATGACTGGAAAACTATTGCATTACTGACAAATGCTGTAATATTGAAAAATTAGCAATGAACAAATGTCATTAACTTAGAAAAATAAATTACAGTAAATCTTAATTGGCACTGGCCTTTCCTGATTTATGAACAACAAACTTAGCATTAAATAATTCAAACATGCAATTCTAGTTTAGTATAGAAAAAAGGCTACAATAATATTCTAGTACAAAAAGAGTTAATTACAATAATCAAATTGAAATAAATAAACATATAAATAGAGTTCCTTTACTAGTAAGTAAGCTTTCTTGAAAAATATAAAATTACAAAGTCTCAAAACATAACTGCACATCAGGAGTAATTTGCTTTAGGTTAATTTACGAGAAGTATTAAGAATCAGTCCATGAATAGAAAAGAAATAATCTCGGCGATTAACAAGTTACAAGATTAAATTATAGAGTTAATTACAATTACAACAAATTGTAATAATTAAGCATGTAAAATAGGTTGCAGCTGAACGATGACACAATCTTATATAAGCCACATGTCGTGAATAAATGGTTTTTAAACTAAACTTGAAATTGAAATGCGTAAAGGTACGAGATGAACTGAATGTTCCACAAAATTTAATGATAAAATAACTGTTTAACGTAATAAATAATGAAAAATTGAACTTGCCTGTAGCACATAAATATTAGCAAGAGACGAACTCGTGAGTGAAGGTAAATGAATACATACAGTAATCCTGGGCGTAGTCCGCACTGGTGTATCAGGAATACAGGGGTGAGACGTGGTTTAAAGGTAGAATAATACGTAGCATCTCAGGTATGTAGCAACGAGTTTGGAGAGATTCTGCATCGATGAAGGTGTAATCAGCAGCTCGAGAAGATTCGGCGTCAATAGAATTGGCAGTTTGTAGTAATTGAATCACTTTCAACATAGACGTAATATACAGAATTTGAAGATTAACTTAACAAAGAAGTGAGGCTGGACGAACATAGAAAACTGTGAAATCACGAAAAAACTGATGAACTAGAGAATATTTAGACAGAGAAATACCGCAACGTTTATAAGTACGAAGATTATGAAAGTATTAACATTAAGCGAGAGAGAGAACCGCCAGCTGGACCCGCACGGAGAGAGACCAGTCTGTACATCTAAACAACATGAAAAACTGAACTGGAATCAACAAAGCTGGCTTTGTGGGAAGAGGGGGAAACAAAGAAGGCAATGGACAGAGGAGTGTGTGTGTGTGTGTTTGTTGACAACAAGAGTAGTGTCTAAGTGTTAGTATGAGAACGATTAGAGAAAACGTGTGGAATTCGGGAACGAAGCCATAACAAAAATAATTTACAAGCAAGCAGACCACTAAAGAATTACGTAAGGGTGATAAAATAAATTCTGAATACGCAAGTTGAAGAAATGACATCAGGGCAGACAAAGAGAAATTGACTTCTAGGAACTATGACAATATTGAAATTGGTTGAGAATAAAAAACACTTAAGAATAATATATATAAAGACTAAACAGCAATGAATAATGTGTGATAGAAATAAGCTAACACCAATATGATGATGTAACAGTCAGTCAAGCTGGAGCCTGAGAGAAATGATATCGAAAATAAACCCAAACAACCTATTTTAAAAATTCACGTAGATAAGCCTTACAAAAATGCAAAATAAAATTACCAAGCCTGTAAACTACAAGACTCTATTCTGAAAAAACTATATCTACCATTAAAAGTTCTAGTACAGTAGCATGCAAATTAATTGCATGTAGAAAAAATCATACCTGTACTATTTGTGGATATCTAGTAATTAATATGCCCTCCTTTATTCTTAATCACTTCACGTACACAGTTTGGCATCAATTCAACAAGTGTACGACTCATTTTTTTATCTCTTAAACCATATTAATATTATTGCTATAATGAGGTCAATTTTTATGGTACTATTGATTTTTTTTTACTACTATTGAACTACTTATTGAACTACTTTATTGACTACTATTGATTTTTTTTGACAAAAGACATTTTTTGACTATTGTCCAAAGATTTTCAATTGGGTTCAAGTCTGGGGAGTTACCTGATCATGGGACCATTTTAATGTTTTGTTCTTTCAAAAATATTTCCACTTTTTGGCAGTATGGCAAGCTGCCAAATCTTGTTGGACCACTCCGTTGGCATGTGGGGAACTGTTTTGAAGTTGTATCACAACCCTTTCCTTTCCGAATCTTGATATATCCATCACTTTTCAATATACCATCTTCCAGAAGTAATGGACAATGTCCTTCAATACCCCAAAATCTTTTCTTTTTTTTTTGGGGATGTTTAAACCGATTGCTGGACATGAGTTGGTGGAGTATGTTCATTTGATGCTTTTCTAATGTGTGGAATCCTTTGCCCTTTAATTGTAAAAATGTGATTTGTTGGAAACAACATTTTTCCAGTCTCCAGTTAGAATGTGATTTGGCTCACAAGGCATTTTTTTTTTGTACATTCATGTTAAAAGCTGTTTTTAGCTAGCCGACAAGCTTTCCGTCCAGCTGCAAGAAGTTGATGTCTAACAGTTGTGTAAATCTGTTTCACTGCCTCTTCTGTTTGACTACCTCTTCAGCAGCAGGTCTTCGTAATTCTTTTAGTCGTTTAACTATTTAATGATTTTTAATACGCCGCTGCAAACTACATTGTAATGTAGCTGCTACCGCTTGTGTCACGCGTTCTTCACTATCTAATTAATTAGGTATCAATATATTTCTAAACGACTTTTAAAGTTTTTCTCTTTAAAAGAATATTACGTAAAACTTTAGTTCATTATTAGTTCTTTAAACGGAATGAAATTAAAGAAATAATACTTGATACATTGAATTCAAACGTAAATTATTACTGTACTTTTGCACGAATTAAAGTGAAAATAGAGTGTTAATTGCCTTATTTTATCTATAAAATTTACATTAAAAGTCTATTATTGTAAAGTTACTTTTGCGAAAATGTTATTTACTTTTAACTATTCTTCCTACTTACAGGTGAGGCCTAATTGCAATTGTACGTAACTGTATCATTTTTATTTCTTCTTTATTTACTCCACTTACCTATTATTTAGATGTTGATCTATTCTCTCCATATAATATATTTTATATTAATATTTATTACTTTGTTTTCAGTTAATTTAAATAACACCTGTTTTATTCACTTTACCTGATTAGTTTTGAGGGTATACAGTCTTTTATCTTTTAAATTCGGTTTCTAGATCGTTTAATCACTGCCTGCCTGCTAATTCTTGATTTAAACCCACAGCAGATAATCTTGGATCAAGTTTATTTTTTCTCTCTAATAAGCAATCCTTGTTGGATTATTTCTTTTACAGCTACATTTGCCTTTCCTTTGAAGCAAAAAGGAACCAGTATCTTTAAATTGTTTTAAAATAGCACTCACTCTTCCTAGTCCAAGTCCACACTCATAAGCTCAAGAGAACATGTATGGAATGGAGGAAAATTGGAAAGGGACACCGATCAAGGCCAAGAAACACCTGTAATTTGGTAAAGTTCTGGCAACTGAGTATTGGGACTCCAAAGATTTGCTACTGATTGATTTCCCGCATGAACAAGGGACAGTTAATGCAGCATACTACCGCTAGTTATTGGATCACAGACTGCTTATCACAACAAACGTTGCTGTCAATCTATTCACAACATCCTCCTTTTCCACAATAATGCACAGTTGCATTCAGCAACCTGGATTTGCGATAAACATGCCAGAATTCATTTGACGCCTCTTGAATACCACCACACAATCCAGACTTGTCACTGTGTGATTTTCACATATTTGATTTGCAGAAAAGAGGACAAAGAGTTGAAGATGATGCTGCAGTCAAGCATTATGTGCACAATTAGTTTTTGGGGCAGCCACCTTTTTTTTTTTGTGAGGGGGGATCAGGAAGCTATCTATCTGTGGAGAAAATGTATTTCTGTTGAAGTAAACTGTGTATATGAATTTAATGACTTCTTTTTGAGGCTTTAAAGTGATTTGAATTAGTTAAAAAATTAATTGCTTGAATTTTGTAAAGGCCCTATTGATATTGGGAGATATTCATTGTTATTACAATTTTTGAAAAATAAAAATTATGAAATTAATTATCAAAAAGAATGGGTATCATTCTTTTTTAATTCTGGTTTTCAGCAGATATTTTTTTATGACTATCAGTAATTTATCTAATACTTTAGTTTTTTTTTACTGTTAAGAATATAAACATTTTTATTTACATCTCAAATAAAATCAAATTGATCTGATTTCATTGTAAAAGAAGTTAGAATTTATCTAAGTTAACTTAATTTTTATTAAAAAAAATCATTATATATATATATATATATATATATATATATATATATCTGACCAAAAAAATAACATTTGGGTGAAATTAGTGTTAATTTTTATTTGTGTGAAGTCTACTACTGATAAACAAGTTTACTGCTGTCACCAGCTGGGGCAGTAGTGGATTAGTGGGTGTAGTTTATTTATTTTTACTAATATTGCTTCTCTTGTCTGATAAAAGTAACTGTTGATAGCAGTTAGTGTTAAAAACATTAAAAAATTTCCACAATTAAATTTTAACATTAAAGTTTTAATAGTTTGTTGTATATAATCTTTCCTTTTTTTTCTTATTGACTAGAAAAAGAAGCTGGTGCTATTGTCTTTTGAAAAAATAATTAAACTATTTTAAATAATTATTAATTAACATTTCAATTTGTTTACTATAAACATAAACTACAATCCATGAAAAAGTTAGTTATATAACAAATTTATCCATAATTTTCTAATAATATAATCTACATTTCTATAGTCAGTGTTTTAGATAAGCTAAAAATTAAATACATTATCCAATGAATTGAACACAGAAATGTTTAATCTTATTAGATGCATTTAAGTACCAATGAATCTTACTGAAGAATTAGATATAGAAGGTAATTCAAAGAAGATGTGTTCAAATTGCCTTTTGAATTCAGTAAATCATCTGGCAGTTACACGAGGGGTTTTTTGGAAATGTGGAAAGTATGACCCTTTAGATGGTGTGTTGTAAAGTTTCAGACATGTCGTTTAGTTACTTATTTGTGGCAGTTGAGTAAAGTAAAAAACATTTTGACAGGACCTGGCAGAAAAATTCTCTCTGGCTTTCATTGATGCTTCTGAGAATTTAATTTGCTATAGTTTTGGTTGCTCTTTGGTGGATTAGAGATTTGTCTTTGTTTAAGTAGTCTGTGAGTTGTCTCAGGAGAGCTGCTTAGCGGGAGAGTGATCCTGAAAAGTTTTGGTAGATGCTATCAAAAGCAGAGGTCTGAATATTTTCATTTGATCAGGACATCTAAAAGTGGTTCGTGGTGTTCTTTTGTTAGAAAGCAAGGAAATAAAGTGTTGTAAATAAAGTTCTAGGGCATAAACGTAAGAAAAGTGTTCTTTTGTGAGCTCTGTCGACTCAGCAGGTTGCTGTTTCTAATAAAGTTGAGACTTTAAATATTCTATTGAATGATTTATTGCCAGATGATGTGACTAATGAAACCTTGTATCATTTATGAGTCACCAGAGGAAGTTGCTGCTTTTGTTCTGATATTTTATCTGGGGGTAAGATGCAGAGGTATGTCAGGTAATTTGCAGTTCTGGTAGGAATAAAGCTTCCCAGTTTCAATGAAATCATGGTGGAGCTGCTTGTCAGTTCTGTCGGAATTTGTATTAGTATTTCGACTAGAATTTTTAATAGGGTGCTCTTTGTTGGCTATTAACCTCTTTTGGGAAATAGCCTAATTCAAATTAGTCTTATTCATAGCCCAATTGGAATTAGATTTGGGAATAGTGTTTTGTGTGAAACCTTCGGTGTCAGAGGAAGGTGCCGGTATCGTACTTCCATGAATCGGTTAATTTAATAGTTGTGGATTGTAAGTTATAGGTGGTTGAGGCTGGAAGAAGCCATAGAAAGATGATTGTAAGTACTGGTGGAAATGTTTCTTTGGGGATTTACATCTGTGGCATTCTGACAAGAGGCCAAACTGATGACTATGGTGTGTTATCTGGTTTAGGTCTAAAAGACGACCTCAGGTAAAACCCATCAGGGCTGGGAATGGAGTGGCTCGTGTGGCGACTGGGGTCATCACAAGGTGGATGTATTCCCTACGAAGGTCAAGATATATTTTTAACTTTTTCATAAGATTTATGATTTCTCATTATGTTTTAAATTGCTTTTAGTAAATTAAGTGTAACTTTGGATTAAAAATAAGTTTCTAATTGTACAATGGCCAGAGGTTAGTCACACTGAGTGTCCTTTTTTCATTAGTCACCAAAGAATTTTACTATTATATTATGAAGGGAGGCAATAAAAATACAAATTGTTTTATAGTAACTTACGGTATTATCAATAATAGTCCAATATCGTAAGATTTTAATCTAAAAATTGAAAACGACTGAATTTTTGTGTATAGGTAGCATCGTATTCATGAATTAAAATAAATAAAGGTTTACACCTACTCTTGATGTAAAAAAAGTAGTCGGAAGTTTTGTTTTTTTGGCTTTTTACTATGTATTTAAAATTAAAATAAAAATGAGAGATTTTAATGCAAAAGAGGAAGTTTTTTTTAAAGATGCAGTAGGTTTTTAGTGAAATGAAGCTATGACACTTTCATGAATAATGGCTGAAGAAGGTAACTGGAAAAATTTGAACTTTTATGAGTTCTTTAGTAGCGTTTCAGTGTAGCATTACTTCTTTGAAAATGGTTCACAAAAATAAAAGTAATCTAAAAAATAAATACATTTCAAGGGAAAATTTTGAAAAGCTTTTAGTCATTTTGTTAATCCTTTTTTTCTTCATAAATATGTTTTTAATCTTTGTCTGTAACCTCTGTGTCATTTAGTTCAGAAAATCATATGGAATGTTAAAATTTTGTTGTTACTAATTTAATATTACATTGAAAGGTAACAATTATTTATTTTGAAGGTTTTATAAAAATGTTAATTATTGTAAAGTTTTATCTGTATACTTTAATAACATTGAATGAAAGATTAACTCATTTTAAGTTCATTTTAATAGAAGTGTTTTTTAAAAAGCAGCTATTGAATTTCTACAAAGGATTAAATACTGGTGGTTTATTCTGAAGCTCTTTGTAGTCAGAAGGAATTTAGTAAGTCATCAGGAGTGGCAGACTGTTTGAATTATTAATGTTTTACTAGAATTTTTTTTGTAACTACTATTAAGGAGAATACTTGAAATGAGCTGTTGCCTCTTGCATGTTCTTAACCAAAGTTAATATATCTTGAAATGATGTTTTTTCATAAAGGATTAAAGAAATATATATATACATTTTCTAAATAAAAGCAGTAATTTAATATGCAAGTAATACCTCAATTTACCTTCTGAAGTGTGTTTTATTTTTAATAAGAATGTGTTTAAGCACTAAACATAGTAGTGATGAATTAGTAATACCAAACCTAAAATGTTTCAGGAGTAGGTACTGAGTAGAGGATATTTTCATTCCAGATCTTATATTTAAGATTTAGTTGAAGTGCAAGAACCAGAACCAAAGAACTAAATTCAACTATATGCTACTCTGCTGACTTCTAGCGAAGTGGTAGCGGCCTTTCATCCGGAAGTCCTGGGTTCGAATCCCGGTCAGGCATGGCATATTTCATACTCTACAAATCTCCTTTTTCATATTCCCACACACAGCTTCCTTCTAAGCTTTTGTGGTGAATTAATTCATTATATATATATACATGAATATATGAATATTATATATATATAGTTCGGGCAGTTGAGTACAGTACACTGTAAACTTTTCTCTGTAATTTATTGGTCAAATATTCTGTTAAAATTTTGCCTGCCATTCTGTTTGATCTTGAAGTTTTAAAAATTTATACCGATGTGTTTGATGATTTTATTAATGCAATATTAAAATAAGTAGTACTGAAGTGAATATGTATAATTTAATAAATTTGTTACAAACAATCTGAAAAACGTTAAAACGAGTAGAAAGTGACAAAGGGTATAACTGCTCATTCTGCTTAAAATTTACACTGCATATAATTTATATTATAGAAATGTTGTAAATACAAATTTTTCCCATGGCATATCTGTCCTTACCTTTAATTTATTACTTGATGTCTCCTAAAATACATGAATATTAAATATTTGTAAATATAAAAAAAATTATTTTTAGTGATATGTTACATTTTCCTTGTATCAAATTTCCACCCCATTTTTACCTAACATGTTTGACTGTGGAATGATAAAAGTAAGTTATCATTGTAAGGCCTACATTATAAGGTCAACTGTTTCATTGTGTAAATTAATTTATTTATATAACAAACCTTGAATAAGTAACCATTTTGAAAGTTGGTTCACCACTAGCTGTGCAAACGTTTTTTTGTGACCACATAGATCACTTAAGTCAGTCTCATTATCAAAGTCGAAGTTCATGCCTTGCGCTCCTCTCAGTACTTTATTCATATGTTTCGATTTCCGTGCCCTTTCTGGTGTTGAAAATGTTTGTTGAAAGTGTGAAGGGAGTGTTTTTGTCCTTGATTTTTTTCACTTAATTTTATCTTGTCTGTGGTGTCTTTTGGTGTTAGGCCACTTTCCTTCAGATCCTCCCGTATTTCTTTGATCCATCTGCATCCTGTCTTGTTGTTTTTCAAGCCAAGATTTTACTGAACTAGCTGTTTCAGAAGTCTTGAATCTTGCATCCTCATGATGTTTCAAAAGAATCTTAGTCTCTTCATTTGCATGATATTGGTGGTAGGTTCTGACTTGTACATGACTTTGTTGTGCACAATCCAAACTCCCTCTGCAATCCTCTTTGTCTCTCTGATACTTTTTGTTTGATGCAGCTTCTTCCAATTCTTGTTTTAATTTTCTAGGTCTGTCAGTCTTTGATTATTTGTTCAAGTGGAAGAGTGTTTCTTTTGCAATGTGGCTTCTGGCTTTATAACTTTGCTGTACTGTATTATTTTTGCAATGATGGATAGACATTTTTTACTACAGTTGCACCAGGTTAATTTTTGTTCTTCATCTAGTTTGTCCTTGTATGGATTGAGCTTTTTTCATTAAGGTTGTTCATTATTATCTTATTGAGGTATTTAAATTGGGTTACCATTTTTGATTCTATTACCATTTATGGTTTTACTTCTTTTAATTACATTGGTTTTTGGAGCATAATTTCTGTCTTTTCGAATGATATTTATAATACATAATTATTGAAATAAAATTTTGAAGGATCTACTTGTTTTTCCTATATAACTAGCATCACAATCATTACGTTTAATTTTATATATTCACACAGATTGCTTATTTTATTTTTGTTTTTTAAATATTTTATTTTGGGGTTTTTAGGTTTGTTGTTCTGTGAACTCGTCTCTGAATTTTTACCTTTGCCTTAGTGTTTGTGAGGGCCAGTTTTATTTATCGTATTTATTAATTTGGAATGTAGTTTGAGGTGGCTTAGAATTTTTAGTAGGTATTCTCTGTTGATGCAGTCATAAGCTTTCTTGAAATCTATAAACATTATCACCATTTCTCTATCCGTTTCTGTTGTAATCTATTATTGGCTTGAAACTCATGATCTGGTCAGGACAGCTCTGTCTGGGTCTGAAATTCCCTGGTATTCTCCTAGTTCTTTCTCAAGTTGTAAACCGATCCTGTTGTGCGAGGATGATTCTTGAAAGAATTTTGTACGTTGTGTCCTGGAGTGAGATTCCCCTGTAATTGTTAGGATCTGTTTTGTGTAGCAGTTGGATGAGGGCTGTCGTCCAGTGTTCTGGTAGTTCTTTGATCCAGATGATGACAAGCTGTTGATTGGCAGTTTTTGCTGGTCTTCCTTCATGTTTCCAGTTCTCTGCAAAAATCTGATCTTCTGTCACCGCTTTTCAGTTCTTCATCTCACCCAATGCTCTGTAGATTTTTATTGTGGGAAGGTTGATGTTAATGGCCTGGATTATGGTTTTTTATCCTTTAATTCTAGGGTTGGGGGTTTGTATTTTTGGAGTTGTTTTTTGAAGGTATTGTGGTAGTCTTTCAACTGACTGCGTTTTGTTGAATTCTTTTCTGTTGATGTCAATAAACTGTTTTTTATATTAATCTACACCAAAAAAGATAAAGATTTTATACAAAAATTCAGCTGATTTGAATATTGTGAGATTTTTGTTGAACTTTTACTTCAGGGACTTCTATAGAATGTCATCATATTCAATGGCAGCAGTGAAAGTGTTAAAAACATTTATTATTATAGTATTTTCATTATTTTTAATATTAAAAATAAATTTATTAATCCTTAAATCCAAGTATTCTTCACAGTGGTTTTAATAATCGTTTTTATATGTACTCGCAATAACAAGAAGTTAATTTCAAGAATGTGCTAGTTTTATGTAAAATTAAATTTATAATTGTTAAAACTAATTTAATTGTATCTAAAGCAATTGTTAATCGATTTCATATTACATATGAGATTTGTAGATGGAATTTACTTGTATGTAAAATGTTTTGTACTATCATCTGAAATAAAGATGATTTTTTTTTAAAGTGTTTTTTTTTTTTGATTATATCCTTCGTCTTTTTTTCAAATTTTAAATTGAAAATAATTTAAAATGAAATGAAATGATTTAAAATTTTTAAATCACATTAACACATTCACTGCTTGTCCTGTACAAAATATGGATTGAGCATATTTTTATCTTGACCTTGTGGTCTTTGTTGGAGTTGATCCTGTGTTATTAATTTCAGAATGGTTCTAAAAAATGAAAAATAAGTAATAACTAAAAATTATTTATTTGGTAATCATAACAAAACCTACTTTATTTTGCACAGTTAGCATTTTACGGCTCAAGTTCTACTAGTACATAATATCTGCCACTTGATTTGCCAGGTTTTTAGTGACTGCCCTTTTTTACCTCATTCTTATTTTCCAAATAACTACAATTTACAGTTATTTTATTTTAGGAAACAAATTTGAAACAGCACCAAGGTTTTTACAGCCGAGCATTATCATGAAACAAAACAATAATGTTACTTGACAATAAGCTATATCAGTTGTTTTTATTGCATAATTAGCAGAGTATTTTATAGTAAGGATCTAAATTTATTGTTATTCTTCTTGGTATGAAAAATGAGTAGCAGGACTTTATGTTTCCAAAAAAAATGCTTACCATAATTGCCTTATGCTTATTATTTTGTAGACTTTTTTTGAAGGAGGTCCTGAATGATACCATTCTGTTGTGTTTACTTTTTTAGCAGTTCTATCATCAGTAAGAAACTATCGAGTTTCTCAGTCAAGAAGTGTTGTGACCACCATTTCATTTTCTTGTAATTTTCATTCGGTAATTAAAAAACCTTTCAAGGATAATTTTCTATCTATCGATGATGTTTACCAAAAATTTTATGTTCTAAAGACCTTGAATTCAGAAGAAATGCTATTAATATGTAAACTATGAATAGTGAGTTGTCTGTCTTACATTGTCGATTTTCAAAAGACATGATTGTCTAGAATTATCTTTCTTTCATGAATATTTAATTTTTCTTTATTTATAGTGATTTTCTCAGAATTGATCTGTAACTTCATCACCGTACTTTCACATGTCTTGCTAAGTTTTTAAATTAAAAATTTAAATGATTTATTTAGTTTCTTAAATTTAGAATGAATTTTTAAGTAAAGCAGCACCTCAAATTTAACATTAAAAAGACTATTCTTTTACACTCATTTTGTATGTTTGCTTAGAAAAATTTAATAACTTGAAATTTGCCTGAGACTGAGCAAGTACAAAAAGAGAACTAACTAATCTTGGTTTGGTAGTCTGAATTTTATGCACGACATTCTTTACTTTCTGGATTTCTTACATCAAAGGGTTTTGCAAGCTGTTATAGACATTGCAGCTTAAACTGTTTTTATTAATGTATTTTTTTTTTTTTTTAAATTAAATTGCTTAAATTTAAACAATTCTATTTTTGTATTATTTAATGTGACTCAATGAGTATTCGCCTCTAGGTTATTTTTTTAAACATTTCTTTTTTTAATGAGCTAATAAGTAGTATGTGAAAAACTGTAATTATTTAATTTGTGTAAATTTTGTGTAAACCATTTCAAATAAAAAAAAATTGTGTTCTATTAAAATAAATTTTGACGTGCAAATTTTGTGGGTAGCAGTGAATGTGTTATGCAATTGTTATAAGGAGGTTAATTTCAATTGTCATTTTAAAAATATTATTAAGTTGTTTTTTTTTTATTTATAGTTCATTGGTTCCTATGGTGATTAATATTGAATTTGAGTATAATAAATTAGGAATCTTAAAAGAATAAATTTGGTACTTGTTAATACAATTTTGTATCATGTATAGAGAATCTTATAATGGTTGATTGATTTATTGTAATTCATTGGGGTTGTTTTGTAATAAAAATGTTTATAGTCAAGAACGTTTAGTGAAAGTGATAAAAAGTTCTGTCTGACAGAGATGATATAAGTATAAACAAATGACCTTGATAATTTGTCTAGTATGATCCTTTAAATGGCTGACTGCAAAGTTTCAAATGCATGCGTAAAGTTGCTTATTTATGGCAATTGAGTAAATTAAAAAAAAGTTGACATTTCCGAAAAATACATAAAATTGAGGTTTGAGCTCGTATAAAGTACATAAAGTACTTTGATTTAAAAGGTTTAACCTGGGTAGACATTAAAAAAGAGTTAACCTTTTCAATGGTAAAAAATTGGTTTGCTAAATTTAAACATGGTTGTACATCCATTCAAACATTTTCCTCTCTATGGAGCCCTGCTTGTTAATAGTTGATCAAAAACGATTAGTCTGTACACTTCTCAAGGGTGTTTAGATTTATTCCACTGAAATTCTTCAACTGTTTTATAACAGTAGGTGAAACATGGATTTATCATTACACGCCTGCGACTAAAAAGCAGTCCAAACAATGAGTTAGAGCAGGTAAAAGTGCACCAAAGAAAGTAAAAACACTTCCATCTGCAGGAAATCGTGGCTACAGTTTCTTTAAGATTCTTGTAGTGTGAGGCTCATAGACTACCTGGAAAAAGGCAGGACTATCATAGGTGTTTGTTACAATTCACTGCTGGACCGACTTAAGGGTAAATGTCTACGTCTGGCCAAAAAGAAAGTGGTGTTTCATTATAATAATGCACCTGAATAAACATCTCGAGTTGTTGCTGCAAAATTCCATAACCCATTTTTCAAAGTACTTCCACATGTACTGTATTTGGCTCCCAGTGATTATTTTGTCAAACCTTAACAAATGGCTTCGTGGATGAAGAGTGAACCTTCAAATGATGAGGTCAAAGTTGAGATAACCATTATTTTTCAGAGTTAGATAAGTTGCATTTTACTGTGGTATTAAAAAGTTAAAGTTATTAGTCCTAATTTATCAGATGCAAGTTGACCTTTGTTTGAAATATTAAAAAAAGAAGTATCTGAAAAATAATTGTGTTTTCTTTGTTAGGTCGTGAACTTTTCAAATGATCCTCGTAATGAGATAGAATTATTGTAAACTATAAAAAGAAGTAGCACAAGTCATGGATCAACTTTTAAGACCTTTACTTCAGCTGGTTCTCCTATGAACTAAACTACCAGGTTTCTTGAAATGTTTTAATTTTTTTTTTATTACATTGTAATAATGAGGGCTTTAAATCAAGTGATGATGGATTATGTTTTCAGTGTAGTTTTTAACTTATTATATCTAACAGTCTTTAGAATTTTTGAAGGTCTGCATTATTAGTCAAGAGTAATAAATAAAAAAATTCACATAAAATTGTTATAAAACAGATATAGTACTAATGATAAAAAAGTAACAATCAAATATGTTTTGTAATGCAAGTGGTTTTATTTTTAAAAAAGATAAATTTTAACAAATCTTTGAATTATTTACGTTATTGATCAGTCTCAGCATATTGATCAATATGCAGGTATTTCATTCTGTGTGGTGAGATGTCATAATGAGTTTTACTACATATACTTCTTTTTCAATTTTAATTCTGTTGAGCCCGATTTCTTTTTCAAAATAACTATCTGAATCTAGAGAATGTTAACTTAAGTAAATGATTTAAATAGGTTATGGGTGGTTTTATAAGGGCGAGCTAAAAAGGTAAAAATAATACATATCTAAAATGACATTATAGATATACGTGATGTAAACCATCATATAATTTTTAAGAAAATGACGCTTAATATTTTGAGATTACAGAATTGTCCTAAAACATTGCTGTCGAGAAATACATTTTTAAGTATCTAGTAGAATGACCATCTGTTCTTTTATTTTATTTATTTGTTATTATCTTAATATATACCAAATTTACATCATTGCATTTAATATGCATATTATTACTTTTTTATTTTTTTTTTATTTTTTATCAGTGTCTGAAAATTATTACATTTGAGTACCTACTAATATTATAGTGTTTCAAAACATAAAATTCATTTACCATTTTCATATTCATATGATTAATATAAATTTATTTAGCAAGTTTATTAAACCAAATTTTTTATTTTAAAATTATGAATTTATACACTCTATTACAAAGGCACTTAATATTTACATAGTTTTTGATCAATTCAAAGACCTCTGAAAAGATAATTATCTAAGTACTATTCCACAGTACTATCTAAGTACTATTTTTCCACAGTTTCATTAAAACCATTATATATTGTTATTTTATTTCATCTATTTTTTTTTTTTCATTGTATAATGAATAGCTCTAAATATCATGTTTTTATATACGTATTAATTTTTTGTGACCATGGATGGTTATAATTTAAATGTTTTGTAATATTATTTGTTGCGGGTTTTCTATAAACTGATTCTTAATTATA
The DNA here is from genome assembly GCF_047948215.1 of Lycorma delicatula. Taxonomy (NCBI): domain Eukaryota; kingdom Metazoa; phylum Arthropoda; class Insecta; order Hemiptera; family Fulgoridae; genus Lycorma; species Lycorma delicatula. The sequence continues at coordinate 147,034,935 of NC_134456.1, read as the reverse complement.
CAAAAATAAAACAGCAGAAAAATAACTCTAAGATTAATTTTTTTTTTGTCTTCAGTCATTTGAACGGTTTGATGCAGCTCTCCAAGATTCCCTATCAAGTGCTAGTCGTTTCATTTCGGTATACCCCCTACATTCCACATCCCTAACAGTTTGTTTTATATATTCCAAACATTGCCTGCCTACAAAATTTTTTTCTTCTACCTGACCCTCTAATATAAAAATGATTATTCCAGGAGGCCTTAATATGTGGCCTATAAATCGGTCTCTTCTTTAAACTATATTTTTCCAAATGCTTCTTTTTTCATCAATTTGCCGCAACACCTTTTCACTTGTCACTTTATCCATCCACCTGATTTTTAACATTCTCCTATAGCACCACATTTCAAAAGCTTCTAATCTTTTCTTTTCTTTTCTTTTACTGTGATCGTCCAAGTTTCACTTCCATAAAAGCGACGCTTCAAACATATACTTTCAAAAATCTTTTCCTGACATTTAAATTAATTTCTGATGTAAAGAAATTATATTTCTGAATGAAGGCTTGTTTCGCCTGTGCTATTCAGCATTTTCTATTGCTCGTGCTTCGTCCATCTTTAGTAATTCTACTTCCCAAATAACAAAATTCTTCTTCCTCCATAATCTTTTCTCCTCCTATTTTCACATTCAGTGGTCCATCTTTGTTATTTCTACTACATTTCATTACTTTCATTTTGTTCTTGTTTATTTTCAAGCAGTATTTCTTGCGTAAAACTTCATCCATGCCGTTCATTGTTTCTTCTAAGTCCTTTTTACTCTCAGCTAGAATTACTATATCATCAGCAAATCGTAGCATCTCTATCTTTTCACCTTTTACTGTTACTGCGGATCTAAATAGTTCTTTAACATCATTAATTGCTAGTTCTATGTAAAGATTAAAAAGTAATAGGGATAGGGAACATCCTTGTCGGACTGACTCCCTTTCTTATTACAGCTTCTTTCTTATGTTCTTCCATATCTTCTTTCTTATGTTATTACTGTTGCTGTTTGGTTCCTGTAAATGTTAGCAATTGTTCTTCTATCTCTGTATTTGAACCGTACTTTTTTTAAAATGCTGAACATTTTATTCCAGTCTATGTTATCAATGCCTTTTCTAGGTCTGTAAATGCAAAGTATGCTGGTTTGTTTTTTTTTAATTTTTCTTCTAATATTAATCTGAGGCCTAAAATTGCTTCCCTTGTCCCTATACTTTTCCTGAAACCAAATTAGTCTTCTAACACTAATTCCATTCTCCTCTCAATTCTGTACAGAATTTTAGTTAAGATTTTTGATGCATGGCTAGGTGTTCTGTATTCTTCACATTTATTTGCTCTGCTTTCTTTGGTATCGTGACTATAATACTCTTTTTGAAGTCTGACGGAATTTCCCTTTTTCATAAATATTACACACCAGTTTTTATAATCTATCAATCGCTTCCTCACTTGCACTGCGCAGTAATTCTACAGGTATTCCGTCTATTCTAGGAGCTTTCCTGCCATTCAAGTCTTTTAATGCTCTCTTAAATTCACATCTCAGTATTGTTTATCCCTTTTCATCCTCTTCGACTTCCTTTTCTTCCTCTATAACACCATTTTCTAATTCATTTCCTCCATATAACTGTTCAGTATATTCCACAAAGATTAATATTTTTACCAAAAATACACAAAATAATACAAAAAATTATTAATGCATGTATAAATAAATTATAAAAAAAAAAACATATAAACCAAAAATCACATTATAAAATATATTTAAAAAATAACAAATAAAAGTGGTAGAGTGGAATTAAAAGTAATATACAGAATTAATGTGATAATATTCATATTTGTAAAACCAGTAGCTCATTAAAAAATATTTATAGAACATTACATAGCATAAAAAAGAAAAAAAGAGGTATATCTAATGTAGTTGACCATTTGTTAGAATGTGAACATAGTATTACTGATTGCAAAAATAATTTTGAAATATTGGAATTTTGTAATAATGATGAAAAAATGAATATACTTGAGAAATATTACATTTATAAACAGAAACAAATATAAAATAATGAACCACCAGAGAATTAAATTTGATGATTTAATTAAAAACATAATAAAAGTACAATCTAATAGTTGGCAATAATGACAATAGAACGAAGGAAAATATTATTACGTTTTAAATATTACATCATTCCAGTTTTTGATAGCAGAATTTGCATTTATGTTCATAATAAATTTGAAAATTTTTAAAACAGAAAACTATTTCGACAAATTGACATATTATTAAATGAAAATGTTTTAATTAAATTATAGAATTCAATACCAACTGAATATGCAGGATCCCATGAAAATTGATGATTGAAAATTAATATGGTAAGTTTAACTTAATTACTGTGTTTTGGTGGTTTATATTTCATATATTAAATCTTATTAACGTGGGTTATTTGAATTCTCAAAAAAGTATATATATACACACACTCAAAGGTAGAAATAATTAAATATATATATATATATATATGTCCATACAAAGTAAAGATCTTCATGAAAATTTTGAACGTAAAGAAACAAAAATAAGCAGTAAGTAAATAAACTATTGTTGTTGTTATACCCAAGTTATTTTGGTGTGATTAGGTTGTAAGAAGTGTGATTGTAAGGTCATATGACCTTATTCAGGGCCACTGAAGTTTTCTGTTTTATCATCTTGCATTATTGAGGAACATAATTTATTATATAGAGGATTGGTTGTTTTATGAGTGGAATCAAATGTTAATTTGTAGCTGTTTGCATGTGGAGCATTTTTCTTTCTGCATTTATGAAAAATAATGACTTAATTCTCTCTTGTTTCAAACAGCATGCCTATTTTAAGTTGATTTACATTTTCTATTATTAAAGTTTTAATAATTTGAAACATTTCAAGGATTCTTTTTGCTAAAAAAAATTTCTTTCATTTAATGATTATGAATTTGCTACATGATTTAAAGAAAATATACATGGAAGGTACTTTATTATCAAAAACTTATCAAAATTGTATATAAGTAGATATGCAGTGATGAGAAAATAAGGTAATGTATGACAGTAAAAATAATGTTGCTTATTCACCAACAGTGGATGCTGTAGCCAATCATATTCTCTGCATTGATATCTCCTGCATTGTCCAATCTTGTGGCCTGAAAATAAATACAATTAATATACATGTACTAACAACAGACGGATCATGCACCAATTGGATGATATGCAAGAAGAATTCAAATATTTGGGCTCACTGGTCCAAGAGAAGAAAGTAGCTACCATGGCGGAAATCTACAGTTGAATTGGTCAAGCAACTGCAGTATTTGCTTAAGTACATGTGTAAACAAAGCAACATCTCACTGAAGATCTGAGTGCATCTTTTCCAGTCTCTGATTGTGCCAGTTTTATTGTATGGTGAAGAAATGTGGACACACCTTAAGATAGACTTTAGCAAATTTGAAATGTTGCAAATGTGATGCCTACGCCAGATCATCAGAGTCCCACTTTACCATCACATCTGAAATGAGGATATCCACCACCACTGTGATCAACAGCCAACACTTTAGGAACAGATTCAAAAATGAAGACTGTGATGGTTTAGCCATGTCTAGAATGAGTGGAAACCAACTACCATACAAACTCCTCTGGCATGAACAACCCACTCATTGGAGAGTCCAATGAATAGCTCCAAAGAAAACATGGATCAAGAGATTGATGATGATTTAAAAAACCGCGGGCTAAACCTTACTGAGACCCCTCGATCACCATGCATGGAAGCATTTTGTTAATGAAATCAGACAACCACTGGCACCCACAGCAGCATACGGTCTTTAGGAGTCGATCCAAATCCAGATGCCAGCTAGGGATTAAGTAAGTAATGTAGCATTAGGATGTGCAAATTAAATTATAAATGAAAAAGATGAGAAGAAATTAAAAGACAACATTCAGAGAGAAAAAAGAACTTAGGAAGAAAGAATTTTGTTAGTATTAGATCGTAAGAAATGAAGAGACTATGCAGCAAAGCAAAGCTTTCAGTGGTAAAACAGAGAAAGATTTTACATTTTTTTATACAAAAAGAAGCAGGAATATCAAAATCAGTAGAACAGTTTAACAGCATATAATAATTTTACTTGATTAAGATCAAAATATGTCTAGTTACAAAAACAATTTAAATGATAGTGATTTGTTGTAAACAAAAAAAAAATATCAAGTGTAATAATATTAGTTAAAACTATCTGACATTCAAATTTTGTAACCTTGACTTAGAAAATATCACTTTTTGGAAAGCATTTACATCTTTATTTCAAAATTAGTGAACTGTAGAAGAACATGTGCTGTGATTTTATTTTCTGACTTGTGTAAAAGCAACTTCAATTCATTTGTGGATATGAAAACAGTATAATAAGAAGCTTATTAACCGCGAAAATTTTTATTAATTGATCGAACAATTGAAATAAACAGTTCATCATAGCGGAAGACCAGTGGAAGTTTCAAGAAACTCTGCAAAATTAGTGATCTTATTCACAAGGACAAGCACATGACAATTTAGGAAATGCTGAAATATTATTTTTTGTGATTATCAACAGTGTCCATTCCATTATCCATGATAAGTCAGATTATTGCAAAACCTGTAAAGGTGAGTTCTGAGACAGTCAAATCAGAATGATAATAATAACCTAAAACGTATTTGTATAGAACTTATATGTCAGTATGTAGTGGAAAGTAATGCTCTGAATTCAAACATCAGATTAAGGAATGGAAATATCTGAGTTCATCTGCAAGGAAAAATTTCATAACTTGCACATCATTGATAAAGTGACTGTAAAGACCCAATTTCTTGTGATTATTTAGAAAAACAATGTACAATCAACAGTAAATACTATTGTACACTCTAGAAAATAAAGTGAAACCTGTAATAAGGAGGAAATGCTGTGGTTTTCTCTTAAAAGACATAATTCTTCTGCAAAGTAGCACACGTCCCCATACAGCTCAAAAGTCATGGGAAGCTATTCAAAGGTCAGGTCAGGAGATGTTGCCACATTCACCTTAACAGTTCCAATTTTGCATCATCAAATTTTTTTTTGTTTGATCCAAGCTCAAAGTCAGGACTTGTTGAGTTCTGGTTTCCTACTAATAATAATTTCTTGCAAAACCTTAATTGGATATATTAATTAATTTAAAATAATTAAATAATTTTTGTGGGTATATATAAGTTTGTGTATGGTTCCTGCAGCTACCTACACCTGACACTGACCACCATCAGTCTCCTCAGCTCTGATATTGCCTAATATGAAACAAATGTACTGTTCGGGTGAGAGTGGGTGTGGGTCTTTTAGAAGAAAGATCTAAATAAGTATATAGAGCAAACATTGCTGGTTCCCACCAAATATAAATATGGTGGAAAAATATAGGAAGAACTTCATTTCTATAGTGTTGTAGTAGTCTCCAATACATGAAGTGTCTAACCTCCCCCATTGTGTAGGATAGGTTAACCACTTTCTTCACCCAAGCGATACATGTACAACCGTCACAACGCTATTAAACCATACTTATACCTCAACTTACATTAGGGAAAGACGTTACCAATAGATTCTGTCTTATCAACTGTACTATTTTTCATGAAAAATATGAAATCAATTGAATAATTGTTACATGCTCAGCAACATTCTAATTGCTCATAGTCTGGTAAAGAATTTTTACATAGCTCCAAGTTCAGCAACAATGAGCTGGTCAAGGATGGTTCAGAAATCAAGGTGAACAGTTCTTTATTACTGTAAAGGAATTTCACAGAAAGATGGGACAAGTACCTAAATGCAGCCAAGGATTATGTTTAAAGTCGCATTAGTGTCATCATTAAATAAATAATGATTTCTCTATAATCATTTGTCTTTAATTGTTGAATGATGGTTATATAAAATTTTGTCTGTACATTTTAAAATCCACTTATTCTGTTTGTTATGGTTACTCTTACTTAGGTTATTAAAGGTGTATATATTATCATTTTTTATTATCTTGTTTTCTTTATATATACATTGTTAATTAGGTTTTCAACAATCTTGGTTGTTTGATTTTTGGTATTATACCCACAGTAAGTATAATAATTTTCCTCTTTTATGATAATTTACCTAAAAACATTTTAAAAAAGCTAACACAGTTGTAGGACTTTCCTGTCATGCGGCTGAAGCCATGTTCTGGAAAAGTCCTACAATTGTGGGTTGTTTCTGATGCACGGCATATATACACAACTTAATTTATAATTTTATTTAAATATAATATTTTCTTGTTTATTTAATTCATTCATTCTAACTAAAGTGCTTGGGCATACCATAATTAATTCGCACGGGTGTGGCGGTACTAAATAAACTAATGTAATTTCACATCTTACATAGAACAAATTTCGCTTGTATGGTCAGCAGACTGGTGTAGCTGCAGGGTATCGAGTCAACCGAGCGATTGAACTTCAGAACTCAGCCAGACTGAGTCACTTTTTTACACTTTAAATATTATTCATTTATTTAATTCTACTGTTCACTTGTGAAGTCACAGCATAGCAGTAGTTTATAGCATTTTCTGAGGTGCGGATGCAATTTTGCCAAAAGATGTTTTTGCAGATATTGTTATTTTTTAATTGTTAACAAATGTGCTTAAGAAAAAAATATGACCTTAATTAGGTAAAATCTTAAGATACTGAGAGTGACCTTGCTCTACAGCTTCACCCACCACCTTTAAAAATTTAATGGCATTAATGCCCCATTTATAAAAGTTATCTGACCAAGTTTGGTCAAAATCTGTTTTGTAGTTATGGAAATATTAAGGTGATTTAGAGGCCAACACTGAACACACATATATGAACATTAACATCCAAAAAAATTCCATACAGTTTTTTGGGTTCCTTAGGTCTCAAAACATCAAGATCTGGTGAAAATTGCATATACCCAGGTTAACAATACTTTATCTTCTAGAGCTATAGCACTATCTAGATGGGAAAGTAAAATTCAATACTAAAGATGGGTTTAGCAGTTATAAAATGGGTTGAATTGTTTGTTTAATGAGGGTTAGCAGTATTATGTATCTGCTGTAGTTAACCATGAAAGAGCCGTCAATTAACCTTCAAAATTTTGTTCATCATTATCCAAACTACATTTAAGGTTAACGTTATGGTTATCTTAATTTGGTATTTTGACTTGACTTGTAAGTTGTTATCTTGAGTCACAAACCATCTCTCTTTTACTTATGTTATATTTGTGACTACATGTTTTACAAGTATTAAACGTTTTCTGATTTTGGACAGTCTCTGATGCTTTTTGCATTAAACATCACAGCTTTACCAGTATATACACTTAAAATTGAGAATTACTATTGTTTATGTGTAAAGGTGTAGGTTGATTTTGCAAACCCCCTTTCATATCACTGAAACTCCCAGGGAGAACACTGTTCTAGATTCTATGCATCTCTGGGTATCTGCTCAATAGTTGTGCTGCTTTGATAGACCTATTGAAAAATTGTTCATAAAATTGAAATATTTTTCACTTATGAACCATTTCACTTACGCACCAGTTACTTGAACATACTCTCATTAATTACCCACTGTCAGCTACTTAAATATTACTAGGAAGAAATACTAGCTGCAAGTAAAACTGAACTCATCTAATACATTTTGTAATTTTATTCCTGATACTATTTGTGTAAAACAAGGCAGTATTCTAGCGCAACATTATTTGCTGTAGTAATAAACAGCATTGTAAAATGTATTAAAAAAAACTCATATATTTACAAATTTTAGGTATTTTTAATGTGATCAGTAATAGTGGTTTGTGGTTCTGATCAGAAATCTATATTCTTCTGAATGCTGACAATCTTAATTGGATTACAGTTCTTTGGTTTAGTCATCCACTAGACAAACAATTCTTACAGTAAGTTTCAAAGCATATTACCTTTCTCTGGCGTGTATATTCTGAGTTTGTTCAGTAGTATGCTTTGTTGTCTTCTCATTAGCAATGATCAGTTAATATGTCTGCCTTTACATATGATTTGTATAAAGATGTAATCTTATGATTCATTGCACGATAATGTTTACAGAACTGAGCCTAATGACTTTTATCAATGGTTCCATTTAACACAGCTCCTTTTGGAATATTTTAAAAAGTAAACAAAAATTAACATTTAAAAATAATAAAGAAAGCTTGGGTTTGATTTTTTTACTGTTAGACTCTAATTAAAACCTGTAAAAATTAAAATCTGTTACATGTCCTATCTATCGGTGTACTTCTCAAAAGTTGGAGAACACTTCATTGCCACCTTCCTAAATAGTTATTATCTGATACTATACAGAAGTTTTAGTAAACTTCTTTTCCAGATAATGTTACATGTAGTGATTTCATAGTTGATCCATGCAAGTAGGCTAATTCCATTGGCATTCCTATATATTTCATTAAAGGATTTACATTTGGTCCATTTCACCAATATATAGTACATTACTGCAGAATTAAATGCTGTACTCAATAGCCCTTCTTCTGGATCAAGATGGATTCTGTCATATTCTGGTGTACTGTTATTCAGTAACTGCTCCTCAAGCACTGAAATATTCAATAATTGCAGAAATTAATGTGTTTATTTATATTTTCAGAAACTGAAATGCTTAAGTCAGTTTCTATCCAAAAGAAATCTAGGCAATGAAGAAAACTAATTCCTTAGAAAGATATTTTTCATTAGGTGTCATCCATTCTGATTATGCATACTTTGTGAAATTTTGGTTGAAGAGAACCTTAAAATTCTAATGGTTAACATTAAACTGCATCACATTACATTTATGTACTGCTCCTACATTTATGACTTCCTCAAATCATCTGTTGGTGATTCATTATCCACACTGGATAACTACTAGGTAGTGCATCAAATTCTCATTGATTGTGTATGTATTACATTGTAAATTTAAAATTAATACACAGAATTGGTGGAGGTTTGTCGATGATTTAGCCAAAATTAACAAAATTTCTTAGTCATTAAAACTTAGTCTGAATTTTAATTTGTTTATTATTGTTTTTTATTTTGATGTAGATCTTTTACATTTCCTCCTCAATTATATATTGTTTTTAGTATTCAATTTTATATTCACATTTGTTTTATTTTTTTTGTTTTTTAGTATGAATTTGTACAACCATTTTGGTTAGATGCTACCTTTAAGACATGAGTTTGTTTTCTTCCCTTCTTGTTTTCATTTGTTGCATGGCTGTACTTGCAAAATTGCCTTTTGATGATGTAATCACTTAGTCATGTTTTTAATCAATAATTTTACTTTTAATTAAGCCAACTAATCAGTTGTAGTAACATCATTTTTGTTTCATGATGAGTGTTTTAAGTTTTTAAAATAACAATACACTTAATGATAAACTTTGTTTTATCACTCCTAATTATTATTGTTATCAGGCAGGTAAAATTAACATCTCTCTGAATCAATTTACATTAATTTTGCTCAGGAGTACTCAAAATTTAGTAATTTTTTAAAGTAAATGATAACATTATTTAAAAATACATCAATTTATAAATAAAGTGTTGTGGGTAGCTTATTGCTGAAAAATATAAGTATTCCTACATGTAAGGTTATCTGAGATATTCTATTTCTTGATTGAGATGTCGGGTGGAAAGATTGTCTGTTGCTGTTGCTGTGCTCTGAAGTAGTCTCCTGTCATGGCGGGTGTATTGTGCTATATCATTCTAATTATATATTAATATTTTAATAATTAAATATAATTTTGTTATATACTGTTAACATCTTATACAAAAACTCTGGGTTTTTTTTCAAATTCAAATTTTAATCAGTTTTTTTGCCGACTGCTACTGGAAAGCATGGTAGATTGCTTGGTTTCCCTGATCAATAACTGCATGAAAGTTTGAAAAAAGTGAAAAAATGAGTGTAGAAACCAAGGTGGTGGTAGTCGAACTAGAAAAAATGTTAGATAAAAAATTGGCATACAAAACATGATTTTTAATACGATAATGGCTGAACTTTCATATCTATATAGCGAGAATCGGGAATTAAAAGAAGATATTAACAATTTTAAAGCACAGAACAAGCAGGTGTAGTGTAGATTAAATGAGCTTCAAAACAGAAGCCGTATAAACAATGAGGAAAAAGACAATGTGGTGGAAGTAATAATACATTTTTGTGTAAATATGCTAACTACGCATAGTGAAATGTGGGTTAATTAGGCTCATCCTCTGGAGAAAAAAAAGGAACCCCATTAATTGCTGATATACTGGATGATAGACAAACTGTGTGTTTAAAAATTCCCGTGTTTTGAAGGAAACAAATATTTTCGTTCAGTAAAATTTTTGTAGGGATAATAGAAAAATGTATGCAAGACTTTTTGCGATAAACGAAGAAATTAAAAGGATCATGATATATAGGAAAGATTTAGTGGTTCAAGAAAAGCTCATAGTGGAGCGAAAGATGTATTTTAATCATCTATTTCATTGTGGACCAGCCTCTCCAGACCAAGCCAATACCAAACTCTTAAAAGGTTAATTATTTTTCCTTTCTATAAAAAAGGGGATGTGTTGGATGTGGTAGGGCAATAAGCTTTATTAATACATTAGATAATTTGTTTACAGCTATCGATTAGATAGCTGAGTGCATAATAATTGAATGTTGAGTAAGTACCATGCAGGATTTTGTAAGGGTTATTCTACAAATTATAGTATTTTCAAATTGATTAATATTATAAATTAAAACTGAAAAATAGGGGGCTAAACTGTATACTACGTTTGTCGATTTGCAGGTGGCTTTTGATAAAGTTAACAGAGAGGTGCTTTTATTTTATAAATTATGTAACTTGGGATTTTGTATAAATTTATTACAGTTTTGAATGAATTTTATAAGCATAACAAAATTGCAGGTATGGTGCAGTGAGGATTTAATGTCTGAATTTGAAACTTTTAATGGCCTAAAACAGGGTTGTTTTAACTGTCACCTCTTCTTTTTTCTCTGTTTTTAAATGTTGTACAGGATGAGTTAGGTGGAGATGTGTTAATTGGCCGGCTGAATGTAAGAGTGCTTTTGCATTTGGATGATATTGTTCTTCTGTTGTCTGACCCTAAAGGTTTGCAAAGAATGACCAATAACTTTAAAAATTATTGTAACTTGTGGAGGTTGATAATTAATCTAAATGAGCTAAAGATAGTGGTTTTTAGATAAGGGGGAAAAATGATGGTGGGGTGGGGAGCCAATTGATGTTGGAATTAATTACAAATATCTAGGAATTTAACAATACATCGTTTTTGGCTTATAAAACACATGCACAGAATAGGGTATCAGTTGCAAAATTTGTATTAAACATCTGAGGAAATTTTCTAGAGAAAAGCAAAATTCCCGTCTCAGTTATATGGGCAGTATATTGTCCCATATGTAGAGCGATAATAGGTTACAGAGCACAAATTTAGAGTTATAAAATGGTGGAAGATTTTGAAATTTTCCAGAGATCTGCTGTGAAAAAATTTTTGGAATTCCCTCAAGTACACCAAATTATGGTATTTATTTGGATCAGGTGTGCAGTTATTGCAGAGTTTTTTCTTTAATTACATGTTAACTATGTTTTAAAAGTCTTGAGATTACCCGATCAAAGGTTGTCCCAGAAATTAGCTGAGTTAACAGTAACAAGAGAGATTGGGTGGTTTAAATGTTGAAGGGAATTAGGAAATAAATTTCAATGCCTACCGTCTTTTAACTAGGAGGGATTAACTAAATTATATAATTGGAAATAATAGCAGAAAATTCATGAGCCTTGTGGCTGGATAGAGCACATTTAGCAGAGTGTAACATTCTGTACAAACAGCCGGTATTTAATATTTGCGACGAGATTTATATATCAGAGGAGTACCATATTTAGAATGTGGTGTGGGCTACTTGGTCTAGATAACAGACCTAATAGGGAAGGAAACAGACGTCAGTATGTGTTGCAGTATTGGAGTAGTAGAGGGTATTGAACATTTTATAGGTGTTTGCCCAGTGTTAAATGAAATTAGAAGAAAATGGTTTGGTTGTATTAGTTTGAATACGGATGAAGTAATTGATTATTTGAACATTAATAACAGGAAAACACTGGTGTGATATGTCCGGGAAACAAGAACATATCAAAATTGGTTAGTTGGAGAGTTTAATTATATTATTTGTTTGCTTCTTGAATTCATTTATTAAATAAATACTAAATAAAAGAATTTTTTAATAAAATACTTATTGGAGTAAATAGACAAACAGGTGAAATTAAGAGCACTTTGGCTTCCACTCTTACTTCCATTTTGTATTTATTTTTTTGTCTTCAGTCATTTGACTGGTTTGATGCAGCTCTCCAAGATTCCCCATCTAGTGCTAGTCATTTCATTTCAGTATACCCCTACATCCTACATCCTTAAAAATTTGTTTTACATATTCCAAACATTCCCTGCCTGCACAATTTCTCCCTCCTACCTGTCACTCCAATAGTAAAGCGACTATTAAAGGATGCCTTAATATGTGGCCTATAAGTCTGTCTCTTCTTTTAACTATGTTTTTCAAAATGCTTCTTTCTTCATCATCAATTTGCCGCAGCACCTCTTCATTTGTCACTTTATACACTCATTTGATTTTTAACATTCTATAGCACCACATTTCAAAAGCTTCTAATCTTTTCTTCCCAGGTACTCTGATCGTCCCAAGTTTCACTTAAATATAAAGTTATGCTCCAAACATATACTTTCAAAAAATTTTTCCTGATGTTTAAGAATTATTTTAACGTTCTCCCATTCTTCATCTACTGTTCTACCTTATCATTTTTATTCAGACCTCTTGCGATGTCCTCAAAAATCTTCTTTACCTTCTCTTCCTGAAGCTTCTCTAAATTTCACCGATTTATCTGACACCTCTTCAGGGTGTCAGATTTTAAACCCTAATCTACATTTCATTATCACTAGATTGTGATTGCTATCAATCTCTGCTCCCAGGGTAAGCTTTGCAGTCGACAAATTGATTTCTAAACATTTGCTTTACCATGATATAATCTGATACCTTTCAGTGTCACCTGGCCTTTTCCATGTGTATATTCTTCTATTATGATTTTTAAACTGCATGTTGGCAATTAGTAAATTATACTTCGTGCAAATAAGTGGGTCCTTTCTGTCATTCCTTTTGTCCAGTCCGTATTCACCCACTATATTTCCTTCCTTGCCTTTTCCAACACATGTATTCCAATCTCCAACTATTATTAACTTTTCATCCTCTTTTATGTGTTTAATTGCTTTATCAATTTCTTTGTATACACACTCTACCACATGCATTTTGAAATACTCTACTGTTTTCCCTATCTTCTTGTTGATTATGAAACCCACTCCTGCTTGCCCGTTATTTGAAGCTGAGTTATTATTCTAAAATCAGCTGACCAAAAGTAATTTTCCTCTTCTCACCGAGCTTCACTAATTCCTACTACATCTGCTCTTATCCTATCCATTTCCCTCTTTATATTTTCTAACCTACCAACCTTTTTCAGACTTCTAACATTCCACACTCTGACTCGTAGAATGAAATTTTTTAATTTTCTGATGACCCCTTCCTTAGTAGCCCCCACCCGGAGATCCGAACACGGGACTAATTTACCTCCAGAATATTTTACCGAGGAAGGCGCCTTATCTTTATTGTATGAAAATGCAGAGAGCTACATTTTCTTAGAAAAAAAGCATCTATAGTTTTCCATTGCTTTCAGCTGCGCAGTACTCAGAGGATTGAGTGATCTTGATATGGCCGTTTAAGTCATCCTGATCTATGCTGCTTTCTTTCAGGAATCATTTCTTAGTCTGGCTTTCAACAGATACCTTTCCGATATGGTTGCACCTTCGGTTCTGCTACTCTGCATCACTGAGCACTCAAGCTCCCTCACCACCGGTCTCATGATTCATAGAGGGAGTTTATTTTCATATCTTATTATTAATTTATTTTTATATCTTTGAAAAAACAATAAGGCAGACCATTTGGTAGTATAACATTGTTGATGTATGGGTAGGGCTGAGTATGATAAAACGTCATGATAGCTGTACAGTCACTGTAATGTAAGATAATTAATAGATTATATGAAAGATAATAATAATTTTATTTGTTTAGAAATATTTAAAGATTATAAGCAGCAAATATCAGTTGACTATATAGAGGGAATCTGGCAGATGAATTTTTGTCACGCTAATTCGTGTGTTAGTACATAAGTATTGTTAAAATTTACTGATTATTATGAACTGAAAGTCTATTTAATAATTATTTAATGACTAGTATTAACTATTGGTTAATAATTATTGTGATTTCCTATCATTGTAATCTTATTAATGGAAGTAAAGGCACACTATTATTATTATTTTATTTCTTTATAAGCAAAATTTGAAGTAATGTTTGAAGTTTTGATATTTCTGATATTGTTATTCGGTTGTTATGGTATCATTCTTGAATGTACTGGGAGTTGCAATAAGATAGAAGTCAAACGGTTATTTATTTTTTTAACAAATTTATTGATTAATAGTATACACAATTCATACCTTCATCATTTCTATATATAATCTCCTGCAATAGCTACACACTTTTGCCAATGATTTGGAAGGTTGGATATTCCTTGTTCATAAAAATTTGAGTACTAGTTTTCAACCAATTGCACATGTGCTTCTCAACTTCTTCATTGTTTTCTAATTGTTCCTACACAAGCGATTCTTTCAAGGGTGCAAATAAAAAATAGTCACAGAGGGACAGATCTGAACTGTAGAGAGGGTGGTTAAGGGTTTCCCAGTGCATTTTTTTTACAATTTATCCCAATAAATTTATGTCAAAATTGCGGTGTGCAGTCTGCCGTTGTCATGGAGAAGGATGACATCTCTGATGGGCATACCCCGTCTTTTGTTTTGGTAGGTGGCTTTTGTTGATTGTAGCAGATGACAATAGTAAGCTGCATTCACTGTTCATTGATTGTGAAGAAAATCAATGAGTAAAACTCCTCTTGAGTTAAAAAAAATGATTGCAAGAACTTTTCTGGCTGACAGACAGACAGGTTTTGCCCTTCACTGGGCAGCCCTCATCCTTCCTTCGCCACTCCTTTCTCACTATTTTTGACGTCGGAGTGTAATGATGGACCTACGTATCATCATCACATGTGATGATGTACCTCAAAAAAATTTTCTTTTTGCCAAAATCGATTGAGAAGTCTCACAGATCTCCAACCTGACCTGACCTGATTTTGATTTTCGGTCAGAACCTCGGAACACATCACTAATTTTTCTAAAGCCAAGATGATCAGTGATAATGGAGTGAGCACTCCTATAGATGATACCCACTTCTGACATGATTTCTTCATCAGTGAACCAGCAATTACATTTGATAAGCTCTCCAACAGTATGGATGTTGTTAGCTGTGAGACTTGACCTTGTATGTAGATAACGACTTTCATTTTCTACACTTTCTCACTTGCCCTTAAATTGTCTGGCCAACTTATACACTCGGTTCTGGGACAGTGTAGTGTCCCCAAAATCTTTAAATGAGTTTAAATTTTCACAGGTTTAACGGCTTCATTAGTGAAAAAATTTATGATTATATGTTTTGCAACAGATGATGGAACCTCTTGCTCACTCATGGCTGTACTGATGACAGAACAGAGCGAAGATGTTAACCAAGCTGGTTCCCCCTCTTTAACATACCACATATTAACCCCTTCACTCCGCCATGCAGCTCGGAACTGCTTACTGCATTTGATTCACCCTTTTATATTGGTTTTTCTTTCAATTGTTCCTTGATTTAGTTCCCAGGAAAGTACTAAACACAGTACAAGAACTGACACATTTTCATTATAAGATAAAAAAGTAATCCTTTAATTGGGTTGGGCTAGTTGAGAATTTATGAATGAAATGTTTTTTTTTTTTAAGTTGTTTTAGTGTATATAATAAATACTGTTACAGGTTTTTCATTTTACTCTCTTCCTGCTGTTGCTAATATTAAATGAGTGATTGTATTTAAGCTATAAAATAATAGAATTGAGAAAAACTTGAAGTTTTAAAAAGTTTTTAAACTTTTCAAATTTAATTATAAATAATTAATGATCAATGACTAGAATTTTAATTTATTAATAATTCATGTGGGATAATTATTATACTTTTTATATCAAGGAAATATAAAAATTAAATGATAAAAAAATTTTGTTGCAGATGCAAATGATGGTGAAGGAAATGAAGTGAAGGATGCAATAAATGATATGGATGCCCTCTTTGAATTAGATTTTCCTGAATTGAATAAAAGAAAATTGTCTGAAGATGATCTGGTTAAACAGGTACTGTTGCTGACCACATCATCATCGTCATCTTCTGATACAGGTAGAAGTTCTTGAAGGTGTATTCAGTAAACTATTTGTATTCATTGGTTAAGAATTAATGTAAAAATTAAATAGTTTTTCATTATTAAATGAGTTCCTCTTTGAAATTTAATTAGTTTTTTTTATATGAATTTCTGTCATTTCTTTAAAATAATTTAGATTATTGTGCAATTGAAATCAATTGTTACTACATTATGTGCATGACAAGAATTAAATTATTTTTATAATATCATAACCCTAACTTTACTGGGTTGTATATTAAATTTTATTTTTATGATTGTTTAAAAAGTTATGTTTATTTTATACAAGATAATTAATTTAATAATTCACTTACAGAAGTCTTAATTAACTTTTAATTTATGAAAATTTCTTATGAGTTGTTTCATTTTTATATTAAAAAAAATTATGGTATATTTTTTTAAATTTTGATATGGTGTGTTCAATAACTTCTAAAACCTGTCTAAAGGACTAATAGATTACTGAAGTGACTTAAAGTGATAAAAATTGCATAGCAGTGATTATGATGAACAACACTCCTCTTTGTTGTATCTGACTATTGAAATTAGACATAAATTTGTGAGTCACTTTTACCTTAGTAGTCATTATTTTATGATAGCTTATGTGTATCAGAAGTCAAGAAAATTGGCTATGTCTATTAGTGGGTAACTGTCTGAAATCACAGAAGGTTGTTAATTTTTTTTTTTTTACTGGTTTATGTCATGCGATTCAGACAGAAAAAAAAGTTGGTTGCATCATATTGCTGTCAAATTAATCCCATGATTGATGTTAACACTAAAGAAAAAATAAAATCACTTTGTCATCAGTTGGAAAGTGTTGGGCTCTTCAAATCCTAGTAAAGGCAGTTACTTTTATTTATTTTTTTTCTTCAGTCATTTTACTAGTTTGATGCATCTCTCCAAGATTCCCTATCTAGTGCTAGTCGTTTCATTTCGGTGTACCCCCTACATCCTACATCTCTAACAATTTGTTTTACATACTCCAAACGTTGCCTGACTGCACAATTTTTTCCTTCTACCTGTCCCTCCAATATTAAAGCGACTATTCCAGGATGCCTTAATATGTGGCCTATAAGTCTGTCTCTTCTTTTAACTATATTTTTCTAAATGCTTCTTTCTTCATCAATTTGCCGCAATACCTCTTCATTTGTCACCTTATCCACCCATCTGATTTTAACGTTCTCCTATAGCACCACATTTCAAAATCTTCTAATCTTTTCTTTTCAGGTACTGTGATCGTCCAAGTTTCACTTCCATATACTTTCAAAAATCTTTTCCTGACGTTTAAATTAATTTCTGATGTAAAGAAATTATATTTCTGAATGAAGGCTTGTTTCACCTGTGCTATTCAGCATTTTCTATCGCTCCTGCTTCGTCCATCTTTAGTAATTCTACTTCCCAAATAACAAAATTCTTCTACCTCCATAATCTTTTCCCCTCCTATTTTCACATTCAGTGGTCCATCTTTGTTATTTCTACTACATTTCATTACTTTCATTTTGTTCTTGTTTATTTTCATGCAGTATTTCTTGCGTAGGACTTCATCCATGCCGTTCATTGTTTCTTCTAAATCCTTTTTATTCTCAGCTAGAATTACTATATCATCAGCAAATCGTAGCATCTCTATCTTTTCACCTTTTACTGTTACTGCGGATCTAAATAGTTCTTTAACATCATTAATTGCTAGTTCTATGTAACAATTAAAAAGTAACAGGGATAGGGAACATCCTTGTCGGACTGACTCCCTTTCTTATTACAGCTTCTCTTTTGTTCTTCCATATCTTCTTTCTTACGTTATTACTGTTGCTGTTTGGTTCCTGTAAATGTTAGCAATCGTTCTTCTATCTCTGTATTTGAACCGTAATTTTTTTAAAATGCTGAACATTTTATTCCAGTCTATGTTATCAAATGCCTTTTCTAGGTCTGTTAATGCCAAGTATGCTGGTTTGTTTTTCTTCCAATATTAATCTGAGGCCTAAAATTGCTTCTCTTGTCCCTATACTTTTCCTGAAACCAAATTAGTCTTCTAACACTTACTCCACTCTCCTCTCAATTCTGTACAGAATTCTGGTTAAGATTTTTGATGCATGGCTAGTTAAGCTAATTCTGTGTTCTTCACAATTATCTGGTCCTGCTTTCTTTGGTATCATTATTATAACACTTTTTGAAGTGTGACGGAACTTCCCCTTTTTCATAAATATTACACACCAGTTAATGTAATCTATCATTCGCTTCCTCACCTGTACTGCACAGTAATTTGACAGGTATTTCATCTATTCCCAGGAGCCTTTCTGCCATTCAAATCTTTTAATGCTCTCCTAAATTCATATCTGAGTATTGTTTCTACCCTTTGACTTCCGCTTCTTCCTCTATAACTCGTCAATATATCACCTATCGACTTTGCCTTTCATATTATAAATTGGTATACCAAAGATGGTATACCAATTCTGTAATCTATCATTCGCTTCCTCACCTGTACTGCACAGTAATTCTACAGGTATTCCGTCTATTCCAGGAGCCTTTCTGCCATTTAAATCTTTTAATGCTCTCTTAAATTCAGATCTCAGTATTGTTTCTCCCATTTCATCGTCCTCAACTTCCTCTTCTTTCTCTATAACACCATTTTCTAATTCATTTCCTACGTATAACTCTTCAATATATTCCACCCATCTATCGACTTTACCTTTCGTATTATATATTGGTGTACCATCTTTGTTTAACACATTACTAGATTTTTATTTATGTACGCCTAAATTTTCCTTTACTTTCCAGTATGCTTCGCCTATTTTACCAATGTTCATTTCTCTTTCCACTTCAGAACACTTTTCTTTAATCCACTCTTCTTTTGCTAGTTTGCACTTCCTGTTTATCTTATTTCTTAATTATCAATAGTTGTTTTTATTTTTTTCATCACTAGCATTCTTATATTTTCTACGTTCATCTATCAGCAACAATATATAGTCTTATATCCAAGGTTTTCTACCAGTTCTCTTTTTTCTGCCGAAGTTCGCTTCTACTGATTTAAGAATTTCTTTTGAACATCCTCCTCCCATTCTTCTACATTTTCTACCTTCTCTTTTTTACTCAGACCTCTTGCGATGTTCTCCTCAAAAATCTTCATTACCTCCTCTTTCTCAAACTTCTCTTAGTTCCACTGATTCATCTGACACCTTTTCTTCAGGTTTTTAAACACCAATCTACATTTTATTAACACTAAATTATGGTCACTATTAATGTCTGCTTCAGGGTAAGCTTTACAGTTGACAAGTTGATTTCTAAACATTTGTGCTTAACATCTGATACCTTGCAGTATCACCTGGCCTTTTGCATGTGTATATTCTTCTGTTATGATTTTTAAACTGCGTGTTGGCAATTAGTAAATTATACTTGGTGCAAATAAGTCGGTCCTTTCTTTCATTCCTTTTGCCCAGCCTGTATTAACTCACTATATTTCCTTCCTTGCCTTTTCCAACGCATGCATTCCAATCTGCAACTGTTATTAAATTTTCATCCCCTTTTATTTGTTTTATGTGCTTTATCAATTTCTTTGTATACACACTCTACCTCATCATCATCATGGGCGCTTATAGGCATATAGACGTTAACAATCAATGGTTTAGGTTTCGATTTTATCCTTATTACAATGATTCTATCGCTATGCATTTTGAAATACTCTACTCATTTCCCTATCTTCTTGTTGATTATGAAACCTACTCCTGCTTGCCCATTATTTGAAGCTGAGTTACTTATTCTAAAATCACCTGACCAAAAGTTGTATTCCTCTTCCCACCGAACCTCGCTAATTCCTATTACATCTACATTTATCCTATCCATCTTCCTCTTTAAATTTTCTAACCTATCAACCTTTTTTAGACTTCTAACACCGTGCTTCAACTCGTATAATGATATTTTTTAATTTTCTGTTGACCTCTTCCTTGGTAGTCCCCACTCGGAGATCTGAACAGGGGACTAGTTTACCTCCAGAATATTTTATCAAGGATGGCGCCTCCATCATTTTTATATGAAAATGCAGAGAGTTACATTTTCTTGGAAAAAAAATAAGCTGTAGTTTTCCATTGCTTTCAGCTGTACAGTACTCAGAGGATTGAGTGATGTTGATATGGCCATTTAAGTCGTCCTGACCTATGCTCTTAATAACTACTGAAAGTGGTGCTGCTCTTAGCAGATACCTGTCCGATATGGTTGCACCTTTGTTTCAGCTATTCTGTATCACTGAGCACTCAAGTTCCCTCACCAACAGCAAGGTCTCATGATTCATTGAGAGAGTGACTTTTATATGGATTTGAATACCAGATCATGGATACCGGTGTCTTTGGTGGTTGGTTTTCAATTAACCACACATGATCAGGAATGGTCCTGAGACTGTACACGACTACACTTCATTTACATTCATATATACATTTTCATTCATCATCTGGAAGTAACCTTATGGTGGTTCCAGAGGTAAACAGAAAAAGAGCAGGGCTCACAAATAAGGCCAAAATGAGAGAACACTTCAATAAGATACGTGGATTGAGTCAAAATGGGATAAGTTGTTTAGCAAAATTAATCAAAAGTGATTAAAAATACTCATTGGCTTAATAAAATGTCAACGTTTGCTTTTTTTTCTAATTTATAATAGATTTCATGATGAATTTCTGCCATAGGGACTAATTGTTAATAAAAAGCTGAATAATATAGTTATCTGAAATTTTAATGAAAAAAGCTAAAAATATGAAGTAGGAATGGAAGAAAGAACAAATTATTTCACTATGAAAAGTCTGTTAATTTTTGATTTTGAAGAAAAGATCGCTTCCTTATCCTTTTTACTCTCATGATCAACTTGTTTGATTGCAGACATTACCATTGTTTGAAGATGTCGAATGATACAGGATATCAAACGTGATTTTCAGATAGAACTTAATGTGATCACAAAAACATGTTTTATAAGTGGGATAGGATTTCCAGTAGTGGATATTATGCTGGAAAAAAGGTTTATCATCCAAGAAGAGTAGAGTACTTTGAGGAAAAATAAGTTTAGGAACGTTTAAAACCGACATTATGAAATTTTGTGTAATTATTTTAATTTGTTAAAAAGTATGTCATTTAATGTACTTTTATATTATATATGGTTTGGTTTTTTTAATAGATGAAAAATATCCTGACTTGGTAAAAAAACTTGTCAAAAAAAATACAGAGAATAAAAAAGGAAAGAAAGAAAACAAAGAAAGTACAGATATGGATGAAGAGTCTGAAAAGAAAAAGAATGTTGGCAACAGTGATGAAGATAAAAAAGAGAAATCTGATTTTGAAACTGAAGCCAAAAATAATAAAGATTCTGCTGATGAGAAGAAGGAAAAGAGTGGTGATAATTCTGGTTCTGATGGAGATGGTGATAATTCAAATTCTGATGACATATTTGAAGTAAGTTTAACTATTATTTATACGTTAATAATATTAGTAGACACTTGGGTTTATCAACTAACTTCCAGTCCTTTGGTTATTTCTGGATGATTAGTTTTAGAATTATCACTCCTTTTGTTCTGTAATAAATATTATACATTTGTAAAGTTCTTGGTTTGACACAGAAATGGTGCAAATATGACCAATGACTGATATTTGTCAAGTAAGATTCTTTATTTGATAAAGTTTCAGATGTGTAGATTTATTTAGTTGCTTGTTTATGGTGAACATGTATTGCAAACAAGTTTTGATATTTTCTGAAAGTGAACAAAATTGTTACAAAGTTCAAGCTATTACAAAGCACTTAGTCTTGAAAGATTTAAAACTGACAGGCGTATAAAAGACATTATATTACACTTTAAAGGATTCTTTCTATTTGTTTTCTAAGTAAAAAAGTGGACTGCTGAATTTAAAAGTCATAGTTTAAAAAACTCAAAAAACTTAAAATGATGAATGCTCAGGATACCCAAAAACTGCTAAACTGATGAAATTGTCACAAAAATTCACAATGCCATATTAAATGATTGCTGGATGAAGCTTTCTGACATTGCAAACATCTTGATATACTGTGTCCACTAAATTTTACATGATGTTTGGGTATGAAAAAGCTTTCTGCTCGATGAGTGCCACTCTTGTTAATAGTTGATAAAAAATGCTTTAAGACTGATATATTTTTAAGTGTGTTTAAACTTATTTAAACATGATTTTTCTGAGTTTCTTTGACATTTTAACAGTAGTAGAGGATGAAATATGGATTCACCATTACATGCCAGAGACCAAACAGTAAGCAGAAGCAGGTGAAAGTTCACAAAATAAAGCAAAATTGGTTCCATCTACAGGAAAATTCATGGCTGTAATTGTTTTTTTAGGATGACTACTTGGAGAATGGCACGACTTTTATTAGAGAGTATTACATTTCACATCTAGACTAATTGAAGGTTGCTGTTCAGGCTAAATATCCACATCTGGCCAAAACTTTCACTACAATAATGCACCTGCACACATGTCTCAAGTTGTTGCTGCAAATCTTTATGACCTACGGTTCATGTTTCAAAGTGTTTCTACATGCACTGTATTCTCTGAAATTTTCTTTTAGCCATGACTTCCTCTTACTAAACCTGAAGAAATGGTTTGCTGAAAGAAGATTCACTTCAAATGATGAGGTTAAAGCTGAAACAATCACTTATTTCACAGAGTTGGACAAATTGAATTGTAATGTGGGTAATAAAAATTTGGAATAAAGTTTTTGGTCTACATGTATTAAATATTGCAAGATGACTTCATTGTAAAACAAAAAAAATTTCTGAATACTCTGTGCTTTTTTGTCAGGCTGAGAACTTTACAAACAACCCTTGTATTAAGAAGTTCATGAGAAATTCACTGTTAAGATTCCGCAGAACTGGACGGCATGACAAAGGCAACAAACTGTTTACAGTTCTAAACATGACTTAACCTAAAAGTGAAATAAAAATGGGAAAAACATTAAAAAAATAAGCATGAAAATATTGTATTTCAGTTAAATTAGATTTGTAATAAAGAATACGTTAAAAAAAATACCTCAAATTTTGTTAGACAACCTTTTTTTCTTCCATTTGATAAACCACGGGACTCGAATATGTCACTTTTCCTCAAAAAGGTTTGTTTACGATTCACATTGCTAGGTAGTAGTACTTGATAGTACTGTGTAGTGTACAATAACTTGATAATGTACTTGAAATAATAAAATTTAAAAGAAAATATTCTGCAATTTGTTTTAATAGTAACTGCTCTTATGTAAATGAAAGTACTGAAAATGAAACAATTTTTTATAGAGATTATAGGTGCTAATAAAAAACAAAAAAACAATCAGCAGGAAAGTGTTGCAAATGTGGCAACAAAGATTTGTTACATGAAACAGAAATATATTTGATTGGTAGAATTTTTATTCTGCATTTAGAACTATTTGAAATAATTGATAGGAAAATAAAAAAAGTTAATTTAATAATAATATAAAAAGTGTGTCCACGGATAAGATAAAAATAGCCTTTGTAAGGCTACACTTACAAAGTAATAAGTGCAATATTACATCACGAATCTTTGAGAAGATCATTATACTAGTTCTATTAAAAAATAAAAAATATGGTATGAAGTGAATGATATGACTATCAACAAACAAAATTGGCCAAGAAATTCAGAAAATGTTTACGTGTTTGTTCTAGAAAGGCAGTAAATTTTAATAATAAATCCATAAGATAAGTTAGTATTCATAAAAAAAAAATAAAAGAATAATCTAACAAAACGCAGTGAGTGATATCCAAAAAAATGACAATGAAATTGTAAACCGTATGGTAAGAGTCTTGCAGGTATCACTTCTTCCACTCAAAAAACAAAAATTTTTGTAATATAAATAAAACTGTTTTTAACAAAATAATACTGATATCAAAAAAAGGTAAGACACTAACTACATTTCTGTTATCAAAATCTGTTATTAATTTAGAATTTAAAAAAAAATATATATGAAACTCTTACCAGCTAGCTCGATTTCATTTATATGCATATCACATTTACAGAAATAATACAATTCTTATTATTATTCATTGTTTAATAAATGAAATCAGGCTGGTAAGAGTTTTGTAACAATTTTTTTAATTTTTTGCTTATTGTATAGAACGCTTACACATTGTTTATTATCTATTGTTTATTACATATATTTAACATATTTTTTTTTTAACAAAATTCTAAATGAATAACGGATTGTCTTACCTTTTTTGATATCAGTATCATGTTGTTAAAAACAGTTTTATTTATATTATAAAAACTTTTATTTTTTGGGAGAAATGATATCTGCGAGACTTGCCCTGCGATTTACAATTTCATTGTAATTTTTTTGGATTTCAGTTTATTACGTGTATTTGAGTTAGAGATTGTTGGATTTTCAGTACTTTAAATTACTTCACTTCTAAATACTTTTTATATGTTTAAACATGTTAAATGGATTACTTGTACAATTTAAGTCAATTTAATAGGCATATTTTTATTTATAATAGTTATGCACTAGAAAGATTAATCAGTAAATTATGTGTTAAAAGTTTATCTTTATGTTTTCATTAATTTTTAAACTTATGAATGATTAAAAAAGTGTGATGTCCATTCTGGAATTTTTAAAAATGTTCATCAGCCAAATGTTGTGCTTTTTATTTTTTTGTCATAAGTCATTTAACTGGTTTGACACAGCTCTCCAAGATTCCCTATCTAATGCCTGCCATTTCATTTCGGTATACATCCTACAGCCCTAACAATTTGTTTTACATATTCCAAATGTTGTCTGCTTGCACAGTTTTTCCCATCTACCTGTCCCTCCAATATCAGCGCGACTATTCCAGGATGCCTTAATATGTGGCCTATAAGACTGTCTCTTCTTTTAACTATATTTTTCCAAATGCTTCTTTCTTTATCAAACTGCCGCAACACCTCTTCATTTGACACTTTATCCACCCGTCTGATTTTTAACATTCTTATATAGCACAACATTTCAAAAGCTTCTAATCTTTTCTTCTCAGTTACTCTGATCGTCCAAGTTTCACTTCCATATAAAGCTACGTTCCAAACATACACTTAACGCTCTATACGATCGCTCCTGCTTCATCCATCTTTATTAATTCTCCTTCCCAAATAACAGAGTTCTGCATCCATAATCTTTTCTCTTCTTATTTGATATTCAGTGGTCCATCCACATTATTTCTACTACATTTCATTACTTTCGTTTTGTTGTTTATTTTCATCTGGTAGTTTTTGCCTAGGACTTCATCCATGCCATTCATTGTTTGTTCTTTTTTTTGCTTCTTTTTTACTCTCAGCTGGAATTACTATATCATAGCATCTTTATATTTTCACATTGCACTGTTACTCAATATCTAAATTGTTCTTTAACATCATTAACTGCTAATTCTAAATATTTCAGAGTAATGGAGATAAAGCTTTTTTTACGGCTTCTTTCTTATGTTCTTTGATTATTCTGTAAATGTTAGCAATTGTTCTTCTATCTCTATACTTGAACACTAAATTTTTTAAAATGCTGAACTTTATTCCAGTGTACATTTTCAAATGCCTTTTCTAAGTCTATAATGCTATGTTTTTATCTGAGTGCTAAACTTGCTTCCCTTGCCCCTATACTTCTAAAACCAAATTGGTGTTCTCCTAACACTTCTTCCACTCTCCTCTCATTCAGAATTCTAATTAAGATTTTTGATGCACGAGTAGTTAAGCTAATTGTTCTGTATTCTTCGCATTTATCTGCTCTTGCTTTCTTTGGTATCATGACAATAACACTTTTTGAAGACAGAACTTTCCCTTTTTCATGAATATTACACATTGGTTTATATACTGTATCTATCGCATTCTCACCTCCACTACGCAGTAATTCTGCAGCTATCCCGTCTATCCCAGGAGCCTTTCTGCCATTTAAATCTTTTAATGCTCTATTAAATTCAGATCTCAGTATTGTACCTATTTTCATTCTCTTCTTCTATAACACCAGTTTCTAATTCATTTCTTCCACATAACTATTCAATATATTCCACTCACCTATATTGACCTTTTCTTTGGTATTATAAATCGGTGTATCATCTTTATTTAACACATTTATTAAATTTTAATTTATGTATCACAAAATTCTCTTTAACTTTCTGTATGCTCTGTCTATTTTACTAATGAACATATCCCTTTCCACTTCTGAACACGTTTCTTTTACCCACTCTTTGTTCGCTAATCTGCACTTCCTGTTTATAGTATTTCTTAATTGTCGATAGTTGCTTTTTACCTTCTTTATCACTAGCATTCTTATACTTTCTATATTCATCCCTCAGCTGAAATGTATCCTCTATTTACTACCTTATTGTTTTTACTCAAACCTCTTGTCATGTCCTCCTCAAAATTCTTCTTTATATTCTCTTCCTCAAGCTTCTCTAAATTCCACCAATTCATCTGCACCTTTTCTTCAGGTTTTTAAACCCCAATCTACATTTCATTATGACTAAGTTATGGTCGCTATCAATGTCTGCTCCGGGATATGCTTTGCAGTCAAGGAGTTGATTTCTAAATCTTTCTTTAACTATGATATAATCTATCTCATACCTTGCAGTATCACTAGTCTTTTTTCCATGTGTATATTCTTTTATTATGATTTTTAAACTGGATGTTGACAATTACTAAATTGCACTTAATGCAAAACTCAGTAAGTCGGTCCTCTTCCATTCCTTTTGCCCAGCCCGTATTTACCCACAATATTTTTTCCTTGTCTTTTCCAATGCCTGCATTCCAATCCCCAGCTATTATTAAATTTTCATCCCCTTTTATTTGTTTAATTGCTTCATCAATTTCTTTGTATTCACACTACCTCATCATCGTCATCATCATCATCATCATCATCATCATCATGGACACTTGTAGACATATAGATGTTAACAATCATTGTCTGCTTAGGTTTTGATTTTATCCTTATTAGAATGATTCTATTGCTATGCATTTTTAAATACTCTACTCTCTTCCCTATCTTCTTTTTCTTTATGAAACCTACTCCTGCCTGACCTTTATTTGACACTGAGTTAATTATTCTAAAATCTCCTGACCAAAATCTTCCTACTGAACCTCGCTAATTTCTACTACCTCTGCATTTAACCTCTCCATTTCCCTCTTTTAATTTTCTAACCTACTTAATCTTTTTTAGACTTCTAATATTCCACGCTCTGACTCGTAGAATGTTATTTTTTAATTTTCTGGTCACCCTTTCCTTAGTAGTCCCCACTCGGAGATCCAAACGGGAGACTAATTCGGATCTAAAATATACCTAACTAGTTTATATATAAAATATACCTCCGGAATATTTTACCAAGGAAGGAGTCTCCATCTTTGTTACTGCAGAGAGTTAGATTTTGTTGGAAAAAAAGCAGCTGTAGTTTTCCATTGCTTTCAGCTGCATACTACTCAGAAGATTGAGTGATGTTGATATGGCCATTTAAGTTCTCCTGACCTATGCCCTTAACAACTACTGAAAGAGCTGCTGCCCTCTTTCAGGAGTCATTCTTTAGTCTGGCTCTCAACAGATAACCTCTCCGATATGCTTACACCTTCTGTCCAGCTATTCTGTATCACTGAACACTCACGCCCCCTCACTATCGGCAAGGTCTCATGATTCATAGAGGGAGAATGGTTGTGTTTATCCATTATAATATCTTTGACATTTTTTTTTCAAATTTGAGAAGTTTCCTTCCTATTATTTTTTCCTTATTAAAATATTTCCTTGCAACCTTTTAAATTAGATTGAGCCAACAGCTTGAATGTAGCCAGCCAGAATTTGAGATTTATGCAATTGGGCTATAAGTCTCATAACATTAATGTATAAATACTTACCAGAGTTTCTAGAACCATAGATGGCTGTTAGCGTCCCAGGGAAGTAAAATTAAAATGTGAAGTTTTTCGGCTGATTGAAAAATGTACATTCATGGGTTAATCGTGGCCAACACTTATGGAAATTGTGCTTTCCAACCTAGGGACTAGATTACTTTTCCCAGATCATCTCATATCTCACTCTTATTTGTTGTAGATGGTTTCTCCTTTGTGTTGCCATCAAGTTAGACCTGTGTCCCATATCATCCATTATGACTGATTCATAATGCTATTGATTGTGAAACAAAGCAGCTTTTCCTAACATGGTAAGTCAGCTGAAACCAGGTAACGGCTGTGGTAGAATTGGCCATACAAAAACTTATGACCCCCCTAATCAGATTCATCTCCAACCTAATCTTTTCTTCTTGGTGAATTCAGACTGGATGCAAGTTTTGTCTTTGGTATCTCATGATCAGGCATTCTGAGTTTGTGTTGGACTTGGATTTGCAGTAGAAATGATGTGAGTGACCTGTTTCTAATTTTGTTCTATGGCTCTTCTTAACATTGAGTGGCAGGTTGGTGATAACCCAGTGTAACATAAATCATGTTTAGCAATACAAGTGATTGTGTTGTTTAATTTGGACCTTAGAGGGCAGCACATGGTATAAATGTTATCAGGAATAGTGTGATTCAGTTTGCATACTGTACTGTCACTAAGACAGCCTGTAATGTGCTAAGAAGCTTATACGAATCTGCTGTTGCTGTTTTCAAATTACTCTAGAGAATGTTATCAGATAAATTTGGTTCAGTACTATTAGGTAATTATACTAGAATAAAGGTTTTAATTTTAGTTTGTAGAAATTAATAAATTG
Organism: Lycorma delicatula; assembly: GCF_047948215.1. Taxonomy (NCBI): domain Eukaryota; kingdom Metazoa; phylum Arthropoda; class Insecta; order Hemiptera; family Fulgoridae; genus Lycorma; species Lycorma delicatula. Next base: position 147,005,860 of record NC_134456.1, on the reverse strand, counting down.
GAAATTAAACTGTAGAATTGCCTTAGTTTAAAACAACGTTAATACTCTCATTGAATTTTTATTAAGTCATTCTAATACATATAAAAATGTCAGTAAAACATTAAAATGAAGTAAAAACATCTGTAAGGTATGATGAGAATAATATAATTTTATATAAGAGACTCGTGCGAAGAAAGTATACCTTATGCATGCTTGCTATAACTTTTAAACATTATAAGAAATTTTGTGAAATCTTCTCTTATGTTAAAAATTTAATTTATCAGTGTATGTTTTATTAATATTTGTTACATTGACAATGAAAACAACGGTAACAATAATGATGACGATGGTGATGTTAAAAGTAATGGTTCTTTTTAATGTTTATTGTTATAATTAGTTATAAAAATATTTATAAGTTGTCTTAAAGAGCCATTATAAACTGAGTATACTTTATTTAATATTGCAGATAAAATCAAAATCAAAATGGAGGAGAAATAAACTTTTGACTGCTAAACTTACTGATACAGATACAACTGATGATGAAAAAAAAGAAGAACGGTGGAGAAAAAATCAAAAAAAGAGAGATGATAAAAGGTATAAAAGTTCTTCAGTATCTTGCTATAATTTTAAAAAATTAAGGAACTTATGATTTACCAAAGGACTGTTACAATTTAGAATTATTACTTAAAAAAGTTATATTTAATGATTGAAAAGTATAAAATAAAATTATTCATTTCAGGGCATCAACTTTTCTGTTGTATAACAATTGTATGATTTTAAATTACTGTTATATAATTAACAGAATGCCTAAATTCATTTAATTTCTGTTATTTTATCAACTTCCTTAAGTAACGCTAAGACATCCCTTATTGTAGAAAGATAGATAGAATTAAAAAAATAATGCAGACAAAGTATTGATTCAGTGGATTAACAGTATGAAATAAAATAACCCCTTAAAAGTTAAAGAAATCTGAAATTTTATCAGTTACACTTATTAAAAACACACACACACACACACACACACAACACTTACTTACTTACACACATACATATAAATGCTTTTGTTTAAAATCACCTTTTATGAGAGCGAATCAAATATAAATGGTAATTTTTTTAAATAAATTTATTGATTATTAATATACACAATTCATACCTTCATCATTTCTTTATGTTGTATCTTGCACAATCTATACACTTCAAATCATTTTCCTTCAAGCTATTCTTTCAAGAGCGTAAACAAAAGATAGTTACAGGGGGACAAATCTGGATTGTAGGAGGGTGGTTATAGGTTTCCCAATGCATTTTTCCAATTTATCCCTTGTCAAAATCATGTTGTGCGGCCTGGTGTTATCATGGAGAAGGATGACATCTCTGATGGGCATCATCCTTATTCTCAAGCCCTCATTCTTCCTTCACCACTCCATACTTGCCATTCTTGACTCCAGAATGTATTAATGAACCCATGTCTCATCTTATGTGATTATGCGCGTCAAAAAATCGTCCCCTTCGTGCCGAAATTGATTCAGAAGGTCAGATTAGGTCAGGTTGGAGATCAACCTGACCTATTTTCGATTTTGGGGTCAATAACATCAGAACCCATTGAACACTAATTTTTCTAAAGCCAAGATGAGCAGTGGTAATGGATTGAGCACTCCATAGATGATACCCTGATGCGATTTCTTCAACAGTGAACCAGCGATCACTTTTGATAAGCTCAAACAGCATGGATGTCAGCTGTGAGACTTGATCTTGGGGGTTGATAGTTACTTTTGTTTTCTACACTTTCTTGCCCGCCTTTAAATTGTCTGGCCTGAAAAATTCAAGGGTATATCCCTTGGTTCTATGACATTGTAGCATCCTAAAACTGTACCTTTAAACAAGTTAAAACTTCTCCAGGTTTAACACTTTCATTAGTTAAAAACTATGATTATACATTGTGCAACAGACAATGGAACCTCTAGCTCACTCTTGGTTGTACTGACAACAGAACAGAGTGGAGGTGCTAACCAAGCCAATAACCCCCCTCCTTAATACACTGAGCATTAATCCCCCACTTCGCCATGTAGCTTGGAACTGCTTACTGCATAGAATAGCAAAATTACTGTTTAAATTTGATTCAATTTCGTACCATACTGAAGAATTGGTATTGACATTCTATAGTTATTTTTTATTTTTTTTTTTTAAAGTAAGATTCACCACTAGATCTTTAGTGATAAATTTTTAATGTTGAAGATGTGTTTTAACGTTTTCTTTATTTAATTTTTAAGGTTTACTTATTGTGTTAAATGTGAGCTACAACTTTTCTATAACAATTGATGTAAAAATAACATAACGAAATTTCAGTTAAGAACAGTTATTGTGGTATTCAGCTGAATTACTAAGGAAGGGGTCACCAGAAAATTAAAAAATAACATTCTACGAGTCGGAGCGTGGAATGTTAGAAGTTAAAAAAGGTTGGTAGGCTAGAAAATTTAAAAAGGGAAATGGATAGGATAAATGTAGATGTAGTAGGAATTAGTGAGGTTCGGTGGGAAGAGGAAGGCGACTTTTGGTCAGGTGATTTTAGATTAATTAACTCAGCTTCAAATATTTGGCAGGCAGGAGTAGGTTTCATAATAAACAAGAAGATAGGGAAGAGAGTAGAGTATTTCAAAACGCATAGCGATAGAATCATTGTAATAAGGATAAAATCAAAACCTAAACCGACAACGATTGTTAACGTCTATATGCCTACAAGCGCCCATGATGATGAGGTAGAGTGTGTATACGAAGAGATTGATGAAGCAATTAAACACGTTAAAGGAGATGAAAATTTAATAATAGTTGGAGATTGGAATGCAAGCATTATAAAAAGCAAGGAAGGAAATATAGTGGGTGAATACGGGCTGGGCAAAAGGCATGAAAGAGGAGACCGACTTATAGAGTTTTGCACGAAGTATAATTTAGTAATTGCCAACACCCAATTTAAAAATCATAATAGAAGAATATACACTTGGAAAAAGCCAGGTGATACTGCAAGGTATCAGATAGATTATATCATGGTTAAGCAAAGATTTAAAAATCAACTCGTTGACTGCAAAACTTACCCTGGAGCAGACATTGATTGCGACCATAATTTGGTGATAATGGAATGTAGATTGGGGTTTAAAAATCTGAAGAAAAGGTGTCAGATGAATCTGTGGAATTAGAGAAGCTTGAGGAAGAGGAGGTAAAGAAGATTTTTGAGGAGGACATCGCAAGAGGTCTGAGTAAAAAAGATAAGGTAGAAAATGTAGAAGAAGAATGGGAGAATGTTAAAAAGGAAATTCTTAAATCAGCAGAAGCAAACTTAGGCAGAATAAAGAGAACTAGTAGAAAACCTTGGGTTTCAGACAATATATTGCAGCTGATGGATGAATGTAGAAAATATAAGAATGCTAGTGATGAAGAAAGTAAAAGGAACTATCGGCAATTAAGAAATGCTATAAACAGGAAGTGCAAACTGGCGAAAGAAGAGTGGATTAAAGAAAAGTGTTCAGAAGTGGAAAGAGAAATGAACATTGGTAAAATAGACGGAGCATACAGGAAAGTTAAGGAAAATTTTGGGGTACATAAATTAAAATCTAATAATGTGTTAAACAAAGATGGTACACCAATATATAATACGAAAGGTAAAGTCGATAGATGGGTGGAATATATTGAAGAGTTATACGGAGGAAATGAATTAGAAAATGGTGTTATAGAGGAAGAAGAGGAAGTTGAGGAGGATGAAATGGGAGAAACAATACTGAGATGAATTTAAGAGAGCATTAAAAGATTTAAATGGCAGAAAGGCTCCTGGAATAGACTGAATACCTGTAGAATTTCTGCGCAGTGCAGGTGAGGAAGCGATTGATAGATTATACAAACTGGTGTGTAATATTTATGAAAAAGGGGAATTTCCGTCAGACTTCAAAAAAAGTGTTATAGTCATGATACCAAAGAAAGCAGGGGCAGATAAATGTGAAGAATACAGAACAATTATTTTAACTAGTCATGCATCAAAAATCGTTAACTAGAATTCTATACAGAAGAATTGAGAGGAGAGTGGAAGAAGTGTTAGGAGAAGACCAATTTGGTTTCAGGAAAAGTATAGGGACAAGGGAAGCAATTTTAGGCCTCAGATTAATAGTAGAAGGAAGATTAACGAAAAACAAACCAACATACTTGGCGTTTATAGACCTAGAAAAGTCATTCGATTACGTAGACTGGAATAAAATGTTCAGCATTTGAAAAAAGTTAGGGTTCAAATACAGAGATAGAACAATTGCTAATATATACAGGAACCAAACAGAAACAGTAATAATTGAAGAACATAAGAAAGAAGCCGTAATAAGAAAGGGAGTCTGACAAGGATGTTCCCTATCTCCGTTACTTTTTAATCTTTACATGGATCTAGCAGTTAATGATGTTAAAGAACAATTTAGATTCGGAGTAACAGTACAAGGTAAAAAGATAAAGATGCTACGATTTGCTGATGATATAGTAATTCTAGCCGAGAATAAAAAGGATTTAGAAGAAACAATGAACGGCATAGATGAAGTCCTACGCAAGAACTATCGCATGAAAATAAACAAGAAGAAAACAAAAGTAATGAAATGTAGTAGAAATAACAAAGATGGACCACTGAATGTGAAAATAGGAGGAGAAAAGATTATGGAGGTAGAAGAATTTTGTTATTTGGGAAGTAGAATTACTAAAGATGGACGAAGCAGGAGCGATATAAAATGCCGAATAGCACAAGCGAAACGAGCCTTCAGTAAGAAATATAATTTGTTTACATAAAAAATTAATTTAAATGTCAGGAAAAGATTTTTGAAAGTATATGTTTGGAGTGTTGCTTTATATGGAAGTGAAACTTGGACAATCGGAGTATCTGAGAAGAAAAGATTAGAAGCTTTTGAAATGTGGTGCTATAGGAGAATGTTAAAAATCAGATGGGTGGATAAAGTGACAAATGAAGAGGTATTGCGGCAAATAGATGAAGAAAGAAGCATTTGGAAAAATATAGTTAAAAGAAGAGACAGACTTATAGGCCACATACTAAGGCATCCTGGAATAGTCGCTTTAATATTGGAAGGACAGGTACAAGGAAAAAATTGTGTTGGCAGGCCACGTTTGGAATATGTAAAACAAATTGTTAGGGATGTAGGATGTAGAGGGTATACTGAAATGAAACGACTAGCACTAGATAGGGAATCTTGGAGGGCTGCATCAAACCAGTCGAATGACTGAAGACAAAAAAAAGAAAAAAATCAGCTGAAAATACTAATTTGGTAACAAGTGTTATTTTTTTAAGAACAATTTTCATTAATAGAACTGTTAAAAATTTTCTGGAATTTGCTTGAATAAAATTATTAGAAATTTTTTTCATATTAGGTTTTCTTCTCCATTATAGTAGTAGTCCCTTGGTGAGATGTTTAAATGTGATCCCTCAATGCTTCTAATCTACCTTTTCCAGGGAAGTGTTTTTCTACTGAACACCATCTGCAGTCTGTTTTATTGTTATACAATATTAGACCTTCAGCACCTTTAACTTCATGGTTTTAAACAAGTAACATGTTAAGAATCTAAAAATGATAAGTGTTGAGGTTGTGGGATAAACTACACATTTTATCCATCTGCTATGAGTAAATTGCTTCATAGTAGTAATATTTTTAATGTGTGAACTTAAGTCAGATGGTATATGCAAGGCAGTCTGATTATAGTCAGATAAGGAATCAAAAGCTTTAAGGTTAATGAGTAATTGATATAGTCAAGAAACTTTTCATTAAAACCTTAGATAATTTTAAATATCAGTTTAAGTTACATTATGTATCTTTATTTTTTTTTAATATTAGTCATTTATTTTTATAGCTCAAGTAGCGAGGCTGGTGTAAGAAAAAAAATAAGGTAAGTGAAGCAAGTAAAGATTGTGTACATGTCACATTTGCAGATGTGATTTTCTGTTTTTATTGTTTAACAGATTCAGCATGATATTTAGCTAAATCATACTTATTTTGAGAGAACAACCCAATTTATTTTTCCTGCTGTCTTTTAGTAACATTAAACATTTGTATTTTCAACTTAACGTATCAAAATCATGGTTTTCCTTAATAACAATTGATGTCAAATTTTTGTTCACTTCTTGGCTTATGCTTGTATATGTATATTTTTTCTATGTATCTATTGCCAATGCTGAATACTGTATAATGCCGATTTTATTTAGAGTAGCAAAATATTGATGCACCATATGAAGGTTAATAAAATAAAATTGGTGCAGAATAAAAATAATATTGTGAAGATGCTTGGTAAATATTTGGTATTTAAGACAGAAGCGATTAATTTTTTCCTTCTCTGAAGAAGAGATTATTTCTTTCCTCTGTCTTAATTTTTTGGTTATGTAGTCCTGAAGTGCAAGAGCGAACATTAGTCAGAATTGATTTCTTTGATGCACAATACTCAACTAGTTCTGGTGGGACACAGTGAAGGTGTCACTTGTAGAGCCAAATGTCTAAATTTTGATGGGCTTGGCACACCATGTGTCATAGTAAATTAGGCTTTGTGAAGAAGACATAAAAATGAAAAACCACTTCATTCTTTTTTCTTAATAAGCATGAAATCCTTGTTAACTTGAGCATAATTACACGAGCTTTGGAAGTGAAGTATAATATATACAACCCTTTTAATTATGGCACCTAGCTTATAAATATTTAAATTCTATTAAATACACCACCTAGTAAAGAATATTGAGATAAGACATACATATATTACCTTAATTTCTCATGAAAGTACTTTTGTGGGATTCCACATCCTCAATCATGATTGAAATAATTCTATTATTGCATAATAGAAATATAAAAAATAAAAATATTAAAATAATAATTTTGTATCAATTTACACAAGTGCTGCTATCTGAGAATGACTCCCTCAAACACTGTGTGATAGTTTATCAAATTGAGATTTTGTTTGAAAGATGCAAATTTAAATTTGCATCTTTCAGTATTAGAAAGAAATATATATATATATATATATATATAAATACAAACAAAATTTCAATTTGATAAATCATAAGACAGTGTTTGAGGGAGAGTCTTATAAAAAATGGAAAAGATAGAAGCACTCATATAAAATAAATTAATGCACAATTTTCATTATTTTAGTATTTTTCAAATTTAATATGCAGTTTAATTAATCATTTTGATCATAACTGAGAACAAGGGATCCCATGAAAGTACTTTCAAGATAAAAATTAGGTAAAATGTCTTAGCCCAATATTCTGTTCTAGATGGTTTATATTAGTAGAATTTAATATATATATTAAATGAAATGTAAATTACCAAAACACAGTAAAAAATAGATTCCAGTACTGGACTGCAGAATTTGCATATTTGTCCATAATAAATTACAATTTTTTTGAAAAAGAAGACAATTTTTGACAAATTAACAAAATTATAAATGAATGTATTTTAATTTAATTATAGAACTTATCAACTGAAGATGCAGGATCCCATGAAAATCAATTTTTGGAATTAATATGGCAATTTTAACTTAATGTATTTACTGTATTTTTTCATGGTTTGCATTCCATTTAATATTAATTTGTATTATCACAATGGTCAATATGTTAATAAATTATTTAAATTAAAAAAAAATAATTTAGTAGAATGCTTTTTCACTGGCAGCTGACAAAAAGTTCTGATTTTTTAATTATATATATTATTTAAGTTGGTAATACATTGATAAGAAATTTTTAATAAATCAGATATCAGTACAGTACTTTATTGACAAATTAACAGCATGTTAACGATTTTAAATAATGCATACATAACGCTTTAAATTCAAAAAAAAAAATTGACTGAACAAATATATTTTTTCTAAAAAATTTAACGTATCATGTATTTTAATATGTAAATGTAAAAAAGAAAAAAAAAAGAAAAATTACTGAAGATGGACTTAGGCTCGAAAGTGCTTTGAAAATGGAAAAAAGTAAGGTAAGAATGTTCTTTTATTCTATAATTTGTGGAGTGGCTGAATAAGTTTATATTATATAATTAGTTAGAATTTATATACAGAGGAAATATGGACTACAAAAAATTTAATTTGAATAACTTATTAAAATATGTGTAATATATATTTGTTTATTTATAGGTGTCCCTCAAAGAAATGAAGAAATTTTCAGGACATGTTCTATGGGTGAAAATAATTAAAAAAGTTCTTATAAACATAGGTCCAGAAACGCTTTGTTTTTGAGTTATGGTTAGTGAAATATTTCACATGGATTTACAGCCCTACTGTAATTTTTGGGACCCAAATTACGGAGTAAAATTGATGGTTTCTTATGTAATTTGAGCTGTGAAGTAGGGTAAAACAGGTCCCTAAACTATAATTCCAGTAGTTTTTACAATATCTGACATAAAACACAAAATAAAATTTTTTTAGGTTTGTCATACAATAACTTTGTTAAATGACTAATAAATATAGAAGATTTAGTAACAAAACTTGTAGAGAATTTAATTTTAAGAACATTAATGTATAGGCAATAAAAAGTAAATAAAAACTTTTAAAAATCAATTCTATTTAATATTTAAAACTGTCATTAGTTCTAGAATATGTTTTTTTCTACAGCTAATTAACTTTTTTTTTAAAGTTAGAAATGAAACAGTCCAATCTGTTTTTAGATGGTTTTGTCATGAGTGCGATTATAGTTAGTTATTACCAGCATGTTTGTTTCTCAACAGACATGCTGAGATAAACAACCATGTTTAGATATATTTTTTTTATTACTATTATATTTTTGTTTAGGAGAAAGCGGAGACCTGTAACATCAGATTCAGATGATATAAAAATATCAATTAGTGAAGAGTCTAGTGATTCCAGTGTAGTAGAGGTTGGGAAGTCTAAAAAGAAACGAAAAAAAGGTTCTTCTTCTTCTAGTGTTATATCGGTTTCATGTGGAGAAGAAAAAACAAAGTAAAAATATTATTTCCTTTAAATAATTACATTTAAATTTTATACATATTTATTTTTTACATTGTAAATTTTCTTAACATATTGAACTATCTAGTTTTACAAATTTATATATATATATATAGATTTTTATAGTGTTTACTACTTGCTTAAAGGAACATATCATCTGCAAATGCTAAATATTGTTGGTCAACAAAGTCTGTTGTGTAAGAACATTCCCATATAGACGCCCACAGTGTCAATTTGGCAAAATAATGATTCTTAACAAATGAAGTAGACCAATTTCCTAATATGGCCACTAAAACATAAACCTTTAAACTGTTAGAATTTTAATAAAAATCTGATGTTTCTTTTAAAAACTTATACTGGGTACTAATCCAAAATCCATGCGATTGAAGCAGCAAGCAACAGATAGTTTATTATAAATTGCTCATACTCTTTTATAATATCATCGTTTTTATAGATTATTGAGATCCTATTTATATGTGATTACATTAAAAAAAGCACCAAATTTATACCATAATTTTTTTGTTTTACTTTAAATAAAATAAGTGATTATCTTTTATTATTGATTTTACCAACTTCTATGTATTAAGTTGTTATAATTTTTTCTTTAAACAACTCATTTCGGCTACATTTTTTATGAAATTTTATTTTTGTCCTTTACAAAAAATGATATTATAATAGTTTAAAATAAATTGTTAACCAAGTAGGTCAGATGTATAATTATATATAATTTAGGTTGTAAAAATGTAGCTTTTCATTTTTGTGGCTGTGCATGATTAGATTGATTTCTGAAGTCCATTTTTTAAGTTAATTTTTTGGAAGGGACCTTTAACAATTTGTTAATCATGAATTCAATTTGAGAAGCCAATTGATTTTACTTGAAATTACATTGCATCAAAAGAATGGTAAAACATAATTTTTCATTTTCACGTCATCTCATAACAGAGTAGTAAACCTTGTTATTCAAAAAAGTTGTAAATTGATATATTAAGAAGATTTTTTATCTTCATTTTTAAAAAAAATTATTTCCCCTAACATTTATAAATGAAATTTTAGTCATCAGATGGACCTGAACATTAAATGACAGAATATTTTTTTTTTATCAACTTTTTGAAGAAAAGTACAAGATTACTTTTGGTCACAAAGAAGGATTGGGGATGAAATTAAATTTTCTTAATGTTTTCAGGTATAAGGAGTACGAAAATACCATTCACTAAAATGTAATTTCTATATATATATATGTATGCCTATGTGTAAAATTTGTGACTCAAAAATCTCCAAAACTAAACGATCAATTTCATCGAGATTTAGATATGCTGTATTAGTGTATCTAAAGTTGTACTTGTGGAAATTTGATGAAGATTGGTTGAGTCATTCTTGAGTTATGCTCAACTTAGGCTGACAAAAGACAATGAAACCTCAATTTGAGGTGTTATTTTTGGTTGCATGGTGGGATTGGGGGGAAAAATGAATGTTCTTACATTTTGAGGGAATAGTATGAAAATACCATTCATGTTTAGAATTTTGTGGCTTGAAAATCTCTAAAACTACTAGATCAATTTCATTGAAATTTAAATATGGTACAGTGGATCTGAAGTTGAAAAAAGAAATTGTTAAAAAGTGAAGGCAATGTTGATTAAAATTTTAATTACAGTGGTGTAATTTATGATTATGGCGTACGTCATGACAACCGTTGAAAGAGTTTTATTTGGAAATAATGTGGTGTTTGATAGAAGCAGTAAGAAAGAAGAAACCTAAAGCTTGCACTAAAACAACATGATAGCTGCTCCAATCATAGACAATGCTCCTGTATATTCAGGGCTCATTATTCAAGAGCTTTTCACAAAATCTAACATTTGTTATAATCAGGCCTCCTAGTCATTCCATTTGAAATCTGCAGATTTCTTTTTGTTTTTGAAAGTAAAAACCATCATGAAAGGACATCATTTTTTGATAATAGAAGAAATTAAAGAAACTTTGTTACAGGATATACTGGCTGTTTGAAGAAATGTGCACCATTATTCTAATGGTGGAAGAAATGCTGAATGGTACGCTAGTAGATAAAACATGATAATATTTCAAATGTGATTAAGTGTTTAACAAAATAATGTTTAAATGTTTGGATATTTTTTAAAAAAACCTCATATGTTCATTAAAAAGTTGATAATCTATCATTTTAAAAATTAGTGTAAACATCTTATAGTTTCAAAAATCTCAATAGTTTAGTCCATTAAGTATGATTTATATATCTAATTTTTAGGAAAAAAAGAAAAAGAATTAAAGCACCAGTTGAATCATCGACTGAAAATGAAGGTGGGAAGGAAAATTCTGAAGAAGATGAGGATAATATGAATCAAAGTCAGGTAAACATAATATCAGGTGAGTTAAAAAGGACTTTGCAAAACTAAGAGCATATAAAAATTTATTTAGATAAATTACAGATTCAGTTGAAGCAAAACACATTAAGTAAATAGTGTCATTTATCAAAATTTTCTAATTCCTCAGACAATGGTGACCAAGATTAGATACCATTACTAACAGCCAGATAGGGGGCTCCACCTCACTATCGCCTAGAAGTCCGAGATTTTCTTGATACACAATTTCCAGGTCAGTTTATTATTGGTCATGAAGGTCAAAATTGCATGGCCACCTCACTCCCCAGATTTGACGCTGCTACATATTTTTTTGCGGGGTTTCATTAAAGATTGGGCTTATGTACCACTTTACCAGTTGATCTTGTTGAGTTAAGACTTGGAAATAATGCCACAGCTGCAGAGGTAACGCCTGACTTGCTGGCTACAGTCTAGAATGAAATTGACTTGAGGTGGGATATATGTTGCATTACAAATGGAAGCCATATTAAACCAAAATGAATGTTGGGTGGCAAATTTGATGTGTGTCTGTGAAGTGAGACCTCAACCATACCTGTAAGTTATTTCAATAAATTATTGTATGTTTTTAAAGTTTTGAAGTCCTTTTTGAATCACCAGTATTATATATGCTAATATAGTATAAGGTGCTTATAACTTAATTATTAATTAGTACATTAACTGTAATCTATAGTTAGAGTGCAACTCATTCTATCAAGTGACTCATTGAATACTGTATTCACAATGTATTTCTTTATGCATGGTCAAAAAGCAGCAACATCTGCCTTGTTAATCACTGACAGGATGTACTATTGATGTATATTTTTCTCCTCAGACTGTGACATTTTTTTGAATTGCGAAACTTGGAAATAATCATTTTATTGGTGTAAATTATTTGTCTTCTCTTTCCTCAAGTTTTCAAATATATATTTGCTCTTCTGAAATTTTATCTCCTATACTTATTCATTATATAAGAACTACTGTAGTGAACCGAAACATTTTTTACGTTCTGTATTTTTTTATTTAGAATACAGATTATGGCTATAAAAATTAGCCTATATGAAAAAAGGTCATTTGTGTAATTCACTAATGCCAAATACTAGGATATTCAGTAAAAAGAGGAAAGTAAGTACAGGAAATATGAAAAAAGAGAAAAGGAAAAAGTTCAAATGTAAGTCTTTCTTATTTTTGTACATGGTTGAACAGTAGATATATGATCTATTTATTCTCAATCAAATGGATTAATGAGCTCTTCTTAGGTTCTAGCAGCAGCATTGGTAAGGATTATTGTGATGTGACAAGGCAACTGAGCAATTCGTACCTTTTGTTTTTTGCACCATTAGATCCATCCTTCATTATCATTGTAAACTTAACTAATCTGCCAACATATCACTTGTTTCAATTTTTGCATTTGGAAAACAGATAATGGAACATATTTCATAGTCGGCGGGACTTTCAGTTGTCTTAAACTTTTAAAATGTGCAAAACAAATTGTTAACAGAAATTATTTTTTCTCTAATTGTGTCTGTAGCATGCTAAAGACTTTTGTATGAAGGAGCTCAGCGTGATTGCATGCAGAGACAACTAAACCATTTTGGGAGCTGCATTTGGAATCAGTACTTGCTACTTAAATATATTTTTAAAATAAATGCCAGGTTTTGCCTCTTATCAGAAATTTGTTTTGCCATTTTCTTATGTGAATACCATTTTAGTTTACAATAAAAATAGAATAAATTTATATGTTTGAGCACATTTTGTCTAAAATTTTTCTCTACATTTTTTCCTGTTATTATTACCAACATACATTTCTTACTCTTACTATTCTGCTTGCATATTACTTTTGTAGTAAGCATAAATCTGTTGTCTATTAAATGAGTTTTATTAAGTATATTTATATTTTTGATCTTATATTAATGTATATCAACATAAGGATTATATTACCTCAAGGTATAGACTATAAGCGTCTGTGTAACTATAGAACTAAGTTCTACATTGAAATAAGTTTTTCTTCATCCATATGTATTTAACCTATCATATTGCTTACCCATTTTTATTTATTTTTTCTTTTTACAGTCTAAAGGTCGTAAAAATATAAGGAGAGTGATGAAGGATGAGGGCCTGGCTGAGGCAACACGAACTGCTGCTAAAGAAGAAGAAGAAAGACGGCAAAGAATAGCAGAACGACAAAAATTAGTAAGCTTTTATAAGTTAAATATTTTTCTAAAATTTTTTTAATTTATACTTTTGTAGGTTCTATTGAATTTATTTAAAACAACTTAATAAAACTTGTATAATTGATTAATTTTCTGGAACATATAATTGCTTAAAAGCATAATAAAAAAATGATTAAAAATGAAGATTATCTTTATCTTCATGTTTACAATTCTGTTTTTTTAAACTGAAATATTAAAAAAAAATTTTAGTCCATACATATGAGGGCTATTTGGTAAGAAACTTCCGATTCATTATTAAAAAAAACACTAGTTGTTGAAAAAACATTTTATATACATCTTTTAGCTACTTTCTAGATAATTGCCATCCAAATTAAGACACTTGTATATCTGTAAACAAGTTTTTGAATACCCTCCTCATAAAACTCTGCCACCTGTGAATTAAGCCAGGTAGTAACACTGTTTTTGAATGCCTCATCATTTTCAAAACAATGTGTCGCTAACCATTCCTTCAATTTTGGGAAAAGGTGATAATCTCTGGGAGCCAAATCAGGGCTGTATGGAGGATAGTTAAATAACTCCCATTTGGAAATGTTGATTTGGCATTGTGTGTGTACTGCAGCTTGTGGATGAGTATTGTCATGAAGAAAAACAATGCCTGAACTCAACATGCTGCATCGTCTATTTTTTTGGGCCTAGCTCAGTTTCATCAATGTCTTGCAGTAAGTTTCAGCATTAATTGTCATGCCTCTTTCCATAAAATCAACCAAGGTCACATTTTTATGGTCACCAAAACTGATACTACCTGACTTAATTCAGAGGCAGCAGAGTTTTATTACAAGGGTATTCAAAAGTTGGTTTACAAATATGACAAGTGCCTTAATTTGGTCAGCAGTTATGTGGTTAAGTAGCAATAAAACATATATAATAAATTATTTTTTACCAACTGATGTTTTTTAAAAAATGAATCAAAATAATTTAAAATGTGCAAAACAGATTCATTTTTTAGTAATGAATGTGCTTTTTATTAATGTTTTAATAATAAGTTACGTTCTGACCACATAGTTATCACATTTTTATAGAATAAAGAGCAGTATAAATTAATGAATATGCTTCTGATTGTGATCTAGGTGTACATATTTAACTGATTTTGACAGTTTCTATTTGTGTAGTTTTTTTTAATAGACTGTTTTCTTTTCCTCTGAAAATATTAATTTATGATGATTTACTAACATTATATTTTTTCTTATTAATCTTCATTCTAAAACTCATACATTTGTATTAAAAAATGTAGAAAAATTTTCCTTTTCATTGTATAGCATTTCTGTAGTGTGGCTTACTAGAATCCATTTTGTATTATATTACATTAGAGACATGTTTCATATTCTGTGTAACTAATGAAGCTAACTAATCATCATAGATTGCTACTTCAGTGAAATTAATACTTTATGAAATTGTGTGTGTTTATGCACATGCATATATGTTTGTATGTATTTTTTGGGAGGTATATGTTATTAGTGTATGCATTTAAAAATTTATTTAATATTGTCATCACAAAATTAGCTATTTCTGTTAACATTTTTATTTATTATTTTAAATTTTCTGTGACAGAGTGACTTTGAAATAGTGATAAATTTTTAATTAGACAAATTTTGAGTGAATATTCTATACTTGCATTATTGTTTTTATTTTTCAGTATAATAAGATGTATGAAATTAAAGCAACAGATGAAGGAAAAGTGGAAAAATTGGTTTTGGATTTTGATCCTCAAACTAAAAAAGAATTGGTCACTGTAGATGAAGGTCTAGTTGCAAAAATGAAACCTCATCAGGTATTACTTATTTACACTTGTAATTTACTGTTTTAAATAACAGTTTTTTATTTATATATGTTAATTATTTATATTTACCATCTGAGTTTGGAAACTCATTTTTATATAAATTCAATTATAGTAAATATAGATTTTATGATTAATTCTGTTTTAATGACATAAATGATATTTTATAATGAAAAATTTGTTTTTTTGCTTTTCATGTAACAAACAAAAATATATTTACTGAAAATTCAGTTTCTTGTGAGGTGCAAGATTATGTTTAAAGCTATCCAGTACGTTTTGCTGTTTAATACTTTTTTCTTGTATTTTGAGAAGGCCATTTCAATTCAAGAGGTCTTTGAAGAAGGCAAGAGATTCTTCTTTGGTCTTTGAAAAGTGAAGAGATATTTTGTGAAGTGACTAGTGGAGGATACTTTTGGAATTATGCAATTGTCAAAGATGGCTTGAAGTTGCATCATATATGTTTCAAAATGTTTGTGGTAGCACTGTTTTGTTGAAAATAGCCATTTATATTTCATTTATCATAAGTAGAACAATTAGATAATTTGTGGAAAAGTGAATGGATTCAGAATTTCTGAGCAGTAATTTTGTATACTTCAGGTTTTATTAAGGCATACACGACCGGTAATTCTTCATTTTGAATCACCAACTTTCTCAGATTTCAGAATCTGTATGGAATTGGTATTTGGATTATCTGCACCAAAAATGAGTTTTCTGAGTATAAATTCAGATGGATGAAATCAATTATTAACTGTGGAAAATAAAGTGCATTAATACTTCAATTAACTTTGATAAATAAAATTTTTATACTACTATCAATATTGCTGCACCCCCTTTTCGTGATTTGTCAGCTGTAATTTTTTAATAATTGACACCTTGTAAAGAAATTTTTTTCTTTTATTTTTGTAAGCTGTACCTGTGACTTCTGCCTTTCTTGACAGTATCCTGAATGATTTAGCCACATTTTAATTGATATTTTGAAAGTTATCCTTGTACAGACACCACTTGGTGAGTAAGTAATCTAAGTTTACAAATTAAATTTCATGTAGTTGTCATTAAGTCACAATTTATGCTGTCATTCAGTTTTTGTGAGAAAAATGTAATAAAAGTAATGGCAATTTTGTAAATCCCTGATGGTAAAAGGCAAAAACCAGAATGGCTAATGTTTTTGCATGATTTAAGAGTGTGGAAAACAATATATTTCAAGATAATATTGTTAGAATTCTATGAAATAACTACCTTCATGCGAAAAATGATGAAAATTGTTTAATTGTAAAGTTACATATGGTGCACTTCTGCTATCTTATAATAGCCTGAAATTAACCCATTTAAAATTTACAAAAATTGACAGCACTCAAAAAAATTTAACTATAAACCACACTCAAATTTTTTTAATAATCAGTCACTTGATTTGATGCCATTCTTTATTTCTATTTATCCTGTGTTAATCTTTAACCTCAACATATATTATTTGCAGATTCTACATTCCTCAGTTCCCTGTTTTGTATATACTTAATATATTGAGTTGTAATTTACAAAATAGACCAAACTGACCAATTTATCTCAAGTGAAAGACTTTGTTCCTCATCACTGTTAATTTGTAAAATTTTGTATATTACTTTATTTTAATGTCTAGTTTTCTGAATAACATTTTGTTGGGCAAAAACTGTGTTTAATATATAGGGTTGGGGAAAACTTTTTTTCATATTTTAATGCAAAAGTAAAACAAGATTTTTTTATATTTCAAATGAAAATTATTAAACCAATATGTGCAATTAAATTTCCAGATTGAAAATGCTTGAATCAGCTTTCTACCACACTTACTGATGCAGCATCATGCCCATGTCACAAATTTGTTACTAGCCTGAGTTGCATCTTCCCGTTTGTAATAAGATTTCAAAGTACCAATCTCCATGGCCGAGTGGTAGCATCTCAACCTTTTATCCAGAGGTTCTGGGTTCAAATCCCGGTTTGGCATGGCATTTTTCATACACTTCAAAAATTCCATTTCCATATCCACATATAAGCTTCAAGCTTATGAGGTGATATCATCAAGCCAAAGAAAAAAAGTGAATCAAATTTCTTATTTATTTTTTATTCATTTTCAAGGCATGATAACTTTTTAAATAAATAAACAAGTATAATTATAACTTTTCTAAAAATATTTAGTGATCTGTCACCTTTCAAAAAAGTGGTAGTTTTGTCATTAAGTGTCAAGTTTTTCCAAATTTGATTATTACTGCCAGAGTTTGTGATCCTAAAGCCATCTACAGAGTGGGCAGGAAGTCCTTTTATGCTAGTTGAGAAATTATTAGTATAGGTGCAGTTTACCTTCTGTGGATCTAAAACATCTGTGTGAGTTCTACCATTTGAAAAAAAAAACAGCTGTATGAGTCATCATGTCCGGTTGTTCAGCTGCAACAGCATATCAGGGGTGATCATTTAAAATGCTGACTGAACAGCCTGTTGGAGCTGCTTGTTGTTGATGTATCTGTTTTCAGTTCTCTTTTTTACAAAATCCCAGAGTGCATTGTCAAGCATGATGAGGTCAGGGCTTCTTGCTGGTGTAGGCAGTGGAGCCAGTAACTCTTCTGACCCACGTCCAATCTAGCAATTCGGAGAAATCTCATTGAGGCATCTGTAAACATTCAAAGCAAGATGTGCTGGAGCACCATCTTGCTGAAATGTAATGATGTCAATGATCGGTTTGCTATTAATTCTGGAAGAAACCACTGTTTAATCATTCTTAGATAACCGTGTTGATTAACTGCACTATTGAAAAAAATAAGAACCAATGAAATGTTCAGCTGTCATCCCAATCCAAATCATAACACAAGGTGAGTGGTATTCAATTTTTTAAAAAAAATGAGGATTGTCTTTCGCACAGAAAAAACATTTCACATGTGGGCTTTAATAAATCACACACTCATTTGACAATAAGATATTCTTTTTATCTTTTACTCTCGGAAACTGTTCAAGCAATAACTTCAAGCAATAAACACATTGATCTAGGTCATTGTCACTTAACTTATTAACTGTGGCTGTGCGAAAACATTTAACTTTCTAGATCTTCCACATAAGATCTTACATGCCTTTGTACATTTGCAGAATGCTTGCACATTGATTTCATCGGTGATTGTTGAATCAATGCCTCCATTGATAGCACGCGTCTTTGCTCGAGTGCTTAGACTCACACTGCATGGCATATGAAGGACACATCCCACTGCCAAAGCCTTCTCTCATGTCAGTAACGTTTGCCATGATTGTAACAATTTCCCAAAATCAACAAAGAAGTCATTCATAATGTTTTATCAGTGTGTGGATATTCATGGATCCACACACAAGCTTTGACAATGAGTGCAATCTTAGCTTATCTGGCATCCCACCTTTTGTAGAGCTGTGAGAATTGGCATCAAAACCTGATTAAGCTGGATTTATTACAGTGTAAAGGAACTTCCCAACACTAATATAATAATTATTTTTACACTTTAAAATTTCATTCTAGAAAAATTGTGTTTTCAAATATTCAATTCTGGTAATCTGTATTTAAAGGAAAATTGAATTTAAAAAAAGTTTTTGATTTCAGGCCAAAGGTGTAAAATTTATGTGGGAATCTTCTTTTGAATCTGTAGAAAGGTTAAAAACTAGTGTTGGAGGTGGTTGTATTCTGGCACATTGTATGGGTCTTGGAAAAACATTCCAGGTAATTACTGTAGGTTTAAATTTTACATTAATTAGTTCTAGTTTTTTGGTAAGAAATCCATTAACATATAGGTATTAGATACAAATAAGAGATTTGATAAAAAAATCCACAGAAGTTTTGAATTTCGCAGGCTGTGTAAGTCCAATAGTCACAAATTTTTTTGCTATGTTTGTTCATGTGTTCTTAATGTATGTTTACATTGGTAGCTACATTGGGTGCTTAGTTTATTATAGGCTGTCGAAAAGTTTACCCATGTTGTTTTAGGTATGGTAGAAATTTTTAACTTATGAAAAAAATGGAACAGAATTTGCATTAAACTTTGCTATAAGAATAAAATAAAGTTCAGCACCACATTGGAAATGTTGAATGTTGCTTTTGGTGATTCTTCTGTGAATAAAACAAGTATTTACAGGTGATACAAACATTTCCAATAGGGCCATAAAGATGTCGAAGATGATCAGTGCCCTGGATGTCCCAGCACATCAACAACCGATGACAACATTGAAAAAGTGAAGAAAATGATTATGGACAATCACCGAATCACTATCAGAGAGTCAAGGAGGATTACTACCTGGAAATTCTATGCCGTTTATGTGAAGCAATCTGAAGAAAATGCTCAGATTTGCAGTGAAACAATTCATGACAATTGCACCATGATAATGAACCTGCTCACACTTCATTGCTTGTTTGTAAATTTTTGGCAAAAAACAACACTTTATTCGCTGGATATGGCCCCATGTGATTTTTTCCTACTTACCAAGCTGAAAAATATCATGAAAGACAATGTTTTTGCAAACGAAGAAGACAGAATCGTTGACAAATGCCGTACTGGAAATTGTATCTCAGAGGTGCTTCACAGATTGGAAAAAGCACTGGCACAAGTATATTATATCTAAAAAGGAGTATTCTAAAGGTGACAAAATTAAAAGTGATGAATAAAGATTTTCTGAGAAAAACTAAAATTCTTTGTATTTTTTTTTATCAACCTCATATAATGCAATTTTTCATCTGAAGCTTATAGTGAGCAACCTTATATGATGGATGTTTGGGAGAATATTTATATTTTTCATAATGTTCACCAGGTTAAAGGAATTTATTGTAACAAATTATTGGACTTATGATGAAAATGGTACAGGACAAAAAAATTCAAACAACTTGTTGTGTTTATTTAGTCTATTATACAGGGTGATTTTTTGTCCTGTTACCCAGTTGTTAATGTCTGGTAATTTTTTTCTAAGAAAGGGAAATTTTGTTTTGTGACATGAAGTTGGTAGCGCTAATCAACCGGTATAGATACGGCAGTGTGAGTTGATTCTCCTTGAGCTGTGTAAACTTTTGTGCTGTTTCCGGTCGTGTTACGAACAGAATGTCTTTTACCATAGAACAATGAGTTTTCATTCTTGAACAATAGTTTGCTACGATATCATACACGAGTGTAAAAAAAATCATTTCAAATTAAATTTGTTAGTGTTCTTCCACCACAAAAAATGTCAATTTCTAGGCTAGCAAACCGATTTCAAGAGACAGGTAGTGTTTGCGACAGAAAACTTAGTGGTCGACCAACTCGCTTGACAGATGACGTTTTAGAGAATGTGAAATCAAGATCAATTCTCAATGGAAAAGTTTACGAAAACTTTCCACGCAAGTTGGTTTGTCATGTTAGAGTGTTCAGAAAGCTGCTAAAAAATTGAAATTGTATCTGTATCGCGTACAATTAGTCCAAGAGCTTTAGCCTCCAGATTTAAACAAGCGATTGCAATATTGCTGTTGGTTTAGGTCTCTTGTAAATGATAACGGAATCAAATTTTTAAACACAGTGTTCTTTAGTGATGAAGCTTGGATCCATCTCAATGGTTATGTGAACAGTCAAAACTGTCGAATTTGGGCAGTTAAAAATCCTAACGCTTTACAAGACAAATCTTTGCATCCTGAAAAAATTGGTGTGGGTTGTGTGATATCTCATTATCGTACTGTCGGACCCATATTCTTCGAACAGACAGTAAATGGTGAAGTATACAGGAATATTGTGCGCCAATTTGTGTCCCTCCTGGAACCTCAAGAACGGTATTGTTGGTTTCAGCAAGTTGGCGCTACATGCCACACATCTCGAGAAACCATGGATTTTCTGCAAGAGTTTTGATGATCGAATAATAAGCAAGGGCTTATGGCCTCCAAGGTCCCCAGACTCACATCTCCTGACTACTTTTTGTGGGGCTATATTAAGTCCGAGGCCTTCAAAAACAATCCTCACACTATTGATGAACTTAAAGTTAATATTACAGACCTAATCATGAATATTTCCAATGCAACTCTTAAAAAGGTTTCTGCTAATATGCTGAAAAGAGTCCGTGCTTGTATAACCGCAAGGGGTGGGTGTTTTGAGCATATTCTTTAACAATTATGTAAGTAATAGCTTTTTATTAAATCTCTTTTGTAAGTAACATACATTTTTTTATTCCACCTAAATTTCCCTTTCTTAAATTGCATTTAAAATTGGGTAACAGGACTAAAAAATCACTCTGTAGTTTACATTCCTTCTCTTAGACTGAGCTGTATGGTTATGATAGTCTAAAATTATATAAAAATCATTTTGCATGAGTTTCACAGAAGTAATTACATGATTCAGTCAATCATCCAAATAATAGAGGAAGATGCAGTGAGTCAGCAGGTTTTCAGCACTGTCATTAGACTAGGGCCATTCAAAACGTTCTCAGCCTGACGTAGAGGTGGCACAAATGACTATGATATTTGTCAAGCATGATTCTTCAGATGGCATGCTGCAAGGTTTTAGATGCATGTGTTTAATTATTTGTGGCTATTGAGTAAATCAAACAAGTTTTGACATTCTGAATAATTGATAAAATTGAAGTTTGAATTGTTAAAAAGTACTTTGTTTAAAAGATTTAACCATGATGGACATAGATTCCATTTTAAAGGATTTTCCTCCTTTGTCTTTTGTAGTAAAAAAGTGGGCTGAATCTAAACATGTTGCACATCCATTCAAGATGATGTCAATGCTCAGGACATTTCAAAAACTGCTATAGCTGACAAAATCATCAGAAAAATCCAGTACTTAATTAAGTAATGGTCGACTTAAGATGTGCAAGCTTGCTTGCTGACATTACAAATATCTTAGACTGTATCTACTTCATTTTATCTGATGTGTTTTGTATGAAAAAGCTTTCTGCTTGATGGGTGTCACTGTTGTTAGTAGTCAACCAAAAATGCCTTAGACTAAACACTTATTTATACCTGACTTCTATGAGCTTTTTTTATATCTGTAACAGTTGATGAAACATATATTCACTTTTACATGCCAAAGACCAAACAGTGCATGGGAGCAGGTGACAGCGTGCCTACCAAAGAAAGCAAAAGCAGTTCTATCTGGAGGAAAAGTCACAGTACAGTTTTGTTTTTAATTCTTATGATATGGTGTACATAGACTACTTGGAAAAAGGCAGCTCCATCATCAGGGATTATTACACTTCACTACTAGACTAATTGGAGGGTGCTATTCAGGCTAATTGTTCACATATGGCCAAAAGCAAAGTACTTTTTCACCACAGTCTAATGTGCCTATTCATATATCTTGGGTTGTTGCTGCAAAACTTCATGATCTATGCTTCAAAATGCTTCCACATAATTCGTATTTGCCGGATTTAGTTCCGAGCAATTACTTTCTCTTACCAAACTTGAAGAAATGGCTCATTGGACAAAGATAAATTCAAATGATAAGGAAAAAGCTTGGAAATCCGGTTATTTTCAGATTTTGACAAATTGGTATTATACTGAGGTTATTAAAAAGTTGGGATATTCATTGATCTAAATAAGGTTGAGAACTTTCCAAATTACAACTGTCCACATTGTGGACACGTACTGAAGTCCACCAGGCCGAGTCTATGCAATCAGTCTCTGAAATTGCCATGCCCAGAAAGAAATTCCATCACATACTTGTTAGTGTATACCCAAGAGGCGCCTCGCAAACTAACACCATCTGGAAAGAGATTACATGTATAACGCCCACTCTCTGTTTCATCCATCTGGCTTGCCACAAAGCATTGCCATAGTGTTTTCTGCACTTTCTGCGAAGTCAACTCACCGGACTTCTTAGCAACATAAAGCTGTTGCTTCTCAGATGTAATCAAATCTATCTATTACCCTCCTGTGAAATTGTACATTAACCACCCCTTACCATTAACAATATAAGGCATTGAGTCCTCAATATTATATCCTGATAGCTTTTTAATTTTAGCCTATCCATCCAAACAGGCGCCACATATAGCATAATAGCCTTGCATACATCCTTATACAGGATACTCATGGTCTTGAAGTTAAGACCCCAATCAGAATTGACCACACGTCGTATTCCAAAGAAGGCACTACAAGCCTTCTCCATGACGTACTGAAGATGCTTCTTAAATTGCAATTTCTCATAAAGAGATATTCCAAAGTGCTTTTGAATCTGAACAATATACTTGGTATACTGGCCTGACATTGAAACACATACTTGCCGACTCACTGCCAAACAGCCTTTGAGTAGCATCATCGTGGTCTTCTCCGGGCTGAACGTCATCTTATGTTGATGACCCCACAGCTCAAGTATCCTGCAATGAGTGGCTTGGAGTTCAACCTCCCTCTGTGAGTATCCTTCAACTAGCAGAAGCCCATCACCAGCATAAGCCACAATATCACACCTGCTGGGTAATCTCAGCCATAGAAAAGAATCAAACTCCACCACCCACAACAAAGGACCTCCTAACACACTGCCCTGGGGAGATCCCTTGGAGTAAACCACAATAATGTCAGAATATAGGTCACTGAAAACTCTGCCTTTGTGGAACACTGGTATGATTCTCCAAAGTTTATATGGCCATCTCTCATCAACAAGTGCACACTCCTAATTTTTTTTTGCAAAAAACAATAAATTATACTTAATTGTGTTATAAATATGACTTATGCTTTAATTTAAGATTACCTAGGATTTCATTTTCAGCCAGATGACTGTATCACCTTTCCCACAGTGATTTCTGTCCACATAGATACAGTTTGTTCAAGATTGGATAGTACACCATCTATAAGTAAAGTTCCAATTAATGCTTTTGGCCCCTAGATTGAAGATCTTAAACCACATACCGTTTTATGCAGTTACATAAAAAGTAAAAATTTTCATCTCTGTAATGTAATCTATTATTGACCTAGAATAGTGTATCATCAAAGCAGTAAATATTGTCAAAAGGTCATGTTGACAAGAATTTAGTAGAAACTGGAGTACTATCAGTGCATGTTTGTTACCTGCGTGGTCGTTGCATTGAAAATTTCTGGGTATAAAAAAATGTTAAAATTTTTGTAAAGAAGGAATGGTCTTGGCAATTTTGAAATGTACTTCCCTGTACCATAGTCTGTTGATTGTGATTATTGAACTTAATTATTGTTTAAGAAGAAATTATAGTATATAATTGTTTTAACCTTTTAATCCCTAGGAATATACCAGTACGTAGGCACCCATATGCCTGCATATGCACGTACTGGTACATTTTGCTGTCTTTTTGTTTATACAAAAACATTTGTTTTGTTAATACTAGTAATGTACTCTATTATGAATTTAAGATACTTTTCTCTATTTACAAATGAAAACGCATTCAGAAGGCTGTGTTTTCTGTTACTTTCTTGAATTGTATTCAATTTGTTATCAGGGAGAATCATTTAGGTTATGTTTATGTTATTCCACGTGTTTTGTGCTGTAATGGCTAAATCTTTTATTGGTGATGATGAAATAATTTTGTAATCTGAATCTGACATTGAAGGTTCGGGGGAAAATTAGGTGTAATGATAGTATAATATTAGTCACGAGTGATGTTGACAGTTCCAATTCTGACAAAAACGAAGTAGCTGTACAGATTGGACCATACAGCTACTTTGTAAATAGATTGCGATTTGAACATATGAACAGAAATAGTAAAAAGTTTAGTGTATAAATAAAATATTGTGTCTTTAGAATGAGGTAAGTTAATTTTATTTTTATTGGAAATTATACTGAATTTTATTAATCTTAGGGTTCTTTGTGCTGCTTTTTTATTAGAATGTGGTATTTTGCCCCCCTTTCCTAGAGGGAAGTTTTTATATTGGCTACATTTGCTGGGTAGTAAGTGTGTTAAGTACGCATATATATAACATTTTATTTTACTTTATGCTCATAACACAAAAAACAAAAAACCAGTATTGGTAAGCATATCTATACAAAAATATTTTACTTATCGGTGCAAATTTATTTGTAAATGATTCCACTCCTTTGGGTTATTTGTGAACTTTTGAACAATTATTTAATAATATGCAGGCCCTAAGTTAAAAAAGCAGTGGAAATCAGTTGCTGTAAGTGCAAATAAAAGGTTTTAAAAAAATAAAGTATTACTAGGGGAAAAATAAAAAACACCCAGGCAGTAGGGACAGTTCATTTTAAAAATACCTAGGGATTAAAAGGTTAATAAGAAGTGTAGAATTTTATTATAACCATCAGGAAATCCTGATCAGGTTATTTTCATGAAATCTTTTTGTAGCTGTTTGATTCATGATTTGCTGTATTTTTTCTGTATTAATAATTCTTATAATAAATTAAGACGCTAGAGAACTTGGAAGTTTTTGTTTTGCAATGTCTTAATTTATTTAAGTTGAGTCACTACTCAGGCCCCATTCATAATGAACTTGCTATTGTAGACTATTACAGTACATTGTTTGTTGAAATGAATTATTTTTGGTTTTTGCATGGACTAACTTAAAAAAAATTATGACAAAGATTATTTTTTACTTAACTTTAGCTAATAACATAGTGATTTTTTATTTTATTTATTTGTTTACTTATTAGTTTTTAATCAGAAAGAGCACTAAGTAAAAAATCTGACTATGTCTTGGTTAGGACTGAAAGATTTGGGGGTAAATGTTTTCAGCATAGTTTTACTGATTCATTATTATTAAAATGTATGTCAGTAGGTCTGAAATAGTATGTTGTCATAACTTCATTTGATTGAAAAATTAGTTTTTGCAGTATATGATAATTGCTCTAACCAAAAATGTTATAAAGAACCTGATATTTTTTACAAGTCACTCCAGAAAGTAGTATCCATTTCAAGATAAGTCCCCATGTCAGGATTACCAAGAAAATTGAGGATGAAGTATTTACCCATTTCTTTCTTTGTTGAGCCAAATTATATATATGTACACATGCCAAACCCTCTAAAATTCAGATAATATTCAGTCCTACAAGTAACACTTTCACTCAGTTCACCACACAGACTAGTTGTATAATGAACGTTATTACTTTCAGAAATAGCAACCTTAGCTTGCATCATTGTAGTATATACTTTACATGCATCAAAGCCATGAGAAAGACTGGGAGATATAGTGTAAAATAATAATTAATGTAATTATTTTTATTGTAAAAAATGCACTTTACACTCTGTTTTGACTCTGCAGGAAAACGTTTAAATCCAGTTTATGACTTGATAAATTTATGATAATAATATAGGATTTACAATGTTAAGAGTATTTCTAAATCTTAAAAATAATAATTAACATTTCTTTTCTAAGAAGGTTTCAATGCTTGTGTTTTGAATTTTTTTTTAGGTTGTAAGTTTAATACACACAATATTAACAAATGAAAATATTAATAATATGAAAACAGTACTCATAGTGTGTCCTCTCTCAACAGTACTTAATTGGTATGCTGAATTTGAAAAATGGTTAAAAGACATTGGATCTGGTGAAGACATTGAAGTTTATCATTTAGCCAAGTATGCGATTTCATTATTTTAAAATTGTTTTTGCATGTATAAGGGTAGTATACGGTTTTATTTACTGTTAGAAAATAATTGGCTGGCTAGAAGGTGTAGTGAAACATACTAGGTTATAAATCAACAAAGGTATTGTTTTTTGTCATATCTTTATATCATTATGCCAAGTAATATTGAAAACTAAAGAAAGGAAAGAGGAGATTCTGTAGTACAAATAGTCTGTAAAAAACACTAACTATTGAGATATTTATTTCATTTCTAAATTCTCTTTTAATTTAGAATTCCAATAAGTGTTTTTTTTCATTCTTTTTTCTTTGTTTATTGGAAATCAATTTACTTCTGATTGAATTTTATTAATGCATATTTAACACATACAATGCTGGTCTAAATATTGGAACCTACACTAATGTCTATTTAGTATATGTACTGAACATATTAAATTTAGATATACTAGGTCGGCTGAGATGTAATGTACATTAGAACATAACAGAAGAATAAATTGTTGCACAAAGCAACAGGTGCTGCCAACTTATAGTTTCATTCCTCTACTATTAACATTCCAAAACTTGTTGATCCATGCCCCCTCTTTTTCTATCAGTTGCCATTGTTATGGAGTTGAGTACACTTGCTATGTCAATTCTGTATGATAAGGGCAGTAAAATGAATATTTAACAGTGGAAAAGTGTGTACTAGTGGCGTTCATCATCACCTGAAAGCAGTTTATGGTGATAAAACTGTTGATTGAAGTACTGTGAGTAGACAGGCAATAAAATTTTGTGCATCAAAAACCAGTAAACAGAAACTCACCGTGGACAACTGGTTTCTTTGATTGGTGAGAAGCACCAAAAGGAGGTGAGTAAATCGATTCGAAATGACCATTCCATCACACAATAACCCATCATCACCCAGATAGGCAAAACAAAAGAATGAGTAGCACACATTATTTCATAACAGGTTACATAAAATTTGTTCTTTAAAATAATTTAAACAATCCATTTT
Organism: Lycorma delicatula; assembly: GCF_047948215.1. Taxonomy (NCBI): domain Eukaryota; kingdom Metazoa; phylum Arthropoda; class Insecta; order Hemiptera; family Fulgoridae; genus Lycorma; species Lycorma delicatula. Next base: position 146,978,048 of record NC_134456.1, on the reverse strand, counting down.
AAAAAAATTCTCTTAACAGTGTTCTAGGATTACAACACATGTACATGACTGACTGTGTAGAAGCTGAATCAACTGTAAATTTTCTGTGCAATATATAGAAACATTAAATCACCTTAGAAAACATGTGTATTGTGCTCGAAAATTGAGCTATTAATTTTACAACATGATTATATTTGGCCACTTACATCACATGCAACCATACAGGCTCTTGTAGAGTTGAAATTAGAACCTTTACCACACCCTACTCATCACATATACCACCTTAACAATATTCACCTCTTTCAGCAATTAAAGAGAGAGGGGTCTTAAGTGTATTCATTTCACCATGTATGATGAACAGAATACACACAGTGAGGTTATGTATTACAGTTGTAAATCTAAATTGAACCCACCGGGTTGGTCTAGTGGTGAACGCGTCTTCCCAAATCAGCTGATTTGGAAGTCTGAGAGTTCCAGCGTTCAAGTCCTAGTAAAGCCAGCTATTTTTACACGGACTTGAATACTAGATCGTGGATACCGGTGTTCTTTGGTGGTTGAGTTTCAATTAACCACACATCTCAGGTATGGTCGAACTGAGAATGTACAAGACTACACTTCATCCACACTCATACATATCCTTATTCATCCTCTGAAGTATTATCTAAACGGTAGTTACCGGAGGCTAAACAGGGAGAAAAAAAATCTAAATTGAAAATCGTCTCCAGGCAAAAGATGTCTCACCATTGGTGAAGTATGAATTGAATGAAGGTTAATTCTTTATTGTTGTTGCCAATATCAAAGTAGAATAGATGATATATTTAAATTATCCTTAATTTGAAATTTTTGCTTACTAGTTTCATATGTTATGATTAATTAGGTAAAAATAAAAATGGGTAAAACAATTTAATTTCTGGAATGCAGCTGTAAAATCAAATTTTTTAACTATATTATTGGCTAATGTTATCTTAAAAAATGCTATGAAGAACAATACTTGCTCAATTGAATCATTGGTTTAGATAATGTTCTCATTTCTGGAAACAGATTTGGAGTTATATTTCTGGAATCAGGTTTGGAGTATATTTCTGGAATACTCATGATTTCCTGTACCACATTTCAAAAAATAATATTTTTAAAAAAACTTTTCATCTTTAGCATAATCTTTAATCTTGGGAGTGACTAGAAATTACAGAGGGCTAAATCAGGTGAATAAATAGATGAACTAATTTGTTATATCAACTGTTTTGTCAGAAACTCTTACAATGAGCATACCATGACTTGGAACTTTGTCATTGTGGATTCTACTTATCAGAACAGGTATTTTTCTTATAACAGAAGCTCATAATGTTTTCAGCACCATTAATTATTTTTTCTGTAAGATTGTATACAAATTCTGCACCCATCACTTTTGTTTTTGGCTCTCTTCTCATTAAGTTTTCATTCTTACCTTCTTGCTCATCTTTGAATCTCCTGTAGCAATTAAAGCAAAGACTTTTAAGCTTTTCAAAGCATCCACAACGTATGCCACTCTTTAGTAGCTCTAGTTACAGATTTTAGTTCAAAAATTTTCTGTTTGATCCTTTGTTTTTTTTCATGATAGTCAATTAAAAATGGTTTCATTAGCTTGAGACAAATATATACTGGAACATGTATACAAACATGCTAACTGATGTGATTCCAACTAAATCACCACATGAGCAACCCTACATGTCTGCATGTGGAATTAAATTGTCACATCTCATATGTATATATATATATATATATATATCTTTGTTAAATTGAAATCCATGTTTGTTAACATTTTAACGTAAACCAAGTTATTAAATATTGTTTTTGTTTACTTTGCAAAATATTGTTGGCTAGTTTTGTGAAAAATTTTTAGCAATTTTAGGTGCGAGCTAATTATCTTTAGTTAGTTTTTATTTCTTAGTGTTACTTTTAGATACAATGATGTTCATTTTTATACAAGAAACTTATATTGTTGTTTTTTTGTTTTTAACTTTGCGATGTAATTTACTGAAACAATTATATATATATATATTTATAAAATTATATCAATTATGTCTATTACCATTTTGCAGCTGCAATACTAAACATACATTAACCAAACTTTACTGGGCCCACATCCACACTTTCAGGATCGTTTTAAAACAAAGATTCAAAAGGTGCAACTAAAAAAATGGTCAAAAATCTCTCTTTTTCACCATTTGGCAACATTGATATGTATAATTATATTATCTCCTATATGTTTGTCATCGCCTAGTGGTCGCATTACTTGACATCTAAAATCCAAATTCTAAGGGGTTAATATTCAGGCCTACGAGATGTATATACGTTTAAATAAATTTTAATTAAATTGATTATATTCATGGCTAATAAAAGGAAATAAAAATAATCCATGTATAGAAATTAAATTAAATAATCTGTAAATTAATTGACAATGGAGGACTGCTTCTAGCGGGAGCTATGTGCAGTGGATGGAGCTGTATGCAGCTGCCCAGTACAACACTATTGGTCCATTAGAATCTAAGGCCACCAAAACTTTACAATGGCACTCGACTATATATCGAAAATTTATCAAGAAATTTCATAGCAGCAACATTTCTTACTGGAAAAAATATAGAAAAAGGTGTATTCATACCAAGGATTTCAATAATTTCAACCAATCTTCCATTTAAATTTAAATATTTACAATTCCCTTTAAGAATATCATATGCAGTTACCTTCAACAAATCACAAGGACAATCTCTAAACACTGCTGTATTACTGTTGGAAAATAGTTGTTCTGGTCACAGTAATTATATATGGCGTGTTCAAGAGTTGGTTCACCAAGAAATTTATTCATTCAAGATGAGAATCACCAGACAACATAGTTAATAAACTACTTACTTAACTATGTGGGATAATAATCTTTTAATTTTTTTTCTACTTTAATGTATTGTAATATATTTTATTTGATTTTACTATATTGTATTTTACTTTATTTTTATGGTATGGTGTCATTATCCAATGTCCACATGGTGTCGCTGGTAATATGTATATAAGTCAAAACAAGGTTTTAATTAATTTGAATATATTCATGGCTATTGGATAGAATATCAATAAAAAAAATCTTACAGAAATTGTGGCCACAAAATATTGTAAAAGCTTCATAATTAATTAAATAAACCAAGACATTTATAATTATTCATTTAATGTAAATTAAGTAAAAAAATAATGAAGATACACGAGTTTTATTTATTTTTATCTCTTGCTTACAAATAGTCATAATTTTACTTAGGGTTGGGCGCCATGGAAAAATTTTAATTGAAAAAGGGCTCTGCGACTCAGAAAAGTTTGGAAATCACTGCACTGCAATAATGGAATTATTGCATAATAAAAATACTAAAATAATGATAATTGGTTATTAATTTATATGAATGCTCCTGTGTGTTGCAGTTGATGGTTTATAAAATTGAAATTATTTTTTGTTTCAAACAAAACTATCAGGCTGTGTTTGAGGGAGACACTTATAAAAACTACAGCAGATAGCAGCACTCTTTTAAATTAATACGCAATTATTAAATTATCATTATTTTAGTAATTATCATGACGGAGGATGTGAAATCACATGAAAGTATTTTAATAAAAAATTAAGGTTTACAAGTCATTTTTTGACTATTGCCCAAGATTTGTAATTTGGTTTAAGTCCAGGAGTTGCCTGGCTATGGGAGCACTTTTATGTTTTGTGCTTCGATAAAGATTTTCCACTATTTTGGTAGTATGGTATAGCACCAAATCATGTTGGAACACTCCATTGTCTTGTGGGAATTTTTTTTGAAGTTGTGTCACAGCCCTTTCCTTCAGAATCTTTATACATCCATCACTTTTCAATATCCCGTCTACTGGAAATAATGAACAAGGGTCATCAAATATGAAGCAACCCCAAAACATTTTTTTCTGGTGATGTTTAACTAATTGCTGGATATGAGCCAGTAATGTATCCTCATCTGATGCTTTTCTAATGTGTAGAATCCTTTGCCCCCTGATCATAAAAATGTGACTCGTCAGTAAACATAACATTTTTCCATTCTTCTTTAGTTTAGTGAGAATGTGCTTTGGCCCACAAAAATGCTTTTTTTTTTATCATTGCTGGTGTCAAAAGCTTCTTTTTAGCTGGCCAACAAGCTTTCCCTCTAGCTGCAAGAAATCGAATTACTCACGGTCCTTAGACCAACACTACATTCAGAATCTATTTGTCATTGTGTGTTATACTGGTATAGTCAGAAAGAGAAACAGTTTTCAAATGGTTTCTTGGAGTTATGTCTACTATTACATATTCAAGACAAAAAAAAAAGATGAAAATATGATTTTTGTTATAAAAAATAAAATAAAGTTACACAAAACACTATTTATAACATGAAAATTGCTAAATAACCAAAGAACAATAATATAATAACCTCACATTACACAGACAACTTAAAGAAAGGATGTGGCCAAGCAGTGTAGCCACAACAGAGAAATAGACAAAAATATTCCCAGTGTTTGGATTGATTTGCATGCTACTGTATATACAAGGTGTGTTCAAAAAGTAATGAGAATTTTGAAATTTTACAGGTTGTATTAGTCCAATTCTCGGGAGTTTTTCATTGTTGTATTGGTAAACATGTCTAAAAAGTATCTGTACATTTTTAGCCACATTGGATGTTTAGTCTGTTGTCAGCTATCCAAAGGATAACATGTGTTTTGGTACGATCAGCGATTTTTTTATTTGTTTAAATAATGGATCAGAGAATTTGTATTAAATTTTGCTATAAGAATGGAATAAAGTGTAGAAATGTTTTAAAAATGGTAAATATTCTTTGGTGAGTCTGCTATGAGTAAAGCAAGGGTTTACAAGTGGTATAAGCATTTCCAAGGTCATGAAGATATTGAAGATGACAAGCGCCCCGGACACCCCAGCACATCAACAACTTATGAAAACATGGAAAAAGTGAAAGAAATGATTATGAAAGATTGCCGAATCAAAATCAGAGAAGAAGTCGCTCATCTCAGTGGAGGCATTCTGGATCACAAAGACCGAAAAAAGCTCAACAAGTACAGTTGAATGTGAAGGTTGTGCTAACCGTGTTCTTCAACTTTAACAGCATAGTGCATCATGAGTTCTTGCCACAAGGTCAAACGATCAATAAGGAGTATTACCTGCAAGTTCATCGCCATTTGCATGAAGCAATAAAAAAAAAAAAGTTTGGATTTGTGGCGAAAACAATTCATGACTTTTGCACCACAATAAGCATCCTGCTTGCATTTCATTGCTTTTTCTTTGTCAATGTTTAGTCAAAAACAATACTGTAATGATATCCCAGCCGCCATATTCACCAGATGTGGCCCCGTATGACTTTTTTCTATCCCCAAAAATAAAAAGAACCTTAAAGGGCTGTCGTTTTTCAAGCATAGATGAGATTAAAAGCGAATCACTGAAAGAGCTAAACACTTTTCCAAAGATCAAGTTCCAGAAGTGTTTTGGGGATTGGAAAAAGTGCTGGCATAAGTGTATAATATCTAATTGGGACTATTTTGAAGGGGATAACATTAATGTAGACAAATAAATAATATTCTTTCCAAAAAACAAAGATTCTTGTTACTTTTTGAACATACCTCATATATTGTTTTTTTTTTTTAGGCCAAATAAAAATTATTATCTGATGAAAAGTGATCATAGTGTTATGTCCATGTTAGTTTGCATACATGTATACCTAATATTTAGAATAATACATTATAGATTAGAAAATTATGTTTAACATTCAAATATATTACTCCATTTCATATTTTGGTTAGTTTATAAACTTGTAATATTTTATCAGTTTTTTATGTTGAATACTAATTATTATTGCTTAGTAAGTTAACAAATAACTGAAAAGAAGTGTAGTATTATAATTATTTTTTTCATTTTGTTTGTTTTTTTTTTTTTTGAGTAACAAAAAAAATTAATTCAGCATGATGGATATGACGTATTAACAAGTCAAATGTCTTTGTAAGAACAAGTGATGTGAAGTGATGTGTCAGTAAGTCATACAAGATTTCTTATTGACATATGGCTCTAGCATTGTACCACGCTTAATGTGTAAAAAATTATTTTGAGTTCCAGATTATCTGGTAATTTATCGTACCATTTTTTTTAATATACAATAGGACCCCCATAATTTGTCTCTTGGGACCGAGGAGGCGATGAATTAATGAAAATGACAAATTACCGAATTGTGTAACAAAAGTTGGGTTACATAAAAATTAACGCTGTATTGGCCAAACCGTTATCACCCCTCCTCCCGTTACTAAATGTGTTGTAAAAAGACTGTAAACTGATGAAATTTAACTACATTATTCTATTGAATATTATTATACAGCAATATGTAGTATACTTACCTAAGTAAACCATTCACTAATACAATTTTTTATAAAAATTATGTATGTATTGCACTGTACTGTACTTAAAAACAATCACTACACATACAACACTAATACATAAGTCAAAGTCTAACGCACAGTAATTAAAGAACATTGCAGGTCTATGTTTTGTTATTTAAGCACTTTTATCTATAAAACCTATACCCTAAAAGGTATTTATTTAAATTTAATCTTTACATATTTACACTTCATTTTATTTTCCAAAGAAATCTGTAATTTTTCTTTGCTCTTTAATGTTCCTTTTTTTCCTAATGCCAATTGATGAACTTGTTGCATAGCAATTAACTTTGCTACCTGTGCTTGTTTTTGATCGGAATACCATTCAATGCATTTGTCAGCATCTCCACAACTTCTTTGCAGCTCATTTTATTTACTGGTTTATCATAGAATTCTTCATCTATGGCATCTTCCTTTAAATTTTCTTAATCTTTAATATGATTAGTAATTTCTTCATTTAACATTTCATTGCCTACATCTGTCGTATAATTTTACCCCATTCCTCTCTATCTTCTCATTTGTAACAACATTTAAATCAGGAATGTTGTCACAAATTTCTTTTTTTTTCAAATCGATGTCTGTATTTTCTTCTTCAGTTTCTGATTCTGGTACCTGGTCAAGCCACACTTTTTTCCAGCTCAACTTCAGCATCTTTTCCAGGATGTCTTGCCAAGCGTCAGCAATATTATATATTGCATTTTTTATGGTGTACTGTTTCCAAAAATCTTCAACCTGTAATTCATTTTCGTAGAAAATTAAATTTTACATTAATAAATCTTTATAACATTGCTTCATACTTACTATGACCCCTAGTTCTTAGGCTGGTACAAACAGCTTGTTTTTGCTGAAGAAATATGGCGATTATATTGCCATCTAGTGCTTCCAGTTTGTCAACCGGATGGCAAGGAGCGTTATCCATCACGAGTAATGCCCTTTCTGGTAAATTATTTTCTCTAAGATGCACAGGAGTTCAGGCACAAAACAGTCGTCAAATACTGGCTAAAAATTTCTTGCATCATCCAAGAACTCATTGCAAAAAATATTTCACCAGTAATGAGTCATGATTATATATTTAAAAACTCTTAAGGTTTTTTCACTTGCTAATAACAACTAGAGGAAGTCAATGACAACCACTTGCGTTAGAACATACAAGAATAGAGATGCTTCTTTCCTTACTTTGTATCCAGCCACAGAGCTCAGAAGAAGATGTTAAGATTTTCTTTGGAATCACCTTCCAGGACAATCTTGTTTTGTCACAGTTATACACCTGTGCACGACTTTTAAGGCTTTTAATTTTTTAACTAAATATATCACAATAGTCAGATACAACCTGACTGTCAATAAATAATATTTCGCCCTCAATTGCAAATTGACGAATTTGAAGAAGTTGAAGACTTTTTTTGTCAATTCCAAACTTTTATAACTTCCACATTTGCTAGACATTATTGCTCCGTAAGTACAGTATACAGTAATAGTGTGACACTACACACTAATATAAACAGCTGACTCATACGAAGCAAAGTTCACTACTGTAATGAATTTCAGAAACGGTAAGAGAATGACGTAATACAGTATTTTTGATAAAATACTATACTGTGTAAGAAATATGTAAACATTGATTAGATAATAGTGTGCTGAAATGAAAATGTTTATATGAATGAAAAATATGTAAAGTAATTTTATCAGTTCTTTTCTTACACGATTACTGTAATTTATACATAACGTACAGTAGGCTCATATAAAAACATCAGTCGCAATTAAGTGCTTTTTTTTTTTGCTGTAGGCCTAAACAGATAAATTAAATTTTTAATTATTAATAAAAAGTACGCCACCTAATTTATTTTTGTGTATCAGTATTGTACCTTTAAAATTCACAAATTTTCCAGAGGGGAGATGAATTATTGGGGACCTACTATAAATATATATATATATATATATATATATATATATAAAGACCCCTACATATACCCCTTATATATATATATATATATATAAAATTTACATTTATGATTGATTTATTTATTTTTGCTCTTTTTAGGGACAAAAGAGTTTTTCAACGTTCATTTCGTTTAAAAGATTGGCATGAAGGAGGTGGTGTAATGATCATAGGTTATGAAATGTTTCGTATTTTAACTAATGAATCTGCAAAAAACATTAATAAAAAACAAAAAGCTATTTTTAAAACTACATTATTAGATCCAGGTTTGTGTAATTTTTCTTTTTTCATAAGTTTTAGCAAGTATTTAAAAAAATTATGTTTTTGTTTTGTATATTATAATATTAATATAACTACTATTAATTTTTTTCTGTGTGAATGTATATGTACTAGTTGTCTCAAAAATTTTAAACTGCAAATATTTGGAATAGAAGTTTTTTATTTTTCCTTTTATACCTTTAAGCAGTGGATCAAACCTGAAGTGTAATAATATTATTTCAATTTTTGATAGACAAAATTCATTAAAGTGAATAAAAACTCTTTTGAAAATATGTTGGAAATTTTTGTCTACTACAAGCATTTAAGATGTTCTTATTATACTTCATTTTTATGTAAAATTTAATTATGTATTTTAAATTTATTAGCTATCAATAGTGAAAGCAGTTTTTTGTCCAGCATCTGCAGTCTATAAATTTTGTTGTTTTTAAGATTTTCTATTTTTAATAAGACTGATTTATTCATATAATAAACTGGATCCTTTAGAACAGTTTTCTTGATGTGGGACCGTCAACAGCCACAGCCTTTGTTCATATAATGAGTGAGCTTTTTGCTTGTTGCATCTAATAGACATAAGGTTATTAAAATATAAAACAGAGTTGTAGCTGGGAATAGTATCAAAGAGCTATAAGCATTAAAAAAATCCCTTTCGGCATGCCAGAAGGTGGAGGTAGATTTCACCAGTGCTAAGTAGGGGATAAAAAAGATTTCCACCTTAAAGTTAAGAAAAACTTTTACTCAATTTTTTAACAATGATTGCATGTGAAAAAAGGTTTCACATGTTTAGCATAGTAACCCCATCTTCTTAACAATTCCAGCAACATTTTGGTCATCCCTTGCTGTAAGGATTGGTCATATCAAAAATTGTTTCACACAAAAGTTGTAGGTAATGTTTAGAGGACTAATGACCACTTTAAACCAATTCGATATTGTGCCTATTAAGAGAGGTATGATTTTTTTTTTTGTCTTTGAAACCCCTTTTTTTCCACCCCCTGAGCCAATGGTTGGTGATATCAAAAAACTTTTAGGTCTTTATCCAAAGAATAGTAGGAACTTTAAATAAATTTGATATTTTACTTAAGAAAGTTATCATGATATTTTGTTTTTTTTTTTTTTAAAGCTTCTCCCATTTCACCCTCATGGTTTGATTTTGCCCATTAACGAACTCAACTGAGATTTATTTTATGTATCAATTTGAAAGTGATTGGCAAAAAATTATGGCAGTTATTATGTCCACAAAAAAGTGAAATATATATATAAACTTTTGAACTGATGGTGGTTTTGGGATCTGGGGGGATGTGAAACGTGAAGATATGTCGAAATTTTGTGGAAGTTGAATCATGGTACCCATTACAATAGGTAGATTTCATAAAAAAGCTAATAGTTAGCTTTTTTTTATGAAATTTACCTAATATAATTGGTCTGGTCTGTCTTTGAATAATCTGTATGAAAAGGCTCTTTCTTTGTCATTCCAATACACTTTAATAAAATATTAATTCAATGTATTAAAAGTCAGCTACTTAAAATTTTAACATTTGGATTAGTTGTGTTAACTGCTAAAAATTCCCTTCATGCAGTACTTTTAATCTGGTTAACAATTTTTTTACACTTTGTTTTCATTATTAGTAATTTAAATTAAATTGTTTAATTAACTTATAATATGATTTGCCAATGTTTGGTATTAATCTCACATAAAAATGTATTTTCTTTATAAAATCAAAATTTATCTTATTTTGGCAAATTAAACCATCATCTGGTTGAGCAATTAATGAATTTTGAAAATTTTCTTCAGTTATGTAATCTAAATTTTAAAACAATATAAAATTATTTGAAGAAACAGGAAGCATCAGTGATCAGTTGTAGTTGTTATGAAGGTTATCATTTAATAATATGAAAGATTTTAACTGCTATCACAACTATCAATTAATTTTTTTTTTTAATTTTGTCCATTACAGGTCCAGATTTGGTTGTTTGTGATGAAGGACATATGCTGAAAAATGAAAACACTGCATTATCTAAAGCTATGAATAAAATGAAAACCTTGAGAAGAATTGTATTAACAGGCACCCCATTACAAAATAATCTTATTGAATGTAAGTTAATATGTATCATTAACTTATTTTTATTTTGTAATTTTTGTATGAGGCATGTTTTTGAAGTAAGGTCTGTTTTGAATTTAGTAGCTATATATACAATGTAAACAGAAGGCACTTGTGTAACTCTGTTACTTCAATTAATAATCAACTATTAATAAAAATAATTTAGCCATTTTGTTTATGTTCAATCATTCAATTCATCTTCATCATACAATTTGTTTTTCCTAAAAACAATTCTTTATCTGAAATTCACATGCAGATTTGTGATTTTACGAGCCAAATATGAGTGACGCTAAAGTAAAACAGTGGTGCCATTCATTTCAAGAAGGACGAATGAATATTCATGATGAAGAATGTAGTGGCCAGCCATTGTTGTTAACAGATGTTATGATTGAAAAAGTTGAAAAAAAATTTGAGAAAACTGGCACTTCACCATGTTACAATCGTTTTTCATTTTTAGAAAAATAAAAAAAATTATAGTGCGAAGCAAATAATACGAATAAAAAATAAGTAGACATTGCAACTGTACAATATAATATTTATTAAAATTAAAATAAAATAAGAAAACATAGCTCTAGACATACAGGAAGTTTGTCTGTTTAGTCATAATGCATAATATCATCTATCCTTATTTTATGAATCAAATTATTTCATATTTGTTGGCTCTGAATAATGTCTTATTATGACTTGGAATTCTCTTTATATTTTCTAAGTAATATTGTTTTAGGTTATATGTTTATTGTTTGATTAAATGTAGTATAATAAGTATTTATTTTAAAATGGGATAAAAATTAACTTGTCAAATGTTGAGAATCAGAGCCTGTACCTGTGAAATGGTTACAAAAATGAATATCTGCCTATGTGTGCTACATCTTATTTTCTACACTTGAATAGATCAGTGCTTCTAGTATTTAGAATTATTTTTATTTGGTGTTAACAGTGGTGTATTTTTAAACATATATATATATTTTACATTGTTTGAATTTAAAGGTTATGTCTATGAATATTTATTTATTATTTTAATATAGCAAAATTTATTTGTCCTTAAAAGTTTTTTTTTACATGGCTAATGTTTACAGATCATTGTATGGTTCAATTTGTTAAACCTAACTTATTAGGTAGTAGAAAAGAATTTAGCAATAGATTTGTTAATCCAATCACAAATGGGCAGTTTGTTGATTCAACTGAAAGAGATTTTAAAATAATGAAAAGGAGGGCTCATGTTTTACATAAGATGCTTGAAGGTTTAGTTCAGGTAAAGTATGACAGTATATTTTGATTGAAATTAAAATGGATATATTGTTTTATATTAGATGTAAACTGCTATATCTGATTTGGTTTTATATTAATTTTATTTGCTTTATTTCTATGTCTAGTTCTGTTTTATGTTTCTTCAGATTGTTTTATTTTATGTGTATTTGTGTGCTTTATGTGTCGTACCAGTAATAAAGAGTGTTCAAAAAAAGAACATCAGTGTTTTAAAGCGGTTTAATAATATCGCTTAATTTTGACTACAGTTATGAATTGCAAGCAAAGTTAAGGAGTAACACTTAGTTCCCCACAAATCTTCAATGTTAGCACCTTGTACCACATGGCACGCATCCAATTGATGGGAGAGTTCATTCTGTATTATAACTGGCATGTGTGGAACAGTGAAAGTAGACAGCTGCTTCAATCCTGAGCCTCAAATTGGATAGATCATTAGGTAGTGGAGACACATACACAAAATCCTTTATAAAACCTCAAAGGAAAAAATCACACGGGATCAGATTGGGTTACCTTCGAGGCTACTGCAAACAAACCCTGTCATGGGTCCGTGTGACCGTTCCAGCGATTGGGGAATATTATGTTTTTAGGATTAAATCATTTAACTGATCCAATACAAAGTTATGTGATGAGAAGATGCACCATCTTGTTGGCAAATAAAATTTTCTGGTCCATCTTGCAGTTTAAAGAGCCATCTACACAGCAACTTCTGTTATGCTGGCTTCAAAAATAGCCGCCTGTAAATTTATCACTCCCTGACACATTCAACATTTTCTTCAGATGCCTTTGGTCATTCCTTGCTCTTCCCTTGATACATCCTGTTATTTCAAACTGATTTTGCCATTGATGAATGGTATTGTCATTTTGAGGATCACAATTAAACTTTCTACAGAAGGCATGTTGAACTGTAACTACAAATCCACATTTAGCAAAATTCAAAACACAGGATTTTAGTTCAGGAGTCCATTTTTTCTAGTGGTGCCATCAAGTAGAAAAATAGGAAATCTGTATATCTACAGCTATGCATGCAACTGAAAATGTCCTTTTTGCTCTTTGATTCTAACCTTAAATCAATACGTAGACCTTTTCCAAGAGATATTCTAACAAACTTAAATTCTGTTATTCCTTTTTGTACATCTGATATGTAATTATTTTGTGCATCTAAGATTGATTTGATTTTTGTGGATAGTAGCTTGATTATGTGTTGCTTTTTTAAAATTCCAGTAACTCTTTTATTGTTTTCATTTATGTTTATTTCTATATCAACATTTTTTTTTACTATTTTCAGGTTCTACAGTAATTTTTTTTTAATATTAATTTAATTTATTAAAAATGGATTAAATGTTCATTATTTATAATAGGGTGGAGTATATCTAAAACATTACATATCTTGTCCATAAAAGGATATTATGTTTTTTTTAAATGCAGTAGGAAAAAACAAATAATGGAATAATGGCAAGCGTACTGTACCATAATTGTGTATTAATTTTTCATTAATTGCATAATAATTTTGCTTTATAAGTTACAAAAGGTTGTAATTAATTATTTGTTGCATTTTCATTTATTAGAGGATTTTTTTGTGTAGTTTACCAATTAATTCGTACCTGTTATTAATGTTTGAAGTATATGGTAGATTAAATTTTAATATAACTGTTTTCTATTATCTTTACAACTCTCATATACCATATGAGTTCTTTTGTTAATGCAGTAAGGATAATATTTATAAAAAAAGAAATTCTCTCTAATCATAAGACTGAAAATGGAAGTTTATTTACAGAGGCATAAAAATATAAAATCATTGTAGTCAGCATAAACTATAATAAACATTAATATTGTTTTTGTTCAAGAAATAAATTCATGAATTGTACTTAAGTATATGTATGTATAGTGCAACTCATTCTCACTATCCCATTTTCGTTTATACATTTTACAGTTTTGTACTCATTTAAAAGTTAACCGTCGCTCATCAGTATCATCTCTCTTAAACATTCTGTTGCTCTTCTTCATATCAGTCTTCAAAATCAAGAATTAAATAAAATATATTTGATTTGTCATTTAATAATTAGATGATGTCTTCACCTTCTTTTAAAATGATCATTTATTTCTTTTACGTAAGACTACAGTTTTTTCATTCATTTTGTAAATTAAACCCACTAGACAATTAAGGTCCTTATTCCTTAAAAACTCTTACAATTTAACTTTTTTTTTTGTCATTTCATAAAAGAGACTTCAATAGTTCTGGTTTTACTTTCATGTTGTAAGTAAACATTAAATAGGCAGATTGATTGCTTTGATTTCTTATGGTTCAAATTATTAGTGGTGTAAAAATTATAAGCAAACCATAAAAGTGTAGAAAATAATTTAGAAATATTGTGCTGTTAACAAGAATGATAATAAAAATAAAATGGTGAAAAGGCAAAATAATTTTTAATAGAATGATTTCTTTGTTGTAATATTAAGATAAGTTCAAGGTAGTGTCAGTTATGATTATATACAGAAGTGAATAGTTGTAATGTTTTTTATCCTTATTTATGTTTTCATTTTTAATTATTTTCAGAATAAATATTACTATAATTTTTTTTAATATACTGGGTCATCATAAAAAAATGGTGGGGTTTCAATAAATCTGATCAAGGCATTAAAGATATTTAAGAAATTATGTTGGTAGCACTGAAAGTTTCTAACAAGAAGTTTGTGTAACAGCCATTTTAACCACCGATCAATGTATTGTACCACAGTCTTTGCATTGTTGCTGAGGTGTGTTTCTTTGTTTGCTATGCTTTATATTCAAGAGAAAGTGCAGAATGTTTTATATAATAACCTGAACTTAAAAAGTATAACTAAATAAAATGTGAAGTCAGTAATTTTCAATGTACAAATAGAAAAAGGAAATACTGCTTGAAAACAATACTCTTTTCTGAAACAGAAATTGCCTGGAAGGGGCCACCAGTATAAAAGGAAGTAGACAATGCATAATTTTAAAATGATGTATTTTTTATGAATGATGCTACTTTTCACCTTAGCTTAGTAAATATGTTAATAGACACAATTCTCAAATACGGGGAAAATACTGAAATTGGATGTAATTTTTGAGGAAGTTCATGACACACATAAAGGTAGTTGTCTGATCTCCAAGATGTTTGATCCTAACCTCTTGTGATTTATTTTGTGGGCAATACATTAGAATATTGTTTACTTAAGTAGACTTACATGTGATATGAATCACTTAAAGGAAAGAATTAAGGAATCAGTTACAACAGTGTTTCTCAACCTGTGGGGCGCCCCCCCCCCCCATTAGAGGGGTTTGATAACAGAAAATGGGGGCGCGAGCATATTGAAAAATATTTATTAATTTACTGAATGGAAAGCAAAACAAAATACATTCTGACATAATAAATAAAACAATACACATTTACTGTAATATAATACACTTATAAATAGGATTGTACTAGTATTGCACATTGTATTTAATAATTAACTTATCAGTACTAAATTAAAAACACGTTTAATAATTATTAGTGACTCCCTTGGGCCTGTCTTCCAGAGCAAAGTTTTTCGAAGGAAAGTTTTAATATTAGAAACAGACACTCTGAATTCTTTATATTTAGCTGAGATCACATTTTGTCTTTAAAGCAGCCACCACGGAAAATCCGGTTTCACAGAGGTAGGGTGTTGAAAATTGTAATAGTATATGAAATTCTTTTGATTTCAGTGCAGAAAACTCATTATCCACCCTGCCAAAAATTCAAAGAATATTTTATTACTAAATTGCCTTTTGATTTTCCAGTTGTTATGAAGTCTATGTAGATTTCTTCTTTGGCAATTGAGAGCCCTCGGAAATATTTTGAAATGAATCCCTAACCCACTCATAACTTACTACCAAGTTGTCGTCAGCAAGATAATACTTTTTTAAATTCTTTGCCAGCATGGCTAAATGATTTTCAATGCTTACAAAAACAACTTTCACATGTTCTTCAGCCTTGTAAGTTTTAACACATTCATCCACAATTGCAAACATTTCTAGGTTTTTACTTCCTTGTACGAAGTATTGCAATCGCAAAACACTTCAGTTTTCATATTTCAACGGAAATATCCGTTTTGACTAGTTTCAGCGTGATGTCTATGCATATGTATCTCACATAACTTAAAAATGATTAGCTGTAGGATGTTGAAGTATTGGATGTAGGACTGCCCAAAATCCAATTTTTTTGGATTTTGGACTTTTTCTTAACTGTAGTAATAAGCCCTCATTGAGAGCTTTTCAACAGTATCATAAGTGGTACTTTTTCATTGTTCCAGAGTTATAGCCAAATAAAATTTTAATTAATGAAGTATTTGGATCTTAGGGGAAGGCACATGAGTTCGAATCAGACTTCATCTCCTCTTCTTTTTTTTTTAACTTAAATATTGATTTATTAATAATTATTAACCTCTCATTGTAAAAAAAAATTATGATAATTAATAATTCAATAATGACAAAAAATTAAAAAATATCATAAGTTTTTAATGAAACAAAATTTGTTGTACTTTTCATTATTTTTAAAATGTGTTAATGTAATTTATTAATAAGTGTATAAGGAAGTCACGTGTTGTCACATCAGATTTTTTTGCTTTAAATTTCTGCTCCACAATTCCAGTTTTCTACAAAAAGCATTAACTTTATCACTTGTATCCAACATATGTGTATTTGCTCCTTGGAGTTGAAGATTCAGAATATTTAATTTCTTGAATATGTTGACCAAGTAGCTCAAATCCATCACAAATAAATCATTTCAAAGGTTTTCCTCTTCTAGAAAAATGGCAATTTCATGTCTTAATTCATAAACATGTTGCAAAGATTTGATAACATCTTGCCTCACAATAAAATAGTAACTCGGAATGAACTGCACCCAAGTCTTTACAAAGTGCAGAAAAGATTCTTGATTTTAGGCGTCTCATTTTTATATAATTTACTATGATTGCAACAGTCACTAGCACAATATTCATATCAGGACTCATTTCTTTGGAAGCCAGAGCTTCTCTGTGGTTCATGTAATATGTCCAAACACAGTCTGGAGTTTTTTGTTTCACAAATGCATGTATAATTTAGAATCTTCCAGACATTGAACGAGCACTATCGATTCATATTCAGACACAATTTTTCCTCTTATGTTTGCCTTGTTTATAAAATCATTTACAATAGCAAATAATGTGAGTGAGTGCTGTTGCTTTGAGTTGTATTGATTTGCATAAAAGTAGTTCTACTACTGACATACCATATGTTTGATTTGCACAAAATCAAACATAGGCAATGAAATGAGCCATCTTTATTGCTACCTTTTGTCTCATCTAGCCTAATTGAAAACCATTTGTCATGCGACTTCCTGAAAAGCTAATGCTGTACATCTTTAGCTATATCACCAATTCGACGGGGAACAGTATCATTTGATAGAGGTATGAACTGCAATTTTTTGGCAAAATTATTTCCCAACAGTTTGTACAATCTTAATTGCAGCTGGCAAAATAAACTATTTACCAGTGGTGTGAGGCGTTTCACATCTAACTATTTTAAATGAAACTTTGTAAGAAGCAAATAAAGCTTTTTCATTCACAGGCAAAGATTTTTTTTTTAAATGTTTGCTTTTATATGATTTTAATTTTAATTCAAAGAATTCTCAGTGTTTATTAACATACTCACTATGAAGCGTTTCCAAATGTCATTTAAATGTATTAGGTTTTATGTTTGCTGCCAAAATTTTTGAGCAAATGACACAAAGGGGCCTTTCTTCATTTACTTCAGTCTGATCCTTAATCCAAAATTTAAGTACTTAAATCCAAAATTTAAGTATTCTTGAGAATATTTTCTTGATTTTATTTTTAGAACCACGCTCATCTGTGCACTTGTTGATACTTCACTATTATCTAATGCTTGCCACTTAAAAATTTATCCATGATTCTATATAAATCTACTGCCATGAATTGCAATTAATATACAAATTACAACATACGCATTCACAATAGATTCAATAGTGATAGAAGGATCAACTCAACTGAGACTGGCTGGAATTGAATGAGGTGCAGCATTTATATACTGCACAGATGCTGCAGAATGTTGGAGACAAATCGAAACTTCTCGCAAAGCTGCGAGAATGTTCTATATGGTGGACATAAGACAAGAGAGCAATAGAGAGGTTCTGGTTTTTTTCAATACAGCAGATCGACGTTGCCAAATATCAATAAATTTACTTATTCTTGGTGATTTGTAAGGTTTGTAATTAAAGTCGTAGTTTAGCTTTAACCTCAAAATACATTATTTTATACATTGTTTTTATATGAGAGAGGGGGCACGTTGAAAAATTTATGATTGATAATTTGGTCATAATACTGAAAGGTTGAGAAACACGAGTTACAACCATAATGGTAGATATATTGTATCTTGTATGGGGAGAAACTGAATACTGACTGGACATTTGCCAAGCAATAAAAGTTGTGAATATTGAAATTTATTGATTATGAACAAAACTATTTTAGTTTGGGAATTTGACAAATAAAACAATATAACAGTAAACATTTTTGTTTTTGTTTAATTTTTGTTTTTTATTTCACCATTCTTTTATGATGACCTTATATTCATGTACAGTGTGTTAGTAAAATAATAGTGGGGTTTTAAATGCTTATAGCTTCGGAAGAAAGCATTTTTGAGAGATGAACTATATGTAAATAAAAGAGAAACACTCCAAGTTTCTTACCTGTTCAATAGATTTTGATGTGTGCTTCTTAGTTGTCCTGCAGATGTCAAGACAATATTGACATACATTGCAAAGAACATCTGGCATGATAAAAGAAACAGTTTAGTGATCCTTTCTTTTAAGTGGTCCAGCTTTTGAACTTCATGGAATACACTTGTATTTTTATATAATCCCGAAAATAGTAATCTGTGCGGGTAGGGTCTGGAAACTGTTTAGGCTAGGCAATCCACCCTTCTTGTCTGACCCATCACTGAGGAAATGTTTCATTAAGAAAATTTTGCATGATTGGACCAGAATGTGGAGGAGCTCTGTTTAACTGGAAAATGGAATTCTTTGGTGTTTGGGATGCTGGATACTTTTCTAACACATCTTGGAAGATGTTCCTTATTATTTTTTCAGCAAAAATGAAGGGCCCAATAACACACCACACATTCACTTTTTCAATGTCACGCTGTTGTTTAATAATGGTACTTGGAGGTTCAGTACCCCATATACAAACATATGTGTCTAGAAACATGAAACATTTCATCACTGAAGATGAACTTTTTTTAAAAAAAATCATCATCCTACTTTAATGTATCCAGAATGTCTGCAGCAAAATCAAATCTTTTCACTTTGTCCTGTGGATGAAGTTGCAAACCTGAATTTTTTACGCAGTGAAACATAACTATCTTTTCAACACCTTGTGAACAGTTGTTTTAGGAATATCAAACTGTCTAGAACACTGTTCACACTGCTTCAATTGTTTCATCAAACATTGTTGGCCATCCTGTATGTGTTTGCCTCAGTAGACTGTCTGTTTCTTTGAGTTGTTTGTCCTATCGCTGAATGTTATTTTCATGTGGGGGGACTTCATTGTACATACAACAGTATTTACACCTAGCACGTGTAACTGACTCAAACATAGCAAGCCAAAGCAGACATTGAACCTTCTTCTGCACTGCAAAAACATGATGTCTAATGTACACATGCTGCCTGTGTGTACTGGAAACACAATGTGCATATGCTAGCAACTTGGAGTGTTTCTCTCTCATTTAACATGCAGTTCATCTCTTCATAAAGCTTTGTTCCAGAGCTATAACCATTTAAAATCCCATTATTATTTTATGGGCACACTGTGTGTATATTCTTATTCACACATAAATGTACATACATGTGTTCATAATGCTATTCATTAATACACACTGGTTAATAATAAACAGATGCGTGCTCAATCACTGCAGGAAATTTGTGTGATACTTACATAATTATATATTCTAGCCTGTTTCATTGTAAAATATAATTTTCATTATATTTAATGAAAATAATAATTCAAATTATTAGTTGCATTTTATTTAAAATGAAAGTTCTTTGATTTAATACTATTTAAAAGAAAATCATTCTAAATGTTATAATCTGGTTTTGATAATAGTTTCAAGTTTTTATACAAAAGGAATAATTTCTTTTAAGTTTGATTATAGTACAATTAAGAATTATATAACCACTAAAATTTTAAATCTGATTCTTTGGGGGATATAAATATATAATCACTAGGGGGTTGAATAAGGGTTGTATAATCACTATCTCCTGTTGTCTGTAAGATAGTTTATTGTCTCTGAAATGACTCTGTGTAACACAAGTGTGAGCTTCTGCTGGATTCCCAGCCATATTGGAATTTCTGGCAATGAGTGTGCTGATAGCGTGGCAAAAGATGCTTCCTTGCAGCCTTCCACTAATCGCGTTGTTACAGGTGATCTTGTCTGTTTTCTGAAGAGGATGGTTTGTGTTTCACTGGTAAAGTGAATGGAAATGCTTTCACCAACAATAAATGTCACCTGTTAAGAACACTGTGTCACCATTGAGCTCTTCATGCAAGATCAACCGTCAAGAGGAGGTTATTATTTGTTGTTTGCAAATAAGGCACACTAGACTCGTTCATAAACATCTCATGACTAGAACTGGTGCACCCATTTGTGTTCACTGTGACTGCCAAGTAATGGTACACCACATCATTACGGACTGTGTCTGTTATGTAGCATTGTGTTGGAAATTTAAATTATGGGCTAGCATCTGAACTATTTTAGGGAACAATGTGATATTACTGAATGTCTTCTTATTTCTTAATGTCATGCATCTGTGTTTGAATATTCAGTATTTATTGTAATGTGTTTTTTAGTGTACTAGTTTTTTTATTATTTTGTCTCTGATATTGTGCATTTTGATAGTTAAATATATTTGTTTTATATTACTGTTATATACTTTATATGACCACAATACTTAGTGTTTGTATTATTGAGCTGGTTTGTTTATTATAGTAGCATTGCTTCTGGGCGCTGATAACAAACCTTCATTGTGACCCCAGAAAAAAAAACAGGTTGAACAGATATTAATTACTCCCCAGAATTATGTCCTGATGAACTCTTAAAAATACTAAAATACTGTTTCGGAGAAAGGTAGGTTCAGGGTCCTTAGGTGCCTACCCTCCAGCTCCTAAGTTAATAAAATTTTTTTGCTCTGTTAAGGGATCATACTAATCATTTTCACAAAGAAAAGTTGAAATATTGCAGTGGCAGAAGTAATTTTATTTTTTCAAAATGTGTCCTCAAAAAAAAAATTAAATAAAAACAATTGCCCTGGGAGCTTGTGACCCCTTGCCGTCATAGGCTTCTATTTGCTAGTCTCTATTCAGATAACAAAAATTGAAATGTTGTAGTTCTTAAAATTTTTTTTTTAGAAAGTGTTCTTTCTACCGTCAGAAAAATGTAAAAAACATAGAGATATTTAAAACAATTTGGATTTCTTGCACTTCATTAGTAGTAATTATCAAAACTTGAACTATAGCAATATTCCAACCAAATTATTCTTAAACAATGGTGGTCAACTGATTCATGCTTTCTTGTCCATACCCTACTTCCAACCCTAAATTAGTAAATATTTAAGCATTGCCCCATTCAAGCCATTCTATTTTCAAAACTTGTTTTGCCCTAAAAATAAAAAATCATGAAAAAGAAGAGTTTCACACCCTCTTGCCCTTCGATGGGCTTATACCCCTAGCCTGTTATTTTTAAAAAAATTAAATTTGCATTGCTGGAACCATTTTCCAAGATGAGTTTCATCTTCTGAAAAAAAACACTTTCAAAATGCTCAGTTTTCATGTTTTCTAAGGGCCTAATTTCTTCTTAATTCAAGATGGGGATATTCAATCCCTTACCTTTTAGGAGTATTATGTTTTTTCAGAACCAATGTAAACTTTATATTGTTGAAAGATTGAGCCATGTTGTCCATCCAGGAACTATTAAGTTTCTTTCTAAAGGCACCTCATAAAAAAAATTGTTGTTTATAGTTTATTTTCAACCTACACAAATTTCCAAGTACACAAAGACTTCAATAATGCCAAAGAGGTCAAAGGTCCCTTGCCAACCAAGGCCATGAATTAATTGAAATTAATTATTTCTTACATTTAAATTATTCTCATTAAAGGAAGTATTTTAATGTAAAAATTATTTTTCAAGTCTGTTTTGGGAGTGAGTGAAAAACTTAAGTGGTTACAATCAGGTCTGAGCTCTTTGCCACCCCCCTCCAGATCACTTATTTATGAAAATCCAAAAAGCCTCACAATTAGTGTAAAATTAATCATTTTTAGAACCTGTTGATATGAAGAAGAAAAAATTTTGTAGCATTTCCATCATTATGATCTTTTTATGTTTGTTTAAGAACAAGTCTGATGCAAAGAAGCCTGTGAATATCCCAATTTTGTATTATCTTGATTAATTTTTTCTTATCACGTAACTACATCTGTAACAGTTTTAATAAATAAAAAAAAGCGTAAGAAATTAATCATAATTAATGATTGAAATGTATCTTTTATAGATAAAATATTTTGGAAAATGTTTGACACAGGAGGGCATATCTATTTATTCTTATAATTTTTTCTGGATATATTATTTACTGCTTCTATTTCTATGAGTGATGGTAGTACATAAGAATTACTTAGGTTAAACCAGATATTCTGCTTATAGTAAATAAAAATGATTAATTATACTCTTGTTTAACCCTACAAGTGCCAGAGTTGCTTAAAGCAACTTTTATCTACTGGCCTCTGGTTTAAAAGTCAGCTGAACCGACTCTTAGAAAAGGAATGTTGCTAGTTTGCACTGCTCTCTGTTGACTTTTTTTTATAATTATTTGAATAGAAAAAATTATACACAGTCCATTTATATAAAAATATCTGCAATTGACCAAGTGGTAGGCGATTTATAATATCATGAAATAACTTCAATTTGGTCGGTTCGTTTACAGTTGTGTGCGTGATGCGTGCTACAGTTGTTTAGTTGTGTTGTGTTTATTATTAATATGATAATTCAATGTTAAACTGTCTTATTTAGAAATGTTTAATCTGTTTTTCAAATAGGCTACTGTAATATTGTATTTTTAGTAGGTTGCATATTTGTTTTGTTTTGAAAATGAATACCAATGATGATTTGGCTCCGAACAGGTTGTGAAGGAAGTGATTTTGATATTTCAGATTATTCTATTGAATCTAGTAGTGATAGTAATGATTCTGATGAAGAATTATTTGGTGAAGAAAATAAGTTAGGAGAAAATATTGATACTGGTATTCAAGAGAAAATATTGATACTGGTATTCAAAACATAACCTCAAACATTAGTATGCCATCTAATATCATTGTTATCGAAGTACCTACTTACAATCAGCTCTCTTTAACTTCTTTTGTTAACTTAGATGACAATGATGTACTATCTTTATCATCTCAAAACGTAGTTCAGCCCACAGAGATTTCAGACATATTACCAAAAGAAACTAGGCCATCTCAACTGGTAATAACAGTTAAAACTGGACCAAAGTTATTCCACTCGAAACCAATACAAACCACTGTAAAAATCCCTTTTCTGTTTATCAGCCAGGACATAATATTCAACTTAATATTCTCAAATTTCTTATTTTTCTATGAATTTTGATAATAACTTTTCGTCAACATTAGTGACAGAAACTAACTTTTATGCTGAACAAGATAGATAGTATAAAAGAATGGTTAGAAACTTATCCTTCTACTTGAACTCACAAATGGAGTTTTGTAACATCTTCAAAACTTAAAGCATGGGTTGCTGTAATACAGAGTATGGGCTTAAATAGAAAAAAAGAAAATCAACCCATTGGGATACTAGGAGAAGACAAGTGATACCTTTCTTTAGTGTGATAATGGCACAAAATTAGTTTCAATTGATTGATCGTTACATCCATATTTCAAATAATAGTAATTTGATTTCTAGAGGTAATAAAGGGTTTGATCCCTGATTTAAAGTAAGATTTTTGCTTTATTTTAATCAGAAATGGAAGGCATTCAGTACCAAATCAAATGGTTTGCATAGATAAAAAATAGAATCATAAATATTCAATATATGCCTAATAAACGGCACTGGTGGTTTGGAATAAAAAAATTTCAATTATGTGATTGTTTCAGTGGTTATGTCATGCACAGTGAATTGTACAGTAGTAAAGATTTCTTTGCTACTGGAGATCCAATTGGGATGACTAATACTGTAGTATTATTTTTAACTGATGTTTGCAAAGTAGAAAATAAGGGATATTGCCTCATTACAGACAATTTTTACACTAAATTATCTTTTAAAGAGTTGTATAAAACGAAAGTTATGATGACCGGGGGATTGTAAGGTCTAATTCCACAGGTTTACCCAAAGACCTAACGCAGTATAAATTTTAATCTAAGGGAGAAGCAATATTTTTTAGAAAAAGGGTTCTATTAGCCTTATACTTTTAAAGAGAAAAAACTGAAAAACATGTTCTCTTGCTTTCATCTGCTGAAGTGGCATAGTAGAGGAAGTACATAAAATTAAATTTGGCGAAGAGATAAGAAAACCATCCATGAGACTTACATACAATAAAAACATGTGTGGTGTTAATGTAAAAGACAAAACCGTCTATCATGTTGCTGCTAACCATGCTACAAGGAGGTACTGGAAAAAATATTTCAAAATTTAATTGATGAAGTAGTACTTATCTGTATGTATCTACTGTAGTAACACAGACAATCCTTTGCCTCGATATGATTTCTTTGTAGATATTATTGAAACAATATGTTATGGAAGTAATGAAGATGATGTGCCTCTGAGACTTGGACCTCTGGCAAAATTAAAATCTAGCGAGGATACAAAAAATTATTTTTTTACAAAACTTCTATATAAAAGGAAAGAAAGTGTATTATCTCTGGTCTGGAAAATAAAAGGAATAAGTCAAGTTTGGTGTCCAGGTTGTAATGCAGGAATCCATCGCAACTGTTGGCAAAAACTACATTATTACCATCCATTATGTTACAAAAGGCAGAAAAATGAATGAATTTGTTAATTATCCTAATATAAATAAAATATAAGTAGTGCAACTCTATTGAATAAGCCTATAAGTTAGTTTTATGTATAAGTGTATTTTGTTGTGAGTAGTAATGATTATTGCAATGAAACTTTGAAGACCAACACATGTATATTTTGGAAAATTCCTACTATATATGGATAATTCTCTCAGCGTACCTAAATTTTATTTTTTTTGTATGTTTCATGAATTTTTATGTTTATTGATAAATTTAATGAATAGTCTTTTACTTATTATACTGATATTTAGGTATTTTGAAAGATAAAATCTCTCTGAATAATTTAATATCTTATATTTTACAGTCCTCCTATAAACAACAATGTTGTAAAACAATAATCAGAAGTTCAAAAAACAGA
Source organism: Lycorma delicatula (assembly GCF_047948215.1). Taxonomy (NCBI): domain Eukaryota; kingdom Metazoa; phylum Arthropoda; class Insecta; order Hemiptera; family Fulgoridae; genus Lycorma; species Lycorma delicatula. Next base: position 146,952,589 of record NC_134456.1, on the reverse strand, counting down.
TAAATTTAAGCTGGCAACACAGACTGTTCTTAATGGGCACTTGTAGGGTTAAACCGATTATCAGTATAAATGTAAAATGTTTAAATAATTTACTAGATCATAATTTAGTATGTTTTATTTGTTTACACAGCGATGTGATTACAATGTATTAACACCTTATTTACCACCAAAGCAAGAATATGTACTTTCAATTCGTTTGTCAGAAATATAATTCTCTCAGCGTACCTAAATTTTATTTTTTTTGTATGTTTCATGAATTTTTATGTTTATTGATAAATTTAATGAATAGTCTTTTACTTATTATACTGATATTTAGGTATTTTGAAAGATAAAATCTCTCTGAATAATTTAATATCTTATATTTTACAGTCCTCCTATAAACAACAATGTTGTAAAACAATAATCAGAAGTTCAAAAAACAGATAAATTTAAGCTGGCAACACAGACTGTTCTTAATGGGCACTTGTAGGGTTAAACCGATTATCAGTATAAATGTAAAATGTTTAAATAATTTACTAGATCATAATTTAGTATGTTTTATTTGTTTACACAGCGATGTGATTACAATGTATTAACACCTTATTTACCACCAAAGCAAGAATATGTACTTTCAATTCGTTTGTCAGAAATTCAAATCAAATTATACAGAATATATATAGACACACAAGTATCCAAAAATAAAATTGGCAGATACACTTTATTTGCTGATTGGCAAGCTCTCAGTCGTATTTGGTCACATCCTCTTGCTATGAAATACAGTTATGACAAACAAACTGAAAAAAAATTGGTAAGTACTAAAAGCATGTATTTTTTCTTTATAATATAGTTTTTCATAAATTTCTTCCTCTTATCCAATTTCCATGGTTGATCATTGGATCGTAGACTGCCGTTTTGTTATATTCTACACTCCTAATTATAAAACAGAGCGAGCAAAAAGTTACTCAACCCATGTGGGGATAAAACATACATAGAAACCAATAAATTAAAAAAAATTATTAAATTTGAAAATTTATTTATTTTAATTTATTATATTATATAGATTTATTATAGTTTTGTAGTATTAATAATAATAAATATTCGAACTGTTTTCCATTTGCAGCTTTAACTTGTTTCATGTTAGCAGATTTTTTTTAATGTTTGCACCAGTAGTAAAGGGATATTTATATTATCAGGATGGCATCGATGCAAAAGCCTCTAAAGTCATTTTCATCGATGTTGAAACCCATCAACTAACAAAAGATATTTTTCTAACTCACCTAAGCATTCCAAATTTGACCTACCACACCAAAGCATCCAAAATTACCTAAAAATCAACCCACAAACATACCAAACAACAAGCAAGCACAAGTACCAAATGCGCCTACTCTGGTGGAAAAGCACCCAAATTGGTCCCTAGCCCACCCATGCTACTATTTTACATAGTAGAATGGGTGCTACCATTCTACATAGTAGAATAGTAGTATGGGTGTTACTATTCTACTATGCTCCTTTCGAGCAGGAAAACCCTTAAAAATCTTTCAACAGTGTACCACTCATGTCTAACTTTCCAGTTATACCCTCAAGCTCCCTGACCACCTCCGCACACCTAAACTCATACTTTCAGCAGACATACAGCACATGATTCATCCGATGCTAAGCATTAAGGACAATGTTCCAAATCTATAGAGCCAAATTGAACCAGCCTGTTCCAAAATACCCCTCCTCTCCTGCCAAACTAAAACCTTCCTCATCTATTTCTTGAATATTCTGCGCAGTCAGTTCACCAGACTTCTTCACAACATAATGTAACTGATGTTCTGACGCAAGGACATCAATTGGCTTAACACCTGCAATAACTAGAACTGCTTCATGTGAAATAGTCCTTTAGCTCCCCCATTACAATAAGTAACAGGAGATGCTGAACCCTCCACAGAATATCACAGTAGCTTTTACATCTCATTCTCTGTTTGCCCAAACAGGTGCTGGGTAAAACATAATTGCCTCACATGCAACTTTATACAAAATTTTTATCGTTTTAAACTTTAGACCCCAGGTGTTATGGAACCAACCATATGCCAAACTATCCTACAAATGCTGAAGAAGGCATCACACCGCCTTCTTAGCAACACGGAAAGTGCTTCTTGAATCTGAAATTCTCATCAAGGAGTACACCCAAATACCGCAACGAGATACAACAAATAGGATGACCAATCATCAAAGCACGGGTTCACTGCATAGCAGCCAAACGGCTTTTCAGCAGAATCATAGTGGTCTTCTCAGAGCTAAATACCATTTTGTGTTGATTGCTCCTCACCTCTAATACTTTAGATGCTTTCCCCAAATTTCAAACTCATTCCACGAGTCTCCTTTAACTAGTAGAAGCCCATCATCGGTAAAAGCGATGACATCGTATCTATTGGGCAGCCTCAACCCACATTAGAGAGTCAAATTCCACAACCCAAAGCAGAAGACTACTGTTGCCTTGGAGATATCCCTTGGACAGCATGTTACTCATTTCAGTGTCACCATTACGAAGCACTACATTTCTGTTACAAAAGTAACTTTACAGCACTCCAATTTCATCACATGTACATGCCTGTTGTAATTGATGCAATTCAGAGGGCCACCACAAGTTGTTAAATGCCCCAGATATTTAAAATTATACCCAGGACATAGAGTCAGAGTTAGTAACAATGTCAATCATTTTCAAAATGGCATCCTGTGTATCTTTCCCCGGTTGAACATCAAGAGATATCGCAAGGCCAACCTTCCATTAATTCACAAATACAGCATCTTCTCAAACACCTTACCAATCACTGGCAGAGCCCTGTATGACGAACTCAAAGTAGGATTCTTGTCACCACCTTTGTAAAGAAGCTCAATCACACCTCTTTTCCAATAAAGCAGAAAATAGCCAGCAAAAAGCATTATATTCAAAACCTTTGTTATTGCACCTTTGCTTATGCCCATCGAGCGAACAAGGAGTTCCACAGTGATTTTGTCATTCTCAGCCTTATGCCTTGCAAAACAGCAAACAGCCTGCTACACCTCAGCCTCTGTAATCTCCAAAGAAGCAACCCTGCGCCTAACACTCACCTTTCACATCATCATCTGATAGTAAATCACTCCACAGAGTGTGCATTGTTTCTGTCCTGTTAGTCAGTACACCTTGCTGGATCGAGAGAGCAGACAGAATGTCTTTCTTTCATTTATGTCCCAAAATCCTATAAATGACATCCCAGGGATCCTTATTACTGTGATGCTGTATGAAAGAATGCCAAGAATCCCTTTTTTTGTTCAAATCATGCAAATGCAGAGTCTTCAAATCCCTCTACTCAGAAGCAATTTCTGATTATTACTCTGTTTCTGATTAAAATCTATTTCTGTGCAGGGCACTATTCAACCTAGCTAAAATGGGGAAGATGATGATTTCCTTTTATGTTTAGCATCTGGAATAACTCTCACTGGAACCTGCTTTCCATGACTAAGATTTCCTGGTGGAAGCATTCCCTGTGCCGTCACTGATGGCACCAAGATTGTCCAGAAAAAACCCAGGTGCAAATCAAAAAAAAATAATTTTTAGGAATGTAACAACCTATATGTTTGAATGGCTGTAATAATTAACCAAAATGTCATGGTAGTTGGGAGAATCATGCTCAAATTTTTAAATGTCTTCAACGTGGCTTGTTTTTAAAATTGTCCATCTCTTATCAAAGTTTTTTTGGAGTGGTTCTGCAAAAATTCTATCCTTGATTTAGCATCAGTCAATTAATACAAGGAAATCTTTCTTTCAAATAATGAAATCCAGCATAATTTTTATCCATTGCTTAACTGAATTTTTGAAAAGCTGTAATTTTATATGGAGTGGAAGTAGAAGAATCATTTCTGCATTAACTGGGAGGGATGTACAACTTTTTTTTTCTAGCCATGTTTCACACTTTTGAGCCATTCCTTCCTGATTCAGTGATTTGTTTTGTCCCATTTGTACAAAAATCAACAAAATTTAGTGTAGCCAAACTTATAAACCCATCAGCAACGTAATTACTTTTAAATTTTAACATGTGGTCCACCGTTACATCTTGTACTAAATCTTTTCTAACAGGATTTTCAAATTGTTGTATGTTTCTTTCATGTTAATTGCATAAACTAACAACATAGAAGGAAATTTGTTCCCATTGTACAAAAGGATAGCTTTTAAACTATTTTTCAAATGATTAATGAACAGTTTCCATTCTGTAGAGTTATGTTATTGGCAAATTATATTCATGACAGTACAAATATTGTTACAGTATACTGAAATATTTTCTTTATAATATAAATCTTGAAATTCTTCTTGACCATTACAAAAGAAACACACTTTAAATCAAAACAGAAGATTCCAGCCTTTCAGCCTAGATCCCAGAAGCTTGGTTGTTTCTTCAAAAAGTTAAATCTCGAACAAGGTTGTTTCATTCACCTTAAGTTATCAGATGAGTTCATGAGAAGAGGATTCTGCTTCAACAGGATCATCTTGCTGCTCATGTCGAACTTCAGTGGCTACCGTATATAACGATTAATCTTCTAAAGTTTTAAGTGCTGGAGGATACGGTACAGGTAAGTCCTTAACATGAGGCACTGGCCTCATAGCAGACAGTAAATTTGAATATTACACTCTGTGTTTGGATTTACCACTTATTCCGTTTATCTTTATAATACAGATATAATAATCCAAAACAAATGATCTAGATTCTCATGTTACTCCATCAGTATGGTAAAAAAACTCATAAGCCCAGTAGAAATGTCACTTGAGTGACATTTCACTCAGTTCAAGCAAAAGATGTGAGAGACTAAGATCTTATCTTGATCCCCAACTTTTCAGCCAAAATATAGTACATAACATTTTTTTAACTATTGGAATCAAATGTGTTATTCTTTAATATTCATAATCCCCAAACATAACAGAAGAGATCATTTACACACGTTCTTAGCATGTTTATTCACTAACATCACACATTTGACACAATGTAAATCACAAAACAGAATCAAACCACAGTACTAGCATATGCAAGCAGACGTTATAACAAATACTGGTGTGTTAATTGAATGACTCAGAAGAGTGGTTTCTGCTGACATGTCAAAACCTACAGTAAATGAATCATGAATACATATGCAGATATTGCTTTCATAATTTTACTTTGGTACCCCATCCTTTGTTTTTTTTTTTTGTCTTCAGTCATTTGACTGGTTTGATGCAGCTCTCCAAGATTCCCTATCTAGTGCTAGTCGTTTCATTTCAGTATACCCTCTACATCCTACATCCCCAACAATTTGTTTTACATACTCCAAACGTGGCCTGCCTACACAATTTTTCCCTTCTACCTGTCCTTCCAATATTAAAGCGACTATTCCAGGATGCCTTAGTATGTGGCCTATAAGTCTGTCTCTTCTTTGAACTATATTTTTCCAAATGCTTCTTTCTTCATCTATTTGCCGCAATACCTCTTAATTTGTCACTTTATCCACCCATCTGATTTTTAACATTCTCCTATAGCACCACATTTCAAAAGCTTCTAATCTTTTCTTCCCAGATACTCCGATTGTCCAAGTTTCACTTCCATATAAAGCGACACTCCAAACATACACTTTCAAAAATCTTTTCCTGAGATTTAAATTAATTTTTGATGTAAACAAATTATATTTCTTACTGAAGGCTCGTTTAGCTTGTGTTATTCGGCATTTTATATCGCTCCTGCTTCGTCCATCTTTAGTAATTTTACTTCCCAAATAACAAAATTCTTCTACCTCCATAATCTTTTCTCCTCCTATTTTCACATTCAGTGGTCCATCTTTGTTATTTCTACTACATTTCATTACTTTTGTTTTGTTCTTGTTTATTTTCATGCGATAGTTCTTGCGTAGGACTTCATCTATGCCGTTCATTGTTTCTTCTAAATCCTTTTTACTCTCGGCTAGAATTACTATATCATCAGCAAATCGTAGCATCTTTATCTTTTCACCTTGTACTGTTACTCCGAATCTAAATTGTTCTATCACATCATTAACTGCTAGTTCCATGTAAAGATTAAAAAGTAACGGAGATAGGGAACATCCTTGTCGGACTCCCTTTCTTATTAGGGCTTCTTTCTTATGTTCTTCAATTGTTATTGTTGCTGTTTGGTTCCTGTACATGTTAGCAATTGTTCTTCTATCTCTGTATTTGAACCCTAATTTTTTTAAAACGCTGAACATTATATTCCAATCTACGTTATCGAAAGCCTTTTCTAGGTCTATAAACGCCAAGTATGTTGGTTTGTTTTTCTTTAATCTTCCTTCTACTATTAATCTGAGGCCTAAAATTGCTTCCCTTGTCCCTATACTTTTCCTGAAACCAAATTGGTCTTCTCCTAACACTTCTTCCACTCTCCTCTCAATTCTTCTGTATAAAATTCTAGTTAAGATTTTTGATGCATGACTAGTTAAACTAATTGTTCTATATTCTTCACATTTATCTGCCCCTGCTTTCTTTGGTATCATAACTATAACACTTTCCTTTGTTAGAAATCATTTAAAATATTTTTTTATGTATAAATTTTTCCTAAAAAATGTGATGTGGACACCACATGACTATTAAATAACATACTTCTCTATTAAATTACATATACATATTTTTGCAGCACTTCATTTAAACTTATTTCATTTGAAAGTGAGATATTTTCTTCAGTTCTTTAATAAAAGTGGACAGTTACATAATTGCTAAAATATTAGGCTAGAGTAAAAGTCCCTTGATTGCTCTTTAAATAAATTGTTTACCAAATAATCCGATGATAAAAACTGATTATATTACACTGTAAAGTCAGAATTAATATTTGTAATCAGTATACATGAGTTCACTAAACGGAATAGTTTAATTATTATTAACTTTTATTTATATGACTCACCAGAAATCTTGTGCATATTACCCACAAGTGAAAAAAAATTTTCACTTCTCACTTTAATTTGAATACAATTCAAAAATGTATTTTATTTTTATGTCAAATATTTAAATAAAATGTTTTTTTTTTTTTTAAATAAATATACAATTTTTATAGAATTTGCTAAGAAAATCTACAAATAATATGATTCTAAATTATAATTTTCAATTAATATTAAATAATCAGATATTTCACCAAATCTATTATTTTTATTTTATTTTGCTAATAATTTCTTTTCATTTTTTTTTATTACCAATGAATTATTTATTGTAATTTTTTTTACAATCACAGGTTAATAATTATTAAATCAATATATTTAAATTAAAAAAAAGTAAAGTTAAAAAATCAAAAGGAGATGAAATCTGATTCAAACTGATGTGCCTTCCCTTTAAGATCCAAATATTTCATTAATTAAAATTTTAATTTCAATTGCAATCAAAAAGGGAGGTACACAACTAGATGTTACAACAGTGCTAAATCCAAACTTCAACATCCTACGGTTGATTGTTTTTGAGTTATACATACATACATACATACGTACGTACGTACAGACGTCATGCCAAAACTAGTCAAAATGGATGTTTCTATTGAAATATGAAAACCGAATTGTTTCACAATCACAATACTTCCTTTACTTCGTGCAAGGAAGTAAAAAAAAACTTAGAATTCCACAAAAGTAATACATCAAAAACATTATCACACAAAAACTGTATTTAGATAATGGTAAAATTCTGATTGCATTTTTAAATTCAGCATTAAAAGTTATATTAGGAACTCAATAAAACTTTCACATGCCAAAACTGTATTTTTTAAATGTTTTACTCTTTTTTTTTTATTTAGTATACTTATGCATTTATCTTAATATTATTCATGTATTTAATATTTTACATATCTAATGTTAAATTAAATCTAATGTTAATATCTAATGTTAAATTTAATGATTGTACTTTTTATTTTTTAATTAATTGCATATTTCACTCTGATCAATGTTTTATCACTTTTTCTCTTGATCTGTCTTTGAAAATGTGGGCAGTTCCTTATTTTATCCACGGGGTAACATATCTACTTATTCCTGACACGATCTTTATAATGTATTATTGTGTACCAATAATCAATAAAAGATATATTTATATATTTGTTTGCTTTTTAAAATGATGACTTCAAATTTTATATTTTATTCTTGACATTTATTTAAGGATGGTTAATGAGTTGACAATACTAAATAGCTATATAGTTAATGAAAACATTAAATATGCAGCTTGTAAAACTGATTAGAAGTATATTTTTTGGTGCTGCTTTGAAATTTATCAACATCTATAGATTCTGAATTTCTACATTTTATCTTCTCTTTTTTTCAAAGAATATTAAACCTTGAAAGACTAGCATTTTTTGTTTTGCCACTGAAAAATACTATAGCATTTTTTGTTATTTTCCACTAGTATGTATTTTTGTCAAATTTATTCCCTTGCAACTGGTAGTATAACAGAAAGTGTGCCTATCATTGTAGTACAGATCTTCAGAAACAATTGGAATCTGTAAAATGCATGCCTCTCTGTAAGTTTTCATCCAAAAATTTAAAAAAATTTACAGTAGGTTTGTAAGGTCTGATTAATAATGTGAACAGCATAACACTGTACAATGTTACAGAACACTGAAAATTAAAAACAAATACTACAACCTAATTAACTTCCATGCCCCAATTAACCAAGACAACATTAGAGAAGAAGTGGAAAATTTCCTGAACGATTTAAAAAACATAGTTAAAATACTAAATAAAAAACACATTAAAATAATACTGGGAGATTTTAATGCTCAAATAGGCAGAGAAAAAGAAAACTGGGGAAACAGCCGGAAGATTTCTGCACATAAGAATACTTACTGAATTCTGTGAAAAATAAGGTCTGAAAATAATGATAACCAGATTTAAAAAATATCCAAAAACATGGAAATCACCATATTACATTCTAGGGATATTTTGTATAGATCATGTGGGAATTTCTTTGAATAGGTTTATAAACTGTTTGAAAATCAATTTGCAGTGCAGTTATTTTATAGTACAGATATTTCATTATTATTTAATGTAAGAGTAGCAGCAGTAACCTTTGTTCAGTACTTGTAGTGAGGTGTCATGATTTTACAAAATTTAGGTTTGATCGGTCATTCGAAATGTTACTAAAAAATTTCAGTAAAAATCAAACATGTAATGAATGTTTTTTTTCAGTGAACTGGACTGTAAAAAAATGTACAGGAGGGTCTCCTGACAGCGTAATAGATAAATTAATGGATAAAGATGTTTTAGTTTAAATCTTTGGTAAGGTAATTCGTATAACAATTTCCACCACTTGTAGCATGAATTCATCTTTCTTCTTTTTTTTTTATTTAAAGAAAGAAGATACCGATTCTGAAGGTTCCTTAAAAGATTTTGTGGTTGAAGACAGTGATGACGAAACCTCCTCATCTTCAACTTCAAACTCAGGCTCAAATGATTCTGTCAGTGTTGTTTCAGATTCAAAACCTAAAAAAAAACTAACCAGAGCCACAAAGAAAGAGTGTGAGTAAAAGTTCTTATTTAAAAATATGTTTTGTTTTAGTTTTAAATTGCTGCCACATTTTTACATCTGTTTACACACAAGTGATAAGCAAATTGATAATTTTAGTATATTACCATCTACGTTTCAATGAACTGTCACCCGTGATAAGATCTGAATTTTTGTTAAATATAATTTAGAAAAACCATCATATTGTGTGTGTCTTTTTATGTTCCTTTAATCTCGTACATCTTTCTTTGGAAATAAAGTAAAACGTTAGAAACTATTATTACAGGTAGGAATCTCATAATTGAAATGGTTGTTTTCAATATTCTTTGCAAAATGTTGATTTGCATCCGTAATTTGCACATGTTAAATTAATGGTTTTTGTCATTACTTGTTTAGTGAACATTTAAAAAAAAGTTGGGCAATTTTAGTATCTACAACATCCTGATTTTATTGTAACCCTGAAACGGTATTTATCTTTTGTAGAAATCATTAAAAAAAAAAATTATAACAAAGATCTTTGCTTATTAAAATTAAAATTTTAAAATATAAAAATAAAATATAAAATCGCTTATTAAAATTTTTGTCCCCAGTCATTTCACTGGTTTGATGCAGCTCTCCAAGATTCCCTGTCTAGTGCCTACATCCTAGATCCCTAACAATTTGTTTTACATATTTTAAACGTTGCCTGCATGCACAGTTTTTCCTTCTACCTGTCCCTCCAATATTAAAGCAACTATTCCAGGATGCCTTAATATGTGGCCTATAAGTCTGTTTCTTCTTTTAACTATATTTTTCCAAATGTTTCTTTCTTAATCAATTTGCCGTAACACCTCTTCATTTGTCACCTTATCCACCCATCTGATTTTTAACGTTCTCCTATAGCACCACATTTCAAAAGCTTCTAATCTTCTCTTCTCAGGTACTGTGATCGTCCAACTTTCACTTCCATATAAAGCTACGCTCCAAATATATACTTTAAAAAATGTTTTCCGGATGTTTAAATTAATTTTTGATTTAAACAAATTATATTTTCTGAATGAAGACTCGTTTCACCTGTGCTATTTGGCATTTTATATCGTTCCTACTTTGTCCATCTTTAGTAATTCTAATTCCCAAATAACAAAATTCTTCTACCTCCATAATGTTTTCTCTTCCTATTTTTATATTCAGTGGTCCATCTACATCATTTCTACTAGATTTCATTACTTTCATTTTCTTCCTGTTTATTTTCATGCGGTAGGTAGTTCTTGTGTAGGACTTCAATATTTCATCAGTCTTTTGTGCTCGAGCTAGAATTACGCTACATCAGCAAATCATATCTTTATTTTTTCACCTTGCACTGTTACTCTGGATCTAAATTGTTCTTTAACATCATTAACTGCTAGTTTTATGTAAAGATTAAAAAGTAATGGGGATATGGAACATCCTTGTCGGACTCCCTTTATTACAGTTTCTTTCTTATGTTCTTCAATTATTATTGTTGCTGTTTGGTTCCTGTAAAATTTAGCAATTGTTCTTCTATCTCTGTACTTGAACCCAAGTTTTTTAACAATTTGTTTCAGTCTACGTTATTGAATGCTCGTTCTAGATCTATAAATGCCAAATTTGTTGGTTTGTTTTTCTTTAATTTGAGCGCTAAAATTGCTTCCCTTGTCCCTATACTTTTCCTGAAACCAAGTTGGTCTTCTCTTCTAACACTTCTTCCACTTTCTTTCAATTCTTCTGTACAGAATTCTAGTAATGATTTTTGATTCATGACTAGTTTGCTCCTGCTTTCTTTGGTATCATAACTATGACTCTTTTTGAAGTCTGACAGAACTTCCCTTTTTTTTATAAATATTACACAACAGTTTGTATAATCTATCTATCACTTCCTCACCTGCACTGCGCAGTAATTCTGCAGATATTCCGTCTATTCCAGGAACCTTTCTGTCATTCAAATCTTTTAATTTTCTCTTAAATTCAGATCTCAGTATTGTTTCTCCCCTTTCATCGTCTTCGACTTCCTCTTATTCCTTTATAACTTCATTTTCTAATAAATTTCCTCCATATAACTTTTCAATATATTCCACCCACCTATCGACCTTTCCTTTTTTATTATAAATCGGTCTACCATCTTTGTTAACACATTATTAAATTTAAATTTTTATACCACAAAATTTTTGTTAATTTTCTTATATGCTCAGTCTATTTTACCAATGTTCATTTCTCTTTCCATTTCTGAACACTTCTCTTTAATCCACTCGTCTTTCACTAGTTTGCACTTCCTGTTTATTAATTGTCAATAGTTCCTGTTACTTTCTTCATCACTAGCATTCTTATATTTTCTACATTCATCCATCAACTGCAATATATCCGCTGATATAAAGGTTTTTTACTATTTATCTTTGTTTCGCCTAAGTTCGCTTCTGTTGATTTAAAAATTATCTTTTTAACATTGTCCCATTCTTCTATATTTTCTCCTGTGTCTTTTTTACTCGGACCTCTTGCGATGTCCTCCTCAAAAATCTTCTTTACCTTCTCTTCAGGTTTTGAAACTCCAATCTACATTTCATTATCACTAAATTATGGTTGCCATCAATGTCTGCTCTTTGCAGTCTACGAGTTGATTTCTAAATCTTTCCTTAACCATGATATGATCTATCTGATACCTTGGAGTATCACCTAGCTTTCAATTCAATTTTTAAATTGAATGTTGGCAATTACTAAATTATACTTCATGCAAAGCTCTATAAGTTGGTTCCTTTTTTCATTCCTTTTGCCCAGCTCATATTCTCCCACAATATTACCTTCCTTGCCTTTGAAGCTGTGTAAGTTATTCTAAAATCACCTGACCAAAAGTCATTTTCGTCTTCCTACCGAACCCTGCTAATTCCTACGGCATCTGCATTTAATCTATTTATTTCTCATTTCCCTCTTTAAATTTTCTAACCTACCAACCTTTTTTTTGACTTCTAACATTCCATGCTTTGGCTTGTAGAATGTTATTTTTTAATTTTTTGGTCTCCCCTTCCTTAGTAGTCCCACCCGGAGATCCAAACAGGAATATTTTACCAAGCAAGGCACCTCCATCTTTGTTATATGAAAATGCAGTTAGTTACACTTTATTGGAAAATAAAGCAGCTGTAGTTTTCCATTGCTTTCAGTTGCGCAGTACTGAGAAAATTGAGTGATGCTGATATGGCCATTTAAGTCCTCCTAACTTACGCCCTTAACAGCTACTGAAAGAGCTGCTGCTCTCTTTCAGGAATCATTCCTTAGTCTGGCTCTCAACAGACACCTCTCCGATATGGTCGCACCTTCGGTCCAGCTACTCTGTATCACTGAGCATTCAAGCCCCTTCATCATCGGCAAGGTCTCATGATTCGTAGAGGGAGTAAAACCCTATACACTACTAAAAAAAAAAATACAACTTTATTATGAAATAATTTTATGCTGAAGCAAAACTAAAAATAAAGAAAACTCATATTTAATTTAAAATAAAAATAATTAATGGCAACTTAAGAATAAAATTTTATTAGAATTAAGTCTAAAATTTGTTTTAATCTCAGATCATTGTGTCAGTTCTCATTCATTTGGTATGAAATATTTGAAATTTTTTTAATTTGTAATTTTAGTTTAAATATTTTCTTTTTTTATAACTATTACAGGGCTATAAGCAGTTTCAGATAGTGCCTCAGTGAAGTTAATTATAATCAGTTGTAACCTTTTTTTTTTGTTTTGTTTTATTTATAGTGGGCGAAGAACTTGAAAATGAAAAGGATAATCCAGAAGAAGGAATAGAAAGTGATGCTGCGTGGTGGAGTAATGTTTTAGAACCAGAACATTTTGAAGATATTAAGTCTAGTCCAAAGTTGTTGTTGCTTTTTACTATTTTAAAGGAATGTGAACTTATAGGGGATAAAGTGTAAGTTGTGATCGTTAATTTAATATTTATAAATTTTTATTTACTGTTTACATAATAAACTGAACCAATTTAACTTTTAATTGATGTTTGTTGGTTGTGATGTAATCACAACCAACAAACATCAAATTATTATGCATTTTCGATGCATAATAATTTGAGATGAAACTCTAATTCATTATTTTGTGTCAGAAACCAAACATCAGAATATGTAATGGAAAAATCAGACTTCACCAACCAGGAAAAATTCAAGCTTCTGTGTTGGTGAGTAAAATGATGCTAACAGTGTTGTGATACGTTGCAGTGATGCTCCAATTTATTACGATAATTTGGAAGAACTACATATAATCAACATTGACTACTATTTTGACACATTAGGAAATTAGGTAAAACCTGTGATAATGAAGAAACATCCCAGATCTTTACCAAAAGTCAACTGCGTTATAACTCCTGACCCCATACTCATCAAAAGATATGTGAAGCTATTCAAAAGTTGGTTTGGGAGGCATTGTCACATCACTAAACTGTTCCAATCTTGAAATCTTGAATTTTTTGTCATTTTAAGTTATTTTTTTAATAGTAATACTCTTAAGTTATTTGTATTTAATTTCTTTTTTTTTTGGTTTTTATACAGAGTGTTTGGAAAATTGCTGTGTACTGGAATTGTGAAAGTGTAATGACAAAGTTTTCTAATTATTACTCTGTATTTTATTTCATTATTTTATAGAAGTGGATATTGCAGTAACTGAAATAGTTTATAAAAGGTGTAGAAAATTACCTCCTTCAACGTTAATACAATACTGCACATGTTTCAGTTTGTTTTCAAACACTTGCTTTCAAACCAGTTGATGTACTGGAAGCTGTTGTTCATATGCCATTACTGCAGTTTTTAGTTTCTCAATTGCAATACACTACTTGTTTTGTTGCCCCCATAGAAAGTAATTTTGGGGTGTAGATTGGGTGATTGTGCAGGCCACAAACCCCTTAAAATGATTCATTCACCAAAGATATTTCATAAAAAAGTCATTGACCTGTTAGGTGTGTGGGCTGTGGCGCCATCTTGCTGGAACCAAGAGTGATTGATTTCCACTTCTGTTAACTGACTAATAAAGTCTGTTAAAACAACACATTAATGATCACTATTATCTGTATTTTCAAAAAAGATTGAACTCACAATGCACGTTCTACTCGCACCAACCAAAACTCCAATTTTCCCTTTGTGTAAAGATTTTATTCATGTAATTCACTTGGAGATTAGTTGTCGACCACATTTGTATATTTTCTAAATTAATATACTCTCCCAGATGAAAGCTTTGTAAAAAACATAATGTCAAGGATACCTACAGAATTTTTATCAATAAATCATTGTTTAAACCATTGACAATAATTTAATTTTGTGGCATGATCTGTAGTTTCAGTTCTTGAACACACATTACTTTGTAGAGGAAAAGTTTTAGTTCTTTTCTTACAGCTTTATGTTTGGTATCAAGTTCAATATTTTGCTGCTATGCTGACTTATGCATTGACTTTGATTTTTTGGCCACAGCATCAAAATATCAAGCAACTTTTGTTGTTCATTTTCACATGCTATAAAAGTTGTCATTCATCTCATCCTCTAAAGCAATATGTAACAGTGGTCCCAGAGGTTACAAAAAAAAGATGGTCTTCCATTTCAATCAGCATCTTTAACAGAACCTGTTGTCCAAAATTTTGGATAAGAGTTTGAACTTCATTGCTGGGAGGAACAGGAATATTTGGAAACTTCTCAGAAAACTTGTGCTTAACTAAATCAGTATACTTGTCACCTTCATGAAACACTTCATAAACAAGAAAAATGCGTTCCTCCACATTATGTTTCTTGCAAATATTGATTTTGATAAACGAAATTAAGCATGTTCAATCACAACACACCTGACATCTTGGTTTATTGCTCTATGGTATAGGTTGGTTGCCCAACAAACCCTTAGGGCAACCAACCTCATACCAAAGAATAGATTGCACCACATAATTCTAAAGCACATAAAGCTCAGCGATTTTCCAAACCCACTGTACAGATATGGTATCTACCAGAGAAAATTTCTTTACAGGAAAAAATTGTAATATTTATTATTAATAAAAATTTTGATTACAATTTATTCATCAAGTCTTTATTATGTAATTGTAAAACCCTATTTTTGTAAACGAGAAAAAAATTAAGACACATTAAAAGAAAAATATTTTTGTGAATTAACAGATTAATTTAAGCATAGGTTACGAAAACCTATTATATTGAAAGCATTATTTACAACGGAACTCAATACAATCCAATCCAATCGAGTGTAGCTGGCATTAGGCTTATTCTGTCTTATTCTCATGAAAACATTTTTTTTTCAAACAGGAATAAGTAAATGTGGTTAAATATAGTTTTATAATAGATATCATTAAATAAATATTAGACACTAAGCTAAACAATTAATCCTACCTAATCACTAAGAAGTTGAAAAACATAAATTAAAAAAAAAATGTTATTTTGGGATTGCTTTTTATGAGTCAACTAAGTATAAATGAACATGATGCATTCTAATAAAAAGCTTAACGTTTGCTTACTATTAAGTGTATTTATGTATCTTTTTCTGGACCATCAAATTTTATTTTATAATTTAAAGTAATTATTGAAACTACAGTGTTTGTTTATTATGCTGTCATTTGTTAACAGTAATGGTAATCAAGAGATAGAATTCATTCTTAGAAGAATTAGAATATATAAAATGCATTGAATTGTATAAAACAATGCTTTGCACATATTTTAGAAATACGTTACACAGTTTGAACTTCACTTTGGAAAGCAAAGTATGTATGCAGTGATAAACATTGTTGATTTACTACCAGACTAACATTAAATCTGTTTTTAAAATAAAAATATGCATACTGTGCTCTTAAGTTGTCACTGTTGACAGTATTTATTTGATCTTGGAAAGTCAAAAAAATATTATTTCCTTTTCCAGAATCCTAGGAAGTTCTTGGAATTTTTTTAAACAAATTGTTTTTCATTTGAAGCATTAAAAATGCCTCGGAATGTTGAAAAAACATTCTTCAATATACATAAATATTTTATGCCTGATACTTATTGATTTAATAAGCATCATTATGTCTGTTGCAATAGACTTAAGATTTTGGATTTGTACCAAAAAAAGTTGTGAAAAAAGTTTACGTTAGTTTAAGTTTGTACCAAAAAAAAATTTTATAATGGTTTATGTGCAGTAAAGATGTAATTGTAATTAACAGAAGTATATGCCTTCAGTTTTAGAATTTGCTATTGTAGAAACATGAATATTTCAATTCATTTTAATTATAGTGGAATGAAATCTATAAAAAAAATATATCAGCGATGGTTTTTGTTTAAATTATAAAGGTGTAAAAAGTGTAAACTGAGATTCTAATTTTTTTAACTTTTGTTTTTAATAATCTCTAATTCTAGGTTTTTTATTGTAATATTAAAATGTTCGGACTTGTACCATCTAATTTAATGTGTGTTAATTTGATTTTTATATGACCAAGTTTATAAAATTAACAAATTATTATGTTTTCAGATTGGTATTTAGTCAATCACTTTATTCATTGGATCTAATAGAGCATTTCCTAAGAAAAATTGATGAAGCAACCCAGAAAGGTGAAGTAAATCCTTTACTATGCAATCACACTGGTTCTTGGGCTCGTGGCCTTGACTATTTTCGTTTAGATGGTTCTACTTCAGGAGAAAACCGCACTTCATGGATTAAATGTTTTAACAGAGAAGAAAATATTAGGTAAAATAATTTTTTTTTTTTTAATTTCATTTTTATTCAGTACTAGTGTAAATAGATAGATATATTAAAAATATTCTATTTAAATTTATTTTGGTGCTAGTAGATAAAAATTAGTCTAAATACTATTTGATGACATAAAAGATTAATTTTGGATGATCTTTGTCAACCTTCAACATGAAGTGATGAATCAACCGTTTTGCTAGCCTGGTGTCAAAAAACCTTTCATCCAAAAATTCTGGGTTTCAATTCTGATTTGGCTTGATATTTTACACATGCATAAAAATTTATTTAGTGCAAAAAAAAAGTTAGTTATAATCAGGTACAAGTTGTGTTTACTGAAGTGTTATAAGTAAATATTAGAGGACAAATGATAAGAAACAATATAAGCATACAGCAAATTATTTACTTTTTCCAATTTAAAGCTACTGGTATAAGACTTTTGAATCAAAAATTGAAATCCAGAATGTTTAAAATTATTATACAGATTAAAATTCAGCTCTCAATTAGTACTATAATTTTACCAGATTTATTTTTTAAAATAAACATTTTGAAACACTATGAAGTAAAATACTTAAATTTGTATATATACCTTGTGGCAGATAGCATTCTAAAACTGTTTTGTTAGTTATGAACTATATAGATAGTTTTTTTCATTTTAGTAATAAAAGTTGTGTTACATCCAAGTCTAATATTTAATTAATCTTTAATAATAACTGTTATTATAGTTGATATGACAAATTTTTAATGTCGCTCACCTGATTAAAAATTTACTGCACTGTAAGATAAATAGTTGCACAACGTGGCTGTTCCTGATAAATAAAATTATGTAATTTTATAATAACAATATAAGCATACAGCAAATTATTTACTTTTTCCAATTTAAAGCTACTGGTATAAGACTTTTGAATCAAAAATTGAAATCCAGAATGTTTAAAATTATTATACAGATTAAAATTCAGCTCTCAATTAGTACTATAATTTTACCAGATTTATTTTTTAAAATAAACATTTTGAAACACTATGAAGTAAAATACTTAAATTTGTATATATACCTTGTGGCAGATAGCATTCTAAAACTGTTTTGTTAGTTATGAACTATATAGATAGTTTTTTCATTTTAGTAATAAAAGTTGTGTTACATCCAAGTCTAATATTTAATTAATCTTTAATAATAACTGTTATTATAGTTGATATGACAAATTTTTAATGTCGCTCACCTGATTAAAAATTTACTGCACTGTAAGATAAATAGTTGCACAACGTGGCTGTTCCTGATAAATAAAATTATGTAATTTTAAATGCCTGTAAAATGATTTTGAATAAAAAAAGAAAATTGTTAAAAATTATACACTAATATCAGATACAAACTTTTTACATTAACAAGAGGGTGGAATTTTTTTGCTAAAACAATCCAGTTTTCATTGCAATAATATATAACATTTTATGTTTAAAATATTCTATAAATAAGATTGAATGTACATAGTGTTATAATAGACCCTTTCTTATAATCAGCTGAATTCTATGTTCATTATGAAAATTTACAGTAATTGTTTACTGAATTCTATTATTTATTCATGTTTGTGTATTCTATGATGCTAAGTACTGAACAAATTTTTGGTTATGATGAGTTTTTAATTTTTATTATCCTTAATCTTTGAGATTTAAGGTTTAATTTACAAATATTGTTTGGATTTGAACTTCTGAGATCCAGTTATTATTAATGTGGGTTGTTTTTAGTTTCATAACTAATTTTTTTAGGTTTATTCATAAGCTATTTTTTGAAATTATTTATAGATTTTTTTTTACATTATATTAAAGAAATATTTATCAAAATCTGATGAAATATAATTTTTTTTTTAATGTACAACAGTTAAATAGTTTTGCTTGTTGAAAGACAAGAAAAGATTACTGTAATTAATTTGTTATCTGTCAATAAAAAATCATGTACCGTTTTAATTGCGACTATTTGATCTTAGTTTCACTAAACATCAGTGTTGATGTTTAATAGCATTTATGTACTATTAAATTTGCACTTTTATCATCCAGATGGTTCTGGATTTCCACTCAAGACATGAAATTTTTCACACAAATAAATTAATTTTAATGAATTTTAAATTGTGGTTAAAGAGTAATAGATTTTTAATCGCAAAACTTGGTTCCAGTTGAACTAAGCAAACAGAAATAATTGATTTTGCATGGTAATGGGATTGGTAGTTGTTCAGTGTAAGCACTATATCCAAGTAATCTTTATTTTCTGGATGACGTGTATTAAATTATGAAAATACTAAATAAAGATGCATTTCAATCATTTTTTTAGTTATTGAAGTTAACTCATGTTATTGTTGTGAAACATGAATAAAAAGACCGACCACTGTACTGTATTTTCCACAACATAACATAAATTTTCTAAGCCTAATGTAATCAAGTAATAATTTTTTAGGTGGATTTAAATTCTTCTAGTTAGTGGTAATTAAAATCCTAGTTAAGGCAGTTACTTTTATACTGATTTCTTTGGTGGTTGGGTTTCAATTAACCACACATTGAAGGAACGTCAACCTGAGACTGTACAAGACTGCACTTCATATACACTCATACATATCAACCTCTGAAGTAATACCTGACAGTGACTGCCGGAGACTTAAATAGGAAAAAAGGTAGTGATAATTAGGCCATTGTAGTTGTAAAGTTTGTATGTATCCTAAATGAAACCAATTTTAATTCAGATTGAATAATTATTCCTATATGCAACTGTAAAATTATGACTTCATCACAAAAACAATTTTTCTGAACATTAAAAAGGATTGTCTTAATTTTTTGTTTCTGCAACACAAAAATTTGAAAACAAAAATGTTGAATTTCTTGAAATTTGAAAACAAAAATATACTGTTGAAGTTACCTTGAAAGTTCAGCGTGAAAGTTTAATTCCAGATAATACTACCTAAAATGAAAAAAAAAAGTTTTGTATGTATAACAGTAAAATATTGACTTTTTGCAGAGCAAGATTATTTTTGATATCAACTCGAGCTGGAGGTCTTGGAATAAATTTGACTGCTGCTAATAGAGTTGTAATTTTTGATGCTTCTTGGAATCCTTCTTATGATGTACAAAGTATTTTCCGTATATATAGATTTGGACAAAAAAAACCATGTTATATCTATAGATTTATTGCACAGGTAAGTAATTTCTTAATGTTAGAATATTGTGTGATGATATAATAATAATTATAGAACATTTTTCAATTATTATTTCAGTGGTTTTGCTTAAACTGCATTTTCAATAACAAAATTGTTTGAAATGTTTTCCTGCATTTCTAAAGTCACTTTTAGGATGGACTTCAGTTACCTAACTTTAAAGATGGATATACAGTGTATTTCTCTGGTAGTATTCATCATTGCTATTAAATTGATAGTACTCCCACCTGTTCATAATGTAAAAGTTTTGGTGTCCTGTTAGATAAATTTTTGTTGGATGACCAGGTCGCCTTTCATTTGTTTCAAGATCAAACCGTAATGCTTCAATTTAAAATATTTATTATTTTTATACACGCAATTCTGAAATATAATATTATGTACTGGGTGACTACCTGAGAAAGTCAATGAGTTTTCATGGACTAAAAAATGAGCAGTCAGATCTTTATTTGGTAGAGAGTTTATATGATTCATATAGACATATTTAGTAAATTTTAAATTTTGATATAACATTTTCTTAATATTTACAAATGGGGAACTTTAGCATAAAAAAATCACAATTATTTTCATGTTAAATAGACAATGTAACATTTGGCCTACAAGAAAAGACATCCTTTAGTTTCTGTTTTTAGTAAATTATTTAATGATCTGAAGATTTTCGATCAATTCTTTTAAAATTAAATTAAAGAATTTATTTTAGAGAAACAATTTTTTTTTGGTTTTTAGATAATGTTGATTACATAACTTGAATTTTTTGCATACTGATTTTATAATGTGTTTAAATATATTCTCAAATATTTAGCTGCTCTCATTTTTATTTATAATCTTTTACTTTGTAATACTGTCCTGATCAAAGTTTCTTCATGGCTTCTCTTCATCCTCCTAGGCAAATCTTGGAGCAGCTCTCTTCTATGGAATAGCAACCACTGTTTTTGACAAGGTCTATGTAATGTGTCAATAAGTTATGGTTTGATTCAAGTATTTATTGACACTTGGATCATTTTATGATAGCCATTTCAAATATTTTCTTTGAAAATCAAAGTATATGAGTAGAAGGATATGAAAAGTATGTAATAGTGAATAGAGACAAGGAAAAATAACAAGTAAATTTATTTTAATAAAATAAAGTTTTTCTATCTCATTCAATATTTTTTTTTAATCCTTACTTCAATAAAAAGTATGCTTTATTCATAGTATTAGTGATTGGTTTGATTTTATTTATTTTTAAAGTTTTATTTGATAGGCCGCCTTTTGTATAATAAAATCCATTATGAAATTTTGAAATATATTTATTTTGTAGAAGTGTTGTTGGATAAATGAATACCAAATTTCATTAAAGTATCTCATTCCTTTCTGAAAGATATACATTTTTATTAAAAAAACACAAAATGGTGCAAAGAGGAAAATTTAAGCAGGAGTTATCCTCATGAACATTTTGTTTAATTTTTTAACTTTCTTGTCCTGAACCTAGTCCTTTAAATTTGGTTAGCACTCCTGGAACATGTTTTATAATCCTACCAACTTAGATTTAATCAAAAATAACCTAGCGCAGAACTTTACTTCTGCTGCTTCTAGGGTTAAGTAAAGCTCCTCTCCCTTATCCAAAAACTGAACGGTATATTGAGGATCCAACAGAATTTACTCTTTAGTCATAATCAGTTGTAATTGGGTCACATAGTTACAGCTTGTTTGTTCACAATGTTTTTTCAATATGATTATTACACTATCTCTATAAATTGGTGTATGTATAAGCAGCACTAAAATATGGTACTCATTGATGATTGTCTGATCTGCTTTATCTACACTATCAGCTTATTAATAAAAAAACTTTCTAAACTGAGGCACACTGTATTAATTGCTTGTAGAATTTTTTAAAAATCCAACAAAACTTTCCGTAAATTATTATCATTATTATATAAAAGTTGGATACTATTTTCCTATTGCTATACAACTTTTTTTTGTGAAAAATTTCCGTTCATGTCAGAAATGAAACACAACCTGTTATGGTGTCTTGGAAATGAACTATAAATTCATTTATTTTTATTTAAGTTATGAGTTTTCTCATACTGAACATTTCAGGTAGAAATAGATGTTTTGTAGAAATAGATTAGGTTTATTAGTGTATTTTTTCCTTTATTTCATTTTTTTTGTTTAAATTGTAATTTCTATATTTTTATGTTTAGGGTACTATGGAGGAGAAAGTATATGAGCGACAGGTTGCAAAGTTATCTCTTTCTCAACGTGTAGTAGATGAACAGCAAGTTACCCGTTACTTTTCACATTCAGATCTTTTAGAATTATATAGTTTTACACCTGCTGAGAAAATAGATGATTCAATTCCTATGCTTCCTAAAGTATGTACTGTGTTTGTTTGTTAGGTTGGTTTTTAGTATACAATATTTATATATATATATATATAATAATCAGTATTTTTGTGACCAGTTAATTTCTACTGACTTGTCTAGGCATGTTTCCTTGTACAAATTTAATTGCTAAAGTGTAAGTCGGTTATTCAGTAAGAATTAATTAACTCAATGCCAGCTTTATTTTCATTAAGTTTCTTACACCTGTCCCTTTTGACTAGTCCTATTTTTGACTTACAGGTGTTGCCATTTTTTTTAATAACATTTGTCAACATGATTTTTGTCTCACGAGTACCAATAGGTGTACTTAATGCAGTTTTTTATCCTGTTTCCAAATATGTATTCAGAATTTCTTATCACTCACAGTTTTTTTTTGTTATTTTAATTTTTTTAAATGTTTTTTCATCCATTTGTCCATTGTCAAGTAAAAGCTCCTAGAGTATTGTAAATATGATGAACCAAATGAGCTTACTCAAAAGGTAGCATTGCTACTGTTGTGCAGACATGTATAAATGTGATCTAGTGTAGCAAATGTTCATCAGAATTATGCCAGTTGTGAGATAGTAGTGAACCAGTAAACACGTCATTGTTAGTGCTTGTGTATCTGATATATATTGTGTATTACAAATTTACAACTTTATTTCTTTTAATTAGTTGTTATTTACAAAATGCCTAGAGTTTGTTTAAATCATCCTAACAATTTTTGTTATGTATGTGGTGAAGTGACGCTCCAAGTCCCAAAAGCGAAACCTTACTCCATTAGTAAAAAAGTGTTATAAACATTATTTTGGGTGTAAAGTCGGGAACCAAACAAGGGCCTGGGCCCCACATATCTATAGTTCCTCAAAATTTTCTTCTTTAATTTTTGCATCACTAATTTTAGGAAACTTCTGTTTTAAGTACATGAAACCAGAAGTATTGTTCATGGCCTTGATGAAATTCTTCATTAATCCTAGTTTGATATGTAAGACGTAGATAAACATTTTTTGGAATAAACAATGGGTCTTGTTTCACATTTTTCTGTTCAGGAATGAGTGATTCGCGTTTAGGTCATTCTTTTCTAATGTTTTTTGTCTATATCCCATTCACACAAAAAACAACAGTACTTTTGTAACCAAGCTGCAGACCAAGAACAAGTGCACTTACCTTCAAATAACCACAAATATTCCATTCATGCATTGCATATTGAAGCGTTTTCAATATAAATTTAAAATTTTTATACGTTTCTTTCACTAGCTGAGTGAGCCACAAGTAATAATGGGAATTTATTGCCATTATGCAGAAGCACAGCTTTTAAACTGGAGGAATCAATGAACAAGCCCGATTCTGTTGGGTTATGTTCATTTCAAAGTGTCTCCATAAGAGAATAGATGACATTACAAAACACTAAGCCATTTTTTTTACAAAAATAGTTTAAATTCAGAATGACGATTACGAGTACTTAAAAATATTAAAAAAAATTAAAATAACAAAAAAAAACTGTGAGTGACAACAATTCAAAATAGTTAACAGAACTCTATCTGTAATTAAAAAATGTGTTTGAAGTCACTTAACTCAAAATCATAAAACAATTTTACTAAGGGAATCATGATTTTTTTAGAATTGTTGCCCGTTTTGTGTTAAACCTGAAAATTTCATGAATTTTGGCAAGAAATTGATAAATTTTAGCCAGATTTGAAAAAATAATTTTTTTAGAACTGTTTGTACACAAATCACTGATAGACTGAACATTCCTAAGTTCCTGATCATTTTCACTATGTGTTCGAAATACACCTCTCATTTTGCATGTTATAACAAAATATAATATGAATAATATTTTATACAAAATATAAAATATAGCATGTTATAAATATTGCTGGAAAAAAGAAAACAAAACAATAAGATGAAATAAGTATAATATTATGATCCAGACGTCACAAACAACTATACACTATGATAAACATACAATGGCTCATCTTCATAGTGTGCAACACAACAATAAATACAGTACTGAAAAAAAGCTAAATAATTAAAATAAAGCATTCCTTTTCACTTGGAATGAATTATGATTTCACGGCCAACTCAAAATAATAACAAACGAACAATATTTATGTAAAATAAAAAACATAAACAGTCGTTAAGATCGAAATAATAATTTTTGTTTACCATCCGAATATTAATTATGATGTCACGTACGACTTTAACAGTAACAGACATAACCTCTATCAAGCAGACTGCCATGACAACCAAACATGTGATCAGTTGAAACGTCATTTTGACACTGACAAAATTTCGCCAAATCATATTTCTTGCATAAAATGAGATTTATGAAAAATCACCAGTTGGTCTTTTTAGCATAAAACTGAACCTGATGAAATTGTCAAGTGGGCTTCAAAGGGTTAATATATTACTGCTGTTGAGCTTATTATATTTAAAGAATCTTTTTTTTTTAGGATCGACTTATGGCTGACATGCTACAGGAATTCAAGGAGTGGATATACAAGTGTCACGAACACGATTCCTTATTAGATCATGTCGAAGAGGAAGAGCTAAACGAAGAAGAACGTAAAGCTGCTTGGGAAGATTTTGAAAATGAAAAGAAACGTGGCTATGCACTTCCCAATCTGAATCCAAACATGAATATTAATCCAGCTAATCAAGCCCAGTGGAATGCTCAAACAGCACAGTGGGCTTCTACTTATTATGGTATTTTATATTTTTTTTATTTTTGTGTTTTAATTAAATTACTGTAATTAAAAAAACTACATACATATTAAAAAAAATGTTTGGACATCTGTATTTTCTGATATTTCTGAGACCATCAGTTTACTGTTTATATGAATATTTATTACAGAATGAGGTCAGTAATTGTAAATTTTTATTCATCCATTTTTGCCTCTAGAAATATTTTAGAAATGTTCTTTGTTATCCCTTCTGTGATGAGTTCCTCCTTTTGTAAAAAAAAAAAGTTGCCTCAGATGTTCAAGGGGCTCATTTGAATGTCCAAAGTATCTAGATTTGGGCTTTTATTTTTTATCACTAATTTAACTCATTTATTAAGTGTATCTATGTATATATTGGCATATTTATTTCTAAGGTCTTCCATGAAAAAGTAAGTTATGTTTTTGAATGGAAAATGCAGCCACCATTATTTAGTGATTTAACCCTCGGTGAACTAATCATGTATTAAAAGCAGTTGTATCCATTGACCTTAAATTTTTGCTTTTCACATTGTTTCTATATTGTCAAAAAACCCCATTTCATTTTAATCCTATCTCTAGCTCACTCAAATTCAATACCACTTAACATTTACATCTATTTATGTCAATTTAACTAGCTTCAGAAAAAGGGAAGAGGTTTTCAGGTCAGCTTGTGCCTGTTTTTTTTTTATGTACAGCCAGTCCTTGCTGTTCATCAGACATCAATAATTATTTTTTTATTTTGTAGAGGATGTTCCTCATGATCTCATTGTATGTACATTTTTCCACTTAATGAAACTGAAGCTTTTTTAAATAAAATATTATTTTGTATAGACAGACTTTTGAAGATCTTTATTGTGTTGTAATCTTTAGTGTGTAATTATATATATATTTGATGTTATTCTAATATATGCAAAGAATTTTCACTTGAAATTTTGAGAAAATGTAATTTACATTTACATGGAAAAAATAATTTACATTCTAACATTTCGCAGAGCCTTGCTCTCTAATGCTTGGTAGCAGTCTCTTTACTTCACTTGTAAATGTTTTTTTTTTTTTTACACAAGCAGCTTATTTTAATAAGTTACTTATCTTTAAAAAATAATATTATTAAGACTTTTAAAATGTTACAAAAATCTGATGCAATGAAAATGCTCAAAAAAATTAAGTTTTCAGTTTTTTAAATTTAGACTTTTGACAGCATGAACTTCAAAATAACTACAATCAACTTAATTTGGTACCGACTTCAAAAAAATTAAGATTTAAGAAATGGAGTAATTAATTTATTTTACTTTTTATATTGGCAGTTTGTTTTGTGTTATTTTTTTTAAGTTAATTTTATTATACATCTTTTTGTTATACTTTAGAAAATTAACCGATTTTATTTCTTATTTCAGGTCAATTGTCAGTGTCAAATTTGATGAGTTTAAGAGAAGCTATTCTTCAGAGAGTAAGTTTATTGTGTAACTACAGTACTGAATATATTCCTTATGTTATGCACATATATATTACATTAAATAGATAAATCTTATATTTTGATCAGTAAACATGAATGCATGAATAAGATTACAATTTTAATTTATTAAATATCAGTCTATGTGACTTAATAATGATAACGGTGATCTAACAGCCCAGTTTTGAATCTTGAAAACTTGTTTCAGCTTGGGAGCTCCACAAAACTATTTATAATTCAGATTGGAGTATACATAATAATTTTTATTTAATAATGATGATACTTTTAGATGCTTCAAAGAAAGCAATAGTTTGATTTTGTTGTAAATGAAATCAATTTGATAATCCCAAGAGAATTTTCATCTAATAAAATATTCAAAATTTTTGCACTTAGAGCAACAGAAATAGATAGTACTTTCTGTATATTCATATAGAGAGTAATATGAATGATCTGAAGTTTAGA
The DNA here is from genome assembly GCF_047948215.1 of Lycorma delicatula. NCBI lineage: Eukaryota > Metazoa > Arthropoda > Insecta > Hemiptera > Fulgoridae > Lycorma > Lycorma delicatula. The sequence continues at coordinate 146,925,290 of NC_134456.1, read as the reverse complement.
GGCAGATCATTAAACACAATAAGAAATGAAAGGTACAGAGAAAACTTGTGAAAATCCATTTCCATCACTTCTTGAAGTGATTATGTATATTAAACTTACTGCTATGTTTCTTACTTTCAAAGGGGATTTTAATGTAGAAATAGAAGTTTGTGATTTAATTTAAACTGAGGATTTTTTCTTTTCAGCTATCATTACTTCTTTATGACTTTTAAATTCATATTTGTTATTGATTTTTGTTTTCTGATATTTTGACATATTTTCATAAATATGTCAAAAATAAAAAAAAAAGAGTCCTTACAGAGACTTGCTCTAATTTTCATTCATTCATAATATTTGTCATATATATATTTAATATTATATGAAATATAAAGCACAAAAACATAGTATAGATGTTCAAAGGATAAGAAAGCGTAAGCACACGTCAATGCCCAAGGTGGGGATGGATCAGTATACACCAGTGGGAGGAACGGAGAATCAGCCACACACACATACATAAGTACGTATTGTGTGAGTGCGCTCGCTAAACAGTGTACTGAATGCTCACATATACAGAAAATCTGACCGTTCCTCTTTCATTATTTTTATTTATATTGTTGCATGTTTGCAGCTCTATCATTTATCTGTTTTAAAAATTTTGAATAGTATTATGAGTGTATATGCAAATTTTGCTTTTTATTATGCAAATTTGTAAAAGAATTATATATAATGTAATTATAGAATTCAATACCGATTGAAGATATGGATGGTACCCACATGTCATCTCTGGTAACAATGTTTTTTTTTGTTTTTTTTTTTAATTCAAACTCGTTAGCTCAGTTCATAAGCTCTTGATTAACATCATATTGAATTTGTTTTTCCTCGACAGTCAAAAGGAAAGGCACAAATTCTGCTACAATCTAATTCATGCCTAAATTTTGCATAAGAATTTCATGATAGTATTAATATTTTGTTAAGCTACCTCATGAACAGTTTAATGATGGTTAGAACAAATAACTTCTCTAACTGTCAACTGTTTTGAATGTTGATAATTTTCTGAACAAGGCTCAACTGCAGTTTAAGTTGGGTTATTTTTAAAACAACTCCATCACTTTTAATGTAACTTAAAGCTTCATTCCCAGATGCTCTTTTAACATTTCAAACAGCCCTGTATTATGATTTTCCAGCTTAACGTGAAATTTTATTCAAATTCATTGCTCATAAAAATCACTTGTTTTAAGTGTAATAATAATCATCAAGCACATACAATACCTGCTGACATGAACAGGTATAGTACAATGACAAAACAAAATATTGTGTTGAGAGTTTTCACCAGACTACTTTCCACTGCTACAGTAGGTTACAACATTGTACGTATTCCTTTAATAGTACTGATTGAGAAGTTCAGGAATTTTCCAGCCAAACCTTGTTAAGTATAAAAATTAGTGTTTTAAAATAATATTACAAATGTACAGATTTCATCGTTTTTTTCTTTTCTATGGATTCACCTCTCAAATGCGTTAAAAATAACTTTCATTCACTTAAAACTGCTACTTTGTTAACCTTACTGGAATAGGTCTTTTTAGGAATTATGATAAAAAATCTATTTTACCTTTTGTTCTCTCCTTTATATACATAAAATAAAATTAAAGAGATGAATAGGGAAAGAAAGATTAAAGATGAGCTTGTTCACAAATCTGTTACTAGACTCCATAACAGAAAAACTGAACAAATTTCTCTTCCAGCCAACAAAATGTAGTAGACCACTAGTAAGATAAGTTTTGCATTGGATTGAAAGTCTGAAAACTTCCATATCTTTATATGTAATGCCTCTTATTTGACATAATGTAGATTGCTTTTGCGCTTGAGAATCTATAGAAACTGCATACTGGATCCTGAATTTGTAGCCTAGCCAGCCAATTATGAGAAAAGATATAGCCAAAGAATCTTTATATGATTTAAATGCACTGTACGAGGGTTCAAAAAAGTCCAAACTCTTAAATTACATGCCAACAGCTGCAGATGGTGTGTTCCGCCCACCGTGCACACCTAGCAGGATATCTTGGTAACATATCGTCTTTTACTGAGCTCCAATTTATGCATTAGTTATCGTGTTACTACCGATTGAGTTAGATCATGCATAAGCTCCTTGTTGGATTAGTGAAAGAGAAAAAATGAAGGAGTTGGAGGAATAACACATCTTGTTTGAAATTTTGGCGTTAAACTGGGGAAAACTTTCATGGAAACATTCTAAATGCTTAACCAAGCAAAGGATGACTGCATGGCCAGATGCAGTGCTATGATTGATTGCTTAAGCATTTTAAGGAGAGCAGAAATTTGTTTGCCAAAGATCCAAGAACTGGACAACCTTCCACATCAACAGATAACCAACATGTGCAGAGTTTGCACTCAGAATTGTCATTTAATTGTCCATAAGTTACTTGGAATAAGTGTAGGATCCTAACATCAAATCCTAATAAAAAACTTGCCTCCATCGTGTTAATGCAAAATTCATGGCTAGTTTGTTGACAGATGACCAGAAGCAGATTTGAGTTGAAATCTGTCAGGAACTGTTTGCAAGTTTTGATAGTTTCTGTGAAATTTTTCCCCAGCTTTATGCAAAATTTCATCTAAATGTGTTATTTCTCCAATTCCTTCATTTTTGCTTTTTCACTAATCTGACGAGCAGCTTATGCACGACCTCACTCAATCAGTAGTTACTCGACAACTAACACATAAATTGAAACCCAGTAAAAGACAATATGTTACCAAGATATGCCACTATGTGCACACGATGGCTGGAGGCCACCATCTGCTGGTGTTGGTTGGTGCACAGTTTAAAAAGTTTGGTTTTTTTTACAACCCTTGTATATGTACATTGTAAACAGTTTTGTGTACCTTTTGGCATTGTTTTGTGATTCTAATACCATGTACATTTTCTAGTTCTTTGCTTTTTTTTTTTAAGTTGAAACAGGAAAAAATGTTTGGTCTACAAATTTTTGAAGGCCAAAAGTTGGCTCTTTTATAATAACTTTATAAATACCCAGCCAAATCATTTTGGCTGGGTATTTATATTGTTTATTTGTGGGAATATAACAGCTTATACTTACATGCAAATACATGCATCTAACTGATGGATTTGTTAACTGTAATCTAATTTACTCGTAAATATGAAAAATCAAAATTAAAAAATTTTTTTAAATTAATTGTTTTACTGTGTATACACTGAGGCCTCTTTCCGCAGAGATTACAAACCAGTAAAGTAATAAGTACGTAAGAACATTATTTATATATTGAATTTGATGTTCGGTTCTAACTAAAAACATTCCCCTGCAATATTTTACAGAAGTATTCTTTGTTATCATTTCTTTTTTTTTTTTTACTCAAAAGAGATAGTATCTGAAATAAACTCATAGAAAAGAAAGAAAAATATTCAGTGTTTTATATTGTACTAAAAATCAGAGAATTTCTTGACAGAAATTGTTCTGGTTAAACATTATTGTCTCGCAAGAAACTTCTTGTTGTTTGATTTGTCTTGTTTTATAAAAATCTTTTTTATTTTATTTTCATTTTTAATTCTACATTTCATTTATAAATTGTTGGCTCTGTTCTGTTTGTGCTTTTGCCTAAAATGATTTCATTGATTTTCTCTGCCGCTTTGAAAAAATTATTAATAACTAAAAATAGGTGTATACGTAAAGAGCATCTGTCTTTTAGTTTGTTTCATCGTTATTATCTCCAACTGTTAATTTTAAAACTTCTTTGTCTTGTTCAACATTATCTAGCATATCAGTAGTTTTGTTTTCTATTTCCTCTGCTTCTGAATCATAAAAACCTTTTTGAATTGTTTTCCTATTTTTAGTTATTCTTGATAATGCAATTCTAATATAGAAAAGATTCTTCTTTTTTTTAATCACTTCTGGCTGTAGTTTTTTTTTTTTAGCAGCCATTTTATCTTTTGGCTGCAATTCATCTACCAGGTGTTTTACGTTTATAATGCTATCACCAATTGAAAAATCCTTCTAATTCTTTTTATAATTTTTTTTTAGTTATGTATAATACAGAAATTTAAATATTACATGGAACAATAATTCAAGTAAACATTATATTAATATTTATAAAAACATTTACAATGTATTCTTACTGCAAAGTATAAACAATTTTTTTCTGTATTCATATCCCCTAATTATTTAATTTAATACTTTATCGATTTGAACATTGATTAAATGAAGACAAAAATACCTACAGTTGATGTTGTTTATTTATCAAATTTGTCATTTCAAGCAGTTTTTTTTTTTACATAACTACCAGGTTCGGCTGATAAATTTCACACACATATGCATAGCATGGAAATTAAAAGAGATATTGTATATTGGAATGAAATAAAAATTGAATAAAAGTACATTACCTTAGCTACAAAATGAGATATTTAGTTTTCAATATAGTCCCGATTTACACTGATACACTTTTTCCAACGTATGGCAAGTTTTTGCATTCCATCACTGGAAAATTGTGTTAGTTTTTCACAGATGCAAGTGGTCACAGCTTCGTTCACCTCATCCTCGATGGTGTAATGATTACCTTTGAGATCCATCTTGAGATGAGGGAAGAAGTGGAAGTCACACAGAGCCATATCCAGCAAGTATGGTGGATATGGAACTTCAGCTTGTAGAGAGCCATGAGAGTTTGTACAGTATCCATCCTACACAGATTTTATGGTAACCCAATTGCTCGATAATATGACCTACTTGTTCTTTAGATATGCCTAACTGAATAGCGATGCATTGCTAGATGATTTGCCAGTCACTTGGAAGCAAATTGTTCATCTCCTTTCGATGCTTCTTGTCAGTCACAGAAACTGTTTGTCCACTGCAAGTTGCATCCTCAATTGTCACCTTTAACAGCTTTACATTCACAAAATGTCAAGCCCACCTATTCACAATACTCCACGCCCAACTCGATAGTACCTTTTGTCTCCGTGTAGGACACTAGTGTGCAAAATTTATCATCTAAGCCTCATAATAATTTCAATATGTACACCATTAGTTATTTGGCAAATTCCAGTCATTACTCAGTTTCTGCCCATATTCAAATTAACATATCTTCTGTTATGGTTACAATTGCTTTATTAATCCTTTCCATGATGTTGGTTGTGTATTTTTTATGAATAAAAATTGTTTTTTATCCACCCAATATAAAACAATACAAATAAATCATTTTTCTTTTTAACCTTTTCCCATCACAATGATCTGCAGTTGATTAGCGCTCCGCGAAAATATGTTGGTATCTGATTGCCTCCCTTCATAGTCTTATGCTACCCTCTTGTGAAAAAATTTCAAAAAATTACAGTATATTAAAGAGATTTAACAGATTCTGACAAAAAAACCCGTTACGATTGGATAATTTTTAATCCTGTAACAAACAAAAAATTGAAACAGTACAAAAATTACGATAATTTAATTGCAGAATTTTTTTGCGCATTTCTACCGCGTTTTTATTAGCAAAATTTTTTTTTGCTTTGTGTTTATGAAACATAGTTTGATGATTTTAAAAATAATACTTTCAAGCAAATTGGTTGAAAATTGGGAAAAATATGATGAAAAACCCGTGTCATAAATCACAGATTAGTAACATATGTTAGTATAAGTGAACGATTTAGAAAACTACGTTTTATAAAAATTCGCTTCTTCTCAAAAGGCTATTCAGATGACATAAAACCATTTTTACTGTATACTGTTATTCATTATGAATCATTGTGTTTCATATTTACCGATATCTTTGGTCAGAAAAGATATTTTAGACCTCCAATAAAAGTGACGTATTTATGACCACAAATTCCTTTTTTTGTGTGTGTGCCGTATAACATAATTTATTATGTGTTTCAATACATCGATATGATGCTAATATAATAAGCTATTTTTGTAAATAATAAATAAATCCGTAACCCTCATAGCAATTATAATACACAAGTCACATACACACACACACACAAGCGCATTTCTGAGAAAAAAATGGTCATATTCTTTCTAGTCTAAATAAAACATTTTACATCATATAAACCTCGGTCAAATTTTGTAATTAAACTGATTCCTTTGTGAATACAAAACAAAATAACTGACTTAGATGCCATATAAAATGATTTTGTAACAACGTTTTAAATCTGGTGCCGTACATAGCCAGTTTAATGGCTACATGATCTGAAAGGTGAAAGAAAAAGATCGCAAGGCTGGATTCTTTAGAGACCCAGGTAAAGGTCCTTGCCAGCCTATCCATCGATGTCCAAATTTTCTGTTCAAAGCTTGGCTGACAAAAAAGTTTGGGGGTGTTCAATCTTGTTGGAAATGAATTTTTTGTAGGTTTTGAAGTTCTTCCAGTTGAGGAAAACAATAATTGTTTAACATAAAAAGATAAACATTTCTATTAATAGACTTTTCAGCAAAGAAAAAAGACCCAATTACAAAATTTTTCATTACTCTACACCAAACATAAACTTTAAGCATATCACGTCATTTCTCAAAAATTACATGTGGGTTTTCAGATCCCCATATACGTGAATTGTGTCTGTTAATACACCCATAAATATGGAACGTAGCTTCTCCGTAAAGATTATATAATCTAAAAATTATTCGTTTTCATTAATTTTGTGGAAAATTTCAACAGTTGAATTGAAATGTTTTTCTCCATCTGGCTTTAATTCTTGCTGTAGCTGGATTTTATATACGTGCAATTTCAATCTTTTGTCTAAAACTTTGTGAATTGTTGTTTTCAAAATATCTAACTCAAGGCTTTGACAAGACATGGATTTGTTAGGATTTCTGATTGCAGATTGTCTAATTCATTCCACAGTTTCGTCTGATACTCGTGGTCGGCCAGTTGATTTTTCTTTCAGAACAGAACCATTTTTTTTGTAACTGTTTGAACCAACATCGTGTATTATTTTCATGTGATGGCTCTTTTCCATATTCTTGCCAAAATGCTTGTTGAACTAAAATTATGAACTTTAATTAATTCAGCCTACCACAAAATGCACTTTGGTTTTTCTTGAACAGTAAACATAGCAACCAACTAAACACACAGCAACAATGCAAAAACTGGTGTGGTGGTTTGAACTGCTGTTACACAAACTTTTGGATTGGAGGCTATCAGGGCTACTAACAAAACTTCTCAAAATTTCCTTACTGCTTGAACCTTTTTATTTTCTGTTTAACCTCTAGAACCACCATAAGGTATTACTTCAGAGGATGATATGTATGAATCTAAAGGAAGTGCAGTCTTGTACAGTCTCAGGTCGACCATTCTGAGATGTATGGTTAATCAAAATCAACTGCCAAAGAACACCAGTATCCATGATCTTGTATTCAAATCTGTATAAAAGTAACTGCTTTTACCAGGATTTGAACCTTAGAACTGTTGACTGCCTTGATCTGAATTGCAGAAATCCCACCATTCTTTTATTAAAGAGTTTATAAAAACCCAGACCAAATTATAAAAGAAATACATTTCTGAAGTTATGTAAAAAAATAAATAATGTATATATTTAAAGATATTCTTATCCCAAAATAGTCTGGATAATCCAGATGTCTAAATGAGTGGGATCCAAATAAATTATATTATTCTATAATAATAGATGTATTATTTGTATGTTTTGTTAATTTATATTAAAAAACTTAAATTATAATTGTAATTAATAAGATTAATGCATTTCTTTTTAACAGTTTCCCAATGTAACTCCTGAACAGTTAGGTGTACTTCAACAACAGTTTGCATCTCGGTTGGTATTTAATCAGCAGCAACTACAACAACAACAACTACAACAACAGCAACAGCAACAACAAAAGGTAAGAATGGAATGAATTATTCCGTTTAGAAATTTATCTTAATTACATTATTTAACAGAAATACCTTAGGACTAGGTTTTCTGTATTATAACTTGAGTTAATGCATGTTTGGGATTAACAGTTGGATACTACAGGATAGTTTGGAAAGTCCTCAATGTTTTCAAAACTTTTTTTTATTTTTCAATGCAGTCACCGTGCAATTCAATACATTTAGACCGACTTTTAATACTGTCAGTAATGAGATTTATCCAACTCTGCCATGTAATCAGTTCTCAGCTCTCAGCTTTGACTTCATCATCTGAAGTGAATCTTCATCCCCCGAGCAATTTTTTAAGGTTTGGAAGAGAAAGAAATTGCTGGTAGTTAAATATGGTGAATGTGGCATGTATGGAAGCACTTCAAAATGTAGATCATTTAGTTGTACAGCAACAACTCGAGATATGTTTGCAGGCGCATTGTCTTGTTAAATAAGCAATTTCATTTTGGTCAGATGTAGACGTTTAGCCTGAATAGCACTTTTCCATCAGAGTCCATGAGCTTCGCAACACAAAAATCATAAAAAAAAAACAAGGCTTTCTTTTTCTGGAGATAAAACTTCAGTTACTTTAGCACTCTTTTACCTGCTACCACCCACCCTGTGTTTGGTCTCTGGCATGTAATGGTGAATCCATATTTCATATACTATTGTAGTACGTCAAAGAAACTCAGTAGAATCATGTTTAAATAAGTCTTAAACACCCTGGAAAAATGTTCAGTCAAATATGTATTTGGTTAATTGTTAACAAATGCAGCACTCATATTAAACGAAAAGATTTTCATACCCTAAACATCATGAAAAAATTTCATAGACACAGTCTAACAATATGTTTTTAATGTCAGCAAGCTTACAAACTTCAATAGCTCAAACTCAATTTTTCAGAAAATTTCAAAATTTGTTTGCATTGCTTTGCAGCATGCTAACTAAAGAATCATACTTGACAACATAGTCATGTGGTCATGCTTGCATCATCTCTACATCAGATTGAGAACTTTCCAAATAATTCTTATAATTTCTATTGTTGATGTTGATTTAATAAACAACAGGTATTTTTTTATGTTATGTTATATATTTGTATTACGTGAACCTCATATTTCTTTTTTTTTTTCCCATGTAGAGATAAATAACTTTCAATCTTGGGACAGTATCATATTACTTTTTTGTGAATAAGAATTATAGAAGTTTTTGTCACCAACCACAATATTCATCTGGTTGCTTTATATTGTTTCATTACGTATCTTTTTAACAACCTAGCCTCAGCTTTGCTTTTTGATTGCAATATTTAATCTATCCACTTGATATAAATGATGGATATGATTTAAATGAAATTGATATTTGAGTAAATGGGTGTATTACGTGTAATTCTAGACCCAAAATAACTCCTGTCGTGCATATATATGATTTTTATTTACAGTTTTCCTAAGAATCATTGAAATCACTCTGTACATAAACTTTTTATGATAAATTTCTTTGTAAAATTTATATTTTTAAAATTGATTTATTTTAACTAAAAGGTTTATATTTATTTTATTAGGAATTTTTTTTTAATTTTGAAACTATCATTTTCAGTTTTTAAGATCAGTGGTAGTTTTTTTTTTGTGAGTATTCAACAAAACACTACATTTAACTAAATTTGATTGATATTTTTATAATTGTGTATAAATACAGTGAATGGTACATGTAAATTAATCAAAAAGTGTAAATAAATTAGATTTGATGATATAAACTTATGTTTTAAAAATGTAATTTGTTCTAAATTTCAATGAGGCTTATTTGGAAGTTGTTGGTCCTTGTCACTCTCAAAGTATTACCTTCTTTATTGTTATAATTCTACAGGAACTAGTTAAAAATAAAAAGCTTTTTTCTTAACTTCCCTTAATCATGTCTTTTTTTTAACAGAACCGTTGAATTAATGCTGAAAATTTGTGGGTGCTTTGCTGTGGTAGAACAGCCATGACCACTAAAGTTCAGGCCTCTTCTGTTATCAATTTTTTGTATTGTTAAAACTTCAAAATTGTAATTCCCATTTACAGTTTATTCTTCATTCAAAAGTTCCTATTGAATGAACCTCTACTTTTACGTTACTAACATTTCATCAAACTTGACACTTTGATTTTGGTCTGTAAACTTTTCCCTACCCACTTAAGACTATTCTTAAAGCAATGTTTCATCACATGTTATGGTGTTATTTAAAAATGTTTCGTTGTCATTGATGTGATTTAGTAGCTTCTAACAGGCCCATTACTCATATCATTAATTTTTGGTCTTGTAACATCTACTTTAGCATAAAACTAAGCTGTGATTCAATACATTCCCAATTTTTCATTTAGAAGAGCATGGTATGAGTCAAATGAAATTTTGCACTTGACTCCTGGTCATGTGACTTTTGTTTTATATAAGGGGTATATCATTTTAGACAGTTTCAATTGTAGATGATTATCAACAGTTCACAACCAATTATGAAATTTTTAATTCAAAAGATTGAGTATGGTTTAAACATTCATCATTGTACATTTCAGCTTATGTTAACAGTCCATGTACCTGTGAATAGAAACATTTTTCTGTCTTTCAAATTAAATTTCACATTTCATATTAACCGCTTATAAAAATGACAAGACTCAAATGATTAAGTACTTAAATGGTCACAGCAAATTATCTGCACAACACATAAAAAATCTCTTAAAGGAGGTATAGTAATGGAAGAGTGATTGTATGTCTTTTAAATTGGTAACCAGGGGAACAGAAAAGTAATCTGTTGAGAATTAACTTTTAAAGAATTCAGATACATTAAACTATGCCAGACTATTACTGTAAAATGTGCCAACCTCAATCGCAAAGTATTAATGTCTCAGCCTTTCATCCAGAAGGAATCTATCAAACATGGCAATTTTTCATGCACCAACAAATCTCCATTCCGTATTCAACTCATAACATTTGAGCTTATTTGGTGAAGTGAAGGATACATAATTAGTGTGAAGTTTCCTTTTAGTTATTTGTAGTTGAAATACTTTTTTAGTTTTCACTTATTTCTTTTAATTCTTTGGTCAGTGAAAAGATGATTATACCAAATTGAAAGTATATGTACTTTTTTAGAGATTCATGGCAGCTGCTTCAGCCGCATCTTCAGGTATGGTTGGAAGCCAGTTGCTTCGTACTTTGGCTAGCGCACAAAATTCTGTACAGGAGATTGCTCCACCGCAGGCTGCTGCCGCTGTCAGTGCCACTTCTAACACAAATATGGGTATGTTTCATTAGTAATGTTTGTAAAAATGTTCACTTTATTCATACCATCTTTATTTATGTGTGTTGCATTTCTAATATATTCTTGACCAAATATTGAATAATATCTTTTGTTTGGAAACCACATTGATAATGGCCGTTGTATTGTTGATTAGTTTACCTGTGTTAACCCTGGATATGCAATGTCACAATATTACTGCAAACAAAAATATCTTTTCTCAACAATTTTCATGTGATGTAACAAAGTTCTGTTTCTTCAGTTTAAGAAAAGAATTGAAATGATTCATCTTAATTTAGTTCACGTATATTGAAAAATTAAATCTATGGTGCCTAATGGAATTTAAAATGCATAATTGCTATATTAGAATAGAATGTAAATTTTATAAGCATGAACATTTACTAATAAAATGAACCTATGAAAATTTTGTTTGTCATATTTTTGATGACACAATATTTATTTCAGATCAGATGCCGGTTTGTAAGCTAGCCCTTAACTATTCAAACCTTCTTTTGGATTAATCTGAGACCTATATGAAAAGAGGTTAATTTACTTTTGTTTTTAGCTTTTGTCATTTTGTTGTCATCTTTGGTATCGAGTGGTTAGTAAATCAGAAAAATGGTTTCTTTGTCTCTTTGTAATCTATTTTTCTACCTGTCAAACACTATAACGTAATGGTGTAATACTTAGTGTTTCGTTTATTTGCAGAATTAGTATATCTTACCTAAATGATTGTTTATGGTTATACACAGAATTCATTTTAAGTTTACCATTATTGATATCTTGTTAACTGGAGAAACTACTAAGAACTTTTATTCAGAGAGCTTTCCCATAATATTGGATTAAAAATTGATTTTGCATTATTCCCTTGATTATGCATTAAAAATATCCTATTTACAAGTTCAAAATCTTCACAGTCATTCCAATATAGTGACAAACGTCATTTTTTTAAATGGAAATCCCCAGCATTTGTAACACTTTTTAATACAACAAATAATTCTCAGAAAAAAAGTGTTGATTTAATAAAGTTAATAAATTATTTTCATAAATTAGAATAACTATTTTGTAATTGTTATTCTTTTGTTGTGCTTATTTTTTAGAATAACAAGAGAATTTAAGTACTGCTGTAAAGTATTGTAAAACAAAAAAATATATACAATTTTAAAAGTTAAGCAGTGAAATGAAATATTATGTAAGTACAACTCCATTTAAACAATAACAAAAGAGTATAAAATTGCAACACTGCAGGACTTATGTTAAACTTGTAGGACAGATGTTGGTAGATAAAAACTGGAGATGAAGTGGTGATTCCTGAACGGTCAGGAAAAAATGTCCAAGAATAAAATTTTCTTATAATTATTTGTTATAACTGAAAATGCTATAAAAACTGGGAGTTTCATAAAAATAAAATTAAATTGGCTACCATGTTGGAAAAATTATGATTTCAAAGTGCCATTAGTATATTTAACAAGGGAAAGTTCTTTGTAGATTACAAGACTCCAGTGGTGTCATACTAAAAATGAATAGCCTGTGTAATATTATGAGGATCCTTCATTGAAAACAGCATTTATAAAATTCAGATGATTTACTGTTAAAAATTTAACTTTAGTACGATAGTTTTTCTTCGTACCTTTAAAGTGTATTAAAAATGCCCACAATTTTAGTAAATAATTAAAATGATGCAACAGTTTTCAAATAGATGAAAATGTGCATCCAGCTCTTTTTTCTTATCAATCTCAGTTCTTGCAACAACTTGCAACACTGCAGATGAAGGAGATGAGCTGTAGCTTAACAGAAATCTGGAAAGCACAGTTATATAATTAAATTAAATTTTTATACATGTATATGTCAAAAGACAACAACCTAAATTTTCAGAAATTTTTATACATATATATATATATATATATATATACACATTTTTTTTTTTTTTGTTTTAAATAAACTACAACATTTCACCTTGCTGATCAACAAATGCCAGATTTCTCGTAAATTTTCTTGTAGTAGACTGATAAAACTTTCAACCTTTTCCAGCTGTTTTTAGGACTGTAAAAGAAGTTAATCAAAATGATGTCAGTAACACATCTCGCTTTATTGATGGTCAGAGTCAGGCTTGGATTCAGAAGTTACAAAAAAAATAAGGTAAACGCACAGCGAGTAATGTGAGGGTTCAGCTATTTTATTTATATTTTCAATTTTCTTGCAGTACTTTTTTATTTCCTTTAAAGTACAGAATTTTTTTCAATTCCATTCATGTTTAATGTTTTTTTCTAGTGTCCAGCTCCTTACACTAATTTCTGTGAATACTTTTTGCTTTATAAATTTTATAGGCTTGTATAAATCAAAAAACAATAGTATAATAGAGATTCACAATTTTTTTAAATGAATTCAGGTAATTGAGTAATCATATATAGCATTACAGTTAACTAATTTTAATTTGTTGTACGCATATAATTTTACTTGGCCAGCTTGTTTGTTTTTATACAAACAATATTTTCATTATTTTCCTCAATCATTTTTGTGTTATTTTTATATCTCTTATCATCATAAAATATAAAAACTTTAAACATTAGATATTTCAGAGACATGAAAATATTTAAATGTAGTCGTGGGGGGGGGGGGGGTCTTTAATATAGGAAAACCACTATTCAGACACCTCCCCCCTCTGCATTTTAATATTTTTGTTGGACAAAAGTTTCTTATCAATGTAAGACATGGTGAAAACTTAATCATTAGATAACCTGATCAAATGCCTTACAACATGAAAACATATATGTAAACAAATTAAAACTGTTTGAAAGTTGATTTATCACCCATTATTTTATTTAATTAGCTACTGAATAACAATGTTTATTATCTTGTTTTTCTTTTCTTTTTTTTAGTTAATTTTTTGTGGCAGTCGTTTAAAATTTTTGTAATTGTTTTTTTTTTATCATTATTACAAACTTCCAAAATTTCTAAATTATTTCTGCAATCAGTAATATTATGTTTGCATTCTAACAAATGGTCAGCTGCATTAGATATACTTTTTTTCTCTTTTTTTTAAGCATTGTAATGTTCTGTAAATCTTTTTTTAACCATCCGTTGGATTTTACACTATAAATATTATATTCATTGCATTTAACGTTTTTGTATTCCTTTTAAATCCTCTTTATTATTTTTATTATTGTTATCCTTTAAATAGTTTATATGTTGTTTTCTTTTATGTAAATTTATCTTTATCACATAAGTTCATAATCTTTTCTGTTATTTTCCTGCTATGCTTTGCTTTATTTTTGCATGATTATCATGGTATTTTTTATTCTGTTTTTTAAACATTTTTTCTACAATTTTATCATCAAAACCATTAAATATTGCTATTCATTTTATCTCATCTATTTCTTTTTTGAGTTTATTTTTATTCTTTTTTTATATAATCAATAGTTCATCATATAATATTTAAACAGTGGATTTTTCCTTTTGTAATTCTTGTCAATTGAAGTGTAAAATACATTTCTGACAATTTGCTAGTTCTACAACCAAAAATAAATCTTTTTAACATGATTTTATTATACAATTTAAAAATCAGTAATAATGTTTATATTGTATCTCTGCTACATTATAAAAAAATTAAAGTGCTGAATATGCATCTAAACAAAAATTCTTACTATGCACTGATAATAAAACACAATTTTTTTATAAATTAAAAAATTATAAATCAAATTTTCATTAGAATTATATTTTATAACGGAAATTTTGCGTTTTTCATTGTTTTTTCTTATACTTCTATCATTTGATCCAAAGGGGAAAATTTAAATTATTTAATATCTGATGGAATGGAATGGAATGCAAAGTTGGCGGAGTTTAATACTCCCTACTTTATCGCAGAACCTGGACAGAGTCCCTTGCTGCTGGATCATTCTAATCGGGCTTGTTTTTTTTAAAAGGGTTATTTTTAAATAGCGGGTCTAATTTTTAAGTTTTGTTTATTTTTAGTGATTTTAAGACGAATTTAGTTGCATTCCAATCCATTGTTGAACCAGCGTTATCGAACCCATTTTATGGGCCGACCGCGGAAGGCTAGGCTTATGAAGCCTGTCCTCCCAACGCAATTCCCCTTCAGACCGTCTACTGAAGTCCTTTCGGTGCTAACGCTTAATAGGCTAGCAGGAATATGCCACAACGGGGCACTAACTATAAGGAGGGAGCAATGCGACCCCTGCTCCGGAGGAGTCGCAATTGCTGGTTTGTTTTACTCTACTTGTAAGTTTTAAAAGGAGAGGTTGTGTAGAAGCTCTTCATCCGCTTCTGCTATGGCTGCCCTTCAGGTCGCATCTCTGCTGGGCTCTTCCGGACTCCAGTCCGCGATGTTGGGACGAGTAGTGGGTCTTCCTTCTTCTTCTTCTCCCCAAGACCAAATATCTGACATAACCATAATGTATGATTAGTAGATTTGTGTTTATATTTTAAGTTGTTTTGGTTGAAAAAGAACACTTTACATTCATTAATAATAAATCTTTATGAACAAGTTGAAAAAAGTGTAATTTTTTTTTTTGAAAACTGCAGGAGAGGAACATAATAAATAAGCTATCTAGATTTATTAAACTGCTTTTGGTAACATTTTGTGTATAGTAACACACTCTTTACTAAACGTAAACTGGCTCAGAAGGATTAATATATTAGCAGAATAGTCTATTCTTAAGAGGTGATTTGCAAATTTGAGTCCAATGTATGTGATTTGTATATCTGTGAATAAATAAATAAATAGCGTTTGTCCACTATATTTACTGAAATTCAATTTGTTTACTTCTGAGTGTTTTTTTTTTTTTACTTGTACAAAGTAAAGGAAGTATTGTGATCGCAAAAAAAAAATTAGTTTTCAGATTTCAATGGAAATATCCATTTTTACCATCCCTGAATCCATTTTAACTAGTTTCGGCGTGATGTCTGTACGACGTATATACATACATATGTACATGTGTATCTCGCGGAACTCAAAAATGATCAGCCGTAGGATGTTGAAATTTTGGATTTATGACTTGTAACATCTAGTTGTGCACCTCCCCTTTTGATTGCAATCGAATGGACCAAAAAAGTCCAAAATCCTAAAATTTGGATTTTATTCTTAACTGCAGTAATAGGCCCTCATTGAGAGCTTTTCAATGATATATCTACCATATGTCATCTGATATATATACTCATAAGAGGAAGTGAGTAGTACTTATTTTCATTGGTTCCAGAGTTATAGCCAAATAAAATTTTACTTAATGAAATATTTGGGTCTTATAAAGGGAAGGCAATCTGTTTGAATCAATTTCATCTCCATTTTTTAACTTTTTTTTAAATTTAAATATATTGATTTATTAATAATAATTATTAACCTCTAATTCTAAAAAAAAAAAATTGACAATAAATAATTATTCAATAATAATATAAAAAAAATATATATGAAAAGATATCAGAAGTTATTAATGAACTAAAATTTTATGTACTTTTCATTTTTTTTAAATGGGTTAATTTAATAGGCATACAAGGAAGTCATGTGGTATCTACATCAGATTTTTGTATCTTGTTATTATGTGTGATTTTGTTTAATTCACTTTTGATTCAGCAAATTACCATCTTGCCTGAAATTCCAGCAATCTTTTTTCATGATTGAGACCTGAAAAAAAATCATTTATTACAAATATTTTACTTACATTTATAACTTCACATGCGAAGAAAATAAATTAATGAGATGGTTGCATTTGTTTTTCATTCAAAAGTTTCTCCATACATGGATGTTTGTTAGGAACACACAAAATTAAATTGTTTTCAAGTAATAGAAGACGATTCCTATATTTAGTTTTTAGTGCAACCATGACGAGAAACCCTTTACACAAGAGGTAAGACCTGGCAAAAGTGATTAATATTTTTAATATCTCTGGTACTAATTTTCCATATTCTCTTTGACAAGTAACCAAAACATATCTAAATCTTCAAATGTAAATTGTAATTGTAATGTTTTATTGGCAGATATTTTGATGAGCTGATCATGAATCTCAACTGGTAACTTAGCAGCTGCAACAACATTTTCACTAAGTGGATTCAGTACCCATCTCTGAGAAATCATTTTTATCTTCTAGGAATACTCCGCCAACTGAATTTTTAGCTCGCACAAGTGCATTTTCATGCTATCCAAACTGTGGTGAATAATAGCGTCTTCTTTATTTAAATTTTTCTCAATAAAATCAGAAGTGAATGGAAACATCAGAATTTTTGCTTTGAAGATTAAGAATCCAGATATCAAGCTTCTTAATAAAAGCATAAACTTCATCTGTCATTAATAAAATGTTTTTATAACGTCCTTGTAAATTCAAATTCAAGTTGTTTAAATGCAAAAATACATCAGCTATGTAAGCCAACAGCAACATATTTATTCTAATCTTGTAATTCCAATAACTGCTTCCCCTGTGATAACCATGTGACTTTTGTATGGAAAAGAAGAGATTTTTCCTTTTTGTCCATTTCATTGCATAGTTTAGCAAACAGGCTGTTTGACCATTACAGAACAGGCTGTTCTGTAATGGTCAAATTTTAATCAAATTAACCATTTTTACAACTTTACAAAATTTGTCTGAGATTTTCTGGCATTCTTCTTGTAGCAAGATTGTGTCTGAAGGAAGTAGTGAATCCATTCTGCCGTTGGTATAAGACAATCTTTCAATTTTTTCAGAAACCATGTTCTTTCCTGTTATCGCCTTTACACCATCACTACATAAATTTTGTCCAATTTATGTTGTTAAGTTTCTGTAGCTTCATAAAAAACATTAAAAAACATTGTCCTGTTGGATGACCAAGTATTGATTTGAAAAACAACAAATTTTCTTTGATATGTCCCTATTGCATTCATCTCACAAAATATAAGAACAGAGAAATGTTTGCCACATCTGTGGATTCACCAAATTGAATAAAGTCATTTGTCTAACAATTGAATGGCCATTGTACATACATGTTAATGGCTATGTACTTAAACTTACAGATAACTTGCATTTATATATATGTGTATATATATTTTTTTTTTATTAAAGCAACAAAGTACAGAAAAATAAAGGCTGATGATGACTTCTTACCTTATTCCACTACATATATGCAGGAGCACTTTCACAATTTACTCGCATCATCAGCTGCATTATATATTCATCTCAAATTACATTACAAACGTAAAATATAATAACGTAACATGCGTATGTTTATTTTATTTAAAATTTAAAACCTTTAATCTTTTTTTTTAACTTTTTTCAGTTAAATTAAAAATTAAATTGTAGTTTTTCCATATGTAAAAATATGACATCAAGGCATAAAATCAAATTAAATTAAAATCAAATAAAAACAATTTTAAGTAAAGCAATCCTGCATGTTATCCATCTAACTGAACTTGCTTTATTATACTCACTTGATTTTAATTTTAATTTAATTGTATGCCTTGACGTCATATTTTTACTATCTAATTTTTAATTTAACTGAAAAAAAGTTTAAAAAAAATAAAATAAAAAGATTAAAGGTTTTAAATAGAATAAATAAATGCATGTTGTGTTATTATATTTTACGAAGTTTGTAATATAATTTGAGATGAATATATAATGCAGCTGATGATGCAAGTAAATCACAAAAGCACTCCTGCATATATGTAGTGGAATAAGGTAAGTCATTCTACTTTATTTTTTCTGTACTTTGGTTGATCTAATAAAATTAAAATACATTTATATGTATGTAATAGGTCGTCTAAAAAGTAGTGATCTTTTTGTGCCTGAGATAGCATTAGCGTAATCTGCCAAAAGTCATAGAAGGCTGACATGTAAGCAGTCATGATATCGCCAATGACCGAAACATCCATTACCAAACAATGTTCAACTATTTGTAGAAATCTGGCTACAAAAAAAAGCCTCGACATTTTAGGTGCCACATGATATCTAACTCAGAAAAATTTACTCAATCAGATTTCTATCTGTAAATCTCTATAAAAACAAAAAGAAATCAAACCATTTCTGAAGTGGTTGATTATGAGTGATGAAAAGTGGATAACCTATGATAAAAATGTGCGAAAATGATTGTAAAGAAGGAGAAGCTCCATAGTGTGTATGGCAAAGCCTTCACTGACACCCAGGAAGGTTACGCTATGTGTTTGGTGGGATTTGAAGGGCATTCTGCATCATGTGCTGCTGCCACCTGGCAGAACAATAGATTGAGACTTGTACTGTCAACGAATAATGCGATTAAATTTAGCAATTCAAATGAAACAATCTAAACTGGTCAACAAAAAGGGTGTCAATACCACACTGAAAACAACAGGCTTCATAGATCTTTAATGACCCATCAGAAATTGAGAGAATTTAATAACTGGGAGGTTTTAATGTATCTACTGTATATCCCAGACCCTGCACCATCAGACTGTTTGTTTCGGTCTCTGCAGAACTCCCTGAATAGTGTTAAATTAGTTTCAAAAGAGGTCTATGAAAACCACATGTCACAGTTTTTCACCAAAAACTATAAAAGTTTTCACCAAAAACTATAGTGATGGGATTATGGTGTTGCCAGAAAAGTCGCAGAAGGTCATAAAAAAAAAAATGGTGCATTATGTACATGGTTACATAATGAAATTTTCCAATAACAATAAATGTATTCTCAATTTTGGTCTCCTAAGGTTCAATACTTAGTAGACGGCCCAAAATACATATTATCTCAGTGTAAATGCATATATATATATATTACCAAAACTACTCCTATAAAATATTAATGTAAATCAGTGATTCTCCACCTTTCACTTAACTCACTTGCTGAATTATCTGATCATGAACATTGGCAGCCATGTCATCGATTCGCCTTGACAGTGTGTCATTAGAAAGTGGAATTTTTTTCAGTTTTTTTGCTGCAGGCAAATCATATCAATTGCAGCTGGCAATATGAGGTTTTCTATGATTGTATGGGGGTTTGGACATCTTAGCTACTCTTAATGCTATCAGATAAGATGCTTCAAGTGCACTTATATCGTATGGCTTGATTTACCAATAGAAGCTTGTTTATTTCTCAAAGAATATAATTTTCTTTCAAAAATTTTCAAGAGTTTGCTTTTATGATCTGGAGGTATAGTTTCCAAGGATCAAATTAATTTTGATGGCTTCATGCTTTCATCTGAGAGGACTTGAAACACAATACACTGTGCTTTCAATGAGGTAAAACCATAATTTAAATAACTGTCATTGTAAAATATTGTCTTTTTACCAATCGATTCACTGGATGTAGATGGCTCACTTCATTTTTCACAAATTTATCCATTTTGCATTAGAATCTGAATTGAAAAAAGTTACACCATTTGACCACATACTAAAAAACCAAAACCTCAATTATTATTTATTATTTTCAATGAAACTACACTTTTAAAAACTTAAATAAGTGCACCAGATGCATGTTTTGTACCCAAAACTAAACTGACTTTCTGCATTTCCTTATTTTAACACGTCATGCTGAGAGTAAGACATGTTAAAGAGTATCATGTGCATGTTAGAACATGATGCTCTCGCAGAAAATATTATGCAAGCAAACCAAATTACAAGGAGCATGTACACATCAAATTGGAACCTATAAATTGCTCATGTTTATACACTTCATGTTCACACTTATTGCTATCAATGCAGCTAAATAGTTTTAACTAGGTTTCATTGGGTTGTGGTTGGGTGGTCATGAAATATATCTTTTTTTTTTTACTTTTGGGGGGTCGTGGAGCTAAAAAGGTTGTGAATCACTTATCTACATTAGTGTCTTATAGGAGTAGTTTTGATTTTTTGTATGTATATATATATATATATATACATACAGGTTATCTGTAAGTTTTAAGTGCTTAGCCATAAACTTGTATGTACAATGGTCATTCAATAATTAGACAAATGACTTAAGAAAAATTAATATTTATTCAATGACATTGAAACTAACATTACTTTCAAGTAATCACAGACTACATTTATGCACTTGTTCGATCTTTCTGTGAGCTTTCTTATTCCAGTAATAAAGAATTGTTCACTTTGGAGTCTCAGCCACTCTTGTACTGCAGTTTTGGCCTGCTCATTGTTACCATGTAAAAGCTCTTAAAGACAAACCAAACAAAAAGAAAATTTGGTGTGTGAGATTGGAACTGTAAGATAGATGTGGCGACATCTCCAGACTTGACTTTTGAAGAGCTTCCCTTGTCTTTTGAATGGTATGGGGGCATGCATTATCATACAAAAGAATTTTGCCTTCTCAGAGTGAACCAGGAAGTTTCATTCTGGGTTTCACTTTATTTTCTAGTATGTCACAATAGTATTCTCTGTTTGTTCTATGATTTTCTTTCAAATAATTATAATAAATTAAGCCTTTACCAGTTGATGCACAGGTTTTGGATTTGGGGGATATGAATTCAGAAAATAAATTTTTCCATTCATACTCTTGACGTTTGGATTCCAACTCAAAATTATGAATCCAAGGTTCATCAAAAGTTATTATGCAGTCTACAAAAGTATTTCCTCTGCTAAAAACTGTCCTGTAAAATCCTTACAAAATGAGAAATTTGGATGTTTGTGATTTGACTTTACTGGAACCCATCTTAAACAAAACCATTGCAAAACCCATGTTTTGCAATTAATTCTGCTTATCATAGATAAAGGAATGGACAACATCAGTATTCACCCACAAATTTCAGCAATTTTTATGTATTTGTCCTTGTGAATAAAATTATTAATAAAAAGCACAAGTCAAACGTTCTGTAGGTCTTCCACATTGATGAAACTCAGTGACACTTGTTCTGTCTGGTTTAAACTGTACAATCCACTTACGAAAATTTGCTTAATTAATGTGGTTTTTAATTATTTTTTAACAAAGTAAATTTTGGTCGGTTTTACACCTCCAAAAATAAATATTTTATCACAGCACACTGATCTTTCACAGTACAAATTTCAAGTGGAACCAACACTTTGAATAAGCAAAAGAGGTTATAAGTGAAATTCTTTTCAAACACCTGATATTTTCCATGTCAAGGGTGCCAACTTGAATATCAGACAGTTTCAGTTTCTTCCATTAAATTTTTCATGTTACCATTTGTCCTTAATTATTGAACCACTCTATTACTAGATATTTTATTGTGTTGAGTTATTCCATATAGTTATCAGCTAATGAGGGTGTCCATATTTAGCTGACGTAATATGTTGTAAAGCTCTGTTTGTTGTGAGGAATAATAAGATCTGTGTGCATGAGTAAGTCGTGGAGATTTTTGTAATCTATCTCAATATTTGTTGTAAAAAAAGCTCAGAAAGTTGAGTAAATTTTGTTCACAGTATGTAATTAAATATTTGTTGAAATATAGTTTATTGTAGAATGTATGGAACATGTAACATCTTGTGTTACATTAGTATAGCATTATACAACCAATATGGTAGTGCAAGTGCAATAATTTGTTTGTGTTTGTAATGTATATGAATTTCAAATTATGTTAAGAATATTTCAACTTAGATGCCCCATTTCTAGCCTGTAGATCCAACATAACCTTTTTTTTAATTATAGCAAAAAGTAACTGATTTTTTAATTATGTATATATTCTACTGAATTGTAATACTTAACCATTTTATAAATTTTAAGTCGCTATTATTAACATTGCCATTTACTGAAGAAGTCAGAAGTAAATTCTATTTTTTACCAGGTTGCATTGCTATTGTTTTTACGTTTTGTCATCGATTGGCTTCAACAGCTTGTTATAGTCACTAACATTATGGTAGCCCTGACAAGGGCTGTCATTGTCAAATGACTTCAACGGCTCATAATTCATAACCTTGTGGTGGCCCTGAAAAAGGCCGTTTTTTGCCTTAGCTTTGAGAAGAGCTGTTGGGTCCCAAAGCTGGTCTCCGGCAAAGTCGGAGAGTTGCGGCTCGTCTATTGAAGTCAGACTGGGCTTTCCCTCAGTGGCAGTTGGGTCCCACTACAGTGAGCCAGTGGTGGCCCCCAGAGCCCCGCAGTGTCAGGTTGGCGACGGTCGTCCTTCGCCAACATGGCCGAGGCGGTTCTCCCTGAGCGATCCCACGCTGAGCCGGCTCCTGCTGCGACCAGTTCATGAGTTCACCGACCAGGGTGATTGAACCCCGGTGAGCTGGAGCTGGAGCAGGAAGGTAGCGTTTGCATCCAGCGGCTCCCTCGACGGCCCAGTCAGGATTCCTGCTCTGGTGAGGATGTTGGCATCTGCCAGGAGGTCCCACGTTGAGGTGGCCAGAGAACTTTTGTCTTCTTCCATCTTCTTGGTATTTTCCAGGTGGTGGTCGACGATAAATTGAAAATTCACTCTCATGCATGCTTCTTTATTGGAGCCTGGGAGTGGTGGGGCAGCAGCGCCGCTATGGTGGGAGAACGCGGCAGTAGTGATGCTTGTATCAGCGCATCTGTATACTGTGTACCAGCTTGCATCTGAGTTGCCATCGTGTTCACCCACGATATTAAATTAGGCATATTTGTTTTAACAATGTATATTTTATGAAAATAATTAAAACAATTTTAATATAAAGATTTTTTTCTTTTCATGGTCATATTCTTAGAAAATATTTGATCGATTTTATATAAAACATGAAATAATTTTACTTTTGCCACCTAGCACTATAGCAGAGCTATAGCTTTAGAAGGAAAATTATTGTAATTGGTACAATTTGGACATATGCGGTTTTCACGAGATCCTTACATTTTGACACCTAAGGAGCCCAAAAAACTGGATGTTTATATGTAGATGTGTGTGTTCAGTGTTAGGTGTTGCATCCTACAACACCAGAACTATGGGATCAATTTTGACCAAACTTGGGCAGATTAAGTACGGGGCATTGATACTTTTAAATTTTCAACTTAGTGGTCAAGGGGGTGAGATTGTAATGTAAGGTCACCCTCAGTATCTCAAGATTTTGCCTATCAATATCTTCTTTTTTTTTTAGGTACATTTGTTAACAATTTAAAAATAATATTTCCAAAACAAAGTTTTGCAAAATCGCATCCCACTTCAAAAAATGCTCTAAATAAACTAGTGGCTGAGTGTATATAGTGTACCATTAGTAACCCCTCTCACCATTAGGAGTGCTAATGTAACACTGACGTACAGCTGCTGTAGTTGTCTTCTATGTTGTAACATTACAGGTGTGCGGTGGAATTAAATGAATGAATATTATTTAAAGTGGTTACTAGCACCGCCATACCCGTATGAATAAAATTCAGTATACACGCGCACTTTAGTTAGAATGATTGAATTAAATTAACAAAAAATATCTTATCTATAATTATAATATAAATATAGAAAAAATATCTATAATTATCTTAAAATATCTTAACTATAAATATTTTAAATTATGTGTGTAAGCCATCTATTAGAAAAAAGCTGTGTGACAGGGAAGTCTTACAACTGTGTTGTCAGATTTTTTGTATAAATAATGTATTAGTATTGCTGGCTAAATCAGATCATTAAGTGATTAAATTAAATTCTGTCTAACTGCTGAATGTGATAGTTGTTTGGAAAGTTTTTGGTCTGACACAGAGTTGGTGGTAAGTACTACCAACTGTACTCATGATATTTATCAAGTATGATTCTTAAGATGGAATGCTGAGATTAGTTGCCTGTTTGTGGTGATTAAGCTAAGTAAAATTTTTTTAATTTTCTGAAAAATTGATAAAATTGTAGTTGAGTTATTATAAACTACTTTGTTTTAAAAGGTTTAACTTCAGTAGAAATAAAAGGTGACAGATTCTGCTAGAAAATATTCATCCCTTTTATTTTCAACAATAAAAAAGTGGGCTGCAGATTTAAATCTAGTTGTATATGCAATCAAGATGAACACTTAAGATGCTCAAAAATCACTATGACCAATGAAATCATCACAAAAACCCACATGTCATATTATATGATTGCCAACTGAAGGTGTAGAGGTTGCTATTATCTTAAACATCTCATTAGATTATGTTCACTGCATTTTATATATAGTTTTGGATATGAAAAAACTTTCTGCTCTATGGGTGCCACAGCACCCATAGATTAAACCATCAATTAATGGTTTAATTGGAAACCAGTAGATTGAAAACTTCTCAAGGGTATTTACACTTATTTAAACATGATTCCACTTAGTTTTATTATAGTAGGTAAGTAGGAAAGTGCTCTTTTACAACAGTAATGCCAACTGCAAGCATGCCTTGGGTTGTCACTGCAGAACTCCATGACCTATGATTGAAAGTGCTTTCACGTTCGCAAAGTTTGCCTCGTAGCAATTACTTTCTGAAGTGAAATAGCTCACTTCAAATGATGACAAAGCTGTGACAATAACTTATTTTGCAAAGTTGGACAAATTGCATTATAATGAGGATGTTAAAGAGTTGGAAAGTCATTGATCTAAATGTATCAAATTGCAGAGTGACTTCATTGAAAAATAATTTTTAAAAATAAAATTTTCTGAAAAATCTTGTTAATTTGTCAGACTGAGAAATCTCCAAATTATTTAATCAAAATGTAAATCCTAGAAACAGAATATTTTAAATTACTTACCATTTCGGTGACTTAATTTTTGTCTGATATACACTTTTTTTTTTGCATGGTGTTTCATATTTTACAAATTTATAAGGAGTAGAAGAGATTGTGTGTTAACATGTTCTTTCATGTCTGCTGACTCCTGTACTCTTCAAATAATTTTTTAGAAATGTTTAAGTGAATTAAACATTATTGACTGATCGTGTTCTTTACAAAAGCGAACTAAATTAAAACACTGAAAAAGTAAATAATAAAGAAATTTATTAAGTTATAATATTGTTTAATAAAAACAGAAAATTATTATTTCCGTGTATTTATCTTCTTTTTTTTTACAGGATTTAATAATGTAGCACACGCACCTTCAAATAATAGTTCATCTACCCAAAATAGTGCAAACATACAAAGTATCTCTGAACAGTAATGTGTATGTAATATATGTAACTACCATTGTGTGTATTATATGTGTATCATAATTTAAGTTTTGTAATTAATTGAGTTTTTTTTATTATGATTCAATTCATTAATTTTATTTTGTTTTTATTATTTATTATTTTGTGATCTATTTTTAATATTTTAAAAAAGATTCAAGAAAAGTATGTGATGATTTTTTTTTAAGAGTTACAGAATTTTCTGAATGCATTGCTTAATTGTATTAATACATATATATAATGATGCATAATATATGGCATTTTCTGAACACATGCGTTTGTATATGTTTTCTGATATAGTTTATATTATCTTTAATTTCTCTATGTGTGTGTTTGTTTATAAATGTGTAAGTAATGAGTGTGAGTTTAGACATAAGTGTATTGAAAATGATGTTCCTTAGCTTAATGTTGAACTTAGTTGCAATAATACATGATGCTTTTGTATATGTTGAATTTTGATTTAAAGCTGTTGACATAATCATAGTATTGTACATAGTTATAAATTTCTAGGTGAAAAATAACATTAATTAATATTTACATAATTAGTATAATAAACGCTGATTAAAATTACTTACAAAATTATTCTTTAAATTTAATGCATCTGTTAAGAAAGTAAAGGCCTATATTTTTATGAGATATCTTTCTTTAGAGACATTCATCTTTTCTAATAATGCTTTGCTCCATTTAAAAAATATATTAATAGGAATATAACTAGATAATAAATTTGTTTAATTAGATACAACATACAGTATTCATCTTTAATTAAACTATTGTTAATAAAAATAAATGTACTCTTTGTTAACATTAAGAAAATCATAATTACTTATTTTCCTAAATTACAGGAAAATTTAAAACATTTTTACAGCAGTTTTGAATCTTATTTTTTTTTTCATTTTCTGATATTTACTTTTTTTGTGTGCAGTTCTGAAATGATATGACACCTCCATCAGTTAAAAGGCTTTTTAAAAACTTCAGTGTCAGAAGGCAAAAACATGAACTACTGCTCATTATTAAAGTAACGTTAAATATATATATTCTCTTAATACGATAGGCTGAACCAACACAGTTTGTATTTTTGGGATGAAACATTGCTTTAAATTCCCATAAATAGGTGCAAGAGTAATTTTTCTAGGATGTGCTGAACAGTTTTCTAAGTGTAATAATATTTTAGCTTTATTTTTATTTGTTACAAGTAGTTATATAACAGCGGAACAAAATGTTCATGAAACAAATTTTAAAACTTTTGTCAATCACCTACCCATGAGGTTTTTTTTACAGTATTTGAAGTAGCATTAAACATTTTTTTTTTATATTTAGGGAATTTATTTTTTTAAATTAAACTTTGTTATTAAAAAAAATATGAAAATAATAGAATTATTATTATTTACTCAGAGTATAGCAGAACCTATTACAACCATAAGTCTATATTGTCAGTAAAAATGCTGTTACTCTGTGCCAAATCTGTGAATGCCTTTCTGTATCAGTGAAAGATATTATATTTCACTGTTACAGTGAAATATATATATTTGTATTTCAGTTATATCATTTTTCCAAAATTTAAAACGAGAGCTAAAATTAGTTAATATTTCATGTAACATGAAATGTAGTAAATATTAATAACTCAAATACCTATATAAATTAATTAGCATTTGTTAATTTCAAATTGAGACATTTAAGTAATGAAGTATGCTTGTACTTCAATGAAATTATGGATATAATGAAAATATGGAAAACAGATGCTTATTTATTTCATTTATCAGATAAACAATAGTACCATTTATAGCATCTTAATGATTGTATGAGAATATTTTCAACTATATATTAAAAAATATATGAGGTCAATTAAAATGGCTACCTCCTTTTGTTACAATGCCATCAATTGACAAATCAGATTATCACATCTGCAAAAGTCAGGAATTTACATTATGCATAGAAATAAACATGTTGTAACAAACTGGCATATCCACAGTTTGACATCATTAATAGTCATACTCTTTTGTAAGAACAATAATAATGATAATCAGAATCATTATTACTCTTTCAGTCCTACATCATAGTATAGTTAAAAAATTAATTAATACTGCATGAATTGAGTTATTGTAATTTTTCATTTTGTCTTATTTTATATTTTGATTGTTCTTTCATTTAACTGCATATCAATAAAAGATTTTTAATGGATTACAATTACAAGGTGGCCCAAACTTATGGTTTTGTGACCCTAATTTAATCACTTAATCTGTATAATTTAAAATTATATTTTCTTGGTTGAATTATATTATCATACTACTTAATTCATGTTATGTTTTCATTTTAGCAGACGTAGTAAATTATGTATTTAACTGTATTCAAATACTTATAATTTTCTGCAGAGAACAATTTATCAATATAATCAAGTGATTTGTAAACAAATGTATCAAAAGAAAGTTAAAAATTCAGGAAAGTTAGTAGATCAGGTTAACCAATAGTTGAATTCACACAATTTTTCCCCCTAAACAACATGGACCATCATCATTCTTTTTAAAAACTTTAATTTCTTTGCACCGTAATAGTTTTTAGCATATACTATTTTGCAAGTGTCTTACATAAGCTTATATAAATTGTTTCATTCAGAATAAGTTCTTTTACGTGGTTGGTTGATAGTGTAATTCAATGATATTTAACTATTTTTTTTTTTTAGTTTTTGTCATTATTTCATCACTTTATTTAAAAGCATTAAAAGTTTTTATCTTAATCAAATAAGCATTACAAAATTGGCATTATGATTGCATTTGTGTTCTTTTCATTCATCATATTTAATGGTAAATAACTTAAATAACTGTCACATTGTTCAGCCATTTAGCCAGAATTTTATTTTCTACTAATGTAACTTATTTTAAAAAAATGTAGAAATATGTGTGTAATTTGCAAATTTGCTTACTCTGTGCTAAAAAATTATTTTCATGTACAAAAAACGAAACAGAATTTACTATCACTTATTAATCTTAATGAAATGAGCACGTTCTTGTCTCTATCATTTTTACCATTTCAATGCTGCTTCATTAATCTTATCAGATTTTGAGGATTTAAATTGTTTCTGATCTCCAACACTTTCAAGTGTTTCATAACCAAATTACAATTTTTCAAAATTGATATGTATTTTTCATACGGTTTTGTCACATTCTTCATCCTGCTTTCTATGTCATTTATTTAGCTGAAGTTTCTTTCAAACTTAGAGATTTCACTTAAGGGCCTGTTCACTATAAAAATCTAAAGCTAAACTGAATTTAAGGTAAAAATCTCACTCCAAGTTAGGAAAGGAATTCATAGAACAGAAGCTAAGAATAACACAAGCGTTCATTGTTTTTTCGTAAATAATCTGTGAAACAGTTTTTTCTTATTTAATTTATATTCCTTATTCTGAACGAAATCAATGGGTACTTTCTGACTGTAGTAGGTATACATAATTTCTTTATGCAAAAATTTTTGTAAGATGTATAGAGATTTTATTTGATATACAGAAACTGGTTTTTTAATGAAAATTCAAGGTTCCTGAAAAAGACTACTGATTTTCAATATATGACGGTTCGACGGTATATACAAAATGGGTAAAGAAAAATCAACTGGGTAGAGATTAAATAAAATCTTTCAGTTTTTTCTTACTAATTTTAAATAGTAGTATATATAAATTATAATTTGCGATAACCAAAGTCTTTTTTTTGCAAAATAGATGTAAACTTACCTGAATTCTGATAAAATCTAACTAAATGTAATTGTACATTCTCATTATTGATAGTCCTGGAAGAGTTGAACAGCAATGATTTCCTTTCATATTTTGTACTATTACTTGTTAACTCTAAACAGTAACTACTGGGGTAACATTATGTACTCATTCGCTTAATGGTGGCAGCTAATATTTTAAGTAGTTTTAATGTTGATTGCTTTCTTTATACTATTCTAATAATAATTTAGAGATTTAATTATTACTCACTGGTTTGTCATACTTAATAAATATAATACAGAGGCTTCAATTTTCTGATATTGGCCAGAAAGGCCAATTGGTCATAGTTATGATGGTAAATGACATTTTTACAATTTGTTGATGTAATATATTGGAAAGTAGTATTCTGACATATATGAAATAAGGATAACATATCGCTAATTTAACTTAATGCCTAGTAACCTTTTAATAAAATTTTAGAAAAATTTTATTTGCAGATTAGGCAAATCAGTAGGATTATATAATATAGAGAATATGTTGTAGCTACTTTTATGATTTTAAATATGAAAAGAACTACTGAAATTCTAAAAGTTAAGAAATCATATTTTATTTATATTAAAAAGAGAAAAATGGATTTTTTGTGTAAAGAAATTTGTACATATTATTTTTACTGTTAGATCTTAAGTTTAGAATATAATATTTATTGAAACTAAGTTCAACTGCTATATAGTATAGTTTACATTAAGTGTAGAGTAATAAATTTTGATTGTATACAAGTTTCCCAAAATATGAAAAATGTATTTATTAAGTGGGATATTTAATGATGAAATTATTTTGAAAATTTTGATGATTAGATCCTACTTAGTTATATATATTGTTGGAATACTTATGTTAACCCATATAAATAAATTTTTTACTTGACAAAAGAGAGATAAAATTGTTTTTGTATATAATTTTATATATATAAATTTTTCTTACAGTATTTTTATTTATTTATTTATTTATTTTTTACTACTTTAAAATGTTACAGTTTAAGGAAATTCACTGTAAATATCTAAATTTTATATTCAAATAATTTTATCTATTTATGTTTAATGTTGTAAATGAAATATATATGTTTTCTAAAGGACTTATTTTCTAATTTTTTAATAAATCACATGATACTTTTGAAGTACAGTAAGATCCTCTGTCTACAGAGGTCAACACTGTGCATTGTTGAGGAGAGTACCCCAAAAAAAACCTGTTTTAATAATTTTTACTTCTGAAATTTTATTCTTCTTCAAAGTGCATTCCATGTACTAAATGTAATTATCACAGTGATTTTCCCACTTCTGTAAACATTTTTTGAACTCCTAAATAAAAACT
This sequence comes from Lycorma delicatula, assembly GCF_047948215.1. Classification (NCBI taxonomy): domain Eukaryota; kingdom Metazoa; phylum Arthropoda; class Insecta; order Hemiptera; family Fulgoridae; genus Lycorma; species Lycorma delicatula. The sequence continues at coordinate 146,894,187 of NC_134456.1, read as the reverse complement.
TTCTCAAAGTACTGCAGCGATAGATCTTTGACTTCGTCCACAGTAGAAAAAGCTTTTGTTCTTTCTTATATACAGGTACAAGAAAAAGTCACACTGAGCAAGATCAAGTGAGTAGGGAGGGTAAGGAATAATAACTGTGAAATTGGTTTTTGACAAAGATTATTTGACATGGAGAATGGTATAGACAGGGGTGTTATTGTAGTGCAGAAGCCAATTACTATCTTCCACATAATTGGGTGTTTTCATTACACTTACACAATCTTCTCAACTCATCAAAATTAAAACACTGATTCATTGTTTGTCTAGAAAATACAAATTCTCTGTGAAAAATTTTGTTCACATTAAAAATCCAAATCAATATTGTCTTTACATTTGATCAAATCTTTTTTGGTCTCTTGTGAACTTGTGATTTCCACAGAGTTTGATTTGATTGTTCTCTTTCCAGGTTATAACCTTAGCACCAACTCTGTTGGTGTAACTAACAAGCTGTTGCAACTTTATAAAGAAGATAATTCATACTTTCAGATATCTTCTTGATTCATATTCAGTGAGTCCAGGGAATCATTTCAAAGTCAGTCCTCAAATCACAGCACACATTAATAAGATGGTTTTCTTATCTGTGATTAACCAAGGCACAAATCTTGCAGCAACACATTTCATGTACAAATCATCTATTAAAATTCATTGGCAAAAACAAAAAGACATGCAAGTCAATTCATAGATCTCTTCAGTGGTCAGATAGTGTAACTTGAATTGCAAAATTTTTGTCATCCCTAAATTTGGAAGATCAGCCAAGTTGTCTAAGTCTGTCTTCAACTGACATTCCAACTCCATAGACACCTGCTGTGTGACGATTCTGGTCGCCGCCACCCGTTCCTAGCCCTGATGGGTTTGTAACTGTCTTCAACTGACATCCCAATGCCATAGGGGAAGACATCTGCCTTGTGACACTTCCAATCGCCACACCACCCCCTCCGTTCCTAGCCCTGATAGACAGGATCCTGATAGGATCCACAGGATCCTGATAGGCAGGATGCCACTGATGTAAATGCCTTGGTAGACGACCTTTAAGAAGCATCATAGTGGTTTTCTTTGCACTGAAAACCATCTTATGCTGAAGAGCTCCACAACCTGAGAACCTTACATGCCTGCGTCACTCTGAGCTCTATCTCGGCACGTGAGTTGCCCTCAACCAGCAGCAACCCATCGTCAGCATAAGCCACAATGCGACAGCCACTGGGCATCTGCAGACAACCTTTTGACAGGGTCTTTCCTACTTCCAAGCCACCATCATTAAGGACAATGGTTTTGTTGCTGAAGTAGCTCAAGAGAGTTCTAATCTCATTTAGCATGCACCCACGCTGCTGAAGTTGAAAGAAGGCAGAGGGCCACCACAAGTTATTGAAGGCCCCAGATATGTCCAAAAGGACGCCAAGCACATATTTTCACTCGCTGGACGAAACCAAATCCATTACCCTAAGAACTGCGTCCTCTGTGTCCTTGCCAGGGCAAAAGCCATTCTGGTTGTTCATCAGCATATGGTTAGAAGTCAACCTACAATTAATGCTGAAGGTACAAGACCTTCTTGATAACCTTACCTACTACAGGCAAGAGCATCAGAGGATGGTAAGAAGAACTTACAGTGGGATCCTTGTCACCACCTTTGAAAAGCAATTTGAAGATCATATCCAGGGGCTTTATTCCTAGCCAGCTATAAATTACTTGGCGGGCTAAAGCCCATCTTCAATTGACAGTTCTTGTTTCAAACACGAAAGCCAATCAAAGATGTATATTTTACTTAAAGCTTCCCCTTTTGAAGCATCACTGTTTTCAGCAACCGTTTTGCCTAAGAGGAAATAAAATTAATCTAGACTCTGTTCTTTATGATCACCTGACACAAAAATCACAGTTTAACAAGCATGAAAAAAATCCAACACAGAATGCCTTATAAACAATACAGAGTGGTGGTATTTGGCAGAATGCCACAGAATACTGTTTGCGTGCTATTCGTAATGGTGAAATTCATAACTACTACTAAATTCCACACCAGGTAAAGATGCCAGTTAATTTTGTACTGCTTTAGATTGCTTACAGCATATGATTTTTAATTGAATGTTTTGTATATGAAGCAGCAGTGAAATGTTTACAAATCACTTTCCATAAATGATGCATTTTACTTGCATACTGTTTGCATAACTGCAGTTATTGTGGCTAATAACTAGCAATTAATATTATCAAAAAAAATTCTTTTTTAACAAACTTCAAATAAGGTTTCCTTGAATTATCTCAACTTTGTAAAGGAGGTTTCTCTGGTGCTCTTCCTCACCCTTCCTGAAGTTTTTCATGTCACTAGGAAAAGTTATTAACAAAAAAATCATTGTCTAATTAAATGATTTTTTAAATATTTCTTCATTTTTTTGTTACATTGCTTAGTATTGAATTTTTAGTAGTATAATAATACAGGGTCATTTAAAAGGTTGCAGCAGTTTAAAAAAAAGTATCTCAGAAACTACTAGAAATAATCAAACAAGTATTTTTTTTTTTTTAATTCACCACCTCAAAACGCTTTTTTATGCACCTTTAAATGTTTCAATATGACCTTGTTGGCTGCTCTGCAAACATCCAGCTGATAATTGACTTCTGTTAAGGTCCTCTGGATCATCACAGCTGTAACTGTGCTTATAACAGTGGTGATTCATCTTAGCTGTTGTACATCCCTGTTTTTTTAACTCTAGACAATGTTTTTTTGTGCATTTCCATAAAAAAAGTCTAAAAATGTGTCAAATCGGGCTTCTCAGAGACCAAAGCACAGGACTGGCCCTATCAAGCCAACAATTAGGAAATCTTTCACTGAGAGCATGTCAAATATCTAGGCTGAAGTGTGAGGGCGCACCATCTTGTTGAAACATTACAGCAACATCACTTTCTTGTTCAATTTGGTCAACTTATTAGAAAATAAAGTTGTATCATGTCTAAATAAATATTCCCTGTGATAGTAGGCTCATGAAAAAATAATTGGACTATCTGACATCAGACTGCACCCCACACATTTATTTTTGGGAATCTCTGACATACTCAATAATTTCATTGGGTGTTGCTGAGATCCCCATAGCCTACAGTTATGCTGGTTGACATAACCACTGTCATGGAAAGTCACTTTCCATGTCCGCTTCTTCCAGTGGATATGGGCAGAAGTTGATTAATGGCTGGATGCTTGCAGAGCGACCAACGAAGCTCATATTGAAACATTCTATTTATAAAAAAACTTTTTGAGTTTTTTGAGGAATTTTTTTTTTTTTTTTTTTTTTTTTTTTTATCTTCAGTCATTTGACTGGTTTGACGCAGCTCTCCAAGATTCCCTATCTAGTGCTAGTCATTTCATTTCAGTATACCCTCTACATCCTACATCCCCAACAATTTGTTTTACATACTCCAAACGTGGCCTGCCTACACAATTTTTCCCTTCTACCTGTCCTTCCAATATTAAAGCGACTATTCCAGGATGCCTTAGTATGTGGCCTATAAGTCTGTCTCTTCTTTTAACTATATTTTTCCAAATTCTTCTTTCTTCATCTATTTGCCGCAATACCTCTTAATTTGTCACTTTATCCACCCATCTGATTTTTAACATTCTCCTATAGCACCACATTTCAAAAGCTTCTAATCTTTTCTTCCCAGATACTCCGATTGTCCAAGTTTCACTTCCATATAAAGCGACACTCCAAACATACACTTTCAAAAATCTTTTCCTGAGATTTAAATTAATTTTTGATGTAAACAAATTATATTTCTTACTGAAGGCTCGTTTAGCTTGTGCTATTCGGCATTTTATATCGCTCCTGCTTCGTCCATCTTTAGTAATTTTACTTCCCAAATAACAAAATTCTTCTACCTCCATAATCTTTTCTCCTCCTATTTTCACATTCAGTGGTCCATCTTTGTTATTTCTACTACATTCATTATTTTTGTTTTGTTCTTGTTTATTTTCATGCGATAGTTCTTGCATAGGACTTCATCTATGCCGTTCATTGTTTCTTCTAAATCCTTTTTACTCTCGGCTAGAATTACTATATCATCAGCAAATCGTAGCATCTTTATCTTTTCACCTTGTACTGTTACTCCGAATCTAAATTGTTTAACATCATTAACTGCTAGTTCCATGTAAAGATTAAAAAGTAACGGAGATAGGGAACATCCTTGTCGGACTCCCTTTCTTATTAGTGCTTCTTTCTTATGTTCTTCAATTGTTATTGTTGCTGTTTGGTTCCTGTACATGTTAGCAATTGTTCTTCTATCTCTGTATTTGAACCCTAATTTTTTTAAAATGCTGAACATTTTATCCAATCTACGTTATCGAAAGCCTTTTCTAGGTCTATAAACGCCAAGTATGTTGGTTTGTTTTTCTTTAATCTTCCTTCTACTATTAATCTGAGGCCTAAAATTGCTTCCCTTGTCCCTATACTTTTCCTGAAACCAAATTGGTCTTCTCCTAACACTTCTTCCACTCTCCTATCAATTCTTCTGTATAAAATTCTAGTTAAGATTTTTGATGCATGACTAGTTAAACTAATTGTTCTATATTCTTCACATTTATCTGCCCCTGCTATCTTTGGTATCATAACTATAACACTTTTTTTGAAGTCTGACGGAAATTCCCCTTTTTCATAAATATTACACACCAGTTTGTATAATCTATCAATCGCTTCCTCACCTGCACTGCGCAGTTATTCTACAGGTATTCCGTCTATTCCAGGAGCCTTTCTGCCATTTAAATCTTTTAATGCTCTCTTAAATTCAGATCTCAGTATTGTTTCTCCCATTTCATCCTCCTCAACTTCCTCTTCTTTCTCTATAACACCATTTTCTAATTCATTTCCTCCGTATAACTCTTCAATATATTCCACCCATCTATCGACTTTACCTTTCGTATTATATATTGGTGTACCATCTTTGTTTAACACATTATTAGATTTTAATTTATGTACCCCAAAATTTTCCTTAACTTTCCTGTATGCTCCGTCTATTTTACCAATGTTCATTTCTCTTTCCACTTCTGAACACTTTTCTTTAATCCACTCTTCTTTCGCCAGTTTGCACTTCCTATTTATAGCATTTCTTAATTGCCGATAGTTCCTTTTACTTTCTTCATCATTAGCATTCTTATATTTTCTACGTTCATCCATCAGCTGCAATATATCGTCTGAAACCCAAGGTTTTCTACCAGTTCTCTTTATTCCGCCTAAGTTTGCTTCTGCTGATTTAAGAATTTCCTTTTTAACATTCTTCCATTCTTCTTCTACATTTTCTACCTTATCTTTTTTACTCAGACCTCTTGCGATGTCCTCCTCAAAAATCTTCTTTACCTCCTCTTCCTCAAGCTTCTCTAAATTCCACCGATTCATCTGACAACTTTTCTTCAGGTTTTTAAACCCCAATCTACATTTCATTATTACCAAATTATGGTCGCTATCAATGTCTGCTCCAGGGTAAGTTTTGCAGTCAACGAGTTGATTTCTAAATCTTTGCTTAACCATGATAGATTATATCTGATACCTTGCAGTATCGCCTGGCTTTTTCCAAGTGTATATTCTTCTATTATGATTTTTAAATTGGGTGTTGGCAATTACTAAATTATACTTCGTGCAAAACTCTATAAGTCGGTCCCCTCTTTCATTCCTTTTGCCCAGCCCGTATTCACCCACTATATTTCCTTCCTTGCCTTTTCCAATGCTTGCATTCCAATCTCCAACTATTATTAAATTTTCATCTCCTTTTACGTGTTTAATTGCTTCATCAATCTCTTCGTATACACACTCTACCTCATCATCATCATGGGCGCTTGTAGGCATATAAACGTTAACAATCGTTGTCGGTTTAGGTTTTGATTTTATCCTTATTACAATGATTCTATCGCTATGCGTTTTGAAATACTCCACTCTCCTCCCTATCTTCTTGTTCATCACGAAACCTACTCCTGCCTGCCCATTATTTGACGCTGAGTTAATTACTCTAAAATCACCTGACCAAAAGTCGCCTTCCTCTTCCCACCGAACCTCACTAATTCCTACTATATCCACATTCACCCTATCCATTTCCCTTTTTAAATTTTCTAGGCTACCAACCTTTTTTAAGCTTCTAACATTCCACGCTCCGACTCGTAGAATGTTATTTTTTAATTTTCTGGTGACCCCTTCCTTAGTAGTCCCCACCCGGAGATCCGAACGGGGGACTATTTTACCTCCGGAATATTTTACCAAGGAAGGCGCCTCCATTATTGCTATGTGTAAATGCAGAGAGCCACATTTTCTTGGAAAAAAAGCAGCTGTAGTTTTCCATTGCTTTCAGCTGCACAGTACTCAGAGGACAGAGTGATGTTGATACGGCCGTTTAAGTCATCGTGACTCACGCCCCTAACAACTACTGAAAGAGCTGCTGCCCTCTTTCAGGAATCATTCCTTAGTCTGGCTCTCAACAGATACCTCTCCGATATGGTTGCACCTTCGGTCCAGCTACTCTGTATCCCTGAGCACTCAAGCCCCCTCACCAACGGCAAGGTCTCATGATTCATAGAGGAGGTTGGTGAAGAAATACTTGTTTGATTATCTCTAGTAGTTTCTGAAATACAATTTTTTTTAAATCGCTGCTTTTTCAATGACCCTGTTTATACCCTGATGCCAGACTGAAAAAAGCACAAGAAAAAAATTAGAAAAACATGGGTACAAAATTCCCATGTTTCATGAAGCTGTAGTTATTCTTGGTCGATTCCAAGAGTGAGCAATACTAAAGCTTGTCTCATGCAACCATGCAGCAGATATAAATATGAAATCAACATGTACGAGTAATATCTCAATCGTTTAGACTGTCATTTTGTCATTCTCACATGCTGTTGCTTTATATGTATAATCTACTGCAAGCTATCATTTGTCTGGTGCCATGGCAATGCTGATAAGCAATTAAAAATTTTGTTAGGAATAACATTTGTAATGCTTCACACAATTACTCAGTTCAGTGTTATCGATAGAGTTTTGTAGTTCATTTTTATAACACTTTTATTCGGTATTATTTTAATTTACCCTGTGCTTTTTGTACCAATTGGCTTTTAACAGTGAGTGATTCTGTCATGAAACAAACTGAGAAAACCCTTAAGTAGTTGTGATTAAAATAATTAGCAACATATACGAAGGACATTCAAAAATTAAAGACAAATTGATGTAGGAAAAAGCTCTGTATTTTTACAAAATGAGACTTTTACTGCTTCTCAACATAATCCCACCAGTATTAATACACTTGCCCCATAATGATGAACTAGGTTTTTTTACCTGATGCAAAGAAGTTTTTGTCTTGTTGTTTGAGCCACTTTCCTATAAATTCTTTGACATCATTGTTGCTCAACTTTTTTCCATGTAATGCCTCCTTGAGTGGACCAAACAAATGAAAATCTGAGAGAGCCAAATCTGGACTGTAGGAAGGATTTGGTAATATCTCCCAACCCAATTTTCTTGGGTCAGCTGGGTGGTGTGAGAGCAAGCATTGTCATGTAGCAATATCATGCCGTTTCTTTGAGATCTGTGATATTTTTCTCTCATTGCTGGCTTTACTTTTTCTTCAGCATGTCTGAGTAGTAGACACTGTTTATTGTATGCTGATTTTCCAAATAATCACAAGACAACACCTTAGGCATCCCAAAATACGGTCAACATGACTTTTTCCCACCAATGCTTGCGTTCTGAATTTCTTTCGAACAGGTGAGCTGGTAGGTATGCTTCTATTCCATTTGTATTTTATGAAACCATATCAATATTATTGCTTTATTGAGGTCAACGTTTTTGGTACAGTTCATTTTTACTTCCTTGTACAAAGTAAAGGAAGTATTGTAATCGCATAAAATTTCAGATTTCAATGAAAATATCCATTTTGACTAGTTTCGGTGTGACATCTGTATATACATACGTATGTATATTGCATAACTCAAAAATGATTAGCTGTAGAATGTTGAAATTTTGTATTTTTGACTATTGTAACATCTAGTTGTGCACCTCCCCTTTTGATTGTAATCGACTGGATCAAAAATGTATATACAGTCAGACTTCTAAATAAAGCGGGGTCCCAATTTTGAATTTGGACTCTTTCTTAACTGCAGTAATAAGCCCTTACTCAGAGCTTTTCAACAATATATCATAAGTGCTCCTTATTTTCGTTGGTTCCAGAGTTACAGCCAAATAAAATTTTAATTAATGAAATATCTTGATCTTACAAGGGGAAGGCACATCAGTTCGAATCAGACTTATATTTTTTGTAAAAATGTACATATATTTTTTTTTAATTTAAATATATTGATTTATTAATAATTATTAACCTCTGATTGTAAAAAAACCTTTTAACATAAAATAACAACAATACAAAAAAATTAGAAGTTATTAGTGAAATATTTAAGGTACTTTTCATTTTAATTCAAACATTTTTACAATTAAAGGTTGACAATTATTATTAAATCAGTTTACTTTTATCATTAATAACCAATCCTGTGTTGGTGTAGCTTTTCTTTTACGGCCACATTTGGCTTTGCTTTGAGATGAAAAAGAATCAATTTTTTAGAATTATTTTAAAATAGCATTCTTTGTCTGTAGTCCAGAAGCTATTTGTTGTGACATACTAGTATGATTGAAAAGTGACACAAACATGTACTTGGAGTTATAAAGATTGTTATATATAAAAAATGAAATAGACTTTCATAAAACACTATAACATAAAAATTGTTAAATAACCAAAGAACAATAACCTCACATTATACAGCAACTTAAAGAATGGGTTTGGTTAAGCAGTGTAGCCACAACATAGAAATAAACAAAAAATTCCCTGTGTTGAAGATTATTTCGCACATTAGTGTAAATGTTTTCGATTTCTTCCATTTGAAATTTAAATGCAACCCGTGTATAAATGTTAAGTGACAGCACATTTGGTTATAAAAAGAACAATGTGGCATCTTACCAATGTTTCCCTCACATGACTGTAAACTTTCCTTCAAGTTGCTTCAAACACAAAGTGTCACAATAGTGAATTATTCCAATGTATAACTTATTTTTATGGCTCTACCTCGCAATCTGCATTGTAAAACTGGGGAGCTGCAACAATAGCCAATCAGTAATATTGTTATCACTGATGATTATGATAATATGGTCTCCCAGTCAAAATCATTAGGTACCTGTTTTAGGAAGTGCAAAAGGCAAAGGCATTCCCTGGTTTTATCACTTGAGTCATGATAGCCTTAACCCCAAATGATGCTGTAAGTGGTCAGGCAATTTCCCACATGGTTATCACCAAGCAAAAGGTTTCACCCGGATTTCAGTTACCCTGGAGAAATGAGATCATACTGAAATTTTTCAGGCATTATATAAGGCGTAAACTCTTGTGGTTTCTTATGTTTTTGATCTGAAAAATTAAATAAAACAGATCCCAGAATTGTACGTACCACAATTTTTATGATATCCAACATAAAACAGACATTTTACAGTGGATATTATGAATTAATATTTATGGAGCTATTAATGAATAAAACCTGTAAAAGTCACCATTTTGAAATTTACAAGCTTATTTATTCTGTAGAATATGTTGTTGAGTACACATACACCAGATTTGATTAAAATATCTCCATCTTTTCTTAGATATAAATTTTTATTGAACCAAAAAATGAGGGAAAATGAAACAACATAGGGCACTTGTGCACATCAACATTTTTATGTCAATCTATCTCATAAATTTAGCCAACATTTCCTGGGACACTTTGTATTTGTATGTTTGGAAAAATTAAATACAAAGTGTATCATGAAGTTCTCCCGAGACTTTCTTAACCTATTCTACTTGTTAAAATAATGGAAAAATTTCATATTAACATATATGTCCTAAAATGCTTCACTTACAGCTAGTGAAAGATTTTCCTCAGATTTCAGTCAGCTACTTCGGTGAAATGTGTGGTTGTTAATTAAGGGGCAGTATTAGTGATTTCTTATGTTTTGACTTAAAAAATCGAATAAAATAGGTCCCAGAGCCGTATCTGCAGTAGTTTTTGAGAAATTGGGGTAAAAATGTTTTTTTTTTATGTTTGAAGTACAATAATTTTGTTAAATTTATAATAAACTCATAATACTTTTAAAAAAAAAAACCGTGTAGAGATTTCGAGTTAAATTGTTACAGAATCTCGAGTGAAATTTACCTCTGAAAACAAAACATACTTGTAAAGTTGTCGATTTAATTCCAGCTACAGAATTCCATGCGAAGCGGACCATCACCTAGGTGCAGATGTTGAACTGGCTGTTTATGATAGGGATAAAACTTATGTTTAAATGTCCTAACTATCGAATGCGAAATTTGCTTAGAAAGATGTCATGCACCGACGCTTGGACCGCGATTAACTGCACCGATAATTTCATAAATAACAGCGTCGAGTTAGATCGTTCGTAGCTGGTAGAAATACTAGGTTGTGAACCTGTTTGTCGAAGACTGCAAAAAAGAAACTTTAATTGTTTTGGGATCTGGAATCCTGCGATTCAGAAAACGTTCATTTTCTACTGCAGCATTACCACTACACACACCAAAAGTGAATCTCATATCAGTGTATTTCTCTATGTAAATAAATACGGCCTTACTTCAATGGCAATCCGATCACGTTCAATCTAAAATTCACAGAAAACCCTCAGTATCCGATATACTTAATTTACCTTACTGAATGATTTAAATACCGTACTGTAAATTGTAGATCAGCTGTTGTCATTTTATTGCCAACTTTTAAATAATAATTTATTAAGTTCTGTCATTAATAAAACAATTATTATCTAAGTAATTTTTATTTTAAAATTGTTGTGTAGTTTCCACTTTAAAAAAATTTTTGACAGTAAATTTTGTTTTTAAAGATGTTTCACATCGCCAAAAATGAATTTGGTTTTTGTTAACATTAAATAAGTACTTTTCTGACAATAATGTACTGTTTATAAATAAAATTCTAATTTTTCTGTTTCTTTGTTTTATTCAACTTATCTTACACCATTTTGTTCAGAATTAAATTCTCCACAAGGTTTTTTTGTTAAACATAAAATAACAGGGTTTTTTACCCTAATTTTATTGGTTTTCACCCCAGATTTCTCAGACTACTGCAGATACGTTTCTGAGACCTATTTTATTAGATTTTACAGATCAAAAACCACAAAAAAATTTCAGTACAACCTCATTTTACCGGGGTAGCTGAAATTTGAGTGAAATCTTTCACTAGCCAAAACTTGCAAACATAGCATTTTAGGACATATGTTTGTGTGAACTTTTTCCATTATTTTCATGAGGAGAATAGGTTATGAAAGTCTTGGAAGAACTTTGTTATACTACACACTGGACAATGAAGACATTACATATTAAAATTAGCTATATAAATTTTTTACTATATTTAGTCATTACGTAAAACATCAACTTTTATAATTTACTAAAATGGACAGATTTATAACTACTAAATAACAGATAAATTAATATTTTCTCGGATCACTGTTCAGATAAGTTGGCTATGAATTTCCACTGAAAAATTCTGGCTGACTGCTGCTTTTAGAATATATTATTATAATCACTAACTTTTATCACATTCATTACAATGGTATCATTGCAAATCAGCTGATTTCAAAGTTGAGAGTTTAAAGGTTCAAATCCTAGTAAAGGTTACTTACTACTTTTTTTAAAGATTACTAGTAAAGTTACTTTTATATGGATTTGAATACTAGATCATGGATACCAGTGTTCTTTTGGTGGTTGGGTTTCAATAAACGACCAGTAATGGTCAACCTGAGATTGTACACTTCACTTACCTTCATACATACCATCCTCTCTGGAGACTAAACAGAAAAAAGAAAGTGGTATCACACTTTGATACTGTCAGGACTCCCCCAGTTAGCCAACAGTTATCATATCTGTGGTAATAATGTACTTAAATTGTTAAATGTAGTAAGGGTCATCTTGGCTGTCAACAAAATTGAACATTTTGTTTCCTATTTTTCTTCAAAAAATTAATTGTAATTGTTACTAAACATATTTTGTTCATAACTTTGACCTTCAATGCCTATTTTACAACAATAAACCAGAGTGGTAAATTTTATTTTATTTTCTTAATAAAAATCCACCAGATTTTTATATTATAAATTTCTTATACTTAAATTTATTATCAAATTTATATTTTTTGTAAAATATATACAACTCTAAACTATATTGTTTTAATACTTCTGTTTGACTCAACTCGACTTAATACAACTTTGACTTAATATTCTGTTTAAATCAATTCATTGACTGCAAAACTTACCCTGGAGCAGACATTGATAGCGACCATAATTTGGTGATAATGAAATGTAGATTGGGGTTTAAAAACCTGAAGAAAAGGTGTCAGATGAATCGGTGGAATTTGGAGAAGCTTGAGGAAGAGGTAAAGAAGATTTTTGAGGAGGACATCGCAAGAGGTCTGAGTAAAAAAGATAAGGTAGAAAATGTAGAAGAAGAATGGGAGAATGTTAAAAAGGAAATTCTTAAATCAGCAGAAGCAAACTTAGGCGGAATAAAGAGAACCGGTAGAAAACCTTGGGTTTCAGACGATATATTGCAGCTGATGGGTGAACGTAGAAAATATAAGAATGCTAGTGATGAAGAAAGTAAAAGGAACTATCGGAAATTAAGAAATGCTATAAACAGGAAGTGCAAACTGGTGAAAGAAGAGTGGATTAAAGAAAAGTGTTCAGAAGTGGAAAGAGAAATGAACATTGGTAAAATAGACGGAGCATACAGGAAAGTTAAGGAAAATTTTGGGGTACATAAATTAAAATCTAATAATGTGTTAAACAAAGATGGTACATCAATATATAATACGAAAGGTAAAGTCGATAGATGGGTGGAATATATTGAAGAGTTATACGGAGGAAATGAATTAGAAAATGGTGTTATAGAGAAAGAAGAGGAAGTTGAGGAGGATGAAATGGAAGAAACAATACTGAGATCTGAATTTAAGAGAGCATTAAAAGATTTAAATGGCAGAAAGGCTCCTGGAATAGACGGAATACCTGTAGAATTACTGCGCAGTGCAGGTGAGGAAGCGATTGATAGATTATACAAACTGGTGTGTAATATTTATGAAAATGGGGAATTTCCATCAGACTTCAAAAAAAGTGTTATAGTTATGATACCAAAGAAAGCAGGGGCAGATAAATGTGAAGAATACAGAACAATTAGTTTAACTAGTCATGCATCAAAAATCTTAACTAGAATTTTATACAGAAGAATTGATAGGAGAGTGGAAGAAGTGTTAGGAGAAGACCAATTTGGTTTCAGGAAAAGTATAGGGACAAGGGAAGCAATTTTAGGCCTCAGATTAGTAGTAGAAGGAAGATTAACGAAAAACAAACCAACATACTTGGCGTTTATAGACCTTTCTTCTTTCTTTTTCCTGTTTAGCCTCCGGTAACTACCGTTTAGATAATACTTCAGAGGATGAATGAGGATGATATGTATGAGTGTGAATGAAGTGTAGTCTTGTACATTCTCAGTTCGACCATACCTGAGATGTGTGGTTAATTAAAACCCAACCACCAAAGAACACCGGTATCCACGATCTACTATTCAAGTCCGTGTAAAAATAGCTGGCTTTACTAGGACTTGAACGCTGGAACTCTCGACTTCCAAATCAGCTGATTGGCGTTTATAGACCTAGAAAAGGCTTTTGATAACGTAGACTGGAATAAAATGTTCAGCATTTTAAAAAAATTAGGGTTCAAATACAGAGATAGAAGAACAATTGCTAACATGTACAGGAACCAAACAGCAACAATAACAATTGAAGAACATAAGAAAGAAGCCCTAATAAGAAAGGGAGTCTGACAAGGATGTTCCCTATCTCTGTTACTTTTTAATCTTTACATGGAACTAGCAGTTAATGATGTTAAAGAACAATTTAGATTCGGAGTAACAGTACAAGGTGAAAAGATAAAGATGCTACGATTTGCTGATGATATAGTAATTCTAGCCGAGAGTAAAAAGGATTTAGAAGAAACAATGAACGGCATAGATGAAGTCCTACGCAAGAACTATCGCATGAAAATAAACAAGAACAAAACAAAAGTAATGAAATGTAGTAGAAATAACAAAGATGAAGCTGAATGTGAAAATAGGAGGAGAAAAGATTATGGAGGTAGAAGAATTTTGTTATTTGGGAAGTAAAATTACTAAAATGGACGAAGCAGTAGCGATATAAAATGCCGAATAGCACAAGCTGAACGAGCCTTCAGTAAGAAATATAATTTGTTTACATCAAAAATTAATTTAAATGTCAGGAAAAGATTTTTGAAAGTGTATGTTTGGAGTGTCGCTTTATATGGAAGTGAAACTTGGACAATCAGAGTATCTGAGAAGAAAAGATTAGAAGCTTTTGAAATGTGGTGCTATAGGAGAATGTTAAAAATCAGGTGGGTGGATAAAGTGACAAATGAAGAGGTATTGCGGCAAATAGATGAAGAAAGAAGCATTTGGAAAAATATAGTTAAAAGAAGAGACAGACTTATAGGCCACATACTAAGGCATCCTGGAATAGTCGCTTTAATATTGGAAGGACAGGTAGAAGGGAAAAATTGTGTAGGCAGGCCACGTTTGGAGTATGTAAAACAAATTGTTGGGGATGTAGGATGTAGAGGGTATACTGAAATGAAACGACTAGCACTAGATAGGGAATCTTGGAGAGCTGCATCAAACCAGTCAAATGACTGAAGACAAAAAGAAAAAAAAAAAAAACTTCTGTTTGGTGATATTATTTCATGCAATTAATCATTTTTTTTATATATATTTTTTTGTCAAATGGGTACCATATGAATTTTTGTTTTGAAGAAAGTGCACTCGAGATTCAACATTTTTTTATGATCAAAACCTACTTTTCCATAGAATTATTCAAGTGTTAGAGTGTGCATGATATTTTTATTGGCAATTTAAATATGTGCTTGCTTGCATTCTTAATTCTAATTAAATTAGTCATATCTCAGTAATATATGGACCATTCTTTATCTCTCTTGATAAATAAGTAGACATAAGCCGACTGAATGTTTTAGTATGGATTTTATTTTTATTATGAACTAGGATTTGCACATTTATATTTTAAAATAAATTTATCTTGAATTATAAAATTTTTAGTAATGTTTTCAGATTTTTTAAGTAACTTTTTATGAAAGTTTGAAGTTAAACAAGTAAGCATAAAAATATGAATTAGTAATTTTTTAAATTAAAATTTATTAGTTTTATATCCAAAATTATTTTGAATGAGTTTTGTAATTGGGTAATAATGACAGAATTAACACACAGTTATTGTCAACTGCTGTTATTATTATTAGTCATTATCAACTTTATCTATGGTGGAACTAACAAAAAAAAAAAAATGATTTACGTTTTTAAAAGATTTTTTATTTAATCAATTTTCAACAAAAGACATTAAAATTGTTCTAATTGTAAAAATAAAATAACTGTAGCATGAAGTTCTATATCAATATTTTTATTAAAAATGTAAGACACTTCTTTTCTTCTACAACATTATATAACTATATATATATATATATATATATATATAATACACTTACACACAAGAACATATATATATATATATATATATATATTTGTTCTTGTGTGTAAGTGTATTCTCTGCATCAACTTGTATGTGTGTTTGTGTTAAGGTTTATTAAAAGGAAGTGAGTTGGTGGTAAAAGTGTAATCTATACTTTTATTTATTTCACCTGTGTGTATGAATATAGACCAGTCACATAGTCATTATAAAGCATTGTCATTTAGATTTGAACAATTGTTACCTTTTTATTAACAACTATTATTCTATTTTTTTGGATGATAGTAAAGGAACAAAGCATAAGCAGAGAAATGGTTAAAGCTCATTGAGAAATTCAACTAAATGCTTTAATGATTAAGAACTGGTGCAGATATTAAACTTGTATAATAAGTTGTGGTAAGGTTCAGAAGTGAAGTAAATTTTTCTTTACTTCTAAAGTAGTGAATATGAGGGAGAGATATAATGTGAACACACAAAACTATTCAAGTCAGGCACTACCCACCAGATTCATTCATCCACTGCATATCTTTACTATAATTAGACAATTTTCCTCAGTTCCTACTGGTGATGATTTACTACTATCGATAATGTTGTCTCTACAACTATATCTCCATCACTACTACAATAAAGTGGGAAAATTCAGCAGTGGTAAGGCCACTTTTTTAAATCTTTGTTGTTTAATAATTCAGAACAAAAATATACTGTTCACTGCTGCTGCTGTCAGATTTCAAATGAACCATATGATTATTTATATTTTTTTAGCAAATAAAGATTTTTATGATTTGGTTATACCAGAAATCAATTCATTTGCAAACATACTACTAGAAAAGTCATCTTCCAAAAAGGGAGGATAAACAATAATATTACTTCATCACTTAATTTTTCTCAATCTGAGTCATTACAATCTACAACTAGAAGACCCCATTGACAAAATAAAACCTATTATTGAGCATTTTATTAAGAATGTGAAATACTGTTATATTACATGGGAAGAAAGTTTTGTATTAATCAATGTCATTATTTGTCAATTGTCATTTCGGCGAGATTGCCTTTATTTTTCAATTTATTTAAAATAAACACCATAAGTATGTCATAAAAATTTACTTGTATTACATACCATTCCATCTGACCAACACGAGTTTACACTAAATTTATGGATCTATAAGTTAATGGTCAGAGCATACTTGACAAAGTTATCAAAGATCCTTTTGCTGATTATTTAAGGTTGGCCTTTCTATCTGCACAGATAATGTTTACAAATTGTTATCATTAAAAAAGATTCTTTTAGAAAACAGTACCCATTCTACCAGCATTCTCATGCTTAACCAAAAGGATAATCCAAATGATGTAATTATAAAGTTGAAGAAAGAAGTCAGAAAGTAATACACCACTGTGGTATATATATTAAATATGCCTGACTTGGATGGTAGCACCAATGTGTGGTGTATGTATGTAATAGTGAGGCAAAAGATACATCATTGTAATTTCCAATGAATTCCAGTACCTGAATGATGACAATAGAAACAGATGAAGAAAAAGAATTAATTTATATTGGCTGGTTTGCTTTAATTTTGTGCTTCAGTAAAAGTATATTGTTAGGTAGTAAAAACATATTATTCAGCAAAAACATTGTATCAGTGGGTTCAGTTTATATCCACATTTGATAATCTGCATTTTTCTTTTTACATTGTTATTGTTAACCCCACTTACTATCTTGGGGTCAGAGTTGACCCCACTGTCAAGATAATATCCGCCTTGGTGTAGTACCTTGGTTAGGGTAATTACTCTATGTATTTA
The DNA here is from genome assembly GCF_047948215.1 of Lycorma delicatula. NCBI lineage: Eukaryota > Metazoa > Arthropoda > Insecta > Hemiptera > Fulgoridae > Lycorma > Lycorma delicatula. The sequence continues at coordinate 146,876,780 of NC_134456.1, read as the reverse complement.
CCACTGGTTCAAATAATAAATAAATATAGATGTTTATCACTTCATAATTAGATGTGATCCTTTAATATTTGAATGAATAATACAAGATTATGTATAAGTGTATATGAGTACTTTTAATGATTCCATAAATGAGACATTATTAAAGAATATATATTATATTTTGTAAGTTTGTATGTTGAGTCCATGATAGAAGAAGGCTGGAAGAATAAGACTGAACTTAGTGCAGAGCTGGCTTATGTAGTGTGTACGGAGCTGCTGAATTGTCAGGCGCCAACTGTATCCGATAGGAGCTGTGTAAACTGTCCAGAGCTGAGTGCAGCCAACATAAGCCGAGTATGAGCTGATAGAAAGACCTTTAAATTTTAAAGTCCTTCTTAGATAAAATTTTAATAACATTCACTTAGTAACACCCACCACTACTACTTATAGTGTTATGAAGTAGAGTACCTACCCATAATAGTTATACATTCTGCTATTCCCATTTGAGTTAGTGCTAGTAGATGTGTAGTTTTACGTTATGTTTGCTGTTATAATTTCCTTGATATTGGCTCCTGTAACTAATTCTGACCAATGATAGTTTCTGTTATGTTTTCAAAATTTGTGCTCTGTGTCTATGTTTTTTCTTTTAATTTCTAATTAATGAATGTATGTCAATCTAGGTATGCCTAAAAGTAATGATGCTGTTTTGAGTGACTTATCAGACTTCAAATCATTTCCAGAATGAAAGTAATGATGATATAAGCAATTGTCAAAATGAGGGTAGTGATCAGGAGATCGAATCAGAAAATGAGGAACAAAAGAATGTTGAACAAAATTATTTTTATAGCAATAACTGTTATAAATCCAGCATTTCATATGATGCTCATTACAACTCTTGAAGTGATGAGGTTATTATTTACAAAAGATACGGCAAAACTTATAAAAAATTACACAAATAAAAAATAACCGAGTTAAGTCTTCATTATCAACCAACTTGCACATATGCTGAACATCTTACAGATACAGAGTTTTATGGTTTCACTGGACTGCTTTTTCTCAGTTTCATCAAATCATAAAGGGGTTTATTCATTATTTGCCACAGATGGATTCGATGATGATATTTCTATTAGAGAAAGAAAAAACAGGAGATAAACTTGCAGCTATTGCTACAAAAATTTCTGATATTTCAGAAATTTTTACTAAATAGTATTTAAAATTATGTACTATCAGAGTTTATAACTATGAATAAAATGCTCAATGGGTTTCAATGTTGAGCTTTAGTCATGTTTATTTAAAATTGAAACCAAAAAAATACGGTTTAAAAATATTGTTTTTATGTCATGCAGAGGTTCATTTTTTGATAAATGCATTTATTTATGGTGATTAAAATTCAGAAAAAATGCTAGGCATCTATTTGTTCCCGCAAGATTTGTATCGTCATTGATCAAGTTAATTGAGTGTCAACTTTTGGGTTTACTGCAAAGAAAACTGGTTTATTGTGTTCTAAAAATTACAGATCTGGAGTACTGGTTTATACAATCCATCATGATCTATCTGTCAGTAATGAAAATGGAAAACCAAAGATCATTATTGTTACAACTTCACCAAAAATGGTATTAATATTAATATTCTAGATTAAAAATGGGCTATGACACTGGAAGGCGATGGGCACTCATTTATTATGCATTTTTAGATACGCTTAGTGAACAGCCATATTTTGTACAGCTTTTCTCATAATCAAAAAATGTTGTGATAAAAACCTTTCATTAAAATCATTGGTCGAACTTATTCAAGATCAAATGAAAATTCAACTACAGTGCAAAACACTACCTTGCCCTTTTCGACAATTTATTCTGAACTTGACTGGTACTATTGAAAAAGTACCATTATGACAATGAAAATCAACCAAAACAAAGATGTGCCTTTTGCCCATAACAAGATGACCATAAACCCCAGGAATTTGCTGTGTGTAATCTAAACATCGCAAAAATCATTCAGCAGTTAAAATTGTGTCAGTAATAAATTGTAAATAACACCTCCATCATTTTTTATATTGGCACTCATGAAGTCACCATTCTTTATTTGAAAAATTGCTTTTATATAATTAATTTATTATCTAATTGGTTCTCTGTTCAAAAATTAAAACTTTTTACTTAACAATTTTTTTTATAAACTGTAATTTTTCTTAATAAAATACAAGTATAGTGATTTTAAAAAAAACTGTTTTAACTAGCAATTTTTTTATCTTTTTATTTTATCACAAAATTAAATATTCTTGGTTAACATAATACCAGAAAATACGATAAAAGTATTCATTGAAATAATTTTAATAGGGGTCAAATATGACCCCCAGGATAATAATTGAAGGGAATAAAAAAAGGCTATGGTAGTTAAGAGATAATTTTTAAAATACAAAAATATACTTTTTATAATTGTTTTTATATGAAAATTTACATCATAGTGGAAAATTTAAATAACTGGATCTTGTTAATGAATTTCTAACTACCACAAACAACATTAATGACAGTAGATGGTGTTGCTAGATCATAATGTAATCTAAATTTATATATCACATTCAACTGGCTAAAATGAGGTATATTTCTTAATAAGTAAAATAAACCTTAAGATATTTGGTTAGCTGTTGCAAATATTTAGAACTTCAGGAGCTAATTTGAATTGATTTTTTTTAAACTGAAAGTCACCTTTGTTAACTTATGTCAAAACTCTAGTAAATTATTTTTGGATTAAAAAGAGAAAATAAGGAAGGAAGAAAATTAATTAGGCCTATAACTTAAAATTTTGTAGCTTTCTATGAGTAATTTTGTTTTTTGTATTGCTCTAATAATTGCTATTTTATATTATAAATTTGAATGGACAAAAAAATTAATTTTGATAGAATATTTCAAATGTTTAGATATATAGAACTAGCTCCCCGTTGCAGCTTCGCCCGCGCTCTATGGCTGTTTGCGTTTCCCATAATTTTTGTTGTTGTTTTTTTTTATGTAACTGGAGGCAGATGCAGCTAGTCACACATACAGTAAAGGAGGCAGTGGTTGTCTTGGTTGAGCTGCAGCCCCATATACATTTCCACCCATTAAAAGAATTGAAATTATAGAAAAAGTTAAAATGGTTTCTAAATATTTACCTGAAGGGTATTTGGAAGTCCAAATCTACTGAATATGTCGTTCACTATAATTGGGATTGGGAAAATTTATGATCATTGTTCAAAATCTTTCTTTATCTCCTTTCGATATCGAATTTCAAAAATCTAGAAATTGGTTTATTGACATGAAGATTACACTCACAAAAAATCAGGTTAATTTCTTCATTTGTTATCGAGAAATTAAAAAAATAATCTAAAATTCATTTTAACCCATGGAACTCGGAATTTAAAAAAATATCTAGAAATTAGTTTTTCGATATTTGTAATCAATCATTCAGTTCAAACCTAGCTCACAGAGTGATAGACACTCACAGTTCACAATTCATTACGTCAAGAAACATGGGTAAAAATTTGGTTTTTGGTAAAAATTATCAAGGAGTTTTTTGTTTATCCCGAACAAACAAAACTCTCTTCCTCTTTGTATAACAGTATAGATTATTTTATTTAAAGTAAATTTAATTGTATTATTTTTGAAATATTATTTAGTTCAAACAATGTTCACAGTTTATTAAGTTTATGCTTCAACCGGCAATCTCCACTGCTATATATATTTTATTTTTCAAGGTGAAATATATCGAAAAACTTTCTCAGTTGTGCCAAAAGAAACATGGGTAGTTTCTGATTGATCGGGTAGTTTATTGTTTATTCCGAACAAACAAAAACCCTCTTCCTTTTTATATAAGAAATAGTAAAAGATAACCAGGCCAAAATATATATGTATACAGGCGAAATATATGCATTAACTACAAACGAGGATTCAAATATGGACACATATACGAGATAAAGCTTCCGGTCTATTGAATCAAACAGTTTAAGTTTTCATGTTCTGTCGTAATTTGGTTCGAAATGTTAAATCGAATAAGTATTGTCAGCAAATTAATGCAAAGTATAGACAGGGTTAAACTCGATAATTCATTTACTGAAGAATACTAAAGGGCCTAATGAAATATCACGTTCTGATGATTGTTTTGATCTAATAATTTTTGAAGCAAATGATTGGCCTCTGGAATTGATGGAGAAATCAGTTTCCACACTTCAAATAAACATTACACGAGATAAAAAAATAAGCAGTTCAGTTATGAGTTTGTGATGAGCCATATAATCAATATAGCACTAAACGCGCTGGAATCAAGATTTTCCAAAATCGATCACCATAATAAATAATTTGATCTTCTTTATAATGAATACAATTTAAGAGAGATACCTAAGACTGAGCTTTTAAATCACTGCAAGGAGTTGGAAAATATTTTACCTGATTGAGAAACATCTGATATAAATCCAATAAATCTTGCAGATGAGTTGTCAGTCCTGAGCACATTAATAGAAAAAAAACGTCCCCAAGGGAAATGTTAAAATTCATTGCATCATTAAATTTCAGACTGAATATTAATATTGCCCTTAGTATTCACTAACTTTGCCACTATTCATAGGAAATGATGAAAGAAATTTATTTTAAATGAAAAATTATTTAAAACTGAGAACGACAATGACTTGAGATAGATTTGATGAATTGGCTATGATAGTTATTGAACAGGAGTTATATTTCAAAGAACTTATACGATTTTGCAGAAAAAAGTGAGGAGAAAATTATTTAATATTCAGTTAAGTTAAAAAATATTTTCTTTCATGTTTTAATTATATATATTTAATGACGTTTATTATCTAATGTACTTTCTTAAATGAAAATTTTCAATATCGTATGTGTTGTATTTTGTGATATTATTTTTTATTAAATGTTTTTAATTTTTACAAATACCTAAAAAATTTATATTTCAAAATAATTTGTAAAATGCGGCGAAGAAGCTACATTGTGGCCTGACAATAACAAAACAAAAGAGTTCAGTGATGCTATAAGTGTATCAGGAAAATTTATATCAATAGTCAAAGCATGGATGAATTTATTAATTTAATTAGAACATCTATGGATGGTTATGGCTTAGGTCATGTTAAATAGAGTTCAGGTTATATTATTGAACATTCTGGTTTACAAAAGATTGCAAAGATTTTTAAAAAACATGTTAAAGATGAATAAGTCTTAAAAGAATAATTACTCTTGCCTAGAGTTACTCTTATACTTTAGAATGCTCAATGTAAATAATTTATTAAAACAGCTAAAAATTATTATTTTTATAACAATTATTCAATTAATGTTTTGTTGATCAACAAATTCAAAAAACTTTAGAGGTTCATAAATACATGTAGTAGAAATCAGGTTGGCTGTTTACCTTTGAATACATGGGAAAATTTCTATGATAGTAAAAACCAAAAGTAATAAATGACAATTCTCTTTTACTCTCTAAGGATCTAATTCCTTTAATTGAGTTTGATGAACTATAGTCAGTTGTGAAACATTTTAAATCAGGAAGCATTAATATTTGGGGGTTTATAGAATGAAATGAGTTTTAAAAGTCACTGCCTGCAAATTGGGAGCACTGTGTCCTAAATTTTTCTTTTTTAACTATTTTTTTCAGGATTGCTCCAGTGGCATATGGTTAAAGATGGAACTTATACTATTATACAAGGAGGAACAAATAACACTTTGAATTATAAGGAAAAAGTCTTTCTGTTGCATCTCATTATAGGGTTTTACCAGCATTTTAGCTTCAAGGTGGATAACTTAGCCAGATGAACATAAGGTAACTCCAGATGAGAAGAATTGTCTAGAAGAGGAAAAACTTATATAGTCATATTTTTGTGCAACAGTCGGTGTCAGTTCCCAAACTGGCTGTAGATCTGTTATATTTTTGCAATTTTTATAGATTTTTGTAAATTGACTGAATTCCATGTTAAGTTGTGAGTCTTTAGCGTTAAAGGGAGCATTAATAAGATTAAATATTAATATTTATTTATTTATTATTATTTTTAAAAAAACAGTGATATTTTGGAAAGTCATTGTACTATAACAATTCTCTCATAAAGTTAGATTAAATTATTTAGGGGTGCCTTTTTTATCTTTTGATAAGTTTCTTCAAGCGAGCGTTTTGTCTCCACAACAAGTAAAGATATTGCAGATTTAAGAGAATTCTTTCATCTACTCAGTTGAATTTGTACTCTTCAAAAGTTACATGATTTAGTTTAATTCCTCAAGCAAAGCTACATTTCTTTGTGGATCAGAAATTTAGGCTTTAGCCTATTTAGATAAAATAGAGGTAATTTTGTATAAATTAGTCAAATTCATTTTATTTTGGCCAGGTTGACTTCAAATCATTCTGTGGGAATAGACATGATTAAATCAATATTTACAAGAATCATTAAATTTTGGTTTCAGATTTTAAATCTCAAAATGACTTGATGTAACTTGAATATTATATTCCTTTTAAGCTCAAAAAAATTGTTTGAACAATGTAATCGTAATTAATTCAGTCAGTCACTTTATTAAATAGGTTTTCTTACTTGGTACTTTAATAAAACTGAGAATATTTCATGTATTACATTAATATTTATTTCATAATTGTAAAAATTTTCTTGTCATATGTAGCATATAATAATAATTTTTTGCATTAAGTATATAATCCTACAAATGATTGATTACAAGAATTAATGTAAAAGTTTAATTAAATTAAATTATTTAAAATAATATAATTTACATATTTCTTTTCTTTAAAAAAAAATTAATAACAAAATAGATATAAATGTATACTTAATTAATAGTAAAAACTATATTGAAACAATAAAACCACTAAAAATGATGAAACACTTGTACATGATGAACAATCATTTAAATCACAAAAAATAACAATTTTATAATGGAAATTTTAAAATTCCATTACCAAATTTTAGAAAGGTATTCTTTTATTTTAGGTTTGAAGATTTAAAGTTTATATCTGTTTTGGCAAACTATTTTTCCAACCAGCTCGCAACTTATTGCTCAACATTTCTTTGATGTCATTAAGTTCTGGCCTATCAGCAAGATTAAGATTTTCTCCAGAATCAATAGTATAGTCATATAATTCTACTGCATACACATTTGACCAGTCTGGGGCAAATGATTTAAAGCGAACCCATTCAGTGTATCGATATTGATTAGTTCTGATTGAATAGCCCATTATTTTTATATTTTTCAAGCGAGGCTTATCACTGTTTGGTTTCATGGTCGGGTACAATCCTGGACGTGGATACTGACTGAAGGCACCAGTTTTCCATTTTTTCTTCTATTAAGAGCATAAAATTACATTTTAAAACTTGAACTATTTTATTGTACGAACATTTTTTTAACAAGCCACTAAGACTTTACTGAATTGATGTTTTGCTCAGCAGTAATAGCAGTTTTAATTTTTAGTAGTGTATTATGCTATTGCTTTGAGAAAAGTATGTTGCTCTTATTTACAAAGAAAAATTTGTAAATAGTGCTTACTATTTGCTATTTGTAAATAACAAGTTTACTTCAAAAGTAAAAGTATCTCTTTACTTTTTTTTTGTTTTTTGTTTGTGGGCGAAAACGCCTGGGCGTTATCATCGCCCGGTAGCTATTAGTAAAAGGGTAAAATAACTCCGAAATAATAAACTATACAAGGCGTAAACGCAATACCAATCATATAATAAAAATTGACTAAAACAAGCTAAGAAGGCAAAATAAAACTCAAAACTAATACCATAGACAAAGTTGATAAAATATAAAAGTTAAAATAATAGATTAAAGAAAGTATATAAAACTTACCTAACTCCGATGGGTCATGCAAATTTCCCTCCCCAGACAGTAAAATTAAATACATAGAACCAAAAATCAAATTGAAAATATAGGTTAAAATTATTAAAAAAACTGTCCTTACAGAAAAACATATATGAGCATATTAAATCCTTTGCAGTAACCCGGTGCTATGCAAAAAGAGAAACACCCGTACCAAAATCCCGCTATCGTCGCACAAGATATCACGGATGTTTCCGTGTATATTAAACTGACGACTCAACGCCGGCATAACATATGCAGTCCACGAGAATGTGGTGCACAGTCATGTGGCAGTTGCATCGTGAGCACAGGGGTGGGTCTTCTCCTGACATTAGGTATTCGTGTGTGAACCTCGTATGTCCCAACCGTAACCGGCAGAGGACCACTTCCTCACGACGAGAGTTTCTGCAAGAGGAGCCCCATGGCAATACTAAATCCTTAATCCGTCGGAGTTTATTATCGACGATAGCCGTCCAGTCACTTTGCCACCTTACTCGCAGTGATTGTTTTATATGATTGGTAAAATCAAAGGTACTAACTCGGGTGGTGAAAGGAGGCTGAATACACGCTTCCGTGGCAGCAGAATCTGCTCTTTCGTTACCTAGAATTCCAATGTGGCTAGGGATCCAGGAAAAACCTACCTCCCTGTTGCGTTTATTTAACTCAGCGATTTTATCATAAATGTCAATGACGACAGGATGTTTGGAATAAAGGTTTTCCAATGCCTGGAGAGCACTGTACGAGTCACTGCAAATAAAAATGCTCCTATATTTAGGGTCAACGATACTTAGAGCCCTATCCACAGCGAGTAGTTCCGCGGTGAACACACTCGTAACACCGGGTAGGCCAAACATACAGAGCTGTTCATTGATAACAAAAGCACAACCAACGTTACCGCCATGCTTCGACCCATCAGTATATATCACCACGCCTGGGTTCGACTTGGCGAGGAGAAACTGAAACATCTGCCGGAAAACACACCTATTGTTTTCCGGCAGATAAGCGTACATTGTAAGATCAAACGTAAAATTTACATGGTTTATTCTCAACGGGGGGTTCGAGCACGGGCATGATGGAAAGAACGAGGGAGAGTCAACACTCATACGCTGCAGCAGACGTCGTGTACGACACCCACAGGCACAGTACAACGTGGACAGTCCTCATACTCCCTCAAATTATAATTCTTAAGAACTGGGTCAAAAGCTGGGTAATACGGCTGTCCGCTGAGACGGGCAAAATAAGACAACAAAAGCTGGTCTCGTCTACCCCAAAGGGATGGCTCGCCACGATCTATAAGTAAGCTTGCGATAGGGCTCGATCTAAACGCACCTGTGGCAAGCCGAAGAAAGGCATGATGCACACCGTCCAGCATTTTAAGTACGGTTTGACGAGCTGAAGAATAGGCGACACAACCATAATCCAAACGGGAACGAACAAGGTAGTATTAAAAACGTAACATACATGACCGATCGGCTCCCCTGTTGGTGTTACTAAGGACCCGCATCATATCTAAAAATTTGAAACATTTTTTCCTCAATTCCTTTACATGTTTAATCCAGGTAAGACGGCTATCAAAAAGTAAACCCAGAAATCTGACGTAAGTAGAGACAGCAATAAGCTCTCTGTTCAGAAAAACCCGCGGATTAGAAGGGTTCCGTAGCCGAGAAAAGACTACACATTTCATCTTGTCGGGTGAAAATGTGAAACCAGTAGTTCCTGACCAAGGCGAAATATAGTGTTCTGGAGCAGTCGCTCCGCAGTGGGTGTAGAGCGGCTCGCAACGTAAATAACAAAATCATCAACGAAAAGAGAACAAGAGACAGGAGCCCGCACACAATTGGCAATGCTGTTTATGGCCACAGAAAACAAGGTAGCACTTAATACACTACCTTGAGGTACCCCATTTTCCGAGACGACACTGTTCTGAAAGTGAATCGTCTACACGAACACGAAACATCAGGTGATTCAAGAATACCCGGATAAAAGCAAGCATATTGCCAGTGATCCTCCACCTCCTAAGGGTGTTAAGAATGCCACGTCGCCAGGCATTTATATCGAAGAAGATAGGAACAAGGTGTTGGCGGTTCAGGAAGGCGTTTTGTATACATTCTCCATTTGTACTCTCCATTGTACCACTGTATACATTTTTTTGTATACAGTCTCCATTGATACCAAATGGTCAATGGAAGATCTCGCCTGTCGGAAACCACACTGTAACGAAGAAAGAAAGCCATGTTTCTCCAAGTACCATGCAAGCCTGCGGTTCACCATCCTCTCCATTATTTTACACAATACGCTTGTTAAAGAAATAGGGCGGTAGCTTAAGGGGTCGGTTTTCTCTTTACCAGGCTTTAGTACTGGTATAATAAATACTTCTGACCAGCCGGGCAGAAAGACTTGTCCGGAGAATAAACCATTGTAAATACTAAAAGATGTTGTAGTGCTGAGCTAGGAAGGTGCGAAAGCATACAAAGGCGAACGTTGTCTGGTCCAGGGGAAGTGTCATGTGAGTTCTTAAGTGCGTGCAACAATTCTTTAGGTAAGAATGGAGCATTCAACTCACCAATATTTAACGCCAAGTTTTCCATTTGTGCTTTGTACCTCTGAAACGCGTTACTATATGATGAAGTGAGAGACACCAAGCAAATAGATTTCGCTAAAACATTTGCTACAGCCGAAGATGATGTAAGGAGTTCTCCCTCATCGATGAGACCGAGAATAGATTGCCCTGGCGACCTGAAAATTGCATGGATTTTTTTCTACACAAAAATAATATCATCAGCTTTTTTGAAGAAAATGTTTGATGGGCCTTTAAGGATTTTCAAGGAGAACTGATGTGCACCACTGCATTGATTGAGCTTTTGTTTCCATGTTAAACAATTTAACCCATGTCTCATTGTCTGCAAGGAATTCATCTTTGTCATTATGATAATGGTGAAGGAAGGCTAGTGCTGACCCTATCCTCTTTTTTTTGTGTGTTCATCACAAAGAAACTTAGGGATCCAACAAGCACAAAATTTGTGGAAACCTAACCTACTCATTACGATTTCATAAAACAAGTTCAGATAATTTTGTTATTGTGAATCAACGATTTGCTCAAATTTTCACATAGACACTTGCAACAAATTCATCTGTGACAATTGAGGTTGAGGGACCACTTATTGCATTGTAGTGAATGTTTGTTCGACCTACCCGAAACATAGCACCATTGTCTTACTGCACTGTCACTCATGATATTCCCTCCATATACTGCATAAAGTTCATGATGAATTTCAGCAGCTGATAAATTTTTTGCGTGAAGAAAATGAATAATGGCACGCACTTTAGTGGGCAGGAATTTTTATGACAGCAGCTATTTCAGACAAGAGTTTTACAGGAACAAACAAGCAAGCGATATTTCCAATAACCCTACTAGAACCGCACTGAATTAGGTTATTCAACTGTGCAAAGATAGAAATCGCTACCTCCACTCCTTTGTGCAATACCGAAGATTGGAAGTTAATTTATTAATAGTCCTCCTAATTCTTATTATTATCCATATATTTATAATTACTATATAAACTTTTCAATCCAAAAATTGGAAGAACTCAGAACAAGACAGTCTGTGGTTGCGGCCAGAGGTGAGAAGCAATGATGATAATAATAATGTCTACTAAACTCTAATAAATAAATTTTTAGAGGTTAATATTTATGTTCTATTTCAAGCACTTAACAGTAATCTGCTTTTATTTTTAATTTTATTCACTGCTTTCTTAGGTGCTGTATTTATAGTATAATATATGACATTTTCAATATCAGTTGCATATTTGATCAACGAATAAAGGTTTATTATTTGTTCAGTATAAAATTTATATACTTTTATTAGTATGCTTTTAAGAGTATATATAAAAAGTACATTCATTTGGTAAATAATTTATATAGGATAGATGTTTATCTAACAGGCTGTCACCAAATGAAAAAAAAAGAAAGTTTTTCTTGAGATAAAAATTCAATTTTTTACACTACCGTAGAGGTTGATGGTATCTTATTACTTACAACATTCTCATAATCACCTAACAAAATTTGGCGTTTTCCTCAGGTAAATTAAAAAATGCATTTTATTTCTCATTTTTGGCTGTAAAGAGATGATTGCAAATGTGCTATTAAGAATTGATGGAGGGCACTACGCAAATTCACTAATAGACCAACAACTGAACATCTAAATTTGTACCGCAGGGCCAGAGCGGTATGCCGTCGGGTCTTCTTGAACGCTAAGAGAAATTCATGGACAAAATATGTGAACACCATCTCACGTACTACTTCCACGTTTTTTCTACATCAGATTTTTTTCTGATGTGCATGGTGCACATCAGTTCTCCTTGAAAATCCTTAAAGGCCCATCAAACATTTTCTTCAAAAAAGCTGATGATATTATTTTTGGAACCATGAAGGTGTGATCTTGATTGATTTTATGGAAACAGGCACAACAATTAATGCTGAAACTTACTACGAGACGTTGAAGAATTTGAGAAGGGCTATACAAATCAAACGCAATGTGGCATGCTGATTTCAGGCATAGATTTTGTTCATGATAACGCTCATTTACATACTGTAGTATGCACTCAATGCTAAATCAACAGTTTCAAATGGGTGTTGTTAACCATCTTCCATACAGCCCTGATTTGGTTCCCAATGATTATCATCTTTAACCAAAAATGAAGAAATAGTTAACAATGTAGCATTTTGAAAATGACAAACAGTTGAGGAGCAGTGTAACTACCTGTCTTAATTCTCAGGCAGTAGAGTTTTATGATGAGGGTATCAAAACTTGTTTACAGATATGACAAGTGCCTTAATTTGGTGCAATTATGTAGAAAAGTAGCTAAAAGATGTATATAATAAACTGTTTTTTAATCACGAATTGAATTTTTTTGAATAGTCTCCTTATTTTTCATCCAAGTTCCATTTAGTAGGTTAGGTAGATTTATTTTCTACTTTCTTTAGTACATTGTCATCTTTTTGACCTTTTTTGTTGCTACTTCTGTACTTAGGTATCTCTGTCTGGAGCCTGGCAATATACTGTGATTTTTGCAACTAGGAATAGCCTTCTGGTTTTTTTCTCCTACAGTAAGGCTAAAAGCATCAATGTTTCTTGGGGTTTGACCTGTTCATCCGTAAACCTTTTGTTGGATAGTTTCACCTTTCCCCGTTGATCTATAACATATTCCCATTAGGTAGGTCATGAGGTCAAACCTATTTTTGATCCTCTGACAGGTCAGGGAAGCAACACATTTTTTTTTTGCTGGCCTTTGGCCAAAGCTTAAGTTTTCGATTTTAAAATTTTTGTTTTTTCCCTAGATACTATGGCTACTGATGTCACATAAAGATTTTATATCTGACTTCCACTCTGTGGTTATCTTCTAATTCTAGATTACTTCTTAGGTTAGATTTTTGATTTTAACATGATGGCTCCAACAAGTTTTAAGAATCCAAAATGTGATAAGGGCTTTTACTGAAAGTAAAATTGGCTGCCTTGCGTAACCTATGAAGTGTTTCATGTATATTGCATTGATTTCAGGAGTGAAGAGCTTGAGTATTTCTTCATTGAAGGTGGTGAGAAAGTACATATGTGTGGATTGTAAAAAAAGCCCAGAAATGATGGAACCCCTGAATCAGGAAATAAGATGAATAGAACTATTATTAAAGAGATTCAGTAGTTGATCTATTTTAAATAAGTGTAATTGCAATGACATTTTATCAATGCTTGTTATCTTAAAAGTTAGTTTGAAAGATAAAGTGGTTGCGCTGATGGAAAGTAAATCAACCCAAAATGGTAAAGGAGAGACTGGGCCTATGATAGATAGACAATAATGGATGAGATGGGAAACTGGAGGCTAAGAGGAAAGAAAGAATTGAGTTACCATAGATATTAATGAGGTAAAGACTGATATATCTGGTAGGCAAAATTCATTCCAGTCATCCTTGGGGTAGGTAAATATTGAATTGATTTTTTTAAAGATAGTTTTGTTTCTAATATCCCTAAGGTTTCCAAATGTCCTACTGTACTTGCTTCCACATTAGTTAGGTCACTCCACTTTCCTATTTAGAGTAGGTACTCTTTTGTGGAGGTTGGGGTAGCTGTAAGAGGTGATATAGAGGCCATAAAAAAAACCTGCTACAGCATAAAGCTTGTTAGTCTAGAGAAAACAAGTGCAGTTACATAAAATATACCTGATTGCTAAGCTTATTTAAAAAAAAGATAAGTTAATATGAAGTCTTCCAAATCTAGTATATAAAAAATAAACTATATAATATAAACTTCAATAAAATATTAAATATTAGTACTTGATGAGGTACAATTTACATATATAATTTTTGTCTAAATGGCTTTAAATTATTTTTAAAATCCTTTACTTACTTTTCCTTAAGCTCAGTGTTTAAAACCACTGTAAAATCTGTCAGAAGCTTATTAAAGAAAATAATATCATTATTGTATCAGAATTTTTTTAATGTATTTAACCATAACATGAAAGGCAAATAAAGAGCAGGCCTCTCTCTAATGAATTATTAATTTACTTCTTCCCTGAAGATGATTGATACTTATATTACTTTTTATATTTTTAAATTTATGAAAAATGTACAGATTTACTCTTAAACATTAATAATAATGTTCAGCATTACAAATTATAGATTGATGGTTTGGCTCAATACTGCTACCATTACTACTTTTTAGATAACAATAAATTTGTCTTGCTTCTGTGATATTGGTGATATACATAGTTGGGTGATGGAGCTTATGCTTCAATAAATAAACAAAAACAGTTGAGAAAATGAAATATTAAAAATTCAACCAGTATTTCTTTACCAATAAAAATAAATACTCATTATATGTTACGATTATGTTATAAGAAAATTCTTTATAAAAGTGAACAAGTGGACTGAGTACATTCTTTGACATTTACTTGATTTAGATCATATGCATCACATTCCTTACTTGTATAATGATCATTTGTAAAAATATATTTAATTTTTTTAAAGTTTTATTGATTTAAATACATTAACATTTGCATTTGTATCACATCCATATCACATTAATAATTATGATATTCTAAGTGATTTTACAGATCATAGCATTTATGAGTAAATGAAGAGGATGATATAATATAGATAAATTAGTTCACTTGCAACAAAAGGATCATAATACAGTTAACAAAATGAATACAAAAACATCATTGGACAGATATTTGTGTGAATGCAGCAACAAACAATATAACACTAATGTTAATCTCAGTTAATTGATTGATAATATTTGAAGTTTGATATTAAACTAATAAGTATGCTGCTAGTTTTAATGAATATATGTTGAAGTTAACAGGAATTCTGATTGGCTGTATAAAAAAAAATGAGGTGCTTGGTAAGAGATGAGTAGGACTGCTACATATTTTATACTAGTAGACTTGAGGATTTTTAAAAAGTTGTCTAATTATGAAATTTTAATAAATAGAATAATTTAAAAAAATTAGTTGGCCTTAAAAAGAAAAATCAGCAAAAATTTACATGTAAACATTAAAAAATAGTTAAAAGCAAAATATGATAACTTAAACAAATTTTTCTCACCTGAAAATTGAATCCATACAAACTGTCAATTAAAGGTACCAAACTTACACCCTCAGTACATAATTTAATATCCCTTGAGATAACTGGACATTCAGGAACTGGTTCTAATCCAGCTAACTGCACCAATGTTGGAAAGAGATCCACTAACTCTACTAACGAATATGAGTACATTTGGTTTTTTCTGTTAATGTTTCTGTACTGTGGCACATTTATCATAAATGGAACATTTACAGCAACTTCAAAATTACTAAATTTTGACCACTCGCTATGCTCACCTAAGGACCAACCTGTAAATATAAGACAGATATTACTAGAGATTTATATTACTTATCACTGTGAAATAATATTAAAACATTAAATTTAGTTTTAAAAAAAGTTGTTATTTAAAATGTAATAATTACTCCTTAGTTTATGTTCATTTACCAGTAAATCTCTTACCATGATCTCCTATTAAAACTATAATAGTATCTTCATAAAGGTCTTCTTTCTGTAAAGTTAAAACTAACTGACCAATTAAATCATCCACATAGCTTACTGCTGCATAATAACTTTGTATAATTAATTTTGCCCATGAATCTGTAACATAAAATGTAAAATAATAATACAAAAATATAACACTATTAATTATTATTTAAAAAATACATAATGTATAACTGGCTAGTATTTTTATATAGCAAATTTTTTTTGTGCAGTCACCAATATTTTTTAAGCAGTTTTTGTATTGAGTAGTAAAGCTGTCTCTGCCTCCTGGGGTTTCAGTCAGTTCAATAGTGTAATTTTCAACATCTCACTGTTCTTGAATCTTTAAGAATAAATCTACTTCTTATGGTGAAAAACACATGAAAGTCACTAGATACCAGGAAGATAATTTTCCATCAAAACTGTTGAAACTTCTGAACATTGTGGTTACACTTTACCACGAATGAAAATAATTTCTAAAATCAGCATCCCATACTGGCAGTTAAGAGTGTTTTACCTCAGTTATGAAAGAATTTCATGGTATTTCATTTCATTACATTTTTGCTCAGTTTGTCCTGGCTCCATAAAATCCAACAAATAGTGCCTTTAATCTTTTATAGAGATTGGGTTTACTTGAATATTTTTAACTTTGATGAAATTAAATGACATTTCTGCATGATTGTAATTGACAAAAATATTTTAAAATCCATGTTTCAAGATCAGTTGCAATATGGGAAAAAGATTTGTTTTTCTCTTCCAAACAGGAGACAAAGATGTGCTGTAAATCCATCTTGGGTATGGTTTACAACAGCCTAGTTGATCAGCAGTAACATCTCTTTATTGTTTATATATTCTACATTAAAAACTTGAAGTCATGAAATACAGATTTTCCAAAACTTTTGGATTCAGTTGTTTTTTTTTTTGACTTTCAGCTCAAAAAAAACACAACAATTTTTCAACTTTTGTGAATATTTGTTTTAATTCATGATGCTTTACCTTTACTTGTTACTGAAGGTCCATCAGTTTCATACAACCCATGGTGAATATTCACAACATTATGATTTTTCTGTTGAGAAACCAAATTAGATTAGGAACTTAACAACTGTAGGATTTTTTATCAACATACTTACTCTCATAGGAAAACAAAATAACAGACTGCTAACAAAATGGCTGGTAGCTAACTAATGAACTAGTTGAAGCTATTGCACATGATTAATCTGACTTGTGGCTGCTTACGTTCTCATATTAACTATATTGTTCTAACTACTTGAATCATTTGACATCTAACTTAATTTAAATGTACCTTCAATTGTTTCTAATAAGATATTCTACCAGGTTTAAACTGATGGCAGAAGTTTCAATGTACAGCAGTAAAAAGGATATAGTTATTACTTGGGTGTGTCTTGTTTGCTCAAAGAATCTAGCAGTTGATACAATGTACCGCTTTTATAATGGAAAACCACATTTTAAGGAAGATATTTTATTTATTACACTGAGTTTCAAGAAATAAATTGACATGTTGTTCTCTGGTATCTTTTATTTTCCACAGTTACAACTGTTGTATAATGTTATAACTAATTAAATTAATATCAATATATGTATTCTAGTGAAGAAAATGTATGAATGTATGGAAACTGTATTTATATGTTTGTTTAGATGTATAATATTTTTATTTATTCACTCTAAAAGGCATAAATATGGTTCAGATTTAATCACGCCTATCACTATATTATTTATTTACGAGGTCTCTAAAGTAAACACCGCTGGCAAATTTCTCTACTTAAGGTTGGCGAACCTGTGTCGTTCATGACCATGCTAATAACCTACTTAATGCATTGTTGTCTGTAAGTTGTCGCATTGTAGTATCTTTCGTTACATGTGAGTTATTATGTTATAAAATCAATATGAAAATCGATGTTCCTCCGACCGAAACACGTGGAGTCATACGTATTTAAACCATCAAAAAACGTTAAAAGCAGCTGAAATTTATAGGAAGTTGGTTGCTGTGTACTGAGACAATACAATGAATGCAAAAAAGTCCGAAGATGGTGTGAAAGGTTTAGAAATAACAGAAAAAAAATATGAAGAAGGCCCTCGATAATCACCGAGGACTAGTTGAAACGCGTCGGTGATGAAATCAAAAAAAGATAGTGGCTCAACGATTTCCAACCAGGCCCATCTTTTTTCTGATGTTTTAAGTGCTGTTATTGGTCACATTATTCATGACCATTTAGGCTTCAGAAAGGTTTGTGCACGTTGGGTGCCGCACGTCTTAACGAACGTCACAAAAAAATCCGAATAGAATTTGCTTTGGAATTTTTGATGGGCTACACAGAAAAAGGTGATGAGTTCCTTAATTTAATTGTTACCGGTGATGAAACATGGATTTTGTATTACACGCCCGGGAGAAAACGGCAATCAAGTGAGTGGCGTCATCCTCAACCAACAAATGTCAAGCCACAGCCACTTGGATGCAAAATGATGGACACAGTATTTTGGAATTGGTTTGGAAGACTGCTGATTGATTTCCTTTCATGTGGGATGAATATAAATGCAAAAGCCTACTTGCTTTGAATGCAAATGCCATTCAAAATCGGCAACGTGGGCGGTTGACCGACTACGTCGTCCTTCTGTACAATAATGCATGTCCACATGTGGGTCCGACACATGATTTACTGAGAACATTTGGATGGAGGATTTACGATCACCCATCATATAGTTCGGACTTAGCACCTTCTGATTACCATTTGTTTGGGAATTCTTGAGTGGTAAGCAGTTTGCAGGTGACGATGAAATTAAAAATATTAATCTGGATAAATGGATACAACGAGGGTATATTGAAGCTGATATAAGGTATTTATTTTAAGAAAAATAAAAAAATATTTATAAAGTTTTCAGAATAAGCATTTTTACAATGAAATGGTCTTTACTTTAGAGATAACGTCTTGTATTTGTGCATCCAAATGAAGGATTTGCTTTGCTACTATTATCAAATATATATTACAAATTTTTGTTTGTTTATTGCGGTATTAGTTCTGCATTCTGTTGGTGGCAGTTAATTTTATTAATGTAGTACAGGTGATAACATTAAAAAATAATTCTCATTTTGTATTGTATTTTGAAACATTACAATATTTGTGATCAAACGTTTTAAACTTTAACAAACCACATTAAAGGATTAAAAATGATATATAATCATTTTATAATGATATAAAAATGATAAAAAAGGATATATAATGATTTTAAAGATTCATATAGGAAGTTTTTTAAGTGTGCTTGAAATCACAAAATTTTCTTTATAATATGTTTTCATTTGTATGAATAAACCCAAAACATAAATTTAAATCACACTAAGTAATAAATTATACTTCTGTGAACTTTTTTATAAATATATCTTTTCCTCTTTTATTCGTATTGATTAATTTAGAATTTAAAATATACTAATATGGTTACCTATATTTCACTACTTATGAAAGGAGAAAAAATAATCCTAAATGATTATTGAAAATAATTTTGATTATTAATTTTTGCATATTTTAGTTTAGATAAAACAATTCTGAAGGATGAGGCAAATGCCTTTGCTACCTGCTTAATTTGACTATGGCATTAAATAAAAACCTGATACCTGGTATTCTTTCATATGGGAATTTTAAATTTAAATTAGCAATATCTTCACGCTCCCTGAGATCAGTCCATGGATTCCAGGCCACTGTTGGCATTCCGTAAGGTAGAAACCTATTTTTTGGCAGTGTAACATTTTCAAGTGGATGAAAATCTAAAAAAAGGATGAAACAAATTGTTTATTTTAATAAGAAATTCTTAAAATACAATAAAATTGTATAAAAACACGAAAAATAATCTTCAAGGAGCAGATGAAATGTAATACATACTGAAACGTAATGGGAGAACAAAATTTCTACAATAATATCACAGGTACGAAGATCTTGTAGTGTCATTCTTCTATTACTGACATTTCAAAACTAGTTGATCCCACACTTTCTCATTTACCATTGTTATGAAGTTGAGTATATATGCTATGTAACATATCAAAACAATGTGCAGTAATTGAATTTTTACCAGTGAAGAAGTGGACACTAGTGGCATTCATGGTGATAAAATTGTTGATCAAAATGCTCTGAGAAGGTGGGCAGTAAAATTTCATGCAACAGAAGCTGGTAAAGCAAATATTAAGGATAAACTTTGCTGTGGTTGATGAGTTTCTGTAACTGTTAGAAAGCACTTTAGGAGATGTGTTTTGTGTTCAACTATCCAGAGCCGATAATTCTCCAAAACAATAATGTTCAGCCACACTCATTGCATACAATCATTGAGAAGGTTCTTGTGAAGTTGAAATTTCACATTTTTTGCACCCTCCATACTCATCAGATTTGTTGTCCTTTGAATTTCACTTTTTTTTATAAATAAGAGGAATATTAAGGGTATTTTTTCATCATGGATGATGAACTGAAGAATTAAAGAATGAACAAGATCATGAATCAGAAGACTGCCAGTATTCATACTGTTTCATTTGACAATCTCTTTTCATTTGTGAGTTATGAATTATTGTGAATTATATTTCAGTCACTCCTTATAAATATATCATCAAATTCACATTCAACAATGAAATGTGCTTGAATGCAATCATGCACAGCATGGAATGTTTTCTAATAATGATAAACAGCTCATTTACCAGTAACTAAACTAGGGAAATAGTAGAGTAGTATTGTACAGGAAAAACTCTACCTTTTATTCCAAGCATATCCTTAATCAACCCTTCAACAAACACCAACAAGCACCAGATACATTCCCCAATGTAGCATGTAACTGTTTTTAAGAGTACTCTGTACACACACACACACACGCACACATATATACAAGGTATATTCATAAAGTAAGGGCCATCAGCTTATAGTTAAATATTAGAGCTTCTGAACACAGTTTCACGCATGCAAGGCCATCTATAAACTATTCATGATGAAGCCAGTGCAGTTGTTTTTTTGATTCAGTAGTCATTTGCCTGCCAGTGAATGCAGATTTCAATGTCTGCGACAATAGTTTCTCTTGCCAGTTGTTAAGTGTACGCTGTGATTCGATTTTTGTGTGCAAAAGGATCTTCAGCTGCTGAAATTCATCAAGAGTTGTGCCTAGTGTATGGACCTACAGTAATTGGTGAAGAAAAGGTTAAATAATGGTATAGAGACTTTAAAAATGGCTGCACAAATGAGCATGATGAAGAGTGGAGTGGTAGGCCCAGTATTCTGATCAACGAAATTGTTGAACAAGTGAACTAGAAACTGCAATGTGATCGGTGACTGACAATAAGTCAGTGCTCTGGCTGATGAATTTCTGCATGTTAGGTGCACCTCTATCTACATGATTGTCACAGAAATGCTTGAGAGCTTGGATATCACACATTGTATACAAGGTGGGTACCAAAAATGCTCACCGACCAACACAAAGAGCAAAGAATGTGGAGTGGACAAGTGTTTTTGGATCGATATTGACAAGATGGAGATGATTTGTTTTTTCACATTGTTATGGGCAACAAGATGCGGATATCCTACACCGACGCAGAATCGAAACAACAGTCAATGCAGTGGTGCCATTCAAGTTCCCTAAAACCGAAGAAATTAAAGCAACCTCCGTACTCGAGTCAAAAAATATTGGCCAACGTTTTTTGGGAGAAAAAGGGTGTCATTTTGGTTGATTTCATGGAACGTGGATCAACAATTACAGCTCATGTGTACTGCAAAATGCTCACCAAATTGAGACATGCAACCAAAATCGACAATGCGGGAAACTGCGTGCGCCCTCACATTGCTGTCTTAACTAAGAAGAAGATTCAAGATTTTCATTGGGAACTATTTGACCACCCTCCACTTGCACTTGGTGACCTGACCTTGCACTTTGCGACTACTTACGCCTCTTGCATTTGAAAAAATGGCTTGGAGGATAACAGTTTGAAAACAACGAGGAACTTAAAGTTGTAACTAGTTCAATTCCCAGGCAGCAAACTTCTATGCAAAGGGGTTAAAGAAACTGGTGCAGCGTTATGAAAAGTGCTTAAAACTGAATGGCGATTATGTGGAAAAGTGAAGTAAATAAGTAGTAAAATAAAACTAAGTAAAAACCTTTTCTTATGAGTTAATTTTTTTTAATGACCAATGGCTCTTAATTATGAATATGTCTTGTATATATGAGGTGCAACAATAAAGAAATGAGACTGATATGATCAAAATTTTTACTTATGCTTTTAGTCAGCTGTAGTGTTATCTCATTCAAAGTCCCCTTCTGCTTGCACACACTTACTCCAACACTTCTGCCACTGCTGGTAACATTTCTGGAATGTTTCTAAGACCGTTGTCACAACATTTTGGGCATCTTCTGTTGTTTGAAAATGGTATCCCTTGACCACAAATTTGTCACTTGGGAATAAAAAAATGTTACTTGGAGTAAGATTTGGTGAATAAGATGGCTGTGGTAGTACTGGAATATACTTTGAGGTTAAAAACTGCTGTACAGATAATGTGGCATGAGATGGTGCATTATCATGATGAAGAAACCAACTTGTACTAATGTTTGAATGGATACGGAAGACTCGTTTCTGATGTCTGTAGAAGTACTGATTAACTGCTGGTCCAGGAGGCACTCACTCTATGAACAATGCCTTTGGAATTGAAGAAGCACACAAGCATGCATTTCACTTTTGACTTTGACATGTGAGCTTTTTTTGGTTTGGGCGATACCTTTGAACATCATTTGAACTTTGATGTTTTGTCTCTGGATCATAGCAGAAGAACTAACTCTTATCATCAGTGATAACACAGTTCAGTAACTCTGGGTTGATTTGTACTTGTTCCAACAGATCAACTGCCACATTTTCAGTGATTCCATTTCCATCATGAGAGAACAAGATATGTGTTTACTTGCTATACCGCTACTCAAGACCAAGAGGTTGTATGGATGTGCCTCAAACTATTAACAACGAGAAGATCAAGGTCAAAAATGGAGTGTCTATGAAGGCTGCAGGATTGCAAAATTTTACTCAAAGAATCAGTCTCAATACTTCTTTATTGTTGCACCTCGTATATACATGTTAATAAATAAAAAAAACTTAAAAAATTGTCTTATTATTACAAATTTAATATGCAACGGAGTAAGTCTTCAAAGTGTCTCCTTCTGCCCTTATTCATATATGAAGCATTGAAGCCCCTAAATTACATATTTTTCCCAATAAAGTTTTGTCCCAATTTATATAATTAACCGAGTTTTCAACTGGCAGCTTGTTGGCAGTTTAGGTCAATTGGACTTTAAGAAAATACAACACCTGATAATCCCCAAAATGAAAAATCTCAAGATGTCAAATCATATAAATCTGGTGATCATTAAAATAGACAATTTGGCTTTTGAGAAATGGCCTTAATATGCTTCTGTTGCCTTTTTAATTAATAACTAAACCATTTAGAATCTATTTAAAGTTTATTTAAAGAATTTTCTTTTACAGAAAAGATATTACTCTCTAGATATATTTTTAAATATTACTAATAAAAAAAAAACCTTAATTATTTGTAGAGTATATAAATATATGTTCAAAAATGTATCATTAATATCTTTTCAATTATTATTTATTTTTTACATTTAGTATTTTCATGTATTTATCTGAATATTATTTCATATTTATATATTTTAAATAATTAATATAAACTTTAAACAACTCCATTTTTTATTAAATAATTAATAAAGTGTTTTGTGATGCTGCTCTGATCAAGATTTTACCACCGCTTCCCTTGATCCATCCAGGCAAATGGTGGAAAAATTCCATTTTCATCTGAGTAACATGAAAATAAAATGAATTAGCAATCAGAATAAAATATTTATTTATTATTATTATTACCAACTCACAACATATCTTTTCACGGCTTCTCTTATAAGGAACTGTTTAAGGGTTATCCAAAAAACATCATTATTAAGGGTTATTAAGCGTCATTAAGGGTTATCCAAACATCATTCATGTATGTTGGCTGATTCTTCTTTCTTAAATGTGGACATGTCTGGAAATTTTTAATTTGGTAATGAACAACAGCGATTCCTTTACAATAATGAGACATCATTTATCTTGTTGTAGAATTTATTTTGTGGCTGACAAGGTTATTATCTGTTGTTATATATATCTGTTGTAGTCACATTCCACATATATATTAAACAGTTGTTATTAAAAGGATAACAGCAACATAAACCTCTCTTTATCACTAAAACCACAGTTAATATCATCACATTGCTATGCTCAAATGGTATTATTATCTTACTTTGAAGCTTCATATTAAAATAAGTACTTACAGGACAACCCCTTTGTACTAGTAAATATTTCTCATTAGTTTCTCAGTACTTGGATAACACGCTTTCAAATAATCATATAACTGCTATCATAAATAAATATGTTGTCTAGTATATGAATTTAATGAGATTCATTATCATTTGTTCAAATCTATTTTTATTTCTTTTCATAGTCTCTAAAATAGCCATCAATATACAATCATTCTTTACTTACCGATATATCGCTTGGGATATTTTAGTGGTACATGAGGTTTATGAAAACCAACTGCAAGAAAAAATGATTTATTTGAATTATTAATGTTTTCTAAAAATAATTTTGCTTCATAAAGACTTTGAAGATCTGGTAATGTTCCTCCAGGTTGTCTTGTTGGGTCTACAGGACAAACAAGATTCCTCTGGAAAGATGTAGTAGTCACATTCCAACAAACAGAAGCATCCTTATACTGTTCTGTTGGTGGATGATAAGGATGTTCTGACCAACTATATGGTTGATCATCACTATAGTTGCTGGATATTCCTAAAAAACCAATCAATTTTTTAATTAATTAAGTTAATGATTTTGATAAAATTAAAAAAAATATATTTTATTAAATAATCATTTGAACTTGAAACTATATGCTAGATTTATTTCATTAGGAAATGAAAAGTAAAATTATAATAAAACAACTCTCTACATAATGATCTTAGTATGTGATATGTGCTAAATTTGGATGAAGATACTTGGGATATTTTCTTTTTTTACCGACATTTAAAAATTGTGGAAACATAATAGTCGTTTAAGTATTTCATACATCTATATGAATCAAAAAGAAAATAAAACTAACGATTCAATAAAGTAAAAACTCACATACAAAGCCATACAAATTAATAAAAGAAATGAAAAAATAATTTACAATAAAATATAAATAAAATTAACCAAGAATGCTTTATAAAACAATTTATTAAAAAAATAAATATTGATTTATTGTATGAGGTATATCCAGAACTGCTTCTAAATATTGCAGCTGCATGCATGCTGAGTTACATGGTATATTAGGAAGTGAACCCTAGTAAGTGATTTACTTACCAGGGTGTTGATTCACGACAACCACCACCCACACAACCCTATGTACAGCTGGCCTTATAGCGAGTAACTATCACCTGCTTCCATCTTAAAACCTTCCTTGCAGGCTAACAATTCCACGATGACGGTAAGGTCAAACAAGTCATTTATAAAGACTTGGGCCACAAGCGGAATTGTTCTGTGATAGAGGGATACCATTGCCTTGCTATAAGCCTTCCTCAACAATGGTGTTGAACTGTGTAGAAATATATATTAGAGTAAAATTTATACAAAGAACAATAAAATTTTATGCGAGCATGTCACGATTCTTTTTAATAGACCTTCAGAACTTAATTTCTGGATAACCTCTTGTAGTACAGGCATTTTTGGTAAAACCATTGCACTTTGCTGTAATATATCTCACCACAAGTGTTAAATTGTACACCCCAGGTGTTACAATAATACAAAATTCTTCAACTGTAATGAAGCATCTAAGATATCTGTCATGTCTAGATATAACTAACAAGGAAGTTTTACCTTGTTAGAGAAGGAAGTACTCTTCACCTTCCTTTTCCTATGACAGTACCTGAAGTCCTGCGGTGGTTAAGAACAGAAAAGAAATTAGATTAATTACACCACCTGCTGTAATGTGTTTGGCATTTAAATAAATATGAATTTGAACTCAGTGGTTTATGTTAAAAAATAAACCATGATGAGAATTTGTATACATTCTAATCATTCTATCATACATTCATCATACATCTATCATACATTCTATCAGTACTGTAGGTCATGATAATGGATTTTAGAGAAGAAATTTAAGGAAATGTTTCATGGATATCTCTAGATTGTCTATTCTCCTTTATGAAACCTTGGATACCATGCTTCTAGTCTGTAGTAAGCCCTAGAGACAATATCTGAATTAGTTCTCATTAATATTTCCTCTCTCCATATTGCAATTTTGATACCAATGTCTGCACAGTGTTATATCTGTAACATTTTACCATAACTGTTGGAAACCATGTGAGAAAGATATTCTTAGATTTAGAATTGAATGAATTCTTAAATTTCATAGTGTGTTTTCAAAATTGTAATTCTTATTTTGAAAATAAGAAAATTGTCACACATAAAACATGACTAAGTGACAAACTGAGCAACCTTGAATGAATATAGTGTAGTGGGTTGTGGACAATAGGAAGTGAGTATTAGTATTAATACTCATATACTCATTATACTTAATACTCAGTATAGAATTTTAAAGTACTGTATTAATCCTTTCAGTGCAATGACTGTTTTTACAGATAAAAAAATTTGTGTATAAAATGCCAATTTTATGTTTACTGGATCTTTTGATTTTGTGCTTTAACTACTAATGTCCATACAAATATGTTTTTAAGGTGAACAACTAGAGTAGTTATTATCACATGAGAATATGATTCAAAACTATCTCAACATTTTATTATAATTTATTATAACATTTTTATGAAAAGCTATAAAGGACTCTCAATAAAAACAAATTTGAAAATTCTTGTTCACCAATTCATGCGTTATTAAAATAAAGAAAATAATGAAGCAAATAGATTATGTACCTTCATACAGAGTAATGTAAAAATTAGTCTACTAGTATTTACTTGTAGACCTTGATTTGTTTTTTTTACTTTTTATTTAAAAGGTAGATAATATAGATGTTGAAAAGATAACTACTACAGAAACAATTTTAAAGGTAAACATGAAAATTCATTTAGTAGAAAAATAAATCACAGTTTCAAAAAAAATTTAATGAATAAAAAGTATGTAAATTTTATGTATGAACTGCCAATAAATAACAAAGGAATGTGTAGGATTCTCCATAAAAATGGAAAATTAACTAAAACTCATAAAAGTTTAACTTACCTCCACAATTATTAAAAGTTTCTCTAATTTCTATAATGTATAGAAGATGAGAAATAAGCCAAATATTTTTATTAGAAACAAACATTCTTTTCATGTAACAAAATATAGGTGCATTTCAGCCCAGTAAAAGCAGATATTATTGGTCAGTTATCAAAAATAATCTACAGTTTCAAGAGTTACTGTTTTCATGTTCATGAATTTTTTATATACGTAAATTTAAGAAAATTTGTGTGGATATAAAAAATAAAATATCCTTTCATTGTGATGTATGAATTATTATGAGATATTTTTTAATAAACAATTTTCAATAAAAAATGTAAGATAGAGTAAATGTTCTTTAAATTTTTTTTGTTGGATATTAGAATAAGTTGTTTCTTGGTTTGAGTTAATACTTCATGAATTAAAAGAGCTATTTTAACTGATAAACAAGTAACCAAGATATGATTAAAAAAAAGCTAAAAATGAGAAAAAGAATATGTTGACACTTTTGACTAAACACCCGTAAAAAATCATGGCACTGAAAGGGTTAAAGAAAACTATCATTTAAAGAATGTTACTTCAATTTTCCCAAATCATAGATATTATTTGTACAAGATGCAATTAGAAAACATTGAAAAGAAACATTCTTATTCTTTTAAGAAACATATTTATTTTTTTAAATTCTTCTGCTTATTTGTTAAAAAAAAAAAAAAAAAAAAACAAACCTGGATGAAATACTTTTCCAATAGATTTAGTAATATAACCATTTTCTGTGAAGTACTGAGGTAAAGTTGTGAAATTTCCAGCAAAATCTCTCCAGTAGCTATAAAAATCATACAAATGTAGAGTATCTGGTCGTCTGCTTGTTAGTAATGAATTGCGACTAGGTGCACAAAGAGCTTGCTAACCAGATCATAAAAATAGAATCTTAATTTACTTTTTGTTTTATGTTATATTAATTTCATAATAAATAATATGTTTCAAAATTAATTAAAGTAGAAATTAACTAGCTTTAGCCTGCGGTTTCACTTGATTGGATTTGGAATTGTAACTACAATAAATTTTCAAAAGAAACATTAGATTTTTGTTAAAATTTTACTAAAATATTAATACTTTTGCTGATATTTTAATGGGAATATTAGCAAATTTTTGTATTTAGCAAGAATTTTATTCTTATCAAATTGTTTCTACCCTGGGAGTGTTGAGCACTCTGTACTCTGTTGACCAGTAACGTTTGACATTCGTAGACAAAATGTTCATTTAGGTGAGCAGAAAACACTACAAAAAATCTACTTGAGCACTTGTCACGACTAGAGAATTGGGTGAGCTCACTCTGATACAAATAATGTAAAACTGTCCTTGAGAGAATCAATCTTCCTGTAGATCAAATTCCTGTCACCTTCAGATTCAACCCTTGGACTTGTTGATAATCATTGTAAAACATACATATTTATTCGAGTACCTCCCCCTCCCCCGTCCACGAATAAGCCCCGCACCACGATTTTCCGGACCGAAAATCTAAAAAAAAATTGAATATATACCGGTATTTTAAGGTGAAACAGATATGATAAAAAAACGTAAATACGAAAATATTCAGAAAGTAAAGCATTTAATTCGTTCATTTAAATTACAATATTAATATTACATTAATAATTAATTACCGTAAGTACAAGTAGAAGTAAGTACAAGTTTAGTTCAGAATCAGTAGGCCAATAAAACGATTTGTCATCCTCATTCATGCTCTGAAGAATTATCTAAACGGTGTTACTGGATGCTAAACAGGAAAAAGAAAGAAAGGCCAGTAAAACGAAAAGAAAGTATCATTTCAATAGACTTTTTAATATGGGATTTTATTTTTAATTAATCACTGTCACTGTCAATGTCTGTAGAAGAGTTGCCGGTAAGTCTTCACGTCGCCCTGCCAAAGGTGATTGTCTTCACTACCATAAAGTTCATTAGATATTCCGCATTTTTTAAAACTTTTCCTTACTAATTCCGTGGAAATACCTTCCCAAGCATCTTTTATCCAAACATATATCTGGTCAAAATCTGGACATTTGATTCTTCCTGTAGGCGGGAGAAAGAAATTTTCATCAGCCATCCATTTACTATACAGTTGTTTTAATGCAGATTAAAGATTTATTAATGCAGATATCTAGTAGTTGCAATAGAGATGTCAATCCGCCAGGACTTATTACTTGGTCTGTCATACCCTTTTTTAAAATGTTTTTCACTTTATCAGTCGTATGCCCCTGATAACTATCCATTACTAGGATACCGGTATTTTTTTTATTAAGTAAATCTCCTGATCGCTTTTGCCATACACACCTGATCCGATCTAAAATTAAGGTTTCGTCCACCCAACCTAATTCCTGTGCTCTGATAATAACTCCATTTACCTGTACGGTAGGATGAGTTTTTCTTTTAAAAACAATGTACGGAGGTAATTTTGATCCATCAGAAGTTATGCAAAGCATAACACTACACCTTTGTTTTTCATTACCACCAGTGCGAATCTTAACACTATTTTCACCTTATTTGTTTACAGTTTTGTCAAATGGCATTTAAAAATATACGGGGGTTTGATCAGCGTTTCGTTTTTGAGAAGGCAAATAGCCTATATTTTTCCTATGATTTATTACGTATTTGTGAAAAAGTAATATTTTTTGTTCATAAGCGTCTGGAAGTCGTTGAGAAATGGTCGTCTTTCGTCTTATTGACAAATCATTTCGTGGAAGAAATCGTGTTATCCATCCACGGATCAACTTTATTCAATGATTTAGCGATTTCACGAGCATATGATTGACACATTTCTGTCGTGACAGCATAACCACATTTCCTTTTTTCCATAACAAAATCACACAATTTTTTTTTCTATGTCTGTGTATTTTTGTTTTAAGCCACGAAAAGCTCTTTTACTACCAGTCCCTTTCACCAGAAGTTGTTTCTTCTTACGGCAGTCTCGAATGCAGCTTTCATCTTCTACGTCACATTTTCTTGCTGCCGCCGATTTCCAATTTTTTCAGCTTCTTCTATAACGCGCAGTTTTTCATTTACTGTAAAAGATCGTAGACGCTATCTTTTTAATCGCTCAGTTTAATGCCGTAATTAAAATAAATCACCGTATTAAACTTTACAAAATAAACTAAACAGATAAAATGCACATATACAAACAGTACAATGACTATGGCGAATAGACAAGACGACGATGGGTAACTGATACTGCAGTGCCATTAGAACCGGATGCAGCGTATACAGAATTAATCAGTTTTATAAAAATACCGCAACTTCGTTCCTATCGATAATATGAACGGGACGTTAACAATTAAGGATGTATTCTGTATAAGCGGCATGCGGTATTGATAAACGAAAGCCTAATGTAACTATATACGATTGAATTCGGGTACTTCTAAGAAAACGTTTACTTTACATAAATTACCCTGGCTAAATGCAATGTTTCAAGTAAGCCCCGCACCCTTATTTTTTTCTCTACAATTCCAAGAAAAAAAGGGCGTGGGGTACTCTAATAAATACTGTAGCTTTAGGGAAAACATTACTTTTTTATACAAAAATGGATATTCTGATATAAAAAAAATCTGCTTCCCATTTCACAACCTTATAGATTGGGCTTTCCAAAATTCTTCCTTGGTGGGCGACTGCAGTATTAAAACCATGAACCCTCCAAAATTCACCTACCTTGATTAAGCAGTTTGTGCTGTGCATTGGACTTAATGTCCAATCCAAAACAGTAAGAACAATGTTTTTGGATAAATAATTATTGTTAGTTTAGTTTAGATGTTTTATACCACACATTTACACCATTTCAACATCTTAATACTGAAGGAAAGGTGAAACACAAGTAAACTCTAAATATCATGGGTATAAATTGGAATTTATTTATTCCAAAATATGACAGTTTAACAAGAAATACTTTTATTAAAAACTGGTAAATAAACCTGTGTAAATTCTGAATAGCAATCTTGAATAAATTTTTTAAGGAAATTTTTTTTAAAGTAACCCACTTTCTTACTTGGACATTTCCTCTCAGATCTTGTCATTGTTATGTAATTTCTTCATCAGAAGATCTAGAACTGGTGATGTTCATTGCAACTGTCTAATCAGAACTGTACTCATACAATAATACTGAAAAAATCTGGAAATACACTTCCATATAATTAGAAATGAGTGGTTAATTTAATATTTTTCTAAAGATTTAACGATATTTAGATCAATGCAATAAAAAAAAAATATTTCTTCCACCTAAAGATATAGATCTGTAATTTTTCATATAATGGGGGGTTGCACAACAAAATATAACTGTTTTGTAAACTAGCTTGTGTATTCATCTTTTATGTAAAAAGAAAACATTACAAATAAAAATGTTTAAATCTTCTATTCCTTTTACACAAATACAAATGTGTATTTGTTGAAGAAGTTCAGTGATAAGAAAAAAACATATTAATTTTTTTTATGGGTTATGAACGTCAGTGAACAAAATTAATCATTTTTTTTTAATAAAATGTGTAACAAAGTTATACACTGATGTAATATATTAATATGTTCACTACTTGATTATATAACCACAATGCCATAGTTCTTTAACATTCTGATAGGGATGTTAAATC
Organism: Lycorma delicatula; assembly: GCF_047948215.1. Classification (NCBI taxonomy): domain Eukaryota; kingdom Metazoa; phylum Arthropoda; class Insecta; order Hemiptera; family Fulgoridae; genus Lycorma; species Lycorma delicatula. Next base: position 146,845,044 of record NC_134456.1, on the reverse strand, counting down.
ATTGTTTTATAACATGCAATCAATACATTAAAATTAATGAAGAAATTAACATATTTTATGCTAAGTTTGACAGCAGTTATGTAAATTATAAATACTTGATTATTTTTTTGATAATATACTATGTAACTTAATTAGGAATTAAATAAACCATCTTCTCCTTAATTGAGTAACATAATTTGACGTAATTATTACATAAGTCAGTTTAAATGCCATTTATACAACACTAATTGTTGTTTAATTAAATCATCATTGTGATATTTATATATTAAATATCTAAATAAATAATAAATAAATAAATATCAATCTAGTTTTATAAAAATTGTTTATTGTAGAGTGAGTTGAAAAAAATTATCAGTTCTGAAAATAAATAAATGTGAACTTCTTAACAAAAAAAATGACCTCAAAAAAGATATTAAAATTATTAATTGGGTGCCCAGTTATCAAAAACCATAGTGATGATAACAGACATATTAATTTTTTCTCTAAGTACTTGTAAAACTAATTATTATATTTTTACTTTCCAGGGTATATAGTTATACTGCTATATTATTTAAGGTAATAATCTGACTACAAAAAAATTTTGCAGTCGGGGTTTTTAAAGATCTTGACATTTCATGAACCCCTTTAACCAAAAAACACAATTTTAGTATTAAAAAATTCCAGAATGTACAGCCTTTATTTTGTTTTACATTTCCTGAATTAAGGGATTAATTTGGATGAAATTTGGTATGATGATTTTTGTGTATGGGGAATTAATGCCATTTAATTTAGATCGCACCCTGGCAGTCAGTACAGACTTAATGGGACTCATGTCTCAAAATTAAGCTCAAAGGGTAGGTAAATTTTTCCACATAATTAATGCCCCTAAGGTAACTAAAATATCTTCTGATGGTGTTAGACTTATTTAAACCCCATATACTGGTCAGAGCAAAAAATATTTTTTTCTGTTTTGTTGTTTATGTACTTGATGTAAGTCACTTTTTTCATTTCATTACAGCAGTATGTCACTTTGGTTATGTATTTGGTCAATTTTATTCTGGAGAAGGGAATTAATAAAACTTTTTTTCTCTCCTGTTATTGTTTTGCTTGGTATCTTCAGAATGGCTTTACTAATTTTTATGTAATTTCGTATGATTTCTGAATATGATGCCATCTAATTTTGGTAACAATCAGTCAGCGGGATAGGGATATATGATTATCATGGCTACAGTTTTATAATTAAAAATACTAAAAAACAAAAATCATCTACATTAAGGCATATGTAAGAAAAAAATGATACAGAAACTCAAACTGGAGATCTATCAATAATAGACTGGAATGCTTGCTACTTGGCTGCTGTGACAGAAGTTATACAAATAAGCTTCTTAACCATTCAAACATTTTTAAGTGTTTACTCAGAAATGTGGCCAAGTTGGAAGCTGCCATTTGGATGTAAAGTAGGGATCTCCCTTCAAACACCCTGCAAAAGGGCATCAATAAAATTTGTTGTAAGGTGACTGCCTGCTCTTATTGGCTGTAGCAATCCTGTTTGATTTATGGATTACACAATCATAGTGTAAACTCAAATGAAAGATTTAAATTTAATAGGCTAAATTCTGAAGTATGTTGTGAATATTATTTAGTAATCTATTTAATAGGTTTGATGGAATTAATTTCCTTACTATAACTGTCTAACTGTCCTTACTAGAAGTATCGGTTTGCAATGATTTCCGTCCTTGACACTTGATGAAGAAATTATTTTTCTAAAGAAAAACTGAACCAAGTCTATTTAAATTTCCTCCTTAAATTATTTAGAGTTTTTAAATTTCAAAAACTCTATTCTAACATTTCTAATCACATTTTTAGCCATCTTCAGTGACTGGTACTGCTGTATTTCACTTTGCATTAGTTGATGTTTTTGTTGGTGAATCTCTTATTAATAAAGAGGTATATTTGGAAGGAAAAGATATTTTTATGAAATCTGGTTGAAAAGTGTATTAAATTCAATTGCATCTGTTTGAAATATATTATGTTTTTTTGTACTAATGTCAGTTTAACTAGGCAAGATTCAAAGACACGATTATCAAATAAAGATACTATATAGCTACATAAATTTAGCGTTTCTTAACAATCTGATAGCTGCAATCACAAATCTACCAACAGTAATAACAACCTTCATATTTGACATCTAAAAGAAAAATAAACAAGTCTAACACATTCTAACATTATGAAACATTGTAATATATATATATATATGTGTGTATATATGTGTGTGTGTGTATGTATGTAAACACACAGTAATATACTAAATTACTATGTATAGTAACAATCTAGCCTGGCATTTTGACCAAATTCTATGTAAGTAACTTTCTAAATCAATAAAACTGCCAGTAATAATAAGTGATGTCACAGATAAAAACAACAGAAGTCACTAAAGATGACCATTAAAACAATTGAAAGTATTGTGATTCAGTTTTCAAAAATCTTATACATAAATGTGATTTGGTTTATCATTAAAAAAAATGAACAGTTTTGAATAATCAGTGCATCTTAATTCGCTCACTTTATATATTATCTAAATATCATATTTTATCCTCTTCCCTCTTCTCTCAGCCAATAATAAAAATGATAATTTCTTATCACAGTCCATTAACATTCTTCTTGTTTCATATTTTATTCCTAGCTCAATCATTTTAGCTTTCAAGGTACTTCTTTTTGAGTACTTATAATTTTTGTCTTTCTGGTTCATCTTCTAAATCTCATTAATTGCATGTTAAGTTATTGAAATAAATTTAATTTGTAGACCTCAATTTGGGAAGATGACTGTGAAACCAATTCATTACTCACTTTCCCTTGAAAGCCTGGTGTTAGTTCTTATTTTTGGAGGTGGCTATTCCATTTTCTAGAATCATTGATCACTATTAACATTTGGTTATGCCATCTACCATATAGATATCTATTGTTTGAAGTAGACTTTGTAAAGTATAAATGTTTCTATAATTTTATCTTTACTTGTTTAATGCATAATTTGCCAAATATAATTCTCCAACATTTTAGCTACTACATTCTATCAGTGAATATAATATTATTTGTGATTTGAATTCATATATGTCAAATTTGATCATAATCATTTTATTTAATTATTTTTATTTTTAAACTACATATTTTTATCTTGTATTGCAACATTTTTATTTCTCTTCACTTTTAGAATTATTTTGCAGCTTATATATTTTCATTTATTTCTTACTTGTTTCTGATATTTTAGAAATAATAATTAATACATTTTCTTATCTAGTAATGAAATGAAGAACCACAGAAACAATATTTGTATTAAAATAGAAATTGTACAATCAGCAATATGTGTAATATCAGCAATTTATATGTTTATATTTAAGAAACTGACGGACCTTATGAAAAAAAAAATTATCCTCATCTTATATAATTTAAAAATGAAAATCGAGTCTGATAATGATGTTATGACAAAAGTATATTCTCTAATGAAGTAAATAAGAAGGATAGTACAACATTATTAATTCATTTATAACACTTTAATATAAAAATTCAACTTTTAATGAAAAAGTGAACAATGTGCCAACCAGAATTTTTTTTGCATACAAAGTACATCAACAAGAACAATCTTTTTTGATGGCAAAAGTAGTAATACAATCATAAGAAAAATTTATTTTATTCATTTTTAATTATTTTCAAGAAATTATTTTTGTATTGTATTTTTCTCTGTATTTAATAATTTCATTTGTAACACCAGTTCAGGCATTGTGGTTAAGTTCTACATGCATTTTAGTGTTTTATATTACTATAACAATTATCTTGTATAATTCCTTTAGCAGTATGAACATTTATTTATTTTTTTGAAATTATGTGTAATGGCAATTCTATTAAACTAGTTTTAATTTTTTACTACTGTATTTTCTGTTTAATAAAATTAAAAATACTCCAAAATTTAGGTTTCCCCATTTTTATATTAACATTACTTCTTTCTGTTGCGTCATAAAACCCTGTTAAATACATGCTCCATTAATAAAATTGGTAATTATACAGTTCTTTCATACCTGAGCATATGCACGATAAAACACTACACTATCCTTTGCGAAAGCATCTGTATTAGGGGTGTGTGCGTTTTTATCTCCATAGCAACCTAGCGCTGGTCTGAGGTCATCAACCATTATCAATAAAATATTTGTAGCAAAACAAACCTCTATCGATTGCTGTAGAAATAAAAAAGTTAAACAGAAGCTAATAACAACCATTATAAATACATAGACGTAACATACACGTTACAAAAAAGAGAAATTAATGTATAACAAGATCTAATAACTGTTTTTACTACTAAATAATTTTCAAATCAAAGTTCAAAATGAAACTTGTTTTTATCAATCAGCTGTTTTTGTTATTGTCAGTTACAGCTTAAATATAAAATGGAAAACAGCTGATGAAGGGAACGTAACAGCTTTTTTATTTTTAATTAATATGTACATTTATGTGGCTCTTAAATTTAAAACTTCGTTTTAACTTTAAAAAGTGTTCAAGTTTGTAGTGTATTAAATATTTTAAATAGTATTTTATACGCGTAGTGAAAGTCATTTACAGACTGACAGTCGACATCTGACGTTTTATTTTCATTTAGTGACGAAACAGCTGTCAAAAGGGATTTGCCAATGGCGCAATGGTTGTCTATGTATCTGCGTCGTAGTTTTGAAAAATAGTAGTGATGATTACAGATTAGTTTTATTATGATTTTGTAAATATAATATTAGTTAGGATTATGTACTTGTATTTGTGATTATATATTAAACTGGAATTTAGTAATGTATTAGGTAAGCATTTTATAAACACTTTCGTTACTTTGTTTTGTTTCTATGACGCAGCTCCCGTGTTTGGTCAGGTCTTTGTTTACCTGTGTTTAATAGTTCAAGGTCAGAAATTATTTTCAATTTGTTGAATAATTTTATTTAAATGGCTGTTTCGTTTTAAATGTTAAAGAAATGCTATTATGAAAACATTGAATTATTTATGTTTTGATCTTATCAGTGTTTCATGTATAATTTCTTTGTTCAGGTTAGTAAGTTTTAGTCTACAATGTCAGCTGATTCTCCCCGTAGAGCGTCTAGAAAAGGGAGCACTGGACATGTTGTTCTACCGAGACCAGTAAGTGACCCTTCATTAATTGACAGTTTGGCTGGATTCATCCACGAAGTTGTTCCACAGGTAAGAGATTTTGTCAAGTTAGATTTTCAGTGTGTGCATTACACACAATGGATTCGCGTAGAAAATTCGTATTCTTTATGTTAGTGTTTTAATTATTTTTATGATTATAATGCCCTAGTAATTAAAAAAAAAAAATTAAGCATGGTTTAAAGATTATGGATTTGGAAGGTTCACTTTCAAGCAGTTACTTCTGTGTGAAATTCCCCTACATGAACACTGAAATGTTTGTCATTGTTTTCTATTGACATTGTCAGGTACTGTGATGAAGAATTACAGTAGTAAAATTTAATTTCCTGTTTTACTATTGTGGTTCCATCATTTTATTGCCTAAGAAGTCTCTCTAGTTTTTTATTACTACCTAGTTATAGCTAGATGACTGACAACAAGAAAAGTTGGTTTTACCTGAATCTACTTGTGTTGACATGTTGGCCCTTAATAACATTGTTTCACATGGGTAATTTTACTGTCTGTTAGCTCCAACAGTTTGGTAGCATGCTCTGTGAAATCGTAACCAAAGATGTCAAAGATGTTTGTAAGATATCATATTCTAACGTTATACCATCTTGTTACAACTTGCTCTTTATGCTTTGCATATCATACTTAACATGAATGTAGTATTTTAGCATAGTTTAAGGTCATATAAACTACTGTACTAACAAATACAATAAGAAAAAATGAATTTTCAAGAAAAATGTCATTCATTAATTAGACTGAAAAAGAACTTACTTTTAATATATCTCCAATTGATGATACAAAACCAAATTAACTTTTTATGATATATTGGTTTTGGAGTTATGCATTCTCAGGTTCACAGTATGGTGGTTTGAAGTAAAGTTATAATTCAACATACTATTTATTTTTTTATTGGTAGCAACTGTAAAACTGTTATGAGGTGGTGGGTTATTGAATATAACACTGAGAGAAACAGCAAGTTTGAATTAGATGTTTAAAGAAGTTGTGTTAGTTTATTTGATTCACTCAACATTTACCTATATGTCACAAAATATATCTTTCATTTGTAACTTACCCACGAATTGCAGATAAGGCCTTGTCTTTTAAACATTTAAACCTATTTACTTCTAACAAAATAAAATCAAAGTGTAATATAATTAAGTGTTTTTAGGGTATTTGATCAAAAAACTGTTTAAAGCTACCAGCTAGTTTAGTAATCTCAGTAATGTTTGTGATATGGTTGTACTGCGTAGTTTTGTTTAGTGAATAAAAAACTTTTTGGACTAAATGGTATTAATTTTTCCATTTAATTTCTTTTTAGTTTTATTCTGTATGTTTTTTTTTAACACTTCTGAGAAATATGAGCCTTAATGGTTTGAAGTACTGATACAACAGATTAAGCAGTGTAGAGTTGTTTACTCACTTTGTTCACTGTGTTTAGAACAAAATTGAAGCAGTTCTGCTCATAGGATTTGTTGAAGAAAGGACAAAAATGAACAGTTTGGTATAAAAGAAAAGGTCTGATGTAGTTATTATCACGTTAGACAGACGGTATACTAGTAAAAAAGAAAAGTTATCAGTAAAGTTTGATTATATAAATTTAAAACAATTCATTGTTATAGAATAGAATCATGTCAGTACATGTTGCAGTTTAAACAGTAATTTAATAGAATTATGTTACAATTATAGGTGGTAATGATTATGAGTTAATTGATTACATATGTTTTATCAAATATCAATTATTTTGTTAAATAAATTAAACCAGATATTGCTTAGAAATATAATTATTTTAATTCATATGATTCTGAAATAAATATTAATAAAATAAATCCTTCTGATAAAGAACAGTTACGTAATATTATTAGTAGCAATATCCATAGAATTAAAGTTACAAATTGCAATAACAAACCAGTTTTTAAATAATTCATAACTTAAAGAATAAATTAAATGAAAATAATTGCATTAAAATGTGATAAAACTAATACACCTGTTATCATGTACACTGAAAAATATAATATTTTAATAAAACAATGTATAATCAAAAATAATTTAAAAGACATAAAAGACCCTACTAACAAATTTTTAAAAATAAAAAAAAGTTTAGTAGCAAAATACTGAACTATTTTTAATTATAACAATTTAAGATATCATACTAGATTATACCGTTTTAAACGATCACTCCAAAATTAACAGGACTCCCAAAAATTCATAGACCAGGCATCCCAATGTGACCTTTGATTGATTCTACATCTGCTCCATCTTATACTATTTCCAAAATAATATATAAAATCCTTAGGATAAAAATAAATTTACATTATACTTGTAACGTAAAAAATGGGTATGAATTTGTAAATAAGTTAAAAAACTCAACAGTTTGCAAAAACACTCAAAATAGTTTGCGTACAGGATTTCCTTTGTCAGCTAATATGTCAGAGATATTCTTACAAGATTTTGAGAATAAAATAGTTTATGGTATTATTCACATACATAAGGTTTTATTATGGACTCTTTATGTTGATGGTGTTTTTGTTGTTTATGATCCGGTTATAAATAATGAACACCTAATTTTCAATAAACTTTATTCATATAACAATTTAAAGTTTACTTTTGAAATAGATATAAACAGAACAATAAATTTTCTAAGTGTTAGCATTGAAATTAACAAAAATATTCAAATTTTAACTTCGGTATACAGGCAACCTATAGCCAATAAAATACCAATTCATAGAAAATCAAATCATGTTGGTGTGATAAAATTAACATATATACAGATATGACTAACAGAGCTATCCATTGTACACAAAATAATAAATAAAGATTAAACACAGAAATAAATATCATAAAACAGCAAATCAAATGGATATTGTGCCTTGTTAATTGATAACATATACATAAAAAACAAACATCAAAACTTAATTGTACAATAACTTTAAAACCATTACATAACACACAGAAGATCGACAATTTTACTTAATATAATCATACAGTAACAGTATTGTTAAAAATATAACCAAAGTTTATGACAAGGATAAATTTAAATGTGCTTATAAAACTAACAACCACATAATAAAATATTTAAAAAAACAATAAAAATACTGATTTATACAACTTATGTGGGTAAATTAACAATTAATATAAACCACCTTACCTGCACTGCATTCTGCACAATACATTCTGTAGATTTTTCGACCTACTTGGAAACCATCATCAGGAATTAAAATTAATGCATTAAAGTCAAAGTTTAAAAATCATTGTTAAAATGTAAAAACAGTCTTAACTGTCCCAGTCCTACTAGGTACTCAGTCGGTCATTTGAGTATATTAGTAGGACTGGGATAGTCATGACTATTTTTAAATTTTAACTATGATTTTTAAACTGACTTCAATGCATTAATTTTAACTCCTGATGATGGCTTCCAAGTAGGCTGAAAGATCTAGTGAATGTATTAACGTGCTGGTAAGGTGGATTATATTAATTGTTTATTTATTTAACACATCAGTGGTACCATATTTGAGAAATTAATTTATGTGAGTTTTATATGATAAAGTTTAATGATTGTAAGATTATTTATGTAGGCAAAACCAATAGATTGCTTAAAGCCAGATTTTATGTACATTTTAGCCATTATAAAAATAAAAAAATTGAACTTTTCTAATGTTGCAAAACACTTTATAAACAATAAACATTCCATTTCTGAGTTAATAGTAATTTATAAATATTAGAAACTAAAAAAAGGAAACATAAATAAACATCTTGATATTTTAGAAAAATGTTATGTACATGTTATGTTTAGAAAATATAAACAAAGATTCAATTTGATCAACTTACAGACAGATTTTGAAGGAGACACACTCATAAAAGCTGCAGTAGATAGCAGCACCTTCATAGATATTACATAAAATATTTATTTAAATAGTACAGTACTGTAGTATTTGGCTAGCCATGTACATGTTATTAAATGTTCTTATTTAATTTAATGACTGCATATACTTGTGTGTATAATCACAATTTTAATCTTTTAATTCTTTAATTTTATGTTTAATATGCAATTTTTTAAATATTATACACAACTGATGATGCAGGATCCCGCAAACGTACTTTGGTGAAAAATTATATAAATATAAAAAACAAATAAGGTAAGAGTTGTCTTACGTCTTAACTTGGGTGGATTAAGTTGAATAATATATATTTAAATATATATATATATATATTTCTTAACGTTGAAATTTTACACCAGATTGAACATGTTTCACTGAATGACAGCAGATTGTTATAAATTTTGTCAAATAATAAACTTTTATTTATGTTGTTGTTGTTGTTTATGATTGTAGTCCATAATTGTAAACATAAACCTATTTATGGCTTAATTTTTACAGCTTATTTACGGCTATTTTTTTACAGCATAAATCTATTTTTAACCCTTTACTCTCCAATTATGAAGTCAAGTAGTGCCATTGGGTTTTTTATCACGTAGTTACCTGTCGACTATTAATTAAATTTATGGTTTGTTAACGTATATTTATGATGAAATTGCATTTATAAAAACCTGTATTTAATAAAAAAATAGGACTTGTATGTCAATTATGATAATTTTTTTCAGCATGAGATTTCTTGAAACAATTTTCTGGATGTAAACCCGGGTTTCTGGGACATGTTTCACCAAAATAAAGCCTTTCTTCTACCTCCTTCGACTGAAAGACTGGAGCACACAGCACTATCCTTGTGTTTGTTATCAGGCATTTTATTTATGATATGAAGCTTGTCATTCAGCTCTTCTTCAACATCTTTTGATGAAGGTTGACCTCGCTTACGGTTTGTGTTCCTGATGTTGCTAACCAGACCAGTAATCAACGTTCTTCAATATTTTTATGTCATTGTTCTTGAATAGTGAGATACTCATTATACAAAATAAAATTGTTGACAACTGACCACTCCTACAACCAAAAAATAAAGTTTCTGCCTACATTTTAAATGTTTTGCAGCAAAACATATAACTCAAAATATAGTGGTCAACTCCACCGACATGCGATACATAATCTAAAATTACCATTAGCTTTTCAGTATCTTTATTAGTTTTTTCTTTTATAAGTATAGTACTGGTATTATGAAAAGTACTTAACATTATTACATACCTTTTATCTCTCATTGCAAGAACCATTACTTTATCATCCTTACTGTAAGCAACAGATTCATGGAAAGCAAGTTTCCCCCTCAGATTTGTATTGTTTACTTCTTTAGCATTCCTTGTCTGCATGTTTGAATAGTACCAATAAAATAGACTCTCATTACTAATAATTTCTGGGCTAAATTTAGTGAAGTATAAAATTTGTCAGTGAATAAAATTGTTAACCAGATATTTGAGTGACATTAGTCATGTTCATGATCAACTGGAGAACAATCCATTCTGTGAATGAAAGTTACAGAGCCATATTGCAGCGTAACTGAACAAATATAATAATTTTTTGCATAACATATAATGTAGATTCTAAGACCACACTTAATAGGTTTATCTTTATTATATATTTTAAAAGAAAACGTTCCTTGAAACTTACAGCAGACTCATCTGTGGATAAACATTGACTTTGTGAATAGAGTAATCTAAAAATCTGGTTTCCATGTAATCTAAAACATCTTTTACTTTATTTAACCTTTATCTAACTTGTTTACTTAATCCTAAATTTGCTGCTGAAGTAGGAGGTGACATATGAAGAGCCCAAAAAATTTGGGAAAATCTCATACGAGAAAATACATTTGAAAAAAATTCAGATGAGTAAAGCCAAGAAAAAAATTCCCGCAAATCTTTTTTTCCTTTTCAGAGTCTTGAAATCATAGCCAATCATTTCTTTACTTGTAATATCAGTGAATTTAGACCAAATTGAATGCTATCTAATTGTTAGATACTTTTTCAATTTTTTCCTTCACAAACCAATTTGTTTCAGAAGCTATATGTTCAGTAACTGGTGAAAAAAATAATGTATAAAATTCATCCGCTGATGTTGTTATGTTATTCCCCTGAGGGGTCTATAACCCATATTTGCATTATTAAATGCCAATTTGGAAAAATTTAAGTTATATGACAGATTCCACAACTGAGAAACAGTACGAACGTTAGGAATAGGCCTATCCTGGGGTTCATCTATTTCATAATCACTACCTTCATTTTCACTATAATTGTCCAAAATAGCATTTTGTTGATAATTTTCTTCAAAATTATAATCAGGATCTTTGTCACTATTATCTTTAAACTCATTTTCAATATCAGAATCAGTTAAAAACTACTAGAAAGACCATGCTTAGCAGTTTTATGCTGTTTACATGAGGCAATCCGAAGAAAACAACTGACAAATGTGGACAAACAATTGTTGGATTTTGCAGTGTGATAACACCTCCAGTTCACACTTTACTTTTAATTTGTGATTATTTAACCAAAAATAACACCACACCGATGCTGCAGTCTCCATATTCTCCAAACACAGATTTTTTTGGTACTTTTTCTATTTTCCACTGATTAAGAGAGCATTAAAATGATGACTTGTGATGATAGATGAAATAAAGAAAATATTGGTAAATAGATTTAAGGCTATACCAAAAATGCTTCCCATAATTATTTCAAAATGCTTTCAATATTTCAATGCTGGCATAATTATGTTTTATTTCTGGGGGACTACTTCGAAAGAGTCAACATCAGTACAGAAGAAAAAGTAATTCTTTTTTTAAAAGATTAAAATTTTTGTTATCTTTTTGACCACACCTCATATGCATCATAAAGTTTAGTGTATGAGGCATATGAATTATTGTGATGTAATGTTATGGATTTAATGTCTGTCAGAATTTTTTGTATAATGAATAATTGAAATGTATCACGCAGAAAAATATAAGTAAATTAATTAATCAAATATTATATTTAACTACTTTTTTTAAAAGTTTTTTTGTGTATTTAAAGAAAGAATGTGTTTATCTGCATTAATAAAAAAAGTTAATATTATTTTATTGGCATGACCAACCATTTATAAAGAGCAACAAGTAATGATATTTGATTAATTGTTTATCTTAATTTATAATTGTTGCATTATTTCTCAAAGGGAATTGAAGTTTTGTAAGTATTATTCACAAAATATTTTTGAATCTGTTTTAAAAGATTCTTGGTTTATATAACCAAGATTGAGTGATTGGCTTATATAATTAAAATGTATGTGCTTTCAGGCCTATTCCAGTGTACTTCCAGGTGACAATAGCAGAGAGGCTGTTGTCTGGGCTAGATTTGAACTAGCCGACTATAATGATCCTGCCTTATATCCAGACACTGGTGATGACTGTGATGCTACAGCACCTTTGCTTCTTGTTCTTGGATATGGAAATGGAGTTCAGGTTTATTAATTTTTTTTTTTAATTGTTCATAATATGATAACATTATTGTATCTTACAATATGATAATTTTATTGTTTTGTATATCATGATAACATTTCCTTTTATCTTTTAAAATCATATGTCTTATCAGTTAGTGCTGATAGATGATGCTACTTGTCTGTTTAGGTTCTGAAGTGTTGTTGTAGATTTAGATTTATTAACCGTGATAATATTTTTTGAAAAGTAGTATAGCAAAATAGAGGAAATCTGTTTTGATTTTTTAATGAATTTTATTAATTTTTATAGGTATGGAGTTTACCAGCCAGTGGAGAAGCTGTTGAAGTTCTATCATGGAATCAGAGAGTTGTTAAGACCCTTAGATTTCTTCCGGCACCAGAATCACAAAAATCATCTCTACATTCTGATCCATTTGCTCATAAACGACCTTTAGTGGCCATTGTTGATAACACTGGATCTGGTCCTCATTTCTGCTCAGTAAATTTTATATCTCTGCATGGTGGAGATCAGGTATATCATCACATTTCTAAATTTGTTGTAACTTGCTTGAATTTGTGATGAAACCTAACCATTGTCCTGATTAAAACTTTCTGCTTACATAAAATATTTTACTGTGAAACTTCAGCAGTTTAAATAAATTATTGTTACTGTTGACATAGGAAAGTTGTAGAAACAATCTAATTATGATCTATGTTGTCACATCAACTAGAGCCTGTTGTGTCAAAATTCATAGCTAAACTAATGAATTAAATGCATCTATATTTGTTTGTGAACTATCTGTGTGCAGGAATATATTTACAAAATACTTTGATAGGTAAACGCTACAATTTTAATGTTATAAAAACTTTACCTTATATTAAACCAGATGAGTTATAACTATATTGGTTGGTACCCATCAACCGACTGGAAGACAAAATTAACCTGGTTCTATCTAACTCGATTCTAGATTCAAAAGGGTTAATTTAAATTAATTATACTGGTCTACAAAAAAACTTATTTTTTTCTAACTTCAATGAAAAACTTGATTTAAGAAGCTTTCTTATTTATCATGAAATAACATTTTATTCAATTATATTTACTATGTTAGGCTAGGACCAGTAGTAGTCTCCTATTATTTCTCGGTTCCAGCGGTCTTGATTTCGGGTCTTCATTGCTATAATGTCCTGGTAGAATCCTTTCATTCATTGTTAGCTGTGCCAAAATCTCCCAGAAAGAAATCTATATCTGAATGCAGAAAATTAATTTTTTGTAATATTTGACAATTCATGGTTAGGTAAGCCTTGAGAAACTCTTGAATTAGGGTTTTGAAGTTTCTTATTTGTTGTCTAAAATCCTTTCAGGCATTCCTTACAGATAATTTCCATGCTGCTAATTTTGTTTTGGTTGAGTTTTTCTGCGAAAGCAGGGTTCCAAATCACTTTTCTAATACTGAATCCAGTTTATATATCCCGTTTAAGTTGGACTTGACGTGACTGGAAAGAGTTTTCTTAAATGTGTGAGGTACATTTCTTTAAAAAGTAAAACTTCTTTATTTATGGGCTGGACTTTGCAAAATTTCATCAATCCTAACTTGTAGTGCATAGGAAAATGAATTTTTTGGGTTCTCAAGAGGAGGATGTGAGACATCTTGATCATTAGTTCAAAAGAAGTTTTCTTTGCTCAGTCTGTATTTAGAGAATGCTGCTTCTATTTTGCCTTGCTATTATGATTATGATTGGTAGACTTGGCCTTCTCCATAGGGGCAGCAAATGGCACAAACCTTTTGTTGCCTTTCATTCACAAAACTAGAATCATCCTACAACTTAACTTAACAAGTATGAGAAGTATATTTTTATGTTAATCTCCAATTTTTAATCAAAATACAAAAAATTAATTTGTTTGTGTATGTTAGGCTGGGACCAATAATAGTCACCTATTATTACTGGATTCTATTAATCTTGATTTCCGATCTTCATTGCCCTAATGTCCTGGTGGAATCTCCTCATTCATTGTTAACTAATCCAAAATTTCCCAGAAAGAAATTGTATCTGAATATAGTATATAATTTATTTTTTGTAACATTTGACAACTCATGGGTTGGTAAGCCATGAGTTTTTACTTACTTTTTTTTACTTCATTTGTTCTAGGTCTACTTTGTTATTTTTATACAAAACATCCCCAGACGTAAAACTTAATTGTTGAATTTTTATAAAATGTGTAGTGAAAACCTGGCTTTTTGAAAGTAAACTGCATTTAAAAATATACACGACTGTTTGAAAAGGCTGTCTTTCTACTGGGAATTAAGTTAAACAAAGGCAATATTCCAGTACTCCCACCAATAAGATATACAGTTGGCAACATAGTGAAAAAAATAAATTGTGTTAGGGGGTACCAATTAATGATATAGTTGCATAAAAGTTGTCATGCTGAGGCTTTTTTAATGGTTGATATTTAAATTACAAGTAAAATGAATAAAAAAAGTGATATTAGTTCATGCATTAATACACTGTCAACTAGTATTATTAGCATTGTTTCTGCATTTGCATTTATAGAGAGATATGTTTTTTAAAACTTGCTCTTTATTTAAAAAAAAAATATATATATATATATATAAATGTGTGTGTGTTGTGTGTGTGTGTATATATATTTGGCACTATGAATATTTTTAATGTGCTAATTTTATATTAACCTGCATTTTATATATATCTTCATTTTGTCTTTTAAGGCTAATTATGTTAAATTAGATTCATCATATAAGCTAACCTACTATTACAATCAATTTCTATGATAAAAGAAGTAAAATTTAATTCCTGGCAAGAATCTGCCATTTTTTCACTCATCATAATGTCCATCTTACCTTCCTCATTAAAGTTCATGTGCAGCATGTCTGAGATCATAATAAATAGAATAAACAATTTTTATTTAAAATTTTTTGTCTTTATGCTCCAAACATAAATCACATTAATCTGTGATTTTGTACAAACTGTATGTATTGTGCTCTGTTACAGGTCAGCAATTATTATAGGCACTTATGTAAAACTGTTTGTATTATTAAGAGGTTTGCCATTTTGTGATATAATGTGATTATAATTTATCAAAAACTAAATGAAAAATTATTGTGGTTTAACAGTGAGATGATTTTTTCCATACAACTTAACTTCTTGTATGTCAGCACGATTGTTACTGGACAAAAGTTATCTGTGGGCAAAAAATATATATTTGCCTATTGATTGGTTTATAAAATTGTTTAAGAATTTTAAGAAATGGAAAGTACTTAGTGAACTTGAAGTATATGTTTTGTTTTTAGAACTAATTTTATTATTGTGCTTTTGATAATCTTATAAATATTAAAATCCTAAATTTTAAATTTAAGCCCACTGGGCTGGTCTATTGGCTAACTCATTACAAATCAGTTGTTTAACAGCTGATTTTTGAAGTTGAAGGTTCTGAAGTTCAAATCCTAGTAAAAGTTAGTTGCTTTTACAAAAATCTAAATAACAATAAGGAGTAATCTATTTATAATGAATTTATTGTTAATATTTGACCTAATTTTTCATTCAGGTATGTAAACCATAAACTACACAGTGTCTGATTTGTTTGTGAAAATATAAAAATGCTGAAGAAGAAATGCTAATTTCAAAACATCAATCTGTGTGGAGGAATGTTAGTGTCTCAGCCTTTCATTTGGAGTTCCTGGGCTTTAATCCCAGTTGGGCATTTCATTTTTCTTTTTCTGCAAATTTCCATTATTCACATTCCCATGTACAAACGTCTTTTGTAAGCTTTTGTGGTGAATCTCGTTGGTAAAAAAAAAAATTCTCTTATCAGTTATAATATATGGAAATTTATATATATATATATATATATATATATATTTGTTGTTACATGTTATACACCAGGTGATTGACTTTTTTACAAAAACACCACAAAAAGGTACTTGTCAATTCTACTTACAACATTGCCATTTAGTAAATATTTCTTTTATATTGTAATGAAGTTATGATTTCATTTAAGCCAACTTTATATTTCAGGTGAAGAGTATAAAGTTCAAGAATCCGATCAATGATGTTTTGGCTAATCGCAGGTCGATTGTCACTACATTTCCGGAAAAAATAGCAGTTTTTGATGCTTTGACTCTAGAAGATAGAATGACAGTTACTACTTGTTTCCCGTCACCAGGAATTAATCCAAATCCTGTCTCATTGGGTTCAAGGTTAGTCTAAAAAATAATTTTTGGTATTCTAGTTATGACTAGAATACTAATACTAATAATTATTTTTATTTTTATTATGTTTCTGAAGTACATTTGAGTAACATGTATATAATTTTATTTTCTAACAATTACAATATATCTTTATTTCCTAACACTTTTATATTTCACCCCTGGAAAGTAAGTCTGGAGTATTAATTACAAAAAACAGCCTTACAACTGTTCAATTTTTTTTTGTCTGATTTTTCCAATTTAAAATTAAACTTTTAAGTGTAATGAAAGAATAGGGACTGGTTTTGAATGATAAGGATCGTTTAAAACTAGATAATTTGTTTTTTTATAGCTCAGTGCTTTTGTTGTACCTGGATCATTTCAGAGTATTATCTTGAAATTTATTTACAGGTGGCCAATATTCACCTGTGACATTTTTTAGGTTTATAATGGTGGGGTGAAAAATTCCAGGCTTCACCAGAGATGCTGTTAGTATGCTTAACTTCTCAATGGTGATGGACGATTCCATTCTTCATTCGTTTATTATGAGAGTTTCAAGTCTCTGCATCACTTAGCGTAGTATTTACAGTCTGTCAAAGTGGAGAATCAGGGCATTTTTTTTGGAAAGTGGAAAAACTGGAAATTCGTGCAGTGATTAAATCCTTTTTTTGTGAAAGACAAGTGCAAAGGAAATTAAAGAAGAGCTTGATATGACATTGGGAGACTTTCTCCATCAAATATAACAGTTAACCCATATTTTTCTGCATTCTGATGCACTGGTCGTAAAATTATTTCTTATCAATTTCTTCGGTTTATGGATGCTTCTGAATCATACATATGATTTTTAACCCTCAGATATGTTTATTTATAGATTTATAAATTGTTGCAAAAACACAACTTCAGTAGGAAAGGGTGTCTAAATTAACATAAACTGATTTAGCTTAATATATTTTTATGAGTCTAAATAAAATCTAAACATAACAGAAATTAGGATACAATATAAATGAAATGTTTATTACATTTTATTTCAGTATACAGTGAATAGATCAAGTTTATTGATAATCAGAACATTTTGGCTGAAGTCCAACTTTATACTTACTGTTGTAAAATACAACTTATACTTACTGTTGTAATACTGTTGTAAGTACTGTTTTGTATACTGTTGTAAGTACAACTTTATACTTACTGTTGTAAATACTTACTGAAAATACTGTTGTACTTTTACATTGTCGGCAGCGTATTCTTATATTAATTACATTATTTTCAGGAAGATGCTTTTCAACTGAGTGTTTCTGAGTTGTTGCAGTTGAAAACACATTATTTGTTAAAGTGTCTGCAGTTGTGGAATCGCAGTTTCTTCAGTGTTATTTGCCTTTGATGGTAATAATATGATCACCACAAGTCATTGAAATTTGAGTTGCTCAACTTGTTCTTTGTCGACATATTGATGAAGCTTCCACAAATTTACTAAAGCTTTATCAAGAAAGTTTGAAAACAAAGGCCACCACCATATTTTCCTTAAATTTTTATTTGATAGTTGCTGACACTATTGTCCAGTGAATCAACCTCACCCATATAGCGATTGTATTGCTTGATGAGATCTGGCTATTGGATTGAATTACAGAAAAAGTGCATAAAATCGTTTTGGGAGATCAACAAGTGACAATGAATGAGTTAGCAAAGTCTATAGGGATATCAACAGAACATGTGCACAATATTTGCAAGAACTTTTGGGCATGAACAAGCTGTTCATTAGATGGGTGCTATGTTTGCTCACACCTGACCAAATACAGTGCCGAAAAAAACATTTCAAGCAGTTGTCTCAAGCTCTTTCAGCACAATCCAAAGAAATTTTTATGGTTATTTGTGTTTGTTGATGAGACGTCGGTTCATCATTAGACTCCCAAGACAGAAAAGTCAAAACTTTGGAACAGGTTGAAAAAGATCAACCTGTTCAAAAAAAAAAGCGAAAATGACTTTTAACAAAGTTATGGCAACTGCCTTTTGGGATGACAGGGAATAATTTTCATTGATTATCTTAAATAGGGTGAAACAATAAATAGTGAATATTATGGAACCCTATTGCAGAATCTTATTGATGAAATTAAGGAAAAGACTGCATTCGGCAAAGAAAAAAAGTACTTTTCCATCAAGACAATGCTCCTGCTCACACTTCAGTCATTGCAGTGGCAAAAATCAACAAATTACGGTTCAAATTGCTCCAACACCCTCTATATTCATCTGATTGGCTCTCAGTGACAGGTGAGTTAGATAGAAACTTTGGAGGAAAGAAATTTGTGACCAATAATGAAGTTATTGCTGCTGTAGATGGTTATTTTAAGAAGCTAGTGTACCAAACTGGCATAACTGCTCTTATGGAATGCTGGGCTAAGTAGTTGGACCTTAATGGTGACTATGTTATGTTGAAAAATAAATCAAAATGACCCAGAAAAACTTTATTCTCTTATCCAGACCCGGGTATTTTCATCCTATCATCGCACTGTACCTCCTGCTTTTTTTTAATTTATTTTTTTATAGAGTACTGTGTATCATAACTTATCAATATTAACATATCGTAGATACTAGTGCTGCCTGCCCATGATTGCTTATTGGGATTGTTATTTATTCAAAATTAACTATAATGATACATACTATTTCACCTGTTTATAACCGGGAATATGACCTTTCTTCTGCAGCTAGGTTCTGTACTCTAATTAAGAAAAATTAAAACCTTTTTGCGTAGGTCTATTCACAGTTAATTACATATTATTGCTTATTTATTTTATTAGTAATGATATCTTTTAAATTATAAAATTGATGTAGAATATATTTTTAATTATAAAAACAAAAAAGTACCATATTAGATATTTTTATCAGTTACAACCTTTTTTTTGTCTGAAGGTGGTTAGCATATGCTGATAGAAGATTAGTTTCTTGGTGGAGGTCTCAAGGTGGTTGTGAAGGTGAAGGTACACAATCGTATACAGCAACTGTATTACATGCAGCTAAGTCATTAGGTAAAGGTTTACGTGGTCTCAGTGGAAGCGTAGCATCAAGTTTAACTGGCACTGGCATACCAACAAATATGATGAACGGGGGAGAAATTTGTACACCAGGTGTTGTTACCATTCTTGACATTGAGGTAAGTTTCCTCATGTATTATTAAAAAAATTAGAACTATAGTTGTAATAAATTAGCCTAAATTGTTTCTATTTGTGATAAACAATTATTAACAAATTTTTATAATAATTTATGCAGTACTTAGTTTTAACTAAGTATTTCTTTTCTTTTATTTGGTAGGATATTCAAATATTTTTTTCCCAGAGAATGTGATCCAAACTCTTTGTAATTCTTAAATTTTACTGATTTAATGGATATCTAAAATTTTGTTAATTGAATTAAGAATTTTTTTAATTCAACTTACATTACATGAGATGTTTGCCAAAATGATTTTTATATACTGTAGTTAAATATGGTAAATAAATATGGTAGATAGATTGTAATTGCTCTGGCATCTGGACATTCAGTTATTTTCTGATTGGTTAGACTATGATACCCAGTTTTGTGAAATTCTTAAGTTAATAAATCATGTGTTTTGAAAATCTAGAGTATGGTAGCATTCTTTTATCAAAAACTTTTTGAATATCAGGTTACAACAGTTTTTATTTGGTCTATATAACAAGAGTGAGGTTGGATTATGTCTACATTGCAGTGTATAAGTAGATATTGCAATGTATTGTAATGCATTGTTCTGCACAAGGATATTCAAGCCTATGATGATGACCCAGATGTAACAGTAGCAATTAAAATTGATTGGATTAGATGGAAAAGATTTGTGATAAAGAAAATATTGAAGGGTGAGCATGAGGAACTAGATTGTTAGGAAGATCAATGTTAAGTTGGTTAGCTCAAATTCTAAACGATCATAAAGAAAATGGGAGTAGATAAAATGATGATAAAGTTCAACAGAAATGTTGAGGCCAAAAACCACTGTTAAAATTTGAATAATTATAAAAGTAGGTTATATGAGGGATGTCAATGATAAATAAGAAAAGTGAAATAATGAAAGTTGGTTGAGCATTAGTGGAGGGATTAACAAGTAAATTCCAGCACGTTTACCATTTTCTGATTCTACTCAGTGCCTCTTACAGGTTGAATCTCTTGCTGGATTTTGACATATGATGTGACATTTTACTTTTCTTTTAGTCATCTAGAAAAAAAATTTGATGGTTTAAAAAAATTAATTAAAAAATATGTATAAAAACCCTTGTTTTTCTTTTTTAATTAAAAAAATTATTTATTGAAAAAAAATATCCTTCAACCATTTTTTTAAATTATATTTATTCTGTATTTAGCATTATAGAAAATTTAGCTGTAATAAATAATAAAATGCAAAGATTTTCTGTCTAGTTGTGTTCAAATTAATTGTAGAATTTGTGTTAAGATTTTGTCAGTTCATTTAATGTCACTTGCTCCTTTGTGTTTGGCTTGTCTTATATATTAAAAAAAATTGTTTAATTCTTTAAATGTCCCAAGAGATGTGTAAAAAATGTAAAAACTTAATAATTGAAATTACATTCAGTTAAGGATGAAATTCCACTTTTAAAGTACAGTGCATTAGAAAAATAGCTATATACCTGTTACGTACTAGTAGATCAAGCAATATGTAATATTGATTAACTTTACAATAGTTGTTGAAAATGGCATTTTATTTTCCCAACATCTGTGATGAAGGATCCTTTCATCTGGAAGATCCCAATTTCAAATAGTAGTAGCCAGACTTGGCATTTTTCATGGTGCAGCAGGCATCATGTTTATAGCATATTAATCATCTAAAGAAAGATTGTGTTTAAAATTATTGTGTAATGAAGTTTGAAGGTACTTGGGTAGAAAAGGGACTGCCATTTTAGTTACAATTACCTTAGCAATGATTTTTTAAACCAATATCTTCGTCTCATCAAAGAAATTAAAATGATTTGAACATCTTTTGTAAAAATATGGTAAATATGTAAACATCTGCTAATGTAAATACAGAATGTAATTTATATTTTCATTTTTTCATTCATAAAGTGTCATAACTGTATTGAGTTTATAACAGTTCGGTTTTAAATTACTCACCTGGTACAATAATGTTAATTTTTTCTTTTCAGACTAATGGTTCATTAGGTGAGCAGGTGATAGCTCACTTTGTTGCTCATTGTGAACCTATTGTGGCACTATCTTTTGATCCATCTGGGCTATTGTTATTAACAGTGGATAAATGTGGTTACCGATTTCATTTGTTCCGTATACATCCACATCCTGGAGGACCTAGTCTTTGTGAAGTTCATCATTTATATACATTACACAGGTAAATAAAATTATCTCTTGTATACATTTTTGGTTATTTGTATAGCTATTTGTACTGTTTTAGTTATTTGGTTATTAGTACAGTGTTTAATGTTCATATTTTTTCTTCTGTAGATAATTTGTTTATCTTCACCTTATATTATGATGAATCTCCATTTCTTCTTCTTTCAATGAGATATTTTTACATCTTGTTTCTTTTTCTCTTTTTTCCGTTGTTTTCAGTTTTTTCATTTTTTTAAAGAGTGCTTGTTTTTGCTTTTCTGTAAATTTTCTGGAGTTATTTGATTTTTCCTTTAAATCTAGTTTGAAATTCTCAATTGTTTTTTGAAACTCTATTCTATCTGTTATTATCTTTTTCCAATCTTTATTTAGTTTTTCTAGGTCTTTGTTTACTTCTGAGTTCCACCCTATTTTTATTTTTCTATCTTTGAAAAAATGTAATAATTGCTTTATAAGTTTGATGTCACTCATTCTATAAATATGGCCAGAAACCTCATTCTTCTTTTCTGCATATCTGTTTCTAAATCTTTTATTTCTTGGTAAACATCTTTGTTAGATTTCAACCTATACCTTCCTCTGTTCTTTTGGGTCTGAAAATCTTCTTTAAGATTTTGTTTTTCTTTTAAAAGATTTCTTAATTAAACTTTGCTAAATACTAGCATAAAGGCTTCTGGGCAAATTAATGTTTTGTAGTGTGTCGTAGTTTAGCTTTATAGTTTAAGAATTTTGTATTGTAAACATTCACTGTCAGTCTATAAGCTGACTCCATATTACAAATCCTACTTTTAGTTTCTTTTTCGAGTACAGTTGGTGTTTATTATCTTCCCAAGATACTTAAATTTGTCTACTTTGTGTATTTTTTGTCTCTTTTCAAAGATTATTTCTTGTACACAGTTCTTATCATTGGTTATAAATTCTGTTTTTTCATAGGATATTTCTAAACCTATTTTTTGCTGTTTTCTACCAATAGTTGTACTTTTAATTTTGCTTCCTCTATATCTCTAGTCAGGATAACTATGTCATCAGTAAAGGCTAAATGGTTAATGCCTATTTTTTCCACATTCCTAAATATGTAAATTCTGAGATTCATTGTTTAACCAACTCCTTATTCCATTCTCTAATTATTTTTTCTAAGGCAGTGTTGAATAGAATTGGGGATATTTCTTTACAGTGTCTTATGCCTGTTTTTATCTTAAATGCCTCTGAGAATTCTCCATGTAATTTAATTTTAGATTTGGTGTTTATTAGTGTTTAATTAATGCTATACTTTTCCTATCTACTTCTGCTTCTTCTAATACTTAAAATAATGATTCACGGGGTATGGATTCGTAGGCTTTTTTAAAATCTACAAAATATTTTTTACCATTTTTATTAATATAATTTATGAGTGTTTTTAAATTTAGAATTTGTTCAGTGCAGGATCTTCCTGGTTGAAAACCACCCTGATATTTTCCAAATAGTTCTAAACATTGTAGAATATTCTGTTTTGTAGTGCTTTACTTAAAATTTTGTAAGGAACTGGTAAAAGTGATATTCCTATGTAGTTGTTTAGTTTGTTTTACTTCCTTTTTTGTGAAGTGAGTGTGTTATTGCATCTTCCATTCCTCCGGGATGTGGTCTATTAGCCAAATTTCTTTACAAACAATTTTAATCTTATTTATTTGGAGTTTTTTTAAAAAGATTTCTGCTGTTATGATGTTATCTTTTCCTGAAGCTTTTTTATTTTTTAATTGTTATATTATTTCTTTGATTTCATTTTCATTCGGAGGTAGTGAGTCTTCTATTATGTGGCTAGGTGTTTCAAAATTAAATAGTTTTTTTGGGATCTGAGCAATTTAATACCAAGTTCAGTACTTCATTTAATCTTAGAATAGTTTGATTTAATTTTTAACTTTTTTTAAAATTATGACGAGTCTTGATTCTTCTTTTGACCGTCATCATTGTTTCTGCAGCATGTAAGCATTCTTTTAATGGTTTGCTAAATTAAAAAAAAAAGAAGAATTAATTTTGTCTAAATTTTTTGATAATTTAGAGATTTAGATTTATTTTTAATATTTCTTACACATTCAATTTTTTTCATTAGAAATTTGTAATCCTGTTTTTTTTTGCAATTTCTGTTAATGTCTCTGTTTTAATTTTTGCTTCTTCAAAATTGTTTGAAATTACTGCCTGTCAAAATATCATCTGCAAAGTCAAAAACAATCTGTTTATAGCTTATCCTTTTTGTAATCAGGTCTTGGTGTTTCCACCTAATTTAGCTTCAGTACTTTCCTCCATTTTTTTATAACTTTATCTTGAACACATTTAAGAGGATCTGAGAAATCTGTCTCCTTGCCTTAAGTCGTTTTGATTTTAAATGGTTCTGACAATTCCTCTATAAATTTAACTAACTAGACAGAAAATAAATTAATTAATCAGAGTAGTTTTAATAAAGCTATTAGAAATGTTTGTTCAATTAATTTCTTATTTTTATCATCTGCCCATTTCTGAGAAAATCTGAATTATCCCTATCTACACAATCATATGACTTTTTGTAATCTACAAATGTAATTACATAAATGAAGGTTAGTTTTTAAAAATATCTTATACAAAAGGATTGTTATTTTTTTAAACCTGGATCTCTATTCTTGTATTTTTATGATGAGAAAACTGAAATACGTATTTTAGTGTTATTTAATGGTAATTAAAAAAAAAGGTTTGTGTGAAATTGTTTATCTACTGTTTTGTTTGTGTGTACATTTCTTTCTGTATTGTTTGCAAGTCTCTTTTGGTTTTTTTTATTATAATTCTAAATATTTTGACATACTGTCATTAGTTTAGTAATGAAGTACTGTAACATTTAATTTGATACTAGGCTATGCTTAACTTTTTGTACATTTTATTGAATATTCAATTATAATATTTTTTGCAATTTCTCTATTATGTCTATGTATTTAAATTAATTCAGAGAAATTTTGTTCTATTTCTCTTAATTCAAAGTTTACCTAAATATAATTTCTTACTTGATGAGAAAGTTTGTTGGTTTTATTGAGATTTCTACCTATTAGTATTTTCTGTTTGATGAAAAGCTCTTGTTTTATTTAATTCATACCAGATACTTTTATTCACACCAGACACTAATAATCTAATTAATGGGAAATTTTAACGAGTTGGGAGAATTGTTAACTATCTTTTCTGTTTTTTTTTATTTGCATTTTTTAATTTGAGGTCCTATCCTTTTATTATAAACAAATTTTCGACAAAGTTAGGAAATAAATCTTGAAATTAATACCTAACACAATTTTTTAAGACCAGATTTTGCATCAGACAGCTTATTATTATTCTTGAGGATTTTTATTAGAAGTAATATACTTTTTAATGAGGATCAGTTTTACTTATACAGATTTTATTTTACCTTTGTTTTAAATAATCCAATGATTTTGTTTTATTGCTATTTCAAATTTCTGAAATTTGTGACTTCTTAATAATGATGAATCCTTTTGTGTATTATAGTTAAAAGTGAGATAAGTCAGCTGCATTAATTATCTGATACTGTAGGTTATTCCAAATTTTAACCCTTTTAATACCAGTATTTTTTACATTATTTACGTGTATAAGACCGTGGATTTTTTGCCAGTTTATTATTTTTTGTATAACTGTAAGTGTTACTTTTTTGTTCTATTCAGTAAAAAATTCAGATTTATGGGAAACTAAGAAAACCGAATAATCATTTTAATTTCATCTTTTCGTTGAAGAAATTAGAAACAATGTCAAATTATAAAAGTAATGTTGAAGTAATCATTAGAAAAAATTTTTCAAATATAAATAGTATTTTTAGTGAAACCAGTATTTAAATTTACATTAGTTTCTGAAATTTCAGTAAAAAATTATTTAAAAACACTTTTCTTTTTTTTTACAAATAATTGTATAATTATGAATTATTATTGCATCTAACTAACTATTTTTAGGGAAATATTCTCTGTCTACCTCAGTCATAATCAAATAAGTCATCATCTGGTAAATCTTTCTCTGCTCAGTTCATTGTTTCTAACAAACCCAACAAGAACTATTTTTGTTGTTCTACCTGCTTCTTAAGTAAACCTCCAAACTTAAATTAAATTTTAAATAATATAAATGTATATTATTCATATTTACTATTTTATATTCATAAAGTTTGTTATTTAATAATGTATATTCATGAAATTTATTATTATTTTTCAAGCATCTTGAATTCAGTTCATGTTAGGATTAGTTAAATACTAATAAATCTACACTATTTATTCAGAGATTTGATACATTAGATTCTTGACTTACATGGATAAATAAAGACATGATAAATTGGCTCCCTGATTTTGGTAGGCTTGAATTCTGTTTTATCAAATTCATCATTATTCTGTTCAACTCTGCCTTTATTTTGTTGTGATTGTTGAGTCTTCTTCACTAACTCTAATTCACTTTTTCTTCACTTCTAATTTGTGCTTTGTTTTTTCATTCATTCAATTGTGATATTTTGCATTACTATTATGAAGTGTATTAATCTTAACAGAAGCTTTTATTAATACCATAGACTGACTTGATGGGGTTTGGTTGAAAGATTACCATTAAACTGATTTGATTGTTATTTAACAAAGGTTCTTAGACTGATTTCTAGCAGTGGTGCGTTTTTACTACAAGACTACTAAAAAATGACTTAAAAATTAAATTTGGGTATGATTTTGAGCCTTTTCAAGAACTTTTAGTTGTTTAAAGCAGTACATGTAAGTTAAGTGTATAGCATATTATTAATCTAAACTTATTTGGGGAGTTTATGATGGGAATTTTATAAACTTATTTAAATTGTTAACCATTGATAATTTTATGCAACATTCATTGTTATAACTTTTAAAATCTTTTATCATATTACAGGGGTGATACATCTGCCAGGGTACAAGACATTGCTTTTTCTAATGATTCTCGATGGGTAGCTGTTAGCTCTTTACGAGGGACCACTCATGTCTTCCCAGTTACACCTTATGGCGGGCCAATTGGGGTTAGAACTCACACAACACCTCATGTTGTCAATAGACTTTCTAGGTAAGTAGCATTTCATTTTTTTCTGGAGTTTTTTATGAGGACTTTTTAAATATATACTGTCCCTCCAAAAATTAAACATAGAATTATTAAAATTTCAGTAAAAGCTTTATCATCGCATTAATAAATAAACGTACAGTAATCTTTTGTGATGACTTTATTGGGTCAGTGAGAATATAAACTACCAAAAATACTGTTCAACTTGATGTTGAAATCTTGCAATTGGGAGTATTTATTGTGTGATGTGCTTTATGTTAAGTGTTAAAAAATTAGTTTTAAATTGTACTTACAATGCCTGTAAAATTTATTGGTATTTAAAAGCGGTGAGCTAATTACCACTAATTACTGTTTATTAAAATTATATTAAGGAATCAGTATATTGTAGTAGCATCATAAGGTGCAATAATGTTTTTGAAAATACTCTATTTTTGTTTGGGAAGATAAGACTACTTAAATGTTAGATTCAGATTAGCAGTATTATTAAGATGTAAACATATAGTTCATCTGTTGATAAGAAAACACATGTAAATTTAGATTCTCGCGTCGTGATGTAGAAAGTGTTGTGCATCGGGGTAGTATTCTCGATCCCTTGCTTTTTTTTTGTTTTTTATTAATAACCTGCTTCAAAATCTTGAGCCATTCACATTGTAATCCCTTTTCACAGATGACACAAATGTAACTGCATCTAAGGATAATTATTTAAAAGGAATTGAGAATTTTATGATAGCAACTCAAAAAATTATTCAATGAGTGGATTGTAACCATCTAACTTTAAATATGGATGAAACCATTGCCTTGTACTAGTCAGGTAGATGTAACATTTATAATTGTGTGAATAGAATTCCCATTAATAATTATGACAGTATTTCTGTTGTCCATTTTTTTTTTTAGATATTTTTCTGGATGACAAGTTGTCGTGGGATGATGAAGTGGATTTAATCAGTAACAAAATTAAACTGTACTGTTTTGCTCTGAAGTACTTTCAAATCTGAAAAACAATCAGATTTGAATTATTTTTAGAATTATTAATTAGATGTGAATTATTTTATAGTAGTTTTTTTTATATCTAATGTATTACTTTGAACATTATTTGATGTTTTTTTTTTTATTTAAATAAATAATATGGAAAAAATAATTAATATGAATTTTAATGACAATTATTTTTTCTAAATTTTTTTTGATAATTATTTTTATTCTCCTTGTTTTATATTTTTATCTTATTATGACATAATTTATATAGTATGTTATTATATACTGATCAGAATAAAAAAAAAAATATTTATTTATTGATACAGTAATAGTCATGATTATTTTGTATGCAATTTATTTTGTTGTCAAGAGCAGTATGTTACTTTTATCACCTGCTCTTGAAATGTGTTAGTGGTAATGAAAGTCCTTGCAAGAATTTTTTTTGTACTTTAATTTTAAGGAACAGCAAGTATATTTGACTGCCAAGATTGATTGTATGGTAATAATAAATTGAGAATAATGATAGTAATGAAAGAACTAAGAAATTATACAGGTTAAAACACAGATATTTCAAAAGAAAAAAAGCAACAGTTACTCACTAAAGAATTTATGAGGTGGCTTGCAATGAGAAATTAAGTACTAGAGATTACTCTAAAATGTAGATGTGATTTGCCTAGAGGATTATTGCAGTAAAAAAGAGAAATCTTGATAGCAAACATCTAAGATATAAATTTTATGAAAATTTATAAAATATAAATTTTATGAAAATTATTTTATAAAATAATATTCTTGATTTTTAAAAAATATTAATTTTTGTTCTTTTACTTTTCCTAGTTAACCCATTTACTGCCTTTGAAAAGAAAGGCTGTTATACTCTTTGCCAACATAACAGCATTTCTAAAATAACTATTAGTTTCTGTGATTGTTTCTTAATATATATTTTATTGAAAAATATTTAAAAATAAATATTTCTACAAGTTGCAATTATAACAATAAAATTTATTATAAGTTTATCTCCTTAATTATTGTCTTTTAATGAAAATATTCTAATAAATTATTTTATCTCTTCCTTAAACTTTTAAGTATGCTGAAACTTTTATTTACAGTTTGGATATTGTGTAGTTTTCATGTTAGGCATATGAGAATCATTAGATCACAATGACCTGAAATATTTACTCATCATGTTAATGGTACTAAGATTAAATTTATTTTCTCCCTCTTTTTTTTTATGATGTTTAGAACTAATATTTTTCATAGTGTACATTTTAAACTAGTAACAAAAATCCCAATATTTTGAATTTAATTTATTGTTTGAAAGAGATTGATGCAGTTCTTATGTAAAGTGATGTTTTCACATTTTCTGAGTTTAAATAAGTATGTTACGAAATTTCAGGAATATTTTTTGTTGTGCATTGTTGCCATTGTGGCTGTAAATGAATTAATAATAAAAGGATATTTTTCCAAATTTTTTATCATAATTCTTAATGTGAACTTTTAAATTTTGATTTTCATTATCTGCCCTGATACTTTCATGATTGAAATGCATGTAAAGTGCCTGAGATAGAAAAGATGTACTGGTCACTGTTGCTCTTTCTGA
This sequence comes from Lycorma delicatula, assembly GCF_047948215.1. Taxonomy (NCBI): domain Eukaryota; kingdom Metazoa; phylum Arthropoda; class Insecta; order Hemiptera; family Fulgoridae; genus Lycorma; species Lycorma delicatula. The sequence continues at coordinate 146,815,378 of NC_134456.1, read as the reverse complement.
GAGTAGTGATATTATACTGTGAATACTATTAGTGAATAGAGCGTAGATATTTGTTGCGAGGTTGATGATCTTCCTACGTTTTTTTGGTCTTGGTGTGCCAATATGCAGCAGTATGTTTGATTCAGTGAAGACAATGGGAAGCCAATTTATTCATTACTTCCATTAAATAAGCCTGGTTTGGGATGTTTATTGTTTTGAGAACAGCTGTGTCAGTTCTGATGTCATCTTTCTCAACAGTTAAAATCATATTTTATAAAATTACATTTTTATTATATTTAATTATGTACTTGTGTGACAATAATCAGGCGAAGATGTATTGTTAATTAGAACTCAACAACTTGATATCAGAATGGAGACTGAAGGTGGTATTAAGGATCAATTTGGCATTAAATTTTATGTTCAGCTGGGTCTTAATTATTTTATCCTCTTGGAAATTTTAGTGGTAACCATCTGCACATTTTATTGACACATTTTATTGAGTTTAATATTTAAATTTTTAATTTATCTGGTAGTGTAGTATTTAATTCTACTTTTCATATATTTCAGGTTTCATAGGAGTGCAGGGTTATCTGATGAGGGAGGACGTAACAGTCCAGTAGCTCATGATGGTCCACCCCTAACACCACCGTTGCCGCCACGCACATTACCGACTTCACATGCAATTACTGTGCAAGCACTTGCTCAGTTACGTCACCAGGTTGCTACACCTTCATCTGAGGATGCAATGGTGCGATTAACTGTTTGCTTTGCACCACCTCGATCTTGCTTACCTGGACTACCTCCATCCTCTGTGCCACCTACTAAAAACAGTCGACGTGCTCTTGATAGTTTATATGTGATGGCTTGCCATGGCCGTCTTATTCAGTATGACCTGGATCCTCGGCATATTTCTGGTATGTGTACTAACATTATGTTTATTTATTTAATTTTTTTAAGTAAATTTTTTCATTACCATACTTTATAATCTGTGATTCTGTGATTTACCATTATGTAGCAGAATTGTTTTATTTTTCTCTGCCTTTCATCAGGTAGCAGCTGAAAACACTCAATTTTTCTTCCTCCTAAGTGTCATTTACCTCCTTATAGCTTCTTCTCTTTCTGATGTTCCTTATTCCTCTACCTCATTTTTCTGCATGATCCTCGGTTTGAAATAGTTTCTACATAGAAATTGCAATTTTATTTCATAAAAAAAAATTCAGGAAGTCCCTTTTTTCATGCTTTTTTTATAGACTACTTTTATATATGATTAGGTAAAACATTTCTTTTATTACGTTCAGTTAAACAGTTATGCAAGTTTCATTTAATTCATGAAAAAATTACTGTAATGTTTTATTACTTGCTCATTTTTTACTATTACTTTATTATTTTCATAATATTATTTATTTTATCTCTTTTAATGCTGTATTTTTGTTTATAGGTGTTGCCAAAGATCGTATATGTGATGATACAGCTATTGAACTCTGGGTTGATCCAAAAGCTGAATGGATACTCTTGAGACCACCATTATTTAACCCCTTACAACCACCAGTCAGCTCATCTAATCCATTACTTGCTACACGACCTGAAAATGCCAGGCACTCCAATTATATGTCTGATAAATCTTCACAAAATTCAGATGAACATTGGTTATCTCAGGTAGAATTATTTTGTATATATGTTGTGCGTATTTTTAAGGATTTTGTATTAATTAAAAACTCTTCATCATGGTAATTTTGTATAATGTTTGTAAATTAAAAATGTTATTATTTTACAAGTATAACTAGCTTTTTAAATCTACCACAGTTATTAGTGCTAAAATATTGGCAGAGTTTGTTTTTTGTTATTACAAAATTTTTATAAGGAAGCTGACTACGTTTTATAAGTTTGACTACGTAAAAGTTTTCTTTCTATTCTATTATACCTAAGATACATGCATGTAGAATTTTAAGTTCTAGGAATCCTTGAGTAGAAAAATAATATTTTATCAAATAAAAAGAATTTTTTTGTTTTTCACTTAAAAAATTATAGTTAAGACCATACTATGAGGTTTAGCTGAAATTTAATGCACACTGGAACATAATGGGAGAACAAAATGCTGCACAAAGTGTTGGGTGCTATTATTTTGTATTTTCATTCCCTTACTATTAAAATTTCGAAGCACATTAACCCATGCCGTCTCATTTTCTGCCAATTGCTTTTGATATTGAATCGAGTACACTTAATACGTCAGTTATCTGAAAAAATGTGTAGTGCTTGAACTTTGAACAGTGGAAATAGTGAACACTAGTGATATTTTTCATCGCCTAAAAGCCATTTACGTGATGAAACTGTTGAGATGAGGTGGGCACTAAAAAATTGTGCATTAGAAGCTGCTAAAGCAAATATTGAGGATGAACCTTGCAATTATGACCAGTTTCTGTGACTGAAGAGAAGTTTCGAAAGGAGGTGAAAATATTCTCTTTTGGTGCTTCAAAAATGCGTGCTAAACCATTTTAAAAGATGTGCATGTTGTATTTAATAATCCATGGAGCCAGTAATTCTGCAACTTGATAATGCTTGTCCACGATTATCTCATGCAACTGTCAAATCTTTTGTGAATTTGAAATTTGAACCTATTCCACATCCTCTATACTCACTGGTTTTGGTGACATGTGATTTTCATTTTATTTGGAATTAAAGAGGAATATTAAGGGTACATATTTCACCATGGATTATTATTAACTGAAGGATGCAATGAGATCATGGGTCAAGGAAAGAGGTCATGGATCAGGTTTCTTCATTGTCGGGATGACAAAATTGGTTCATTGTTGGGAGAAGTGTGTTCCTGTAATTGTGATTATATAGAAAAATAAATTTTAGGTTTTTGTTACTTTTATTACATATTTGTTTCATTTGACTGTCTGTTCTCATTTGCAAGTTTTGAGGAACTGTGCATTACATTTCAGCTACCCATCTTATTTACTGACACTAGTATTTCAATCCATAATTATTAGCCACCAAATGATTGATTCAGTTCAATTTTATTAGTTTGAGGGAGATCCTATGCAGAGATTTTACTGATTTAGACCAAGATTTTAATTCTAACAAAGATTAAAAAACATTTTAATAAAAAAATATTATATTTGTTTTTTAAATTTTCAAGTAGTTATTGAAACTTCAAAAGTATAGTAATTTTTTATCTGGTATTTTATTTTTCAATTTTGATGCCACCCAAATTTGTCATCATAAGTTATTTTTTGAAAAAACTATAATTTTATTTTTATTTTTTAAGAAAATGCTGAAAAATGTTTTTTTTTGTATTTAAGAAATTTTGTTTGAATTACAGTGTTGATTTCTAGTGTGCTTGTTGTCTGTCTTTCTTGAGTGTATTTCTTTCAATACTCACTGTAATACAGTTCGAACTTGTATAGTAAAATTTTGGGCAACATGCTCTGTTGAAAATGCTGATCAAAGTGGAAGACTACCCAAACTGAATCAACAGAAACTGCTTGATGCTATGGCTGAAGGTCAATCAAAGTCAATGCATAAGTTAGCACAGCAGCAAGATATTGGACTCATACCGCACATAAAACTGTAAGAAAAGTACTGAAACTTTTCCCCTACAAAGTAATTTGTGTTCAAGAACTGAAACCTACAGATCTTGTCAAAAGACTAAATTATTGTCAATAGTTTAAATGTTCTATTGACCAAAATTCTGTAGGTATCTTCGACATTATGTTTTTTTACAGATGAAATATTGTCTCATCTGGGAGAGTATATTAATTCACAAAATACACAATTTTGGTTGACAACTAATCCCCATGATTTATACAAACAATCTTTTCATGAAGTGAAAATTGGAGTCAGGGTTGGTACGAATAGAATGTGCTTTATAGATCCAAAATTTTTTTTGTTGAAAATACAGTTAATAGTGATCATTATTATGCTGTTTAAACAAACCTCATTAGTCAGTTAACAGAAGTAGAAATCAATCACGGTTGGTTCAGCAAGATGGTGCCACAGCACACACATCTAACAGGCCAATGACTTTTTATGAAATGTCTTCAGTGAACGAATCATTCGAGGGGTTTCTGGCAAGATCACCCAATCTGACTCCCCCAGATTACTTTCTATGGGTGGGGGCAGCAAAACAATCAGTGTATTACAACAAACCACACTGACTGAAAAACTAAAAACCGCAATAACAGTATATGTACAAGACATTTCAGTACATCAGCTGTTTAAAATGTTTGAAAACAAATTGAAATGTGTGCAGTGTTGTATTGATATTGGAAGATGTAATTTTCAATACCTTTTATGAACTATTCCAGTTATTTTAATGCCCATTTCTATAAAATAAAGAAATAAATATACAAAGTATATTTATGTTTAAGAAAGTTTTATCATTATACTTCTATAATGCCAGTGCATAGAAACTTTTCAAATGCACCAAATGCACTGGTATAATGAAGTTTTTTGGTATGTATCATAAAAGCACCGGATAACATTTTTTTTTTACAAGAATGTTAATAGCTGATTTTTTTGTAGCCAATTTAAAAAAATGTAACCATTTTTTGTTGTAAGAAAAAAGCATTGAGACATTAGTATAGCAATATTATACAAGTAATTTCTACGTAATTAAAATCTGCTTCTTTTGGATTTTATAGTGTAGTTTGCTGTAGATACATCACTCTTGAGATTCCAGCAGTAGTCAGCTAGCATTCTTCAGTTCCATTTTTACTGGAACAAATTATCCACCATAGAACATGGTGGATATTTTCAGGTGAAGGTGTTTTTCATGTTAGACACTCGGCTCCAAGACTGATAGGGAAAAAATCCAAATGAGAATCTAAGAAGTAGATTTTTAGTGACATACATTCAAGTATTTTTAGTTTTTAAGAAGTAAGTTTTTTGTAGTTATATGCCTTATGATTTCCAAGGAGGTTGTGTACAACTTTTAAAAAAAATTTCCATACAGCAACCTTAGTCATTCAAACTGTCTTCAAATTCAGTATCATTCATTAATTTTGTTATTTACATTCCAACAAATATACTCTCCTTTATCTTAGCATCACTTATATTAGGAAACCTGTTTTTTATAAAGTGAAATCCAGTCCCATCATGATCCATTGCTTCAACAAACTTTTTTTTTAAACCTAACTTATCTGCAGTGGCGTAAAGAAAACTTTTTCAGGTTTTACTAGTACTGGACTCACCATGTTCTTCTTTCCCATAATCAACATTTCACTTTTTGGCTGCTCTTTTTTAACATAATAATTCTTTTTATTTTTGTTACCCCACTTGCAAAAGAAGCAACAAAATTTGTATACCCAATTTGTATACCAAGTAAAGTGTTATCACTTTCAGGTCTCTACAAATATGCCACAAATGTTTTCCATACTGAATCATCCTAGTACAAGTTTCATATTTTCATATGACTCCTTCATGTGAGCTGCATGAGCTAAAGGGATTGATGGGATATTGCTTACAACCTAAAGGATTTCTTTCAAATATGCATTGAGGAATTTATAAAAAGATATAATTTATCCAAATAGTGCGTATGTCCCAAAGCTTCTAGTAAAAAATCCACATCATTATAGTGAACTGCTGTCATACTGGAAGAAGAGAAATTCAAATTCACATTACCAAATTCACAGGCAGTGTGAATTTGAATTTTAAATCACTTACTTTAATATTGTGTGTAAAAGATTCCATTCTTTCAGTTATGATGTATGAATTTCTGTTTGTTTCTGGGATAAGTTTAGATCATAACAAAATCATTCAATTCTGATTGACTAATTAAGTGTGGTTCAATATATTGTATTTTCTAAAAATTCTGGGTCTTCTTTGTTCATCTTCTGATAAAACTGCACAACCTTCAACATCAACAGCTTTATTCATGTTCATCTAATTCTCATGTTTTTGGTGATACTGGAATTGGAAACTGTGAACTATGAGACACTGGTCTTATAGCACAGCGAATATCAGGACATTTAACAGTATGTCTAGCTATTATTCCTGATATTTTCATTATACAAAAGTAGCAGTTAATGAAAAGATCCTTCGGTTCTCTCCAAACCATGGGAATTGCAAATGACTTGTGATAAAATCCATTCAACTGATCAGTCAACAGTGTTACACATGAATCACTACAAATTGAGGAGCCCAGGACCTGCTCTGTCATCGTATTTTACATCCAAAATATAGTTCATTGATTTTTTATCAGTGGAGTTATATTTCTCCTTTGAGACTTTAATTTAATTCTCACCACAAATGTAGCAGAAACTGTCTGGATGGTCAATGCAACAGTATGGCATTGAATGTTTTATTAAAACGTTCACTGCAATACATCACAAACATGTTACAAAATGTTAATACCTTATACACACCTTACTGTACTGTAGTATATACACTGACTTTACAGGGAAAAATAGTCACAAATGGTAGGAAAAGTAGCTGCACTGCTAAATCTTACCCATAAGAGATAAGGTTGAGATTTTTCTCAACTTGAGAAAATACATGTCTCAGCACAAAACGCTGTTAATTGTTTACAGTATTACATCCAGTACTTTTTCACCAAAACAAAATTCATATTTCCTGTGCAATGTGTGACTAACACCTAATAATAATATTATTGTTCAGACAGTGCTGCTGCCTGGCACCATGTGCTATTAAATATTAGCTTTCTCTTCTTTTCAACGTAATTTGTTTGTATTTTATTAAACATGAGTTTTATTCATTAATTGTTAGCGCGTTTGTTTTATTCACAGTCCATTAAACATAAATGAAACATAATTTGGTCATCTGGGCCGGATATTCAGAATTTAATACATAGTGAAACTAACTAAGTTTTATAATCGTGAGTGTAATGTAAAATTGTATGTAAATTCTGTTTTTAATCAAAAAGAAAGAAATGAAATGTCTGACTGTGCAGAAGAGTCTAGAGACAGTGTAAAAGTAAAAGTGTGTCTTTAATTAATTGGTGCTGCCTTTGTGGTAGAATTGTATGCTAACAATTAATTCACTGTATGCTGACTGCTATTCATAAGTAAAATAGGTATCTTCATCATCGCTAGATGTCTTGGATTCCAATGTGGTAAGCTAACTGCCTTCTAAAGCAAAAATACTTATATTGTTAATGCCTGTTTATCTTTGCCAATATTTTGGATTTAGTTACTCAGTTATTGACTTTATATCCTGTGCCCAGATAATCATTATATAATGCAAGCCTATTACTATAACCTTTTTTTAACTTCCAGGACCACTGTTTGGTATTGCTTCAGAGGATGAGATGAATGATTTATAGTGTGTTTGAAAATGCCATGCCTGACCGGGATTTGAACTTGGGATCTTTGGATGAAAGATGGAGATGCTACCATTCGCACCACGGAGGCTGGCTACTACTATAATCTAGATAGTATTTTCTTCACTCATGTTATATGTCTTTCAGCCTTGTTCTTTGAAACATCCTCTACAAAAATCAAATCTTAATTAACTCTTATTTTTATAATTATATGAAATGTCTGATACGGATGAGGGAGATAGTACAAGCAAATGCACAGCAGATGTGCTTCAAGCCCAAAAGAAACAAAAAAAGAATCATCAAAGGGGTACTCTTAAGTGTCATCATGCGAATAAAAAGATTTATGGTATCATTTTGTATGGAAAATCAAGGTATTGAACTGTTGCAAGTAAAATTTGATCATTTAATCTCAACCTGTCATAAATATGATGAGGTAAAAATAATTTTAGAATGTAATACTGAAAATGAAGAAGCAGACATGATGAGGTAAAAATAATTTTAGAATGTAATACTGAAAAAGGAAGAAGTGGAAGACATTCTATAATAATCTTCATGAGAAAGTGCAAAAAAATATTGCCATGAAGGCATATAACCATTAAGGGCCATTGCCCTCAAAATCGTCTAATTTGTTTAAATTTATCACTCTTCCTCAAATTAACATACTGAAATTTAATGGTTCTTATGAGAATTTGTTAGCCTTTAGTGAATTTTTCTGTGCTTGTTCATAACAATGATAATTTAACATTAATACAAACATTTCATTAATTAGCATCATCCTGGACATGTTTGGCAGTTAATTGAAAATCGATCGCTTAAAGCCAACAATTATATGGTTGCATGGAGCTTATTTGAGGCCAAGTATGCAAACAAGCGTTTCATAGCATCAAAACATGTTCGCAAAATACTGGATATACAGAGTATTACCAAAGAATCTGTCATCAGCTTGGCTAATTTTATTGACTTAATTTCTAGTAATATAAGTGCTTTAAAGTCATTAAAAATCGATACAAACTATGCAGAATTTATATTAATTCAATTATTTGCACAACGCTTAGATCAATCAATCTTGGGAATCAACTTTGACAGTTGATTCTTTTCTGTCTATCGATGAATTTACTGTTTTTCTTGAAAACTGGAGACAAATGTTAGAGAGCTCTGCCTCAATATCTCAAAGAAGTCCATTACAGAAATATGTGGAATCTTCCTCCTTTTTTAAATATTCTAATCAATCCAGGTAGAATAAAAATAATTATCAGGCGCAAAGAAATCTCATCTATTGTATAAAAGTGTAAATTTTCTGAAGTTACCTAATGGTGGTAAAAAATCATTTGTCAAAAAACACAAGCTATGCTTTAATTACCTTAATGACAATCAGAATGTTAAAGATTGTTGTAAATTTTGTATAAGCAAAAACACCATTGAATTTTACATGATAAGCGAAAATTTGAAATTGAGTCTAATCGTAACGCTACTGAAAATAATTCTAAGGGCAAAAATGATATTGACAACAGAGGCACTGTTGAAAACGATGCTTTAAATTTTAATACAAATGCAAGTAGCAATTATTGTAGTTTAAAAATTCAAAGTGCAACTCAGATTTTACTTGCTATGGCTGTCATTAGGGTTAAAGATTCAGAAAATCGATTGCAATCCTGCCATGTATTTATTTGATGCCGGCCCTCAAGCCAGTTTTATTACTGAAAACATGGTGCAGTGTTTAAGACTAGAACTACATCGAGAAGATTTACAGATCTTCGGAAAAAATAACGTTTCCGCTATGACAAAATGTAGTGTAAATATTGAATTATACTCAAAGTATGAGAATTATTCTACTTCTATTAAATGTTTTGTTCTACCGTGTATTACAAGTTTGATGTCCACTGCACATACAAATACAAATACTTGGAGATTTTTGAAGTCTGTGACACTTGCAGATAGTAATTTTAATACACCCGGTAATGTAGACATGTTAGTTGGATCTGAATTATACTTACATACACATACTTGCATACTGTACTTACACAAAAAGGGTCAAATCAAGAAAGGTGAAAATTTTCAGTTGTTCAAGAAACTAAATTAGGTTGGGTAATTGCTTGAAGGTTACCATCCACAAATACAGAAGAAAAACCTTGCATAACATTATTAGTCAATTCCGAAATGAATATTCAAAATCAATTGAAGAAGTTTTGGGAATTAAAAGAGATTGTCACTAAAACTCGCACCAAAGAAGAAAACTTAATGAACAGCACAAGATATATTGTGCAGTTACCAAGAATTCCAAACCATGTTCCTCTAGATAACTCTCCCAACAGTGCCCAACATAGATTCCTGGTTTTAGAGAGAATACTGAACAAAGCCATTACCTTATGAACTGTTTACAACAATTTTATCAATAAATACCTTCAACTTGGTTATATGCAGATGATTCCACCATCAATACAAAAGGATTATTCAACATGTAGTAGCGATATTGAGAATCCATATTACCTACCACATCATGCGGTGTTTAAAGAAAATAGCACTACAGCAAAAACACCATTAGTCTTTGACAAAGGCGGAAAATGGAATATCACTCAATGGTACTTTGATGAGAGGACCTGTTGTCCAACAGGACATAATATCAATCGTTTTATGGTCTAGAATGCATGTTTATGCTATGACTGTGGATGTTGCGAAGATGTACTGACAGGTGTGTGTTAACCAGAAAGACTATGACTTGCAACGTATTTTGTGGCGAAGCTCAAGTGATGAAGAAATCAAACACTATTAATTGACACTGTCACATATGGAATTGCATCTGCCTCATTTCTTTCAGCAAGATGTATAATTCAGTTAGCTGATGAAAATTCAGAAAAATTTTCAAGGGCTTCAGAAACAGTCTCCAGAGATTTTTACGTGGATGATATGCAAACTGTTTGTGATAATTTAAATGAAGCAATACAATTATAAGATTAAATAATTTCAGTCCTAAAACAAGCTGGATTTGATTTACGCAAATGGTGTTCAAATGAGACCACGCTTTAAATTCTGTGGCTGAATTGGACAATGCTAATCAAGATATTTATACTTTTAAATTCATTTAATTTCTCTAATCAAGATATTAATACTTTAGGTTTAATCTGGGATTATCAGAAAGATATGTTGCATTTTCAAATAAACTACAAAAATCACAATGGTCTATTCACTGGAATGGTACGAAAATGGGTTAGAAATTTTAAAGATGTCCGCCAGAATGTTCATAATGAGGAATGAATGGACGACCTTCTGTCATTACTAAAGATTTGGTGCAGAAAGTTGATGAAAAAGTGAGAGAGAACAGACGCTTTACAATTTCTTCGCTATCTGAAGAGTTTCCTCAAGTTCCAAGAAATTATGATCCATGAAATTATGATCGAACGCTTAAATTATCGAAAATTGTGCTCATACTGGGTACTGAAAATGTTGACTGAAGTGCACAAAACTAAACGTTTAGGCATTGTGTTGACTTTTCTTGAGCGATGCAATGTAAAGGGTGATGATTTTTTAAGCCACATTGTCACATGCGATGAAACATGGTTGGCTTACATTACATTGAAATTGAAGCAGCAATTCTTGGAATGGCGGCATTCAACATCACCCAAGAAAATGAAGTTTAAGCATGAAATTTCAGCCTGGAAAATCATGTGTATGGTGTTTTGGGACAGGAAGGGAGTGTGCTGGTGATGTTTTGGCCTTGTGGTGACACAATAAACTGAGTATAGTAAATATATACTGAGGAATACTGTGGAATATATACTGAGTGAGTAAAAGGATCCATTTGCTTCATGAAATTGCTCATCCATATGCGGCTTATCAAACTAAAAAACCCATCACATCATTTGGTTGGGAACAACTTGTTCACCCTCCATACAGTCCTGATATAGCGCCTGGCGACTACCATTTGTACCTGCATTTGAAGAAACATCTGGGTGGTCAGTGCCGTGATGACGATGATAGTGTCAAAGCGACGACCATGTTGCAGGTGATAGTCAGGTGGCAGACTTGTGTGACGACTGAGTTTAAAAGCTGGTTGCACGATACGACAAGTTCCTTAATATTGGTGGCAGTTATGTGGAAAAGTAGATTAAAGTAGTACAGGCTTTCACATAAAAATAAAATGGTTAAGAATAGTGTACTTGTTTCTTTTTAATTTCAAAACTGTACTTACTTTAAAAACATGCCTCATACTTTCCCAAGGAATGAGTGCAATTGAATTACAAAATAATAAGTTATGGTGAAAAGGTCCTTTTTGGTTAGGCTTGCAAGTGGAAAATTGGAATTAGAAACCTGCACAAGAAATTAATTTTGAATCATTAGATTGTTTAAATGAACTTCATAATGAATCCACATCACTAATTACAAGTAACAGCTAACTTGATAGATTTATTAGATTTAACTCTATGCCAATTTAAAAATAATCAAAATAAAATTAATTGTAAGCATGTTTTATCTATTGAAAAGAAGGAATTTATTTTAATGCAATGTATTATTCAGACTCCAAATATTCTTTTTCAAATGGAAATTAAAGAATTTCATCTGTATCTAAAGTAAGCAAACTATATTCGTTGCATACATTCATAGATGGAAACAGTTGTTTAAGAGTGGGAAGAAGATTGCAATTATCTGATTTGAATTTTGACCATAAGCATCCTATCATTCTTCCACCAAAATCTAATTTAACTAAGTTAATAATTGAAAATGCACATCTTAGGCTTTTGCTTGCAGGGCCTCAATTACTTCATTCTCAAGTTCGTGAGAAATACTGGATAATCAATGGTAAAAGCATCATCAGATCAATTCTTCACAGATGTCTGACATGTTGTCGATTTAAGGTAAAACAATCTCAACAATTAATGGGACAACCGCCAAAATGACGCACTGAAATTACTTACAAGCCATTCTGTGGAATAGACTACGTAGGACCTTTGATAATACATCAAGGTGGGCAGCGCTTAAACATTAGGATAATGTTATGTTGCAGTATTTGTTTGCCTACCTACCAAAGCTATACAAATAGAATTAGTCAGTGATTTATCAACCGATGCATTTATAGCTGCATTAAGAAGATTTATCTCAAGAAGAGATCTGTATTATAACCTATACGTTGATAATGGGATGAATCTTGTCAAAGCCAATAATTCACTTCATTCAATGTATAAATTTTTAAATAATGAGAACGAAAGAAAAAAAATAGCAAATTTTTCATCCAATGGGAATCAGTGGCACTTTATTCCACCAAATTCACCACATCGCGGAGGCTTATGGGAAGGCGTGGTAAAGTCAATGAAATATCATTTGAGATGTGTGGTAGGAAATTTAGCTTTGACCTTTGAGGAAGTCGTTACTATATTGTCACAAATAGAGGCTTGTCCTAATTTTCTCTCCCTTTGTACATTATTTTCCAATTCCTGTGATCCCCAACCTCTTAACTCCAGGACACTTCCTAATTGGTGGTCCTCTTTCTTTTCTACCTAATCCTAATGTAACTGATGTACCTTTAAACAGGCTTAACAGATGGCAGTTAGTTCAGTGAAGTATTCAGACCATCTGGCACCGATAGTTATCTGATTACCTATCTCAACTACACAATGTTTCAAATGGAGAGCTGAGCATCCATCACTTCAGCATGGAGCTCTAGTTTTATTAAGAGAGAATAATACGCCACCACTGCAGTGGAAACTACGTGTTATTGATGACATACATCCTGGACCAGACAACCTTTGTTTGAGTAGCTACAGTTTGTACGTCAACAGGGACTTGTAAAAGATCCATTGCATATCCATTACTCACCAGTGACAGAAATTTTTTATTATTGTTTAATTTATTAATTATTCCTCTGTTTGTTATTTTTTATATTCAGTTTAATGTTTTTGAACTTTAAGAAATCATATCGATTTCTGATGGGTGGTAAGTTCAGGCAGTGCTGCTGTCTGGCACCATGTGATGTAAAATATTATTTTTCTTCTTTTCAACATAATTTGTTTATATTTTATTAAACATGTGTTTTATTCATTAATTGTTAGTGCGTAACTCGCAATCACACGATACAGCCTAGTCGCTAAGTTTATTGAATTCAATCTTATTATATTAAGATGTATTAAAATGTAATTGTTAATTCGAATCAGTGTTTGTTTTGTTCACAGTCCACTTAACATAAACGAAACAATTATTTTTCATGGTTATTTTTCAACTCTTTATTATAGTTTATTTAGCAACTTAATAGCTGCAATAAATAAAGTAAATAATATATTGTATTTTCATTGTTCTTGCACTTCATTGTATTCATTGTACTTGCTGGAAAATAGGAAGGGCAGTTACAACAAATCTGAGGCTTACAGGAAAATTCTGACTTCATATTTGGAATCAGTGCCCAAATATACACAAGATTTTGCCAATATTGTCTATGTAACAAAATCATTGACCAATATTCTAGGAAACATTAGTGTTTATACAAATAAACAGATTCTAATGGTTAATGAAACTGGTAAAGAAGATTTTTCTCAGGAACTGTTTACAGAATTTTATTACTTAAAAACTAAAACTAGATACCATTCTGATTACTAAACATACTAAACTATCTCGTCACTAGATACTGTGGAAGAAGTATAAATAAAAGTGAAGAAGTGGAAGAAGTATAAATAAAAGAGTTTTTTTTTTTTAGAAATCGTAGAAACTGTATGCATGTTTTAGTACAATTGTGTAGCATGAATCAATAGTGTAGTTCAGTAGTGAAGCAGAAACTTAACTGTTGAACATTGTAGGAGAGCAATATTGAATAATCAGTATTTTTTCTGCTCAACAAAGCTTGTGTGTCAGAGTATGAAATAAAAATTAACAATTTAAATTCTAGATTTATTAAAAATACTTTGTGAAAGTTTTCAATAAAAAAAAGGAATTTGTAGTCTCTTTCCTTAAATTTTGGTTTTATCTTTGCATCTTTTGGTTTAAGGTTTGTGATTGATGTCCCTATCTTTCTTGAGATAAATTTTATTTAACCAATCTATGTAAGAGCTTCCAAACTGTGCGAATTAAATCATGGTGGGCAGTCTGAATTGCAGCTTTAAATGATTTCAATGTATTTAACGTAATTTATGATTTCTATCAAGATTGCCTGAAAAGACAACATTTTGTATCTCAGCAATCATTGTATAGTATTTCATAAGTACTATTTATTTGTCAGTTAATATTTTTTATTATTATCATCTCTTTTTTAATTTATTTACTTATCTCTTCAAATTTTTTCTGCTATGTTAACCAATGATTGTTTAAAAATTGAAATGACTAAGTAAAAAATGTTTTAAGTAATAATCGAAAAAAACTTTTTTTTTTGTGCAATTTTATTTTCCAAAATTAATACTTATGTGTTTGTTAATCTATTTTTAGAATTGCAGTTAAAGTATTTTAATATTTTGTTAATGTATGTAATGTATGTAATTTGAGATTACTTTTACAAAATAACCATTTGTTTTAGGTTGAAATAATGACACATGCAGGTCCACACAGAAGACTTTGGATGGGTCCACAATTTACTTTTAAAACATACAGCCATCCTTCAAGGTAATTTAATACAATTTTACATGATTGTTTCAGATTTATTGGTTTTCTTTTTTAAATTTGTTAATTGTAATTTAAACGATTTTTTATACTGATAAATTTCCTGTGTAGTAAGGGTCTAAAAAATGTCAATGGATGTTTATATATTTTTATGTAGAAATTAATGTATCCTGATATATTGACCATTGAACTATTGTATTTTTGTTTTTGCTGAGTTGCTGGGATTGAAATGTTAGTGAAAAAATTTATTACTGTAATTGTGTAAATCTAATTTAAAATTCAGAACAAACAATTATATTTTTTAGAAACTGAAAATTACTAATTAATTATTACTTTAAACAAATCAAAAATATACATTCCTCTTTGTACTTTAGTTAAAATCGTTTGTTGTGTCAGTATCTCTGGTAAATATTGTGGGATTTAAGCGAGGTGAATAACAGCTATAGAAACGTGTGTTATGGTACACAGTGTTATGGTACACAATTAAGTTCCTGGACATTAAAGTGAATTTATTTTTTAATGAAGTACCATTAAAAAAATACAATAAATAAAATATTTTTATTATTACCTTTATTCAATATAAACCTCATAGCATGGTTGTTTATATATCATTTGTATTGATAGTACAATTGGTTGAATGTAGGACAAAATGCTTTCTTTGACAAATTTCTATTTGCATGTATGGTTTTTTTGGTGCAATGAGACATCCTTGAATCTTTTCCTTTTTATTGCCATTTTTATTTTAGCAAAAAACAAAAAAAATTTAGCCAGTTTTAAATCTGATTAGTAGGGTGGACAAAATAAGATTTTTCTTGTTTTGCCAAAAACAAGGAGTAGGCAATTGTCATTTAAAAAAGTACCATTTTCTCTAAACTAAGGTCTAATTGGATGGGTAAGTGGTCAACTGCATTATCAATTAAAGTAAAATTTACTTTTAGTACAAATTCTTGATAAATAGTACCTTTTGCATAAGAAAACAATGATTAGGATTATTTATATTTACAAGTTTTTGAGACTTACTTTCTGAATATTCAGTTTCTTTGGTTTTCGTCAAGTTGCACTTTCATTTTGATGTTTTATTTTTGGATTGAACATAAAGCACTAACTTTCGCAATCCATTACAAAAATCCATTTAAGAGATTTCCATTGTCATCAATTTTAATGTCTTCAACAGAAAATGCAGCCCATGAATTTTTTTTTTATTCCAGATTAACTAATGAAGAACCCAAATTGTATATACGAGGATACGAGGTGCGACAATAAAGTAATGAGACTGATGTGAAAAAAAATGTTGCTTACCGTTTTAGTCATGTTTAGTGTTGTCTCCTTCAAAGTAGTTCCCCTCTAATTGCACACACTTATTCCAGCGCTTCTGCCATTGATGGTAACATTTCTGGAACTCATCTTCTGTAATATCCTCCAAGACCCTCGTCACAGCTTTTTGGACATCTTGTGTTGTTTGAAAATGGTGTCCCTTGACCGCCATTTTGACTTTTGGAAATAGAAAAAAGTTGCACGGAGCGATATCTGGTGAATAAGGTGGCTGTGATAGTACTGAAATTTCTTTTGAGGTTAAAAATTGCTGTACTGACAGAGCAGTATGGGATGGCGCATTATCGTGATGCAGAATCCAATTATCAGCAATGTTGGCACGGACACGAAGAACTCGTTTACGAAGTCTTTCTAAAATTTCTTTGTAGAAATATTGGTTAACTGTTTGTCCAGGAGGCACCCACTCTTTATGAACAATTCCCTTGGAATCGAAGAAGCACACAAGCATGCATTTCACTTTTGACTTTGACATGCGAGCTTTTTATGGTCTGGGTGATCCCTTTGAGCACCATTGCAAACGTTGGTGTTTTGTCTCTGGATCGTATTGAAAAAACCAACCTTCATCATCAGATCACGACTCAACAAATCTGGATTGATTTTCGTTTGCTCCAACAGATCGGCTGCCACATTTTTCCGTGTTTCTTGCTGTTGTTGTATGAGATTTTTGGGACCATTTTTGCACAAATCTTTCTTATACCAAGATCTTCAGTTAATATTAGACAAACCGTTTCTCGATTGATGTTGAGTTCTTCTGCAATCATTTTCACGGATAATCTTCGATCAGATTGTACGATTTCATGCACCCTGGTCAAGTTGATATCTGTCCGTGAGGTTGATGAAGACCGTCCACTGCCGTCTTCATCTTCAACATTCGTTCTGCCTTCACTAAAAATTTTATGCCACCGAAAAACTTGTGCTCTTGATATAACCTCCTCTCCAAAAGCCTTCTGAAGCTTACCATAAGTTGTCGTTTTCACCCAATTTATCACAAAAAGAATGGCATACCGTTGCGCAATATTTTACGGTTTCATTTCTGTGACGAGAGACACAAACACGTGTTCACTTACTGAACACCTGTTCAGCATAACTCATGACTGAGCAGTTGCATCAATGTGCCGCTTGGACTAGAAGTAGCTTATAGACCAAGGTCAAAGATAGTGTGCTTACGCAAGCTGCAGGGTTGCCACATCTTGCAAAGAAAAATCAGTCTCATTACTTTATTGTCGCACCTCGTACACCCTTTCTTTTTGGATATTTAACTAAAATCCTGTGTTGCTATCTTTTTATTAATCCCTGTCACTTCTAACATCTGCGTTAATCAAAATATTGTAAATCACCAATTTGTGTATTCAGGAACTCAAATAATAACTTGTTTGTTCACTGTTAACGATTGTTTTTTTGCCCTTCTTTGAACTATTTTTGCTTTTCATATATGTAAATAGTTACACTCAACTTAAATTTTCTCTTTGTTGTCAATTTTAAACATTTCTAACATTATAGTTGATGATTTATCTAATTTTACACAAAGTTCCAAGTAAACAGACAACAAAAAAAATAAACCTCACCTCAACAATTAACTGTCAAATTATTTTTTTTCCAGTCTGTAATGTCCATGATATAATCACATTAAACAACAAAACTGACATTATTTCTTAATAAGCAAGTTGTGTGTATGTAAAAATAATTTGGTGCGACAATACTTTATGTGTATAAGAGATCTTATTCTGTCTGATGTTTCAGATTCTGACCAGTTTGTCATATGATAATGCTTGGATCTTAACTGCTCATTATATTTAGAGATATACTTATATTTTGGTTAGGACAAAGAATAAAAATTAATTTTTAAATTATGAGTTAAGTTCTTTTTGTGTCAGTTTATGTAATGAAAAGGGACTGATAACTTTTTTCATAAAATTTTGTTTAGCAAATCAATTTTATATACACTTTTCCATGTGGTTTGTGATAGCATTTCAAAAGTTAACTTCAAAAGTTATTTATGATGATGTCTGTGTTTATAAATTTTAGTATTAGATTCTTTTGAATTAAAGAACATGAAGTTAAATTCTACAACTTGCTTATTGTGAAATAATGTCTATTTTGTTGTTAATAAAATGTAATAATTATTACATTTTGAAAATGTATTAAAATGATTATAATGTATAATGATTAAAATGATTATACATTGTGAAAATTCAATCTTAAATTATATCCAATAAATTTGTTCGAACATTTCTTCCATTACTTAAAACAATGTTTGAACTCCTTTTTTGTTTTACCTTTCAAGACATTGGCTGTTTTTTGTTTCCTCTATCATGCCAAATTTCTTTCCCTTGAGGCCCCTTTTCACCCTTTAAAATAAGAAGAGGTCACAAGTTGTGAGATTGAGCAAATATGGAGGGTGGAGCAAGGAGATCATTCCGTTTCTTGCCAAAAGCTGCTGTATAATAATATTTCAGTTGTTTCCACTGTTTTTTCCTAAAAGAAAACAACTTTGATGGATGTGCATAGCTGTTTATGATTTTCAGCCATTTCGTTTTCACCAAAATTGGAAAAAACAGCAGTGTTGAAAATTCACTGTGCTTCTGTAGTACCTTGTGGGAAAATATTGCATTGCAAACTGACTGGAAGAGTTCCACCTATACTCTTCCAGCGGCAGAATTGTGAAGTACGACCTTATCCTCCTCCATCACAATATAATTCTCATTATTTTTGGGTCCCTCCTCATATTATTTAGCTACAGTGTGAAGGATTAATTTAAATTTGCTTAGTCATATGTACATATGAATAATATGTATAATATGAGAAGATATGCTTAAAATGAGAAGATACTCTGTAATTGATCAACATAAGTATTTATATAGAAAGAAATTATAGATTATGTTACAAAGTATAATTAATATATATTTTCCATTATTTTCATATGTAAAGTCATTTTAATCATTAAAAAAAGACGAATGTTCTGTAATTCAGAACAACCTAATTCTACTCTCTTTGCATTGGTATTTTCTTGGAAAACTGCTGTAACATTCAGAAATATGATTTGATGATGTATCATTCATATCCTACGTCCCATTTATAATGAAATTATGATGTATTTGGCATTCATCATCTCTTTCCGTGATTAATGTAAGTTGTGAACTGAATAGGTGTGTGGGGCATTCAAAAAAATTGTCACATTAATAACCTTTTTTTTTCTAAAATAGATATTTTGGTGAAAATTATTGCCAGTGATGTTATACTTCTATTAAAATAATAACAGCTTGCATCAACTTGTAGAAACAATTAGTTTATTATTAGTTGTATTAACTGATATGTTAAATCAGTTCCAATTAATATTGACAAGTATCATTTTTTATGGGAAAGGAATATAACCTTACTGAAATTCATCATCAGTTATGTGAAGTTTATGGTGTGGTGCCACCTAGATGAAAGAAAAAAATGATGCAAGTTAAGAAATGGACTCGTGGTTATTAATGATTACCAAGAGAGAAGACAATCTACTTGATGACATATGATAACATTAAATATGTTCCTGATTGAATTCTTGCTTGCAATTAGGTAAATGAATTATTCTGAACAAAGAAGTGTCTAAACTTTTTATTTCCTATGAAAGAGTGCATAAAATTATTTCTATGATTTTTTCAAAATTTCTGTAAAATTTAAATGGAGAGTGCCAAAAAAAGTGAACATGTTTATGGTCTATTGCTCTGAATTATCTCTCATTAAGTCCAAATCTGCCAGCACATTATTCCAAACCAGTCAAGTATTTTCAGAAATTTTATCACGTAATTAAAAATATATGTGTAATGCTTATTTTATTTTTCATGAACTTATAGTTCTGTGAATATAAATGTTCAAAAATAATTGTTTTTATAAATCTTATAATGACCCCTATTGAGAATCTATTTTGTTGTTACATAAAAATTCATTTTCTTTAGATGATCTTAAAGAAAAGGAAGAAAAGTTATGGATAAAACAGAAAAGAAAAAAAAAATGAATAAAAAATATGTTACTATATATAAAAAAAGTTATTGTTGAATTTCATTCAAAATCAGCCATAGTATTTTTCCAAAAAAGTCTTAGTATTATATTCATGTTGACAAAACATGTTTTAAATTAACAATTTAAACAAAATGTTTTTAAAATATATGTTTAAAAAACTGTGTAATACAAATAAACACAAGCAAGATATGTGCTCTCAGTGTGTCACTTTCTTTTTAGCAAAGGGTAAAAAAAGGGGAAAAAGATAAAAAACGAAATAAAAAAGCAGATCTCCATTGCAGAGTGGTAGCATCTCAGCCCCTCATTCAGAGGTCTTGGGTTTGAATCCTGATCAGGCATGGCATTTTTCATGTGCTAAAAAATTTCCATTCATATTCCCATACTCAATATCAAACTTGTATGGTGAATTAATCATTAAAAAAAATATATACCTCAAGAAAGTTATATAATTATAATAATTTTTGATTTTTCATGGTATTTTATTTTACGGGGTAATGTGGATAATTTCTTAGATGATATCAGGAGAGTGTAGGAAATGTGTTAAAACAATACTAAAGAGGAAGGAAAGCCAGAATTGTCTGAATATGCACTACATTAGTTTTAACTGACCATTGTTTGTGTTGTGGTTAATAAAATAAAAGTTATTGAAGAATATAGTTATAAAAATGGTAGTTCAGTATTTTCATACATTTCTTCAATCTTTTATTTTTTTTTCATTCATGTGATTTTCTTTTTGGCACTGATCACTACATGCAATGTAGCGCGGTTTGAATGTGGTGTAAAAATCAATTTTAGTATGGCCTCATTAAAAGTGCTTTTTATTGTGTACATTTTTCACTATGGGTGTAATAATGATTTTTATGTGGTGGTATATAATTGTGTATATATACTAAAATTGATTGCTTAGTTATTAATGCAGTTTAACTATTTTAAGAAAGTGATTCTGAATTGTAACTTGGCTGTGCCATGAAATGTTTTTTTTTTTTGTAACTAAAATTTAGTAATAGAGGCTGGTCATAAAAAGATATTTTAATTTTATCCAAAAGGCGTAAATTTCATTTGTGAATATTGTGCTCACAGGTTAAATATAAACCCATGCTATGATACCTTTCCATTATTTATAGCTATTCAAAATGCCTGTGCCGATGTAGTGTCTTCAAGAATTGAAGTCAGAGTATCATTGTTATTTTTTTCTTTCTATATTATAAAACTTATCATTAAACAGATCTCTTTTGTTTTTACTAAAAATGATAAAATTCTACATTCAGAAAGGGTTAGAAAATAAATTTTCTAAAATTCTATACTTTATATTGTTATAATTTTATACTATATATTGTTTATTAATTTTTTAAAACACCTAAATTGTATTAAATATTTTATAATATACTTAAAAGAGACAGATTTTTGCTTTAATTAATGTTTAATATTTCTAATCATTTAAAGTTATAATAGGTTACTTAATAGATAGTTGCAAATGATCCTTAAATTTCTAAATAAATAGTTTTAATGTTTATGTACACTGTGAGTACAGATTTCAGTCAATAGAAAATGTAACTTTTTTTAATTCTTTATGATAGCCAAAAAATAAAAAAATATTTTTATTCAAATATTATGCGTATTTCCCTTTTTTAATAAACAAAATTACAAATGTCTGTAAAACTTTTTCATTTATATTTTGTAAAAAGCACTTAAAAAATGTAGTTGATTTAAAAAAAAAAATGTTTTGGGTTTTGCTTCATTTTTTGGTTAGTGAATGGAAATTTTTTTAAAGGCTTATAGGTGAATAAACATTTTATTCTCATCAAAGATATCAATATATGATTTTTGTATGGTAAGAAGGACATTTTTTTATCAGAAAATATTCTTTACTTTTTATTAATTTTAATAAATTTAAGAATAAGTGTGCATTAAAAAATGTATAATTTATTCTGTTACACATTTGTTGACAGTGATGTTGATAAAGAAAGTATTGAAGTTGGTTCTTTACCAGTCCGGTCTAATCCTGTAAATATGCCTATTCATCCACACCTTTTAATTGAATCTGGCTCAGCAAGTGAGTAATTACTTTATTTTCTATTAGATTAAACATAAAATAGTATGATTTCACATTAAAAATTAAGTTCCAAATAGTTAGGTTAAATGTTATAATAAATTAATTATCTGAAATTAATCATTTGTTTTCAGTGGTTAGTTATGAGTACTTATCAAGAAAGTTTATTTTGTTGTATTATTCTTCAATTTATTTTAAACAGTTATTAAAATTTTATATTTTGGATAATTACTATACTTTTTTTTGTAAATTTCACTATGGGTTTAATATGCTAGTAACATTTAAATCATGCTTTATATTTATACAGTATGTGCCAAAATATACAGTACTGGAACTGTTATTCTGTATTATTTTTATTGTCTAACCTGAATTCAATATGGAAATCCATCTATGTCTTTAAACAATCGCCGAAGTGATGTATTGCTGATGTTCATTTTCAAGGATGTTCGTCAAAGACTTTGTTTTTGTGACTCCAAAACCTGATTGAGGACATGTCTACAATTCTCATTTGTGGACACAGTTACCAGACCTTCCCATCCATTGTCATAATACACTACCAGTATGATGAAATTTTGTAACTATAGACAGCATAACTGTGTTGATTGGTGCTGCTTTATTAAATTGTTCGCGATATTGTTCCATCACTAACTTCAAACTTGGCCTGCCTTGATTGACATTTCTGTATGAGCAAAAATAATACTCCACTGTGAAAACCTTTTCCTTTGTCATGGGATCCATTTTCAACTTGAACCTTACAGCACAACATTCTTTGCACTATTAACAACACATAATGCTGATGCAATAATACGCTGATGAACAGAGATACGCACTGTGCAATATCCAGTACTGTATATTTTGGGGCATACCATATATTTATTTTTATTAAAGTTTTATGCACAACTTGTCAGGTGTAGAATTTTACTTGCCTATATTTACCTTGTAAATGGATAGTGAAATTAGCTAATATGATATGTTCATAGTTTTCTTTTTTTGTACTCATTCACAAGGCAAATTGGTGCTTGCTTTTTTTTAAAAAAAAAGCAGATCAAAGCAGTTTTTTTTATTGCATATCATAAATTAATAAACTAAACAACAAAAATTTGAATTTAATATATTTCACAACTTTTCTGTTGTAATTTGGGTGCTGATTTCAAATGTTGTATTAAAATTATTATATCATATAACAGTTTTTATAAAAATTCTATTTGTACATTTAATTTTGGATAATTTTGTTACTAACACATTTTGATCAACAACTGGTGACAATTCCGAAAAGACACTGTATTCTTGACTTTAAACAGTATACTTATATGCTTCATAAAAAGATTAAATGATTAGGTTCATAAAATACAGCCCTAAATATTAGAAGTTTTTATGTTTATTGGGAAAAGTTGAATTGGTAAGTGTGCTTGTATTGGTATAGACTTGTCTGAGTACACACATATCTTTCCTTACATACTTGGAGCATTTAAATATTATTTACTGTAGCTTTACTCATTTTACTGTGCATTATACCTGAGTGAATTAATAGTGTTGCTGCTATATATTAATCAGTTCATTAATAAAAAAAGTGATCTAAAATGTTTTTTTAACAACATGGATTCTGCAAATGTTTGTGGATGTGCAAATCACCCAGACAATTTTTTTTATGCCTGTGCTAAATATGCACCTAACATTCAAAGAAAGACCATTTCTAATTTGATTAAAATGGATTGACATATAGATTTTTTGAGACTGGTCTCTTGGAAATCAAGAAACAAACTGGCCGCCATTTGTTATTTGCATATTGTGCTCAGTAACTCTTAACTAACCAGGCTTTTTTACTTTATATTTTTTCTGTTTGTTTTTAGTTTTTTGTTTCATTTTAAATTTATCTTATTATTATTATTCTGACTGTGATTTTAGTTGTAAGATTTTTGTGATATTTTATTTTTGATGTTAGTTGTAAGTTTTAGTTTTTAATATTGTAGTTTTTTAATGCGTTTTAATTTTTTGTTGTTGTTGTAATGTTATTTTAGCTGTGATATTAGTTGTAAGTTTTTTTTTAATATAGTTTTAGTTATCTGTTTTCCTTTTTTCTTTTATTTATTTTACTCTGGGCAGTGATAACATGCAAGCGTTTTTTGCGATCATAAAAAAAAAACTAACCCGGCAAGTGATGAAATAGGTTGTTAGCTTATACCAGATACCAGGGTATCCATGTATCTGGATATCAAGACTATCTTCAGTGCTTAGATTACAAACAATGCTCGGATTGGCTGAAGATCTGTTTAGCTTGAGTTTTCCCGATATCACCCAACCTAGGACTGTGTTCTGCAAGGTAAGATCAGTTCCCAATGGATTTAAATTGTCGTCACATAACAAATTGAAAAATAACTTTGCTCCCACGAGAAGATTAGTATCACTAGGGTTAAAAAAACTATCAGCTAAATTTAAATTTGACAGGATCTGAATTTCAGATTTAGCAACTGGAGCAGTAAACAATGGTTGAGTAATTTTAGAAGAATTTTGCAATCTAAAGTAGCTGAGAATGAATTGAATGTGGAACTTATAACACCCTGGAGACAACACATAGCCTTAGGTGATGACTGACCGATTCCACTTATTTCTGAATAAATTCTGGTTGATTTCGAACCCATTGTTCGCCATTGCACCAGTTATAAAATTTGCTTGAGGTACAGAATCTAAAAGGACTCTACACAAATTTGGTCTACCATGACAATCAGAAACATGAACTACTGGTGTAGATAATAAAATTTGACATTTATTTTGAACATTGTTTAAATTTGAGGTTGATACTACTGTACGTCAAGTTGTAGTTTGAGTATTATCACCATTTTCAATGATTTAAGCACTCTTAAATGTTTCACAGTATCATGAACCAATTGTCTGATATTTTGTGATGATTCATTTTCTAACATATTCAGGTTAAACAATGCACTTAAATGTTTAGTGATTAAAAATCGTTTATTTTGATATCTTTCTTTAAGTAAGCCCCATGCTATTGCGTAATTGCCCTCAGAACTCTCTAAAGATTGAAGGATTTGTGAAGCTTTCCCCTTTAGTGTGAATTTTAGGTAATGAAACTTTTGAATGTTAGTGGGACATTCATTAACATGAGTAATAAAATTAAATTTATCATAATAAGACGACCAATCTTCATAATATCCACTGAAAGTAGGCAGGTTAATAGTGGCTAATTTAATGGATGGGCCTAACTGATTTAGTTGAATGCTTTCATTAACTACTGGTAGTACCTGCTTGTCACTGCTGGAATTTATTTCAATAAAATTTCACGCATGTTCCACTAATTGAAAATATGCAGCTTCAAAATCTTTGCGTTCAGAGTTTGAAGCAGAAGTAGACTCGTCTAATAATTCGATTTGAGTCTGGACAGAATCGAATTCGGACCAGCATTCTTCAGATTTCGTTAAACGTAACTTCATTGGCCTAGTTCATCATGGTTGGCTTTGATGTTAACATAAGTTTTAAATCGCGTGAGGCGACCTTTAATTATACCACGTTGTTTTTTTTAATTTTTTCAGTTCTGAATTCAACATTTTATAATTTATTTAATTACAGTACTCACATTGATGCCTAATGCTAATAATTTAATTACAGTACTCACATTGTTGCCTAACGCTAATGATTATAAACAAGGAAAGGTTAGAATGTGTAAGCGAAAAATGTAATTGGTTTGTTCTGTTGGTGAATGAAAATACACGTACGATAATATTAACAGTAGTAGATTTACTTATCAGCCTGAGTTTTGACAAATTGGTCTGGCAATTATATGATGCTCGGGTAGTGACACACATTCTACTCAATACCGACCGAGCATATACTACTATGTACACTATGTACAACTGTTTGAATTTCACAAGTTTTATAGCACTGATAAATGTTTTGCACATCGGAGGACCTTTACGATCCGTAGGACCATAATGGTTGGGAGGTTGCACAAGAAAAAAAATAGCTGCTGGTAGCACCACAAATTATTTTATTTAGTTGCAGTTATGAATCGGTCACTACCGAATGAAATGCACTGCACAATGCATACTTGACATGCATAATACAAAGTCTTGACACCAACAACAATGAGCATATGCCATATACAATCACTCCCACTATACACACACACACACACACCCCCCACATGCACGCATGCACTCTCCAAGGACTCAACAGTGAAAATGGCCTGAATCCTGGGTGATTAATCAATCCCCCAGAGAAGGATGTATTGTAAATCAAGGTGAAGAGAACTTTAAGAAGAAACTAGGAAGGTTTAATTAGTTATTATGCAAGAATGTTTTGATCAGATCTTGCAAGTAAAACTTATTAGCTCAGGTATGTCCTTTTTAAAGATGTTGAATTGCATAGTCTGTTTTGCTTTTATATCTCAAATGCTTATTACTATTTTATATTTCTTTCTAATACTAGAGTATTTATGCATACTCTAGTGCAGCAGCAGGTTTTTACTCAAATTAAAACTTTCTTATAATATCTAATTTTAATCATTTTAAATAAAATATCAGTTAAATCTTGAGTATTTCTGTTTTAGATGAAATTTTATATTTTGTGTATGACAGGCAGCTTGGAACAGTCACCTCATCTCACTGAAGTATTTGAAAATGCATTAGGACAAGGAGAGTCTCGACTAAGAGAAGATCTTGCAGATGCTATGCTTGAAAGTCCTGGGTCAGGCTCTCGTTCTGGAGGTAAGATATTTTTGATTTTATTTGTTACTACTGTAATAATAGTATTATTATTTAAACAGTGTATGATGGAAGATGCATTAGAATTATCAGTAATTATATATCACATTTGTATTTTATAAAATAGATGATGAAGTGTATTTTAGTTGGTGCGTGTTGTTAGTTATATTTAGCACAGTGTTAATTTATATTAAACCACTTACTTAATGTTCTGGTTTGAATGTTTGAACTCGCTGCTTAATTTGCTTCTTCGTTGTACATTGTCATTCAATAATAGGATTGACGTTTCTTTTTATTTGTGATATATTTTTCTCATATCGATTATTAGACTTCAGTGAAAATATCTTTATATTTCTAAACATTAGATTCAAATTCCGATTAGACATAAAGATGTTTATTGACTATAAGCCTTATGCTATATCCCATATACATGCCTTCAGGTCATTGTAGAGAATTGTGAATCATATCTTAAATAAGAAAAAAAACTCAATTTTTATGATTCTAGATTGCTTAGATAAAATTTTTCTCTTTACTTTTTATTTCAGTATTACATCTTTTATTTTTGTGATAAAAGAATTTATCATGATAATGCCATCATTGTCAGCAAAAAAAATGTTGTAAGATTTAAAAATATTTAGGAAAAATACTCAATTTAAACATTTTGAATTTTATCTTGTAACTTTTAAAACATGAAATTTAATGTGTTTCAGTTACTTGCTTCATAAATAAAGTAACAGTACTTAGTGTTATTGGTGTAATAATTATTCTAATTTCATCTAATTATAATGCAGTCAGTGGGATTAATTTCCTTTTTATCAGATGAATTTATTTTTTTGTTCTGATAAAAAAAAAACCATAATTAGTTGCTAATATAAGCTAAATAATGTTATGCAATTAATTTAATTTTATGTGATTTATAATGTTACTCTTTTTTGTATATTGCATATTGTGGTTTGAAAAATTATGCAGTTGATTGTGTTATTTCACCCTTGCATATATTTATGTAATATTTATAATCTTTCTGAAGGAAAATATTCTTTTCAATATTTAGTAAAATTATATTATTTATTTTTTATTGATGTAGTTTATTTAATATTATTTGTATTCCAATAGATTTCATGTATTTATTATTATGAAATAATAACCGAGTAATCCATGCGCATTCAGTTATGCATAATATTATGTAATTTTATATATTTTTATGGGAAACAAAACAATCAAACAATTTTTTAAACAAAGCTGTTTTTTTATATACATTTATTGTTTTCTTCTTTGTTGATTTTATGTGTTGATTGATATTTATTCTTTTGAAAATTACTTAAAAATATTTAAGCTTAATTTGTAACCTCACTATTAAAAAAATTGTTATTTAAAAAAATAATTTTCAAAGCAATGCTGTGGCTTTGTAAATATTTTGGATTGTCATCTTCTAAATTAGTCTGAATTACTGCCTATAAAATGTGTTGTACTCAGGATTCAGGTGTTTTTTACAATTAAAAGTTAAATTACTACTTTTCTTAATTACACTAACCATCTGTTATCACTGATGGAATGGTATTGTTAGTGAAACTACTCAGTATTATAACAGTAAAAAAAAAAAAAAAAACTGTAATATTAGTAAAGTAGTGTATTTCTGCAACAGTTGTAATTAGATAATTATATCATATTACACATATGCATATTTTAATAATCTGTACTTGCTGTTGTTATCATGAAAATGGTAATAAGAATTATGATACTTAATATATATTTTTATATTAAAAAAATTATAGTTATTATTGAAACATTATCATCTTGTATAAGATATTTACTGGATTTATCAGTTATTTTTCATTTTTGTCATGCTTGCATTAATTTACAGATTACTTCTATTAATGCATTTTGTGTAATTATATTACTTTATTAATTATTTTTACACATTAATAGCATAGTTTTTCTTTATGTACTCTTTTAATTACAAAACTGTTCCTTAGTGTCTGACTAAATCATGTTTTTTGCTGTGCAACATTGTGCTGTTTTTGCCAAAGACAAATGCCAGAGTCTTGCTGTTTTTTATAATTAATTTTTCTCATTAACAAGTTGTGGAGGAATAATTTGCATGATTTTAGTTTTATTGATTTTGTGGAAATATATTTAAGTAGTTATAATTGTATTATTTTTATATAGCACTAAAAATTATAAATGTTATCTTTATCTTGTTCTTCACTGATTATATCAAACATTATAGCAACTAATGAATGTAGGATCATTCCTTGATTATTAAAAGTATTAATATTGAACATTTTAGTTTTCTTACTTTATCAATCTCAGCAATTTTTTTGTGATTTTTATCATATTCTAATTACTTCAATTAAATTTTGTGCAAGTAATTTGAAAATGTTGTTTATGGGATTAAAATGTAGTAATTTAACATAAACGTTTACATAACTTCACTAAAAGATTATTGGAATAAATTTACTAAGGGTATGCGAATGTGAAGATTTATTTACATAAAAAAAAAAAAAAATGTAAAGAACAAATTGTGGAATTTAATTGTTAAAACAATCATCAGTAATGGAATTAGTAAAAAATAACTTAATAACAAAGAAAAAAGTTATATTTTTTAAACAAAGAAAACAGAAAAAAACTGTCTGCAGTTAAAAATCACCAAAAAATGTGAAAAGTTGAAGGAAAAATAAATTGGCTGAGATTAATTACATTTTGGGTAATATTACATGTTAATTTTGTAGATTATTGTTTTTTATTACTACCTCAGCTGTTGTGGTACAGAATACTGTAAGAGTATTGTAGTAAGTCAACATTTTAGTTACCCAGGTTTTGCTTGTAAAGAAAATATTAAAACTATGCTTGTTTTTGTATTTATGGATGGATGCATAATATGTTTATTTTGTTTGATAAATCTGGAGCACGTGACATGTAATTATATTGGTTTACTGAACCGTGGACATAATGCATTGGTGCTGTTAAATGTTTAAAAAAAATTGGACTAGGAGGTGGGTTATTCCTCCTTTAAATATGACTAAAATTTTGATAAGATGAATTATAGTGAAAACTTCACTGTAGAAGAGTGTTGAAAGTTAAATAAAATTGAAGATTGTATTATGACAAATTTTAGAGAATTTCCTCACATCTAAAAAAGAAATTAAAAAAATCCAAATTATTATTAAACCTTCACCCTTTTTTCATATAGAATTCATATAAATAGATGTATGGAAATAGGATTGGCTGTAGTTCCAACATGAGAAGTAACTCCTATCTTGGGAGGCTGATATTGTGAATGGTCTAATTTCCAAGCAAAAATCAAAAAGGTGAGGTCATTCCTTTCAGAACCATGATTACTATTTTGACCCACAAATTAACTCTTTGAAATTTTAATGTTGTTTTAAAAAGTTTTAAAGTTTGGCCTTGTTTTATTATTACAGTTGAATATTATAGATTTAGAAATCTATTTATATATTAAAAAAATGTTTATATTCAGATATTATGTTTTAGTAGTAATGCCAAAATTTACAAAAAAATGAAAGTTTATTTTTTTGACTAGTTAACACCATCTAAATAGATCATCTTTTTAATAGGATAACACCATCTAAATGTAATTTTTATTATATGTATGATGATCTGCATTATACATTTCAAATGCAGATTTTTTTAATGTAAAATAAAGTAAAATAAAAATTAAAACAATATTATCCATAAAAAAATTATAATCATAAGGAATCATATGACTTGAGAATTTTAAAAAGATTTGAAGATGGCATTTTTGTCTATTTTCTTCTATGTTAGCTGAAGATTGTATTTGTTTCTATGTGCAATTTGTTACTGATGTTAGAAAAATAAAATTTTGGGCTTTTTTGTTTGTTTTAAAGATCTGATTATATAATGTTCATTTATAAATATTTAGAAAAAATATTACAATTAATTTGTGGATGTACCCACACATGTATATACATGTACATATCAAATCCATAAATTACATCCTTTGCCTCACCAAAATAAAACTCATATAAATCAACGAGATCCCTTCATTTTGGAAAATTTGAAAAATTTATCATGTTTTAGCATTCATTAGCAGAGTTCATGCCATACATGCATACATGTAATTAGACAAAATTAATACATCTAATTATCCAAAATGAAGGAATCTCTTAATTTACATGAGTTTTATTATGGTGAGGCAAAGGTTGTGATTTGTGGATTTGATTATAGATTATTGTCCTTTTGATATGTGTTTAGTTGTACAATATATATATTTTTTAAGTACATTCATACTTCCTCATATTTCTCTTTATTTTAGCTTTGTTTGAAAAGACCCAATCATGTAGATAAAAATAAACGCAACATAGATTTAATATGTTCAGACACTTTTAATTACGTAACTTTTAATTGAGTTTTGTAGGAAAGTTGTAATGATACCATTATCTTAATTTCAATACCTGAAATTGTAGAATAACCTTAATGATTATATTATATTAAAAATGTCTAAATGAAGTCCCTTGCCTATGACTATTAATACATTCTTCAGAAAATCATGTCATGGGAAAAGTGAACACATTAGTGTGTATGAAGTACACATTTTTGTTCGACGACTAAACAAAGTTTAACAAAGATTAAAGAACAAAAGGTACTATAACACTTGCAGTAATAAGCTACTTCACATTTTCCTGTATTAGATCCCAAACTAAAAATACAATCCTTATTGTACCGATATAAAAACATGGGTACCATGTAAAACAGCATATGGGGGTTTCTATGTAGTTTTGAATTTCATCTGTACTGTGTACTATAGACCAGCATTTCTCAACCTGGGGGTCATGGTGATATGAAAGGGGGATTTTAAAATTAGCGTAAGTTTTTCATGTAAAATTATTTATAGTAAACATTTTACATACATCTATAAGTACACACATAAAGAAAATAAATTAATGAAATTGTTTGTTTTTCATTTAAAAGTTTCTCCATATGTGGATCTATGTTTTATCGGCAGACATTTCAGTGAGCTGGTCGTGAATCTCAACTAGCAACTTAGCAGCTGCAATAACGTTTTCACTAAATGGATTCAGTACCCATCTCTTCGAGAAATCATTTTTATCTTCTAGGAAATTCTCTCTGCCAACTGAATTTTTTGCTCATGCAAATGCATCTTCATGCTATCCAAACTGTGGTGAATAATAACTCTTCTTCTTCCATTTGCTGTGATGAAAATATATCAGCTAAATAAGCCAGCAGCAACAGATACTCATTGTTCTGATTTCTCAATTCAATAACCGGGTTAATAATTTCCCCTGCGATAGCTATCCGACTTCTGTATGGAAAGAAGAGATTTTTTTCTTTTCACCTATTTCACCGCATAGTTCAGCAAACAACCCATTCTGTACGCTCGACTTTTAATAAAATTAACCATTTTTACAGCTTTACAAAGAATTTGTTTGAGATTTTGTGGCATATTTTTTGTGCTAAGAGCACTTCTGTGAAGGAAGCAGTGTGTCCCTTCTGCCCTTGGTATAAAACTATCTTTTATATTTTTCAGAAATCTACTGTTCTGTGTTGTTATCGCCTTTGTACCATACTACATACTGCAATACATTTTGTTCAATCTATGTTATAGTTTTTAGTAGCTTCGTAAACAACATCAAAAAGACATTATCCTGTTGCTTGGCCAAGTATTGACTTGCAAAACAACATATTTTCTTCATTGATCTGTCCCTATCACATTCATATCTCACAAAACATAAGAACTGAGAATTGTTTGCCACATCTGTTAATTTATCAAATTGAATACTAAAAAATTCACTTTAATTTGCGAAATTATGTGATTGTGAACATCGATTCATCTTGATACTGTGTCTTAAGAAAACTGAATTTTTTTTCAATTTCTTTGCTTCCACACCTACTAAAACACTGACCATATCAATTGCCATAGGCAATATGAGGTTTTCTGCGATATTATGGGGTTTGGACATCTTAGCTACACTTGTTAATGTTATGAGATAAGATCCTTCAAGTGTACTTTTATCAGTGTAGCTTGATTTACAAACAGGAGCTTGTTGATTTCTTAAAGTATGTAATTTTCTTTTGAAAAATTTCAAGGGTTTGCTCTTATGATGTGGGTGTTTAGTTTCCAAGTGTCGAATTAATTTTGATGGCTTCATACTTTCACTGATGAGGACTTGAAAGCAAACTACGCACTGTGGCTT
The DNA here is from genome assembly GCF_047948215.1 of Lycorma delicatula. Taxonomy (NCBI): domain Eukaryota; kingdom Metazoa; phylum Arthropoda; class Insecta; order Hemiptera; family Fulgoridae; genus Lycorma; species Lycorma delicatula. The sequence continues at coordinate 146,782,252 of NC_134456.1, read as the reverse complement.
TTCATCCAATGAGGTAAAACCATAATTTAAATAACTTGTCATTGTACAATCTTGTCTTTTTACCAATTGATTTACTGGATGTAGATGGCTCACTTTGTTTTTTCACAAATTTATCCATTGTGCATAAGAATCTGAAAAATAAAGTTACACCGTTTGACTGTTCACTAAAAATCCAAAACCTCAATTATTAGTATTTTCAATGAAATTACACTTTTAAAAACTTAAACAAGAGCACCAGATGCATGCTTTGCATTCAAAACTAAACTGACATTCTGCAATCCCTTACACCTCTTTTATACTGCTGAAAGAATGACATGTTCAAACATATCATATGCATGTTTGAATATGATGCTGTCACAGTGAATATTATGCAAACAGACCAAATTACAAGGAGCACATATACAAGAGCACATGTAGTTTATATACATATTTCATGTTGGGACCTGTAAATTGGTCATGTTTGTACACTTCAGACATGCATGTTTATACTCGTCGCTGTCAACACAGCTAAACAGTTTTAACTAGTTTTCATTGGGTTGGGGTTGGGGGGTTGCAAATTATTCACTACAAATTTTATTTTTTGGGGGTTGTGGAGCTAAAAAGATTGAGAATAACTGCTCTAGACAATGCAGATAAACACCAATGTCTCTGATGCAAATTGCATGTAAAATAAAAATAAATTATTATCATTTGCTCTTGTACAAAATTAAATCAACTATCCGGAGAACTGTGAATTTGTTTATTTCTTTGTGTCTTGTGAATTTTTTAGTTTCTACCAGTTACCTGTTCAAAAAAAAAGCCTGCAAAAATGATGTTGTATTCACAGATGCCATTTAGTGTTATCCCAAAATAATTATTATCTCTTTTATTGAGTAGAAATTGTTTGGTAATAGAGGAAGAGAATAAAATATATTTTTTCTGATATAGAATAAATAATTCATTTATCAATTTATCAACTAAATTCTAAGAAATTAACATGTGTTATTTGCGAAAGCTGGAGCCATGGTAATGTCTGTAAAAAGGAAGACTTAAAATGCTTACGAATACATTGGCGGGTGAAAAAGTAGACATACATACAATGTGAATAATCTCTTAACTTTATTTTTTTATATTTTATCTTAGTACTATTCAAGTTAACGACCCGCTATAAGATTACTTAGTTATATTTTTATAAATTATTATTAGAAATAGCCTTTTTTATCAGTCTTAACTATTCAATTTGTTAATCACACTTTAAGTAATGTTTGAAAGCATGTCTCATTTTACTTCATTGTATGAAGTAAAGGAAATATTGTGATCGCAAAAAATCTCAGTTTTCACATTTCAACAGAATATCCATTTTGACCATCCCTGAATCCACTTTTACTAGTTTCAGCGTGACATCTTTACGTATGTATGTATATGTATATACATATGTATTTCGCATAACTCAAAAACGATTAGCCATAGGAAGTTGAAATTTTGGATTTAGGACTATGTTGTAACATCTAGTTGTGCACCTTCCTTTTTGATTGCAATCGACTGAACCAAAAGTGTCCACAAAAGCCCAAAATCCAAAACAATTTGGATTTTGAACTTTTTCAGAACTGCAGTAATAAGCCCTCATTGAGAGCTCTTGAACAATAAATGTGTCATAAGTGGTACATATTTTCATCGGTTCCAGAGTTATAGCCAAATGAAATTTTAATTAATGAAATATTTGGATCTTAGAAGGGGAAGGCATATTGATTCGAATCAGACTTCATCTCCTTTTTTTTTTAATTTAAATATATTGATTTATTAATAACTATTAATCTCTGAAAAAAAAAATTATGATAAATAATAATTCAATAATAAAAAAAAAATATGAAAAAATATCAGAAGTTATTAATGAAGTAAAATTTTATGTACTTTTAGAAATGTGTATATGTAATTTAATAGGTGTATAAGTCATATGGTGCCCACATCAGGTTTTATTTCTAGTACCAGATTACATTCACTTTTAGTTGCTGAATAATATGAGTTATTTATATTATGTCCCTTTTTTGTAGTCTCCAAAGATAGAAATCTTCTGGAGAAAGATCTGGAGACCTTCCTACAGGAGGGAGCTACCTATGAACCTTTTAAGTTACTCTTTTACAAAAGAAGCCGTGAAGAAACATGGAAACATGCCTTTGTTATATGTCACATAGTGCCATATTTTTAAAACCATGGCCATTCTCATCTGTTTCTGTAGAACTAATAAATTCTGAAGAAATCTGTTAAGGTCTACTGTGAGAGTTTTTGTAAAAAAATATAGGGCCAAATATCACCAAGGATTGACAACTACACACATCAATTTTTTCTGAAAATAGCAAATATGGGTGGAATATAACAGAATTTTTTATGTACCAGTGATTGTCATCCTGGGTTATAACATACAGGTGGGGTTCCAAGCAAATGGAGTTTTCGATACTGTCATAAAAAATCAATTGATTAATTCATAATAGTGCAGGCCAGGAGATCAGCTAGGAGTAAGTTGTAAGATAAATTGAGCTTGTATGATTTTTGGTTAAATGCTGGGTGATTTAAAAATAACTTGTTTGTGTTTTGGGAAGGTTTTAACAGACCTTGCTTTATATCTTTAAAAGTTTCCTCATGGACTATAATACTTTAATTATGTTTGTGTTCATAAACAGAACCAGATTCTTCAAATTTCTTCATTAGTCTGTGAATTGATTATTTATTTGATTTCTTCTTATGCAAGAACTTGAGTTGAAATGATGTTTGATGAGAAATGAAATACGAGGGTTATTTTTTTCAAGGTCCGATCGGTCACGAAATTAAAACAAAGTGAAAATAAAAAAATGTTTATTTGTAACAAGTACTTACATAGTTACGCTATTTCTCTACATAGTCGCCACTCCAATTTAGACATTTGTCATAGCGTGTACAAAATTTCCGATACCCTTGTCATAGAACAGAGCCGCCTGTGTTTTCAGTCGTATTTCTACGTTGGTCTGCAGCTCCATGTCTGTGCCAAAATGTTGTCCTCCTAGCCAGCGTTTCATGTGAGCAAAGAGATGAAAATCGGATGGAGCCAAGTCTCGGCTGTATGGTGGAGGATCAAACACTTCCCAACGAAAACGCTGCAGGCGCTTTCATCATTTGTTACAGCTGCAGTGTGCGGCCGAGCATTGTCATGGAGAAAGACAATGCCTGATGACAACATTCCTCTCCGCTTATTCTGAATTGCCCTTCGTAGATGTTGAAGAGTCACGCAGTATGAGGCTGCAGTAATAGTCGTGCCACATTCCATGAATTCCACTAAGAGAACTCCATTCCGCTCCCAGAATACAGTAGCCATACACTTTCTGTTGGAGAAGGTTCGCTTGAACTTCTTTGGTTTACTGGGAGAATGAGAATGCATCCACAGTTTAGATTGTTCTTTTGATTCTTCAGTTTCGAAATGGACCCATGTCTCGTCCCCTGTCACAATTTTGTTAAAAAAATCTTCTCCTTTATTTTGGCAGCATTGGAGAAACGTTAGAGAGGCATCCATTCTCATTGTTTTGTGATGGTCGGACAGCATCTTGGGAACCCATCTCGCACACAGTTTGTGGTACTGAAGTCTCTCACTCACAATGGTGTAGAGAGCTGACCGTGAAATTTCAGGAAACGAATCACTCAATACAGAAATTGTAAACCGACGATTTTCTCGAATTGCCTCATCCACTCGCTCAATGAGATCATTGGTTGACACTCGCTTCCTTCTCTGACCGCCTGCATCATGAACATCTGTACGTCCTGCACCATTGTCACACTTTGCTGTCACCCATTGAAGTTTCACAGTACACATTACTTATTCGTCGATGAATTTCAGCTGCATTACACCCCTCAGCCTGAAGAAATCAAATTACCACACGCACTTCACACTTCACGGGAGATGCTATTGTTGTAGACATGTTTACATGCTGGCTGCGTATTCAGAACTAAACGAAGTGATGTGGCGTGATTGAAGGCCATACTAGAGACGCTGCGCAACACATATGCGCAAAGGTTCATCTGATTTTTGTGTGGGTTTTTATTTTGTGACCGATCAAACCTTGAAAAAAAAATAACCCTCATACCTTGCAGTATCGTCTGGCTTTTTCCATGTGTATATTGTTCTATTATGATTTTTGAACTGGGTGTTGGCAATTACTAAATTATACTTCATGTAAAACTCTGTAAGTCGGTCCCCTTTCATTCCTTTTCCCAGCCCGTATTCACCCACTATATTTCCTTCCTTGCCGTTCCTAATGCTTGCATTCCAATCTCCAACTATTATTAAATTTTCATCCCCTTTTGTGTGTTTAATTGCTTCGTCAATTTCTTCGTATACACACTCTACCTCATCATCGTTATGGGCGCTTGTAGGCATATAGATGTTAACAATCGTCAGTTTTGGTTTCGATTTTATCCTTATTACAATGATTCTATTGCTATGCATTTTGAAATACACTACTCTCTTCCCTACCTTCTTGTTTATTATGAAACCTACTCCTGTCCCTGCCCATTATTTGAAGCTGAGTTAATTATTCTAAAATCACCTGACCAAAAGTCGTTTTCCTCTTCCCACCGAACCTCGCTAATTCCTATTACATCTACATTTATCCTATCGATTTCCCTCTTTAAATTTTCTAACCTACCAACCTTCCTTAGACTTTTAACATTTCACGCTCCAACTCATAGAATGTTATTTTTTAATTTTCTGGTGACCCCTTCCTTAATAGTCCCCACCTGGAGATCTGAATGGGGGACTAGTTTACTTCCGGAATATTTTATCAAGGAAGGCGCCTCCATCATTGCTACATGGAAGTGTATTGCTTTCAGCTGTGCAGTACTCAGAGGACTGAGTGATGTTGATATGGCCGTTTAAGTCATCCTGACCTATGCCCTTATCAACTACTGAAAGAGCTGCTGCCCTCTTTCAGGAATCGTTCCTTAATCTGGCTCTCAACAGATACCTCTCTGATATGGTTGCACCTTCAGTCCAGCTACTCTGTATTACTGTGCACTCAAGCTCCCTCACCAACGGCAAGGTCTCATGATTCATAGAGGGAGATATAATTGATGTAATCTTTTAATTAATTTGCAAAATTGATGCAGATATTGGTCAGCATTTCACTTCATAATCTTGATGCTAAAACATTTTTTTTGAAAAAAATTATTATTTTTTTGTACAAGTCATTATTTAACTCATTAAAAATAATAATTAAAAAATATTATTGAAAAAAATATTTATTTTTTAAACCAAACATATGAGATTGGTTTCACAATGATGCATGTGTTATAAAATGTATAATAAAGTTTTAATTGAAACAAATGTAAAAAAAAAAATGAAAATTTTTATTGAAGTTGCAGAAATAGTTATTTTACATGTATAATTTTTTCTTGTTTCTTCCAAACATTGCTGTGTAAGTTGTTAAAATTCACTATTTAAATATTATCAAACATATATAAAATAAAGTAAGATAATATTTTCTAATTGATAAAACTGCCTTCAAACCCTAAGTTCATGTTTTATTATTATACAGATATAAGTCCTCTCTCAAAAACAGAACCTCCTGTGTATTTACATCTCAGAAGCGAAGTGTATCTCAAATTTAAACTTATACTTGTTAATTAAATATTGCCAGTTGCCCATATTATTATTCTGAAATATGCCATATTAAATTATCCATGTCATTTTGAAAATATCATCCTTTTTGTTTTTGTATTGATTACACTGAGGAGCTCATATCTATTTTTGAATTAAAAAATATAATACTTGTGTAAGTTTTGTTATACAAAATTACGACACATTTCTAGGATTTCTAAACTACTTATTATATCAGTAAGGGTGCTGCTATGCTCGTTATTAATAAGGCCTGTTTTTAAAACTTTTGAGTTTAATTTTTTTATTTTTAACGTTTTTATAGTGATTTTGGTCTATAAATATAACTGTAAATAATCTATTATTTTTTCTTAAATGTATTTTGTTATACTTCGTGATTTAATATTATATATTCCACTATAATTGTGTTTGTCTTATTTATGGGCATTACTAATATTAAAAATTACTTTTTATAATATTTTTTTCTTATTCTTTATTCAACACATTTTCATTGGGATCAACATAAAAATTTGCTCTGAATATAATAAGTATTTATTCTGTGTATCCAAGGGTTGTTTGATTTTATTTGTACGGGGTGTTCTGGGATGTATTCCCGGAACTTCAGGTACTGACTCAGGACACCAAAATGAGCAAAAAAGTTCATACTGACAAGTCCTATTTTGCTTTGTTTTCCTTCTGGACACCATTTTGTAATTTTCAACAAAAAAATTATTTCTCAGGATTGGATAAACCTACTTTAATTAAATTTCGCAAATCTAAACTAGTGTCTTATTTTACAAAATAAAAATATTGAAAAATCACCTTCAAAAATTTTTAAATGGTGGTCATTTTAATTTTTTACTCTCCAATTTCTATGTAATATTTGTTTGATAAAATTTTTACTTCTTACCAAAAGAGAAATAATATTTTTGTTGAACATCACAAACTGACATCCAGAAGGAATACAGAGCAAAATAGGACTTGTAGAGTGAACTTTATTGCTCATTTTGGTGTCCTGAATCAGTAGCTGAAGATCAGGGAATATGTCCTGAACACCTGTATAGTGGTGTGCTTGTAAATAGCGATACGCTTATGTTAATTATGCTTTTTTAAATTTTATTGTGTTTATTATTATAAATGTTATACCTAAAAAATGGATTGTTTTGTTGTTATCATTAATAGTAAATTTCTCCTTTTCATTTTATGAATTTAATTAATCTATTGTTGTTAATTGTTAATATTTATATTTGGATTAAAAATTACTAAACTATCATCAATGTATATTTTTTATAAAAGTCATATTTACTCTTCAGACTATTAGATTTTTGAAATTGTATAAAATTATATAATACATATAAAATATATTATATAATGCATATAAAATGTACTATTATTTTGCCTAAATTTTTTTTTTAATAAAAATTATAAATATGTTTCTAACATAATTGCAGATAAGTACTTTTTGCATGTAACATTTATAGGAAAGCATGTCTCAAATTATAATATTATTAATTATTAACATGTTTTTTATTCTTCAGTAATTTTGTTTATATTATATTTTTAATTTCTTTTAAATTTAGAGTAAGATTTTTAGTGCTCATAAGAGTATAAAAACAATAAAAATAAAAGAATTGATCAATAGAAAATAAATTTTAAAGTTGTAGAATAATGCCTTAATAGTATAGCATCCTCACAGATGTAGGAAGTAATTTAGAGATTCTAAAAAATATATCATTACTTTAAAAATGAGAAAACTTAGAAAAGTATTAAATTTTAAGTTCAAAAATAAATTTGATCTGAGTCAGTGATCACTATATATACAAAAGATGATTATTTTAAAACGGCAAGTATAATCTAACATGGTATGTTTCAAAGTAGTAAGTTGCCACAAACTGAATGCTTAATTTATAATTTTAAATTTATCTTTGGCATTTCAATATATAGAAAGTTTATTTGTGAAAAAGGATTTTTCTGGTTATTTTACTCGTTGAAGAACTTTGGGGTTCAAAAAAGCTTTTAGTAAAGATATTTTTGCGTAATTTCTTGTTTTTGATAGAGATTCGGTGTTAAAAAATAATTTCACTTTACTACTTGTAGTTAATTGTAACTGCATTAATTAGGAATTATTTTTCTCTTATTTATCAAGGCAGTTTCCTGTTGGATAAATGATTTCTCATCATTTATCAGTCATTTATCGTTATGTAGTTGGTAGTAAAATCTTTAAGTTTTTATTTAATATTTCATTAATATATGAGGATTAATTTTTTTATTGTTTTTCTATAAGCATGTAAGATGTGTGTCATGTGTTATTTGTTTGTTTTAATCTTTGTTCAAAATAATGTGTTTAGTATGTCATATAAAGCTGTTTTTCTTTTTTTAATAGAATTATATATATTTCATTGGTTAACTTTTATATAAAACTGAAACTATGAAAACAAGCTGACTCTGGCGTTTGTCTGTTAAGGGACTCGGTCGGTCTGGGTCTTGGGGGGAACGAAGCGTGCGGCAGTAGTTGAGCGGCTGGTCAATCCACTTGGTACTGTCATAACAATAGATCCTGAACAAGCCTGTCCTGCATCTGACCCCAGAGGAACTTCATCACTTGCTCCCAATCCGGTGACAGATCTTATTATAGTGCCTGCAAGATCTGCTTCGGCAGACAATAGTGACTCAAAGGTTAAGAAGATTTTTAAATGTAATGTTGAAGTGCCTCAATCTAAAATTTTAAAGAAACAGAATAAAAGTGATATCACTACTTCTGTTATTGTTAAAGATACAAATTTAGATAAAATAGACAATAATACTAATGATAAAAATATATTAAGCATTAATAAAGTTGTAGGGAAAACCAACAATAAAGAAAAACGGAAAAATGGTAAAAAGGATAAACGTTCTGGTGATTCTGTTGAATGTATTATTGTGAAACCGGAAGTAGCTCTTATACCTGATATGTCTACAGACAAACCTTCCATTTCAAATGTTGAATTAACCGCTGATATATTTGAGAGTAAAGAAAAAATCATTTTAAATAAATCTGTTGAATCAGATTCATTTGCAACTATTATTACAGAAAAAGTTAAAAGTTCAAAGAAAAATAAGCATTTAAGAAAATTAGAACAAGAATCTTTAAATGAATCCTCAGATAATAAAATTGTTTTTAATGAACAAGAAACATTTTCTAAAATACAATCTTCAAATGAGCCTTTCTGTGATCATTTGAGTTCTCAATCCGATAAAGAAAGCAACGAAATTGAAATATGTGAAACAACTCAAAGTTTTGGTGATAAATGGAATAGCCGTTCTTTTTCAGATTGCTTAAAAAGTAATTATGATACTTATATTGAAAATAAAGGAGAATTAAAGTTAAAAAATGAAAATCAACTTTCTGAAAAAGTTGAAACATCACTAGCAGATAATGCATCTGTACAATGCAGTCAGAGTTCTGTGATGACTACTATTCTATCAGAAACAGAGGTTTTAGAGCCTCAGCCACTTGAAAGTGATAAAGAAAAAGAATGTTTGAATTCAAAAAATATTTTTACTAGTTCTAGAAAAAATAAACGTAAATGTAAAACATTAGGGAAAAAAATAAGTAAAGCAGTAGAAATAACTGACATATCTTTAGAACCGTGTATGAAATTTGATGAAGTAGATTTACTTGATTCACAACAAACTATAATTGATTCTAAATTGAATGATGTGCCCGATTTGGTTAATTCTACAATATTGGACTGTAGTACTGGCACATTAACTGATGTTACTGATTGTGAATTTAATGATGAAAAAATTGATGAATTAGGGGAAAAGTTAGATAAACAGAATAAACATGAATTTAAAGAAGAAAATGATAAAGATGTAGAGTTGGTAAAATTAGGTGATGAAACTACTGATAAAGATTCAAGTGACGATTCACAAACAGTAGCTTCTAAGAATGATGGGAAGTGTTCTAATCAAAAGAAAAGAAAACCAAACAGAAAACAGAAAGGTGTTGAATCAGAAATACAAAGTGATAGTGATACAAATACAGACAAATTAATTGAAAAGCCATCAGAATTGACTACAAAATCTGTAGATGTTACTGAAGTAATCGATAAGCCAATTGTGTCAACAGAAATCAAACCAAAAATGTCTTGGAGTTGTATCGTCTCTATGGGTAAACAGGATGCTAATGGTAACTTCAGTAATACTGATATAGAATTAATTGTTCAGACAGAGAACAGTTCTATTAATACTACAACTTCTGTAAGTGATGAAAAGGATACTGCTGTTAAAACTAGCAGTACAGAAGATAGAGGCTCTGTTTACGAATCTTGTAGCGAAAGTGTCTGTGAAGAAACAACATTTGAAACTGAACAACAGTCTGAAATTCAAGAAGTACTTTTTGATAGAAATGAAAGAACTAATTCTGATGCTGAAATAAATGTAAATGCTGATAGTACTAGCCAAAATATTGATGAAGATTCTGCAGATAAATCAAATACTGGTACAGATTCTGGTGAAAAAGAACCTGATACCAGTCAAGTAACATCAAAGAAATCACGTAAACCTAAAAGAAAAAGAAGATGATAGTTGTGTGATATTCTGCTAAATTATAATGACAAAAAATGTAGATTAAATATTATTTTTGCAGAACTATAGAATGTAAAAAGAAAATATTCAATTTTTAAGACATGTGAAATAATGAGAGCTGTGTAATGAGTTAATATATTGTTTCTTTTTACAATTTTTCAAAAATATTTAATACAAACAAGATTTTATTTCTGTATCTTACCTTTATCTATTTTATTTGTGTCTTTATTTAGTTAAACATGATGTATAATGATTATTAAAAAGAAAATATAGCATTTTTCAGAATGTTTATATACATATGTATATGTATGAATGTATGATTACATATCACTCTGACTGCCAAAATCTTGTTATGAAATATTATTAAAAAGTTGGTCGTTAAAATGGAAATTTAATAACAAATTTCATGGAACTAAAAGTTTTATAATAATTTATAAGATTTACGTAACATACATGGTTTAAATAACTCTTATATAATAAAGTGAGACAAATTTTCTCATTATGTTTTCATTATTTATTTATTTTAGAGATTGTATTACTTTTAAGTAGAAATAATTTAACAAAAAAAAAAAAAAAAAAAAAAAAAAAAAAAAAAAAAAAAACGAACAGTTTAGTGAATAAATAATTAAAAAAATGTATTTAAACATTTTATATTAATTCAAGTAACCAAAATAATGTGAAAGAATAACTTTTAACCATGATATTTAAATACATTGCTTTTTTTAATGAAAAAAGAACAATTTTAAATCTTGCAGTTTTCTGTTAGTGTTAAAAAATGTTATGTTTTAATACTTTTATTCCAGTTTTTTTTTTTAATAATTTTTGTTACAAAATGTATTATTTCATATTGATTGAAAGAAAGTTAAATTGAAAATTGTCAAACTAATCTGTTGAAGTATAAAAGAGGTAACAGACTACAGTAATCCTGAGCTTTTATGGTAAACATGTTCTATTAATTTATCATGAGTAGTAACCTTGCTGATTTGAAAAAAAGATTGATCTGTAATGATGAAACAAGATAAAATCAAATCTTTATTTAATTTATTTGAACTGGATGCTTCTTAGTTAAATTCTGTCTTCGATCAATACTCAGGTCAGTTGCCCTTTCACATTACCATGGTATTTATGATTTATACGTTTTCTTCACAAGTAAGCTTGGATGAGGTCAAAACAACAGTACTAACTATTGTCTGTGGCACTTTTGAGTTTGAAGGATGATCTGTTTGAGCAAGGGTTTTCATACTTTGAAAATAGAGTCCCAGTTAAGAGCTGCCTAGTGAATTATAATAGCTTCAATTTGATCCACTCAAGACTGGTAAATTCCTGCTGTATTGTCCATTATAACACTTCCATGGCTGTGAAAACTGGATGCGTTGATGATAACATGAAAAAAAATGAATGGCAGTTCTTTACTGCCAATTAATGATATAAATTATTCATTTGTTATATGTTCACACAAATTTGTTTCGTTATCATCAAAAAATTAACTGATTCAACATGACTTCTAGTGAGATCTGGAAAGAGGACATTCAATTCCACATTTAGTATATTCTACATTGATTACAAACACATTGACCCTATTGTAAATCATTTAGGTTTTCTGTTTATCAAAATTATGGAAAATATAAGGTTAAGGTTGTAACTGGCTGTTGCAAATGTACTGAAAATGGCAATGTGTATCTTTCCTGGTGTGTGGCACTACACTCTTATCAGAAAAAAGCTTTTATTGGCATAGACATATTATTTAATCAGCAAAGGTAATTTTTAATTGAAAATCCTGAATTTTAAACATTTAATTTAACTTTCACGAAGTTATACAATTTTTTGCAATCTCCACAAAATATACTGTGTGTAATTTATTTTCAGTATAGTCATTCATATTTTCATTCTGTAATTTTGCATTACTAATTCTTCTGAAACTTTAATTCTGAACTCTTCAGTTTACTTAACAGTCTGTTTCTGTTTTTATTTTTATTGTTACAGGATATTGTCATTGTAATAATTCAAAATTGAAAGAATATGGAAAAAGTATTTTAATAGCTTATATTTTACTTTTGTACACAAGCGGCTAAAGCGATTGTATTATTGCTGTAAATTATAAATCCAAAAAAAATTAGAGTGTTGTGAAGAATCATTAAAAAAAAGCATTGTCAATCAAATGACTTCATTATATAATTGTTGATGCATTCAGTTATTTAATTTCTCTGTAGGTATTTAGAATTATTCTAAATTTTTTATAAGTTCTATGTTGTAGAATGCCACTGATAGAATTCAGTAGGACCAGATGCAGTTCTACTTTTCAGCATTTAGTTTTTGAATGCAATAAAACTGTATCAGACATTTATTATTTTATTTTACAGAGTAATGTAGGATTATTTAATGTTTATAAAAAAAAACGAAGGAAAATTGATTTTTTTTTTAAATTAAATTTTTCTTTTGTCTTAGATACTAAATTGTAGAAATAATTATCACCCATTTATAAAATAACTATGACTATAAAATAAAACACAACCTCTAATTAAAAATACAAAAGACATAAAAAAACAAGAAATTCAATCAAAAAAAAAAAAATTAAACTCACTTCTTATTGTGTGTGGAATGGTGTCTAATGGTGCTGTTTTTACATGGCCTCTGAAAGTTTGTTATGACACAATTGCAAGTTATGTAGTATTTTTAGTTCTAAGAAAGAGGTGGATTAAAATTTAATGGATATTAAATGAAACACATTTGAACTATCAAACATTACGTGCAATTTCTTTTGATGTTCTCTCACATATGGTATGGGATAATTTCGTAGACACAATTCAAATATCCTTCTTCTCTTTAAATTATTCTTTTCCATACTTAATCTATCCTGACCAGATAGTGCTGAACTTTTGATGAGAATAAAGAATTTGGCTAGGATAATATTTATATGATGTTATAGTTGATATTGTTTTGAATCATCTGATTCCTAGAATTGAAAAGGAAGGCATTATCTTGGTCCCTTACCACATGACTATGTCAACTCACCAGTTCCTTAGAGTATCTTATCTTATCCCATAATCTATTGTGAATGACTCATCAGATGAGACAAACGATTTTCAATTAGTTGACTGGTTGTCTTGAATATGAATATAGTTGTATAATATTAATTTAATATAATTAGTATCTCCATTATTTTACAGGCCCTCAATATTATTCTCTGTACAACTTCATACAGCAACTAATATATAATTTTTTACTTTAGCTTTAATACATTTTTCAGTGACTTTTAATATTAAATTTTACTTTTTTCTGTTTTGGTAGAAAGAGAGACATTTCTATAATATTAATTTAAGTAACTCTTTTATTTAAATTTTAATTAAACTATTTATAAAAATATTATTTGTAAACTGTTACCTTTCGGTGCAATTTTTTTATTTTTGTATAATGTTCTCAATATAATTTTAAATTTAAATAATATAGGAAGTGAATGATTATCACTCATTTACAAGTATAGACACCTAATTAGGATAGAAAACAATGAGTCATAAATAAAGTTCTTATATGTAGAAGTGTGCAGAGTGCCAATAAAACTGTTTTATCTTAATGACGTATTGAATTGATATGGCAAAATTTGAAAAGCAGTCTTTTTCAAAAGTTTTGGGTAGGTGAGAAAAAATATTATTCATCAATGATCGATACAAACATTACAAGAAAAAATTTATTTGTACATTTTAACCCTTTCTGGTCTTATATTGGGCCAGTTCTAAATCATATAATAAATTATATAGTCAGCTGTCAAGGATTGGCTGATGGCATACTCTTCTATACTGCTGTCGGGCACAGTTTTTTAAAATTTTATAGATTTTGTGTCATTTAGTGGGAATTTTGTTAACTTATTTCTATGTAGATAAGAAATTATGTAATTGTAAAGCTGTAAACATGCAAATATAGTTATATTCATAACTAGATTATATCATAATCTAGACAAAATTTTTAAATATAAATTGACATAACTTCCTTGGAATCTGTGTTAAGTTTTTAAGTAAAAATATTGTGTTTTTTCTTTTGTGTTAATATTTATTATAAACTGTTTTTTACAATTATCCCTTTTCCATAATTTGCTTTTTAAGTCTATTTTTTCCGACTGCATAGATAAAAGACAAAGACTTAAGCAATCTTTTGTCTTTAAATGTAGTGACAAAAGACTTTAGTGATCTTGCATATCAAAAAATGATAATGTCCATTACTTTAAAAAAAAAAGATTTGGTGTTAAAGATGCTATTTTGACAGTATTGAAGCATTTTTAGGTATCATATTAAATATGGGTCTAAATCCTAAAACTAATATAAAATTTTATTTTTCTGAATCTTAGCTTCATAAACACCTATTTTTTAAATCTATTTAATCATTTACAGCTAATGAATTTTTCTGGCTTGATACATGTATAAATAAAATAATAAATATATAAATAGATTTGTAAACTGTAAAAAGTTGAATGAGTAGTATTGTAGTGATATAATAAAAACAAATCTGAACATGAAAAACATTTCTAAGACATGAGCAAAAATTAGTGAAGTAGGAGAGTTTAGTTACCTGTGCAGTTGTTCTTTGGGTATGTAGAACATTGATGATGATAAACTGTTAAGTCATATATTCAGTTCTTTAGAGATTGATTGGATTTATTTCAATATGAAATTTTTTTACTTATTCCTGCTTATAACTCTTGATGGGCTTTGATTGCCCCCCCCCCCCCTAACCATCTTCTGATCTCCTCCAACTCACAACAGACTGTTAAAATATTCTTTAGCGACATGACCCATTTTTCTTGATCAACCTTTATCTTTTTTTTCTTCACATAATCTTCTTTTTCTGAAAACCACAGTAACTTTCATTACAAGATTTTACAAAGTTAAGACATAGTCCCTTGCATGCTGTTGCCTTTATTTCTTAATTACTGTCCATTGAGGGCTGTTAATTTTTACAGCATTGACTTTGGTTCTACACCCAACAAGTTAAGGACTTTTCAGAACGAATTACCATACCTGAACCAAAAAATATGTTTAAGAGTTTTCATCGTGCTACATAATCATACCCAAAAGGATGTTATACTTTGCCTAAAGGGGTAACAAGTTCATAGAACTTTCAACAAGTCATGGAAGTAGGATTTGCTTGTAGAATTAATCAGTGTTATATATAATCAGCCAGTTTGACAGTAACATAATGAGTAATTGACCTTCACTATTAGAACTATCTTGACATCAGTTTTTAACAAATCATTGTGGTAGCTCATAACCAGTTAAAGCTTCTCCTTCTTGTTAATTCATAGGATCCACGTGTAGCTTACAATAGATAAGCTGAATACATGTGAAAACTGTACAAGAATACTCTTGTCTATTATGCTACGAGGCTTATTCATAAAGTAAGGGCTGTTTGGTCATTAAAAAAAATTAACTCTTGAGAAAAGGTTTTTACATACAGTTTTAGTTTACTACTTATCTACTTCACTGTTCCTCATAATCGCCATTAAGTTCTAAGCACTTTTCCTAACGCTGCACCAGTTTCTTTAACCCTTCTGCATACAAGTTTGCCACCTGGGAATTGAACCAGTTGACAACAGCAGTCTTGAATTACTTGTCTTCAAACCGTTGTCCACCAAGGCACTTTTTCAAATGCAAGAAGACGTAGTAGTCTCTAGGTGTAAGGTTGGGACTATATGGAGGGTGGTCAAAAAGTTCCCAATGAAAATCTTGAATCTTCTTCTTGGCTAAGCCAGCAGTGTGAGGATGCAGCTTGTTGTGAAGGAGGATTATGCCGGATGACAGTTTCCCACTTCATCAATTTTGGATCCCACGTCTCAGTTTGGTGAGCATTTCGCACTACACGTCATCTGTAATTGTTGATCCACGTTCCATGAAGTCAACCAAAATGACGCCCTTTTCATCCCAAAAACTGTAACCAACATTTTTCTACTCTAGTACAGAGATTGCTTAAACTTTTTCGATTTTGGGGAACTTGAATGGTGCCTTTGCATTTACTGTTATTTTGATTCTGCATTGGTGTAGGATATCCACGTCACATTGCCCGTAAAAATGTGGGAAAACAAATCATCTCCATCTTGTCAACAGCGGTCCAAAAATGCTCATCCACTGCACATTCTTTGCTGTTTGTGTTGGTCGGTGAGCATTTTCAATACCACCTTGCACACAGTTTATGATATCCGAGGTTTTCTGTGACAGTTATTTAGATAGAGATGTGTCCAGCATGCGGAGATTCATCAACCAGAGCACTAATCGTCAATCACTGATTATAATGCAGTTTTTGGTTTACTTGTTTAATGATTTCGTAGTTTTGTTGACTTGTTCAATGGGCCTTTCACTCCACTCTTCTTCTTGCTCATTTGTGCGGCCATTTTTAAAGTCTCAATACCATTGTCTAACTTTCCTTTACTAATTACTGTAGGTCCATACACTAGACACAACTCCTTATGAATTTCAGCAGCTGAAGATCCTTTTACACACAAATTTTGAATCACAGCGTGCACTGTGGGAAAAATTATTGTTGTGGACATTGCGATCTGCATTCACCAGCAGGAAAATGACTACTGAATCAAAACAACTGCAGTGGCTTCATAAATAGACGATAGATGGCCCTGCATGCATGAAACTGTGTTCAGACCCGGTAATATTTTAATATAAGCCTATAGCTCTTACTTTATGAATATGCCTTGTATTTTGTCCATGAGTTCTGTTTTAGGAATATTATAATTATTGAAAGTATTTTAAGAATGCAGAACACTTAATAGGTTTGTGTTACAAAAAGCTAGTGTATAGCATTGTGTTTGATTGTTAGTCTTAAAAAATTTACTTGAAACATGTATGCTATATGATATTAAATATTTAATTTCAGTTTTGTTTCCTATGGTATTAAATATATGTACTCAGAAATCCGATTACAAGAAACTGTAAACATAGTGTAAACCAAAACATACTCTCTAAAAATGATAAATCGACTATTAATGATGTAATATAATTATTAAAACTCTGTATAAATTAAAATTATTTTAAATTTAATGATAACCACTACGTATAATAAGAAGACTAATAATGGATTCAAATTTGAGTAGCATACTGTCAGAAATATTTTTACAGTGCTTGGAACACAGCAGTTACCAATATAATTAATAACAAAAATAAAGTAAAATTTTGCATTAATGACATATTGATATTGTACAGTAAACAAATCATCTTAGAGGATATTGTATTACTTGAGAAACTAAATAGGTTTTTAAAAAATATATTAGAAACGCTTTAGAATAGAAATATATATTTAACTCTTTAGATATCAGTTGAAAAAAGAAAAAAATATTTAAAATTTGCTGTCTATTAAAAATTAATATTGCCAGTGGTTATTAATAAATAGATCGGTACATCGATTTTAACCAAAAAATAACATACTTTGATTATATATATAGCTCTAAACTATGTAGATACTAATAATATAATAAAATACTTAACAATCAAAAATGGTTATATTATAAAGAAAAAACTTGTCCAACAAAATATGTTAAAATATATCAGTTTAAGCATAAAGCAAATAAATTTATAACATTAAAAAAAATTAAAATTATAAAGTTGCTCTTAAAACTGATGAATAAAAAATAAAATTGTATAATTTATTACACATGTATTTGTAATATTTATAATAAGGTATACAAAACAGTGTTTGAAAGCAAAATTGTAAAATGTTCTATGTAGAAATGACAGAAACTGTGAAAAATGGTTTTAGCACATTTACAACCATGTGAATACAATAAATAATTTTATTATGCTGATCACATTATGGAAAATTACCTTCTATTTTCGAATATAGAAAACATGTTTTAAAATCATTACTGACATATTTTCCTTATACTTGAAAAATATATATACGATAAAAAGTAGCAAAGAAATTATAATTAATGGACAAATAAAATTTGAATGCAATTGTATTGGCTTAAAAAATTATATATTTAATTTAAATTATTCAAATTTATGAATTATATTTAAATATGTTACCAAAATGATAGTGTTACTATATACTAACAGACTATAGTATCAGCACCAGAATAGTTTTATTTTAATGACCAACATAAAATACTCTGTTAGATGTTAAATTATTATTTATTTATTTTTTGTAAAAAATTTGTTCTGAAAAAGCAGATCTCTGTAAAAGTTCTTTAAAGAGGTAATAAAAAATGAAGTAAGTGAAAACAGTTTAAAAAAAAAAAAAACTATATTCTGTTGATAAATGCAATTTGCAAAGCTATTGTTATTTAATTCAGAAATTTCCCATGTAATGTGTAAATATTTTTTGTAAGTAAAATGTTCAATCTTGTTTTTGAATTTACATTTTATTGCGTAAAATTTACCTACTTGATTGCTGCTGACTGTATAACATAGGTTTTTTTTGGCAGCAATAACATTATCAACTTCTTTATTAAAAGAAATACAAATTAAGTTTAAAATAAAATTTTAAACTTTTATTAAACTAGTGACCTCGTGAAGGTAAGCGTTTAATTTCACAAATTAATTTATTATATTACGTACAGAAATTTAGACTTAAATTTAATGTGTTAATTCTGAGATCAATGTACTGAATTTGCAATAAGTGCTTTTTTTTTAAAAAAATAGTTACTTTTAATTGCAGTATTTTAGAAAATAAGGTAGTTTATCATGGTATTTCAGAATGGTATTTCTGATAATAGTGTATGTATGTCAGAAGTTGTAACATTGTTTATCACTGCCATCTCCATGATAACCATCCAAATGGTCACTTTGACTAGTATAAATTCTTGTACACAGTATTGGTATGTGCGTGGGACATCAAAGAAATATATTCTGAATATTGATGTGATGTTTTATTGTATAATATTTTCTTTTTGAACACAGAAAAATACACCCCTATATGATTAATTTATTTGTCCGGTAAGAATGATTTAATTTTATCACTGTAAGAATTATGCTGTGTCTAACATAGTCAGTGGCATAGTATTCATTTGTGTTGTTTAATAGTAGTTTCAAATTATGGTTATCAGATAGTTAAAATAATAAAATCTTTTTGGTGGTTTTTCCTTTATGAAAGATTCTGTTTACAAAGCTCAGTGGCAATTCACTGCTTATTTTAATATCTAATTTGCAGTATTATAGAAGTAATTATATTTTGTTAAATAATAAAGATTAATTTTTGTTAAATAATAAAAACGTAATACTACTTAATACTATTTATTTAATATATACACACACACATATGCTACTTTTTTAATTTGCTACTTTTAAAATAAATATTTTGAAGTTAAATCTATTTTCCTTGTAAAAAAGCATTTTGTGAAAGATGAACTTCTTTTGTTTATTCTATTTTGGTGCATGTTAAGCATTGTAAGTATGACTTTTTTTTATTTTTAACTTTGAATGTTAGTTTTTTCAGAGCTTACTAATTTATTTAATAATTTTACCATACTTTTTTTTAAATCTGTGACATGCCTGATAAAAATCTGTTACAACTAAAAAAAAAGCTCCTCACATTCAAAATACTTAGAAACTTGCTTTCAAAAGCTATCTGGACAGTAATATAAATATAAATAATATATATTAAAAAAAAAAATCAATTTTTTAAAAAGTAATGTTTTTATTGTATATAACTTAAAACTGTACTTTTACTGTTCTTCAACATAGCCTCCAGGCAAATTGAGGCACTTGTTTACAAGGTTTTACAACCTTTTGAATTGCAAAGTCACATAATTATTGTGCCTGTGATTTGAGCCATTCTTCCTACATTGGATTACAAACTCACCTTCAGTGTCAGAATGTCATTTCTTCATGTGCATGAAGAGATGGTAATCCCTAAGGATCAAATTCTGTAACACTTCCAGTTTGAATTGTTGCATATAACTGTTGCAATAAACTCAGCATTTTTTAAGTGGTTATTATTGTACATACACCATAAACAACATTATAGCCAAACATGTCTTGATGTTTGCTTTAATTGCCCCTTCTTAACTTTTTAATGCCTTACAATACACTTCTAAATTGATGTTGTATTATATTCCATGAGATCAACCAAGACCCGTTCATTTATCGTAAATAATATTCTAAAGGACATTCAGCATGATTTTCTTGATAGAAAGAGGTTTGTTGACACTTTTTTGATTTGTTGGTGAATTGAGTTCAGCCCCACTCTGTTCACTGATATTTAGTCATTAAATTTACACATTACATCCCACATCTCATCTCTCATAACAGTTTTATCCAATAACACACCTTCAATGCTGTAATGTTCAAAAAGAGCTAATACTGTTCTCCATCCATTGTCTTCAAATGTGAAAGAAGTTTAGAATCCACCAGGCACAAAACATATGATTACGTAGCTAGCTGTATTGTAGTCACTTTGTGAAGAACTTGTCATGAGATCTGTAAAACCTAAATCAGAAAGCTCTGAAATGGTGAATTGCTCCTTGACTTAATATATATTGTTGATCTTAATATGTGATTTTTAATATTCAGCTGGCTACTTCTCTTTGCACCATGGATAAGGATCTGTCCATTTCTAAACAGCAATTCATTTTCTCACGTGATGATTGATTTCAAAACTAGCCAGAAAACTCATATTTTCTGGCTAGCAGGTTACTGTATAGCATGCTTATTATTGAGTTTACTTTGCAACCAATGGAATTCTCAATTGCAGCATAAATTTTAAATGGTTATTACTTCTTTCTGCTTCTGTTAGATACATACAGAGTCCCGGTACACTGATGCACCAATATAGTTTCATTACTCTCACTCCTTGAGCACATCACTTTAAGAAGACAAGTTACTTTACGGATAGCTTTCTTCTTTTTATAATTTTCCTTTTAATAATGGAGGAGTTGAATAAAAGCTCTGAAAAGGTTTTTGGAAGCAAATTTTAACACATTTAGTAAGTAAATTGTTCTAATTATATTTTAAAAAAGCATTTTTAAGTGTGCTATTATTTGAATTCTGCTTAATAATTGTTTATAATATTATAACTTGCTCAAAAAATTTGCACTTTTAACTGTGCAACAGTTTGTTTAAAAGCTACTTGTGATCTGCATGTAATAAATTAAAAGAAGCATTAAAGATTAATCTAGTGTTGATATTTAGGATAATCTAAGTATAATCTTTTTAGTGTTTTATTTAAAAAAAATAATTACATCAGTTATAGTATATCATATATTAAAAGTTATTGTAATACTGTTTTAAGTTTTATTGATTGGTTTGATTATTTTATTTCTAAATATTTCTAGATAAAATAATACATATTTTTGCTCTCTCAATTGGCTGCTGTTGGGGGTGCTGCCATAAGCACTATGTTTTATTATTTTGTTTGTATGTCGTTACACAGAAATAGAAATAAAATTTAAACAAAATCTGTTTTAATAATTAGTAATGAATAAAAACTTAAGAAAAAAATATTTTTTAATTATATTATAATATGTAAAAATTTGTTATTTTTCAATTTTTAATATAAAAAAAATATATTACTTTTACTTTTGCTTGTAGTAGCTTTTGAAAAAAAAAATTATTGAAGTAATCAGTTTCAAGAGTTGCTTTGTAAATGGATCACTGTATCGAAACACTCTAGTTTGTTAAGTCAGTGTGTAATTTACATATACTAGCTAGTACAATATATTACCAGTTAGTATTGGCACTCTTCAAGCCTTAAAAAATTGATGTTATAGTATAATATGTTGCAATCCACTTTTGCATCCTGCCACATAACCAAATTGTGATTGCTTATTGTCTGTAAAATTAAAAATTAAGTATTTTCTATTTTAATTCTTTAATTAAGAAAAATAAATAAATGAATAAAAGCATCATTATCTCAAGGTGTACATTAAGAAAAGATTTGTAATTTTTTGTAAAATTTTATATAACTTATATAACTTATATAACTTATATAATTTTATATAACTTATATACAAAAAAATATTAATATAAAAATTAACAATTATAATTTATAATCATGTTTTGTTTCTAAACCTAAAATTATTTTGTTTTTGTTATAAATAGCCTAAATTATATGTTTATGCTCTATTTC
Source organism: Lycorma delicatula (assembly GCF_047948215.1). NCBI lineage: Eukaryota > Metazoa > Arthropoda > Insecta > Hemiptera > Fulgoridae > Lycorma > Lycorma delicatula. The sequence continues at coordinate 146,760,027 of NC_134456.1, read as the reverse complement.
ACACTTAAACAAGATCGTGTGTAAAGATTTGATATTAATTAGTAGTGTAAATTTTTTTTTTTAAATCTCAGGGTAATTGATTTTGAGTTGACATTTGACATATTTTTTATGCATTATTTGTACATTCATATCTATGATTTTTCTTCTTTTGTACTCTTCAAAGACCTTTGTGTGAGTTCATGACTTCATTGTAGTATCCTCTTCCATCCATCTCTATCACTCGCCTTTATCAACCAATCACCCTTGTGGCCTGATTCTGTGACAATTTCTCTCACCCTCACCTCTCTTTTTTTCTTGGTTAACCTGGGCTTCTGACTCCATCATACTTTAGGCTGAGAGCTCTTTTTATGGTAGTATTATAATCTGTTCTCGCCATATGTCCTGCCCACTGTATTAAGTTAGATTTGTCAGTGTTTAGTATTGTTGGCTTGTACTTGTATAGTTGGCTCATGCTGTTTGTCTTTCCTCCTATGCCATGTTCCATCTAGCATATATATTTCCTCAAAATTTTGTTCTCAAAGGATGTTAGTTAGTTTTCCAACTTTCTCTTACAAATCCAAGTTTCACACTTGTAGGTTAACACTGGTTGTATAATTGTACACAGTTCACTTTCTTTCTCTTTTATCCTTCTTGAGACTGATCTGGACTGAAAAATACTGTTAACTGACCAGAAGCTTTTATTTGCATTTGAGATGTGATGGGCCATTTCTTCAATTTCGTTTTTATAATTTATGTTTACTCCTTGGTATTTAAATAGATATTTTTCTTCAGTACTTTTCCTTTTTTACTCACCAACATATATTTAGTTTTATCTATATTGATTTGTACACCTACTTTCTTTGTACTTTTAAATTCCTTAACATGTTTCTCAATATCCTCTATTGTAGTTTCCACTGGTAGTATGTCATCAGCAAACGCTAGAGGATTCTTAACCTTGCTAACTCTACTTTGCCACTGTCATTGATGTCCTATGCTACCCTTTCTATTGCTATGTTGAATATGAGGGGAGGTCGACCATCTCCCAGTCTGACCCCATTCTCTATAGTGAATGCTTCAGGAGTCTCCACCAAGTACTCTTAATCTGTTCTTTGGTTGGCGCTTATGTATATTTGTCATCCTTATTAATTTCTTCAAGATTCTGAGGTCACTCATAGCATTCCAAACCCTTGGCCTTATCATATGCTTTTTGGAAGTCTACAAAGAGGACCTGCTTGGTATTCTCCTATCACTCTTTAGTTCTTTCTTCTAACCTACTATATTTTATTACCATTGACAATATCTTGTAACATGTATTCAGCAGGGAAATTCCCCTGCAGTTAGTTATATCATTTTTCTGATGCAATGGCACTATCCTCTCTCCAATCCCTTGGTGATGTTTCTTCTTTTAGAAGTTTCTTTCCTCCTTCCTGTAGTTACTCGCTGGATATGTTGTCAGGACTGGGAGCTTTATTGCATTTCAAGCGTTTAACTTCTCTCCATATCTCCTCTAACTCTAGTACCTTATCTCCTTCTTCACCTGTGTTGTGGGTTTCTTCTTGTGTTGCCATATTGGGATTAACATTCAGAAGCTCCTTGATGTACTCCGTCCATTTTTTTTATCTCCTCCACGTTTATTAGAATACCTTAATTCCTATCTTTGATCATGAACACTGTTGGCTGGAAACTTTTCCTATGCTCTTTAATGAGGCTAAAGAATCCACATACATTTTTCATTGTATTTTCTCATTCCATCTCCTCTAGCTTCCCCTTTACTTGGAATTTGGCCGACTGAGAAGTGAAGTAACATTTTGCATTTCTTTTTCTTTTTGATGTTTTCTTTTCTGGTCTTCCAATAATTTTTCATTTTTTTGCTTTGTTTTTGCCTTCTCTCTTTTGTCCAGATGTTGTTTTTGCCATCTCTCTTCTGTCCAGATGTTATTGGTTTCCTTTTTCTCCTCTCGGAAACCTTTGAAATCTTGTACCAGCTTTCTGAACATTGTCCTATATTACTTAACTGATTCTTCAGATGTTTTCCATTTCTTTTAGGTCTTCTTGAACCACTGAGGTCCATTGAGTTTCAAGTTTCATTCTTTTTATTGTAAATCTGGTTGAACATTTTTTTCATGAGCTTGTTATCATTCATTCTCATAAGGTGGCTAAAGAATTTGGGTCTTCTTTTTCTGATGGAATCTGACAGTTTCATTATATTTGTAAATATTTTTATTACTTCTGAATTTGTATTCGTTTTCACCAATTTTTCTTAGACCTAACTTTTCTTTAGATTTTATTTTTTTCCTATTGCATTTATTTCTTCTGATTTTAAACTGGTTCAATTAACATATTGCAGTGCCTGATTTTGTTGTAAATGTTTTGTTGAGATATTCTTTTTGTTGTAAATGTCTTTTGTTAGTCAGTAGGCCAAAAAACTTAATTTTTTTCTTTGTTTGATCGGCTTCTTTATCTAAACTATTAATTTGGATTATTTCTCTAGTTATTTAAATTTATTGACTGAATTTTCAAAATCTTGCACTTTGGGAATTTGGGAAAATCTTTGATGTTGATCCTCAATTCTGTCTTTTTGAAGGAAATTTTTTGTCCTACTTTCTCTCTGATTCTTTAAAGTGGTATAATTGGTGTTGTTTTGAGATTCGCTGAGAAAATTGCAATATGAGGAAAGACTTGGGAGTTAATTCCAATTACTTACAATTTCATACCCAATTTTTTGGTGGTGTGCTCCAGTCATTATACCCATACCTGTTATTGTATATTATTAAAAAAAAAATGACGAGAATATATTAACCCTCTCTATCAAATAGTCCTTTACTTAAGTGTAATTGTTGGGATGTAAGTAAAAATTAATTCTAGCAGATAATTAGAAATTTATGACATCTATTATTACTATAATTTGAAACTTTAATTGTAATTTGGAAGTAGTTAATGTTGTTCTTATAAAATTGTATAGATTTTAAGTTTTAATATAAAAAATCAATAAAAATAAAAAGAATTATTGATTAAAAAATTTTTAAATTATATAAGTTGATTTTTTATTATTATTATTATTTAATGCAATGATGCAGCTGTTATTTAGTAGCTTTAATGCTTTTTGAATTTTTAGAGAGTAATTTTTGAAAACCAATCAATTTGAGGCTATTACTCAGAATAGTTTATGTCTTGGTAAGAAAATAATATATAATGAAAATCTTTATTATTATATTATAAACGTATAAAATCTATTTTTTAAATAGGAATTATTGTTAAATATTAATCTGTGTTTCTGATTGTTTATTGTAAATAAAACAGTTTTGATTGAATGTTTTTTAGTATAAATGTTAACAGTAGTTGTGATTAGTTGTAACTTTGCTGTGTTAAATTATAGTAAGATATTGTGATTTATTATATGTGTTTGTAAAATGTCTACTGTAAATCTGTGATTATGGTTTTGTCGGTATTGTTTATTACCAATGTAGATAATATTAACATTATTTGTAATTGAAATATGTAAACATAGGTGAAACTTTGTAGTACAGATTTTAATAAGCTTGATTTTACTTATTATGTTAAAAATATTATGATCAATTCTGTAATGTATTATTTTTCCACTTTTAAATTAATAATTTTAAGATAAAAAATATCAGTTTTTAGGTAATTTGCATTAATATTAAAAATAAATTAGAAAAATGACTGATGAAAATTCACCATATTGTTGTTATCAATGATGATTGATGGTGAAGATAATATTAAGGAAATACTTTTTCATGGACGACTAACAGATTTACTTCAAATAGACTTGTTCAACCTTTTGAGTTGTAAAAGTTGTAAAAGCAATTGAAAATATTAATAATGTACATAAAGAACACCTGTTTGAAGTAAATTTTGTATTTTATCATGCAAGTTAATAGTTTTGGTTACAAATCTTTGATTTGGCATTGGTGTGCTATAATTGGTATGAGAAATTGCTTTCATTGCAACAGTATTGTGAATCTAATCAGGAAGTGAGCTTCAACAACAGTTTCACAGATGTTTAAAATACTAAATTAGAATAGGCTTCGTGATAAATAAGAGGTCTGGTTTATCCAGTTGGTAACATAGTTATTAGTTTGCGTCTTCTACTACATTTGGATAGGAAAATCTTTTGACAGTTTGACAGACACAGAGATCTGGCACCCCACTAAGTCCTAATAAAGACCTAACTGTCCTGCTGGCCATTGAAAGATACCACAAATGAAAACCAGGGTGATAGTCCCCACAGCCCTCATTTAATCATAAATTTTATAATTGTACAAAAAACTGTAGCTTCTGTTATTTAAAGTTTCTTTTTACTTCATGCCCTTTTTTTTCTAAGTTGATGTTCTCTGTTATGTTCAGTATTATGTAGCAATCAGCTTGTAAGGGATGCAGTTTACCATTAATATCATTATCATTAAAAAAAAGCATATTCAAATTTTATGAATTTTACATTCGAATTAAATAAAATGTTATTTATTTGACATAATTTTGACTTATTGTTGTTCACTTGCAAATTCCTAATCTTGTTCTGTTTTTGGGTTTTCTAGCTTGTTTTTGTTATGATTTTTTTGTTGGGTAATGAATTAAATTGGGGTTATTTCGTTAAATACAATTCTAGCTCATACAATTTTGTTAATATAATTCTGGCCTGTGGACTCGGGTCTTAAGTTTAGTTCATGATGTGAAAATAGACATTTTTACTGTTTACTGCCAGATTTATTGGATCAGTCAATTTTACCTTATGAGCTTATATCTTATTTACACTAGATGTAGCAAAATAGTTTACAAATAGAACTTTTTATAGACCTAGAACGATTAGAGAGTTGCTTTGATGACCGGTATTCTGATTTCTTAATCAGCTAGTCTCACAAGTTTAGTATTTTACAAGGATCTGAATTTTTTTATGTATTATTTCATTTGTCTCCTCACCTTCCTCATTAAAATGAAATAATAATAATAATAAAGGTATAATGAATAAAATATTAGATGAAAAAATATGTTTGATTAGTTAATAATGAAAAACTAATATGTCTGTAAATATTATCTTTATACTCATATACCAGGATAATAAAATGATATTTTCAAAATTTTTTTTAAATAATAAAAATGATTCCTGATTCAACTGGAAAATGTTACCATATTTTTAATTATTTAGAAAATGTAAGTTTACCCATTTATTGAAACAGTTATTATATAATTTTATAAAAGTATCCACTATTAAACATTTATTAGGTATATACAATTTATTTGTGCTAAGTTGATTAAGATGCAATTACAATTTTTGTAGTAAATTTTTCAGCATTTTTAATTTTTATATGTAGCTAAACTGCTACATATAAAACATAGTTGTTTTAGAAGAAAAGGTTTATGGATGCAATCGTTACACTTTATCTTTAATTAACTTTACACTTTATCTTTAGAGTTGTATGTTTCTGAATTCTATTTCTAGAGTAAAAGTTTTGTGGTGTAAAACTGTCGATTGAGGAGATGGCTTTGATCCAACTATATTCTATTATTTATATACAATTATTATTTAGACTGATAATACAAAGGTATTAGTAAAATTATTATATGATTCTGCCAAATAATGCTAATTTATTTGTTTTATGATGTGTCTTGAGCAAAAGTCTTTGATATAAAAAATTTTCCAAAACAATGTTTTTAAATATACATTTTTTTGAAGCATAAATACTTTTGTACATCTTGGTTGCACTAATCTTGTTTGATGCATGGTTCATTGTTAGTTAAAATAAAAAATGTAAACCATAAAACAAAGAGTAATAACATACATTTAAAAAAATTATTTAAAATGCCGCTTGGATATCTCACAGATCTGTATAACTACACTGGACTATATAGTAAAAAATGTAAAACACAAATTACGTTTTGTGTATTTACACACACACACACACATATATATATATATATATATATATATATATATATATATATAAATTATCACATCCTGATTTTACTTATTAAACTTTTAATTGAAATAGATTTTAGCTATTTTATAGATGAACTTTTTATTAACAAGTTATACATGTGTATTATTTGTTTAATTTAAAACACTTATTTCTGCAGGATGGCAAAAGAAATCATTTTCTTAAATGTAGATTTATATTGGTTTGTAATTTCTGACAGTTTTCTTTGACATTTATTGCAGTATTTACTGGAATTAGTATTTTCCATGTTATGTAAAATAGTGTATCATAGAATTTATCTATTAGTAAGATAAAGATTTTAACAAGGTTATTTTAAGTTCAGTTTAAATTTTGTGTGTTAAAAGTAAATTTTATCGGTCCTTGATGATGTATTTTAAGTAATGGTGGAATAATTAGTTGATAAATGTATATCTTGAGAAATTTGAGTAATGTTGACAGTGTTATACGGTAACCAACAAAAAAAAAAATATATATATATATATTTCTTGAGGGATTGCTTGTGAATTAATTTTTACATTGCTGAAGAAAGAAGCTTTTAATTAAAATTATTGTTATTTATATTTCAGTTATGCCTGTATTAAAAAAAATAATTACTAGATAAATATTTTTAGGTATGTTTTATGTAATGAATGTTTTAATTAATGTGAGATATTTAACTGAATTTGTCTTAAACAGCTGTAATATTAAATCTGTCATTGGTAATAAGAAATAGATGCAAATTTTAAATCATTTTTTTGTATTAGTTTATTTAAAATTTATTTTTGTCCATGATCATAAAATTCTCTTTATTTTTCTTGTAATTTCCTTGTTTTGTATTTGCTTCCGGTATTCTTTTTCTCCTGATCTTCTTTCAAACTCCTAATTTTTTAATCCTCTACTTCATCACATTTATATTTGCACATCAAATTTAATTAAACATTTTTAATTATTTATGTTTTTGGATTGGGAAAAATATAAAAAATTAATATCAAGGTGTCAATAGACAATTTAATTAGTGACTATATATATTAGTAAAAGGTATAAAGATTGTTAAAAATAATTAAAAATATATATATACATCACTGTGAATAATTATTAAACTTCATTATTAATATATTAGAAAAACACTAGAATTTAATTATCGCTACTGTTTTAATTGTTAAAAAACTATTCATTAGTTTCTTTTATTTCCCCACTGACTGGCTGGGTGGTTTGTGCTTAGAAAGTTTAAATTTAAATTTTAAGTTTTAAATATACTTTAATAATGACTGTATAAGCTGGTATTTTTTATTGACGTTTTGAAAACAAGTTTGGTATTACTTTAGGTCTCATGGTGGAAATGGGGGGTTGAAAATGAACTTTCTTTACATTTTAAGGTGTCTGAAAATACCGTTCACTTAAAATGCAATTCCTTTTATACATTTGCCTATGTATAAGATTTGTGGCTCAAAAATTTTCAAAACTACTTGGTCAATTTCATTGAAATTTAGTTATGCTGTAGTAGTGCATCTGAAGTTGTGCATGTGTGCATTTGATGAAGATTGGTTGAATCAGCTCAGTTTAAAGTAATCAATAGACAACATAACCTCCTCTTGAGGTAATCATTGTTGTTAAGAGCAGTTTATGATGAAGATTTTTATTTGAGGTTATGTTTGAGGTCATAACTTCATAACGTACCTCATAATGTACTCATAATGTTCAGTGATGCATTTTTCATATGCGCTTATGCAATGAATTACAGTGGTGTGCGAGCTGAAAATTGATGCTTGTCTGTAGGTCTACTCGTTAATTGAACATATGTAGTGCATTGTACTCTGAAAAAGGTGCACTTCTGACTCCAAAAAGGGCAATTGAAATGAAAAGTCAGTCCTGCATGAGAGTTTTTGTTCTTTTCACTTAGTTTTCTTACTTTCATTTCTTTTTAGTTTGTTTGTTCCTTTTAATATAATGGAATGTCAATCTATGAAATTAACTGGTGATCTGTTGTTAGAAAGACAAAACTTAAGCTGCATAAATTGATAATTTGTGAAAGTTTAAAGAAAAAACCTTAGAAATCCTCCACTGTAAGTTATATAAAATTGTTTTTATAAGAGATTTTTTGTTAAAAATCAGAACGCAAAAAGTTTTTTTTGGATACAGTTAAATTGTTAAGTAAATTATAAGATAAAAAATAAATTTAATCATAATCCATAATAATCTTTTAATATATAGACATGTGAATAATGTTATTTTAAATACATTAAATATAAATAATTCACTATTCAGAAGGTGCTATTGAAAATTGTTTTATGGACATTTTTTCTTACACACTGAATGGGATGCAGAAAAAAGTTTTTTAATTAATATTATTTAAAAATTCATTGACAGAGTATTATTACTTCTGTAAAAGAAATTTTTTTAATTGTATTTTAAATAAAAGATGGAAGTTTTTTTATATGGTATGGTAAGTCATCCAAAATGGCAACAGAAATATATCAATCTTGATTTGCTCCTTAACTGTGAAGAGTAATAATTGCAGTTCTACTGTACAGTGGCTAGTTTCTTCCATTTAACTTTTACATTATTGTTTTACATTGTTTACACAATAATTGAAGTTGTAAATGGTGTATATAGTTAAAAATTAGAAACATATATGAGGTCTGTAAATAAAGTAATGGGACTAGTTTCTTTTTTGGCAGCCAAAGTGGCAGCACTGTAAAGTTACTAGTAAACATATGGTTTTATGACAGCTGATTTATATTAGGTATTAATATTTTTAGCTTATTGCTGCCACGTGAGACTTAAACAAACTTTTCCTGAAATGAGTTTTTGTTGTGCATTACAAAAATGAGTGATACCAGTTATTTGCAACATTATGCAATCAAGTTTTGTGTTAAACTCTGTGATAATGCTACTAAAACTTTTTCAAAATTGAAAAGGATATATGGAGATGAAACTCTGTCATGAGCCCAAGTTTTTAGGTGGTTTAAAGCATTTTCAGATGGCCAGGAATCAGTTGTGGACGTTCCATGCTCTGGAAGAGAGTTAACATCAAAAAGTGACTGTTGAGTGAATCAGAAACTTGGTACGGTACTGGCGGATTAACTGTCCAGAATTATTGCAAAACAATTGAATTTGAACCATACCACAGTCCGTCAAATTTTGACAAACGAATTTGAGATGAAAAAAGTTTGTGCAAAATTGGTCCCAAAAAACCTCACTGTTGAACAGAAAAACAATAGCGTGGAAGTATGCTAATCTTCTAGTGTGAATTGAAACTGATCCTGATTTTCTAAAAACTATTATTACTGGTGATGAATCTTGGATATTTTTTTTTGAATCAGAAAGAAAACTCCAGAGCAAGGAGTGGCACACTACAAACTCACCACGTCCCAAAAAAGCAAAAATGAGCAAATCAAAAATTAAAACCATGCTAATTTGTTTCTTTGATAGTAATGACATTGTCCATAAGGAGTTTTTGCCTACAGGACAGACTGTAAATCAGTATGGTTACTGAAAAATTCTTGAAAGACTGTGGAAAAGAGTTGCCCGTGTGAGACTAGCTATCAAAGACAACTGGATGCTGCATTATGACAATGCACCTTCTAAATAGTTCCCCTGGGAAGCCATGCAACGCTTCAAACAGTTTTCCCACTCTTCATAGTAGTGTTGGAACTCAGAAACCGTAATATCCTTCAGATGGTCGGTCATATATTTTTTTTGGCACTTTCAATTAATGAATTTTTGGCAAAGAAAAATATTCCTGTAGTTCTTCAACCACCTTATTCACCTGACTTGAGTCCCTGTGACTTTTTCCTGTAACCGACTTTAAAAAAACCTCAAATGACACCATTTTGGAACAGTAGAAAACATTAAAAAAATATATAACCGACCATCTGAAGGATATTACGGTTTCTGAGTTCCAACACTACTATGAAGAGTGGGAAAACTGTTTGAAGCGTTGCATGGCTTCCCAGGGGAACTATTTTGAAGGTGATAGAGTCCATGAATAATTGGATTTTAAATAAAAAGTTTTTCTGAACCTGTCTCATTACTTTATTACAGACCTCGTATATAAAAAGGTTTTTTATCTTGTGTTTCAACCCTTTGTAAAAAAAGCCTTTTTTTTTGCATTTTTAAAGTTTATGCAATCACTTTATTTTATTTTTATAAAATAAAATGTGAAATTTATAAAAACTCGATGTCAGTGCTAGCTATCACTGTAAATTAATTTTCTTCTGACATTGTTGTTGAAAACTTAGTGTTAAGGTGTTGTATAATTATTGGTGTCCAAACTGGGTTATGAAGGAGCTTTTTTATTTATGATGTGTTTAGAAAGTTGTTATGGTATGTGTATGCATGAATGTTAGTATGTATGTGTGTAATTTAAATTGAATTTGTTCATTTACAACATTGTTTTAATTTATTCTTGTATGTTTTGTTTATGCATTCATTTGTATAGTCAAATTTAAGTAACTGAAAATATACAAATATACAAAACCCGTTATAAAATATTTTAAATGAACAGACCCAATTTAAATCACACATTTACAACTTGCATACATCATAACAAGAGATATTTTTCATGTGCCAGGGACACTTACTGAAGCTTCACAAAGAGCAAATGCTAGCATAGATTCACCTCAAAGTAAAGTCTACAGGTTGTTTTTTTATTTAAAATGTGGATATCATGTTGTTTAAATATGTTGTGAATATCAAAAAATACATGCTCATTTGTGGGTGATTTTCTGCTGAATAAATTGAGTTCATTTTTAATAAATATTTAGCAATTTTGCATTTACTATCATCATCACTATTCAACATTGAAAAATCTGTATTTCTGTGGAAATGATATGAATTGAAACTCATTTGATTTAAGTCTGTTGTTTGTCAGTCAGTATTTCTTAGTTTCTCATAATATGGAAATTGGTTGTGTAGATAGATATAATCTATGTCGATAGGTAGGTCACCTCTAACAACAAAAAGTCAGTTGAAAGGATTGTTGCTGCAAATATGTTTTTCTTTTTGGGGGTGTTATTTATGTATAAAAATAACCTTTAAAATTTTTCTTTGTTACTACAGTAAAATTTTGAAATAATTATTTTGGTTATTTTATTAAAATATATATTTTTTAATATTGCTTTCCTCTTTCAGAACTGTGGTAATCATGGACATTTCATTACATTTTTGTTTTGTTAAAATAATTTTTTCTTTTGTCATTCAAGACAGTTTTAGTATTTTGGTGTGTGCTATTTTGAATTGTTCACTATTAATTCATTGTTATATATTGATTTAAAAAAAAATGCTTCACTTTATCATTTCCATATGTCTTAAATGTGCAGTATGAGAAAATTAATTAATCTTTCTTAATATATATATATATTTTTTCTTTTAATTTCAGTACTGTAATATACAATGCATTATGGTAGTAAAATAATTTATTTTCACTAAATATTTAGTGAAACCATCTGGTCTTAAACTTGATTGCTTTATTATTTAACTTTTATAGAAGTTGGGATCAAGGACTACTCAAGGACTACTTGTATAAGAATATCAGAAGTTTTCTTTATAAAATATTTTTTCAAGAAACTGTTCCTTAGGTCCTGTATAAGGATTAATTATTGAAATCGATGAGTTTATATCAGTAATAAAATTACAACTCCTAAATCTGGTTCTAACGCAGCAGTCTACTATGAGAACTAATTGAAATGTATAAAATTGTTGAATATATTTGTCTAGTGAAGTGTGACAGAGTGTAGTTAAAGAATACTTTATTAAAGCATCTTCTAGTTCCACCACCCTTTTCACTGTTTTTCTTACAGTTATTTTTATTTATATTTATTACAGAGTTTGCGACTGAATATTTAATACTTCTTTCATATTGACCTTAATTTGGTCTAGTGTTAATGGTTTGTTGCTGTGAATAACAGACTTTTATTTCAATTAACTCAAAATAAAAAAAATCTGGTGATGTCAAATCTGAATATCTTTGGAGGCTATAAGACACAACCAGTATGATCATTTGTGTAGGATGATGTTGTGCTATCACGTTGTAAAAAGACAGTATAGATCATCTTTTCCAAGAGTGCAATGAATTGAGATAAAATATTCTGATATGTTTCTACATTTAAGGAGCGCAAAAAAAATAGGACTAATTATATTTTTTTATGATATTCTCACCAGCCACTCATCTTCTGCAGATGCAATAGTTTTTCATGATATATGTGGCGCTTTTCAGTGTTCCAAATCGGAACTGTTTTTACTGCTTACGTAGATATCTAATTGGAACTACATGTTATCAGACAAAAATTGTGAGTTCATAAGATAATCCCTTCTGGCATAAATTGATGAAACCAATGACAAAATTGTAGTAGTTTTTCAAGTTTGGATCAACTATTTGAATTTGAAATATTACACTATTTGTGGTCGAAAGGTTTAACAATTTGTTGCCCGATGAATGGTTGATTTTCAATTGACAGATATCTAATTTATTTCTTTTTTTTTGGTGAGGCAGTTAATCAGTCATTGATTTCAGCAACTGTGTCTGCATTCAACATTTACCTTGATCTTTTGTGTTCCTTGACATGAATGGAACCTCTCTGTCTGAATTTAGTCACTGACCACAGTATCAAAATCTCATTAGAAACTGGTCTATCTCCAGTACTTTGGTGAAAAAGTTGAGCACAGCAGTCACTCATTGATCATGCGCTGAAGTATGACTCAATAATAAAATATCTTTCCTCTTGTGAAAACACTAATTTCTCACCAACAATGCTCTGAGCATTTCGATTGGTTTATTATGACTTCTGGTGTTATTTTCTACTTTGTTGCATTAGTCAGATGTTGAATGAAACCATTGCAGTAAAACTTGAGGAAGTAAGGTAGTCAGTTCAAGTTTTAAAACTGATATGATGGGTAGAGTTTTGTATAAGACACCTTGAATATTGTATAAATTACTACTTCAATAAAAACAACCTTATTTCTCATTGAAAGAAGTAAATTAATAGAAGAATATGCACTGCTTTAAATTATGCATGCTACTTCATAATATATCATACATACTGCTTTTTGGAGCAATTATATTTGAAAGGCTTTACAATATTATCTGAAGATGCATAATGGTATATGCAGAGTAGCAACTTCTTAATAAATAGGACATATCTTATGTATGTATATATGTAGTGTGTGCCTCATGTGTGTGTTATATGACTACATCATATATCACGTAGATGTAACATTATTTTGCTACACAAAGTAGTAGTCTGATTACTGAAGTAATGTCAGAGTATACCAATATTATAAAATATTACTTCACATATTAATTATACCTTCTCTCTTTGTCTATTAAAAATTGCATCAAAATTAAAAATTGTCGTAAAAATTAATCTGGCAAAGATTACATAAAGTTGTTAAATTTTCTAATAAAAAAATAACAAAAGAATCTCAAAACTAATTAAAAATGTTGAAGGATAAAAAAAAATTATTAATGAATAGCACTCTACCAGTCTCCACAGAGAAGTGATAGCACTCCCATTTTTCGTTCGAAAGTCCTGGGTTTGAATCCTCCCAGTCAGGCATTTATCTAACACACTACAAAATATATTCCTTACTATCCAGAAAAAAGTGTGGTAAATGTAATTGGGTATATTAGGTCTGTTGTTATGGAAGAGAGAATAAATAAATAAATAAAGTAAAAAGTGAAGATTGTTTGCTAACCTCTCCAAGGTAACATAATGAGAAATGCTACATTACAAGATGTTAACACATCTTGTAAGTATTTTAAACATAGCATAAACACAACATAGGCTGTGTTTATTAACATAGTTTTTTAGGCTTCAACACCTGAAACAGCTGTAAACTGTGTGGATGTATACATAAGTGTTTCCTTCAAAGATTGCTCACTGTCATCATTGGTATTGCTAATTCAGTATTGACCTTCCAAACAGATTTTTTTAGGACTGTATAGGAAAGATTCCCTTACATAATCAACACTTTTTTCAGATACCCTTGGTTGTCCTGTACTTTTTCCTTTACATAAACAGCCAGATGTTTTATGAAGTTGATGAATGTTATTGTCAGTTGGAGGATTACAATTAAACTTTCTATGGAATACATGTTTAACTACTGATTCATATTTAGCGAACTGCGAAACACTGAAGGCTTTCTGTTCAGGAGTGGCCATCTTTGTTAGTGGCTCTGTCAACCGGAAAGATAGGGAATTAATCTATGGCATGCGTGTGACTAAACCTGGGCTTTTTGCTGTTTAATTCTAGCCATAAATCAATATTGTACAAGTCATTCAAGAGATATTGTAAAAATTACAATATCTCTGATAATGTTTTTTGTACTTGGTGTATTGAGAATAAAATTAATCATATTAAAATTAATCAAATTAAATCATGATTTAAATCTTTGTCTACATTAGTGGTTATCAAGTCTAGGATTTGGTAGTAAGGGTGCAAAATCCTTATCTTGTTCCCCAGAACTGTCTTATCTGATATCCCAAAGATTATCTATAGATTGAATGTAAAATCTGATTTTTGATAACAGGCCCCTTAGTGGCTTATTAATCCATAACTACATGTTGCTAATAGTTAATATTGTTACACTGGGCTTTTTTTTTACTATTGACACTTCAATATTTTCGTTCTATAGGTACTGCATTCAAATCCTGGTCAGGCCTTTTCATGCACTAAAGAATTCATCTCTTATCCTAAAAAATATAACCAATAAATATATTTTGTAATGGTCTCATAGTAATGTCTGCATGTCTTTTCTTTTACGAGTATATTCCAAAGAAAGTGGGAACAAAAAATCAAATTCTGTAATAAAAGTATAAAGTCCTTAAAATATAAGAAAGCTTATTTTTTACAATTTAATATTTTTGGGCTGCTGTTTATAAACATTGTATATTTTGAACTAAATTATATAATAGCATAGAACCCATTGAATTCTTTTAAAATTGAGTTATACGTTTTGTTGTTTTACATTTTTATTATTTTAGTAAATTAATAAATTGAATAATTTGTCATGACAGTTTTGGAGATTCTGGCAAAAGTCTTGCTTAGTATCTCCACATCAGTTAAACTTAATCTATGGCCATGCTATAATCAATATAATAATTCAATTATCAGTTAAGTAATCGGTAAAAGGATACTTAATGCTTTTTCTTGTAAAAGCTGACTAAAGAGAAGCTCAGATTAAAAAAAAGCTCAAAGAACAAAACATTCATTAATTAGATTTAAAATTGTTATCAATCTACATTCAAATTAGCCCTTATGTTTGTATTTTATTTGAATGTTTTTTTTTTTTTGCTCATCCATTGAGATAGGTTGTATTGATGTTACTTCATCTGAATCTACTATCATATCAATGAGAGTATGTTTAATCCTTTCAACGATCTACATGGCAAATAATATGTTTTGTCTCTTGCCATACTCAAATACTGGTAGCATGTAAAGGGTCTTGTAATAATTTTTTAATTGTGTTATATTTTTGACAGATGTATTTATCTTGAAGGTCATAAAATGGATACTGTTTTTAAGTAGAATTTTACCTGTTGTAATGTTGTTTAATTGGTGTTTAGATGAGTATAATTATTCACTTTAAAGAAAGAGCTCTGTTAAATTATTATTTTAAATAAGCTAGAAACAATAAAGTGCTCAAAAACTGTTTAAACATTTTTTGTTGTTTTTTTATTGTTAAAAATGATTTTTGAACATTCTTATAACCAGTTACTAATTTTATATAATATATGTGTTAAATCATTATTAATTTGAAATTTCCATAGCTTTAACAAATATTTTAGTTGGAAGAAAAATAATCTTAAATGAAAAAAGATAAAAATGAAGTGTAATTGTTTGGTTTTACTGTGTTTTTTATTATTGAAACCAGTTAATATTACTCCTCGATGTTAAGAAAGCTCAGTTTGTGTGTGGATTGGGGATGTATTGCTTAGCTGTTGGGGAGGCATAGGAAATCAACACAAACACAGCATGCATTCAGTGAGCACTGTATGCTGTGAATACATGAAAGCGCTGTATGGCAAAGTTGTCTGTTTCCCTTTATTTACATATTTTACTTTTATTTACATATTTTTATATCCAAACTTTTTTAAGTGATTTTTATTTTTTTTATTTTTATCTATTATTTTTACGCTTTAATATTTTTATTTCTTTATTTTAATAAAAAGGAGAAGTGGAAAGAAAGGAAGGATACGTTTTTTTTTTATTTGATAGCCCTATCCCATCCATGTCATCTGTACCATTACTGCCTGATGACAAATTGATCGGCACTATCATCACTGCTTTTGCTGTCATTGTTAACTATTTTAAACCTTTCAGTTTGCATGTTGGCATCTCTGCCTCCAACCTAATTATGTTCTGTCTTTCAGATGTGTTTTCAGAACTGCTTCCAATATCCAGATGCCATTTTTTCTCAGCCATTTCTTTTGTTATATTTTGCCAATATGAGATGTTTTCTTTCATAACCTGACTTTATTTTCGCCCACATCAGGTTTAGTTCAGGGTGGTACACTGTCAGTTTAATATGTTGTGATATAATCCTTAAATATTTTGTCAAAGTAGTAATCTTCACAGCAGAATCAGTTAATTGCACTAATCTGTACAGTTCAGTTTTTAACTTTCACTAAGGATGAATTATTTCTCATCTTTGCAGCTATTATAATGGTTCTTGTTCTCTGCAATTTCTGATACCTGTGTGTAGTTGTATGTTATGATAGATTTTGTCATCAGTTACTAACACTAAACTAGGTGCATAAAGTTTTATGTATTAATTTTGTTTCCAGCTATTTTTTGTAACTGTCAGCCCATTCATGTTGTTCCATTATTCTACTTCCCTCTGGCCTGATTTAAAAATTAAAAGCTTATTCAGAATCTCCTCCTGCAACACTGTCACCGTTCATTAGTATCAGCTTCGATCATTTGGATGTGAGTTTTTTGTGACCATTAATAGAGTCTTCAGTTCCACCATGTCTTGAATGAATGTATGACTCATCTCAAAAACTTATTTTTTTCTTTCCTGCCTGTAAATTATAATTTCTTTTTTTTGCTTGAATTAATTCACACCATGAGCTTGAAGTTTGTGAATGAGAATTTAAAATGGAAATTTTGTAGATATGAAAAATGCCATGCTTGAATGAGATTTGAACTTAGAACCTACGGATGATAGGCTGACTAAAACATTCCACCACGAGGATCAGCAATGATTTGTTTTTAATGATTTTCTCATTTGAAGATTATATTGTATTTTTATATCAAAATGAAATTATCATTAAATTGTACATATCAAAATTAAATATGTTCTATTAAAATTGATTTGATTCACAGTAAAAGTTGTAGTAAAAATTTATAGAAAAAAATTGGTAAAGTTCCATGTTTTCTACAGGAATGCATGTTTGTACAGATCCAGTAATTACTGTTCTTAGAACCACTGACAACTTCCTTAAAATTACCAATTTTTTGTTTTCTACATGAAAATTGTGTGTAAAAGTTGCCAATATTAACTTTCTTCTTCATTCTTTTATGAGATTTTCTAGATGTACTGAAATTTTCTTTCTTTCACAGTTTATTTGATTCTGTTATAACTTCATACAACTTGTTATCAGGGCTGGATTTCTAAATAGGCTGAGTAGGCTGCAGCCCAGAGAAGAAAATTTTGAAAGGCGGCAGTTTTATAACTTCTCAAATAAAGGGAAAATTAAAAAATAGACCTGTTTTGATTTTTAGTACTTAAGAAAGGAAACTATTCAAATTTGTACCTTAAATTCATGTAGGATACGGCCTTGTAAATAGGATTTAATGAAATAAGAATTATGAATTTTAAACATTGTAATTGTGTTATATACATAAAAAACCATGTTGCTTGACAATATGTTTGATTTGATCTCATAGCACTGGCCATGTGTATGAATACGCTGTAGGCCCTAATTGGAACATGGAACACAATAAACAATAAACATGATCTTTTCGATAAAATAAATGGAATGGCCGGTCCAACTTTTCATCTAGATCAAGCTGGCAACACTGCACCAGTGCAGCAACACGCAAGCTGAGACAGTAACAGTTGCCCTTCTAACCTTATTTTGTTATGTTTCTGTGAATTTGGCTGGCGTTTGTGATCAGTGGTCAGTATTAAAGTTGTGTCATGTCATGTTGCAGTATTACTGAGGCAGTATTACTATATCCTTAAACAATGATTTAAGGATACTTAAATATTTGTTGCGGTGTATATCTGAAGTCTGTTTAAAATATTTTATTAAAGTGCAGTTACGTTTAAAATCAGTATGGGTGATGGTAGGAAAAGACTTAAGGGTGCTGAATACAAAAAATGATCCAAACTGAAACTATAAGAACAAAAACGTCTCCTTAAACAAGATCACCAAAATTAGATTCTTTCTTCAAAAGTGATATTTTTCCAGTCAAAGAGAAAAGAAAAAGATGAAGAATTGGAGAGTGTAAATCATGTTTACGATTTAGTTGCTGACATTCAACAGCTACCTTTTTATCTGAATCTACTAAGTGGTGTAGAAGTAAGTCTAACCGATGTGAGCACACTGTTAAGTCTGACATTAATATTCAATGTTTAGAAGTATTTAAAGAACCAAAACAAGTAAAACTTTTAAACAAGGCCCAGCTTTATGGGTTTTAGACGATGCTACTAGATATTTAAAAGCAAAATATGGCCTTGACCGAAATATACCATTAGATTTCACTAAAAGTACTAGATCATACAAAGATCAAAACTGATCTTTGTCAAGATGTTTCCAAATGAAATTTAAAAAATGGAGAAGTTCATGATAGGAAATGGATGATTTTCTCCGAAAGTAAGGGATCAGTTTTTTGAGGACCCTGTTTGATATTTTATACTAAAGATCAAAGATCACAATTTGGCAACAATGATTAACTAGAAAAATGAAGAAAGTCGTGCGTGTCATTATAAAAATTTGGCCATACATAAATCTTCAATAATTACTTTAAAGGAATAGGAACTGTTCTCAACCATATTTATAAAATGTTTACACTACAATTAGACAAAGAAATAGACTACTGGAGAAATGTTTTAACTAGAGGTGTTGCGGTTATTGAAGCCTAAGCGAGACCCTTAGATGGGTCTCGCTTTGAAAGGTGAGATAAAATAAAACTTAAGTAAAAATATAATTTATTAGATTAGGAACTTAAATAACAATTGAAGTTCATATGTTACAGATAAATTGTATAAAGCCAACATAAATATACAGTCAGGGGAGGGGTGGAAACTCGACCCTAGCCTACAGGTAGCAAACTCCTAAATTTGGCCGTGCTTATTTTAGTTTTATGAACATTTAGGCTGATATACTGCAGATATGCAAGCTTGAATTTCTGTACGTAACGCTCGTATTTCTGGATTTTTTTCAGTTATTTTGATGTAAACATTCTATAACGGAAAACTATTTTATTTTACTTTTAAAATCCTAATCTGTGGTTAAATCTTGGCTGAGACATTGCAAAGGTATGTATCTACGATGTCCTGTCATGATACACTATCTCCTCCACTATTATTAACTTAGTTCTTAGGAATCCTAATTTAGGAAAGTATGAGGACCGTCCATGTTGTACTGCACCAGTAGGTGTCCGTACCCGATGTATGCTGCAGTATATAAATATTGACACTCTGTCATTCTTTCCATCATATCCGTGCTCATATCCTCCGTGGAGATTAACCTTGTAATTTTACTTCTGACCTTACGACATACAATAAACAATCAACACTACCTACTGTCTTCCAGCAAATGTTTCAGTGTGTTCTCTCCAAGATGAACCCAGATGATATACACTGATATACACTAATGGATTGAAACAAAACGATACCGTTGGTTGTGCTTTAGTTGTCAATGGAAAAAGTTATATGGTTGGTCTACCCGGTATTACAAGTATGTTCACTACAGAACTATATGCTATAAATAAGGCTCTAAATATCATTAACCCTAAATATAGAAACATTCTTATTTGCAATGACTCGTGTAGTGCTCTCCAGGCATTAGAAAACTTTTATTCCAAACATCCTATCATCATTGAAATTTACAACCCAATCACTGAGTTGAATAATCGTAACACAGAAGTAAGTTTTTGTTGGGTCCCTAGCCAAGTAGGGATTCCACGTAATGAACATGCAGATTATGCTGCCAAAGAAGCATGTATTCAGCCTCCTTTCACCACCCAAGTTACTACCTCTGATTTTATTAATCGTGTAAAATAATCACTGAGGGCAAAGTGGCAAGGTGATTGGACGACTACCGTTAATAATAGACTCCGGCAAATTAAAGATTCTGTGTTGCCATGGGAATCCTCATGCAGAAAAACTCGACATGAAGAATTAGTCCTCTGCCGATTGCGGATAGGACATATGAGGGTCAGACATGAGTATCTAATGTCAGGAGGGCACGCACCCCTATGCACACGATGCAACTGCCACATGACTGTGCACCACATACTCATAGACTGCATATGTTATGCAGCGTTGCGTCGTAAATTTAATATACCCAGAAACATCCATAGTATCTTGTACAATTATAATGAAATTTTGAACCAGATGTTTCTGTTTTTGCGTAGTACTACGTTACTGCAAGAAATTTAATATTGTCATGTATATTTTTTATGCTAGAGGAGTTTTTAATAAATTTTTTCCTTTCAATTTTAATTTTTTTGGTTCTGTGTCTAATTTTGTTATCTGAGCAGGGAGCCTTTTGCACTCCCTATCGGAATTTAGTTAAATTTTATATAGTTTCCTTTTTCTATTATTTTAGCTTTTATATTTTAAAAACTCCATCTGTGATATTAGTTTTTAGTTTTATTTCACCTTTTTAACTTTTGTTTTTAACTTAATTTAAAATTTTTTATTATATAATTTATATTAGTTTTAAGCCTTATTTAATTTTAATATTTTAGTGTTATTTTACCTTTTTATTAAAAAAAATTCCGGGCGATGATAACGCACAGGTGTTTTTCGCCCCCCCTCCAAAAAAAAAAAACAAAAAAAAAATGATTATTAGCAGTGTCAATATACTTCAGATGCCATTTAAAAGTATTGCACATCTATGTGTTTATGATTTTTATACTTTCATGAGTTATAATAAATTATATAAAGTTGGACTTTTACAATCTAATAAGATGAAGTTAGACTTAAATGATGTAATTAGAACCTAACAATTATTACTATTTTTAATAGTATGGAATCATTTAAGTTTTTAAATTCCTTGCTTATACATATATATCTTATTGATGCAGAATGTACATAACAATTTTTTCCTAAATCTTGGGTAACCTGTTTCAAAAAAAAATTTACAAAAAAAAGTCTACCATTCATTACAAATTTTTATTTACTTTTTATTATATCTTCATAAAGGTACCACAGATTTACTTGATAACTGTGAGTGAGGCACATGTTTAAATCTATTTATCTACTTTTATTGAATTGGTTCTGAAAAACCCTCTGCACATTATGAATCACAGTTTCTGTTGTAATCCATTGCTGTAGAGTTAAGAAAATTCAATAAGTAATACTCTTTTAAAGAATTTCTGTAAATGGTACGGAAAGTTAACTATATCTGGAATGACAATAAATAGTAGTTACTGAGAGTCCACTCAAAAAGAAAATACTTTATTAATTTTCTTAACCATAATGAATTTTTGAAAAAAAAAAGTAAATTAAAGAGAAACTTAAATTGTATTGTTCATCATTAATCAGATGTAATACTGCTAAACATTAGTGGTAACAGATTTTGTTTAGATATACTTGTTCGTAATACTATCCCATAGTTGTACAAGAGACTGATCAATCTGGAAGTGAAATTTATTTTTATACAATTCTAGATTTTACTAGTTACTTTACGTTTAATTAATCAGATGTAATCAAACTAATTTATTATTACCATATTAGAATAGTGTATAACTTATCCCTGTAAATTAATAGCTCTGGAAATATCAGTGATGTAGATGTACATTAAAATTAATATCATTTGGAAACCATAACCTTATTATTAGTTTTTAAGTTTAATGTGCAGTCCTAGAAGCTCTTTTTTTTATGTGATATCCAGTTCTTTTAATCATTAATAAATAGGTTACATTAGATCATTAATAAATCAAATCTTTCTCTGGAACTTGATTAATGGAACAGTTGACATAATTTGCTAATTTATTAAGGCCAAAACTGAATCTAATGAGGCACTTA
The DNA here is from genome assembly GCF_047948215.1 of Lycorma delicatula. Classification (NCBI taxonomy): domain Eukaryota; kingdom Metazoa; phylum Arthropoda; class Insecta; order Hemiptera; family Fulgoridae; genus Lycorma; species Lycorma delicatula. The sequence goes on along the minus strand of NC_134456.1, from coordinate 146,737,912 downwards.
GATGAAAGACTACATAAAAGTTCCCTGTTATAGTTTCCTTTTAGTAGATACCTAATATCTTCCTATAAATATAATTTCCTTCTGATCATCTAGTAAGAAAATACATCATGCGTACAATAACTATCAGAATTAAATAAATTAGTTGTGTTTATTCTTGATTTTTTTTAAAATGTTAATGAATGTAAGTTAATGTAAATAATAAAATATTTTAATTACAACATAAATAACTATGTTATACTCAAAAAACTCCCATTCAACAAATGTGTAGTCATTAAGAGTTCACTCTGAAAAAAAAAACTTATTTACTTCTGATCTAGATTTTTAATGACATTTACATAATATTGAAAATGTTACCAAACTTAATATATTGTTTTTGTTTTTATAATAAAGGTGGTGGAGGTCAGTGCTATGATGTCAGCTGTGATGAACTGAGCTTCAGCAGTTTTAGTTCTGCCAGTCATTGTTCATTAACACATTCATATACTAATGACACTGGAGTCGGTCTTGGATTCAGTGAACCGGTGTTTCCTGGAGAACCAGTTTGACTATAATAAACCAAATTATTATTACTATTTTTTAAAAATTGACTGTAGTTATTTCTACTATTATGTTTTATTTTACCCAATGCGTTAATATTGGTAAACAATTATCTGTTAAGGTTATATTTACCACAGTTATTTCCTATGTAATGCAGGTGAATTGTGTTTTATCGCTAAGTATATATTTTAAAGTATTTTTTCATATTACTTAAAATGGTTTTTATTTAAATAATTGTTTGACTAAAGTTTTTTTTCTGTGTAAACTATTAAGAAGTTACATAAGTATGCTATTCTTAATTAATTACAAAATGGATAATATATAATGTTATCATTTTTTTTCAATATAAGTTTATTTCATTACGTAGTACATTATGTTATCATGTATTGTATGTGTGTATAAACATCTAGTTATACCTATGAAATAATTATTTTATTATCTATAGTAAATGGTTAAAAAAATTAGGAAAAAGATTTTCCTTCTTTCTTTTCTGGAGATTGTTTAATAATTCCAGATAAGTTTGACTGAAAATGCTTTATATTAGATACGTTGATGAGCAAATAAGAAAACTATATGCCCCATGATGCTGTGCCAAAAATTAGTTGCTTATTAAATGTTCGATAATAAAATAAAATTTTTAATTAAATTTTTGTTGGAGAACATTATAATTATTGCTTCCATAATTTTTTCTTATGCATTTCTGTGAAACTTGTCATTTAAGAAAAAATAAAACTGTTACAATATGTCGAGTGAAGCATCTTATTGTCTGTAAGTTTGTGAGGGGACTGTAGGCATTTTCAGTGTAACTAGGTAATTGATACTTAAAATACTGAAACACAGAATCTGTTGTCTGTAACTTGTGGTATGGATTATATGACTGGAAAATAACTGTATTTCAGAGAGTACTTGACTTTTTACTTCTGGCTGTGGTATTTAGGTATATTAAATGGTATGTTTCAAAATATATGCTACGTATAATTTTTTTTTTGCCAGTGTTATCAATTTCAAGTCAGGCAACTTGGATAATTTTATGTCCTATAGATGTTGAGAGATTTGAGTTAATATTACATCGATTACTCATCATTACTATTTCAAAATTTGTTCCCTAATTTTGTGCCTACTTTATGTCTCATCAAATTTAAAAGTGTTAATGTAGAACTTTAATCTTAAGCATGAATCGATGGACATGTCTTCATAAAAGCATGTTAAATTTTGTGATATATTAAAATTATTTACTTTGTTTCTTTTAGCATATAAATTATGTTTTAGAATGGCTCTGATTTAGAAACATAATTACCAGTTTCAATACTTCAAGACAGATGATACATTGCTCCACAAAGTAGAGAGTAATGTTGCAATCATGTATAGATTATTAAATTATAAAATTATTATCGCAGGCCTGTTTAATCACTCCTAGGGAAAATGATATATTATTTATTGTATTTATAGTTAATAAATTTTAATATTAATTTGTCTGTTGTGTTAGTAAATGATAATTTTAAAAGACAAAATAGTCATATTATATTTTTTAATAATCATTTTTCATTTACAAAATAATCAGTACTAATTCAGTGACAGCTGGTATTTGGTCATATGCGATCAAAGTTGTTAAAATGTCTCAAGTGTAGAAAAAATTTAGAAATGAAGTAATGAGCAATTATATAATTTCCTAATCTTCACCTTTTCCTTTACCATGTGGGGGTTGGCATCTCCATCTTTAATTCTTTTAATTCTCAGTTCCTTTGATACCTTATCTTTTTATGTTAACTTGGATCATCCTTTCTTTCTTTTTCCTATCACTTGCAAATTCTGAATATTATTTCCAACATTCTTAACTCCTTCCTTCAACATGCTTAAATCATCTCAACCTTCTTCTTACATTTTTCTGCTCATAGAACAACCCACTAATCCTACTTTATTCTACAACACTATTCTAATTTATTCATTTCTTATCTTGTCCTTTCTCATTTTTCTACTCATTCATTTCAGCATTCTCATTTCTACTTACTCCATCTTCTTTAAATGTCTTTTGCAATACCCAAGTCTCAGAGCCATTCATTACTGTTGATTTCATCTTATTTATTCATGATAATTTTCATATTTCCACATATTTTCTTAATACACAATATGCTGTTATCTGTTTATCTTCCTGCAGTTCATACATCTGTACTATGGATTCTTTCCCGACCATAGATATTTGAATTTATGCATTGCTGATAACTTTTCATGCTTTAATTTTTTAAACATTTGATTTTTTCTTTCAGATATATTGTATATTTGCCTTGTTAGTTATGTCTCTTCCTAACCTTTCCTCCATACTTCCAATCAATACTCAATTTCATTAGCTGATGTTTCACATAAAATAAGATCAGCAAATACTCCTTAATGGTGTATTCTTCATATCCCTCACCAATATATTCATTACTGGTTTGAATAGGTATGGGCTGAGAGTGAGCCCTATTGTTGCTCAACTTTTTCAGCAAAATCCTATATCACATCTACACAGTAGTGTAGATGTGATACATGTGTGTGTATGAGGTAATGGCTCTGATTTTAAGTATAAAATCAGAGCCATTACCTCTGCGTACACTTCCTTCACAATCTCAATATATTTCTATGAAACTTCTTCCTTCTCCCTTATGTTATTTATACCTCTTATGTGGGTGCTCAAGTGACTAATATATTTTCACTGGTACACAAAGTATTGTACTATTTTATGTAATTATTTCTTAAAGACAAGAATATTCTGATCATACAATGAATGAATATTTGCAATTTGAAAAATTTTATAAAAGTTGTTAAATAAAACAGCTATTATTAAAAATATTTTTTAACATTTATTGAAAAAAAGATTTATAGTTTGTTTATATTTATATATAATTTATACACACATACATAACATGTGGTGTAGAATATCAACCTTTTTTCATTAATGTTCATCTTTTATTAAATCTCAACAAATTTTACTTTGTTAATATTTGACTGAAGCTTTATATATAAAATCATATTCATATACTAAGAAAATAAAAGTGCATGAAAAATTGTATTTATAAACAAATTTGTATTTTTAATATTGTTATTCTTAATTGACTTTTAACAATAGTATAGATTTAATAATATTTTGTACAAGTCTTTGAATTTTTTAAAAAAGTTAGTATAAAATGCTGTATTGTAGGACATTGTTTTGCATGTTAAATAATTATAAAATTTTTACAATTAAATTTAAAAAATAAACATTGTTTTAATGAAAAATATAATCAGTTTTAATATAAAAGTTTTGATGCATTTTTAAAATAATTTTAATAATTATAGTATTCCAATAAAAAAATATTATTTATCATATTTGTCAATTTTTTTCTCATTCCATTATTAAACATATTTTGTTTACTGTGTTTTATATATTTATTTTCTTTTTTAATTTATTTGGGATTGTACATTTGTTTCAATAATTGTATTGATTTTATTTTTGATATAGTATAGTGAATATTATAGCAGCTATTTTGGTGTTAAAAAAATTTATTTATTTAGAAATTATTTATACAGATTGTCATCATAAGATAGCACTTTTATTGTTTACAACAGTACCATCAGTTTTCTATCGAAAACACTTAATATGCTGTAAAAAAACATCAATTCCTAAAATTGTATTCAACCATGACTAGAGTATATTCTCCGTTCGTTCATGGGTGAGTACAATCTTAGTAATTTGAATAATCTTTTAGCAATTTTATGATTTTTCCAAAAGAAGATTGAGATATTGTAAACAACAAAAGCACTGTTTTGAGTTGAGTGTCATGACATTTTATATGTCTTGGTGATAACTAAATATGTCAATAGTTTCAGTATAATTAACAAATATATTGTGAGTTTATATTTATTTTATACAAAAACCTTTTAGTATGTTACATTTTTATCTCAATAGTAATACGGTATGTAATATAATGTGATGTGTAGTACATGAAATACAGTTTAATAAAATAAATTTAAGTGTTTTTTTATGTAAATAATGTTCTATAAATATTATTATTCTTTTTTATTCTTTAATGTTTTCTTGTAGCTTTTATTAAAATGAATTGCTACAATATTAATATTTTATAGGAATTTTTTTTTTGACAGGTTATATGATGCTTCATCCTCTTGGCTGAAAAAAGCCAGCTGAAAAAATAAGATCTTAATAATTGTAATCATTGTAAAAAATTTAAAAGTTTAATTATAGGATTCTTTTCTTAAACCACCTTTTAATTGCATTTTCATGTTTTCCAGTTTTTATCACCCAGTTTCATTCACACATTGCTGCTTGTTCAATCCATATGAGAATCAAATTTGACAGTAAAACATAATTGCTTGTTTTAGTCTGTAAAGAGATACAATAAAGAAAGAAAAGTATTTCCTGTTTTATATGAAGGTAATAAATATTGGATTATTAACTTTTAAATTTTATAATGATATTTTTCATTGAATTAACTGTATTTTGAAAATGCTTTGTTCAATTTCCAACATTCAAAAACCTGAATGTACTTGTAATTTTAAATAGATTTTACTTCCTGATTGGAAATAATTATCTTTCAGAATGGAATGCAGAGTCAAAGTTTATTATCTGAAAAATATTCGTTTGTTTTAATCAAATAAATGAATATTAGGTATTTTTTTTTCATAACATGCAAGAAATAAACAGAAAAAGTCATGTTCAACTTTTTTTTAGCAATTAAATATTTTCAAATAAAAATTTGAGTAGTAAAGGATTTGATGTAGCTTTCATTAAAATATATTAAAACATTTTTACTAATATCTTTAAGCAAAAATAAAAAAAAAAAAAAAACTAGCTAATATGAGCCTTAATACTGACTTAATAAACTAAAAATCCGACATAGCATAAATTTACAAAAAAATATTTATGAATGAAAGTAGATTTTATGGTAATTATTACTGATTAGTGATATTTCTGATATTATTTCTTTAAAAATTATAGTATAATTTTTCCGTTGAATTAAATGGATGATTTTCTTTGTGAATCCTTTAAGAAAAATATAGATTCAAATTGAAATTACCCTTCCCTCTTGCAAATTATCATAAAAAATTATTTAAATTAGGCCCAGCTGGTATTGATAATTATACATTGATAAATATAAATTTATTTTCTTAATAAATCAAATTTAATATCACTAAAAGGATTATTTAAAGATTAGTCATTGGAAATCATGTAGTTGCTTTTCCAAAACAAATAATTTTACTTTATTGACATTCATTCAGGAACTGCAGCAACAGTGTAAAACTTAGAATATATCCTTTTTGTTGCCATAACTCAGCATAGGTCCTAATCTAATTCAGCATATGCCTCCTTATTCCTATTCAAAGCTGTTTCCCAGAACCTATTAATGTCATCCATTTTCCTCATTTATTTTCCAACTGTTTTTACTTGTTAAATATCTTCAAGTTGTCTGATCAAAGATGAACCATTAGTTTTGTAAAATAACCTTTTTTTTATAGTATTGTGTTACTAACCTAGCAACCAACCTGGAATATCAGTGACTCCTCTGCACAGACCTTTGCCAACAAAATTCAGTTTTAAGGTGTCAGGCACTTAAACTTCACCCTTCACTACATAAAATTATGATTTCCTGGTCATGTAGAGCATTCCTTGATGTACAGCTCACACCTACAACAAAGTGCCCATCGAGATTCAATATGAAAATTTAGACTTGCCTTTTTATTATTATTTTAATTTAGTTTGTTCTGATTTTTTGAGAATTTCTAGTATTTCTTTTATCATTGTGGTACCATACGTTTTTAATAATAGGTTACTTGCTAAAGTATGTCCAAATATTTTCTGTCAGTACAAATCAGCTTACAAACAGTAAAAACTACATATTTATCTAAATAATTGCTATTTACTTTAGTGAAAGAAAATTTTGTTCATTCAGAAATGTATGAAAATTCATTATGAGATTTGTAAATTCATGTATTTATAAGTTAAAAAAAAAAAAAAAAATACGTATATAAATAAACAATTCTATTTTTAAAAGATGATAAAGAATATTGTTAAATAAATTTCTATCATCACATTTATAAAATTAGGTATGGGACAAAATGGGATGCAAATGCTTATAATTTTTAAAAAAATCCAGGAGTATTCTTTTGTTTTAGGGTTGAAAACTACTTCTATAAAGAATAGGCTTGAAGCCATTTATCTTGTTCTTCAAAATATTTTGACATTCATTCAGTTTTAATAGCGGCTTACTACGACTAAGTTTTTTTCATTATTGCAACTATCTTATTCTACATCCGACCTTTCTAATTAATTTTCTTATTGTTTAGATGTACAGATAGATATATATTGTGTAACCTTCCAATAATAACTGGTAACCTGTATACCATTCATAAACTATCCAATGGGCAATATTATTTTGTAGAACTTAAGTGGATCCTTCAATACTTTTTTCCTACAAAGGTTTTGTTTATAAATTCTTCTTTATTCTCTCTTACTCCCAACATAGTTTAAAATCAGGACAGTAGGCTACAACTTTTCTGAACTTTAACATTTTTTCCATTATTGAAAAAATGTACCTCAATAATGTAGAAAAAACTACAAAAAAATATCCAAAGAAAATGTTGGCTTATTTCAATGGAGGATTATAAACATTCAACATCAGTACATTCAACAAAATATTTTCCTGATTAGTTGATGGTTTTTGTATATCATGTGTAAAAATATTCAGTTTTGTTGATTACAGAAACTACTAGTATAAAATTAAATAAAAATTATTATTTTTTTTTTAATACAAATATTCCTTTCTTTTAATTATAAGCTTTTTACCCCAGAAGTAGTTAAGGTAGATCAGAAATTTGGAAAACTGTAATTTAGGTAACAGTTTGTGCTGTGTACATAATTATGAAAGATTGTTGTACTGATTAAAATTGTATTGCACCCTTTCAAATATAATTTATTCATCATTTTTACAAAAACGAGTATAATTTTTAATTAGAGATAAAGTAGCTGAAAGAATGCTTAAGAACTGTTTATGAATTGTTCTGCATTCTTTTCAGTAACACTTAACATAACGCATTCTTTGAAATTGTCACTTTTGTTAAAATACTTATACATTTTTATTCTTATTCTAGCTGTATAATTTTATTTAATTCCTTTTAAATTAATTTTTGGGTATTTTCTTTTTTTCACAATTTAGTTTTTTGGTTTGTTTTTTCACAATTTACATTTACTGTAAATAGTATTTAAAAATTATGCTAAAAAAATCGTTTTAAATATTTAATTTGAGTTTAATTTGTTTACTTTTTACTTATAAAATATTTTGTTATAAATATTTTAGCTGCCATAAAATTCATTAACATTAAACCTCTATAATGTTCTTAGTTTGGTTATATTTTGGTCTTTTAAAAATAGATTGTACTAGAGATCTGAATACCACATTGTGTCTACAATAATAATAGTAGTTTTAAACGTTATTCAACTGAAGATGACAAAGTATAATAAATAAAAGATAATATAAGAATTTCAAATAAATAATTGTTTCCTTATTTATGCTCTTTTATTTTACAAGTTAGCTCATTTCTAAGAATCCTCTATTGAGTTGAGTGGTGTCATCATATGTATTACATCATTTCCAATAGAAAATTATACCTTAATTGTTTCTTTTACACCATCTTCCACAGTGTTTCTCATGATGATGCAAATAAATTACATTCTATTGTAAGTAATCAGTATTATTCTTGAGTAGCCTTTCTGAGAGTTATGGTATTTATTATGTGTTATCACAAGGATTAAGGCCACAGCCTTAGTCCTCATGATAATGAGTAAAGATTTTACTTTAAAAGTGTTATTACTGTACTGATACGTACCAAGCGCCTTCAATGTATTTCTTTCTGTCAGGTTGTATACAACTGTTTGGTTATGATAGCCATACCAACTTAATAAGACATTCGACAACTTAAAGTAACTTTCGACAACTTTCCTCCATTTAAAGTAGTTATCATAGGTAAAAATTAGTTAATTTGAATCTTTGGAAGCCAGAATTCATGCACTTCCAACATATTTTATTCTTTTCATTATAAATAAAATTGAAACTGTAATGAAAAATCAAAAGAAAATTGGAAAAAGGAGAAAAATGAATAAGTTATTTCACTTATCAAAATGAAATAATTTAATTTATTATTTATTTATAATAAATATTATTAATCTTATAATAATAATTATTATTATTATTAATATTATATTATTAATCTTTTAATTTTTTATCTTCAACAAATGAAATAATTATAATTTCCATTTTCTTCATTGTCTACTAAAAGTTGAATCTGTTATAATTGATATTGATAAATAATTGTCAACATTAATAAGATTTGCTTTTTACCTGAATGTAATTTGAAATTGATTGAATATTCTTTCTACTTATCATCCTTTAAAAGCTTTTTAATCCATCAGCATTTTCTTGCTAATTCATACAAAATTATATATTATACGTTCATTTCAAAATCATTCAAAATTTGTTTTTATAATGCTAGCATTTTTAAATATATTATCAGTCAGTGATAGTTATACTTAAAAAGAGTACAGAATTACTATTTTTGATTCTCTGTCTAAACTTATTGATCCATCAAACATTTAAATGTCAGCAGCCCTTTCTGCTTTAATAAATTTATTTGCTTGAAAACTAAGTAAATTAATAAAAGGTGTGGTAAGTAAAGCTTGATTATTTAGATAGATCGTGGCTTGGTGAGGCACCTGCCATCAGATTGTCAGGAAAAGTATCATAACTGCAAAATTCCTGTCTAATCCTTATGAGCCGAAAAAAATTAATAAAAATTTACATAAAAACAAAACACCTATTTAAAAAATTCATTGGTAGAAATCTGTTAAAAATCTCTGTTTCTTCACAGTTAAAAATGTGTTTTTAATCTTACTTTTTTCTGTTGAATGACTTTATCTATATTCATATATAGTTGCTGTTCTTAAAATCATTTCCAATTGTTATAGTTGCAGTCATCTGCTTCATCACCATTTACCATGCAGTCCTTTTCCATGTGGATCATTCTGTATATGATTCTTCAAGCTTCTTCTTGTTCTACTTCTCCTGTTATCCTCAGTCTTAATTTGCATCATCCTTTTACTGACAGTTATTTTTCTTCATGATATGATGAAATTATTTCATTCCTTCTTCTGAACCTTTGTTGAAATTTTGATCTTAGTTTTCAATCTTAGTTTCTAATTTTTACTTATTTTGTCATCGTACTTCTACTTCTTACAATTTAGTTGATACTCTTCCTTTTACCATTTTATCTGTTTATCATACAACACACCTGAGATGTTTTCTCATTTTCACCATTCTGCTGTATTCTATAAATTATTTGTGTGTTTACATTTTCATCAGTATGGGAGCGTAGTTATACAAATTCTTTTACTGTCTTTAATCTCTCTTTTAAAAGAAATTCCTCTTTTATTTATTCATTATGGTTATATATTCTAAATTCTTTTTACTGATCTTTATTTCTGTATCTTAACATTTTTAATAACTAGTATATTTTAATATTGTTCCTAATAAAATGTGCCAATAAGACAGCTATTTATAGATCAAGATGAGAATACTATAAATAGTACGAATCATGTGGAACCTTATCTTCAATATTCTTTTACAGGAAATCCTGGGAAAGAATGATATTTTTAGGTAAAAGATAAATGTGCTCTGTGAAGAATATCTTTGTATAGGCCACCTTTACAGAAAAATGTAGAGTTCATTTTTAACCTACATCTCATCTGGGTATGTGCTTATCTTGAGCTCTCTTTTCTTTTAAATATTCCTTACTCATTATCATACACTTTTTTCATTACCATGTTATTAAAAATAGTGTCTTCACCCTGCCATTTTGTAACACTTGCTTTAAACAAAGATCATATCCATTTTAATTCTTTCTGGGAAAAAGCCAAATCACTATTTTGCCACTGTTATCTCCTGTATCTTTATTCTGTTGGTTTTAAAATGTTATTACATTTTTAATATTGTAAAAACATGATCATTTTAGTAATTCTATTATGAAAATTCTTTACTATAAATTTACAATACATCAGATGTGCTTATTTAGACATATTTGTTGTGTGAATCAACATTACAATTTTGTAACAGTATGTGATTTTATTACTAGAATTTTTAATATGCTATTTATTATATGTGTAAATGTTATTTTAATGGTTACTTATTCATAAAGTAGTGGGCACTTTGTTCAGTGTTCATAAATGCTGTCATCTTAAGAAGTTGGTTACCACTAAAGAGTTTATTGTGATATTACAGCAATTTAATGTTTAGGTGTAAAATTCAGTTATAATCTCTTGTTACCAATCTTAAATATGTCCAGTCTTAAAAATGAGTCAATTCTGTCAGTAGAGTTTGTTTTTTATATATATTTTAGGGCTTCAACCATCACCAGACCAACAGTAATTGTTGATTTAACATCTTTATTATGTAAATGTATTCTTATCAAATGTTAAAACATATATTTATGTGGCTATAAACCCAAAAAATAATGATTCAAATTTATTGAGCATTGAATATGTGTACATCATGTTTCATAATATTTTTGTGATAAGTGTATATTGGATTTTTTTATTTTATTTACATACATTTTCCGAACAAAGTAAATGAATTTTTTTTATTTATTTGTGTTATGTATTATTGCATGTTAAATACATATCTACATTAATTACATTTGATAAAACTCAATAAAATTATAAAATAGCCTACATTTAATAAAATTATGCTTTCTTGTAATTAAAAAAGTTTAAAAAATCAGCATGTGAGGGCAACTTTTTCATATTTACTTGCTTCAAATTAAATATATTTTTATTATTTTTTTTAATGAATTCTTTGTCGAATGATGAAATATATTATAAATTAAGCAGTTAATTTTTATTATATGTGAAAATAGTATTATAAAATAAAAATCATTTGAAATCACTTTGTGTTTATGGTGTATGTATTAGTAAAATATGTTTCAAACGTAATAAGTTAAATGACTGAAATTCTGCAGTTGATGTATTAATGGAATTAATAAATACTTTTTAATTGCATTTTGTTAGTGTATGTTTTATGATAATTCTGTATTTATTCTAATAGGATGTATATGTTACTTTAACACCAAAAAATAAATAAATAAATCTATCATATTTTTGTAGTATAGACTACTTTTCAATACTAGTATTAAAATTCAGTAATTAAAATAATGCTATAAAATAAAAATGATGTGATAAAAAATTCCTTACATTTTCATTGCAGAATTAATTGCTGATATTTTCTGTAAAAAGAAATTAAGTGTTTTGATATAATTTTTGTTATAAAATTGATGTTTTTTTGTAATATTTTTAGATGTAATTACTAACAATTTGTTTACTACTCTATTCGGAATGATACCACTCTTCATGAGTAAAAAACAAATTCAATCTATTCTGTTTTTAAAGTAGATATAAGCACATGTTTTGTACCTTTTTCACCATTATGATATTTTATTGCATTTTTTTTTTATATCATTGATAGCTGAAAAAATTAATTAATTCTGCAATATTATTAGATACCTATATTATAGATGAGTTGTTTAAGGTGATGTTTATTTTTGTCAAACTGACTTATATTTAAAGCTACAATAAGTCTTAAGTGATCTCATTTAGAATGTTATTTATAATGTGGCTGGAATATTTTAATGTTAGTGATGAGCATATGTATATTTAGTATCATAAACATTTTCATTGTACAGTTGAGTCCTAGTATAAACAAAAATTGACTACAGTAAACAGTTTACATTCACGGAAATAAAATATAGCATTTTTAAAAATATAAATGTATAAGTTATGATACTAACACATATTATTACTTAAATTGATCCCAATTAGAGGCAGCCTGTCAGGGATGATTAATTACTTTTCTCTTCTCTCCTCTTCCATTCTTTCTTACTTAGACAAATGCAATGAGAATTGGGCTCAGTCACTCTTTAATCTTATCTAGTCATACTTGCACCATCTGGTAGCCGGTAAGACAGCTATTTCTTTATTAAAACTCAATGGTGTAAGAACTGTGGGCTTGTTGACTATTCAAGGATTTTGTTTCCTATCCAGATTTAAACAAAAAGCCAAACTAGTGGCTAAGGTACCTACTGAGTGAAGCCGCCTGGGCTTCTTTTCCTACAGTGAATCAATCAATGCATATGCATATTTTATTTATTTTATACTATTTAACATTATGTATCTGTTCTGTAAGATTACATTTGTAATCAATTAACAACTGTTTTGTTGACAAAATGTTGGATTGTTTAGGTCTTGGACATCATACAAGTTGGATTGTATTCATAAAAACAAAATGTTTATAAAATAACAAATGTTTACTAAAGTTTTAAGTCATTCTGGATTGTTAGTAGTAGAATATATCCAAAGCCCAAAAAGCATTTTTCTTATGTAATTAGATGCAAATCCATTAGTATTAAGCAGTAATCAGTTTTCTTTGCATTGCATAACATTTAAAATATTTTTACCATGGTACACTCTGAATTGTAGGTTAACAACAAAACCTTTTAATTACACCCCTTACGTGTCATATTTTCACAAAATAATCACCATCTTATTTATTGTGCCTACCATAAAATTATTTATACCCAATTATTTTTATTATTTTATAAATTTTTAACAGACTTCAAGAGAAAAAAGTCTATGGACATTTTTCAAGCCATATTATTTGTTAAATGATTTTTTATTATTTTGTACAGAATTTCTCCTGGTGGTCCCTTGTAAAGCTTTTCCCGATAACTGAATTAGATCATTTTTTAACTGAAAAAATTACATTATTTATGCCAATAATTTAAAGGTTATTGTATTTTTTGTCATCACTATCACTCAATCTTGAAATATTTTTATACACTAATATATAATCCAATATTACTCTCACAATAATATAATTACATTTAGCATACATATCCAATTTTAATACAATTACATTGTTACATATCATACACATTGTACATGTATATATATTTATATATTCATATAAATTAGTATAATTTTACTATTTATCAATAAAGAAACAACAAATAAATAAAACAAAGCAATTATTTACATTATAAATATATGAGTAAGTTATATTAAATTTGTAACATGAGTTCCACATAACTGTAATGAAATATGTGTTCTTATTAACTTTATATTTTTTTAACAGTAATAATAAAAATATAACTTGAGGATTATTGTAGATAGTTGTTTGTTTCTGTGCAGAGCTTAATTAATTTTTTGGTGGTTAGTATTGTCTATTTGTAAATTCAGCCATGCATATGGTGTTAGATAGGTTACATGGTCTTAGCAGCCTGTGTGATTACAAGAAGGGTACTTTAACTGAAGTAAAGTCTAAAATATTCATAATATTTTCCATTGAAAATTCAAGAAAATTAGCCAGGAAAAAAATGCATATAGTGCTTATTTGAGAGAGCCTTAGTTCACACTTTTTATCAGACTCTATATCATTTCACTGGATTATTTTTCATACATTATTAAAAGCAGGTTTCTCACTTTTGTATAATCATATTTTAAATAAAAATAAAAATAAAAGATGGAAATATATTATAAATTGAAAGTGGTTATCAATAATTTACTAACTGTTAATTTGATAGTGGCTTAAGAAGTATATAATTTGAAAAAGAATTGTAAGGTTATTAACATTATTTTACCTTTTTGTAGTAACTTTTTAAGTTTTTTTTTTATTCAAAACATATTGTTTGTTGTGTTGCTATATTTATTTTTATAAAGCATTCTTGACGTAATACTACACGACCAGGACAAGCTGTTTTTTTATCTGATCATGCTTTGCTATGTGATTCTGATTTTGCCTTTTTTATTACTGTAAGCACTACTCAGGCTATTTTCATGGTGCTTTTAATTTTTATGTTGAACTGCAGAATATTAGTAATAAAAATATTTATGTCTGCAAAGATTATTAATAAAACAATCTGTATCCTGAATTTTTTTTCAGTTGCTTTTCATTTTCTCTTTTTAATTAATGTATGAGGATTGTCTACTCATTTATACAAAATATAAATTGTTCATTAAAGAAATTTGTTTCTTCTTGGTTAGTAAGAGGACCATTATTTGATAAAATATAGAATTAATTTGGGTTATTATGATTTATGTTATAAATAAGTTAGTTTAAAAACTGTTTCCCTGAGAAGTCCCCATTCTAGACAGATATGAATTGTGAACTTTTTACATATTTTGAATATTTATATACATTTAAACATATTTATCCAGTGCATCTGTGCATGTACTGTTTTGCTTAATGCATCCACTTCCTCCTTGACATGCTATGAGAAATCTCCAGAGTTATGGTTTGAAAGGCTTCTTCTATGTTTATGCAATTTATGTAATTCTTCATTTGTTATGTATCGACATTAACTTACATAGGTTTTGACTATTCCCTACAATAAGTTGTCACATGGAATAAGGGAGGGCTTCGTGGTGGTCATTATAATGGAGCTGATGATGCTTGTGAACAACAGCCAATCCAGTGGCTGGAAAATTGTTTTGAAAATCTTGCACTTTACAAAATGAGCTGGACCCCTGTTTAGATACATTCCATGATACCTCTTCTTGAATTTATGGTATTAAGGTTCCCTACAATATCTTCAAATGAGAACCACCATTCATGTACTCTTCAAAAAAAAAATGAATGGTCTGAACAAGTATTGTGATATCATCCCAGTCCATATCATGACATCGGACTTCCTTTCCAACTCGTGCACAAAATGAGGATTTTTTTGATCCAGAAAATCACATTCCTGGCCCATGAACTAGGTACATTGTTCATTCATAAAAAAACACTTTTATGTGTGACACTGCATTTGGAAATCATTATAATAAAACAAGGTAGATTGCAGCACACTGTTCCATGTCTCCATTTGATAATTCATTCAGAAAAGTTGGTTGAAATGAATTCATATTCAAGTCCTTTTATGTTATGCACCTTGAGATGAAGGATACCAACCACTATAAAGAAAATGTTTCTTAGAAACCAAATACCACATGACTGTTAAAACAACAGCAATATGTTAATTGCAGGAGGAATAAATTAACTTAATTTTATCAAATTTATTTCGTACATGATGTTGCTTTCCCATAATTTAATGCATTTGTTAGCAGGCTTTGAATGAAATTTTTTAGATAAATAGATAGGATGAAAAAGTCCTTTACCATAGCCTCCAAGAAATCCAAATCTAGCCCCTTATGATTTTTTTTTTCTTTTGGGGATAGATTAAAAATATTGCTTACTTAAAAAAATTATGTGAACTGAATCACTTAAAGAAAGGACTTAAGAAAGCATTTACAACTATAACAGAAGATATATTGCATTGTGTATAGGGAGAAACTGAGTATCGACTGGACATTTCCTGTATGCATATTGAAATTTATTGATTATGTAACAAAACTGTTTTAAGTAGCAGATATTGAAGTCACAGTTGAACCCATGTTCATGATTATTAACACATAATGCAGGTCCTAATGTATAGAACAGCCCCACTTGCCATATTGATTCATGAAGATCACTGCTGCATTTACATGCCTATATTGTGTTTGGTTATATACTTATTATTTGACATCTAAGAATTTTTTTATCAAGCCTTATATGTTGTATTTCTTTCCATCATTGGATTCTTACTTTATTATTTTTTTAAGATGATACTCTGTGATTTAAGTTTTATTAAACTATTAATTATTAAAGAATGCAGTTTACAGTCATATACAGGAATTATAATTAATAGATTTTGTTTAAAATAGACTTCACTTACCACCTTATGAGTCTAGACAGATAATATTATTTTGTTCAATTATTGCAGTTTATTTGTTGTCACAAATTTATTGTCCAATTAAAAAAAAAAAAAACAATAGTCATTGAATGATTAGGACTCCATTGTGCATAAATGTTTTTATTTTTATTTACACAGCCCTTTTTTTTTATAAAAAAATAATTGGTTTGCATTTTTTAATTTTGTAAATATTTTAATTTTTTTGTGCATAGTGGTACTCATTATTGTATATTAATTATCCTAACATGTAAGTTATAAAAAAATAGATTTTTTGTCTGTTTCACATATCATCATTTTTGTTATAATTTGTTACCTGGTAAACATTAACTGTATTAATTTTTATCAGATTTTTACTATACTTAAAAAATATTATTTTATTTTTGTGTCTGGATGAATTTTATGTTTGAATGAATAAAAATGTACCCAGTCATATGGATGGAAATCAAGAGCTTTGATTTTTTAAATTATTATTATTATTTGTAGAATGTAGTAAAAGCAAAGAGCAGAAAAAAAGGGTTAAAATCAAAGTATATTTTAGATACTTTTTAATTAGAATCAGTATATCTGACTTCCTCTATCTATTATGTTCATATTAATTCGGTTACAGTAGTTGCTATTTTCCATTGCATTTATATTCATCATACTTTCAATTCTACCAAGAGAAGATTTTATTTATTGTTTGATAGTTCATGTATTTTCTATCAAAGAATTGCATGTGAACATTAGATTAAGTCAGCAGAACATGTACAACTCCTCCATTTAAATTAGCATGGCAAATATTAGAAGGCGGTCTAATTTTAAATAAAAATTGGTACGTAATCCTTGAAATGGGTTACAGAACAAATTTTGAGCATAGTAAGGATGTGTTTGGCCTGTAATGAAAACAGTTTGTTTTATTTCTCTTGATATGATCTGCCTATGTCCTGCTGCATTATCTGTAATGTGTGTTTGTTTCAATTGCCATTTGTTGTGATCTCCAAGTTCTAAATTTGCTCTGCTTTTACTTGTCTCCAATTAGAGATTTTCAACATAATATATTTTTGTATTATTTGTTTTTGGTAAATTATTTTACCAAAAATTAATTTCTGAAGACCGTACTTAAATGAGAAACGGATCACTCCATTTGATTCCATAATATCTTGCAAATAAGTTTTCTTATTTATGGACTGTTCCTGTCACTATTGCTATTTTCTTTTTTTATTTAATTTATAAAGAGTTATTTAAGTTGGTGGGATTATTAAGCAAATTTGTAAATTAAAGTATTGGAAAATTAGTTGTAAACATGAAATTAAAAAAAAAAATTACAAAGTTAAAAAGTTTATATCAGTTTTTGAACGAATAAAAAAGTAATATATTAAAGTAGGTGAAGTAATAAGTAGAGTAGTAAGTGCAATTAATTAAGTTTTTTAAACATAGTTAGAAAAAGTAGTAAAAGCAGTTTAGTTGGAATTGTTAACTTGATATAAAGATGACAAGGCAACTTAAAGTAACCAACTGTAGTTAAAGTACAGTTATAAAAATGTAACTTTGGCAGAGAATAGCAGATTTTAACTTAAATAAACTACGTTAATTTGTTTTGTCACCACAACTTTGTATTTTAAACAGATTGAGAATCTGCTAACATGATGTCTAGTAAACAGTTCCACCAGAAGCCAAACTAAAATTAAATCACATTCAATGAATTAATTCGAGTCAAAGCAAATCATATTCATTCTTACGCATTCAATAGTGTAGCCACTACACTTTGTAATTCATTAGATTTATAAATATGCATCCAATCTGTTCAATTTTAATTCAGCATGTTCTCTATTCTAGTTAACTCAGTAACATCACAAAAATTAAAATTTACTGTAGAGTAACTCAAGTTATAATCCAATATAAAGATTTATCCCATACCAAAATGTGTTGGTTTTTTAATTGTTAATAATACTACAACTTTATTTTACAATCTAATTTGTGATGCACTGGCGTCAAGATAAAAATTTCCAATTCGTTTTTTAATAAAAGCATTGAATTTGTTTTTCCACAACATACATGAAGTTAGCAAGCGCTAACTTCATATTTAAAAATAATTTGTTTAAAAAATAGATTTGCAAGTAAGTTGCATAATTAATTTATTAGCAAGAACAAAATGAGCTTACTTAGGGTTGGGTTTGATATTAATACATACATTCTTATTTGAGTTACTGTAAGTGGTGCTATTAATTAGATGTTATGTTACCAGGCCCTCAATTTATTAAAAATAAATAAAAAATAAACCGGAGGTGTAAAAGTAAATACATGGTTCATTTACTTATAAAATAAAAACAGAAAGTTAATATATAACCAGTTGATCTGGGCTCAATTCACTCTCCCTTTCCACTTAGCTAGGGGGCTTCTCCCGCTTGATCTTCACCATGTTGATTATCCTTATGCTTGTGAGAAGAATTTTGATAAATAACAATTAGTCTGTTCAATTTATAAAAACTCTCAGTGTATTGCAATTTCTTCAGAACAACTGTTTGGTCAGGTCAGGGCTTGAACTTTCAGTGATCCGAAGTATGTGGGTTTCAAAATAGTGAGTTGCATCTTAGAAATAGTAGTTATAATGGTTATCCATACAAGGGATGGATGAAAAAGTATTTTGCACAGTTCTTAGCATTAATGCCAAGAAGAGGTCATCGTACTTCTTTTCTCATTTTTTTTGTTTTTACTTCCTTGTATGAAGTGGAAGTACTGTGGTCATGAAAAATTTCAGTTTTCAGATTTCAACAGAATTATCCATTTTGACCATCCCTGGAACCATTTTGACTAGTTTCGGGGTGATGAATCTATGTATGTATGTATTTATTTATCTCGCATAACTCAAAAACGATTAGCTGTAGAATATTGAAATTTTAGATTTAGGACTTTTGTAACATCTAGTTGTGCACCTCCCTTTTTGATTGCAATCGACTGGACTAAAAGTATCCAAAAAAGCCCAAAGTCCAAAAAATTTTGATTTTGGAATTTTTCTTAACTTCAGTAATAAGCTCTCATTGAGAGCTTTTCAACGATTTATCATAAGTGATACTTATTTTCATTGGTTCCAGAGTTTAGCTAAATAAAATTTTAATTAATGAAATATTTGGGTCTTAGGGAAAGGCACATCAGTTCAAATCAGACTTCATCTCCTTTTTTTTTAACTTTTTCTTAATTGAAATATTGATGTATTAATAATTATTAACGTCTGTAAAAATTTTTTTACAATAAAAAATAATTCAACAATAACAATAAAAAAAAAATGAAAAAATATCAGAAGTTATTAATGAAATAAAATTTTATGTGCTTTTCATTTAAAAAAAATAATAGGCGTACAAGGAAGTCATGTGGTGTCCACATCAGATTTTTTTTAATGTTTTTTTGTCAAGTAATCAGAGGCAGGTGCAGTCAGTCGCATCATCCACAGTAACAGTGGCAGTGGTTGTGTTGGTTGAGCTACTGCACTGTACATAATCGCTTATTTAAAGATACTTTTCCCAATACCTGAAAGAATTGTTAAAAAAGATGAGACCTTTTTTATAAAAAAATTAATTTCAAATAAATTGCGCATGGTTCTGAATAAGATTTCATCAATGGTTTGACCATAGTAAAGTTTACTATCGCCAAGGAACATAATCCGGTTGTTACTTCAAGCTATTAAAACAGGCTCCATCTTGAAACTGAAACATTTATTAACAGGAATGTTCTTTTATACTTGGAAAGAACATTGCTGTTAATAAATGCTAGAAATGTTAATAAATGTGTAAGATATTCACATTCATCAGAAATTGTGCTAAATTGGTTGAGTAGTTTTTGCATGAAAGTGTTACAGACTCACAGTCACCACTAGATTTTTATATATGTATTAGATATATCAAATAATAGATCGTAAACTTGCTTTCTAACTTTAGTATTTCTAAGGTAACCATTTATGATATATCATTGAAAAGCTCTCAATGAGAGCTTATTACTCCAGTTAACAAAATGTCCAAAATCCACATTACCAGGTGGAGTGGAGTAATTTATTGTAAAAAAAATCAAATTGTTGCACAAAGTAAATTTTGATTACTGTATTTTAACACTAGTTATTCTAAGCAGCTCCACGAACTTAATAACATCACATTAGCTTAATTTATTTAAAGATTGAAAATAGTACATTTTTTAATTAATCATCAACTTCTTCATTAACAGTTTAATTTATGTATTTTTAAAGTGGTTCTGTTGTATGTTTTTATTTGGATATTGTTGCAGTCCATTATTTCATCTTGAAATTATTTTGAATTTTAGCTCAACTTATGTGTTCTATTTCTGTGGTGTAATTTTTGATTTTTTGTTTACATGTGTTTAATCATAGTTCATTAGTTTGTTGTTGTTTTGATTTAAGACTTTTATCTAACAAAGTTATTTCTTAATAATTTTATTAAAGGAAGGCCGTGTGGAAATTACAGTTTCTTAAAGTAGTCCTTTCATTTTTATGTATTTGGTACAGGGTTGTTTTATTGATTTTAAATTTTCATGGTAATTAATTTTGTCATTTAGTTTATAGGTTAATGAAAACAGTAAATATGATTTTTTTTTAAAAATGACAAACAATTTAGCTTATTTTTTTTATTTCTAATTTTTTACGACATAAAAATAAAAACATGTTTGTATTTTATTGCATTTAGGTACAGTCTTCACAATGTTAATTTACAGGAACAATATCTGTTGTCCTTAAAGCAATACCAATATGTTTAAACTAATTATAATTTATTAAATAAAATTATTTTAATTTTACAGTATTTATTAAAATGTTGTGTAGAGATGAGTAACGGTATTTGATATTGTGGTGGTACTTACTTAAAGCAGGCTCTTATGATTTTCTGACATATGACAGATTAGTTTAGTAGAATAAACCTGTTGAAATATCTTGTACATGACCGACTGTTGTGTTTTCTTAGTCGTATACTATTGTATTTCAATAAGTTTACTGAAACATTCTTTTGAATGAAAGAATGGTATCAGTGTGCTCTAACTCTTATAATTTGATAACAGAATCTTTATAAATCTCTTTATTGCATTCATAAACTCTAACTGGAAAATTATTCTATGTTCTTCTATAAAATAAAAAGATATCTCTGGTTTGTAATGAAAGTCAAACTAGTAAACATTCAATCAAAATTGATGGTAGTTATTTTATTAATATACGTTTATATTTCAATTGTAATATGATTTAAATGTTGTGAATTTGATATGTCATCAGTAAACATTTTTTTAACTTTTTTTAATATTAAATTATAAAGTGTAAAACATAAAGCTTTTTATATTTTATGTAAACAATATTAAATTATTTTTCTTTTATATATATACTGTATATATTGATTGAAGTCTTCCATGGGTTATAATTTTATTTTTATTTAAAGTGAAGTGTTTGATCTTATTTTTTAGTGATGAGAATTTTCACATGGATTATGACTGATTACATGAAATGAGTGAATTCATGGTTATCTATATGTTCTAATCTTAATTTAAATTCATTAAATAAAAAAATAAATCAAAAGTAAAATATAGAAAATAAACTAAGAAAATATTTGTACAGTTTTTGCTTATGAAAATTTAAAAAAATCTATGCTTTTCTGTTTTTCTATTTTTTTATTTTTATAACTATTTAGATATTTTTTTTCTGATACGTTTAATTTTTTGTTGAGTTAGTGATTAATTTCAATAAAATAGTTATAACTGTTGTTTTTTACTTCCATGTTCTGAAGGAAATACTGATATTATGGTTCTGAAATAATGTAAAATAGAAAAACATAATTTATAATTTACAAAATTGACACAAATTTAAATTTTGTTTCTACAGATTTTTCATCTCTTTTGCTTTGCGGATATTTAAAATGGATATTCATATTTAAATTCCCTGTGAAGATAAAGTTATACATAAAATCCCTGTCAATATATGTATATACACACACTAAAAATTTTAAATGTAAATCTGTATATAAAATTTTTATTTTCATAATATTGCCTATCTGTAGTCATCAAACATACCAAACTTTTTAAACTTTTCTTTAATTTCGATTAACTATCTCTAAAATATATTACTTTCTTCTTCCACTATGCTAGAGCTTAATATGAGAAAGAGTACAGAGTATTTTTTATAAAGAAAAATCTGAAATTTAAAAAAGTACTAGTGTGATTTTAAGTCTGATCTGAATATCACTCAAGATGGAAGCTATTCATAAGTTTAAAGAAGTTCAATAGATTACATAAATGCTTCTATGATTATAGTGTGTAAATCCCCAATGCACTGCAAATAAATTTGTAGTCAATATAAGCAAGAAATTTTCTTCACTTGAGGTGGGGTATGAATTTTTTCTGAACAGACTGTATCATATCAGCATTGAAACTTTTTGCACTACTCCAAATAATGAAGCAACATACATAATAATTGAGCTCTTGTAGTAAAAGAAGCAAATAAAATAAAACTATCATAAAAAAATCAATATAAAAATCACAATGAAAAGAACCAAAATTAAAAAAAAAAAATACCAATACATCAAAAATCAAGAGTACATGGGTACTTCAATGATTAAAGTGATCCCCAAATCCCTACAATTAAATTTATAGTCAATGTTATCAACAAATTTTCTCCACTTATGGTAGGGTATGAATTTTAAGGGTGTTTTTAAAATCTCTGCTCACCCACTGTACAAGATCCTTCTTTTTCAGCAGTTTATCTCTCTCAGATGTTTGTGAAGCAAAATCACCCAAAATCTTTACTATAATTACTCTCTTAATTACACTTGACCATTTTTTATTCATATTTCAATACTAAAGGTTTTCTAAAACAGGTGATCAGTTTTACCAAATCTAACTTCATATAATTAGCAATTGTCCATTTAAACACCTTATCAATATTCTGCAAGTAATCACAATCACATTCATTACTTATAATGGCAGATATTTTAAGATCATCAGCATATCATCAAGAGTGCTTTAGAATTTAAACCAACAGGCAGATCATTTACTAAAAGCAAAAAATAATAATTGTCCCAAAAAGGTTCCTTTAAGAACATATGAAGTTATGATGAATAAAAATGTTTTACCTACCCCCATAACTCTAAACATTTTATTTTCAAGGTGAGACTTAAAATATCTATAAATAATGTTAACCATTCCAAAAGTATGAAGCTAGAAAAGTATTGAAACAAGGTGTTATGAGGGATCATATAAAAACTTTCTGTAAGTCAAAATATATAGTATCAATTAATCCTCTATTTTAAATAACAGGTACATCAAATGACTGTTTCAATTAAATTGGTAGCAGTAAATTGTCCACTCATATTTAGGATATGAGTTATTAGGATGCTTCGATGCATTTTCTGTTTTTTTTTTACAAAATATATGCTTGAAATCAAGTAGGAAGAAAGTAGAGTATGTAATAAAACTTTTTTTATTCAATAAATTTTGTTGTTAAAAAAGCATATGTAAAGCCAATAGATTTTTTTGCTGAATTCAGAACTTGAAAGTTGTATGGATGGTTATACTGTACCAATCTTTTTTTATTCATAGAATTGATCTCTTAAAATAATTTAGATTAATTTTTTTTATTAATGTATATATACTTTGTATTTTGATGTAGTTCGGTCATAAGGAAATAGCATTTTTACATGTTTAAAAACTATTTTATATATTGTTGTATGTGATTGGTGATTATAAGAAAATTTATATTTATGTAACTGCCAATATGATCAATGTTGATATACACTTAATTTATTGTATTCTTAATAATTTCACCTAGAATAATGACTTAATTTTTTTTTTTTTATTTGTACAGTATATTCATTCAATTTTAACTTATATTACTTTTTTTCATGTTAGTAATAATAATGTATGATGTAAGTTTCTTCTGTTTTTAGAGCATTTTATTGTTAATACACTGCATTAATTAATGCAATTAAGGTAGTTCATTTACAAAAAAATGTTATATTTAACTTTTTACTCTCACTTATGGCTACTTAATATTTCTCTTACATCCTCTCATATGAAGTATGCTTTATTGTGATCAATCCTTTTTTATGCACATTTGTAATTTGCCTATTACAGTTATGGTAAAAGAATGACTGAGTAATTAAAAAAAAAAACAAAATTTGTTTTATTAGTTTATAGTAAATTTATTCTTGCTTTTATTTTAAACTTCATAATGTTATATATAAGTATCAGAATGCTTACAAATTAGTATTAATTATTAAACAGATTAGTTAACTTAGTAGTAATAATTTTTGTTGTGTATACACTCATAACTCAATCATTGAAATTAATGTGTTCCTGAAAACATCACAGTCTGCAAAATTGTAAATAATGAAATATTGGTAGTATCAGTAAGATATATTCCATGGCAAAAAAACTATATCAAACGACAAAAAATGCTAAATTTAATACTAATATGACAGAAAAAAAAAATTATGTATATTTGAAGTTCATGATTATTTGATAAGTATGTGAATATACCATAAAAAAGTAATAAGATATAAATAATGCCTATAAAATTGAGAGAAGCATATGTAAAGATGTAAACAGTATGCTATTATTTACTTAACAGAAGCACGTCTCAAAGAACTATTTTTTTATTACTTGTAAACAAGTGGACAGATATGATGACAAAGAATGAGATATCTCATCGACAGGTAGATTAGGAGTAATAACTTTAAAACTTTTAGAAAGATTTCAAACATAGATAGGACATATAATTAAACATAATAATTCTGCAAATAAATTGGAAGTAGTATTTAGAAATAAAGTATTAGGAAGACTGGTATGTTATACAAATCAACAAAGATAGGACAACAATTATTCAGCAATGAAAAGAATGGCTCATACTTTAATAACAGCTAATTTTAATAATTTATACTTTTATTAAATTGTTATTGAACAGAGATTCAAATTTATTAGTTTAAATCTTAATAATTCATAAGCTATACAGTTCGTAAAAGTAAACAAACAGTAAATCAAGAATGAAACAATAAAATATGAGAGTTGCTTTATAACAAAAGATACACATGACTAAAAAAAATTATTATTTATTCAGTGACAATGAAAGTAATGCCAGTTTTCAATATTATCTCCATCTACACTTATCCTATCTTTCTGAGGGCTTTTTTGTTATGGTTAAAGAATTGTTCAGCTCTGTGCCTGAACCATTTTTGTTCCACTTTCTTGACCTGCTCATTGTTGCTGAACTTGATGTAATGTAAAACCTCTTTGAGAAGATCAAATAAACAAAAATCAAACAGCCACAGAGGTCTCATCATCTTTGAACACTCACACTTTGTTCTGAGCCTTGGTTGGGACGACATTATAGCACAGCCAAGTTTCATCACCTGTCATATAATCACCTGTTCATACTGTTCAGATAAAGAAATTTCCCATTTTCAAATTTTTTCACAGCACCATGAAACACCATTTGCCATCTGATTGTGCGTCGAGTATGTGGCACCCAAAGGGACAAAGCTTTCAAATTTGAAGGTGATCTCACTGAATAGCATGAACTGTTGGTGCATTAATGCCCAAGGACACCTTTACTTGGTAGAAAGTCACACACCCATCTGTCTCAAGCATTTTTCATACTGCGGCAATATTTCCCTCAGTCACAGACGAACACAGTCAACCTGATCTTGGAGCATCCTCAAACCCAAAATTTCCTCTTTCAAACTATTGATATCATCTAAATTTTGTTGTACAATGAGGACAACAATATATATGACTCCAAGCACAGGAGACATTTCCTCTGATCATCACTGATCAACACTTTACCCCCACGCAAAATTGCCTGGTATTCAATTTTTGACCATGACGATGTCACTACCTCTTTTCATTAACACAGCTAAAACGCAAATGACACTGAGACAGTAACTAGAACAGGTTGAGACTTGTCTAAACATCCGCTAACTTGTAACTACCTGTGATGATCTGCCATCATATTGCAAAACTTTCCTAGTGCCCTTGATATTAAAATTAGATAATGAAAAATATTCTGTTGTGTTTTGTCAAAATTGTATTGCAGAGTTTTTACTATCATGATGGTTTTATTGAACCAGTTAAATGCACTGGTAAATAAATAAGGAATTCCTGTTTATTGCATTAAATTATTCAGAAAAATTACTTCTGTTTCTTTAAATGTTTTAATTAAATAACAATTTTATTATTTTATTAGATAATAGTAAAATTTTTATGTGGAAATTTTGTTTTTTATGGACTGATTTCCTTGAAATGTGAAAGAAATAGTAGTAGTATCTTCTTGTCTGGAAAGACAAAATATTGTATTTTATAAACCTTACTGAAAATTTTTCTTATTTTACCTCATAAATAACACATACTCTCCTAACTATACATTAAGCAACACAATCTGTATGTTATAATCATACTTTTTATTATTGTTGTAAATAAAATAATTGAAAATAATAATATATTTACTAATTATTGTATTGTATTAAAATGTAGTTAAATGAATTTTTTAATCTTCGAAATAAAGGAATAAATAGTTTTTGTTGTTATTTAACATTACAAATATTTGGATATAGCTTTAAAGTTATACTTAAAAGTTACATTTTTTTCTAATAATTGTTAGATCTAAGAATGTAATATACTGGATTGTTTTAATGATTGTCATAACTGGTTAATGTAGTACAAATTAATCTTTTAAATAAAATTACTTTACTCATTCTTTATTTGCTTATTCAGTTTTTATAAGAGTGAAACATATTGTGTTTTTATAACTGTTATCTATCAATTAGTTTATTTTTCCTCCTAATGTGTACGTTGCAATTTGTTACAATAAACAACCCATCATGTCCCAATGAGATGAGATGTATTCTTGTCCATCACAGTCTTCCAGACTCAGATTGACTATTCCTGCGATGTGTGGTTAATTTAAACCCAACCACCAAAGTACAATGGTATTCACTGTCTAGTATTCAAATTCAGAAAAAGCAACATACCTTTACTAGGATTTGAACCTAAGAATCTTAGACTTTTAAAATCAGCTGTTAAATGATTTAGAACAATGAGTTGACCAAACATGGGCTGACCCCACAGGGGAAGACACCCTCTGCATCCCCCTGTGGGCTGACTCCACAGTGGAAGACACCCTCTGCTTCCCCCTCCATTCCTAGTCCTTATGGGCTTTACCAGATATCATTATCTTCGAAACCTTGGCTTTTGACATATTCCAGCCCACCTCGGCCAGGATACTACCAATGTAAATGCCACTAGTGACATTCTCATCGGTGTATTACTATTAAATGAACTCAAAACAAAACACATCTTACTGAATCTTAGGAACTACCTAGTAGGAACAGAACTACCTACTCGTAGAAGGTAAAGGTGAGTTCAATATACAATACGAAACATAAAAATATTACATGGTACAATAACAACAGTATCATTGAAACAAAACAAAACAACAACAGAAACGTAATTTATAAAACAAAACATCAATAAAAACAGAATACAAGAGAAATCTAAGCAGAACTGTAGATCCCCTCAATCCTTTCCTTTACCAAGTACACTATAAAACTCTCCACTATTGCCCATTCAACCTGGCTCCTTCAGTTTACAGATCTAATGCCGACCTGATAAGATCAAGCCGACAGATGGTCTCTGTGTGCATTAACTCGTATTTTGAGCACTGATAAAAAAGATGGTAGATATCATCCAATTGCCCATGCTGAGAACATATTCCAGAATCTGCCATGTCGAATTTCTGCAGTCTGTCCCTAAAAGCACCATGGCCTGAAAGAAATTGCATCACATATTTATTAGGGTGTACCCAAGAGGCGTCTCACAAACCAGCAACATTTGAATCCTATCGGCGTATAACGCCCACCCTCTGTATCATCCCATCTGCCCTGCCACAAGGCATTACCATGTTGTTTAATTTCTCAAACTTTATCCGAAGTATACACACCAGATTTCTTAGCAACCTATCACTGCTGCTTCTCAAGTCACACAATCAAGTCTATCTGTTTCACGCCTGCAATCACAAAGACTGCTTCCTGTGAAAGTAAGGTAACCACCGTTACCATTAACAATATTAGGTGTTGAGTCCTTAATAATATGTCCTGATAACTTTTATAGTTTAGCATATCTGCCCAAATATGCACCTCATATAGCATAATAGCCTTGCACACGCCTTTATACAGGATGCTCATGGTCTTAAAATTAAGACCCCCAATCAGAATTGACCGAACATCAAATATCAAATTGCAGGCTTCTCTGCACCAACCATGGGCTAATTAGTTTATTTAAAATAATATTATCTTTGTCATATTTTTTACCATGACTGTATAATCTAATAACATTCATATAATCTTTATAACCATATCAGTTTTCTTTGAAATTCTTGTTCTTGTATTTATAATAACAATATAGAAAACTGAACATAATTATATCATTTAGATTATCAGGTTTTTTTAATTTAAGGTTTTTAAAAAAATATTATTATTATTATGTATATAGGAATTATTAATTTACCTTTATGCTTCATTGGTGGTTTAACAGATATCGCCTAAATCTTTTAGTTTATAAAAAATTTAAACCTTGATAAAAAAAATACATTTTAAAAGAGAAGCTAAAATAAAAAAAAATTTATTAAAATGATTTTATTATTTTTATATTTACATAACTAGATTTTGTTGATTTCATTATTAAAGCATTTATTTATAATTTTTTTTTTGCAATTTCCAGAAATTCTGTATAAAGTTGAAGAAAAAATTATGTAGGTAACTGTGACGATCAATTCAAAGGAGATAAAAAAATATTTTTCTTTTCTGTATTTCTATTAGTTGTATTTTTAAGTTTTAATTTGTTTTAAAAGCTTAGTCATAAAAAAACTTATCTAGTTGTAAGGATGATAATTTTTTTGTTGTTGTTATGAGTCAGGAGTGTTTTGTAAGTTGTGTACAAGTACAATAAAGTAAGCTTTTAAAAAAATAAAATATGAATTCATTATATTTTTGTTTTATTTCTTAAACATTACAGTAAGTGTGCTGAGAATATGTAAAGACAACAGCATGTAACATCCATCTGCATTACTATGAATCTATTTTTATTAATGTTTGAAAATAAATTTATTAATATTCTTATGTAACTTTGTTTTCATCCCGTTTATGTTTGAATACAGTTGAACTGATTAATATATGGACTGTTATTGAATTAAAAATCTGTGATTGTTACACTTTGTATTATTATTTTTTGTTAAATAAAAATTAATTTTGAACTAATATTTATGAGCAAAGTGGTGATCAGTTATCGATTAGACTGATTTGATAGATTTTGTATGATAAGTTTGATGATGAGATCTATTATTTATGTAATAATTTTTCTTATAAGGTATATATTTATTCTTGTAAATATAAAAAGGTTTGTTTTGTTTATTTTTTAAATAAACTGAATTTAACAGATCTTTTCTAAATATCGTTATTTTTATAATTTTGAAATACTTTATAGAGTGAAATAAAACAGTTTTAAAGACAATCAATCACATTCTATTAAGTTTTTTTTTTTAATGAACTCTTTAACCAGGAATTTAGGTTCTTATATTTATACTTATAATTATAATGGTGTGAAAGTATAAAAATAATAATATTAAAATGATTAAAAGCCATATTTTTCTATAAAACAAATTTAAAAAGTGGTTACCATATTAATACAACACATTAATTTTTCTTTGACATATTTAGTAAGCATGTAGTCCTTGTAAGAATGATTTTTATTTTCTCAGTTTATATTCCATTTAGAATTTTTTGTTGTAATTTTAAGTTAAAGGTTCAGTATGTAATAAAACATTAATTTAAAATTAATCTTTTATGTATGTTTTCTTTTTATGTGTTTTGTTTTTTGGGCCATCTCTGGAGATTAAAAAAATAAGTTAATTAGAAATTATTACTTTTTATATTTTTGAGCTCAAAAATATTATTGATGTATAAGGCAGAATGAAGTTAGAAGGAAAGAAAATAATGAGAAAGAATTGTTTTTTGTGAAATATTTAAAAAAAAATAGTGCATAACATTATAAAATTAATTTTTTACTGTCTTTTAACTTATAAGAAAAATTTGTCTTTCCTGTTTATATAAATGAAAATTTTGACCCAACTTCAGAATATTTTTTCTCCAATCCTAATCATTCTTCATATCTCTTTGTGATCACTTTTTGTATCTCATACAGTACATTTAAAAAATTCAATATATTTTTTTTTGTTGTGTAGTGAAACATGAAGAGATTGAGCAGATGCATTATAAAGTTGGCATATTTTCCATGAATTTTTAATAGAAATTTAAAATTAATGTATATTAAGACCTTCTGTATTAATATTTCTTTTATCCAGATTCTTTCACCAGTGGAAAGACCACAAATCAGAGAAAAATAATTAAAATTATAATTTTTTTTTTTAATATCTATCTGCTTTTGTGTCCTATTGAGAATAGAAAATAATGTAATAAACTGCTTAATTTAATTTTCTCTCTTTCTTTTTTTATGTATCAACAGATATATAATTCAGTAGGTGTACAGGCTTTATTATTTTTACAATTTTATTACTTCTAGAAGTATTCTATCAAATATTACATTCTGTATAATGCTGTATATTGTGTAAATGCAGACATCTCATTAAGAGTTATAACTTTGATACATATAGTCTTAAAAACCATGAGTTTTTATTGTTTGTATTTATTCATAACAAACTTTACTTGGTTAAATAGTGAAGATTTATTCAGTTCAAAAGATTTATAATTAATATAAATGTAAGTCAATTTAAGTGTTTTACATTATTGTCTTCACCACTTTCACCATACTTTGTTCATATGCTAAATAAATGGTAATGTCAACAAAACAGAAAAGAGCTACGATTACAATCAAAATAAAACTCGAAGCTATTACTAGGTTTAAAAAAGGTGAATTATTGTACATTTTACAGCATACAAGTTATGTATGTTGTTGTAGTTTCATATATACTGCTACAGTTGCATATTGTTCTGTTACTAGATAAAATGAAAAGAAAAATTTATTAAATTTCTCTGCATAATCCAATAATGAATGAAACACTGAATAAAACTGTTTTTAGTTTTTTTTTTTTTTTTTTAATTGAGAAAAGTATATCCCATACAGGAGAATATTCCTGTTTTACAGAAGAAGCACAGTTTTTCTCTTGTAAGAATTAATAATTGTAAACAGTTCAGCAATAATTCTTAGTGGTTAGTTTGAATAGTTGAAAAATCATATTATGGCATTAAAGAATTACCTTTAAGTGGGGAGAACTTTTATTTAGCCAGATATCATTCACTGTTGTATGTAATTTAAATTATTTTATGATAAATACTTAACTAATTTTAAAATTATAAATTTATTTTATCTAGAATTTTTACATGGATAGAATCCTGCCCATGTAATTTCATTTATTTTCATTTTGCTCTGTTTTAGAGAGCTCTGAAAAGTGGTAAATGATTTTTATAAACTTTAATCACTTTCAGACGAATAATATAGAAAGTGAAAAAAATTTCCTTTTTCAGTTTTTTAACCTATAAATAACTAAAACTTTAAATAATTTTTTTTGGTCCAATAAAGGACCAAAATAAATTAATAAACCAAAATAATACCCATATTAATAAAAATAAATTGATTAATATGGGTATTCACTTCTGAGTTTGTTTCTCCAAAATAAAGTAATTTAAATTAACGTCTCTAAAAATACAAATGCGTATATTTAATTTACTAATTTTTTGTCTCTGGAGATTGGCCTATTTAATGTTTTGAGCCCAACTCATTGAGAATGTTTTTTCTTTTATTCAGAAAATATCTTTTGTTATATTTCATAGATTATTTGTAAAATATTAATCATTTAAAAAAGTATTCTTGTTCTGTTAACTGAAATCTGTGTAATAGTTGATAAATAAATCATATTTTATTTTATTACTTTTTTCTTGATTATGTTGTGATGATAACGTTGTATTAGTTATAATAATTTTTGAATGAATGTTTTGGTTACTTCAAAATTCACTTAAGTTGTTTGAGGTATATTATTACTATTATTATTGTTTTCTTAGTTTAAAGTGACTACTTTAATTTTTAAATTTATTTAGTTATGTATTTAAAGATAAATAAACACATTCCTTATTTATTATAATTGATTCTGTTTTATGTTTTAATTATCCCCACTTTATCTTTCTTTCTGATAGAAGTTATATACCTAAAGCATGATTAATTGGTGGGTTACATAATCACCTCATGAAGGTTTTCAATATTTTGCTTAATTATGCTGTAGAGTTTCCTACTTTGTTTACTGTTTGTCTTTCATGTAGCTATTTCTAGGGTTATTAGTTTTGTAGAGTTTCTTACTTTGTTTACTGTTTGTCTTTCATGTAGCTATTTCTAGGGTTTATTAGTTTTGATTTTGTCCTGAAAGTGGATTGTAATTATCAAAAATAGAATCTATCCTAAGTAGAGAATCAAACTTCAGACTTTTATAATATCAATTTATTGCTAAATCATCTTTTCTATTGAGCTACCGTATCATCTGTAACACACTCCTTTTCATTTGCAACTTGACTTCTTTTTGTATAAGGTTTTATGTAAGGCCATCTACTTGGATGTTTTAATGATAGCAAGTAATAAATTTGAATGGCTGACTGATTGCTTGTAATAATCTTGTTTTGGTTTCCTCTCAAGTTGCAGTTTTGGGCCTACCTATTCTTTAACAATATTTTTTTATTCACAGAAACAGGAGAAGAATAATCAACAAAAAACTTCAGTTAACAGTTGATCAGCCATTTTAATGGCACACAATGCACTCTAGTGGTAAATTTAAGAAGTGAAGACACAGGTCAGTAAAACTGTTGTAATACAGACTAATAATTAAAGTAATACTCCTGCTTTTAGATTTCAATAGGTTGTGACTTTTTTTGCATCACCCGGTGTTAATTTATAACAAATATTAAATGAAAAAGTAATGTATATAGCTCTGACATTCCTACAGGACTTACGATATAACAGTTTCAAGAGCTCCAAACAATCAATATTACACAAATGATGTATAATAATAGTAACATTAATGATTGAATACACAATAAACTATCAGAAGTGTATTCACTATAAATAATAAAAGCAGTTCAGTATTTTGAGAAAAAATTATATTCAACTATACACAAAGAAGAGAAGTAAGAAATAAACATTAAAAAATAAACATTCGCCATTAACCTGGTTACCAGGTTAATGGTAACCCTCCGCCTTCTTGCTAACTTCAGCCACGTGCGCCTCTCGACCTTTTGAGTCAGATACCAAACCCCTATAAGCCAATTGACCCTTCTAGAGGAGAAATTTCTGCCCCATCTAACACCACCGTAAGTCTTATGATGCGTCTCCTCCCGCCATCAAGATAATCTTGTTAAATACTTCGATTTGCGTCAGTGATGACGTGTTCACCAATACTTTGAATATCTCAGCTGAGATGCCGTCCGGCCACGGTCCCTTCCTAGGCTGTAGCTTATTATTAATTATTATTATGTAGCTTATGATTGCGTATAAAAACTCATTCATCGTAAAAACGGGGCATCGCCCCGGCCACGATTTTGCTCCGTATTCAGTGCTGATCTTTAGGGAAGAGTTCCCTTACAACCTCCCTCAGCTATGCAGTAGGCAATTTAGGTAGTGATTTGCCAAATTTCCCTAAACCACTCTGTAAGCATTTCCGAAGGGGTCTTCATCCAGGTCATTACATATTTCCTTCCAATTAGCTTCCTTAGATTTGACAATCATTCTCTTCAGCTCCCTACGAGCTTGCCTCAGCAGGGTCAATGTATGTTTGTTGGCGGTAAGGTCGCCTCTCCTCCTTCCTCTAGTGAGTCATCTCCTATATTTAATAGTCTCTCTTAGCGGCCTCCACCTCAGGGCACCACCAATAGACCGATTTTTGGTACGTCTTTCACCTAATGTTTCTCTGCATACATCAACCATCATGCCATGCAACTCTTCCAGCTCCATACTCTCAGAGCCATGGTCAGCCATTTTCTGCACAAACGCATCTCGGATCCCAGGAGCCTGGGTCGATCTCATTCTCCAAGGCCCCAATACACCAATTTCATGACCTTGCGGCTACCCAGTGATCATCTCTATATAGTGATGCTTGTTGAGAGTCTCGTCCTCCAACACGTGCCAACACATGTCTCTTGCCTCGGACTCCCCAACAAACGTAAGGAGTGAAACCCCCTATCCCCTCTGTGAAATTTGTGTGCGCCAAAGGTGTTTAAACACACCATATTTACAGAGGCCAATAGCCTCAGCCAGTGTACTGCCTCTTAGATTTGTTGTTTCACTGCCCAATTCAGGGGCTTCGCATTGAAGTCCCTGCATACGAATACCGGGTGATTCCGCCTCCGTAAATCTGCAGTTAAACTCTCTATCCTGTTAGTAAATCCCGTTACTGATTACTGATATGTTAGGTGGGACATATCAGCTATAGAAAATCCTGCCACCAATCTAAATTCAGACGAACCACAGTCCCTTTCCACTATCACTAATCGCACCCTGTTTGGGAACTGTTGCAGTGGCGCAAGTACATTCATCATTCGTATACCATTGTGCGGTTTTTGCTACACCAAGGTTCGGTTCAGCAACCACCAATAACTCTGCCTCATAGTCCTTGGCCATGGCCCACAGTAAATCGTGAGGGTGCCGCGAACAGTTGGTATTCACCTGTAATACGTTTATTGAGTTCTGCATAAAGTGCTGCCATATTGCTGGCACTCCGCACCACACTTTCTACACGTTGTCGGCTCAATGCTCCCCGCCTTAAAATGGCCTTCTTTCCCACAATTGAAGCAGCAGCGCCTACGATCCGGTCCCTGACAACTAGAGGCTTTATGTCCCAGATCCAGCACCAATAGCACCTTTCCTATTCAGTATCCATTGTTACTCTACAAGATATCACTCCCACACTCAAGCGACCCTTCAACAGTAGCTTCTCAGCCACCCCACTAGTTACAGTTAACGAGGCCACCTGAGTTCAAGAGTGGGCCGTCCTGAGCCTAATTGAGTGATCAATCTTCTCGTCCTGTCCGGTAACTTCTTTCACCGCCTTAACCACCTTTTCTTTGGTGGCCAGGGCTTCGATTTCCCTGACATTGATTCTCTGTGATTTTTCTTTTTTCTTAAGGGCGACCTTAATCCCTTTAACTCCATCTTGGAGTTTCCTCAACATTATTTTTGGTTCCTCGGCCTCCTCTTTAACACGAATCAGGAGATCCTTGTCTTGGCCTCTCTGGACTGAGAGGATCTTTGGATCTTCTTCCTGAACCCTGTTTTTGACCTATTTAAGGAGATGTGCAAAAGTTTTCTTCTCTTGGTTGTCGGCCACCTTGACCACTAATGTTTTTCCCTATTCACTTCGTCCTTCGGTTTGCTTACTCAAGAACCTTCCTAGTAACATGAGCAGTATCGACTTCCTTCATCCCAAACACTAAGTTTTGCCTTGCCTGCAAGAACACTTCGGCAACTCCCTTTCTTATATGTGGTATGTTACCCTCTACAATCGCCAGAATCTATGATTAGCACGAATACCTTTTTAAAATCAACAACATCCTCACCGCAAAGGATCGTTGCACACTCAGAACAGACGAGCAGCTGACCTACTCTCAAAATCCACTCGACTCAAGGTCACGAAGTCTTGGTGCCACTCGTCTAACAGCCTCAGAGAATTTACTATTACCTGGCCATAACAAAGACTATAGCCAGGTCCTTATCTTTCTTATCAAATATTGGATCCTTCAGTTCCGCCATCTGTTGTAACCACTCTTTATTCCATTTAGCTACGACCAAATTGTCTATTTCATCATTCTCAATCGCCTTCCTCAATCTGTCTTAGCAGCTCTTCATTGCCAATCGCTAGCCTGGTCTGGCATGTCACCTCATTAATGTCTATTTTCTTGTCAAATGGTCTTGATTCAACAAACGAACAAAAAGCCTGCACCACTTTCTCCATATCACCTGCTAGCTCCCTTGCCATATGGCTTTTCTCCGCATGTTTCATCAGTGCCCAACTGACACTGATGAGCTCCTTCATGTGTTTCACCATTTCTTCTTGGGGGGAGCATCCTGTCCTCTTTTCTTGCACCTTCTCAGATTTCATTGGGGCCATCTTATACGTTATATCCTCCATCAAACGTTATATCCTCCTTTCGTTCGTTGTGTTGCCCTTCTCAGAGTCACTCGTGGCACTGTCACGGGAGCTGGCAGTGTATTGCAGCGCCTGCTGCTGCTGACTTCTGCTTCTTTTCACCATTACGGGAAGCAGGAGGTTCCAAACAGTTTAAAAACATTATGAGGGGTTATCCTGCTCAATTCCTAGCATTTTAACACCTCGCAAGCTATTTTTTGGGATATTACCCAAGTATTACCCAAAATCCGGGGTTGGAATTTGGTAAGGAGGGAGGGGTTAAAATCCAAAAGGAGATAGCCTTTATAATCCAAAAGGCTATAGGGGTTATAATCCAAAAGAAGAGGAGGAAAGAAGTGTAAAGGAAAAGGCTGATGAAAACTGGGTTGAAATCGAACCACGGGGTAGTTAGAAATCCACAATTTAAAATTTCCGATTCAAATCTCAACTCTAATCCTACTAGTCTACTATAGCCTACACTGACAATTGTCTTCACCACAGAGGTAGACTATAGGAAAATTTTATATTAAAATAACCTCTTCTCTTATCTACAATAATTACTACTAACAATATTATATGTACAATGTTGAATTATTTTCCAAATAAATTCAGAAAAAAATCACGAAAAAAGAATAAAAACTTCTCACACATGCACACTCATACAACACTATTTACAACACACTATTATAGTACAAACTTACACTCGCAGATCCGTAGTAAGCACTCCATAAAAACTTTGAAAAACACTATAGAAAAATACAATAGTGCAGAGAAAGAACAACACATCCTCTCTATAACCACCAATGAAGCACTGTATGACTTTGTTTATATTACCTTACAAGGAAGAGCCTTATTATGCTAACGTTGTTTTAAAGTTGTACATTTCTAGTCACTTATTAAATAATTTATAGAAACTATGCTTTATGATTACATATATAAAGCGCATTAGGAAAGTTTTACAACACGATGGAACAGATCATCACAGGTTACAAGTTAGTGCATGTTTAGGCAGATCCCATCCTGCACTGTAGTTGCTTTAATGTCATTTACTTTTTGCTGTGTTAGTTAAAAAAGGTAGAGGTGACGTTATGGTCAAAAACTGAATACCAGGAAGTTTTGTTTATGAGTTAACTGTTGATCAGAGGAAATGTTATCTTTGTTTGGAGATGATTGTACTCATTGTACAACAATATTTGGGGGTACCAAGAGTTTGAAATAGGAAATTTTGGCCTTGAGGATACTCCAAGTTCAGGTCGACTGAATTTGTCTGAGACTGAGGAAAACATTGCTGCAGAACAAAAAATGCTTGAGACAGACATGTGTGTGACCACCACGAGTCTTTGGGCATTAACACACCAGCAATTCATGCTATTCTGTAAGATTCATCTACAAGTTAGAAAGACATGCTGCAAATTACACATCCCATGTAATTTAACTGATGATCAGATGGCATGTCATGAAATCCTGAAGAAGTTTTAAAATAGGAAATCTATGTGAACAGTATTGTGACAGGCGAGTAAACTTGGCTGTATTATAATGACATTCCGACCAAGGCTTAGAACAAATTGTGGGTGTTAAAAGATAAGTAGACTCCATAGCTTTTTAAAAATCCAGATCAGTGAAGAAGAGAATGATGAATATATTTTTTTTAGTGTAAGAAGAGTGTTAGAGTGCATTGTGTTGGAAAAAAGAAGACAGTTTCAGGGAAGTGGTATACAGAGGAATGCCTGCCTAAAATTGTCAAAGCTCCCAAGAAAGTCCGCCTAAACTCATTGATGGATGCGTGGTTTTTTCACCATGATAATGCCCCAGCATACTACACCAAATTTCGCTCCAAGTATTTGGACAACATTGAAATAAAACTGTTCAATACCCATCCTACAGTCCTGACCTTGCTCCATATGGCTTCATATGTCAAGGTTTCTTTGAAGAAGTCTATAATGTGTGGTGGAAATTATTTTGAAAACTTACAGAATGTAAAATTATATTGCAAAACTTTCCTAGTGTTCTTAAAATATACCTTAATCAGTTCGAGTAATTAATTAATTAAAATATTTTATCAGTGCAGTTTGATGTAAATAACTAAAATGTTTTCCTTTTTAGAACCAAATTTTCTCTTTTTTTTTTGAGGGAGAGTTTAGGATAACATTTTATTGCCAGATGTCCTTGATATCAATCTTTAAAGGGAATGGATTACACAAGTTTTTATGGATGAATTAAATCTCATACCTAAAAGGGATTTGAAACTGGAAACTTACAGATGAAAAAAAATAAAAAAAATAATAAATAAATAAATTCTACCCCTCTGCCATGGAGATCAGTGATATAATAATGTAGACATAATATAAATTATTAAAAATTTAATAAAATGATTTCATTTCATATTAAAAATGTAAAATTTATGTTTGTGGATATCTTGTGATAAATATTTTTTTGTTTACTTTGTTGAATCATAATATTGCAAGTATTCTTTGTCTGATGTATAATTCATTTCAGCCAAAAAAATAAAATAATTTTAAGCAAACAGCTTTTGATGAAAGAAATCATCATATGTGTTTATTTTAAGAATTCATTCAAACCATGTTCTATTTTTGTTTGGAATATTTTGGCTAACTCCTCTCCCTTCAGGCCAAAATAGTAGACTAGAGAAAATGTATACAAGAATAACAAACAATTATTGCTCTGTTATTGCTTTCCAGCTTAATTTACGTTTGATATGGTTTAACATTTTTTTTATGAGTATTTATAAAGACAGTTATGTATTTTTAAGTCACAGTTTAGTGCCGGCCTTTGTGGCGCAAGTAATAGCATCTTGGTCTTTCATCCAAAAAAACCCAGGTTTGAATCCTGGTCAGGCATAGCATTTTCACGCTTAAATTATCATTCATCTCATCCTCTGAAACAATATCTAACGGTGGTCCGGAGGTAAAAAAAAAATCAAAGTTGACTGAATTTATTTAAAAATATAATGAATTATTCATTTTTAAATTGCAGTTTTACAAATTATTTATGGTTTTCTCTTGACATTAATTATTCATTATGAAAATAAACAAAATTAAATAAAATAATTTAATTTAGTAGGTATGTTCATCAGCCAGTAAAAATGAATAATTATTGTACTAAAAATTGTTTTATTGTTTAAATTAGGTTGCGTACTGTTTACATACAAGTAAAATTTTATAGTACAACATTTAATTACTAATTGTTTATAAACATCATGTAATATTAATTTTTATAGTACAAGAATCTTGTTTAAATATTTTTATAAGTATTATTAGGAACCTATTACATTTCTGCTACTCTCAAAACAGTTGATATTCCAAAGTCTGCATCCTTTCCCCGAATAAGTAATTGTGGATCTGATACCTTGAAAGGCAGTCATAAAAAGTAAAATTTAACAGGACCAGCCCTTTTATTTTTACCTCTATCAGTAAATAACTTTATGGTCATTAAAATTATATTTACTGTTGCGTAATGTTATACACATAGAAATCTTTTTCAAAGTTGAATAATGTTGAATGAAATTAAAATCATGTATCTATCCTTTATTTATAAAAATAAATAAATATGCCTACAATATGCCTAAAGGCTGGTTTGTGTTTCCACTCTGTATGATATTATTTTTTTGTGATGTAGGTGATATATTGTTTTTAACATTACTAGTTTTTGAAAGACATCTTATGAGAACAAGACATGCATGTGCAAATTCTTTTACTATATGGAAGAGAAGAGGGACAGTTGCCTTTAATAGGAAAAACAAATTTTTTTTTAATAAATGATAATAAGAAATAAATTATTTTTTTACTTTGAATTGCAAAATGCATTTTTTTAAATTTCTTTTCATCAATTGTATACTTATAACATTTTAGGTTTACAGATTATACAGTGATTACAATTAAATAGTTATAACAAAAATTTGAATAAATAATTTCATGTAATTTGCTATAGTTAAGTGACAAATTATGTGATATCTTGCTGACATTTAAAAATATCACCGGTGTGATATTTACTGACATCAGAAGATATTGAATGTTTCGATAAAACTAAAATAGATTTATTTAAAGTAAATAAAGAACTTGAAATTATTATTATAGAAATACACATTAAAATACATAAATGATATTTTATAAAATTTAACAAAGTAATATTTTGTAAGACCATCTATGATAAGACTTTATTGATCAAACTTTCTGATAATCCTGATCAATTTATGTAGATTTTTAAGTGAATGAAATAAATTTGTGCAACAGTAAATAAGAAATATGCAGTAGCCTATTTGCATTTTTATAAATGATTGGAGTTATCTTTTTATAAAAAAAAGACAGTGAAACCTATTATTTATTGATCCGCCTTTCTTCTTCTTGCTCATTTTCTTACTCCTTCTATTGTAGTTGTCAAGATTTTATTTCCTCTAACTACTTGTCCTAACCAGTTTCCTTTTCTTTTGTAAGTGCTCTTTCTTCTTTAATCTTGTTCATTCCTCACTTTATCCATCCATTTTACTCTCTCAGCTTCCTTCATTCTCATAAGTTTCAACAAGAAACTACAACTTCCGTAAGAAACTACAAAGGAATGAAGGAGAAGGCTTGGGAAGCATGGAGAGCATAAGGGGATCTGCCGCCAGGCAGAAATACTAGCTGATGATTGGGCTTAATATATCATTTTATCTTCCATAATTTTCTTCTTCACTTTATCCAGAATTATAGGAATCTATGATCAGGTGAGCAAAATAAGTTTGTTTTCTCTAGTACTCCAGAGAACACTGAAGTACAAAATCCTCAGTCCATTTCCTCTCCCTCTTCCTTATCATCCATGTTTCAGGTTCCATACAACAAGACACTCCATACATAACACTTGGCTAACTTCTTAAAGTCCAGACTTTACTAATAATAATTTCTACTTCTTACTGAAGGTTTCCTTTGCCATTGGTATCCTTCCTTTTATTTCCATCTAAATAAGAAGTATACAACAAACTAGTTGAACACTTTATTTAAGAATAAAAAATAATATTGTTTTAAACGTGGAAAATATTCTGGTTAATATTATTGTAATTTCATAGATATTTCACTTTATTACTAATCCGAATACACTTTTACATATCAGCATGTCAAGCCACTGAAATTCTGTCCATGTTCGGTCCTGGAAGTGAAATCTTCACTCTGTTCAATATAGAGATTGGATGTGTAGTGAACATCATTATTTTCAGAGATGCTACTCTGATTGTTGCCGACTATACCTATTATGTTGTAAACACACCAGTATCATAAGGAATCATGTAACAGAAGAATCACATTAATGCATTCACACCCTTTTCACTCAGTGGAGGGAAGTTAATATATTGTGTAATTTGATTATATATATAATTAATGTAAGTTCAGTAATGAATGTAAAAAAAAATATATTTCAGCTCTAATAATTCATACAAAGATAGTAATAATACTGAAATTAATTCCATTGAATGATTATTGTTTATTGCCAGTTTTTTAAACTGGTAATAAAAGCATAAAAGTCATGTATCACTGAAAAAGCAGAAATATACCATAGGTCTGAACTGCAAGGAATAAGTACAAAATAGATTTTGAAGTTCAAAATATGTTGATACTATAAATATGGATATATAAATACTTTTATTATCACAAATCTTTGAGTAAACCTTAATCATTTTAAAATAATGTGGATAATTACAACTGGCATAGATTAAACAATGTCTGGCCTAATATTGTTATGAGGTTTTGTTTTAGTTCTACTTAAATTTGATTATTTTTATCTTTATTGATAAATTTCAAATAAAGAAAGAGTTTCTCAATTCATCCTGTCTTCAAGCTTGAATATATAACCATCCTATATGTTCAAGTCCTAAGTTATTTAGGTCACTAAATTACCTGATTTTGATGATTTTTATCTCTGAAGGTAGTCTGTCATTCTGCTGGTATAGTTGTATGTTTTTTCATAAAAACGAAAAATTTTGTTATCAAAAAAAGTCAATCCTTACATATACAATTTAAAGATTTTTTTATCATTATTGCTTAGTATTTGTTAAGTAATGCTGTTATAGATTGATATTCAAAGCATTTTCCTGTAAAAATGAAAGAAAAGATTTTCATCATTGCTTATAGCTGTGCATTGAATGGTGTTATAGATGTATATTCAAAAATTGAAGAAAAATCACAGAAAAGTAAAAAAATTTAAGAAAAGTAGTTAATAAGTAGTTTAGAATATGAATAAGGGATTAATTCACATTTTATATTGCAGAGATCTTACAGTCTTATTGCAGTTCTCTCCATTGTATAAGTCCTGATTGTCAGTTCTCTCATTTTTGTATAAGTGTAGAGTTTTCACTTTTTGTGTTTCTTGCAAACAACTTTTTTTCATAAAGGTGTAATTTTTTAGGTTTATTTATATTTTTAATAAAAAAAAAACTAAAAATGTAGAATAAAATAAACTTTAAAAAAATAATTAATAAAACTAACTTAAAAAAAATTGCACCAAAAGTAAAAAAAAGGAATAATAATCTTCCATTTCCTTAAATTTCAAATTGTCATAAAATTAAAAATAGTACCAAATTACTAACCCGTAATTTGGCATTAAACAGTAAAAAAAATATCAAAATTCATTGAAGAATTGAAAATGTTTATAACTTTTTGCCTTACATTATCTATCTAGTCATTTTGTAACTGTAATGCACTATTGGATCTGAGGTACAAGAAACGCCAGTCAAAGTTACTTTCTCTGAGAGTAATATTTAAAATTCAATCAGTCCCTTTGGTAAATGGAATAAGTATATAACTTGTAGAGCTGGATATTACCTAAATTTTGATAGGCTTAGCATCTGATACTGAAAACATAATTCAGTTAAGAGAAGGAGGCAACAAGAAACCATTTCTTCCCTTACTTTTTCTAGAAGGTCTAACATTGGATGCTTTTTCTTTGTAATGGTCCCTTTACATTTTCAGAAGTAACTTGTAAATTATGTGAGGATCCTTAAAAAATTACAATCAAGACACAACATAGATGGTTTTATTGTTGTACTGTTTCTGTTTACTGTTTATGATATAGAGAATGTATAATTTTAGTAAATACATCTTTATTTATCTAAACTTTAGCTATTGAATAATAAGTACCTAAATTTGGTTGCTGTTGTGGTGAATATTATAATGTAAATACCTGGTGCAATATTTTAAATTTATGTTTATTACATATATTATGCTGATTTTATTTTTATACAACAAGATCCAGAAAAGAAAATTATTACTGTTTGGTGATGCCTATGTATCATTATTAAAACTTCATAAAACTGCCAACTATTTAGCCAGAGAGACAAACATATTTAGCTTTGGAAATTAAGAGAGGGTAAAAAAGAGGATTAAAAGTTTTGAAATATAAGATGTAAAGATAGCTGATTTAATCTTGCGGAATGCACAAGTGTGTATCCCACTTGATTAATGTGTATTCTGTAGATAGTTTGGCTCCTTCTCACTAAAACAACCTACAAAATCGTCAGTAGTTCTGGATCATAGCTTCACAGTCTGCTTATGGTAAGCAAATTATGATAAGTTAAAAAATTTTCATGTAGATTTTACTTAAATATTAAATGAAATTGTTTAATTAAACTATTACAAATAACTAATGTAATTTACTAAAACATAATCATTGACTATATTTTTTAGTTTTTTATATTATATTGCTACCATAATGTGATATTGTTTGTAATATTATAATGCTATTAATTTTTTTTTCATATGACTACCTATTTATTTGAGATTATATATACTGTTATGACAATCTACAACTTCAGTACAGTTCAGCAGTTGGTTTAGTCAGTTTGTTAATTAATAGATGATCACTTCTGAAATTTTATTATTAAATAACCAAAGTACATTGGTAGTGTGAGCATTTAAAACCATGGGGCTTTATTTTGCAACCCTCAAAATGTATTTTGACTTCTTATAATGAAGTAGTAAATTTAAAATAAAGTCAGTTGACAATACAAAGTGTTAAATTTGGGTCTTCCCGAATCTGCTCATGCTATTTACCGATTCAAAATTAATTGATTTTTTCATAATATAAATAATTTTATTTATTTTTTCATGAAGTTAA
Source organism: Lycorma delicatula (assembly GCF_047948215.1). Taxonomy (NCBI): domain Eukaryota; kingdom Metazoa; phylum Arthropoda; class Insecta; order Hemiptera; family Fulgoridae; genus Lycorma; species Lycorma delicatula. Next base: position 146,693,259 of record NC_134456.1, on the reverse strand, counting down.
GCAATAAAAAATATTTAAAATATCAGTTTTTGAATGACAAACTGAATCACATCAATCAAACAGTGAACTTTAAAATATATTTCATAATGGTGTTAACCCTCATATGACCATTTACAATAACTGCTGCTGCTGTTCTCATCCTGATGTTTAGTGTTATTGTAGAAAACTTTTCAGTATTCATTGAATATTTATTTGAAATTGCATCCCATTTGAGTAATGTGGAACATTAAAGCAATGCAATTAGAGTATTTCATATACTGCAGGGGAATTATGGGATTTTGGTAACTGTTATGTACATAATGGCTTGGTTTATTTATTATTTTTAAGGCTATTTTGAATACACAATTCTAGATTTGTTTGCTATTTTTTCCGAGTTTTAATTTGTGTATATTTGTGTATTTATCTTGTATTGTATTTATTTATGTATTTTTTGCTTTATTTAATTAGTTTTTATTTTTATGTCAGCGAGAGTCATAAATTGATATGTTAAGTAATCTGTAATCATTCTAAACCGAAAAAATATAATTAAAAAAAGATGGTTTGAAGTGTTGCAAGTGAGTGTCTGTTATTTTAATTTTCTACATACAAATTTTGAAAATGTGTTTTTGTAAGTTGCTGTAGAAACCGATCTCTAAAATCTTTTTGTAAATTTGTGTCTAAAATTAATTTTCAAAATAATTTTCTATTTGTATTTCATAATTGATTTGATAGATTTTAAATAAAAATTATATTCATCAATATTTAATTAAATACTCAGTAGTGTATAAAATATAGGTCTGCCAAGGGCAAAGCTGGGAAAGTTATTTGCCACGTTTTTTAAATGAATATTTTATACCATATTGGTATGCATTATGTGGGCATATGCACAAGTGCACGTATAATAATTTATTTTATTTAATTTTGAGTTATACAGTCTTTCTATTCATTAAGGAATCCACTTTAGGTTCATATGTACATATACCTAAATCTTTTCTTCTCACTTTACAGCCAGTATTTTTGCATTAAAGTATAGTTTGTAAGATAATACTGTCCATTTTTTTTTTTTTAATACAGTGAAACCTATACAAAATATTGGAAATAAATATAAATAAATATTTAATTGGAAACCTTCTCAAAACATACGGTTTCACAAGTCCCGACATATTTTTATAGAAATTAATTTCTTCAAGACGGAAAACTCCACAATACGGAAACTGAAAGGAAACATAGATTTTACTTTTAATTTTACGTTTTAATCTTGTCCCATAAGACGGAAAGAAGAAGAAAAAAACATTGTACATTCCCACGGTTTGCTAATTATAAATCCAGTAGAGTTTATTATTATAATAATGTAGTACTGTAACTGTTGTTTATCTAACAATCAACTTTCAGGTGAGGCTAAAGATGTAGACACAAGAAATAGTTAGATTGAGAAAATAAAATTAAAGAAATAACGGCAGGTTACGAACCAAAAAATATCGGTAATTGGGATAAAACCGATTTATTTTTCGAGCTTTACTGAACAAAACATTGTGTTTAAAAAATGAAAAATGTATTGCAGGCAAACAATCCAAAGAAACACTGTTCTGATGTGCGGTTTTGCGGATGGCACGTTGCTTAAACCATTGGTGATAGGTAAATCTTGGAAGCCTCGCTATTTAAAAAATGTCGTTCAGTTACCACTGGAATGGTACACGAATAAAAAGTCTTAAATAACGTCTAACAAAATGGAAAAATGGCTTTATAATTTAAATGAAAAAATTGTTAATGAAAATAGAAATATTCTACTGTTTTTAGACAATTCGTCGTGTCACCCTCATGGAAATTATTCTAATGTAAAACTTGTGTTCTTTTCTCCAAACACAACTAGTGTAACTCAACCAATGGATCAGAAGATTATAAATCACAAAAATTCATTATCGGAAACATTCTGCAATCGCTAGTCGCTAATGTGGATTCATGTTGATCTGTTCAAGAACTGACGCATAACTGTTCTGGATGCACTAAGTTGGCTCTCTTCATCGTACAAACAAATTACAAATAACTGTGTTAAAAATATGTTTAAAGAAGCTGGTTTCTGCATTGAAACCGATAATGATTATGTTCCCCATACACGTACTTTGCGCAGTACAACAATATTGCGTGAAGTTGAATTTTTTTTGCATAGAAAGTGATCAAACATCGGTTCAAGCTGAAAGCTACGTGGATATTGATGGTGATTTGGTAACCGAAGAAGGATTTTAGACGTAGATGAAATTATTTTATCTGAAACAGGCAAGATAAACGAAAGTTCAGAAGAAGAAGGAAACGGAGAGGACACAGAGAACAAAATTAACAGTTTCGAAAAAAAGCATTGAGTATGGTCGCGCAGCTGGAAGAATTCGCGATTCGTATAAACAGCGATAATTTGCGACAGAATATGTTAACCGCTAGAATATATTATTGAAAACGAAAGTTCCAAGAGTAAATTATTGAAACAGAAAACTGTACTTCACTACTTTAGAAAATGATTTTATTTTAGAATTAGTGTTAGATCATGTTGTGTTTTAGGCTAAGTGAATTTTTTCTATTTACTTTTATTACTGAAATTTATACTTGAAGTGAAGTGTATAAATATTGAAAACGTAAGTTCCAAGGGTAAGTTATTAAAATAAAACTGTACTTGATTATTTTAGAAAAGGCTTTTATTTTATTTTGCCTTCTAATTCAACGTAACTTAAATGAAAAATTACTAACTTGTAAAAATATAAAACACCCTCTTTTAGTGTAACTGAACAATTTTTGAAAATTAGTGGTTAATGTTCTCTATATTCACTATAATTTTCGGATTATTCCAAATGTTTATCCTTGCCTTCATTTTACGTTTGTATAATTCATAGCAAAGGACCTCACGATAAATTAGCTCGATTTTTAAAAACTCATCATAACGGAATTCTTACTCGGTCCCGTCAGATTCCGTTTTGGGGAGGTTTTACTGTATATAATATTTTTATATAATTAAATTTTACAATTTTTTTCTAGGTAATGTAGACTGAGAACTTCAACCTGATATCAGAAATGAAAGAAAAAATGGATTTGCTTCCTTATATTGGAGTTGTATTGCTCTTGACGCAAATATCCTTTGTCAGCTGTTTTGTACGTGACTTCCGAACTTTTAATAAAAATGTTTCCCAAACATTAGATAGTCTTTTAGCTAACAATCGTTATGATAAAAGAATTCGTCCTGATATTGGAGGTTTGTTTGCATAAATAACATCTTTATTATTATAGAATATTCATTTTTTAAATCTCACGCATTAGAAATGAATAAATCCCATATTTATTTAATATATTTTAAAATATTTATTCTGTGAATGATCAAATTTATCATATACTAAATTTAATATTTATTAGATCTTTTTTGTTTTCAACTTAACGTGGACTTCTTTTTGAACAACAGAACGATGGTTTTTAGTATGGAATTTGAATAAAAATAGACTTTGAATAAGGAAATAATTAAGGGCCATTGATCTTTTGTTTGAAATGTATAGTTTTAACTTAATAAAATTCTGGAGATTCCAACCAGAGTGGTGCAGAAGTTTAGAATAGAAAAAGGGATAAAAGACGTTCTTTTTTGAAAATATATAAAAAACTATTGTTTTTATTAAAGTTATAAAATCCTCTTTAAAGCTAATAAAATTTCCTGCAATCTATTTTTTTTTTTTATTTACTTAAAACAATAAACATAATCAATGTTACAATGTTTTTAAGTTCTTTGTAATTTTTAAACTTCCTCATGAAAGACTACCTAGTTTTTTTGGGATGGACTGTATAATAGCAAGTGAAAATCACTTTACAGAACCTTCAAAATTAATTTAATTATGCACAAAATTTTCAAGAGTTATATATATAATTTCCTCAGAATATATTTTTGGAAATAATTCTGTTGTAGTAAAAAAAAACCTGTTCAACTTTCCTACGGTTTTTAGGAGGAAATAAGTCAGTGCATTTTTTATAATTCATAATTTTATAAAATTGAATATTTTGTAAAGAAATATCTTTTTTAATGTTTCTGTTTTACAAAATGTGTTTGATTTACATAATTAGGAAGTTATAGTTACATTATTGTGTGTTTAGGTATATATATGATTTTTCATAAAATCATTTTTTTTCTACAGGAAACACACTTTTTGGTTTTATAATATTAATGAGATTTTTAATATTTAATATTTTTCAGTTTTTTTAAAATATACTATCCGAATTTTAGAACAGTGGTCATGGAAAAGCAATCACTGGTTATGGAAAGGTTGATTTATATTAAACAATCATATGTCTTGCAATAAATAAAGTAAGTGCATTACTTTTTGTGTTTTACAGAGTTTATTATTCTTGATGTAACATAAGATAAAACATTCTGATTAGAAATTTACTAATCTTTTAATAATGATAATAAAACTGTATTTGCTTTACCATCAATCTTTCAAAGATAATATTATTAAGCAAACATAATTTTAAGTACATAACCAAACTGGTTGTTTGCCAGAGTTGATTTTTGTTAATCCCTAACAAGGAAGCCTGTTTCATAATTATATAAATAAAGATAATTTTTATTATGAATGCTGTATAAAACTATTCATGGTCTGGATTAATACCTAAAAGCTATCAAATGATACCTTTTCCGATTAAAGAGTAATTAAATAATATAACTACATTTACATTAGTAGTAAGTACAATAATCAAAAAATCAAATCAAATTTTTATATGAAATAAATATCAATACTGGAATTAAATGAATAAATTATCATGCACAGGCAATTCTGTTTTCGTAGGTATTCTTATGAGATACACACTCATAGATAATTGCTTGTAGTGTAACTGAAATAAAATTAAAATCCATCCAAATAATAACTACTGTTATATAATTTGTCCCTATAATACTTATCTTTTGTCAATAATTTTTTATTAAACTAAAACTTTTGGAAAATACATTTTAAGCATTAAAATTATTCAAAGTAAAACAAGAAACCTCATTGCGGAAATTTTTATTTGTAAGCTTTAAAGGAAATTTTATAAAATTTCTTTGTAGTTCTTAACTTCTTTAAATTCATTTTTTCAGTATTATTGATAGAAACCAAATTCTTTCACAATTTGTGTAGATATCTGTTCTGGGTTTTGCAAATGAGTGATTAAAATTATTTTGAAAATATTCTTTATAGAAGTCATAAAGTTACATAACATTTAATTTTTTTTAGTTGTCTGAACTTTATTGAACCTAGCATAACAATCAGGGTAATGTTTTTGTATAGAAAAGAATACGTTTTAAAAACATTCAAAATAAGAGATTTCAGATATATCCTACAAAGAAACAGCTGAGTGGATACTGATGAGTAGTTAAAAAATGACCTTATGATTGGATTTGGGCCTTTCTTAAAACAACCAATAATTTCATCATATGATTTAATATTGATAAAATTTATCATTTGGCCCATCATGAGGCACACACTGATTCTATATACAGGTGATTCAGCAGGATAGGGCAATACTTTGACAACTCATTCTAGAGGCTAAAAATAAGAAAAAAGTTCATATAAACATAGGTCCGAAAACGCTTCGTTACCGAGTTATACATTGTGAAAGATTTCCTCCGAGTTTCAGTTCCACCGAGTAAATTAAGGCTTTCTGAAATTCTGGGAAGGTCAATTAAGGGGTAAATTCAATTGTTTCTTATGGTTTGTGAGCTGGGAAGTCGAAAAAATAGGTTCCAGAACTGTATCTCTCTTAGTTTCTAAGATATCCCATGTAAAAGCCAAAAATTGGGTCAAAAAACACATGTTTTTACATTTGACGTACAATAACGTTGTTAAATTGCCAATAAATTATACATTTTTTAAACATGAATTGTAGAGAATTTAATTACAAGAAGATTGATGTAAATAATGTCAACAAAAAGGAAATAAAATGTTAAACATGTAACAACAAAACCGACAAAAACTTAGAAGAAAATGTTACAAAAAAAAGAAATGTGAAATGTGTAGGAGCTCCATCAAGTTGGTAATACATTTTAATTCATTTTGCTAAGGGGATATTTTCCAGCAATATTGTAAATTCATTACGTAAAAATTCCAGATAATTTCTCCCTGAGATACGATGTTGTAGTAAGAAAGGACCAATTAATTGGTCATCTATGATACCACACCAAACATTCACTGAAAATCGTTGCTGGAAATTTTTTTCCACTGAAGCATGTGGGTTTTCTTCAGACCACTGATGCGCATCCTGTGTGTTGTTTATTCCGTTACGAGTGAAAGTAGCTTCATCCAAAAATAGTATAAATGGAATTAAATGTCGATTCCTATTAACCCGTTGATAAAACTGCAGCCGGCTGGCGTAGTCACCAGACTGAAGACGTTGCACTTTCTGAATATGAAAAGGATGCAATCCATTATTATTTAATGTCCTCCATACTCTACTTTGTAAAATATTGAGCCGTGTTGCAATTAATCGTGTGCTCGTTGCCAGACTACGTTGAACCATCTGCTGAATGTTTTCACCTTCATCAGCATGATTTGCCGGTCGTTCAGATGAAATATGAGCGCTGGGAAGTGTACCATTCTCACGAGATTATTAAAAATTCTAATAATTACTTTACGATTTGGTACAACACGACCAGGATACCTATATCGATATTCCGTAACCGCTGCCGCAGCACTTCCATTGCAAAATCCATAGATGAAAATCATTTCGGCATTAGTGAAGATTCGCGGCATTTTTCAAAACAAAATAAACAGAATTTCCTTTTTTTGACTTTATTTTTATGCACTGTAAAATGAATACAAAATTATACTTCTTAACAGTTTTCTGAAATTTTTACAATAAGAATTCGACGTAATACTGCAAACACAATTGCTCAGCGGAAGGTTATTTAACACATTACCACAATTAACTGACAATGAGTATTTAAACAAATTGTGATGAAAAAAATCAGTGTTGCCAACTTGTTTTCCGTAGATCTAAAATTATTGTATTATAAGCAAATGAGGTAGTGTAAACTGTTCCCACAAACTGTTCCCACAAAAAAAGAACAAGAGAAAAAGTTTTTTAAAATTTAGACAAATACCTATATTTCTGAAAGAGTAAACTTAGGGGATAACTCCTCAGCCAACCTGTCAATATTGGTTACTTCATTTTCAGTGATAGGGAGTCATGTCACACACATCTCATGTACTATTATTATTTGACTTAGGTCTTTATGGAGTGATCTATGGTTTAGGAAATAACTTTAAATTTTCTGTGGCTATGTAAATACATTGTACTGTTTTACAGAGAAGTTTGAGTAGTATGTAATTTACTCAGATATAGAAAAGTAAGTATTTCATGTGATAAACTACTTTAATGTAATTAAACATTAATAATAATTTCTATTCTTTGGAAATAAATATCAAAAAAAGCTTTTAATACATCTTGTTTTCAAACCTGTTGTTTTCTTTTTACAGGTCCACCTACAGTTGTTTCTGTAAATATGTATATAAAGAGTATTGGTCCCATTTCTGAAATTGAACAGGTAAATATTACAGGTTTTCAGAGTTAATTTAAATAATTTAAAAAAAAATTGTTTATAGACACTGATTGCTGGGACTGTAGATGCAAGAGGCAAACCACTAAGTTATGATTTTTGTTTTAAATTCTGGAGTTTTTTATGTTTCAGGAGGGGTTAAGAGTTCTGGATGCTTGAGAAGTTATAACTTGGTGAAATATTTAATCTTATACTAAGCTTGAAATTTATTGTAATTCACAATTTATTATTACTGTTATTATTATTGGTTTTTTATTATTATTAACTCCCTCTATGAATCATGAGACCTTGCCGTTGGTGAGAGAGCTTGAGTACTCAGTGATTCAGAGTAGCTGGATCAAAGATGTAACCATACTGGAGAGTTATATGTCGAGAGTGAGACTCAGGAATGATTCCTGAAAGAGGGCAGCAGCTCTTTCAGTAGTTGTTAAGGGCATAGGTCAGGACAACGTAAACGGCCATATCAACATCACTCAGTCTGAGTACTGCATAGCTGAAAGCAATGGAAAACTACAGCTGATTTTTTTCCAAGAAAATGTAGCTCTCTGCATTTTCATATAGCAGTGATGGAGGCGCCTTCCTTGGTAAAATATTTCGGAGGTAAACTAGTCCCCCGTTTGGATCTCTGGGTGTTGACTACTAAGGAAGGGGGTCACCAGAAAATTAAAAAATAACATTCTACGAGTCGGGGCATGGAATGTTAGAAGTCTAAAAAAGGTTGGTAGGTTAGAAAATTTAAAGAGGGAAATGGATAGGATAAATGTAGACGTAGTAGAAATTAGCGAGGTTCGGTGGGAAAAGGAAAATGACTTTTGGTCAGGTGATTTTAGAATAATTAACTCAGCTTCAAATAAAATGGGCAGGCAGGAGTAGGTTTCATAATGAACAAGAAGATAGGGAAGAAAGTAGAGTATTTCAAAATTCACAGCGATAGAATCATTGTAATAAGGATAAAATCGAAACCTAATCCGACAATGATTGTTAACGTCTATATGTCTACAAGCGCTCATGATGACGATGAGGTAGACTGTGCATACAAAGAAATTGACAAAGTAATTAAACACATAAAAGGATATGAAAATTTAATAATAGATGGAGATTGGAATACAAGTATTGGAAAAGGCAAAGAAGGAAATATTGTGGGTGAATACGGGCTGGGCAAAAGGAATAAAAGCGGGGACTGACTTATAGAGTTTTGCATGAAGTACAATTTAGTAATTGCCAACACCCAGTTTAAGAATCATAATAGAAGAATATATACATGGAAAAAGCCAGGCGATACTGCAAGTTATCAGATGGATTATATCATGGTTAAGCAAAGATTTAGAAATCAACTCATCGACTGCAAAACTTACCCTGGAGCAGATATTGAGAGCGACCAAAATTTAGTGATAATGAAATGTAGATTGGGGTTTAAAAACCTGAAGAAAAGGTGTCAGATAAATCGGTGAAATTTAGAGAAGCTTGATGAAGAGGAGGTAAAGAAGATTTTTGAGGAGGACATTGCAAGCGGTGTGAGTAAAAAAGGTAAAGTACAAAATGTAGAAGAAGAATGGGAGAATGTTAAAAAGGAAATTCTTAAATCAGCAGACGTGAACTTAGATGGAACAAAGAGAACTGCTAGAAAACCTTGGATTTCAGACGATATATTGCCGCTGATGGATGAACGTAGAAAATATAAGAATGCTAGTGATGAAGAAAGTAAAAGGAACTATAGACAATTAAGAAATACTATAAAAGGAATTGCAAACTAGCAAAAGAAGAGTGAATTAAAGAAAAGTTTTCAGAAGTAGAAAGAGAAATAAACATTGGTAAAATAGACGGAGCATATAGGAAAGTTAAGGAAAATTTTGGGGTACATAAATTAAAATTTAATAATGTGTTAAACAAAGATGGTACACTGATTTATAATACGAAAGGCAAAGTTGATAGGTGGGTGGAATATATTGAAGAGTTATACGGAGGAAATTAATTAGAAAATGGTGTTATAGAGGAAGAAAAAGAAGTCGAAGAGGATGAAAGGGGAGAAACAATACTAAGATGTGAGTTTAAGAGAGCATTAAAAGATTTGGCATTAAAAGAATGGCAGGAAGACTCCTGGAATAAACGAAATACCTGTAAAATTATTGCGCAGTGCAGGTGAGGAAGCGATTGATAGATTATACAAACTGGTGTGTAACATTTATGAAAAAGGGGAATTTCCGACAGACTTCAAAAAGAGTGTTATAGTCATAATACCAAAGAAAGCAGGAGCAGATAAATGTGAAGAATACAGAACAATTAGCTTAACTAGCCATGCATTAAAAATCTTAACTAGAATTCTGTACAGAAGAATTGAGAGGAGAGTATAAGAAGTGTTAGGAGAAGACCAATTTGGTTTCAGGAAAAGTATAGGGACAAGGGAAGCAATTTTAGGCCTCAGATTAATATTAGAAGGAAGATTAAAGAAAAACAAACCAACATACTTGGCATTTATAGCCCTAGAAAAGGCATTTGATAACATATACTGGAATAAAATTTTCAGCATTTTAAAAAAATTAGGGTTCAAATATGGAGATAGAAGAACAATTGCTAACATTTACAGGAACCAAACAGCAACAGAAATAATTGAAAAACATAAGAAAGAAACCATAATAAGAAAGGGAGTCCAACAAGGATGTTCCCTATCCCCGTTACTGTTTAATCTTTACATAGAACTAGCAATTAATGATATTAAAGAACAATTTAGATCCGGAGTAACAGTACAAGGTGAAAAGATAAAGATGCTACGATTTGCTGATGTTATAGTAATTAGCTATATATAGATGATATAGTAATAGCTGAGAGTAAAAAGGATTTAGAAGAAACAATGAATGGCATGGATGAAATACTATGCAAGAACTATCGCATGAAAATAAACAAGAACAAAAAAGTAATGAAATGTAGTAGAAATAACAAAGATGGACCACTGAATGTGAAAATAGGAGGAGAAAAGATTATGGAGGTAGAAGAATTTTGTTATTTGGGAAGTAGTATTACTAAAGATGGACAAAGCAGTAGTGACCTAAAATGCCGAATAGCACAGGCGAAATGAGCTTTCAGTCAGAAATATAATTTGCTTACATCAGAAATTAATTTAAATGTCAGGAAAAGATTTTTGAAAGTATATGTTTGGAGCGTCGATTTATATGGAAGTGAAACTTGGATGATCAGAGTATCTTAGAATAAAAGATTAGAAGCTTTTGAAATGTGGTGCTATAGGAGAATGTTAAAAATCAGCTGGGTAGAGACAAATGAAGAGGTGTTGCGGCAAATCGATGAAGAAGAAGCATTTGGAAAAATATAGTTAAAAGAAGAGACAGACTTATAGGCCACATATTAAAGCATCCTATTATAGTCGCTTTAGTATTAGAGTGTCAGGTAGAAGGAACAAATTGTGTAGGCAGGCAATGTTTGGAATATGTAAAACAAATTGTTAGGGATGTGGGATGTAGGGGGTATACCACAATGAAACAACTAGCACTAGATAGGGAATCTTGGACAGCTGCAGCAAACCAGTCAAATGACTGAAGACAAAATAAAATTATTATTAATGCATGTGGTTCCTTTTTAACTGGATGGTTTTTTGTTTGGTGGTTTTTTAAATCAGTATTCCATACATCTGAGAACAGAATAGCCTATCTCTTAGTACTAGGTAAGAAGGAAGGTACTCCTTCTGAGTTTGGGCTGGGCAATGTCTCTGATCTCTGGGTTTTCATACCTGGAGTGTGGACAGATCTCTGGGTCTTCTGGTAAAGGCCAGCTTTTCTTTGTTAGTTTTCAACCCATTACCTTGATTTTTATCTTCTTGGTAGGTCTTATGACCTGCTTTCAAGTATTGATGGTTTGGTTCAAGTTGTGATTAACTGCTTTCCTTGGGGGCTAAAGAGGAAGCCCTTTAGCCAAAGTTACCACTCACATCTTAGTTATAGTCTTTGTTAAGTATTATTTTAGAAGTTCAGGTTCCCTTTTAGTTTTTATCATAGGTGGCCAACATGCCTGGTAGTGAAGCCCATTTTGTAAAGAAAACTTTTTCAGTAAGCAAAAGGATCTGTGCTGTGACTTGAGATGGCATGTTACGTCTCTTAAACTTAGTAATGATGAATATGAAATTTTCCAGAGAGGTAAAAATTATAAATCTTACGGTTGAATTAATTGGAAATTAATTCATAATGACAATTCTCCAGTTTGATCTTCTGGTACTTCTGATATCAGAAGTACCTGATATCTGTACTTTCAGATATCGGTCTCAACTGATATCTGAAAGATAGTTTCACAGCAGGGGGACTGTTAACATGATAGTTAAGAATATGCAGCCCAGTATAAAACTGTTACCAACCTTGGAGGAGCCAATGGCGGCCAGGTTGGATGGTGATCTTTCAAACCTTCATGCCGTACAGTCTCTCTTTGAAGAGGGGTTATTCACACTCTTAGATCAGAGCTTGCTATGGTTAAAGATGAGGTTCGTGCCTTATAAGATGAAAATACATAATTGAAGAGGAGACTTATGGATCTTTAATGAAACTGACCAGAATTCCTTGTCTGATGAATTTCTGAAATTAAGCACATCAGTAATAAGAAGCATTGACTAACTAACCTCTTCTTAAGATAATGATTCAATTTCAATTGAATCGACATGTTCTAATGTTAAAAAGGTTGTAAATAATAAGCTTTATAAAAGTGCTGACAATTTAAATAATAATGATGAAAAAGTATTACTGCTTTAATTAGTAATGTTGACAGCAACGCCATTGCCAGCATCTTAAATTATATATGTAATATAAATGGTTTTATCTTCTGATAAATGTCTTGATTTTTCTTGGAGTAAAGTTGTTGGTGGTGGAAGGCAATGAATAAACAGTAAATAAGACTATCAAAAGTAATGCCGATAATTGTCACCTGCAAGCTGATTCTATTAAGAATAATGATAAAAGCAGTTGCCATCCAACTGTTGTGAGCATATAGTAAGAAGTTGATTAGGGTTGGAAATACATTGTCTCATCCTGAAATGGTCAACACCTCAAAAAGAAGGCTCTGTTTGCGTCTCAATTTAATCCAGCTGTGACCACTGACGATGTTGCTAACCTTCTGGATGGTTTGGGATTGAATTTGATCTCCTATATGCCATCGAAAACCAAATTTGTGACATAGAACTCTTCCATGTGGAGGTCTGATGGTGAAGAAAGTCTTCCTATCAATGAAGGATCTAAAGGTTTATTATTAGAATGTTCAAGATCTGTGAACTAAGGCCAATGAGGTTTTTTCTCCTTGATTGAAAGTAAACATTGACTGATAGTGATTTCTCCATGAGTGATAGTGATGTAACCTTGCCGACAGAGACTTGGTTTAGTGAGGAGCAGAGGAGTGTTGATTATTTTCTTAACAATTATGAAGTGTTTCATGCTGATAGTGACTATTGTGGAGTGGTGAAGCATGGTGGGGGTTCTCTCCTAGCTGTGAATTGAAAGGTCAAATGGTTTAGAAGATGTGATCTACAATTAATTAACGAAGTAGTTTGGCTAGAGATACCACACCCCAATAAAAAGAATCTTTTGATCAGCGATCATTATTTTTCACCTTTTATTGCTGCTTCAGCTATTGAGGGGTATTTTAACTTGCTGCTTAAACATATTAAGGTTGTCTATTTTCAGATAATGATATTGGGTGACTTTAATTTGCCTGATGTGAATTGGTCAGCCAGAAAATTCTTTTCCAATGTTCATTTTAAGCAAACTGTAAGGCAAAAGTGTTGTTCCAATTTGCTAATTGTGCTGGCCTTGACTTTTGTCATTGATGGATCCTGATTGTGATGATGGTAATCTCTTTATTTTGGATCTATTTTTATAGAATTTTCTGGTGGATCGATGTTGGGCTGTTGATCACTTTGTTCAGCCAGACCACTTTAATGCAATGGTTTTGTTCTTTATTAAGGATTTTGAGCGCATTTCGGTGGATGTTTATGGACATTGAAGAAATTATAAGAAGGGTAACTACTTAGGATTGTATAATCAATTAGCTAACTTGCATGGTCGAATGTTTTACTTAGCCCTATTATCGAGTCTATGGCTATGTAATTTCAGAGCATTCTTCAAAGTGCTATAAATGATAATGTCACTATCGTGGAATACAAGAGATGTAATTATCCATTTTGACTTTCATGCCAACTTATAGCTTTTACTAAGAAGAAGAAAAGAATTCACACTTGTACAGCTTAAATTGATCTTGCAAAGGGATTAAGATAGACTGCCACAAAATCATTAATATGGCTTGGCTATTAAACCTTCCAACTTTTGGAAGTATATTAGTAGTTACAAATTGATGCTTCAAGGATTGTAGCCCCCAGTAAGGAATGGAGTGGTGGTAACTGATCCTAAAATAGTGAATGAAGAGTTGGCTGATTACTTTGCAGGTGTATACCAGGATTTTGATCTTATAATTGCCCTAAGGATACTGCTTTGCTCAATGTTTGTTGAACTCTCCCCACCACTTATTACATCTGAAAGTGTGTGTGAAGCTATTAAATGAATTAATGGAAGATCTACAGGACACACTTGTGCCCAAACCATGCCACCCCCTCTGTACCTAATCTTGATGGGCTTTACTGGAAGTCATCTTCGAAACCTCGGCAAAGGCATCTCTCAGCCTTGTTCCTGCCTCAGTCAGGATGCCTCCAATGCGAATGCCATGTGTGACATTCCCATCATTGTACTACTTCCTACTAGACAACTCTTTAAAAACAAAACCACAAGTTCCAGTCATTAACAAGACCAAATAGACAACTAGAAGGAACTGAAATAGGAATAAGTTGAGATCAATATGCAACGTTAATACAAAACAACATGAAAACAAAAAAACAATAACAAAACAAAAAAAAATGAAAACAAAAAACAACAAAAACATATACCATAAGACAAGACACAAAAAAAAATACAACAAAACGTTGTATTTTTTTTTTAATAAGGCAAATTGAAGCGGAACCCTAAACTCCTTTAGCAATCCTTTCCCCTACCAAGTAAATGATAAAATTCTCAACGATCGCCAGCTCGGTTCAGTCCCTCCAATCTACACGGAAATCTAACGCCGACCCAATAATATCGAGCCGGGAAACAGTTTCCGTGCGCATTAGCTCGTACTTAGGACATACGTAAAGAACATGATAGGCATCGTCCAATTGCCCACATTGTAGACACACACCGGAGTCTACCAGGCCGAGTCTCTGGAATCTGTCCCTGAAAGCCCCATACCCAGAAAGAAATTGCGTCACGTAATTGTTAGGGCGCCTTGCAAACGAAAAACATCTGGAAAGGATCATGCGTATAACGCCCACTTTCTGTCTCATCCCATGTGGCCACAAAGCATTGCCATGATGTTCAATTTTCCGCACTTTCTCTGAAATGAACTCACCGGACTTCTTAGCAACATAAAGCTGTTGCTTCTCAGATGTAATCAAATCTATCAATTACACACTTGCAATCACCAAGATTGCCTCCTATGAAATTAACCCGTTACCATTAACAATATAAGGCATTGAGCCCTCAATAAAATACAGCTTTTGAATTTTAGCCTATCCATCCAAACAGGCGCCACATATAGTATAATAGCCTTGCATACATCCTTATACAGAATACTCATGGTCTTGAAGTTAAGACCCCAATCAGGATTGACCACACGTCGTATTCCAAAGAAGGTACTACAGGCCTTCTGCTCGACGTATTAAAGGTGCTTCTTAAATTGCAATTTCTTATCAAGAAAATCAAGAAATACTCCGAGGTACTTTTGAACCTGAACATACTTGATACACTGCCCTGACATCTATACGACGAACTAACAGAGGGATCCTTGTCGCCACCTTTAAATAACAATTTTACAATCCCCTTCCTCCAACACACTCTCTCCGTAAGCAACAGACAGCCCTCTTTAAGACTGACAATTCCCATCTCCACCATGATACAAGCCTCCTCGACCGGAATTACAGGAAATTGAACACTCGGCGGCGTCAGCGAAAGCCGCCGACAAACCCACTACCAGGTCTTCCAAATCCAAGACATCCAGACTTACTCAGGTCAGAAATAGACTTGTTGCAGAACATTAAAATACCCAAGAGAACACAAGATGACAAGAATGTTTAGGGCCCTTACCGCTTAAATGCACATAATCCATTTCTAAAGAAATGTTGTCCAATCTATCGAAACAACTACAGACATAAAAAAGAACAACAAAAGTCGTCAGTGGAGAACTCTGTTTGTTCATATTTATTGCTTTCTTTATCGGTTTTAGGCTGTCTTCTCTGGTTGGTTGTTTATTAAATTTCTTATTAATAATACCCTGAACCATACTGGCTAAAGCCGGTGCTATTTCTGAAATTAAATCTTTCGGCATGAAATTTGTTGCAACAAGCCGCAGCAACCCGCACGTAATTCATCTTCAGCGATCTACTTTGAACAATTTTCTTCGCGTCGAAGTAGTAGTCTTTACATATTGAATTACTACTTCTTTTTTATACGTTGGACAGTTCCACGATCTTTCTAGTTGATGACAATTTACAGAAACAGGTGTACCCTTATACGGATCCTCTGGATACAGAAGGGTTACAATACGCACAGAACTGTTTTCTTGGTACAACGTATTGCTGTTTGTCCAAAGCACTGCAATGGACCTCAGGATAATCGGACGTACATCTAATCTATGGAAATGGGTCTATGGCCTTTACTTTCTCCAGACACTTCGGTTTATTCGCAAGGTCAAGACATGCGAGCGGAGGATATAACTTCTCCGCTTAATCGTGTGTTTAATCGACGACACCCAAAAACTCCTTGCTCATGTATCTCTTCGACGATTTCCTCTTCGGTGCAGTTCAGCAAGTCCCTTCACACAAAACACACTTTGAGGTATTTAATGCACCGTGCGGTGTAACTTTAATGTCTAACACTCTAATTTTCTTCGTCTTGAGTATCCGTGACGATTGTAAATCGTCGATTTTAACAAACAATCCAACAGCCTTTTTTCTAACCAACTTTACCGATCCTCCAGCAGCTTAGGTGATGCCTCGAGCTATCACAAATTAATCCTGCCAAAATCTTCTTTTCATTTGATAACCAAATATTTGGTATCATTGCGCTTCCTTGGTTCGATCCAACTTTTCTACATTCGTAATTTCTGCATTCTTCCTTCGCTTCGCTTGCGAAGACAAAGGCTCTCTTAGACGATGGGTTTCCCGGTGACTGTTTCCTTTTAGTTCGTGGTAATTCACGACCACACCTAGAAGACCAAGCGCAGACGGCCTAGTCAACCGCAGAGGTCTGGATGGACATTCAAAATTGAAAGATTTCTGTGTCCAAGATGAAGTTTATGCTTCTCAAGGGCGTAGACAAATTATAGTACAGTCGTAATCCCCATATTAAATATAAAGGCTGTGTAATCAGCCGAGTTTGAGTTCATAAGTAGCTAGGTGTTTTGTTTGATGAAAAGTTGCTGTTTAGCAATCACATTAGGCAAGTAGCGGCGGACGCCGTCTCAGTTATGCACAAGCTTAGAAGGATTGCTCGGAAAGACTATGGGTTGCCGGGCCGTCAAATGTACATGATTTACCGACGAGGTGTCTTCGAAAGCATGACTTCTTACGCGGCGCCCGTTTGGGCGCATAGGTTGGATATGAATAGAGCACTTGTTCAAAATTTAAGGAGTGCCCAGCTCAGAGCCTTAATTGTATGCATTAGTGTTTTTAAAATACCTCCTACGAGGCTTCCACCGTATTGGGAAAGGCTCTCACAATCGATTTAGTAGTGAAAGTTCGGGCAGCCATGTGGAGATTGCGATGAGGCTGAGGCTGAGGTATTTGGAATGCAGTTATGAGCTGAGCTTGTACCGGAGCGGAACGACGATATCAATGCACAGGATCTAAATTTCATTCAGTTGCCCATTTCCCGCCTGCATAAAAGGCTGCAGAGCCTCCCGATGGAAGCATGGGATTTGGAATGCACTTATAACTTAATAAGTTATTGTTCACATGATGATAAAGTAATAATTTCAATAAGTTATAATGATATTTACATTTTGATATTTTAGTTTGAGTTTATATTAAATGAAGATTACATTGTTGATGAAAGTGTACATGACAGAATCAAATCTAAATTTAGACTAAAAATTGCTTAATAATAAGAAATTACATATAAAATATCAGCTGATAGAATAGGCTAGCTGAATATACAAATTTATTAACTTTTACAAAAAGTAAGAACGAGGCAGTTTATGTATTTATAAATTAATAAGAAGAAAAGAGGGTGAGTCTTAACAATTATAATAATGCTTCAGATGGCCGGCCTCCGTGGCACGAGTGGTAGAATCTCAGCCTTTCATCTGGAGGTACCGGGTTCAAATCCTGGTCAGGCATGGAATTTTCACACATGCTACAAAATCATTCATTTCATCCTCTGAAGAATGCCTAACGGTGGAACCGGAGGTAAAAAAAAAAAATAATAATAATGCTTCAGACAAAATATTATTGTTCTGAATTATTAAATAGTCTGAATAAGAAGATTCTTTAATTATTTTTCTAACTTTTGTGTTATATTATGGAATTTACAAATAAGTTATATGTTTTTTTAAATGTTACAGCTGTATGCAATGGATGTGTATTTCAGACAGAGTTGGTATGATAGAAGACTTTCTTTTGATCTTCCTGGAGTAAATGAATTTTCAATGTCATGGTTGTTTTTAGATAAAGTATGGAAACCTGATACATATTTTACAAATGGAAAAAAATCTTATCTTCACCGAATTACATCTCCTAACAAATTTTTACGTGTAAGAAATGATGGATTTCTGATGTATTCTATGAGGTTAGTTCTATTTATAAATCAAATAATAAATATTATTGAAAGTGATCCATGTTTTTTGAAGATAAATAATATCCATTCATTGATAATAATAATTATAGTTTTTTATTTTCTAGATTGACATTTTCTGCTACTTGCCGGATGTATCTGAAAAAATTTCCTATGGATACACAACGATGCCCATTAGTTATTGGAAGTTGTAAGTTAATGTGCTAAAATTAATTGATGTTTTATGAAATATATTTAGTTTATAAATAAAAAAAATGCAAAACAAAAAACCAACCAGGGTAAACTCCTAGTTTGCTTTTGATCCTGATGTTTGGGTGTACATTACTTGTTAAAAACAATTTAACATAAGCATTATAAGATTCCTCGTGAAGTTGCAAAGTATTTTTCACAAAAAGTAGATAAAGATATTTTTCTATATTTTTACCCATGATAATTGGTGATGAAAATTATTTAAAACTGTTTACTTTTTAAACAACAAACCAAATTTTATTAATACACAAAGTTTTACTCAATGATTCTGAAGACTACTGCTAAAATGACTGAAAATGTCATAAAGAGAATTATAAAAACTTTGTATTTATTAAATTTAGTTTGGTTTGTTGCATAAAGAAGTATACATCTTCATCTCATTTAGATTTATATGTGTATACATGTGATGAATATAAATTACCTCTACACAAACAGTAAACAGAAAATAATGTACACATATATATTGGGTTGGGCTCCTGGTAGATAGCTTTAGAACTGCACTATTCTGGTGTTATTAATCAAATTTCTCAATATTTGCATGCTGTTGAAATGGGATATGTTAATGAGTGTTTTTGAAAGATTATCATAATATTGATTTATTTATTTAAAAGTTATTGCATCTTGAAAATGAGTGAAAATAAAGAAGAAATTCAACACGTTTTTAAATTTTATTACAAAAATTAGAAGAATGCAAGTGAGGCTGCTAAAATTATTTTTTTGATGTTTATGGACAAGATGCAGTATCATACATTTGACATAAAAATACTTTAAGCTTAGTCAATATGGAAATTTAGATATGATTTTATATCATAAAAAAGGTGTTTTCTTTAATTCATTTTGATGATATATTTGATTTTTTCTCTCAATTACAGTTTAAGGATCTTAAATTAAATTGGATTATGTATTATAATTTTATTAAAAACACCTAAATGTGCAATAATTTTTTAACAATTGAAAAATAATCTTATTAAAATCATTTAGTGATAATGATTGAAAAAAGAATTATAAAAAGAAACATATAGTTAAGTATGTTTAGTACAAATATTACTTAAGTCTGAATTGGAAAACATTGATTTTATAATCATCCATTTTCATTACATGTATAATGAAGATTTAAAAAAACTAAATTTTTGTATGTGATGTTTAGTCAGTCACATAAAATTTATTTTTAGAAAGTATGTTATACAAATTAATGAAAATAAACATCACTAAGTGTATGGAAATGTACTGAAGAAAATTTTTTCAAAGCTTCTTATTCAGTTTGTTTATCATTAGTGTAGCCAGTACCGTTTATGGAACTAGTTTTGAGGTATTTAGGAAAATTCTCTAAGTATCAGGTGAAATAAACATTATAAATTTGATGAAAACATATATATAATGTACAGACATAATTTAACAGTATTTGACTGTGTGTTTTGGGATTTATTATTTACTTTAAAATAGATGCCATCAAAAAGTATGAATTTTATTGCTACTTGTTCATTAGTAATGTTCTAAATGCTATAAAAATCATGATAAATGATTTATATATAAGCTAAAAAAACAGATTTGTTAAGTACATTTTTACATGTTTAGAAAGTGTGTCATTCTGTGTTCTTTTTCATAAACTGATTTTTTTCTGTAAAAGGTATAATCTGACTTAAATTGAACCATTGGACAACATTAAATTTCAAATAGTATAGATGAATGGGGTTGGTCACAAATAAATAAATGACATAACTAAAGATTAGGTTAATTACAAAGCTTATTTATTGCACTTGAATATTGTTGTAACATTGCATTGCTTTTAGCTTAGAATTCACATTTTAAAGATAAAATAAATAAAATATAACTAGCCTGTGTTGTTCTTATGTCCTACAAAAAATACGTAAAAGTTCAGTTTGATTGAAATACTTTTATAGTATTAAAATTTAATCACATGAATTACTTTATATGTAAGATATAAGATCTGATCATTTTATAAAGTTTTATAATTGCAGTTTGCTTTCATGCATTATTTACAGCAACAGTATTTTCTAACTGTGTAATTAAAGTCAATGTTATTCTTAAGGATTTTGTCCCTTATCTGTGACTATGTTTTACAAAATTTAAATACTCTATTCCACATCCTTGATCATCACCATTATAATTGTCAATCCACTAAATAAAAGTAAACATTTGGTCAATTAATTCCTCCGGCTAGAATGAAGAAGTTTTTAAAGAAATAGACAGTTTTAATTAGAGAATTACCACTTTGTGATAAACACATTCTTTAAAAGTAGGAGTAAAATAAGTACTAACTCATCATAATAATGAATGATGTACTTTTATGAATTAAAGAGTAAACAGAATGGTAGTTTATTTATTTATTATAAAAGACAACATTACTGATGATGACAAACTAAGAATGAATTTTGTTATATAATTAATACTTCCGATTGTTTAGAATGTAAACTCAAAAACAAATAGATTAATGAATAATACATTTATAAAATCGGCCAAGTTTGTGAAAAAAAACTTTACTTTTAAAAATCTAGCATATAAAAGATTATTCTACTTATTCATTTTTTATTTTTATTTACATATATATTAAACAACAAGATCCTTATAATAATAAGGATCATCGCTCTTATCGCTTACATAATGTATGTATTTATTAAAAAAAAAAAAAATACGAAGTTTCATAAGTTATATTTAAAATAAAACCCATTACTAGCATTCTACACCTTTAATAATATTATTAGAAAAAAATAAACACACTCAAGATGGTAAATGGTTAAGAGCTTTCTTAAAATTTTCAGACTTGCAATATTTTAATAAATTTTTTTACGAAATCCCCCTAGTCCCTTTCATCTGATTTCCCCCGTGTGACTAGTGACCAGAATGGAAAAAATATATGGAATAAAATTAAATTAGAACTGTTAAATTACACAAAATTTTATTAAAATGAATTATAATCATGTTGTAAACTTATATTATACATTTCTATTACTGCATAAAAAATAGCTTATTCATATTCAGAAGGCTGTTATATATATTTATACAGAGGTTTAAAGATTATCATGTCTTGCTGGATAGCTATAAAAGAGAAGGTCATACAATAATTCATAACCACAAAAATTAAGAAACAAAGTGTGGTTAATCATTTGTCAGTTAAGTATATAATACACATTTAATGAAAGTAGATTTTAATTTACTTACTATTTATTATTTTTTTCTCTTAAGTTGAACCATTTTACAGAGATCATTGCTTTGTCAGAACTTAATTAAATGGAAGGATTGAGTTAATAACATGTTCTCATATGTATCTCATATTCATACATTCTGATGAATCAGAGATCACTGTGAAAGCACTCAGCATAGAGAAAAAGAGAGAAAAGAAATAAGCTGTAAGTAAATGAAAATTTATTTTTATAAGCAATTATTTTTAACTGCTGTGAGGCAATTTGCTAGACCATTTATTAACATTGATAAGTGTAGGACTGACATACATTATACTAGTGTAGGACTACATTATTATTTTCTCTATATTTTGTTTTACTGACTTATATTCATATTGATCAGAATTTAAAAAAAATACGTTAGAATTATGTTTGACTGTGTTTTTTAAACATGCTTGACTGTATTATTATTATTATAATTAAATAAACAACATTTATGTGTATCAATAATATTTTATTCATGAAATGAAAATATTTATTCAGTATGAATATTTAAGTTCCTTATTGAGTAGTTACTGAGAGCTACTTATAGCTTGTTGAAAATAAAATGATGTACAGAAGCACCAGATTGTTAGTATATGACTGCAGATGGGTATACATCCAGTGATGTCTTGTACAACTGGAAGGAAGGAGGGATTGGTTTGGAACCAGGAATGGAGCTTGCTCAGTATGAACTTGTGAATGTTTCAAAAAAGGATAATGTGTTAGAGATGCGGGGTCCAAGTAAGTAAACTTGAAATGCATTTTTAATTTAGTTCTAAAAGTATTTTTATTCTTTTTCTTGCTGTATATTTAAATACAATGATATAAACTTTATTGTGTATAGTAGATCTGATTGTAACATAGCTAATGTCGTTCCGTTCCTGTACAGACCTGGCTCGAAATCGCATCCCAAATACCTCACCTCCCTACCTCTTTGCAATTTCCACATGGCCACCCAAACTTTCACCACTAAATTGAGTGGGAGATCCTTTACCAATATGGTGGTAGCCTCGTAGGAGGTTGCTTTAAAGTTTTAAATACACCAGTACATACAACTAAGGTTCTGCGATACGCACTCCTTAAATTTTGAATAAGTGCTCGATTTCCTTTTCAAACTTACAAAATTTAGCCCTGTGACCATATCTGCAGTACTTGAAACATCTTTGGATATCCACGTACTCTTTTAAGCGGCAGGACCCTAAATCAATATACAAAAATTTACGCCAGCGGACATAAATTTTTGAAATAGACCAGAACCCCCTTCAAAGACCTCGTAATATTTCTGGGTATCACGTCTACCCTTTTTAAAGACCAGCCTGCAGTCTTGCCGGAAGGCGGCTTCATCCAATTCAGTATTCTGTTCCCTAATGAGGGACAAAACATCCTCATCGGTAAGGCTACGGTCAATATCATAGACTATAATGCGGGGCCTACGCGTTCTCTTCAGGTCTATTTTTACATTCAACCACTTAACCGCAGTGGAATTTCTAATGGCCTGAATGGTCTCTGTATCATCCGCTCCCATAAGTAAAGAAAATCAAAAAAAGAAAAGAACCCAGAGGGTGCGTTCGTTGTTGTTCTTGATGTTTCTGATTTTAAGACTCTTCTGGTCACCCCGAAGGGCATCCTGGAGGTCTTTCTTCAGCTGACTGCTGAATACAATCGAGCCCTCCACACTGCTGACAAACACAACCTCAGGTTTCTTGGATTGGCTGGTTTCACGTCTGCCACTAACCACCTCTGCATACCTATGTGGCTGCATCAGGACCGGGACCGGTTTCTGAGCTGCAGTTACTTCCTTAGGCTTTGAGATGAGATTTTCAAAACTCTCCAGGAGAGTTGTGAAGGCCGCTTGGAAGAATTCTAGATGAGGCAATAATCTTGAAGAAAATTCTTACTGTATTCCTTCTATTCAGATATATTGGGCACAAGCCCACAAGTGTGATGACTACCTGCAGCGAGCCACGGGTAGCTGGAGACCTTCTGTATTCTCCTGTCACTCTTTGCACCTCTTCACCGCTACAAATGTGTGAAATCAAAACTCAACACACAGTTACAGATTACGGCCCCTGCTCTAAAAGAGCGCAAGCAGGACTAAGTGTAAGGCCCCTTCGCTTATAACAGGGACTTGTAACCAGGAGTCGTTGCCACTCTTTTGTGGGTGCTTGAACAAATCTTGTGCCAAAACACAATCCCCATGAAATGGAGATGAATCATCTAAACAAGAAGGGCGAAAAACCGTTGTAACAATTCTCAAAAAGCAAGATTGTGAAACTGGGGAAGGTGCACACTCGACCACCAGCTCAAAAATAGCACTGAAAAAAACTTTATACAATGCAAACCTCTGCTCATGAAAAGAGAACAGAGGTTTATCCACATATCAATCAAAATCCAAAATGGTGAGCCATCAGTAAAAAAGTATACAGAACAGAACTGCAGTTTGCAATCTTCAACCACGGAAACTACAGCCATGTTATCTTCTTCAACCATAGAAGAGGAGGAAATAGCATAAGAATTAGAAACTGAATTAGCAGATATCTACAACTCAACAGTAAAGAATATACAGAAATGTATGTCACAACGCAGAAGATTTTCAATCATAAGTCATACATTCTGTATTGCATTCATAGCGGTGCATGAAGCTTCAGTCAGTTTGAAGCTAAGAGAGCAACTAGATTGATTGGGCTCCAAAAGAAGAATATCTAGACATTTTGAAAATTCAGGAAGATGTTATTGAACCTCTATGTGAAAACAATACTGGGAAGACAGAAAAGAACAAAAAAGAATAAGTGAAACCAAAAATGCAAATGTGGTGGACGTGGTAGAAAGTCTAATAGAAGACAACAAAGTAATATCAGGAGACGAATGGGAGATGAAAATAGACAGATACAAAAAGACAATTAATAAAGAAATTTGAACTGAATGTGAATTGATACATACAGAAAATCATAAAATACAACAAATGAAAAGATTAAAGAAATTAAAAACTACATTCTGACTAAAGTAATGGTTGACATCTACAAACAGTCATGGAAGAATATGAATTAGAAGACACTGACCTTGAAAGAAGTAGACAGATAGAATACATGTTGCAATACAAGATAGATCCAGTAGAACTATTTGTGAGGATGGAAGTTATAAAAACTAAAAGATATAAAAAGATAAATGGATTTGTACCATAAGGACAAACAAATATGGGTAAAACACTAATAATCAACAATCTAATTGGTCTGACCATGCCAGAGGAAATACCACGAGAGACAGATAGAGAGACAAGAGTGGCTTTCACCTACACCAATTACCAAGTGCATTCATGGCATTATTTGAAGAACCAATAATTACGCCAATAAACATAGGATCATGAAAGTTACTATCAGAAGAAAGGTATAACTATCAGAAGTTTTGAAGTTGATTTTCAAGTGAAAAAAGTTTCACTTATTGTTTAATGACCATAGAAATTGAACTTTAATATGAAAAAGATGCTTATTAAGTTATTTAAAATTCCAATGAATCTTACTTACTTTACATTTGAAACTATCAAACATTTTTACTAAAATAATAATAGTAACCTAATAAAAATATCTTGATTTTAACTGGTTTAATAATAAGTTATATAGTTAATTAATATTATTATATACTACTTTAATACTATTCTTAGCTTAAAAGAAAAGCACAGCATTTAGTTAGGGCTAAGTATTTACTTAAGATGAGTCAGAGTTTTAAATGAATCAGATTTAAGGGTAACTATTCAACATTTGTAAATAATTAGGCCTCACATCTTGAAAAATCAATTGGCCAAAGAAAAAGCCAACTTAGGAACTTTTTAATAAAGGGGGTTCCATGGGATCCAACTTAAAAAAAAAAATAAGTTTATAATTTCTGATTCATCATCTGTGTTTCATGTTATAACTTGTTAAATATGCTGTTATTAAGAAGTTATATGAGATAGTTATTGAGAAAGAGAGTTAAATGGGACCCAATTTTTTTTAATATTGATTTTGATTTTTTTTCAGGAATTATATTTTAAATGTAATATAATTTTGATGAAGAAAATATTACTTGGTCAAGGAAATTGACTGGGATCTGACAATTTTTATTAAGAATTATGATTTTTCTTTCATTTATACTTTTAATGCTACATAATTTTTAGATTAAAAATGTCTTTGGATGAAGATTAGTCCCAAATGTTTTACTGAACATTTTGGTTTTTTTCACAATTATGCTCTAAATGTTGCATAATTAAGACACCAATCCTATGATGTATTTGAAATAAACATTTTTCAAGGGCAAAGCCTGGAAAACTATGATAATTTTTCCAGTTTTTTGCTTATTATTTTATGTAATTAGATGTATTTTTCTTTCCATTTTCCATATGAATGTAATTTAAATTATTAAATACATGAAGAATACTTTTGTTGTTAACAGTGGAATTTTCAGTTATCAAGGCAACATTTGT
Source organism: Lycorma delicatula (assembly GCF_047948215.1). NCBI lineage: Eukaryota > Metazoa > Arthropoda > Insecta > Hemiptera > Fulgoridae > Lycorma > Lycorma delicatula. Next base: position 146,666,979 of record NC_134456.1, on the reverse strand, counting down.
GTTAAAAAGGAATATTGGTTATTTTGTACTGCAGATGTATGTTCCATGCATTTTAATGGTTTGCAGTTCTTGGGTAAATTTTTGGATTGATCCTGATGCAACTCCAGCTCGAGTTCAACTCAGTAAGTTTATTTGTTTATAATTTTATGCCTCTATTAGCTTAATTTATAAGAAAGGTAAAAGCGTTTTTTTTTTAAATACATATTTACTGAACATAAAATATCTGAGTTTGTTTAAAATTTAAATTCATGAAAGAAAAATGCTTTTATGAAAAAAAAATTCAGAAAAAACATTTTTTTTAGGTGGTCTATGCTTAACCCACCTAGTCCAGTGGTCTAGTGGTGAATGCGTCTTCCCAAATCAGCTGATTTGGAAGCCGAGAGTTCCAGCGTTCAAGCCCTAGTAAAGCCAGTTATTTTTACATGGATTTGAATACTAGATCGTGGATACCGATGTTCTTTGGTGGTTGGGTTTCAATTAACCTCACATCTCAGGAATGGTCGAACTGAGAATGTACAAGACTACACTTCATTTACACTCATACATATCATCCTCATTTATCCTCTGAAGAATTATCTAAACGGTAGTTACCGGAGGCTAAACAGGAAAAAAGAGAAAAAAGAGGTGGTCTATGCTTGGGAGTATGATATATGGAATTTGTGAAGTATGAAAAATACCATCTTACTAAGAATTAAACATAAAATTTTTTGTTTGATTAGAAACACATTATACTACACCATCAAGGATGTTGTAGAAGTGAAATACATTCTTTCTGTACAACCAAAAAACTTACATTTGTTAGTATATTTTATTTTTTATTTAACTATTGTATGTGGTTTGTAAGTACTAAGTGTATTATGCATTATTTTGGAATATTTATTGTAAGTCTTTAATTATTTTATTTAGAGCAAATTTAAAAATTTAGTATGCTTTTTTCATATTTTGTAAATCTCAAAAATTAGTTTTCAGTTGCCATAAAAACATATTTTGTAGTAATCAACTAATTTTTATAAGAAAAAATATTTTTAGAATTTATGAGGAATTAGAAACCAGTACATTCTACAATAATAATCTTCTCTTTGGAAATTAAAAGAAATAAATTTGCTTCTTTGCTAAAGCATTGTAAATGACAAAATAATTTAGAAAAATTCTGCAAATGTCATGGTATTGGTAACAAATGGTTGTTTCAAAAACTTAAAACATGATCTTTAATACTTAAAACACCTTAATTTATGATGATAGAGTCTAAATCTTACTATCCCAAAACAAATGCCAGCTTATTTTTATTTTTCAGATCTTTAACCAACCCCAAGACAATTTTCTAAAAAGAAAAGTGTTTGTTAATGTATACCTAAGAGTCCTTTAGATTTTAAAACTTTCTTTTTCTTTGTTGCAAAGATCAAAGCCATCTTAACTCTTGAAACAAACATTTACTATTGTTATTTGCTTTGTAGCTGAGACAATTCTCAACCATTTAGTACCTTGTTTTTCAAGGTCTTTGCATCTTTTCACAGTTTTATTTTCTTTAGTCAGTTGATCTAGTCAAATTTTGTTCTTCAGTCATTTCATTAAACCTTTGATCTGTGTTGGTTTCTGTGGATTTAATTTTCTAATTTTTTCAAAATTCTTATTTGGTGCAGGCAGCAAAAAAAATATTTTTATACTTCTGCATTTCACAGTTTAATTAACATTCATGAACTTATAACTCATGTAACTTAACATAACTTTCAACTTAACATTCATGAACTTAACTTACTTTATATTTAACAACAATCAGATATCTTTATTAAAATAACAATAGTAACTTAGTAAAAGTATCTGTGATTTTAACTGGTTTAATAATGAATTATGCAGTTAATTAATTTTAACAGTACTATTCATAGCTTAAAAGTAGAGACATAGTAAGGCTCAGCATGCACTATTGCAGCAGATTAATTAATGAGCTGTATGCAACCATTCTTTTCGATTGATTATTCATAACTGAATTACAAATTGTTTTATATACATGTTTACTGAAAAATATGTTTTTGCATATTTGCTGTAGAATAAATACTCGTACGCAAAATTTTTGGTTCCCTGTTTGATTATTTTGTAGAACTAATATTATCTCTCATTACTACGTAATTAAACATTTTATATAAGGATACAAACATTTTCTTATTAAAAAATACTGAATTCAATATTTTTTGGTGTTTAGTTCACATAAAACTAATTAATTAATTTTTTTAATTATTTACATTGCAAGTTGATTTTTGTTGCAGGCGTTACATCGGTCTTATCAATTACAACTATTGGATTTGTAGGGCGTTCAGCCTTACCTAAAGTTCCTTATCCAACAGCCCTTGACTGGTTTGTAATTTTATGTTTTGTCTTTGTATTTGCTGTTTTGGTTGAGTATGCTGTGATTAATTTCATTGACAAAGTAACTGAAGACATAAAAAAAATTCTTCAGGATCGTGAGAAACGTAAGAAGGTAATAAATATTCTTCTTAACATTCTATTTATATACATTTTGATCTTAGGATAAATAGATGTCTCCCATTTGGAGAGTTCTGTTCACTTAAAAAATAGCTATCGAGGTTTAAAATATTTTGTGGCTAAAAATTAATTTAATTTACTAAATGATCTCATATTATTGGAAAAAATACATTGTTAATGTTCTGTATCTTTATTTAACTTTCTGTTTGATTATGTATGTAGAAATGTGTTACAATATATTTCTTTTATGTGGAAAAGTGCTACTAGCTTTTCGTCCAGGTCTTCAAATCCTGATCCTTCCAGGTAAAAGACTGATACATTTACTCTGTGCTATTTGGAATGTATTAGTCTGCATTCCAAAGCAGACTTTTTGGACTCTGCAGTGGCAGCTACATATCTACTTAAATGGCTCTAAAAAGAACCATTCAGTTTGTGAGCTCTAGAATTAGACTGCAGTGATGGCTGGGCAGGTCTAGATGCCTTAACTACAAATTGGTTCTTAAAAGCACCATGCTAGTTTACCATCAAGCAGTAAGAACCATTGCAGAGGTTGACAATAATGAAGGTGAATATCAAATGAATTATTTATATATTATTAAATGTTTATTTTAACTGAATTATGAACTGGAACTGTTACTAAACACGATTGTACAAGAATAATGCAATTCCCATTTGTAGGCGACTGGCTGGAACTGAACAAGAGTGACAACTGAAGAATGAATAATGAATGACTGCAAGAATGATGATGGACTTGCTTAAATAATGTTGCTGGAACTGCTGCTTCATCAGGAGCCAAGTGTATACGAAAGGAGTTGTGTGAACTGTCAGGAGTCAAGTGCATCTGAAAGGGGTCGAGTGATGTGTGAGGAGCTGCTGAATCGTCAGTAGCCGAATGTATACAAAAGGAGCCAAGTGCACTGTAAATATCTGAATGAATCGATCAAAGCCGAAGATATTTAAATTTAAAAATCCTATTAAATACATTAAAGCTCCCATTTAAACAATAATAACGAAATTTAAATATGTAGACTATTTAAAAATGAAAGAAACCCAAGTCCAAACAGCATTCTTGATTTTTATTATTTTATTTTATAAAAAGATTATTATAAATCAAAATAAAAAATGATTACTTAACATCATGAGTATAATAGTATTCAAACTTTTGAAAAAAAAAATGGATTACTGTCTAAATATCACCTAGAAATATCCTTTTGGGAGATGATTTCTGTTATGTAGCTCCTTTATCAGTGACCCACTGGATTGGTCCAGTGGTGAATGTGTCTTCACAGATCAGCTGATTTCAAAGTTGAAAGTTCCAATGTTCAAATCCTATTAAAGGCAGTTACTTTTATATGGAGTTGAATACTAGACTGTGGGTACCGGTGTTCTTTGGTGGTTGGGTTTCAACCACACATCTCAGAATGGTCAACCTGAGACTGTACAAGACTGCGCTTCACTTACACTCATACATATCACTCTCATTCATCCTCTGAAGTAATACCTGATGGTGATTCTCGGATGCTAAACAGAAAAAAAAGCTCCTTCATCAGTAGTCTAGTAAGTGTTATGGCGGCTATATTTGTGATTTGGCAATCCCTGTAGACTGTGATAAAATAGTAAATTTGATCTGTGGTATGGTTGTTATTATTTTTTTGTCAAATTTAATTTATTTGTAAATGTTAGTATTGTTTGAGCTTGTTGCATTCATAAAATTTGTCTACTATGTAAAATTTTCTCATTATTATCAATGTCATTGAATAATAATATTATGGTTTATTTGAGATGATTTACAAAGATGCTTATGTTGTTATATGTAGTGTTTACTTCTATTCTTTGTATTAGTGACTGGATGTCTATCCACAACGCCCAATGAGATCATTTTGTGCTATTACTGTTTACTGTTTAATTTGTATACTGGTGGGATTTTGTTAGTTTGTCATATGATCTTATATATTTTGTTTAAGGTTTTGAAAGCATTATTATTTCTTATTCATAGTAATACCATCCTTTCTAAAAGTCTTGACAATTTTGTATGAATGTATTGCTTGATTTATGTTAATGCTATGAATTTTATTTTCATCAGAATACTTTTGATTTACCCTAAAAAGTGTAATTTTAGCCTAAAAAGTATACTTATGACTTTTTTTTGTATTTCGTGCAATGTGCTTCGTCTGTAAGCATGAATGTGGAACAATAGCCATTGAAATGGTCATTGTTTGATTTAACGTGATTGTTGAGTTATAAGTTTGTCTATTTCCTTCCAAAAGTAAAGCAAGACCTATTCTTGAACCTTTTTAATAAAATTGTTTTGTTAATAATACCTTACAAAAAATTTAAGAACAGTTATTTAAATATAATAAATGCTTCAAATTCATATTAATATAAATATTTTTTTGTAATTTTTTTTTCATTTTGTCAGTAAAAAAATTGCTTAAAACTTGTTTGTTCTTTTGTCAGTATACTACTATACTCGAACAATTTAATAAATTTAAGGTCAGGTAAAACTTTATTTCAGTTAAAATTCAAACATAATTTTTTATTATAACATCATTTTTCATCTTAGTTCGCTTGCTTTTCAATGCAATATTTCTATTATTGTACAAGCTTCTTGATATACTCAGAAAAACCCGTTTTTGCTGAACAACAATCCATGCATGCACTTCGGTCCTTCAGTTTTTGCTTGGAGGTAAATCAACTTAATGGCTCTTTGAGTTGACCAAACAGGTACTAGTCTGAAGGAGGAAATTCAAACCCGGAGGGTGAGGCTAATACCTCAGACTTTATTTTCTAGATGGTTTCAACTGTGTGGGCAGCTGTATGCAGTATTTTATATAACAAAACACTGCCTTTTTTCCTTAGTGTTTGCTTCAAACATTTAACTGTAACAAGTAATGGTTATTGTTGTCTCCTTTCCTGTTGATGTTCCAGTTCTGGGCTGTGTGAGTTCCACACCCGAAGTACTATTAACATCATCTATTTTCCTGCTGATGGTTGACTTTTGAACTTTTTCTTGGTATGGGATTGTGGATGTTTCCATTCAATATTCTGCCAATTACTGTCTGGTGCAAAGTGGTATACCCATATTTTGTCACTAATGATGATGATTTTGTTCAAAAAAGCGCACATTTATTATCACAATAGACCAAATATTCTTGACAGATGTCAAAGCACATTTGCTTATGTAGCATTGTGAGTTATTTTGACCCATTTTGCACAAACTTCAGTGAAGGTTGTGCATAATTTTGTGAATAATTTCACAACGGTAATGAATAATTTCATTATGTTGTAAATAATTTCATCGTTAGAGCCACAACTAATTTGTAGACCTTTTGTCACTTCATCAATTGTCACATAATTGCTACTTCATTTACCCTCATCAACCTTTCAGATCCATGATTGTACACAATCAATGTTGTTATCAGTTGTAACCATATATGGATGTCCTGGGCCTTCATACCTAATACTTATGTGACTATTTTTGATTTCTCATTCCACTCGACATTCTGCTATGGTGAAACACTATTCCTATATTGTGCTAAAAGTTTTCAATAAATTTTGACCATCCATGGAAAATCTTCAGCCAACAAAAAATGATTAATGAAGACTGCTTTTATTTAGAGTAAATGGAAAGTTGTAGTAAGTTTCCATTTACTCTAAATGGAAACTTACTACAACTTTCCATTTAGAGGAAAGTTGTTATTGTGACAATAACAGTTCTATTGTGACAATAGAACTGACTTATTCTTTTCAAATTTATGGAGAAAAATTATTAGTTGGAAACAACAAAAGCACTTGCATGCAAAATAGCAGAGTTGCACCAACAGAAACACAATTGCAAAAACATTGTGGTTAATTTTTTATGTCTTGTATGTAAGAGTGAATACAGAAGAACGTGATGATTTAAAATTTGTGTATAATAATTAGAGTTGATAATTTATTTCATTATACTAAAACTATTTAAACAATTTGTTTCCTGACTCTTGTAATCTGAGTACTATTTCTTTTTAAATTTCATTTCTTTGTAGGAGCAAGAGGAAGAAAAGGAACGTGAAAGAGCTCTTCTGCAGGCCAGTGAAGAAAGTATTGGACAAGACACACCACCAAATGAGCCCAGCTTAATAAAGAAGCATTCAGTAGATATACATAACATTTGTCCATATACATGTGGCAGTACCAGTTCTCAAGGGCCTATATTAAAAGTTCCTATCCCAACAATTACCATCCAATCAGAAACTGTATCTACAAATAACCCAGTACAGCCTACAACACAACAGATAATTGAACAGGGAAGTATTAATTTTGATTTAGAAATGATGGACATAGAAATGATTGATAAATCTTATATAGATCCTGATGATAGTATTTCAAGGCGTACTATAAGCAGCAGATTATCTCAATCTCGACGAAAACTTTGTATACCATTTCAAGTATTAAAAGAAGTAAGGATACTTCCGACTGAAAAAGAAATATCTGAAAAAAAGGGCGAAAAGAAAAAGTTTACAAAAATAGATACTCGTTCTAGAATAGTATTTCCAGTTTTGTTTACTTCAGTCATGTGCTTATATGTACTATTATACACTTACGTTGTAGTGGATAACATTGATTATGTTGAAGATTAAAGTATGATGCCAATAAATATTAATCATCAATAAATATTTTTTTTAAAAATGAGTGGAATAAACTTTTTTTATGTTCACCATTCTTTTATGATATTGTGAAGTTACAGGCCTCTTAAATTAATAGTTAATTATCGCTGTACACAATGTTTGTAAGTTAAAATTTCATAACAGTACATTATCTGAATCAGTATTTTTTAACAGATTTCTATATTAAAATAGAAAAAAAGGCAATTTGATCTTTTTGTAAAGTGTCTGAATATTTTCAGTTATATGTGTATTTCTGTAACTATAACTATGTTCAAAAATCTACCATAAAAATTTGGCATAAATTTGATTTTTTTAAAATAAAATTTTCTACAAAAGATGTTTAAAAATTTTAACTTTTTTTTATAAAATCTATAACGTGTATTTAGTTTTTAAAAATGTTTTTATTTGTTTTTGGTGGAAATTAAAATTTTTATGATGTATTTTAGTACTGAAAAAATTAAAATTTTTAATTACAAAAAGAAATCAGAATTTGGCATACACTATATATATGAATTAGATTTAATAGTAAAATAAAATTAAAACATCTGATTTACACATTTTAAAAGTGCATAAAATTTTATTTACTAATAACTAATGATTTTTTTAATTTTTTTTATTCTTATTATTGAATTATTATTTATTGTAAATTTTTTTTACAATCAGAGGTTAATTAATAAATCAATATATTTAAATTTAAAAAAAAGTTAAAAAAGATAGATAATGAAGTTGGATTTGAACTGATGTACCTTCCCACTGTAAGATCCAAATTTTCATTAATTAAAATTTTATTTGTCTATAACTCTGGAACCGATGAAAATAAGTACCACTTATGATATATCGTTGAAAAGCTCTCAATGAGGGCTTATTACTGCAGTTAAGAAAGTCCAAAATCCAAATTTTAAGCTTTTTTTGGACACTTAAGAAAGTCTATACTTAAGAAAGACACTTTAGTCCAGTCAATTGCAATCAAATGAAAGGTGCACTACTAGATGTTACAATAGCCCTAAATCCAAAATTTCAACATTCTGCGGCTAATTGTTTTTGTGTTATGCAAGATACATATGAACGTTCAGATGGCATGCCAAACTAGTCATAATGGATTCAGGGATGGTCAAAATGCATATTTCCACTGAAATCTGAAAACCAAAATTTTTCACAATTACAATACTTCCTTTACTTCATACAAGGAAGTAAAAAGACCCAAAAAATACATACAATGCACTATATATATTTTTTATTTTAAGGTTAAACAAAATAATCTTTGGAACATGGTAGTGGGAGCACGCTAACTTGATTTGATTTCGTTCCAAACTGGTCTAAGGCTAAGTTTTCAATCAACCATGTAAAAATAAAAATTAATAATTAATAATGTTTATTTACCACCCTCTTTTATCACTAGCATGACAAACAATGATTCATCTACCTTTAAAGATAGGAGTAGTTAGAGTATCTCAAGCTGTTTTATTTCTCCAAACAGCTCTTTAATTTATGTTTTTATTCACACACGTTTCATCCCATTAGACCCTCAATCTGTGTACAGCTTTAAGGAATCAGTATCGATGTTTTTCCAGAAGCAGTTTTCATCCATTTAGCATAAGTTTAAATCCTCTCTTTTTAATGATGCTCTTAGGTAAATATATTGACTGCTAAACATTCAGCTCCCTTTAAAGATGGAAAAGTATTTTTGTAAAATCTTTTTTGGCAACTGATTTTGGGAAGTTGTAAAGATCTTTAAACATCATTGAAACTATGTCTATTACCAATTACTGGTAATGATGTTTCTATTTTTTCTCTGGTGTTATTTTAATCAAACTTAGTGTTATAGCCTTTTCAGCTTGTACAGCTGATGTTTTAGAGACCACTTTTAAACTTATATTAAATGCTTCAGTTCAAATTATAATCATTTTTATATCCATCAAAGAGTTATCATTATTACTGTTTTGGGTTTAGCTCTGTTACTCTGAAGCCTAATAGCTGTAAAGACAAAGTATAAAGATTGACCAAAATTTTGGATTTCAGGGTTATTACAAATGTGGACCCTTATTTCAAAAATCCTGTAGTTCAAAATCACAGAAAAAGTTACTGAAATTTCCTGAAGATATATGTACTTGTTTGGTCTGTATTTTGATTAATAGCTCCAGACTGACTCAACATAAACTCCTTTAAAATTGCTCAAAAAAAATTCTTATGTATGAGGCATTATTGGCATCAAATTTTAAACAAAATTAAAAAAGTGGATGGGGTAGTTTTTGGGATTTTTAATTTTTGACTTTTGTATAGAGGTAGAGTGGAAAACTGAGGTTTAGTACAATGAAAATACTTATTAAGTTATTTAAAATTCAACATTTTTAAGTTCGATGTTGGGAGTGAGGATATTCCATATTATTACTAAACACATTTTGCCTAATTTAAAAAATATGTTTACCAAAAAAGTTGAAATTTGGCACAAATATTTGGATTCATGTAGCTCAGCTTTGGCCTGATTTTTAACATCATCTAACAAGTATCAATTACGGTATCCATATTTGTTTTTAATAAACTATAATTTTTACCCTTGTTGAATAACACTGCACCAAATCGGACTGACTAATTGAACTAAATAATTATTCCAAAAAATACATTTTTTAACTACAAAAAAAAGAGGATTGGCTAGAACCTGGACTTAAAATATATTTTTTTTAAACTTTAATTTTCATGTTTGAAAATTCAACTGTATCTAGTATTAATGTAAATGTTATGGGAACTTTTTAAAACAGGTGCTCTTTATGGAACCTGACAAGAATTTAAAAGAAGTTTTTGTGTTTTTTTTTAGTTTCTGATACATTAACTGTTTTTCAAATAGTGGCTGTTATTAAAATGTTATACGAGGTAGCTGTGAAGCAGGGTGGTCAAATGGAATCTAAATTTTTTTACTAACAATGTTATTCTGATTTTAGCTGTTATACTGTAAGTAGATTTATTCTGATGATAAAAACGTCATTTGATAAAGCGGATCAAATTGGATTCAGGTTTTTTACTGAACATTTTTGTTTTTATATCTGTCAAGGCTAAAGCTGTTAAAAGTTACATAACTGTTTGCCAGTTTTCATTTAATCTACAGAATAAATCAAACATATTAAAAAAAAAAAAAAAAAACATTGTTTTCAATTTATGTTTAATGGTACATTTTATTTATTTGGAGTCACAACTTTTAATAAAATGTAATAAACAAGTTAATAATTTACAAGTAAATAATAAACAAGGGTCTTTTTATGCAATTTTTTTTACATGAAATAAAATTAATATTTTTTATATATTCTGGGCTTTTATTTGCTAGAATAAAAACAAAATTAAGCATAAACATAAAAAAAATAGCTACTCATTTTATTTCTAATGTAATTATATGTTTTTTTATGGTTATACTTGTTAATATATAAATGGATAGGGGAAAAGTTTTTTCATATTTTAATGCAAAAGTAAAACAAAGTTATTTTTATTTTAAATGATGTTTATTAAATAATATATATGCCATTTTGATTGATCACCTTTCCAATTTTTGAGGTAAAAATCATAATCTTGTCACTATAGAACTTCTGTGGTTTTTGGATGAAAAACTGTGATAACTGATTTTTACCGGCTTTTTTGAAGCCAATTTTATACCATTAAAGAGTTCTTTAGAGACTGAAAGAAATGGTAATATGATGGTGCAAGGACAAGATTATATGGTGGATGCATCAAAACTTGCTGGGCAACTTTTGATAAGTCACCAAAAGTGTGTGGGGTCTAGCTTGGTCATTATGTAAGAAGACACATTTCCTACTGATCTATTTTGGTTGCTTTATCTTGATCATTTGGTCCAGTTTTTTCAGTTATTGACAGTAGAGGTTAGTACCAATTGTACTAACAGTAATTGTTCACTATGAGCTGCAGCACATAGTGAACAATTCCTTTCTGGTCTCACCACACAAACAGGATCACTTTTTTGGGGTCATTCCACCATTTCCAAAGCTTCGATAACTTTAGCCACAATAATTTCCGTACATTATTGTTGTACACCAATACGTTTTTGATCACCCATAATGAGCAATTTAAAAAATGGTTTGATTTTGTTCTGCTTTAACAATAATTCGGAGATAGAATCTGGATCCATTAAATTTATCATTGTTAAATCATGTGGCATCCAAGCTTTTCATTTATCTAGCCTTTTTCAATTGTTTAAAACTCTTTTGTTGATGTTTAGTTCGTTAATGATATCACTACTGCTAATATGTCAGTATTGCTCAATTTTTTCCATGATTTTATTAGGTGCATCATTGACATAAAGATTTCTATATTGAAAATACTTGAACCACCTTTCTGTACATGTACTGATACTACATCTACAAACATCACAAATTTTTTAGCAACCTCATTGCATTCTTATATTTTTTGTAATAAAATTCTTTATTTTCACTCATTTTCAAGATGCAATACTTTTAAATAAATAAACTAATATACTAATAAATACTAATAAACTAATTCTATACAGAAGAATTGAGAGGAGAGTGGAAGAAGTGTTAGGAGAAGACCAATTTGATTTCAGGAAAAGTATAGGGACAAGGGAAGCAATTTTAGGCCTCAGATTAATAGTACAAGGAAGATTAAAGAAAAACAAACCAACATACTTGGCGTTTATAGACCTAGAATAGGCATTCGATAATGTAGACTGGAATAAAATGTTCAGCATTTAAAAAAAAATTAGGATTCAAATACAGAGACAGAAGAACAATTGCTAACATGTACAGGAACCAAACAGCAACAGTAATAATTGAAGAACATAAGAAAGAAGCCGTAATAAGAAAGGGAGTCCGACAAGGATGTTCCCTATCTCCGTTACTTTTTAATCTTTACATGGAACTAGCTTTAGATTCGGAGTAGCAGTACAAGGTGAAAAGATAAAGATGCTATGATTTGCTGATGATATAGTAATTCTAGCCGAGAGTAAAAAGGATTTAGAAGAAACAATGAACGGCATAGATGAAGTCCTACGCAAGAACTATCGCATGAAAATAAACAAGAACAAAAAAGTAATGAAATGTAGTAGAAATAACAAAGATGGACCACTGAATGTGAAAATAGGAGGAGAAAAGATTATGGAGGTAGAAGAATTTTGTTATTTGGGAAGTAGAATTACTAAAGATGGACGAAGCAGGAGCGATATAAAATGCCGAATAGCACAAGCTAAACGAGCCTTCAGTAAGAAATATAATTTGTTTACATCAAAAATTAATTTAAATATCAGGAAAAGATTTTTGAAAGTATATGTTTGAAGTGTCGCTTTATATGGAAGTGAAACTTGGACAATCAGAGTATCTGAGAAGAAAAGATTAGAAGCTTTTGAAATGTGGTGCTATAGGAGAATGGTAAAAATCAGATGGGTGGATAAAGTGACAAATGAAGAGGTATTGCGGCAAATAGATGAAGAAAGAAGCATTTGGAAAAATATAGTTAAAAGAAGAGACAGACTTATAGGCCACATACTAAGGCATCCTGGAATAGTCGCTTTAATATTGGAAGGACAGGTAGAAGGGAAAAATTGTGTAGGCAGGCCACGTTTGGAGTATGTAAAACAAATTGTTGGGGATGTAGGATGTAGAGGGTATACTGAAATGAAACGACTAGCACTAGATAGGGAATCTTGGAGAGCTGCATCAAACCAGTCAAATGACTGAAGACAAAAAAAAAACTAATATAATCATAATCTTTCTAAGAAATACTCAGCGATATGTTATCTTTCAAAAGGATGCAAGCATTGCCAGTTTTGAAAGAATATATGGAAAATAAAGTTATATGATCCTAAAGCTATCTACTGGGAGACTACAAAGAAATTTTATCCCCAATCCTTGTATTTGTCTGTTATTATAATAATTATTAAGGATTTTAGACGATTTTTATTTATTAGCCCTTTATTTTTCCAGTCTTAATAACAATTTATTTTTCAAAATATTTATTTTGCATGTAAAACTGAATTTTTCTATTATATTTATAGTAGTATGAATATTATAATACTTATATGAATTATTGATTATTTAAGGATATTTTCATGAAAAAGTACAAATTAAATCTATATTTAAAAAAATAAAATTTATTTAAAAAGATTTTTACAGTGGTGAGTATAGTTTTGAAAAAATTTGTTTCCTCATGAATAAAAAAATCAAAACAATATCTGGACTACTTTCCATTTATTTTTTACATTCATACAGTAAATGTGTATGCTACAGTATGGCCATAAATTGTATAATTAAACTGGTTTATTTTATTATATAAGATTATTTAAATTTACACTATTGAAAATTTTAATTTTTCTTATTTTTCAGTTAAAACTTGTTTTGATTTCAAAATATTGTAGTAGAATTATGATACAGAGTGAAAATAATAGAATTATTATTAAAATAATGCAGAAATATTATTTGTAAATAAAATTAAAGCAGCTTATCATTTAATTGTCAGCCAGTAGGTGTAGTGAATAGAATGAAAGTGTCACTTAGACTGAAGATAATTTTCATTTTAGTAGTTTTGTTATGCTTATACATAGCTCACTGAAAAAGGCACTGCAGAAAACCACTTCTTCATTTCTCATTTTCCTTAATTAATACAGCTTATCTTGTATTCTTGGGAATAGTTGTTGTTTTCATGAGAGTGGTGTCTGATGTCATATCACATAATTATTTTAGACGTGGGACAAAATACAAATAATGGTTAAGAGTAAAATACACTTGTATAAGTCTTTCGTGTTTTTTAAAAAAACTTATTTACTGCTTAATAAAAATATAGTCATAACTATTAAAATGGTTATTTTTTTCACAGATATGTAATGATTTTGAAAGAATCACCATTCAAATTAATTTTTTTGTTTTTGTTTATATCAATCAGTTTGTACAGATTTAACTAATTAGATAATAACTAACTATAATCAAACAATGTTATTATCATATAATTAATTAATAACTCTAAAAAGTTTTTATTTAAGAATAACATGCATCAATTTACCAATAAACAAGGAAACTATGAATAAAGTAGTTTCCTGGTGATTTCTTTGAAGGGCCAAGTATAGTGTATACATCAGCATGCTATGCCCATCATACAGACATAATATTCATCCCTTAAAAAAAAATCCTTTCACGACAGGAAATGACTGTCTAAATGAACATCACAACAATTGGAGAAAGCAATTATTATTGGTGCTTCTTGTATCTCAGCTGCTTTACATACATAACAATTAAAATAATGCCAAGATTTTGTTGTACAAGAAACAATGAATAATACGAGTATAACTTTCTGTCATAAAAATTGTTTACACTGCTTTTTCTCAAAAGGAAAAATTAAATTTTTTAATCTCTTAATGATCCTCATAATAGTTTACATAATTGTTAGTACAGGATATTTTTATTAGAAAAAATATTTTTATCAGATAAATTTCTGAGTGAACATTATAGAACATTGAACAGTAAAAATTGCATTCAATTTTTAGAAATTGCTGTGTAGAAATATCACATTTTTGCTTTTTATTTATTAAATTATTTAATGTAATTCTTGATAGAATACGGCTGATGATTCAGTATTGATATAAAATAAGAGTTAACGTAATGAATTTGTCATAAGACCTAATTTAATTGCTGCTGTAGTGAATCCACGAGTAGCAGAAACTCTTAAAAGAGCAACATTTGTTGAAGCTAATATTACAGCACCTTCTAGATACATTGCATATGCAATTCTCAGTGGCCCGTATGTAGAAGCTACACCACCTGCAGCAGTAAAATCAAGTGGAAAGAGAAACACTTCTGGAAACTGTTTACCTCGAGCAACACCAAACAAAAGAAAACCTGTGAGGTAGTATGTTGGGATTGCAACAAAAGGGAAATATTTAAGCCATGGAGGTGGAGTCAGTCTATCAGAGACAAATAATTCTTCTGGCCATTCTGAAACATGATCAGGTTCTCCTCGAGTCTTCACTGAAACACAGAATTTTACAAAAATAAATAAGTTAAAACTGCAAATTATATTACCAAATTCATAGAGAAAGAATATAATTTACTCAGGTCAAAAAAAAAAATTTGGAACTGAGATAAAAGTAGGTGAATTAGAATGTATTTTTTATGCTAAATCTTAAAATGAAATCAGTTTTTCTTCATCACCCTCAGAGTTTTAATAATGTCCCTTTAAAATATTGAGAAACTTCTTAAATAATAGAATACAAAAATAATAATAATAATAATTAGAATTAAAATTCATATTTTTATTTTACAGACATTTATGTTTATTTTAATTTCTTTTTACTTATTCTCCCTTTGTGTTCAGTGAAGTCTTCTCTGTTTATCATCCAGCAGCAGTCACTCATCATAGATTCATCCCATCTGCCTTGATAACATTGTTCCATCTACAGTATATCTTGGTGGAACCTTTCTCCTTGTTTGTCGCTGATGTCACCCAAGTTTAAAGGAAAACAGTTCAAATGAGAATGCAAAAAATGAATTTTCAATTACATTCTGCAGCCTAAATTTTTGTAGTTCACTAACAGTTCATTTATAAGCTGACCATGGTTTTCAGCCATTTTTGTTTCCAAGAAAATCAGTAACGACATCTTTGACTTCCATGCTGCTAGTTCTTTAGGATTCAATTTGCAGTCAAATATATTTTCACGAATTAATTTTTTTATTTGTGGCCCAATGAATATTTCCTCTTTTAATTTGGCTTCACTTAATTGTGAAAAAACTTCAGCTAAATATTTAAATCCATATCCATCTTTATCTAATGCTTTTACAAAATTCTTCATCAGACCTAGTTTAATGTGTAGGATGATAAAATAATGCGATCTGCTCCGACAAGGGGAATACTGACTGACAACATTTTCCTTTCCTGGGTAAACTGATTTCTTTTTGACCAGTCTTTAACTGTGTAATGTTTATGTGTAGTCCAACTATCCTACAAACACAAAAAACACATATATTTTGTAAAGCCACTCTGGAGACTGAGAAGAAGCCCTATCAATCTCATTCAACAATGATTTGTCATGAGTATTCATCATACTTAATAACTTCTAAACATATTTTCATGTTTCTTTCTGATTTGAAACAGTAAGGTTGGTGGATTTCAAATTATGCAAATGCTATTGCATTCTTAATATTGAAACGTGCGATTCACCATGTGGTAAGTTGCAACTTTTATATACTGCAACCTTAATATCAATGACAGTAATCAATTACCTTATACTACCGAAGTTTATCCGACCACATTTGCTGTGGATATATTGAACATGATATGTACTATATGCGAGAGAATAAGAACTTAGGTATAGAAACAATAACGATCCTGCTACCTGGTGTAATTGTCTTCTTCCAAATCGACATTAGTGATAGCCAATGGCAGTTGGGGTTGCAATACAAGATGATAGGCAACAACAGCGTGTCCATCGTTGAAGAGGCTATTAACAAGTTTACGTTTGCGTTACCCAGAGACGTTAAGATAGACGAGAATAAGAATATTACTTGATTTTTTTTAACTTTAACACTGTTTTTTCATCTTTATCAGGTTTTGGCATGTTAGTATGTGCTGGTTAGTTGTTTATAAAGCAGTGTAAATGATTATTCAGTTTGCTCTTGCTCTCATGATCTTTATGGTAGGACGTGAAACATGCATGATGCATGTTTCACGCATTTCATTGCATGCATGCATGCAATGATTTTGCGTTTATGATTCGTTAACTACGATCTAACAAGTCGCGAAAAATTGAATACGCAAAAGCGGTAAGTAATGTTTTCATTTTTTATGTACATAAGCAAAAAACTGGTTCAGTTTTTCAATGTTGCAGGTTTTCAGTTATTTGACCTGTTTCTTTTTTCAGAACAGTATATATTCACATAATCGTCATTGGCTTTTTTCAAATTTCTCATTGTCATCTACATCAACTGGACAATTTAACATTGTTAAGTCATATTTATCAAGTAAAAAGTCTTAATACTTGCTCAACCTTTCTGGATGTGAACTTTTAACAAGTTTAGACAAGATAACCCATTACAGCGATAATTATCATTTATATTTTTTAATCGCTGATTACAGCATGCTTATTTTTAATGACTTCTAGTAGTTGTGTAAAAGTTTGGGTACACAATAAAAAGTATTTATTCACATGTACAAACAGACCATCAATAGATAGTAATTTCCACCCGCTTCCTTTAGTCTAAAAATCTGTCTTTTCTTTAACAATTTTTTCGAACGCTTTATCCAGTTTGCACTTATCTAGTTCATTATGATTGTGTTTTGGGATCGAGCCCTGGTTAGTTGAGATATTCGCGGTTAGAATGAGAATGAATGTGTGGGAATAAGAATAGATGAAGCTGCGGTGTGGGTGTTTGACCTCGCTCCCGAAAACGGACCAGAGCAAAGAGACATATTATATGTTTTCATTAGAGGCTTATTAGATTGTGAATTTGTTTCTTGATTTTTTAGTAAATCAAGAAGACTTTGAGTAGATTGAATTGTAGGAAAAAATTGTTGTTGCGATCAACAGTTTTGTTGGTATGAGGTTAACATTTTTGGTGTTTAATACTCAATCAAGTAATGGACTGAGTGCATAGTCTAACTGAAGTTGGATATATAAATAAAATAGGTTTTGTATGAAACTTTCAGTGTTAGAGGAAGGCGCGAGGATCGCACTTCCGCGAATTGGATAATTTGATAGTTGACGGTTTTAAGTTATGGTAGGTGGTCGTGGTTAGAAGAAACCAAACGAAGGCGATAATAAGTTGTATAATACACTAAAGGAAATGTCTGTCGAGGCATTCGCATAAATGGCATTCTGACAGAGGCCAAACTGATGACTGTGATGTGTTATTAGGTTTAGAGGGTCTAAAAGAAGATCTGCGGTAAAGTTTTATCAGGGCTAGTAACAGAGGGTGTGGTGTGGCGATCAGGCTCGTCACAAGTCTTCCCTACGGGGTCAGAATGTGTAGTTATCTGCTCCATTTTAAATTTGTATCTTTCCTTTCGTATTCGTCCTCACCATCTGCTAATTTCTGATATCTTTCGTGAGCATAGTCTTCTCGTTTTCCAACAGCTCGACTAATGGTTTATGATAGTTTGTTTTAACAAGTACATATCCTTAATTATATCACCCTTCGTATAATAGTATGTTACTACATTACCGTGGAATGCGTTCTCAACTAAAGAAAAACCGCGTTGATTTGCATATTTCCAGTCTTGGACGTTTCCACCGGGTTGGTCTAGTGGTGAACGCGTCTTCCCAAATCAGCTGATTTGGAAGTCGAGAGTTCCAGCGTTCAATTCCTAGTAAAGCCAGCTATTTTTACACGGATTTGAATACAAGATCGTGGATACCGATGTTCTTTGGTGGTTGGGTTTTAATTACCACACATATCAGGAATGGTCGAACTGAGAATGTACAAGACTACACTTCATTTACACTCATACATATCATCCTCTGAAGTATTATCTAAACGGTAGTTACCGGAGGCTAAACAGGAAAAAGAAAGAAAGAGTCTTGGACGCTTAGAGAGCCGGTAGTTCTTACCTACTAGGTCGTGTTTTAGTGAGCTCCTGACTGGGTATCCAAAAAAATGGTTTTTGGTGGTTATAGTGATCTAATTTTACGATAACGTGCTAGTGCTAAACTTTGCGAGTGTAACGAGCCATAAATAGTGATAATCGGTTGAAAAATGACTAAGTTATAAGTGTTTTTAGTTTTAAATTAAAGACCACGTGGCGTTGTTAATCAAGGTGATTTTCGATATACCATTAAAAGTTAATTAGGCATATTAACTGTGCCAGTTAACTCAAAAAAAAAATAATGTCGAAACAGAGAATTTTTTTTGCAAACGGAGAATATAAACGGGGAAGAATATTCAAGCTAGGTTAGCCATCCCGCTATCACCGGAGGAATTGACTTCTGTCATACAGGAAAGGTATGAGGAAGCAGTAGTAATTGTGACCTGCATACGCACCCGCCATGCATTGGTTTGCCTGGCATTTCTCCCACCACGATCCCATTCGGTAGCTCTAAAGGTTAAGACCGAATTTCTGCACCACAAACGGCTACTGTGCCTCAAAACAGTTAGCGACCAATATCCTAATTAACTCCTGAGTTTACCTAACTGCGTGAGCGGAATAAGCGTGTTGCCTTATACCACTCGCTTTCGTGTCCCACCACTCACGTCCAAGTTTCACTTCCATATAAAGCGACACTTCAAACATATACTTTCAAAAATCTTTTCCTGATATTTAAATTAATTTTTGATGTAAACAAATTATATTTCTTACTGAAGGCTCGTTTAGCTTGTGCTATTCGGCATTTTACATCGCTCCTGCTTCGTCCATCTTCAGTAATTCTACTTCCCAAATAACAAAATTCTTCTACCTCCATAATCTTTTCTCCTCCTATTTTCACATTCAGTGGTCCATCTTTGTTATTTCTACTACATTTCATTACTTTTTTGTTCTTGTTTATTTTCATGCGATAGTTCTTGCGTAGGACTTCATCTATGCCGTTCATTGTTTCTTCTAAATCCTTTTTACTCTCGGCTAGAATTACTATATCATCAGAAAATCGTAGCATCTTTATCTCTTCACCTTGTACTGTTACTCCGAATCTAAATTGTTCTAACGGAGATAGGGAACATCCTTGTCGGACTCCCTTTCTTATTACGGCTTCTTTCTTATGTTCTTCAATTGTTACTGTTGCTGTTTGGTTCCTGTACATGTTAGCAATTGTTCTTCTATCTCTGTATTTGAACCCTAATTTTTTTTAAATGCTGAACATTTTATTCCACTCTACGTTATCGAATGCCTTTTCTAGGTCTATAAACACCAAGTATGTTGGTTTGTTTTTCTTTAATCTTCCTTGTACTATTAATCTGAGGCCTAAAATTGCTTCCCTTGTCCCTATACTTTTCCTGAAACCAAATTGGTCTTCTCCTAACACTTCCTCCACTCTCCTCTCAATTCTTCTGTATAGAATTCTAGTTAAGATTTTTGATGCATGACTAGTTAAACTAATTGTTCTGTATTCTTCACATTTATCTGCCCCTGCTTTCTTTGGTATCATTACTATAACACTTTTTTTGAAGTCTGACGGAAATTCCCCTTTTTCATAAATGTTACACACCAGTTTGTATAATCTATCAATCGCTTCCTCACCTGCACTGCGCAATAATTTTACAGGTATTTCATTTATTCCAGGAGTCTTCCTGCCATTCTTTTAATGCCAAATCTTTTAATGCTCTCTTAAACTCACATCTTAGTATTGTTTCTCCCCTTTCATCCTCTTCGACTTCTTTTTCTTCCTCTATAACACCATTTTCTAATTCATTTCCTCCGTATAACTCTTCAATATATTCCATCCATCTATCGACTTTACCTTTCGTATTATATATTGGTGTACCATCTTTGTTTAACATATTATTAGATTTTAATTTATGTACCCCAAAATTTTCCTTAACTTTCCTGTATGCTCCGTCTATTTTACCAATGTTCATTTCTCTTTCCACTTCTGAACACTTATCTTTAATCCATTCTTCTTTCGCCAGTTTGCACTTCCTGTTTATAGCATTTCTTAATTGCCGATAGTTCCTTTTACTTTCTTCATCACTAGCATTCTTATATTTTCTACGTTCATCCATCAGCTGCAATATATCATCTGAAACCCAAGGTTTTCTACCAGTTCTCTTTATTCCGCCTAAGTTTGCTTCTGCTGATTTAAGAATTTCCTTTTTAACATTCTCCCATTCTTCTTTTACATTTTCTACTTTATCTTTTTTACTCAGACCTCTTGCGATGTCCTCCTCAAAAATCTTCTTTACCTCCTCTTCCTCAAGCTTCTCTAAATTCCACCGATTCATCTGACACCTTATTATTCTTCTATTATGATTTTTAAATTGGGTGTTGGCAATTACTAAATTATACTTCGTGCAAAACTCTATAAGTCGGTCCCCTCTTTCATTCCTTTTGCCCAGCCCGTATTCACCCACTATATTTCCTTCCTTGCCTTTTCCAATGCTTGCATTCCAATCTCCAACTATTATTAAATTTTCATCTCCTTTTACGTGTTTAATTGCTTCATCAATCTCTTCATATACACATTCTACCTCATCATCATCATAGGCGCTTGTAGGCATATAGACGTTAATAATCGTTGTCGGTTTAGTTTTTGATTTTATCCTTATTACAATGACTCTATCGCTATGCGTCTTGAAATACTCCACTCTCCTCCCTATCTTCTTGTTCATCACGAAACCTACTCCTGCTTGCCCATTATTTGAAGCTGAGTTAATTACTCAGCGGTATTTGAACTCTCACACGGTTCGATAATGGACTCACGCCACATTGACTCGCCGCTTATGAGTGGCCAATTTTCCCTTAGACCTCTAAGTTCCAGGATGGCCTGAGTTCTGCCCCCCCTCCCACAAGAACTGGTAGTCGAACACCATGGGTTCGTTCGACTGGACCTCCCCGCAGATGCACAGTTCATCAGCTGCCAGGCGGAACCGAAACAAATATTGGTTCAAATTCGCGTGGTTGGAGACCACTTGTGCTCCCGTTGCCCTTAAAAATGAACAAGAGGCGGCGCACCATCCCCCAAGTCCTGTATAAATCTATACAAAGACCTACCCTTAGTCGTGGCATGCCATTCTTGCTGCCATGCTTCCATCGCGAGGCTGTAAAGCCTTCTCCGCAGGTGGGAGATGGGAAACTGTTCGAAATTTAGAACCGGTGAATTGCGATCACCGTACCGCTCTGGTACAAGCCCGGGCTCGAAACCGCATCGCAAATATCTCCCTCCCTACCTCTTTGCAATTTCCACATGGCCACCCGAACTTTCACCGCTAAATTGATTGGGTGAGCCTTTCCCAATACGTTGGTAGCCTCGTAGGAGGTTGTTTTAAACACACTAGTGCATCGATTAAGCGTCTGCACTATGCACTCCTTAAATTTTGAATAAGTGTTTGATTTCTTTCCAATCTATGCACCCAAACGGACCCAGCATAAGAGATCATACTTTCGAAGACACCTCGGTACACCATGTATAAATGATGGCCCGACAGTCCATAATCCTTCCGAGCAATCCTCCTAAGCTTGTGCATCACAGAGACGGCGTCCGCCGCTACTTGCCTAATGTGATTGCTAAACAGCATCTTCTTAATAAACAAAACACCTAGGTACTTATGAACTCTAACTCGACTGATTGCACAGCCTTTGTACTTAATATCGGGGTTACGACTGTACGATAATTTGTCTGCATACTTGATAAGCATATACTTCGTCTTGGGCACAGAAATCTTTAAATTTTGTATCTATATCCAGCCCTCTGCGGTTGACAAAGCCGCCTGCGCCCATTCTTCTAGTTTTGGTCGCGATTACCACGAACTAACAGAAGACAGTCATCCAGTCATCGGCGAAAGCCTGGGCCGTGACCTCTTCTGGGAATGTCAATCCCAGAAATCCGTCGAATACCAATTCCACATCAAGGGACCGAGAACGGAACCTGCGGGCTTCTCCTGGTGACGGATTTTTCCACAACTAGGTGCGCATTCTTAAACAGAGCCATACGATTAGGCAAATAGTCACGTACCACGGTTTGCAGGGCTAGGGGAACATTGCGGCGTCCCAACTCACAGAGAACAGAACTCCAAAACAAGGAAGGAAATACTGCCTCTATATCTATAAAATTTGCCAAAACATATTTACAGTCTGCGCTTTCCACCTCGGCAAGAGCATTTAAGATAAAGTCCTCGGTGACAACCCTTTCATGAAGCCGTATTGGCCTCGATTTAGAAAACGGATCATATCGATGTTTTCCCAGAGCCGTTTCACAACCAGCCTTTCAAGCAATTTGCCATTACCGGAAAGAGGCTGATGGGTCGATAACTACTGGCCTCACTCGGATCCTTTCCTAATTTTAAGAGCATCCTCACCAAAGCCACCTTCCAACAAGTCGGAAGCAATTCCAGCTAAGGCACCTCGAGAACAGCCTGCCAAGCTGCTCTCTTATGACAGGCAGCAGATGATAAAATATATCCGGATCAAGCCGGTCAATCCCCGGTGCCTTTCTCAGTGCTATTCGAGAAACTACTCGGTCTATATCTACGGGATCCACAGCCCGTACGCCAGGGAATGGTGTCTCACCCGCCCTGACATCGATTTCTGTTTCACCTTCCGGAGCATCTGGAAACAGAGTATCCAGGAACGCCTTGTAAGTCGCCACAGATATTAACGTATGGTTCCGACCACCAAATCCGCATCGAACACTGGACAGCATGTGCAATGGCTTAGGCCGGTAACATGACATAGCGAGCTGCCAGGAGCTCCGTTGTAACTCGCGCATACAGTCTTGTCAAAATTTGAGTTTTGCTTCCTTAATAGCATGAACGTACTCATTACGGGTGCGCCGGTCGATCCGCAGACCCTCAGCGCGCACGTCGTCAACGATAATTCCCGTTAGGGGGCGACGCTTGTATCTTCTACTCGCGGTTCTAACTCTTGCGCGCAGCTCTGACTCAGGTTAGAGGACCATCACTTTTTCCCGGGTGTCCGCCTGCGTCTAACAGACGGCTCCCCGAAAGTGGACATCATGACGACTCCAGGCACTCGCAGATCTATTCAGCACTAACGACTGAATAGGCCTTAGAGGCTGTAGGGAACCTCTTCCCGGCAGATGCGGATCTGGAAAAGGAAGAATTCGTAGTTTCTGATCCAGGGCCGTTCACCATAGAGTATCTGTTGACAGCGGGGAAACAGTTGCGGCCGCGAACCAGTCCGGGACCGGATGGGATACCAACGGAGGTCATAAAAATAACTGTTGAAAAGGTTCCGGTGGAGATACTAGAGAAACACACTGAATAGTATGGTATTCAGGAATTATATTCCACGCGAGTGGAAAGAGTCCTATTTGGTCCTACTCAAAAAGCCGGGGGGACAGACTTCTCCAACTTAGCATCGATATATCTGTTCAACTCATTGTGCAATCTGTTAGAGAAGATGGTTGATGCCAAACTCAAAAAGAAATTGATAGAACTGGCGGATTCTTGAGAAGCCAGGAGGATACCAGTTATCCTACTAGACGTAGCAAATGCATTCAACTCGCTGCACTGGGATGCTGTTTTCAAGATCCTTCAGGAAAGGCAGATCGACGATGGAGTACGCCGGATAATACAACGGTACTTAGAAGAACGACAAATGGTCTATAAGACCACTACCTCCAAGTTAAGGTTTCCGGTGACGCGTGGAGAACCTCAAGGATCGGTCCTGGGTCCCACGCTACAGAACCTGGTTTTGACGACGTACTTCGACTAAGATACCCATTGGGAATCACACCGGTTGCTTTTGCCGACGACCTGGCGTTCGTGGTAACGGCTCGCACAGGAAAAGAGGTTGCAACTGCTGTAAATACAGCCATTGGCCAGATATATATTATATATTGATCTATATATACTGACCTTTATCCACTAGCCATTGGCTAGTGAATAAAGGTCTACGACTGCGTAGGGAAAAACCAACGCGTTTAATGCTGTGGTTGGACGACGTCCTCTGCCACCCATCTCAATCATGCAAGACAGAGTTCCGACTTCTCAAGTTGATGCAGCCAAATATCTAGAAATGTGGGTGGTTCAACAAAGGACGTTTACAACACATGTAAAGGAAACAGTGCAACGATCGGGGGAAATTGTTAATTCGCTAAGCAGGTTGTTGAGTAACGTGTGCGGACCAAGGGCTTCTAAACGGAAGTTTTACGGGCACGTTATCAACTCCATCTTGCTGTACGGAATCACTGCCTGGAGGAAATCACTCAACTGCGATAGAAACAGAAGAATGCTGAAGGAAGTGCAGAGACGTATCGCACTAAGAATAGTCTCCTCGGGGATACTCCTCGCATACTCCTCGGGGTGGTACCCATTATCAGCCAGAGTTTGGGAACGGCCCTGCCGGGACTGGACTCTGAACTGGTAGTTAGAGGCAGGGAAAAATAAAAAAAGATCCACCGGCGGGTTGACCTGCCATGCCGGAGTACTGCGGGTAGGTGGGAAGGTCCGTTGCAGTTGAAAGGACGCTCTCTGTATTGTGTTATACTTCACTGTTATTCCAACACAGAGTAGTATGTAGGGAAAAAAAGTCTTGGACGTTTGGTTTTCGATTTTGCATTGTCCCCAGTGAAGCCCGCACCGTTTTTTATCTCATCAAGACTGCCGTATTCTTTTACAGTTAATATTATTTCGGAAGAGTAAGGCCTCTACGCTAGGCAGTGCAGGTTTTTACGATCCAACTTTTCATAAATGATGTAGAATGCTTTTTCTAGTTATTCATCTAGATTACTCTCTAATTCACCACAGTATGACCGCTACCGACGTCTGCATCTCCCCTATTCCCATATAAAATTCGTTTTCTTTGCAATACATGTACAATCAAGAAGAAGGCTGAACTTCGTGGACTCTATATTTTTAATTGAATCCACCAACAAATTTTTGATATCTTTCGTTACTTTACTGATAAAGGTGATATGTCTTGTTTATCATCAATGCACTTCTTATACTTATATATTTCAGCATTAGATATTTGCGAGACATCGGCTAGAGAGCTAGCTGTACGCTGAAGCATCGCATAACGCTAATAATGTTTCGCTAAGTTTGAATCTAAAATTCGAACACGTTTGAAATCCGTAATTTTCATACCGCTACAATATCAAACCACAGACACTAATTCAATAATGTATTGATATTGTTTTAAGAATCTTAAAAGCTATAATATCTATGTGACAGAAACAATACAGTTGCCGATGTTCAATCACCATTACTTGAGGTTGCGTGTTATTAAAATCTAAGAGGTCCGTTTCTGAACACTAGAGACTACTCTTCTACTGCCGACACTGAAAATATGATTGTTTACTGAATTGATTGTTATGGTAGGTAATTAAATATAATATCGTCTACATGAAATGTTGAATGTAAAAATATATGTGAATTATATAGTTTCTAGTACAACAACCGACGGCAGCTAAACAACACACCCTGTTAGTTTTATAAGCAAGTGAAATTTACATTAGAGTATTCAGTTCCTACAACAACAACTAAACACCCTAGCCACGTGAAATATACAGATAAGTAGTTTACAGATACGTATAAGCAGATACGTATTACAATGGATTGTGTTCACGAATCCGTCTGCAATAGTGATATAAAGGCAAAAAATCCTCTAAACCGATAACCGGATCCAAATTTCGGATTAAAAGTCGCAAATATCTCGAAAAAGGCGAGTCATAGTCTTTGAAAAAATGTTCAATCCCTCCCAATATGGCTCACCCCTTCTGATCTTACCACCCACCAGTTGGTAACCTTGAAGGTACCCTGAGGACGCTATTTTGGGTGTGCAATGGGGTACCTTTATATTATATCTGCAACCATTTGTCCGATTTTCACGTTTCAAACGGGCAAGGTATTATTAGGTTGAAGGGTATGTGTTACATTCATCAGGTACACTCTCGATCAACCAGATCTTGGTTATCCGGAAATCTAGTTTTAATTTGATTGTATAGTTTTTGTATCTTTGTTAGTTGCACTGCGATTGTAGGACAAGTTTAAACTTTGTTCCTTGTTAGCTGCTCCGAACTTGTCAGTTACACTTGTCACAGAAGCCTCATAGAGTTTTTTTGCTAGTTGCATTATGGACTTGTTTGTTGCGTTGTGGATTTGTGCAGTTGCATTTATACCAAAAGCTTCGTACGGTCTTTTTGTTTGGAATTGTTAGTTGAGTTGTGGACTAGTGCAATTTCACTGTTAATTTGTACTTATTCCAGAAGGAACATATTCACACTAGTTATGATAGGACTATTATGTGTACTTTTTTAGCACTAAACCAGATAAAACATATCAATTGTAATGGCTGATACTTATTATTACTCTTCTGCAAACATAAAATATTATGACTTAGATAATTGATGAAATAATAAATTGGTATACCATAAAAATATCTAAGAGTAACATAATTAATTCAAAATTCTTAACACATCATAACTTTGATTACAAAATTATTTAAGTCTTAAGGTAACATAATATTTAATGAGAAATATAAAAGCAACCTTTATGTATCTTGAATTTAAGAAATTTCAGTTTTCGATGACAGATGTTGGCCAGTCTGGTAAGTTTAACAACAAGGAGTAGTCCAATATTAAGAACCAGTAAAAGATGCATAGGAATACCTAGGCCAGCAAAGATTATTGCACACATTCGTCCAATTACCGTTCTTGGAACGGGAGCACCAAATCCTGTTTAAAAAATTCATCAAAAAGAATCAATTTATTTTACTGATAGTAAAATATTTTATTTGGCAATATCATATTAATTAACTAGATTTATATATGCACAAAATTTGTTTTAAAAAATAATCTACTTCGACATTTAACAAGAAATTATAACGGGTGGAGAAGCTTCCAAAAAGAAGAAAGAAAGAGAAAATGAAGAAAGAAGAATTGACAAAGAGGTTCTTTCTAGAAAAGGACATATAGAAAAGAGAGGAAGGTGCGGACAATTGAAATTACAGTACAACCCCGCTGTAACGCGGCCTATCGGGGTCATTGGTTATGCCCGCGTTATTTCGAAGGTGAACTGAGAAACGATAAAAATCGTTTGTTGATTTGTGAATGAAATTTTAGGGCTTCAGCTTGTATAACTGGACCCAACAAACGTACACCTTCGCTACGCTTGTGTAAAAACCAGAGATACAAACATTCATGAAAAGCATATATCACAAATACGAACTTTTTTTCTATCAAGTCCTACACTTTCATCAACAGCATCAATGAAAGAACGGAGTTTATTTTCCTCTTTCGTCCACCACGAATAATTCCTTCTGGCACATTGACTTCCTGTAACAAGCTAGCTTTAGACTGACCCGCTTTAGCTTTTTCAATGATATTAAGTAAGTCTTTAAGTTTGAGTAAGTTTTTCGTTTAGAAGACATTTTAGAATTACTGTATAAGAAGATATTATATAAGGAAATTTTAAATTGTCAATAAAACAAACAGGACACAAACCAAACTTCAAAAACCTACTGTACACGGCACTTTCCACTTATACTGCTTATTAAAATTAATGTAAAAAAAAAAACTGATAATAACTTTACAGACAACGAAAGAATATTAGTTACAGATTAAAATGAATCAAAGATACCGTACGTATGGTATTTCAACTACGACTGTGTTGAATATGTAACGGTTACTACTGTAATTAAGTAGACGCATGTTATCTACCGGATATATTTCATACATTCGTTAAACATTTTTAATAAAATAAAATCGATTTAAATGCAGAATTGTACAGTACTGTACTCCTTATCTAGTTAGTGTTGCAATTTCTAATTAAATCTTCTTTTTTCCTGTTTAGCCTCTGGTAACTACCGTTTAGATAATTCTTCAGAGGATGAAAGAGGATGATATGTATGAGTATAAATGAAGTGTAGTCTTGTACATTCTCAGTTCGACCATTCCTGAGATGTGTGGTTAATTGAAACCCAACCACCAAAGAACACCGGTATCCACGATCTAGTATTCAAATCCGTGTATTCAAATAACTGGCTTTACTAGGACTTGACGCTGTAACTCTCGACTTCCAAATCAGCTGATTTGGGAAGACGCGTTAACCACTAGACCAACCTGGTGGGTTCTAATTAAATGTATAACGCGGAATGTTAACGTAATTTAAAAAGGAAGTGCTGGTAGGGAAAAAGAGGAAATTAATCAACGTAACTTTTTGATATCATTATCTTATGTTTCTGTCAACTTGTTTATACAGTGCAATACATATACCGTTGTTTGACGGAGCTAAATGTATTAGCGTTTATGTAATTATTCTGTACAATTTATTTCTAAAAACAGTATTAATAAGAAGTTGAAAAACATACGTTTGTGTATATTTACAGTATTAAAAATTTCAAAAATTTTTATACATAACGACAATTATCCTTTCTCGGGGGACATGCTCTTACCCGCGTTATAACCGTACGCGGTTTTTTGAACAGCCTAATAGCGGGGTCGTACTGTATTACACTTAAACAATTAAAAGGACGGGTCGGGTGCTAGTACTGTAGGTTAGGAGAAGTCTTCGCAAATCAACTATTTCGAAGTCGAGGGTTCCAGCGTTCAAGTCCTAGTAAAGGCAATTACTTTTATACGGATTTAAACACTAGATCGTGGGTACCGATGTTCTTTGGTGGTTGGGTTTCAATTATGGAATGGAATGGAATGCAAAGTTGGCGGGAGTTTATAGATTCTCCCTACGGATCGCAGAACCTGGACAGTGTCCCTTGCTGCTGGATGATTCTATCGGGCGTGTTTTTTTTAAGGTTTATTTTATATGACGGGTCTAATTTTCCAATTTTTGTCTAATTTAATATTTTGTACTTTTAAGGACGGATTTAATTGCATTCCAAGGTTTCAATTAACCACACATCTCAGAAATCGTCGACCTGAGACTGTACAAGACTACACTTCACTTACACTCATTCATATCACCCTTATTCATCCTCTGAAGTAATACCTGACCGTGATTCCCAGAGGCTAAACAGGAAAAAGGAAGGTCAGGAGAAGAAAATACTGCCGGGGATCAGCAGAGTAACAGTTTTCAAGTTTTTTAGTTACGTGTGCAATAAAAGCGGTCACAGTGTGCGGGAGCATTCGGAGAAAGTGTTTGGCAACAAACGAGTGAAGAGTACCACAAGTACCACAAGAGTCACGACTATTCCATTTTAGATATTGGTTGAAAACAAGAAGCTATTCGGTGAGTTATTTGTGAACAGGAGTGAGAGTGATATTATTCTTCTCATTTATAAAGTGTATGGTAGTTCTTCTTTTGTAAATAGTAAAAGTGAATACTTCTTGCATAAAGTGATTCGTATCAATATTAGTTTCTTTTAGTTATTATAAAGATTTTAGTAGATCGGAGTTGTATTTTGGTATTTATACTTATTATTTTATTATTAAATTAATTTTGTGTTTAATTTGAATTACTCTTTTGTACATCAAATTATTTAAGAGTAATAAACTGCATGTATAAGAAATATTTAAGTCTGTTTTTTCTCAATAATATCCAGGTCAAATCGCGAACACGCGACCATATTGTACATTCAGTTCCATTTTTATTTCCTCGTAGCATAATTCAAATGGCTGTGCTTTTTGTCTAGTGCCTTTACCATTGTTAAAAACATTTCTGAAAGCTTTGTTTTGAAATCTCTAAGAAGTTTTTGAATTCTATTCTAAGAATTATAATAATATTTTCCATAATGTCCTTTCTGGTCTCAAATTGTACATTTTTAAACAGAATTTTCAGTCTGGTGCATGACCTACAATCCCAGAGAGCCATTTTTTGAGATTAAGGTGATTATAATCTGCGGAAGTGTACATTAAAAAGACTAAGTATGATGAATAAATGAGGAAGAGATGTTGTCATTGAGTTTCTAGTCATGTGATTTCCAAATCAGGAATTTTATATAAATTACAATACAGAAACAAGAATTACTTAATAATATTATTGACCGTTTGATTTGGAGTATGTTCATGATTTACAACTCTACGGTTGTAAAAATAGAACTGTAGCTTTACTTTGATTCTCCTCTTATTCATCTGAATTCCTTTTAATGGTTCAGAAGATTTTGAAAACTTAATCTTTTTCATCTGGATTCCTTTTTAATGGTTTAAAAGATTTTGAAAACTTACAATGCGATGACTGGGCCTCATTATCTGGACTATACTAATAAAATCAATTATAATAACAGGTTAATGTAATTACAGAGCAAGAATCACTTTTTATGCAATCCAGTAAGCGGCTTAGGTAAATATTTTGTAGCCGGTCAGAGCATCCCAATATTATCTACTAAAATTGCATGTAATTTACTAATATCAACAATATTACCTTTTTTTGAATAAATGTGATAATCTAACATGATTAAATTCCAAACGTTTTCTATAACATCACCTTCATGTTTGATTGACTCTAGCAGGATTTTGTTTTTGCTTGGGGCAATCCTTTTCCCACATTCTGCGATGATTGTGTCTTCGTTTCCATATAGTAGCCATAAACCCAAATCATATCTTCTGTTATAATGGTTTTTCAAAACATTTTTTCAACAATGGCGTAATCAAGGAGTGCTTGACCAATGTTAACAAACAACTTGTTCTGACTTGGACTTTGACCCCTGAGGAAGAGGCTTCCAGATAGCAACTAAGAAGTTGGGTAGACAGCTCCCCTGCTTGTCTAGGGAGCAGACAAGAGGGTGATATTATCCATTTTCTGTGTTGTGGAAAAGGAGTGGACTGAGATTCTCAGTGTTGAGGTAAACAGATTCTCTCTAGGGGAGTTACAGTTGGAGACGAAAAAGATCGATGAAAAGAAAAACCAGGTGCAGATGGGTTGCTGGGGTCAGTAAAAAGAAGATTGGCAGAGTGGCATCCCTGGACCCTGTTGGAGGTGCTGAATGTGGCTCTTGGAAGGAGAGACTTTCCCTACAACTGGAAAGTTGCAAGGTTAGTCCTAGTCCCTAAACCCGGAAACCAGATGCAGGAGAATAAGAATTATATACCTAATGTCTTATTAATTCAACAGGACTACAAACGGATGATTGCTAGACGGATACTGGAGGAGATAGAGCTATCCGGTGGTTTCTCAGACAATCAGTACGGCTTCATCCAGGGGCGCTCTACTGTTGATGCTATTAACTACGTGATGCGATGAGCTGCGAACAAGGCCGCTGGAACAAGGAGGAACAGACAAATTCCTATGTTAATTTTCCTGGGAATACATTTAATAGCGTTGCGTGGTGTATGGTGTTGGATGCGCTGCCAGCAAAATGTGTGAGCAGATACTTGGCCGTCATCAGCAGGTATCTGCACGAACGAATTCTACTGGTGGATACCGAGGAAGGACGGGAAGACTTTAATATCTTCGGTGGTGTCCCACAGGGATCGTTACTCGGGCCAATACTTTGGAATGCGGCGTACAACGGCCTTCTACCCATGTAGTTACCGGGGTGCTCCGAGATGGTCGCGTATGCCGATGATTTGGCCCTGTTGGTGGCTGCAAGTACGAAGACCGAGTTGAAGAGTTGGCCAATGAAGCTATAAGGAGAGTAAGTGGCTGGCTCAGAGAAAGGAGGATGGAGCTGGCTCCCAATAAGACGGCATTATTGCCGATGGTTGGCCGACAAAAATTGAGAGATATAGCTGTTGTACTAGACGGAAAAATAATAAAGAGGACAAGGTAGTTAAGTAATTAGGGTTATACTTGGGCAGATCCAAGAAATTTACTACCCATGCCACGGAGGCTGTTGCAAAAGCTGAGAGGACCATGATTTCTCTAAGGAAACTGATACCGAGAAAGTCTGGACCAAGAGCTGGTGTAAGGAAGCTTATTTTATCAGTAGCAACATCTGTATTGTTATATGCAACCCCAGCCTGGAGATCAGTTCGAAAAATTAACGCGGCGATCGCGTTAGCTATGGCATACCGAACAGCATCTGAGGCAGCGGTCAGAGTAATAATCAGTCTGCCACTGATCAGCGCCAGAATTAATTTGATTTGCAGGATTCACGATGGGGTTCCCAAGAAACAGGCAAACCAAATAATGCTAGAAGAATGGCAGGCATACTGGAAAACATCAACTAAAGGAGCATAGACCAGGCGTCTGATTCCCCGTCTTGAACCCTGGGTCCGGAGGGGGTGTGGGGAGTGTCATACTTCCTCACGCAGTACCTCTTGGGCCACGAGAAGTTTTGGGCATACCTAAACAGGTTCAAAAGAAGATCCGCACTTGACCGTATATATTGTGGAGCGGAAAATACTCTGGAATATGTGTTCTTTGTTTGTAGCAGATAGAATGCTTTTAGGGTCTCATCTGAACTAGCCAGCTTGACACTGGAAAATAGGAGAGAGAACTGGAATGCTGGCTGACTGAGCTGAGTATTTGGTAGGATTTCTATAGTGCCGCCAGCAGAATGATATTTTCTGGGAAAAGTCCTCTGAGAGAGGCAGAAGAGCACGACCCGGAGGACGAAGGGGTAAAGGAAAGCAACAGCTCTGAGCTGTTGCTGGTCTGCGCTTGCGTGGATGACGTACGGGGACTCTGAATCCCCGAAGTCCAAAGCTTCCCACCGGAGCCGTGGTAATGCTTTAATGCCGGTCAGTCCCCGGGATTGGGGGGAGTTGGTGAGGGGGCTTAGGTTTAGTTGGTAGGGCGGAAATGGATTTAAAATTATAACAAAAAACTTTGGGCATGCTCTCCCAGTTGTAATGAAAGACTACCTACTGAAATGTTAGGGTTGTTTCTGAGAGGAGTGTGCACTAAAAAGAATAACTAGGGGCAGATTCAATTCCTCTCTTCAACTTGCACAAATTGTGTGAGGCTTGTGCAAATATGAACCTAGGAAAGAGCCCAGGTTTGAACACTATACCAATAGAACTGTTAAGGGTCGCAGTGGAAAACTTTTCTACTTTGCTCAATGTGCTGACAAATGAATGGATACCATTTAGGTGGAAATAAGCTAGAGTTGTACTAATGAAGAAGAATGGTAGAACCGAGGATCTTCATTTAGAACTTTTTGAAGCTTTTAAGTATAAAAGCTTCAAAAAGTTCAAAAGCTGAGGGCTGAGTGAGTGACAATTTGGTTTTTGTGTGGGATGTTCTATTATAGATGCATACAGTGTTGCATATTGGGACATTGCAATGGGGGTTGAGGGGTACAAGAAAGATCCCTGATATTATCACTGTATATCAAAAATGTGTTCAGCAGCCAAACCCACAGAAGCCTGAAGATTTAGGATACGGGAAAAGAATGAATAATGAATACTCATCCTCAAAGTTCCAAGAGATATTACAGTATTTTGTTTGAAAATAGTATATTCTCATCAACAACTTTGACTGATTAATTTAAATTTATTTTTCTCCAGATATTAAAGTGTTAAATGAGAATAGGTTTGGGAATCCCTAAGAAAGACTCTTGGTCATCCCCAAAATTGAGTGGCAAGTGAAAGAGTTCCAACTGACCTACAAGATGTTCAGCCAACAGTGGAGTATTAAAATAATTATTATTTTGCTCTACAAGGAGATTCTTTCTTTTGTTAGAAAGATAATTTTTTTTATAATATTCATATCTTTATTTCTCTATTTCATCTTTATTTCTATTTATATCAATATAATTTTTACATAACTGTGTTAAAACATACAGTGTATTAGTATTACAATGTAATTTATTAATTTTTTGTTTAAAACAGAAAACTATCAAAATAGAAAGAAATCAGTACCATACTGTGTTAAATGTAAGAGGTACCTTATTGCAAACAAGCTGTTATTGTACAACAAAGGCTTCAACAATAAATTTTATAATTTTTTGAACTGATATTAGTATTTGTCAGGTAAAATTTTATTAATAAAGGGCTAATAGATAAACACTTATCAGTATCATAACAACTTTTGTTGTTCTCATGGCAGTTTGTTTATTATAGGATTTTGTTTTTAGGTTTGTTTGTTTTTAGGTCGACTAAAGTATCTTTGTCTCAAGCTAAAAAATACTTCTGTTTTATTATAATAATAATTGTTAATACAATAATAAATAAATTAATACAAATTTAACTGAAAGTTAAAAATCAAAATAAGTTGAACTGAACTGACCAAGAGTGGTTAATAAGGATGTAGCAAAGAGTAGTGAGCCTGGATATGTCCATATTGTTCCTCTTTGTGGATAACCAGAACTAACAGCTGATAATATGAGTGCTTCATGACGATCAGCATAACGTTCTATAGTTTGTCGCCATATCGGCTCTTGTGGAACTACTTGCCGTAAATCTGTAGCTAAACCAATTACTAAAGATGATTGTTGTTTAGCCATCTCTAACACCTAAGATTATTTAAAATTGATAATTATTCATACATATTTCATCTGTTTATTAATATTAACAAATGTTTACAAAATCCATCTCGTTTGTATTTGGAGCTGACATAAACAAGTAGACTTTTATACATATTGTCTATCTCAAAATAATCATGTATCACCAGCAATAAAAATAAATATAGATAACTATCTTATAAGTAATCATTTTACTATTATGAACTGTTTAATATTACGTCTACAATTTTAAAATATTGAGACATTCTGTGCTAATCACTTTCAGTTAGCTCAAGGACAATCAATAGAAAAATAGCATCTTTATTTATATCAGTTGCAAACATAAAGAGAGTAGACTTTCATTTTTCATTTAGAACCTCTCTTTTAAATACTTTTACATTAGAATTAACCTTAGAAACTTAATTTTTCTAGCTTTAAAATCTTAAGTTTTACATATAAATTAATGAGGTGTAATAAAAGGTCACTTAACTGCAAACAAATGCATCATAAATTCAAAATTACAAACAAATATAAACCTGTGTTTTTGCTGAAGTTTTATAGAATCCAGAAGGCAGGGAGATTAAATATATGCTCTACAAACAGTACATGCATGTTCAGAAAGCTTTTAGGATGTCCTGGGATGTGTTGGAAAAATTTAAGTAGTTGATTAGGATATCAAAATAATTAATAATGTTCTCATGTGGACAAATTCCCAATCTCTCTTCATTTTCTCTCTACCCACCATTTTGTGTATTTTCAATAAAAATTTATATAATAAGTAGGGATTAAAAATAAGTAAATAAAAAAAAGAGTTTGAAAATTTTTAAATGGTAGCCATTAAAATTGTTTATTTATTAAAATAGCTGCATAAAACATCATTTTTATTGAATTATATTTATTAGATAGAATTTATTAGAAATACAGGTTAAACTCAGTCTTATAGTGACATCTTTATTGTGTTCATCACAGGCATTATGATTTTCCTGTTTAGTGAATATCATAAATTTTAAAGAAAACAACTCTAACTGGTGGTGTCTTATATCTCAAGTGATTTACACATATCACAACCATAGGAAGGACTGGAACAGATAGAGCAAAACAATAATTAATAAATCCTTTCTATTGTGAAACAATTTCATTATACAAACTACTTCAAGTCGGCAGCTTATAGATCAGCACCTCACGGTTGATTAAACTACTTTGGATGTGGGTATCATCGTAGAAGTGCCTATTCTATTATTGCAATGGATCTTGGGATCCACGAAGTCCATGAAAAGTGTGTTCCAAGACTTATGACCCAAAATCAGAAAGTTGACAAGGAATTTGCCAAATTTCCTGAATTGATTTTGCCCTGTTAAGGCAAAACCAAAAGGCACCAACAGTCGATCAGAGATGTGATTCTCCTTCATGACAATGCTAGGCCTCACACAGCCGTTAACACTAAGGAAAAACTGGATGAAATTTATTGGGTAACATTAGAACATCTCTGCATACCCAGATTTCCTCCTGTGATACTTTTTATTTGGGCCATTGAAGGGCCATTGTAGGACATTGATTCCAGAGCAGCGATGATGTAGAGGAGTTTGTTCAAAATGGCTCGTGACAAGTCTCAAGCATTTTATGAAGAGATCTATCAACTTCCTTCTGGAAAAGTAATAGAAAGTAGAAAAGAAAGTAGAAAGTAGTAGAAAAGTAATAATTATATTTTGTATCTTTATTCTGTACTGATAGGTGCTAAAAACAAAAATAAGTTTTATATTTGTCAGATCATTACTTAGAGAGCAGGTAATGTTTTTACTTTTTTTCTCAAAAGTAGAAAATATAAATATTCTATTGTTATTTACAAGAAATTAATCAAAAAAAGAATATAATTAAAAATATAATAATTTAATATCTGCAAAATGCTGTTTCTCTTACCTGACGTTGTTCTTGAGGACCTTCAGTTAATCTGAATACAAGTGCACCCATCATAGCCCATGAAAGTACAATACAAGCCAAACCACACTGTGACAGTATAATTTTTAGTACTTTGTGTAACTTACTGTCTGTTTCTTTCCAGTCTTTTTCTGGTAGAAAGTAAAGACGAAATGGGGGAAATGGTGTTGCTTGTACACCAACTGATTTGTACGGTTCATTAGTGCTTTCATTTTTGATTGGTTTATGAGTTCTCTGACGATTATTTTGATAAGAATTCTTTGACATTTTATGAAATGAAGAATCTTCACTTATTTCTTCAATCCGGGAAATCTCAGATTCTTTATCTTCATTTGATGTTTTTGATTGTTTAACTTTTTTTGATGGTGTAGCAGTCGTATCTGCTTTTTCCACATCTTTATTGTTTATTATATTTTCTTGAGATTCCTTACTTCCTGGAGCAAACATTTTTGTCAGTTTTAAAGTTTTCCTTCTAAATTTACTCATTTCAGGTTTTTGATGATCAAGTTTTTCTTCTTGAATTCCATTATTGGTGGTATTTTTTTCATTCAATGTTTCAGTATCATTATCCCCATTTTTTTTTTCACTTTTTCTTTTTTTAGATTCATATTTATGAATTTCTGCAACTGTGCTAATACGAGAAGACTCATTTTTATCCTGTGATTCATTTTTTGCATTTATTTCATTTTCATTTACTATGTCCTTACCCCGTCCGCTTTCCTGAAACATACTTCCTAATGTTCTGATCGGTCTCCTGTTGTAGTAATCATTAATATTATTTTTTGAATTATTGTTATCTTTCCAAGATCTATGAGATTTTGTTAACTTTCCAATAAACATTTTTGATGGTGAGTTGTGCTCATTGAAGAACCTTTTTCTTCTATAGTGATTGTAGTTTCTATTAATTAGATTTCTATCCTCTAGCTGACTGGAAACCTGGGGAGAATAATTAATTAGTTTGTTAATCAACTTAATTTTTTTTTTCTCTTTGGTATTCAGAAAATATATTAAAATACAAACAATACAATAGTATAATCTGATAGTTTGAATTTTGATATCTACGAGTATGATGAGTTCAATGATTTAAAAATTGAAAAAGTTTTAAAAATCAACCAAGTAGAAAATTCTAAATGAGGCATTAAAGACA
Source organism: Lycorma delicatula (assembly GCF_047948215.1). Classification (NCBI taxonomy): domain Eukaryota; kingdom Metazoa; phylum Arthropoda; class Insecta; order Hemiptera; family Fulgoridae; genus Lycorma; species Lycorma delicatula. Next base: position 146,628,888 of record NC_134456.1, on the reverse strand, counting down.
AAATTTATTCAGTTTCTTCCTACTAGTCTATAAAGCCACTTCAGTAAACAAAAGGAATTACCTTAACCACAGAAGCAAAAATTCTTCTATGGTTAAGGTAATTGCTTGGAGGATTATTTGTAAGATTCTTTTGGATGAAATAGTTTACAGGCATGCACACACACACACACACACACACACACACACACACACACTATAGTGTTTCATTTTAATCACCCCAGGTGATTTTCTCGCAAACTAAGCACAATACAAAATAATGACCTAAACAAAAGTTATTCAGATTGGAGGGGGATACCTCACGATTACCTTGGATTTTATCTTCACCTTGACCTTATTTCAAGGTTAACACAATTTTCTCAAATGGAATGACCTATTTTTGACTCCACCAATGAAAAGGGTAGAAACTTTTACATTGGAATATGTGATCATAATACCTTGCAAATATTTTGAAGGTCATGCGGCTAACCATTAGAGATAGTGTTATACAGGTGCTGTAGGTTTTTCACAGATATTTACAGTAACTGGTTTCTAAGTTATGACAAGAGGATTGCTATCTGTTACTATCATGAATCAGCAAATTGTGTTAATGTGATTAACTCCTAAACCTTAAACTTCAAGAAGCTGGAAAAAATGAAACATAATCGTAAAACGACGGGACTAAATTCAAGTATTGTCACGTGACATTTTTCGTTCTTTCCATTGGTGCTATCGAAAAAGTAATTCCATTTGAAAAACCTCAATTACCTTGGAACGACCTCCAAAGGGGATCTCAAGGTCACCATCGAATATCCCCCTCTGAACCACTTAACTTCTGTAAAGTCATTTATGCTCTTTCCCATGGTTTGCGAGATAAATGACCTGGAATAAAAATCTTCCAGGAATATTGTACGGCCTTCAAAAACGTGTAACTCATATAACACTATCTACGTACAACACACTATCTCTCATTAGACGGTATGTCTTTCAAAAAGGTTCTAGGGTCATATGTGTGACCACATATTCCAATGTTAAATTTTCTGTTATTTTCATTGAGTGGGTCAAAAATAGGCCGTTCAATTTGGAAAAAATGTGACCTTGAAATAAGGTCAAAGTCTAGTTCAAGGTCGAATACAAGGTCACCATGAGGTGTCACTCTCCAATATGAGTAACTAACTATTGTTTAAGTTATTTTTTTTTATTGTTCATAGTTTATGAGAAAATCACCTGGGGTGACACACACACACACACACACACACACACACACACACACACACTGAGAACAACAGGTGTCTATTGTAACTAAAAGTAAAATTCCTTGTGCTAGAAATAAATTCTGTTACACACAAGACTACGAAAGTTGTAAAAGCTAAAAAAATGTTATGTTACACTCAGAGATGCACTGATCCGGAACGTCGTTCAAATACAGCTTTTCGAGGGAAATAAAATAACGCAATTTTACATAATTTGTTTTTTTTAAAACTGATAAAAGGTATAACCTAAATAATAAAAATTAGACTGCATAAAAATGGTGCTGCTTTGGATACCTGTGGGCAAATAGAGACAAAATAAGTCATTGAAAATCCAATTCATGAAAAAAAGTAAAAAATTTCACATGAAAAAGATAAATTTTGCTTCTATCAATGCAACATGCAATGCGCATTTTTCATTATATTCTCATACAACCACCCATGTGGTGTGGCTGTGGGCCTTATTCTTGCGGTTTGGTATAAAACAAAATCAAACATTCTAGTACTGGAAAATTTATGAGTACACACCTTACAGCACAAATACAATAAACCTGTTAGATTTCATAAAAAAAAAACGTTTTAGATAACCTGAAATAAATCACTGAATTATATAAGTTCAGGTGTGATGCTCAAGTATAAAGACAGAGAGAATTTTACTTTTATGTACAGTATAAAGATGAATCTAAATAAGATTTATAATTATAACAAAGCTTAATAAGATTTATGAGTATAATGCAGGAGAACTATTTTTTTTTTGCTGTGAATCAAAATTTTACATACTGCTAAAATATTCATGCAAAAAAAACCAAGAGTGATTTTAACAAATATATCAAGTGCTCAGTTATTTTTAGCGAACATGACAATAAAAGATAATACTTTTTAACAATTATTATTGAATATTAAATGACCCACTTTCAAAATACTGGATATATTTGACCTCTTTATTTAGTTTTTCTACTTTTTTTCTTTTCCCTGTTTAGCCTACGGGAATTACCGTTCAGGTATTACTTCATTGGATGAATGAGGATGATATGTATGAGTGTAAATGAGGTGTAGTCTTGTACAGTCTCAGTTCGACCATTCCTGAGATGTGTGATTAATTGAAACCCAACCACCAAAGAACTCTGGTATCCACGATCTAGTATTCAAATCCGTATAAAAGTAACTGCCTTTACTACGACGTGAACGCTGGAACTTTCGACTTCCAAATCCAACTTCCAAATAATTTTGGAAGACGCGTTCACCATTAGACCAACCCGGTGATTTAGTTTTTCTACTTTACCTGATCTTAATTTAATTGATTTACTTTTTAATTTTTTACTTTGTGGTTACCTCTTCATATGGAACTTTTTGACCGTTTACTGGAATTCGACCTTACCGCTCCAAAATAAATTACAAAAATTCCTTTAAGATTTATAGAAAACCCACTACAGAACAACATGCAATTTTCTTACACATTTTACATCGCCTAATACATGTATCTGTATAAGCCAGTGTCTCAACTGTGGGGAGCGCCCCACAGTTTGAGAAACTAAAAAGAAAATATTATTAAAAAATGTATTAATTTACTGAAAGGAAAGCAAAAAAAAATATATTCTGACATAATAAATAATAAAATACACATTTACATTGATATAATATACTTATAAATAGGATTGTATCCGTACTGCACAATGTATTCAATAATTAACTTATCAACACTAAATTAAAAACAAGTTTAATAATTACTGGTGACTCCCTTGGGTCTGTCTTGCAGAGCAAAGTTTTTCGAAAGAAGGTTTATTATTAGAGATAGACACTCTGAGTTCTTTTTTTATATTTAGCTGAGATCTATATTTTGTCTTCAAAGCAGCCACTGCAAAAATCCAGTTTCGCAAAGGTAGGATGTTGAAAACAGTAATAGTATCCAAAATGCTCTTGTTTAGAGTGTAGAAAACTCATCATCCATCCTTGCATAAAATTCAAAGAGTGATTTTTTACTAAATTGTCTTTTGATTTTGCCACTTGCCGTGAAGTTTATGAAGATTTCTTCTTCGGCAGTTGAGAGCCCTTCGGGAGTATTTTGAAATGAATCCCTAACCCACTCGTAACTTGCTACCAAGTTGTCGTCAGCAATAAAATACTTTTTTAACTTCTTTGCCAGTATGGCTAAATGATTTTCAATAGTTACAAAAACAGCTTTCACATGTTGTTCTTCAGTCTTGTAACTATTAACACATTCATCCACATTTGCAAACATTTCTGGGGTTTTTTCTTTAAATTTCTGCTCCACAATTCCAATTTTCTACAAAAAGCATTAACTTTATCACTGGCATCCAACATATGTGTTTTGCTCCTCGGAGTTGAAGATTCGAGGTATTTAATTTCTAATATTTCGACCAAGTAGCCGAATTCCATCACAAATAAACCATCTCGAAACTTTTCGGCTTCCGGTCGGTTTTCCTCTTCTAGAAAAACGGTGATTTCATCTCTTAATTCATAAACACATTGCAAAAACTTCCACGTGATAACCATTTTGCCTCGCATTAAAATAGTAACGCTGAATGTATTGCACCTATTGTCTTTATAAAGTGCATAAAAGATTCTTGATTTTAGGGGTCTTATTTTTATATAATTTATTACGATTACAACCGTCGTTAGCACTATATTCAGATTAGGACTCATTTCTTTGGAAGCCAGAGCTTCTCTGTGAATCATGCAATGTGTCCATACACACTATGTTGAGTTTTGTTTCACAAGTGCTTGTATACTTTAGAATCTTCCAGACATTGAACGAGCACAGTCTGTACATATTCCGATGCAATCTTTTCACTTTATATTTGCCTCGTCTATAAAATGATTTAAAATAGCAAATAATGCGAGTGATGTTGCTTTGAGTTTTATTGGTTTGCAGAAAGTAGTTCTTCTACTGCTGACATACAATCACAAAATCGAACATAGGCAATGAAATCACCATCTTAATGCCTCAACTAGCTGAATTGAAAACAATTTGTCAACCAACTTCCTGAAAAGCTGATCCTGCACATTTTCATCTATACCATCAATTCGATGCGCAACAGTATCATTTGGTAGAGGTATAGACTGCAACTTTTTGGAAAAATTATCTCCAAACATAATTTCTACAATCTCAATTACAGCCGAAAAAATAAGCTCTTTACCATTCGTGGAAGGCGTTTTGCACCTGGCTACTTTATATGAAATTTTGAAAGAGGTAAGTAAGTAAAGCTTTTTCATTCACAAAGATTTTAAAAAAATATTTTTGCTTTTCATGTGATTTTACTTTTAATTTGAAGAATTTTCGGGATTTGTTAACGTATTCACTATGAAGCGCTTCCAAATGTCGTTTAATTTTATTAGGTTTCATGTTGTCTACTGCCAAAATTTTTGAGCAAATGACACACAGGTGCTTTTCTTTTTATTTTACTTCAGTACCAGTAAACCTAAAATTTAAATATTCTTGAGAATATTTTCTTGATTTTATTTTCAAAACCTCGCTCATCTGTGCACTTGATGTTTCACTGTCGTCTAATGCTCGCTTACGCCCACTTAAAAGTTTATCCATGATTCTGTAAAAATTTACTGCCGTGAATATTTAATACCGTGAATTGCAATTAATACGCAAATTACACATTCACGATAGATTCGATAGCGATAGAAGGATCGAGTCGACTGAGACTGGCTAGAATTGAACGAGGTGCAGCATTTATACACGTTTGCGCAGACGTTCCAGAGTGTTCGAAACAATTTGGAACTTTTCGCGAAGCCGCGAGAATTTCCGATATAGTGGACATAAGGCAAGAATAATAGAGAGGCATCGATGTCAATGCGGATCGGTGTTGCCAAATATCAGTAAATTTACTTATTATTGGTAATTTGTGAGGTTTGTAGTTAAAGTGTAGTGCAGCTTTAGCGTCAAAATACTCATAATACATTATTACTGTATGTATTGTTATTGTATGAGAGGGGGTGGCGATGAAAATTACGATTGAAAATTGGGTCGCAAATACTGAAAGGTTGAATAACGCTGTTATAAGCCAATAGCTATACTGAAGACTCATTACAATAGAACACCTGCACATGTTAATAATGGCTACCCACTCGCGTTTAAACAACATAGTACATAAAATAAAAAATAAAAAAACATCCTTTCCTAGACTTGAAACTACTTAAAACGCGCGCGCGTACACACACACACATACACACATGTGTGTTAATACAGTCAATATACGTGTAACTCGAATACCTACAACTCGAAAATTTCTACAACTGAAATTTATTCGCATATTATATTTATTTATTTTATAAATATTTATATTTTATTTATACTTATTCTATTTCCCGGCCGTATTATATTACCTTATGCGGAAATATAATTTCTTTAACTCGAACAAAAATCCTGTAACTCGAAGTAAAAATTTGATTAGTTTATTACAAAAAATAAAAAAAACCAAGTTTAACATTAAGCTGTAATACTGATCTTACTTTCAGTTCAGAAACCGAAACAAACATGATTCACTTCAAACAAAAAAGGAAGAATCAAAATACAGTAAAGAGAGAAGCGAAATCTTATACATAAGACATCAGTTTTCACCGGAACTCGTTTGTCGTATCAGTCAATGGGTCTTTATAACCGTTTCAACTCGTATGCATAGTTTTCGTAAGTCTGTTTGGGTTTATCTGCTACTGTAAACAAGGTTGTTCTTATTCTTTAGAGAGGTTTTAAATACCTACCGGATTGGTCTAGTGGTGAACGCGTCTTCTCAAATCAGCTGATTAGGAAGTCGAGAGTTCCAGCGTTCAAGTGCTAATAGAGTAGTTATTTTTACACGTATTTGAATACTAAATAGTGAATATCGGTGTTCTTTGGTGGTTGGGTTTCAATTAACCACACATCTTAGTAATGGTCGAACTGAGACTGAACAAGACAATTAAACTCATACATATCATCCTCATTCGTCCTCTGAAGAAAGGGAGGTTTAAAAATAGTCGCGATCAAAATTTACCTATCAATGGACCAATTTTACGTGAAAAAGCCAAGTACTTTGCGAGGCAGTTCAATTGTACGGATTTCAAAACTAATGTCGGTTGGCTTAATAAGTTTAGACAGTCATGGAATAATTTTTAAAAATGTTTGTGGTGAAAGTGCCAGTGTAAATGATGAAGTTTGTAATAAGAGGATAAACAGTATCCTAAAAGAAGTTATGAGCACCTACAACGAATCCAGCACTTTTAACGGTGACAAAATTGGATTATTTTACAAATTTTATTTGACAAAACTTTAACGTTTAAGAGGATAAATGCTACGGTGAGATACGAAGTAAAGACCGTGTCACAGTTCTTTTAGGTGGGAACATGTTGGGGACATAAAAGTTGAAACCTCTCTTAGTTGGTAAATCGAAAAACACATTGTTTCGCTAACGTTAGATCTTTGCCTATTCAGTACGAAGCCAATAGAAAAGCGTGAGTTAGTAGTGAAATCTTCGAAAAACGGTTATTCAAATCGGATCATTATTATCATTCGAAAAATAGAAAGATTATTCTCTTTATTGACACACTTCCAAAATCGTTTCCTCAGGAATTATTATCGATAAAATGGGTTTTCTTTTCACCAAATGTTACATCTAAAACAACCAATGGATCAGGACATTATAGAAAATTTTAAGGAAATGTACAAGAAAAGGATTATAATGATAACGTTACCAGAAATTAATCTTCTTCATTGTCTATGGGAAGTTAAAAAATCTTGGAATGATGTAACTGAGCTAACAATTTTTAAATGTTTAAATGTTTAAAAATAGCTGGATTTAAGAAACTACAACACGTTATTTTGTCGGAATGTGAACAACTAGCAGTGAAAACCTTAGTTCTAGCAACAATAATGATGATGATGATGATATTGAATGGGAGTCAGTTACCGATGATTTGCAAGTAATTAGCGAGATAACTTTTCAGGATTATGTTTCCATAAACGAAGATTTAGTAGCAGCAAAATACCCTACTGACTATGATATTGCAACCAATACGATTAACGCAAAGGCAAACGAGAATGACACCAGAGAGACTGGTTCGGATAACGACAATGATGAACTACCCTGCGTACCGCTTCCAACTTTATTGGGAGTTACGAATAACGTTAATTCTGTTCGGCAATTTGTTGAGTCAAAAGTTGCTGTACCAGAATCGGGTTCTTCTGCGGTTGCAGATATCGAAAAATTGCTGACTACTACATCAGAATAAACATCAGACAACTGTCAACAATTTTTTTTAATAAATTTTAATTAAATTCAGTTATTTTACGAAACAGCCAATTATTCTTCACTTTTTATTTTAATTTTTATAATTTTAATATTGTTTTTATTTTATCTGAAAAACTTTTAAAAACACAATTCTTGAATTTAAAACTGAACCGTGTTTTCATACAATGATATGTTTTACTATTCATATTAAGTTATAACCTTTGGTATTTTTCATTCATTAATGATTTTTGTGCAATAAATTGATTATCAGTGAGAAAAAAATTGATTTTCGTGGGTATTTATTACCCTACATTTTGTTTAGTGTTTTCCGCGGTAATGAATACTCTTCAGATAAGTTAAGTTTAACTTACTAACTACATACTGTTGCCGAATGGCTTCGACGGCACGTGGAACTTACTAACATTGTAGTAGCCCTGAGAGGGCTGTTGTTGTCGATTAGCTTCGACGGCTCATTGTAACAAATAACCTTGTGGTAGCCCTGAAAAGGGCCGTTCTTGTCGTCGATAGGCTTCGACGGCTCGTTGTAATTTATAACCTGGGCTTCCCCTCAGCGGCAGTTGGTCCCCACTACAGCGTGGCAGTGGTGGTCCTCGAGCCCCGCAGTGTCGGGTCGGCGTCGGTCGTCTTTCGCGGAGGCGGTTCTCCACGAGCGATCCCATGCTGGGCCGGCTCCTGCTGCTGGTCAGCCGGCCAGGGCGATTGAAGCCCGGCGAGGTGGAGCGGGAAGGTAGCGTGCGCGTCCAGCGGCTCCCTCGGCGGGCCGGCCAGGCCTGCTGATCCGGCGGGGATGTTGGCATCCGTCGGGAAGTCCCACATTGAGGCGGCCAAGAAACTTCTTCTGTCTTCTCCAGGTGGTGGTCGACGATGAATTAAAAATTCATTCTCGTGCATGCTCTTTTATTGGGCCCTGAGAGTGGTGGGGCCGCAGCGCTGCTATGGTGGTAGAACTGCGCGGCGGGAGTTACGCTGTACCAGCGCGTACGTATACTGTGCTCTCGTTGACATCTGAGCTGCTATCGTTGTCGTCCGCCGATATTAAATTAGGCATGTATGTGTGGTAACAATACATACTACATATACAGGTACTAAAAAGTAGTACGTACTGCATAATGTAATGATGAATCATGTCATTTAATAATATTGCTGTGATATAATAAGACTGTATATGGAAAAAATGCAATAATTTCTTAAATAGTGCTGTACATTTTACGTGAGCAAATTTACAGTGGCTAGAAATGTCGTAGCATATATGTTTATAACTCTAATTTTCGTAAGTAAAAGTTTTTTTTTATTCTCTTGAATATTCGAGTTATAGGAACTTCACTGTACTTGAATAAATATATTGATAGCATTTTTTGAAAAGTCAAATAATTCATCAACATATTGACCACTGTGCTAATTAAATTCAGAAAATAACTTAACCACTAAATACAGTAACAGAAAATCTAAAAAGAAAACTTATACCAATAATCGACATTCCCGGTATCCCACATCATCAGTCGTTAGACAATTCTATAACTACATCAACAAATAACAAAAATTAAATAAAAATTTAGAAAATAAGCACTAGAAACCATAAAATTTGTAACAACACAACCTTGTAATGGTAGTGTTGTTACAAATTTTGTGGTTTTTAGTGATTGTATTTTCTAATTTTTTTAAGTTTCTATTTCATTTTTTTATTTGTTGATGTAATTATAGAATAGTGTACCGACTGATGATGATGCCGGATCCCTCGAAAATCGACTATTGATATTAGTTTTTTTTAGATTTTTCTGTTACTGTGTTTGTTGGTTTTTTGAATATATATATATATATATATATATATATGTGTGTGTGTGTGTGTGTGTGTGTGTGTGTGTGTATGTGTTATATAATATAGTATTTAAATTATAATAGTATATATTATATATTAAATTAATGTAATATAATATAAATATACATATATATCTTTAGGACAATAAATTAATTTAATAAATTAACTGTGTTAAAAAAGAATGTTTTTCTTCCCTTATGTCGAGAAAATGTATATTTAATGGTAAAATACAAACAATACATTACATTTTGTGTTATATATATAAATTGCTAATATTCCCAGGAAAGAAGATTACTTTGTCACCTTTAAACAAAAAAAGAAGTAAGCAAGATCATACAAAATATTAATAAAAAAAAACCTACTGGTAAACTCTGGAACCCAGAAGTAGTCATTTTTTCACATTACAAGCTGGATGTACATTTTATTTGTATCTACAGTTACAAGGAACACATACCTTTTTAAGAGTGACATTATTAATGACATTGCTGCTAAAAACTTTTTCATTAACAAAAATGACACTAATTGGGTTCAGAAAGACATTTGGATGAAAAAGTTCCAGTATTTTGGAAGTGAGTTGCTTAATATTTAACCGTTTTAAAGTGTTATCTGTTTACAAGCTCGTGTAAAGATTGATTTGTGAAGAATATATTATTATAATATAAAATAATATGCAACTACAATAGCGTGCAAAAATTAATCTCAACACAGACGTTATTTTATAAAAAGTAACTTTATTTAGAAAAAAACATCCCGTACAATTTGAGAATATCTAGTAATTAATATGCCCTCCTTTATTTGTAATCACTTCATGTACATGATTTGGCAATTATTCAACAAATGTACTTCGCATTTTTTTTATTTCTTCATCATGAAACCATACCAATATTATTGCTTTTTGAGGTCAATTTTTGTGGTACAACTCATTTTTGGGAGTCGTTTATTTCACTACTGCCCAAAAATTTTCAATCGGGTTTAAGTCTGGGAAGTTGCCTGGCCAAATGTTTTGTTCTTCAAAAAATTTTTCCACATTTTTGGCAGTAAGGCATGGCACCAAATTTTGTTGGAACACCAAATTTTCATTGCCTTATGAGAATTTGTTTTGAAGTTGTGTCACAACCCTTTCCTTCAGAAGTGATGTAACCATCACTTTTCAGTATACTAACTACTGGAACTAATCAATTTCCAAAAAATCTTTTTCTGGAGTTGTTTAACTGATTGTTAGATTTGAAGCGATGATGAATTTTTGTCTGATGCTTTTCTAATAAATGAAACCCTTAGCCCGAGCACAAAAATGTGACTTATCGGAAAACATAACATATTTCCAATCTTCTTTGGTGCAGTTAGCATTTGCTTTAGCCCACAAGAGCCTTTTTTTCATATTGCTGATGTTAAATGCTGCTTTTATAGCTGACTGACGAGCTTTCTGTTCAGCTACAAAAAATCATCATCTAGCAGTTGTCATATATAAATCTGTTTCACTGGCTGCTAATTCTTGATTTTAGTCCATAGCAGATAATATAGGATCAAGTTTACTTTTCTCACTAATAACCGATCCCATGTTGGAGTAATTTTTCTTTTACAGCCACATTTACTTTTCCTTTGAGGTGAAAAGAAACCAGTTTCTTCAAATTGTTTTAAAGTAGCATTCACTGTGCCTAGTCCATACACACTTAGAAGCTATTAGTCATTGCAACCTACTAGTATGCTTCCCAATCTACATTTTATTATCACTAAATTAATCAATGTCTGCTCCAGGATAAGCTTTGCAGTCGATGAGTTGATTTCTAAATCTTTGCTTAACCATGATATAATCTATCTGATACCTTGGAGTATCACCTGGCTTTTTCCATGTGTATATTCTTCTCTTATGATTTTTAAACTGGGTGTTGGCAGTTACTAAATTATTATACTTTGTGCAAAACTTTATAAGTTGGTCCCCTCTTTCATTCCTTTTGTCCAGCCCTCTCCAACTATTATTAAATTTTCATCCCCTTTTATGTGTTTAACTGCTTCGTCAATTTCTTTGTATACACACTACCTCATCATCATCAAGGGCACTGGTAGGCATATAGACATTAACAATCGTTGTCGGCTTTGATTTTGATTTTATCCTTATTACAATGATTCTGTCACTACGCATTTTGAAATACTCTATTCGCTTTCCTATCATCTTGTTCATTACAAAACCTACTCCTGCCTTTCCTTTATTTGAAGCTGTGTTATTTATTCTACAATCACCTGACCAAAAGTCATTTTCCTCTTCCCACCGAACCTTGCTAATTCCTATTACATCTACATTTAATCTATCCATTTCTCTCTAAATTTTCTAACCTACAAACCTTTATTAGACTTCTAACATTCCACACTCCGACTCATAGAATGTTATTTTTTAATATTCTGGTGACCCCCTTCCTTAGTAGTCAACACCCAGAGATTTTTGTGACTTTTACCTCCAGAGTATTTTACCAAGGAAGATGTCTCCATCTTTGTTACATGAAAATACAGAGAATCATATTTTCTTGGAAATAAAGCAGCTGTAGTTTTCCATTGCTTTCAGCTGCGCAGAACTCAGAAGATAAATGTTCATATGGCTGTTTAGGTCCTCCTGACCTATGCCCTTAACAATTACTGAAAGAGCTGCTGCTCCCTCTCAGGAATCTTTCCTTTATCTGGTTCTCAACAGATACCTCTCTGATATGGTTACACCTCAGTCCAGCTACTCTGTGTCACTGAGCAATCAAGCCACCTCACTATCAGCAAGGTCTCATGATTCATAGATGGAGGAGAAATATTTATGGCTTGTAAAAAAAGGACAAATTGAAGGGCCAAATAACAAAGCACCCAGGAGTAATGAATATGGTTCTATAAGGGTAGAGAGTAAAACTAATAAAGAAATGATTAAAATGTATAAAACAGATAATTAAGCTTATTGGTTGTAATATTAATGTTTGATTAAAAAATTAGTTAACAGAAAGGAATGAAGAATTGCACAAACCAATAAAATGACTGGTGAGTGTATCCTTCAGGATTAAAAAATATTCATCAGTCAAACACAATGTAGGGCTAAACATCAGTGATTGCAGTTATCTTATTGATGAAAATCAGATTATAGAGGTTGATTAAAAGAAAAAAATACTGAACAAACATTTTTTTGTTGCTACGCTTTTATCAATGACATTCAGTGATGAAAATTATTTAAAACTGTAAAATTATTAAAACAACAAACCAAACTAAATTTACATCTAAATCTGAAAACAAAATATATTATTGTATCAATCAAAAAATTGATTGGTGTATAAAGTAAAAATTAAATTTAATTTTGGAAGTCTTTGATTTTCACCACAGCTATGTAAATTTTATACCGGAAACATCAGTTAATAGATAATATAAAAATAACATTGAATTAATTAGATATTACATCTTCATTTCACTCGGTTTGGTGTTTTGCTTTATGTGTGGCACTAGAGTTGAGAAGAGAGTTTGTAAAAGGTTAGTAAGTCACAATTGGTATGCACTCATATATTAATTTAGTTTTAATTATTATTAAAACAAGAAGCTTTGGAAATTATGCACGGTAACTACTTCCTTAAACTAGTATCATTCTTTATTGAGTGCTTATAAAATAAAATAATTCAGCTTTCTATGCATTTTATTTTTTAAATTCTACTGAGCTTGAAGTAAACTGTACCTTAACAATCACTTGTGCATCACACTGGTATCCATTAAGAGGAACAGCACCAGGTAGTTGATTAGAATTAAAACCGTACTGAACAAAACATCCAGTATTGTTTTCATGTTGTTGATATTTCCTTCTGAATTTTTTTGATGGTTCCTTCAAAGGGGATGTAACAGGAGAACAAGACTCTAGTAGTGATGGATATAATGGAGATACATCAGGTTGATGAAACTGTTGACTGTCTTCTACGACCATTATTTATCCAAGATTGTTTTTACACGATGTCTAATTAACATTTTTATTAATTGTATAAAAACTTAGTCTACTGATTTTTAGAAAATTTCATCAGCTGAAATAATTCATTTAAACTTTGATAAATTCTTATACATCCATATTACTTATATAAATATTTTTATTTTATTTAAAAATCTAAGATTAAATTTCAACTAGTATGTTATAAATTTGATATTTTTAATCAATACAGATTGTTATTTTTTATTTTTACAAAATAATAATTATAATTTCTTTACAAGCAAAGAGTTGTTCACAGTATGTTTTGAATATGTATTGAACAAAATGTATATTTAAAACTCAATAATTAGAAAGGAATTAACCGAAATTAAAGACCAGTTAAATGATCTTAAGCAACATTCAAGAGGACAAAATATTCAGATAAATGGAATTATGAAAACTAGAGGAGAAAATTTATTAGAAATTATTGGAGACAGCAAAATCAATCAGAATCCAAAATAAGCAAGAAAATATAATGGCATTCATAGCTGAAGAAACTACTTATGAAAACAAAGCAATCTGCTAAGGATAATAATTAGAAATACATTTGGACAAGACAGGGGAAAATTTCCATCAGGAACAATGATGGTACTAAAGCATACAGTATCAAATCGGAAATCAATCTGATGTCTGATATAGGAAAAATTGGCGCAAACACATGATTTTTTTATAAGTATACATTTTTTTGTTCTGATAAAAATTGTTCCCTTGCTGTACACCAGAAAATTACAGGTTTAAAAAAGAATTTCAATAATTTTGTAAGTACACTTCAGCTTTTTCCTATAAAACTTAATATTGCAGTCTTAACTAAAACATGGTTGATTAGTGATAAAATTGGCTCTGATTTGTATGCATTAGTTGAATATACCTATATTTTCAGTATGTGTATTAATGAACAAAGGTCTGGAGGATTAATTTTATATGTTAAAAAAGATGAATTAGTTGATTGTGTTGAGGAAGTAATAGTTTTACTACATTCCAACCCTGTTCAGTAAAACACCCACCCATCTTGTGGAGATTCCGGTCGCCATACCACCCCCTCAGTTCCGAGCCCTGAGGGACTTACCGGAGGTCGTCTTTAGACCGTCTGACTGATTACATCTCACAGTCATCAGCCAGGCCTCAGTTGGGATGCCAGACATGGAGGACATGGTCCACCGTGTCATCAACCCCGCAATCCGGGCATAGACCTGAATCTACTAAACGAAACCTATCCAATCTCTCCCGAAAAGCACCATGCCCGGAAAGGATTGCGTAATATACCGATTGGGGAAATCCACCTAACCGCGCGCAAATCAGACATAATTGAAAATATGCTACGCGTGTAACGACCAGCGGGAGTCATCCCACCTGGCCTGTCAAGACGTAAAACCCTGGTCTTCAATTTCCCGCAAACATTCTGAAGTGAGAAGACCATCCTGTCTGGAAATATAACGTTCCTTATGTTCTACGGCAAGAATATCTATCGGCTTACTTAATATCTATCTGTGATTCCCGCGACACAGTCCTGTAACCGCCGACAACAGCAAACAGAAGGAGACGCTGGGCTCTCAAAAGAATGTCGCTATAACACCTAAAGATCATGAGCCCAGACAGGCGCAGAGTATAACATAATAGCCTCACGTACACCCTTGTAAAGGATACGGAGGATACGGATGATACGGAAATTCAACCCCCAGTCGGGATGGATAACTCTGCGAATTCCAAAAAAGGTAGTAACAGCCCTCTCGGCAACATTCCGAAGGTACTTGAATCGAAGATTCTCATCAAGGATTACACCCAAGTATTTCTGAACAGAAACATATACCTAATGGTAAACATTAGGTTTCGCATTCATAATTGTTTTTGTTCGCATTCAACAAACATTACTGTTTAGCATTCATAATGCTAAACATTACACCTAATGGTAAGGCCGGCCATTGAAACCCGTGCTTGGCGTGAATTGGCCAGCCGATCCTACAACATCATCATCGTGGTTTTTTCTGGACTAAAAATTATCTTATGCTGGAGACTTCACAACCTGAGAATCTCACATGCACAGGCAGCTCGGAGTTCTATTTCGTTCTGCGAATCCCCCACAACCAGCAATACCCCATCATCCGCATAAGCAATAGTGCAACAACCACTAGGCGACCTCAACCGTAATATAGAATATCGAACTCAATTATCTAAAGAAGGGGACTCAATACACTACCCTGCCGGCACCCTTTGGATAGGGTCTTCCCTACTTCCCAGCTGCCATCTCTTTGGACGACGGTTCGATGACTGAAGTAATTTGAGAGAATCTTTATCTCAATCCACGTACAATCATGTTTCTGCAACTTGAAACAAGGCAGAGGGCTATCATAAGTTGTTAAAATCCCTGGATATATCCAGAAAAACACCTAACACATACCTACCTACACTGGAGGAAGCATTATTTATCACCTGCAATATGGCTTCCTCCGTGCTCTTGCCGGGCCGGAAACCATATTGAATATCCATCAATAAATGCTCATTAGTTAACCTACTAATAATACGGAAATACAAAACTTTCTCAAAAACCTTTCCTATTTCAGGCAAGAACATCAAAGGCCGATAAGAAGAACTAACAGTAGGGTCCTTGTCGCCACATTTAAAAAGTAATATTAATTCTCCACGCTGGGAAATATCCAGAAGAAAGCATCCTATTAAAAACCCCAGTCAGGGAACCGAGAATCACAGGCAACGAGCGAACAAGGAGTTCCACCGTGATACAATCATATCCAGGTTCTTTATATCATGCCATACTGCAGACCACCTGACGACTTCCACCTCGGTAATCTCAAGAGACTGTACCTCAGAATGGAATTCAGCAATCTCTCGCCGGACACGTTGTTGATACAAAGTCTCACCTGCCACAGTGTCATCAGGAAGCAAATCATTTAACAAAATGTGGAGGACACGATCTTTGTTCATCACAACACCATACTGAATCGAAAGGGCTGATAAAAGGGCTTACTTCCTACGCTTATGTCCAAGAACTCTGTATACAACACCCCAAGGGTCCCTTTATTTCCTTGCTCCTTAACAAATGAGCGCTAGGAATTACGCTTAGAGAACCTAGTATAATGATAGTACCTGGCCCTCTCCCTGCAGTAAAATAGTTTTACTACAGCCAATGTAATATTAATACAGATTAAAATAATAAATATTATTTTCATTTTGTTCAGAATATACAGGTTGCAATCTTACAGGAAAAGCCATTTTTGTAATCAGCTAACAAGCTATGTTGATGCAAATGAAAGATAAGAGCAATGTTATAGCGCAGAAATAACCAATGAATTATAGAATTAGGCAATATCATTAACTAATCCTTGTGTCACAAAACGGTGCAACAGATATAAAGATGAATTCATTCATACGTATGATGAGTTTTATCTCAGTAGTTAAGGCTGAATCATTCTCCCACCCCTACGTGCGAGGCCAATTGTATTCAACATACGAGAGTAAGTCAATTATTATCCGCAATGTAGTTATAAATTTTATTGCAATACAAATAGGAAACTTACATGTACATCATTTTTCAACAAGTCCCCTTGCATTTCAACGCACTTGGTCCATCGTTGCGCAAGCTTCCTGATGCCCTCATTAAAGAACGTTTTCGGTTGAGCTGCGAGCCAGGAATGCACCGCTTCTTTCACTGTTTCGTCCGAGGTAAACAAGTGATAGTCTGAAGGGGCAAGATCAGGACTATGCAGAGAATGAGCCAGTACTTCAAAGTTGAAGTGGGCAGCAGTATGTGGACGAGCATTTTCGTGCAACAACACAACAACTTTCGACAGCAGTCCTCGGCGTTTGCTTCGAATTGCAAGCTTCAGCTTGGCAGTAAGCATCTCACTGTAACGCGCACTGTTTATTGTCGTGCCCTTTCCTCATAATGTTCCAGTACTGGGCCTCGTGAGTCCCAAAAAGCCGTAAACATCAGTTTTCCTGCGGACGGCTCTGCCGTTTACTCTCCGGCTTGTAATGATGGATCCATGTTTCGTCACCGGTGATGATTCTGTCTAAGAAGATGTTCCGTTCGTTACCGTAGCGATCCAAATGTTTTTAGCAGATGTCCAAGCGCGTTTGTTTATGCGACTGTGTGAGTTGTTTTGGGACTCATCTTGCATAGACTTTATGAAACCAAAGTCTGTTGTGGATGATTTCGTAGGCAGAACCGTGACTAATTTGCAGACGATGTGCCACTTCATCGATAGTTACTTGTCTGTCTAAGAAAACCGTGTCACGTGCACCCTCAATGTTTTCCTCATTTGTGGCGGTAAACGGTCGTCCGACTCCTTCGTCATGCGTAACACTTGGGCGATCATTTTTGAACTTTTCAACCCATTCGTAGACACTCCTTTGCGGCAACACACTGTTTCTGTACTGTACCGAAAGTCTTCGATGAATTTCGGCCCCTGATACTCCTTCCGACCACAATAAACGGATCACTGAACGTTGCTTTTCTTTGGTGCAAACAGAAAGCGGAGCAGCCATGGTTAACGGCAGGGCAGCGATAACGGAACTAACCTAGCAGCATCAAACCTGCAGACATAACAATTAAACCACGCATGTGGCATCTACGCAACACGACAGTACTACCAACATAAACAAAAATATAACTAAATTGCGGATAATAATTGACTTACCCTCGTATAACTAAAGAAGTAAAAGAGCATGGGAAGCAGACAGTTTGTGTAAAAGTTTTATTCAAGATATTGTGATAATTTGGGAAACGATGATAATAGTTCAGCAGTTATAGCGTATTGAAGAAATGCATTAAGTAATTAATATTTTTTCTGTTTTACTTGATAAAATTTTAATGTAGCGGAACGTACTTTCTTAAACTGTTTATTTTAACATAAATATATAATTTTATTACAATTTTCTAATTTTTTTATTACAAGTTATTTTTACTTCAATTTTATGTTAAGAGAAAGTCTTTTCTTGCACGGCTTGCGCTAAATTAAATTAAATTATAAACATACTATTATGTTTTTAAATTAAGTTTTTCAAACATGGCACCGTTGGTAAAATATAGTTATTATAAATATAATATTAAAAATAGCTTAACAACATACTTATTATTTGATTTCCTCAAACATTTTCGGTTCTTCTACCATCTTTAGAAGAATTTATAATAATGTATTATTAAAATAAATAAAAAATATAAAAATCACAAGATAAAATTAGAAACGTAACAATTGATAGTCATAAAGTAAAAATTTTTGTAAATGTTACGTCATAAGTTAAGTTAAAATAATTATCAGTTTTTAACATATACAAAATTTTTATCTTACTTTTAACTGTTATGTATCTAATCTTATCTTATGAATTTTATATTTTTTTATATATTTTAATTCTAAATTATTATAAATTTCTCCTGAAGATGGCATAATAGCCGAAAGTGTTTGAGGAAATCAAATAATATATTGGTAGGCAGTTTTTAATATATTTATAATATTATGTTTATGGTTTGCATGAAACAAATTTTAGTGCCAGCTGCTACTGTAGTTTTATTGATAAACACATGAGAATAGTTAAAGCTATTAATGTTATGTATATACCACATATTATTTGTCAAAACAAATCAATAAACATTATACAAAGTGGGAGTATTTAAATTTGATATTACTGATCACAGTCTATATGCTATAAAAATAAATAAAACAAATTTTGTTTGTAATAAGGACAAAAAACAATTAACTACTTTAGAGTGTGTAGATTACAATAAAGTCAATAAGGAATTGAGTAAATCTGACTGGAATTTTATTAGTATTAATGATATAAACACAATCTTTTAAATGCATACTCAATAAGTTAATTAAACGTAATATTCATAAAAGTATATTTTTTTAAAATCATGGATGTCCAATGAAATAAATATTTAAGAAACCAGAATTAAAATATTGAATAAATAGAGAAGTAGGCCATTTGACCATAAATTATGAAATTATTATTAAAGTGATTGGATAATAAAATGGACCAGAGAACTGATGAGTATTATAGAAATATTTAGATACCAATAGGGATAGCATTAAAGATACATGGATAGCATAAATAGTATTATAGGGACAAAAAAAAACATAAATTACAAAATGATAAAAGGGAAATTACAAACAAAGCTGAAATGGCCAAATGTTTTCAGTCAGCATTTTTTCAGAAATACCAGAAAAATTAATAATTGTGACTTATGGCAACATAAGTCAAGGATATAAAATTAGTGATAAAATAAAAACCGTATGTAGATCTTTAATTATGTTTCAGACTAACAAGGAAGAGATTGAAAAGGTTATTTCCTCTCTGCTAAATAAAAGAGCTAGGGGTCATCACATATAACTATGTAAAAGAGGTAGAAAATTACAGACCAATATCATTATTCCCTCCTGCCAAAAATAATAGAACATGAAGGAAAAACTAGTTAATTTTCTCAATAAAAACAACTTCCTTAGTAAAAATCAATTCACCAAACAAAAAAAAAAAAAAATATCGGAAATTGAATTGAATCAGTTATTTAAAGAAATATATATTATCTTTGTATTCTTTTGAAGAAGATTTCATCCTTTTAGCCAGGAAGCAAGCATTTCAGACTGTTTTTTGGATAACTTTAAATCTCATATAAGATCGTTAAGATTTTCTTTAGTCGGTAAATGAGGCTCAGATGAACTGCTTTGTTCAAAGGTTACTTCACCAGAATCTGTTTCTTTTTCTTCCTTACTTCCATCAGACTCTGAACTCTCTTCATCTAATGTCACATTTTCTGGAGGTTTTGGTATGGGAAATTCTTCGCAGTGTGGAACTGGTCTCATTGCAGATTGCAAGTTAGGGTACATCACTGTATATTTTGATTTTGACGTAATTCCTTTAATGTTTGTTAAGCAGAAATAACAGAAACCCAAAGAGTGATCTTTGGGTTCCCTCCAAATCATAGGGATAGCAAATGGCACGTGGCATGTGCCATTTTTCCATGCAGTGAGAAGCCTAGAACACAATAAATAACATTTATGTGGGGCCCAGGCCCTTGTTTGGTTCCCAACTTTACACCTAAAATAAAGTTCGTAACACTTTTTTTACTAATGGAGTAAGGTTTTGCCTTTGGGACTTGGAGCATCACTTCATCACACACATAACAAAAATTGTTAGTATGATTTAAACAAACTCTAGACATTATATAACCAACAACTAATTCAAATAAAGTTGTAAATACGTAACACAATAAATCAGGCACACAAAGCAGTCACAATGATGTATTTACTGGTTCACTATTATCTCACAACTGGCATCGTTCTGATGAATGTGTGCTACATTAGGTCACGTTTTTAATGTCTATACAGATCTAAACCTGTAGCAGTAGCAACGGTGCCCTTTGAGTTAGCTCAATTAGTTCCATCATATTTACAATGCTTAGGAGCTTTACTTTGACAAGAGACAAATGAATGAAAAAACATTTTAACATATTTAAAAAAATTAAAATAACAAAAAAACTGTGAGTGATGGAGAAATTCCTAATGCATATTTGAAAACAGGATTAAAAACTGGACCAAGTACACCTATTGATACTCATGAGACAAAAATCATGTTGACCAGTGTTATAAGCGAATGTTAATAAAGTAATCTATGTTCCACTTGCATTAATCATTCACCGACTGGTGCTGGTTGGTGAAGTATCAAATTAATATACGAGTAGTTTTTAATGAAGTAAACAATTTTGTTGTAACTAAGTTAGTAATTTTTGGTTAGGCCTATGTTAATTTTCTTTTTTGTAGACTTTTGTTTACTTTTTGTGGGTATTTGACCTATAAATTTCTGCATATATATTTACACTTTAAGTTTTTTTGTTTGTTTTATTATTATTGCTACATTTTCCTACAAAAAAAATCTCTTTATTCACATCATTTGAAGCCTGTCCGCAAGGAACTAGTGTAATTAAGGCTTTTAGGGAACTTAATCACTTTTGGTAAATTGTAACTTACAACACTTCATCAAAAAATAATTAGAAATGTTAAAAATAATTTTTAATCTATTTGTACCTTAATCAAGTTTAGTAAAAGTAAATACAGATATTTTGGTTAAGGTATGGATTTGTGATCTGGATGAAGCTTCAATTTATACAATAAAAAGTTATCAAACATGTGCTGCTTGTAACAACAATTGTAGTGGAGATATAATCCTTTATTACTGGAGTAGCATTTCATGCCGTGTTACTTTTGGGGCATTATGGAGGCCGATTCTCTGTGGTTGACTTTAAGTTACAAAACCTTACTTTTGCTGTATTTGGAATTTACAGGTAGTATGGAGCTTCTGTGGAAGTTTTTAATGAGTCTCTCGGTGAGTCGCAGACTAGAATTAAAGCAAAAATTGTGTTTTCTAGAGAGAATTTTGATAATAATATTAACGCTGAAAATAATATCAATGATAAATACTTAAAATTTTTTTCTAATCGGTGCTATGAAAACTTAATTTATAAAGATTCTAGAATAATGAAAATGACATCTGAATATTCTTTATAAAAGGTAGGCTGTGCTCACTGATTTAAGGGTTGCTATTCTGGACTGATGCATTACTGATCATAGAACAAATTTCATTTTGGTAGCCTTCTCCTGGAAGAGCTTTTCTATTTCAAATAATTCAAATAGAATTACTATTAACTGTGACACTAAGAGAGTTAATTGTGTCATTTTAACAGCCAGTTTTTCTGTAGTAAATTGGTTCACGATTTGTGACTGGATGCATGTGAAAATCTCCTTTCAATTATGTTATCATTAAATTAGTTGTCTGTGTTGCACTTCCAAAGGAGGTCATGGTCTTGGTTTATGATAGGAGTGTTGCTGGAAATAAACCTTGAATAGCAAATGGTTTAATAGAAGCTATTAATTGCATTACAGGATATTTAAAAGGTTTTCCTACTGATCAAGCCTTAAAAAACAAATTTAAAGTATTTAAAAATAAAATTATTAGATGGTTGAAAGATGCTAAAAAACCATAATAGCACTTCTCACTTCTGTGAGAACAATTCTGGGAATGTGAGAAGGCAGTGGAAAATGATTAAATAGATGAAAAAGCTTTGAGACTGCACAAAATAATGAAGTGCTAATGGATACTCAACAAGTATCAAAGTAATGTTATCAAAAATTACTTTGTTAATGTTTCCACATCAATTGTATCCTCCTTACATTCCCATACGAGCAAACACAAAGAAATATTGTATAAGGATAAATTTAAATTGTAATCCCAGATGAACTTTACTTTTGATCTCTTGTTACAGATAATGAGGTAGTATAGTAATTGATTGTTTATCTATAAATCAACAGGTAATAGATGATATTATAACTCCAATAATATTGAAGCTAATGATGGTTTTATAGCCCCCATCTTGATAGCTATTTTTAACTTTAGCTTGCACTGGAGTATTTCCTAAGAAGCTGAAGGTTGCAAAAGTCATTCTTGTATTTAAGTCAGGTAATAGAACTGAGGTTACTCTAACTGCAGACCTATTTCTTTATCATTATTTTCTAAATTACTAAAAATATATTTAAATCTAGTTTATTGAGGTTTTTGGAAGATAACAGGTATTTTCTGATGCATATGGTTTCCATAATGGACATAATACTGAAATGGCTTTACATAAATTTATTTCTTACTTACATGAAAATTTAAATAGGCCTAAACTCAATAAGATTTCTTTCTTGATTTGAAGAAGGCATTTGATTATTGTTAATCATCATCACGTTTCAAATGCCTACTGTTTACTTTTAAATAAAATGGATGCAGCAGGGATCAGGGGACTGGCTCTGATCTTATTTGTGCAGTAGTAAACAATTTGTACAAATGAAGGAGTAAAAAGCAATGTAGGAGAAATCAGCTATGGGGTTCCCCAGAGTTCTGTTTTAAGATCATTATTATTTCTCAAATTTATTTATGATTTATACTCAGATTCTTTTAATGGCACATTGTAGGATTTACGGGTGACACTCCTCTTGCATGTGACCTCAATATAAATGATTTGTTTAATAAAATACAAGCTAACCTTGATAATTTTAATATAAGGTTCAATTTTAAGTGGATGCTGTTGAATACATCAAAAACTAAATATTTAAATTTTTCATTCTCAAATTCTTTTAAATTAAACTGCAACCTAACGAGCAATTTGATTAGCTATGATAAAAATGATCGCTTGTGTGCTCTGACTCTTCAAACTGATAGTATTAAGCATATTGTTTTGATTACTAATGATGATGAGTTTTTGTGGAAGCATTATGTGAAGTCTATGAAGGAATATTTTATTGAAATATATGTGAATTGTCTCATTTAAAGAAATTATGCTAAAATTACATTCTTATTCGTATTTATTTTGCTTTTGTTCATTATAAATCTAATTATGGAATACAGAATATGTAATGAAGTTCTCCCGGGGCTTTCATAACCTATTTCACTTGTGAAAATAATGGAAAACGTTCATATAAACATATATGCTAAAATTCTTCATTTGTAGGTTATGGCTAGTGAAGTTTCACTCAGATTTCACCTACTCCGATGAAATGAGGTCATAGTGAAATTTTTAGAACATTATTAAGGAGTTGAATTTGTGATTTTTTTATAGTTCTTGACTTTAAGAATCAAATAAATACGTTCTAGAACCATATCTGAAGTAGTTTTTGAGAAATCAGTTGTGAAAACCAATAAATTGGGGTATAAAACGCATTTTTTTGTTTGATGTACTATAACTTTGTTAAATGGGTTAATAAACACACGAAACATTAAATGAAACTTGTAGAAAATTGAAAACTGAACAAAATGGTGTGAGATAAGTTGAATAAAACAAAAAAAAGTTAGAAAAATTTGAATTTTATTTGAAAACAATACACTAGATCAAAGTGCATTATATATATAACAGTTTATAATAAATGTTCAAAAATAAGTCCACCATTATTTTATACATTTCTTGGCACACTTCTGTACTGCTTTTGTTGCTCTTTTAGTTCTTCAGGGCTGTCCCTAAGTTGCTCAGCCACTGTAAACAATTAATTCCTCGAAAATGTATTTTTGTTTTGTATACAATATTTTGTATTCAAAGATATCATGAGTATAAAAACATTTTAAGAGAATGAAATTCAGCTAAGTAATTAACAATTATTGGTACCCTTCATTATCAGGTGTACAGAGATAAATTTTTATTATACAACCTGTGATTTTATTGTTCAGATGGCTGAATTTGCAATCTACAACTGTTTTTATGTGAACTTCTATAAGTTTATCAACAATGATACGATTGTTGGTAAATATTAGTCTATACTTAATAGGTAGATAATACAAATTTCAATCATAATAATGACTTTTACTATTTATTCAATAAATTTGATTATTCAATAAAATTGATTAAAATTCAATAGTATTAATTAGGTTTTAATACTAGCTATCTAATCTGTTGCCTAATGACAATTGACTTAATTTACATACTTTATCACTGCTTTGAAGAAAGGTTGAGCCAAGGTTATTTTTTTTATATAAATTTTAATAAAGAAATGTTACATGCTAAGACTTCTCATCAAAAGTGTTTGTCAACTATAAATCTATTCTAAATCTAAAATTATATTTTATTTCAATTTATTCTGTAATGTGAGTAACCTATTTCCTTTTTTTTGAAAGCTTGAAAAGTAACTTCAATAGAGATTTAAGAAATTTCAAGTTCATTACTGTCGATAAGTGTGACAGTAATACTGTTTAATAATTCATATTAAACAACTATAATTCATATCTGTTGCAACTACTATGAATTATAATATAAATAATTTAATTTGAAATAGATACTGTAATAATCCTATATCAGTCAGTATCAGTTCATATCATATCATATCAGTATTGTCAGGTTTGTCAATTACAAGCTTTTGATAAATAATGTTATGGATAATCAAATTGTTAATATGATAAAATTATTTTCATGATTTTCTGTGTGCATCAGTCTGAAGAGAAAGCTTATTTATTAATTTATTTGATTTATTGAGATGTTTTTAAAAAACTTCTAAAAGGAAGTTGGTACGGTCATCAGTTGTTATCTTCATGAAAATATTATGTAGCATTACATGTAATTATTATTATATCCATATATTTTAACAACAGGCTTATACCCACTTACAATTAGTAATGGATGATAAATGAATTTTTAGTGTGCAAAAAAATGCCATTCCTGACTGGGATTTGAACCTGGAACCTCCAGATGAAAGACCGAGACACAACCACTCTGCCCCAAAGATCAGTAAATAATTAATACTAATTAGTTATAATTTAGTACTTCACATGAACATATTTCAACATTTTCAGTACTGTTTATCTGATTAATTATATTTCTTAATAAAATATAAGCAATAATAATTTTAAATAGTAACTAAGAAATACATACAAAATAATTTAAACTTTAAAAAAGCACATGATTAAAGAGTTATGCTACATATTATATGATTATTTATGTAAAATATTTAACTTTCTTCAGGTAAGTGCGAGGGTGAGTTAATTTATGTGTTCAAATTAGATCGAATAATTTTTTGCAAACATTTAAAAAAAAAATAAATGTTACATATTTATTTCTACTGCATCATTTAAATTCTGTTTGATAGCAGTTTCCATGAAATATACTTCTAATTTTATATACTGTATCAAGTAATAAAAATCATACTTACAAAAATTAAAAATAACTTACAAGTTAATTTTTTTTTAGTATGTTATTTAAAACAGATAGAAAACACATCAGCACTAGTGAGGAATGTTATGTATAAGCACATAGGGGAAAAGACACTATCTGTTTTTCAAGGTGGTGGCTTCATAACTCAATTTACACTGAGTAGGTAGTTTTACTTCCTACCCTTCCCGCCTATATATGCAAACTGAATTAACAGAAACTTGGCTAAGCAAGACATGTTACAGATCAATATTAACAACTTTCGTGCATATATACTTTTAAATATTATATAAAGATTTATTTATTTAATTACAATTACATATCTTATAACCTTAATGATGCTAGAATAATATTTTAACACCTATAATTAATTTATGTTCACTTTATTAAAAGAGAACTTTCAAAAATAAATTTTTGAATAAAAATGAAAATTGTTTCTACTGAGCACAGGTAAAAAAATTTCTTTGAAGAATAATATAAGAATATTTCTCACATTTTTTCTGATAAATAATTTAACTGAAAAAATGTTTTCAAACAAAAATAGAAATTTTCAGAATCATACTGATAGCATCTGAACCAGGGATTTGACCTGTTGGTCAAAAGACCTATTGTCATAGTAATTGAAAAAAAAAGTACATTAATTAAAATGTTTTATGATGTGGCAAGACTTTTCAGTAACACAACTGAAAAAAAAACTCAATTTATGTGCGACTACAATCTTATTTCTGATACAGATTAACGTCGTTCCTGTTTTTTCTTGTGAATTAATACATGTCTGAAATATAATGTATCTAAAAAGTGCTCTACCTAATCTTAAAATGTCATCTTAGTTAAACTTATCAGATTACTGATGGCAGAAAATGCCAAACGTATAATTTTATTTTTTATTTTTTAATAATATATCATTTTAATAAGTTACAGGTCAATAAGGATTTGTGGTAGATAATATACTGGTATAATAATCAAAATAACTTACAGGTGATTGTTAAAATGATTAAAAATTCAATTAAACCTTTAAAGATTTAGAAAAGATTTGCAATCTGGAATGTTCTTAGTTCAAGTAACCTGATGTTCTCGTTTTTTTCCTACAATAAAACCAAATTTTTTTACTTGCATTAAATCTTCTTAATAAATTCGTGTTTGCATTATACAAGAAGGTTTATGCTAAAAAAATAACACATGAAACCTGAAGGTAATGACTAAGGCAAATGCAAATGTTTCTTGTATGCGTATTAAGAAATAAAAGCAGACTTTCTGTAAGAAATGCTTCAAAAAGAAAGAAATATTATAAGGGTAAATCAGATACAGAAGAGTAAGGCAGTTGTGAAATTTACAGAGAATTTAGAATGAAAGCCACTAAAGAAATGTTTATTTTCGCGGTTTTAGCGATAGAGTTGTAACGGGAAACTACTTAAAAAAGGTAGTGCCATTTTTAAGTGTCTCTTAAAACTTTTTTTAAGTGTGCCTCCTTAAAAAAATTTAAATTGTGGATAATCTGAAAAAAAAATGTATTCCAATGTTTTCAAGTTCAAAAAATTGGGCATTTATTTGTGCATATGATGAACTGTGTTTGATATTATAACTCTGGACTCGTTGATCGATTTTCTTCGAACTTGCCCCTTTACTGAGTGAGGTACCTTTAAAGTTTTTTTTTTATAAAAGTTTAAGTTCTTTTACTGAAATCACAAATTACCAAAAATTTTTATTTAATATTCACTCCACTCCCAAAAAATGTCTATATATTTCTCTTTTTTGGCTATACCTTGCTTCAGAAAAGCGAGTTAACAGGAGTTTCTTGCATCTACATTTTCTACACCAATAGGGCTTCAAAACACTATAAGATGTTTTTGACATTCCATTCCAATGGTCTGTAGTAAAAAAATATTTTTAATTTTTTTAAATATATTTTAAATTTAAAATCTATCTCGCAAGTTAATAATAGTGATCACATATTTATTTTCAATAAAAAATACTCTTTTTCTTCTCTGTTTTAAAAGGATGCAACTAAGTCTTCGTTAAATCCATCCGTTGGAAACAACTATTTTTTTGAAAATAATTCGTACATATTAGATGAAGTTAGATAAATGGATTTATTACATTGCAGTCGGACGAAACGTACATAAATCTGTGTACAGAGTACAGGAAAGGTCGGCAAAAAAATTGACCATTGAGAAGCTATTCGTAAAGCAATTTAACATCAACTATATTCTTTTTTGAACACTTGTTTATCTTTCAGAAGTAAATAACTTAACTGAAACTCAGCTCGGCGATGTTGTATAAAATGTTGTAACCGTAGATTGAAAATCCAGGTTTTAAAATTTTATGTTTAATATTGGATATTAATTGAGTAGAACTCGTTATTATTTCAATTTTACAAACTAAGTATCCTAGAACAAACTATTCTATATTAGTTTCCCAATTATAGCATTCTATATTTTAATTTTAGATTTAATACTCTGCACATTATTAACAAAAAAATTAACTGATTTAATTTAAAAGTTCTTCCGGCAAGTAATTTACAATCGCAACCAACAGTGTAACTTTTGTCAAATACACTTTCATTTGTGTAATAAATAGCTGTACTTTACAAAAATAAATAAATAAAATACTGTAAAATCAACTAAATCAAACAGTTTACTAATTTTTCTGCCAGAATTTTTTAGTTTTCAATATTAATTAAACCACATCTTCATTTTCTTCCAAGAAACAAAGGCTAGAAGGAGATATTTTATCAAGTTGTTTTAATAAAATTTTTCATATTTAAAAAAAATCATATTCTGTTTAGTTAAAATAATTTAGTTGACTTCAAGAAAGCTTATGACTGCATTGAAAGAAAATTATTTAGTATTTTTGAAGAATTTGAGTATTTAATTATTATTGAAGTATTTGAATTTAATTATTACTAAAGTCTTATCAACTAAAGTCTTTAGTTGATAAGACTTTAGTAATAATTAAACAAAACTTTAACCAATAAAAAAAATCTAAAATTAAATTTATGGGTGAAATTTCAGAAGCCCTAAGATTAAAACAAGAGTTGGGCAAGGAGATGAACTTTCACTGGCAGTATTTAATTGTATTTTAGAAAAATTGATTAAAAAGTGGGAAAACTTATTAGAAGAAACAAGAATAAGCAGATTAAAAAGGGGTATAAAAAATGAAATCTGGGGATTAATTGTTTACAATTTGCAATTATTTACTGATTTTTTTTCAGAAATGTAGAAACAACAGTACAAATAAACTAACTAAAAGAAGAAGCAGGAAAACTAGCTAGCAAATATCCTTTGAGAAAACCAAATTTATGACATAAAAACTTCTCCAAAAATTTTAAACCAAAATTATGAGAAGATCAACAGGAAAGGAAAATTTAAATATCTAGAGGAAATAATACAGAAAAATGGACTGAACTAAGAAGCAAACAAAATCATAGCTAGCAAAATGGAATTAGTATTTCAATTGGCTAATGTTAAGTACAAATAAAAAATATCCTCTATATAAAGATTAGACATTACATTACAGTTATCAAACCATTATGCCTGTATGCAAGTAATTACAGAATGTTTATCCTTATACAGGAAAGGAGAAATACAACAATTCAAAAAGAATAAAGGAAAATTCTGAGTAAGGACTTACGATCTAAAAAAGATGGGAGATAAAAAAGAAGTAACAAGAAATCT
The DNA here is from genome assembly GCF_047948215.1 of Lycorma delicatula. Classification (NCBI taxonomy): domain Eukaryota; kingdom Metazoa; phylum Arthropoda; class Insecta; order Hemiptera; family Fulgoridae; genus Lycorma; species Lycorma delicatula. Next base: position 146,599,272 of record NC_134456.1, on the reverse strand, counting down.
ACTGGAAAAAACCATCAGATACAATTAGAAAAAGAAGAATAATGTTTATAGATATTTAATCCTAATCTGCAAGTGCAGCCTAACTAAGAAAATATTTGAACATTTTCATTCTAATCCTAAAACAATTGACAAATGGATAAAAGAAGTTGAAAAAACTGAAGAAAAGTAAAGTAAAAGTAATTATGGAAAACACTTTTAGAGGAATAGAGAAAAGATTAAGGGCTTCCAGGAGGTAGAAAAGAAAAATACAAAGAAAACCTGGTCAGAAGAACGAAACAATTAAATGAAAGAATGAAAATATACTTAAGTAAGAGTAAAGAAGAGAAAAAGTAACATCGCAAAATCATTTCATAAGATCCTAAGGTGGTTAAAATCAACAATAGAAAAATAAAGTTTTGTAAAAATTCTTAAAAGATTAATTATACTTCCTTAAAAAAAAATTATACAGAATCTTAACTTTGTTTAGTTTTGCTTTTACTTTTAATAAGTATTAATTTTTATTTAGTTTATTTTACATAATTTTTTATTATTCTTTTATTTAATTAGCTACCAGGATTGACTGAAATGTAATGCATATTAACACATGACATGAAGTTGAAATTTTAACCTATTCCACGCCCTCCATATTCACTAGATTTGACGCTTTGCAATTTTCACTTATTTCAAGATATTCATTTCACCACTGATGATGAACTCTAGAATAACAGTGAGGATGTGGGTCAAGGAAAGGCAGCCAACATTTTTCATTGATAGAATGAGAAAACTGGTTCAACATTAGGAGATATGTGTAGAGGTAATTGGTGACTGGAAAAATAAATTAACTTTTTGTTTTTATAGCAAATAAAATGTTTTTTATGCTATATTTGTTTCATTTGATTGTCACTTTTCATTCGCAAGTTACAAGGGACTATGCATTACATTTTAGCTACCCCTCATATATTAAAGGAAGTGTATGTTTAGTTTATATTTTATTTTATAATTAAAAATTTACTATTGAATTATTGTATGAAAAAATATAATTTAGTATACAAAAATAAGTGAAAAATTAAAAAAATTCCTAACAGCTGCTTTTTCTTTTTTTTTAGAATGAGAATGTAATGCAACAAAACAGGAGGAATAACATTTTTCTTTCTTTCATGTTACTTTTTATCATGCAAAATTATACAGTTGCTAAGTTTTACATAGTAATTTCCGTTCTGTCAAGTGATTAGAGAAAGCATTATGTAGTTCATTAACAAGCTGTCTTATCTGACATGCAACAGTTATTATACACCTCTTCAAAGTATATTGTTTTCTGTTACTAAATTATTAAATCCTGTTTCATTTTGTGGAATTTGATTATGTTAGACGTGATAATTTTACATAAAACTTTATGTTGCAGTTCTATACATACCAATACATCTGATTCATTTTATAAATTAAAAATTAGTTGCAATTTAAATACTTTGTTGATCATCTCAAGTCAGAACTGATAGATAGTTTTAGAAGCAAAAAACTTGTTGGATCAACTAATCTGATTAAGCTCTTGGCTTATCATATGGACTAAACAGCACTGCTAACTATAATGATGAGTATATTTGCTACCAAATATACTTCTTGGTATATTTGGTATTCATAAATGTGTTTTGCTTAAAATTTAGTGTAAGCAGTTTGTTTTTCCAAGTTATAATTTCATATATTATAGTATTAAATATAAAAGATATTACTAGGATGATTTTGTAATGGCCTAAGAGAACTGACAACATAAACAACAGAGCTTTAAATCAATTTCCTTGGAGTAATATTAAATATATGATTTGATTCTTCACCTAACAGCCAAATCTAATTATAAATGTAATTCCAGTTTGACATGAATCAGACCTAACAAAATAATTAAACTCATATACAAGTAAAAATACCCTCAAAAGGAAATACAGTTAATATTTGGATATTAGTTTTGTAAATGACAGCTTGTAAAAATATTACTTTTAACATGTCATATTTCAATGTATCTAACAAAACTGCACTTTGTGGTAGGTCAGCTAAGTTGTATAGCATTTACAATCAAATATAATAATATAGGTAAATTTGACTCCTAAAGAGGAGGCTCAAAAGAATAAAAATTCATGCAAAGTGATTTAAATAAAATGGAGGAAACTTTTGGTAGATTTATAGTGTCAAAGGCCTTAGTTATTAACTCAACCTATTTTTATTAATTTTCTCATTTTATATTGAGTTAATTATTTGTTAATTTGACACAAAATATTCTAAGTACATTACAGAACAGAAACAAAAAATATTCAGAAGAATGTACAACATTGCTTCAAAATGCCAATATATTTCAAATAAAGAGTTTAATCTGATTGCAATCTTTACTGAACAGTTGTTGAAAACAGGAAAAACTAAATCAATTAGAAAATCATCAACCAAAAAATAAATAAATTTAATATTAAAAGTATAAGTCTGTCAATTTATTATATATCAAATTCAAATCAATTTAATGTTACTCGAAAAATATTTCATGAATTCATATAGCAATATTTAATAATTAACATAATAATGCATTCATTAAGGAAATGGAGAAGTAATTTAATAATATAAGGAATATATCTCTCTCTTTACCAGTCTGTACTACAGCACAAGGCCGTTAACCATTGCCTAAAATTCCATCTATATCATAAGAGTCTTCATCTCACTGTTCGTGTTTCCCCATAGCGGTCACAATATCACTTGTACATGGTCAATCCTTCTTTCTCCTTTTAGGAGGAATTCAGGACCAAATTTTCTGAGATATCCTATTCTTGCCAACACATCTCAGATGACTGTATCACATCAACTGACTTTCTTGCACTTATCCACTAAAAATAATTTTCTGTCTATGATATTGATATTTCTTACTAGGTCTAAGATAGTCAGTTGACAAATTTTCCAAAAACTCATCACCGTAGCGGTCAATCCACTTTTAAGTCTTTCAAGGAGAGTCTACACACCAGACCCTTATGTGGAGCAACTTTCAATAAAAGAACTGAAGATAATCCTCTTTTTTGTAATACTTGATATATGAACATTCTATAAAATAAAATTTAAGAGCATGGTGATTGTTCTATCTTTACCAACATTTTTTCAAAAATATTCCTCCCATCTTATGTTAAAATAGCACCCAGATATTTAAACTCTTCAAATAATTTAATTAAAAAAAAAATTATGATTAATTCACCATATAAGCTCAAAGAGCTTGTGCATAGCAATATGAGATAGAAATTTGTAGCGTATGAAAACTGCCATGCCTGACTGGGATTCAAACCTAGGACTTCCAGATGAAAGGCTGAGATGCTACTACTCTGCCACAGAGATCACTAATTATTTTGTTTTAAATAACATTTTGTGCTGTACCTCCAATCAGCAAACATTTTGTTTTTTTCAATATTCACCTCCAGTGTTCATGTATCAAACTCCTCAACAAGCTCCATTATCATGTATACATCTTTTTCTTCCTCAACCAGCACCACTTGTTCATCTGCAAATAAAAGAGTGTGTATTATCATCACTTCTAATCTGGAATTCCATCTTAAAACATTTTTTGACCAGTTTAAAAGAACAAAATTAACATATGTTTTAAGGAGAGCCGGAAGTAATGGACATCTTTGTTACACGCTAAACTTACAACAAAAAAATCTGACTAGTTAACATCTATCTTCACATAACTTTTGCCACTGTTGAATAAACTTAAATGCTCTAATTAAAATACGATCTACATTTTAGTCTTCTGAAGATTTCTACAGCAATTCTTAAGGTATACTTAAGAATTGCTTACTTAAGAATCTTCAAGTCGATAAATACTTAACTCACTATCATGTGCAGTATCTTTTCTCCATCTGTTGTTCAATGTCAAATATGTTATCAACATACAATTTTTCACTACAAAAACTAACCTGAATTTCATCAATATAAATCTGGTTTTTGAGCCTTCTTGCCAACATTTGCACAACAATTTTAAATGGAGGGCACAAATTTTGACAACCCTAACCAAAATGATGCCCTTTAATGTTTTTCAATGTTAGTTTCAAAAGTAGTCAACATTAATTTTTAAATAATTGCTCAACAACTAAATACTAAAAAAATAAGATTTAGTCATTGTTCCTGTCGAAAATTAAAAATATTTTATTATGAGACTACAATTCTAAAATGAAGTTTTTCATTGTCCCTTAGAATGCCCTACCATTTTTAAACAGATATTTGCAATTTTTATGAAATTTAACTTTTTACTTTTACTTTTTGCCTCTAAATTTGTTCTCATAATATTTTGTACCTATGTTTTCTGACCAATTACAATCATTTTGGCTTTATTCTTTTTAAAAACTTTTAAACAATAATGACTCTATCCTGTCAGGTTAATCTCTTAAAAAGATCATAAAAAAAATTGGGAAAAACCAAATCCTATTTTTTTTCCTGTTTCAAAGAGGATTTGAATCTTTATTGCTCCATATAACTTTATACTGCATAACTAATTAATTGCTGCTTCCTGAAGATACTTATTATGAGAGCTGCAAATTTACCTACTGTCTGATGATGTATTTTAATTAAAACAAAAAAAAATTGAACTAGCTTTTGAAGATAAACAAATATTTTATAAATAAATAGATTACATCGTTATAAGATGAATTATGAATATAAAAACCGAAATAATAAGATAGGTAGCTGTAATTAAAGTCCATTATAATTATTTAAAATATAAACTCATAAATAATGTTTATTGTAAAACAAATATATATATATTTATATAAATAAATTAAATTATAATTACAATTAAATATGAAAAATTGCTATAAAATAATTCACAGCTCAGAAGGCATTTATGACAATTATTTTATGCTCATATTTGTTCAACAGGATACGCAAAATTCAGGATTTAAATTTTTTTTAAATTATTATTATAAAAAAATGCATAGATAAACTAGGATTGCCTCTATAAATGAAAATATTTTAATTTTATTTTGAATAAATTGATGGGAAGACTTTTAAATGACTATAATTTATTAAAAATTGCATAGTCCTATCTCATAACCTAAAATATATTGTTGAGTTATACGAAAATGGTTCCTTTGTCTGGTCGGTATGGTTAGATACTATTATTATTTTAAGAAAGTAACTATTCTTTTTAGCAAAGACTGGACCATCATAAATATAAACATGTAAACATAATCATAATGTGAGTTACATTTAATTTTCTAAATACTGGTTTAAAAAATGTATTCTGTAACAAATATCTTTTAAAAACCTAGAAACACCCGAAATAAACCGCAAGAAGTGCATTAAGTCTTAATATTAATAACCTTTTTTTAGTTTGAAAATTTCAAAACATCATTGGAGTATAATTATTTTATATAAGGTATACATACAATTTATTATATTACAATAAACTGTACGTATACCTTTGTAATAAATTATAAATATTATGTTGATCTCCATGGCGGAGCAGTAACATCTCTGTCTTTTATCCAGAGGTTCCGGGTTTGATTGCCGGTTAGGCATGGCATTTTTCATCACTATAAAAATTCTTCAACATCGATAAGTAATTATTAATGAGCATCAGCCTGTTGTTGCTGAATAAATAAACAGATAGATAAATTTCACATTATTTACCAAAATACTTACGAAATAAAAATATTTGTTATATTTTTGCACATACTAGCGTGGTTGAAACAAAATTAACAACCTAATTTCAGCTCTTGATAGTAATCAATCTGGTTGATAGTAATCTGGTCGATAGTGATCAATTCCCCATTTGGTTGTCCAGGAGAGGCTATATTAAAATCCAGCACAGGATTTGATAAGTTTAAGGTATTATAGAGGAGCGCAAGTGAAAGATCTTGCTTTGTCTCTTTAAGACAGAATTACAAAAAACCTTACAGGAGGAAGAAATTTCTGTATTTATAATCCTACAAGCTAACATTACAAAAGATAAATTAAAATATTTTATCTTCTTTAACTACCAAAAGTCCTTCTAAAATCTCATCAGGTTGCCAGTGATATCCTAATTTATGTACAAAGAGAATTGGTGAATAAGTTTAAAATTATTAAAAGTATGGATGGTATTGATTGATCTTTGTGAGATGATTAAATTAGATTTGTGGATAAAGAAACAGCATTTTCAAATACAAAGTGTTCCCAAAGTATCACACCATAGGGATATACAATATAGTTACAATATGGTTTCCGTATAAGTTGAAACATAATTGAAAATGGTCTCCCATGCACCAGAGAATTTTAATTACCAAATCAGGCATTACAGATTGGCACACAGTTGTGATGCGCTTTCGCAGATGATTTTTGTCCCTGATACAAAATCATCTGTAAACTTGGAATTTTACATAACCCCACATGACACTATCCACTGAGTTTAAATCTGGGGATTTTGGAGCCCATTCCACTTGTTTTGTATGACCGATCCACTGGGGGAAGTGCTCATCTAGCCAATCATAAACTTGTGTACCATAGTGTGGGGCTGCACCATCCTGCATGAACCAGTCTGGTTTTCAAGACCCCCAACAAATCCAAATCAGGAAGTAATTCACATTTCCTAACATTGCCAAGTAAGTTTTGCTGTTAACTGTTCTGTCAAAGAAGTAGGGGTTAATGGTCTGGTCTTTCCACAAACCACACCAAACGATGATGCGATCAGCTCCTTGTTCCTTACTGTCAATAAACCAATGAGGCTCCTTACTGTCGAACCAATACCTTAAATTATGTTGGTTCACCTCACCATTTACATAAAAGTTGGCTAAGTCAGAGAACATAAATTTAAACAAAAACTCTGGGTCCTCATCCAACTGAGTCAAAAACCAATTGCATATTTCCACACGGCAATCAGGATTATCTTTTGACATGTGGTGTAACACTTGTAACTTGTACGGATGATACTTGTTTTTTTGCAAGATCCTCCATACTGTTGACCGAGAAACGCCCACTTCCAAACTTGTTTGGTTAATTAATTTTTTTGGGCTTGCAGTTACCTTTGCTAAAACCCTTTCCACTATCATCTCTGAAGTGCTCAGACATCCAGATCTTTTAGCGTCGGCAACACTACCTGTAGCCTTGAACTTTGCTAGCAGTCTGCCAACTGTTGTGTGTGATACTGGCTCTCATGAGGATGCCTCACATTAAATTCATCTGGAACTTGTCTATGAGAGAATCCTTCTCTTCTACAAAGGAGGATAATCTCTAACTGCTCTTCAGTGGTCAATATCTTTTAGTCCTGCAACTATAAAACAGTAAAATTAGTAAAATCCCTATGGTGCAGGACTTTTGGGACTTGTATAAGGTTTGTATAACCCACCAAACAATATGTCAAATACTAATTTATACTTACAAATGTACTTATATATCTACTTATAAATGTAGATGGTAAAAACTTTAATTGTAGGTGATTTCAATGCCATTTTCCCGGCACTGTATACCAAGATATTAATGTGCTGTCAAGGCAATTCAAAATTTTATGTCGAAAAACTGCATTACACCTCCTATATAATGCCAATGATACACCTACAATACTTGCACTACAATCGATCAACAACAAATCAGGATTTAACTCTTTTCTCCATTGATGTCTATTGCACAGCAGAATGAAAACTCACCAGTGGAGCAGGTTGAGGACTTGCATGATAATTACGAGAGTACAGTTTGATGGAAACAGGACCTCTCAGAGAGAGTAAGTGCAGATGAAATTTCAAGAAGGCAAACCTGCAAAAATTTAAGACAGACCTGAAAGAAAAGCTAGCCGCAGACAATTTTGATTTCATCGTAATATCTGTTGATAACAACACCCAAAAACTATGTTGCCTTATACTGAAGGAGCCTGCACAGTATGTAAAAGGGTAAGGTAAGACCTACAATTACAAGTCCTTCTGGATAGAGTCCTTGTTAAGACTATAGAATGAAAGTGAGGAAGTCAGGAAGAAGGTGGAGAGAACCAAACTGGTACAGGTTGTGGTTGAGTGGAGGCTTAAGTAAGAGAGTAGTAATGGGACAAGAGGTGATTAAATAAAAAAATTATGGCTTTTCCAAGTTTCTGGGTACTTTAAATTATAGAGACAAGTTCAGCAAAGTCTCCAAATTTACATTTCCCTTGGATGGCAGTTAAGAATCATCCAAGCAGCCAGTCATTGGTGGTCGGAAGAAGATCCTTGAAGAGGGAACTTACAAAAGCGCTTAAATACTTCACAAGGCAGTCCCAGCTGGCAAAAACCTAATAGGCAGGAGAAATATACAAAGCAACAAATGTTGGAGGCTTGGAATGACAATTGTCATGACATTTTCAATGATGAGTTCACCATGCAGTTGGTTGAAAATGCCATGCACTCTTTGTCACTTGGTTGGGATATGAAAGTAACAGAATTCCTTAAAAACCTTGGTTCAGTTGCATTGCAGACATTTAATAAATTACTTAATAGTATTTAATAAAATATCGAAATCAGATGTCCCAGCATCCTTGAGGAAGGCAATAATTGTACCAATTCTGAAACCCAAAAAATCTTCTGACTCTCTCTCTCTCTCTCTCTCTCTCTCTCTCTCCAGCTTTCACCCAATTTCTCTGAACAGTATTTTGACTAAAGCCATGGAGAGAATAGTGAATACTCAGCTCATCTACTTCCTGGAAAGCAAGAATATTATTTGTCAGAAGCAGGCAGGCTTCAGAAAATATTGATCAACCATGCAAAAAATGTTTTGGTTTAGCCAACAAATTGAGAACTCTCTGGATGAATCTGAAATTACTAGCAGTTTTTGTGGATTTAAAAGGTGCATATGACTCTATCTGGAGAATTAAGTTATATGCAACTGTAATATTAGGGAGAATATGTTAAGATGGCTTTACTAGTTCACCAACCAATGGTTCTGTCTTATGTGGATCAATGGTACATTATCGAGTTTTAGGAAACAAAATGTTGGTGTTCCTCAGGAAGCCATACTGAGCCCAGCCACGTTCAACATCATGATCAACAACTTGCTGATGCCTTACAGAAAGTAGAGGGGGATCAGGGCAACACTTTATGCAGACAACCACATTATGTGGGTTTCGTTACTGAAACGCAAAATATAAGAACTACTACCTAAATAAATACAGCCCTTACACTTTAGCAAACTGGACCTATGATAACAGCATGACAGTTAGTACAGAAAAGACCTTTTACAATGTATTCTCTCTTATGCACTTTCTCCCAAAGATTAATTTGATGAATGAGGGTGAGTAATTGCAGAAGTGTGGCGATCCCAAATATCTTTGTCTGTTCCCGGATACAAAGATGATAAGGAAGAAACATGATGAAATGACGCCAGGGAAAGTAAGGAATAGACTAAATATATTTAAAAGATTGGCTGGGAAGTATTGAAGATGTTTTTTATCAAGATTTATACAAAATCAAGATATGATTTTATCAAGATTTATCAAAATCAAGATATGAAGATGTATTTTATCAAGATTTGAACACACAAGATTTATACAAAATTTCTCTTGCTATAAGGGTCTGAGGTGCTGATGTCAGCAAATTTGACTGAGATGAAACGGGTGCAAAACTAGGCCATGCGATGTTGCAAGCTGCAATAAATAATCCACTATTGGCAATGAAATTAGAACACTAAGTGATTCTTCAGTACGAGAAATTAACCAGATTGCCTTTTGACGACTACTGCCATAAATATGCCCCTCATAAACACTGTTTAAAAACACAAAAGGGTTTTACACAGAAGATCAAGGAGATATTGCAGCAGTTGCTCCTTGCAGCCTAGAAAATCTCAAACTTCCAGAATGCCCATTATTTACATTCAACATTGAAGCAAGGCTAGATTTAGGTGAGTTATTGAGGAAATTGGATGTTGGTGGAATACTACTGAAGATCATTATGCAAAAGTTTATGCAAGATCACTGTTGCGAGCCAGAATTTATACCCTCTTTGATAGAGGATGGAGTTGAAGTTCTTATCTATGGTTCTCTTTCAATCTTTTTTTATTTATAGGACATCAAACTCATTTCGATGTGGAGATGGAGGGAATTAGCATCACTTTAAAACAGCTGTTATCTGAAATTCTTAAAAAATTAGTATTGTTTTGTTATTTTAAGTCTGCCATCCAAGAAATCTCCTCATTTCATCTCTGAATAATGACAAGAATATCTGAAATTAGGCAGTCTTGATAGAGTAGCTGACATTAACAATATTTCAGTTATCTTTCACTGGATACCATCTCATATTGGAATTGAAGGAAATAAGAAGTCCAACTCGTTGGCAAAGTGAGGAGTAAATAATGATGACTAAAATATATAGCTTGTCTTAACATTTCATTAAAAATGTTATAAATTGAAGGTTTAAACAGAAGTTCCTAATTATATAACAACTCAAATGAAAGGAAAATAGTATATAGTCCTAAGCGAGAATATAATCCCCGAAAATCCTCAAAGGGAATCTGTGGCAGTCTTCAGATGAAAACTTGATTACTTGGATAATGACTGCCTTGCAGAACATCTTTTCAGGATGAAAATCTGTGCTGCTTTTGTGTGTGTTATCTGTGGAAGTAAAGGTTCTGTTATGAATTGGGACATTTAAGTGTATGTAAAGAACTGATTGATTTTAGAAATACATCTGTTGGAACATCACACTGGAAGGCCAGAAATATAATGACATTGAATCAATAGATTGAGTATTGAATAAATAAATATACTAAAAATCATTTGATTTACTAATAAAATTTATAGTAAATTGATAAAATCATTCATAATGTACAGATTTTTTGTTTATATTTCCATACTATCCTTGTTTGGAGTAATATATGGCCCATTTCTTGCATTGTTTTTTATATCCACTAATCTTATTGACTGACACACATTAGCGATCTCTTGTAGGAAAAACCCAAAAGCTTGAGCCACTAGTTCCAAAATATCCTTGAGTGAAGAAACAACATTATATAGCAAAATTAAGATTGGTTGCAAAACAGCATTAAATAATATTGCAAGAAGTGGTTTGAATAAATAATCAGAAGTTATTTGTATTATTCCAATGAGCAATGGTCTGATTATACCATACATTAGGAATCTGAAAAGAAAGATTATTATTTTATTATGTAAAAAATTGTTACATTAAAGAATCTATTAACAAAACTGCTGTCAAAATAAAACAAATTTACTTACAATTTTTACAAAAAACTTAAAAACATTTTACAAAATAAATGAGGAAATTTAGAAGTTGCAGTGCAAAACCTAGGCTTGCAAAAAAACTTTCTTTGTCAGTCAAAATATCTATCCATGATATCCAATATAAAGAATAATATGCTGAAATAAGACTATATATATATATATATATATATATATATATATATAAATGGGAAAGCTCTCATCGACTTACTCATCACTTATTCTTCCACTTAATTAATTTTAGAAAGCAGAAACAGCCAAATTTTAGAAAGTTGAAATTTTTCAGTTATTTCTTAGAGGTTTTTAAGGGATTTTTTTTCACTTACCTAGTTAAAGAGGTTTTTAGCTCATTTTTTACTATAATGCATCATTTAGCTATTTAATTTAATTTTTATGTGAGTTTTTACATTTGGTTTGCATCAGACTTAATTACAGTTAAAATGATTAATACAATTTATGTAATAAACATGCTCGATGTAGTTCAAGTTTAATTTTACTTCAGAGTAAACTATGAGCAAATTATAGAACTCTCACTTCATTTCGCCCAAATTTCACGAAGTTTACTGCATGAAATTTTATTGGGGAAGCTTGGTTATCACAATTTTTATGCAAGACGGATGCCAAAAATCTAAGGTGACAGATTTCTACAGAGAAGGAATTGAAAAGCTTGTGCATCATTATGATAAGTGCCTCAATTTAAATGGCAACTATGTAGAAAAATAATTAAAGATTTTCCCTTTCAAATGTGTATAATAAAATTTATTTTTTTATTTGGTTGGTTTTTTATTTCAAAATGTCAGTTACTTTCTGGACAGCCCTTGTATTATGTTTTAATGGAAAATGTCCAACTTAAAAGTGTATGACATAAATGGCTATCCAATTTGGAAAGTTTTACTAAATTGTAGTTATGAATAATCTTGATAATTTTTTTTTTAACATGTAATTTAAGAGTTATGGGGCTTTACTCTAGCAAAGTCAAGATAACGCATTCATTGTGATTCTTAAAAATGATGCCATCATATTCCAAAGTGAAAATGTAGTTCTTTGTTTACTGTGGTAAAGATAAGATTGAATACGGCCACTGCAAACTTCCTTGTTTAGCTCTGTGTGAAAGTCTACACACATGTTTCATTACAGTTATTAGAGGAGTCTAAAATTGTGTCTTCGTTTTCATACACCTGTAGTTATTATGTAACAGCAACCTTCTTTCTTTGTGTTCAAGTTACAAAAGGATGGGAACCCAAATACCACTCACTTTGGTAAATTTTACACAGCTCTTACTTTCTTTGCATGCTTGTTCGTATGCTCACAACAATCAATTCAAGCTTTTTTATGTGATTTATTTTGAACCCTTTCCTAACCCGCTTTGAGTGACTTATTATTAATATACTAATAATATATTAACATACTATTTTGTACTGAAAGAGACACTCATCCTCAAACCAATTAAATCCATACAATTCTGAAATGGAATGATACCCTACAGTACCAGAAATTTAATAGTAATTCACTGTGCACTTCCTCCTTTGACATGGAGGTTATAAATGACAGTGAGGGAAAAAGAACAACGAAGTTGATCATTTCAGACATGTAAGTATTTGAACAATAAGTCATGTCTAGTGTATACTCATTACAAGAATATGCATAAAACATCTGCTTTAAGTATGAACCTTCCTCAGATTTAAGCTGATCAAGACACTGTATAGTAAAAATCTACTAATCTCTTGAGGGACTGTCGGTTGGATGAGTACCCATGCCTTGGGAAAACTTCAATTTCTTTTTGGGTGTGATAGTTGTCTCATACAGAGAATAGATATCCTTTCTAATCAGCCATTTCATATTTCTTCTTCTTTACATTCTGTAGGTGTACATAACTTCGTTAGGTCAACACTGAGGTAGCCGAGCACTTGTGGAGCTAACTACCTATGAACAATAACCACTCCCAGGCCGATTGCACACAATAACCCTAACGAATTAAGTACCTACTGCACAAAACTGGGCCTCCTAAAATAAAATACAAAAATGCTATGTTTATGTCTTGGGAAATCTAATTTTTCTAACTTGCTTTGTCAGATAAAAATTAGTATTTGAATTCAGAGGAGTTCTTTATGAATCTGAATAAAAGTACACAGACTCTATTTTATGTGTCAGACAGATCAAGATCATATTTTTTTAATTTATATAATTATTAATGAAATAAATATACATTAATACATCATCTGTAAAATTTTACCTTAACAGTTGAAGAAGGAATGAAATTATGAATGCAGTAATTATGTGAAATATACCAAACATTTGAGCCCAGAATTTTGATGCTGAAGAATCAAGGTTTTCTACAAGTTTATCCGTAAGGAGAGGTGGAGGATCATCAGTTGTTCTGTAATATCTATAAACAGAAAAAAACATTTAATCATGTAGCAGAAGGTACCACATTTAGTTTGCAATTTGATAATAAAACAAAAATTTTTTTTTAAGTAAATATTATACCAATAATAATAATAAAGTTTTAATATAATTTGTAACCCAGTTATTATAAGAACAGCATATTGAATCTTAGCAAACTAGCACTGAAGGTTACATGATTATTCCTCTTACTGTGATGATTAGCTTTCTCCCCATTTCAACTGTTTTTTACAACTCATTCCATTCAAAGTATATTCCATTTCTCCCCCACCCTATTGAATTTATCACAGGAAAAATAATAAAGAGCAATGCAAAAACTGCAGTTCTATACTAGTAAAACATATAGAATAATTAACATGATTTACAATTTTATGGAATGCCTTTAACATGTCTGTCTTGAGTCACTCTTGAAAAATGTAAAAAAATTAAGTTTAAACTTAATTCTACAACTGGAAACATATAATAATGCATGGAAATTAGAAAAAAACCTTTTCAAGCATTCCCAAAAAATGTTTAAATTCTAAAAAAAATTCAAAATACTTGACTTAAAATACTTAACTAATTGATAAGGAGTATGTTTTCAGAATAATAACTCTTATTCTTTGATGTACATTGTTATTTTTGTATCACACAGTTTGTTTACAGATCTATCTTTGATCTGTGTCTGAAAAAGACATAGATGCCTCATTACAATTAATATCATCAAGATTTTTTTCAATAGATAAACCTACTAACAGGTTAAACAAGCTGGTAAAATTAGGCACTAGAAATAATTAGGCAAGTATGTGACATACTATAAAACATTTGTCTAAAAACTTGTTCATGTGATTTTTTTCACAATTGCTACTATTTTTAGAAGCATTTAGGTTAAATAAAATTTAAGTAATAACATTTTGATTCTTTTCACATTTCATTATTTATTGATTATCCATGATCAGGAAACATAAAGGGGAATAATAAATGAAATCAACATTACTAAATAATAAAAAATGAAATCAGTTTTAACAGAATGAATCAGTCATAAATAAATCTATCTTGACAAAGATGAATATCATCAATTTAAAAACATTATAATTTTTTTTAAAATACTCTATTGATTACTGTACCTGATATGCAATGAGGGGCGTGAAGTTCCTTTACACGGAAATATATCCAATTTAATTGGGCTCTACTGCTGCCAATTCTCACCACTGATATCACTCACTGTTGCTGGCAAAGGTGGAGAGGATAAGCCATAATGGGATGACCTTAATCGTAGTAGAGTGTGTAATGATGGTGGATATGAGTGCCAACGCATGTGGGTCCATGAACATCCACGCACTGGTAAAACATTGGAGAATAACTTCTTTGTGCATTTTGGGAAATTGTCACCAACACACAGCAAACATTACTGGCATGGGAGAAGAAGGATTTTGCAACGGGAAGTGTTGTTGATGCACCAAGCGGTGGGAGGCCGAGCACTTGATCTGAGATGTATGCTGCTGTTGAGGCAAAGATCATGGATAAAATCAATGCGACAATGGCTTTGATCGACTTGTTTATGCATATCAGTTATTGCCTGAACGCTTTCTAAAAGCAAACGATAAAAAGAACATGATGTTCTCAGATGAATGTGTGATTTATCAAGCTCTCATAACCGAAATGTCTTTATCTGGGCGAAAGACTGTCCCCAACTTTTTGAGGGAATCGAACACCATCCACCTCCTGTTATGATTTGCTTTGGGATGACAGCTGAACATCTCCTTGATACTGATATTTTTGATGGCCCAGTTAATCATTACAATTATCTGAAAATAATCTATGAGTGTGCTTCCAGAATTGATGGCAAAAGGGATCACTGACATAATTATATTTCATCAAGAAGGTGCTCCAGCACATTTTGCTTTGAATGCCTGCACAGCCTCAATGAAAATTTTCCCAATCACTAGATTGGATGTGGGTTAGAAGAGTCACCGGCTTCATTGCCTTAGCCAGCAAGAAACCCTGACCTCAACACACCTGAGAATGCACTCTGGGCTCTGGGGTTTTGTAAAAGAAGAAATTCGAAAACGCAGATACGTTAACAACTAGCAGCTCCAAGACACTGTTCAGTCAGCAACTGAAATGATCACTCCTGATATTCTGTTGCGGATGAACAATCGGATATGGAGGTGCACACAGCTGTGTTTTGAACAGGATGGAATCAACACAGACGATTTTGGATTCATAGAAGGTAAACTGCTTCTATCCTAATAATTTCATAACCAGCGTAAAGAGACGTCCCACCCACTCCGTAGTTCTTTTTAAGCACTCATATGAAGGATGGTCGTAGTCATAGCGGTAAAACTGAGTGCATCATTTGGTCTTTTAAGTAAATAAAACAGTAAACATTTATTACATACATTGCTAAATTATAAACAAGATTATGAAATTAGAAAAATTCAACAAAAATATCAAAATAAATTTAGAGAATTTTGAATGACGTGATGATCGTCAATCCGACGAAGCAGGTGAAAACGTTATATCAAAATGCGTTCCATAAATGTTTCCAAAAATTTTATAAGCGCTGGCAAAAATGTGTAGCTACCGAAAGAGACTACTTTGAAGGAAATGTATTCTTAAAACTTTTTCATGTAAGCCAGCATTTTTCAAACTTTCAATATTTGCAACCCAATTTTCAATCATAATTTTCATCGCGCCCCCCTCTCATACAGTAACAATGTATACAATAATTTTGAGTATTTTAACGCTTAAAAATACACTACGACCTTAATTACAAACCTTACGAATTACCATGAATAAGTAAATTTATTGATATTTGGAAACACCGATCTGCTACATAGACAAAATCAGAATCGATACCTCTCTATTGCTCTCAGTCTTACGTTCACTATATTGGACATTCTCGCGACTTCGCAAGAAGTTCCGATTTGTTTCAAACATTCTGGAACGCCTGCGCAAAGTTACAAATGCTGGATCTAGTTCAATTCCAGCAACCCACCGGGTTGGTCTAGTGGTGAACGCGTCTTCCCAAATCAGCTGATTTGGAAGTCGAGAGTTCCAGCGTTCAAGTCCTGGTAAAGCCAGATATTTTTACACGGATTTGAATATAGATCGTGGATACCGGTGTTCTTTGGTGGTTGAGTTTCAATTAACCACACATCTCAGGAATGGTCGAACTGAGAATGTACAAGACTACACTTCATTTACACTCATACATATCATCCTCATTCATCCTCTGAAGAATTATCTTAACGGTAGTTACCGGAGGCTAAACAGCAAAAAAAAAAAAAAAAAAAAGTTCAATTCCAGCCAGTCTTAAACGAATTGGTCCTTCTATCACTATCGAATATATCGTGAATGTGTATGTTGTAATTTACATGTTAATTGCAATTTATGGTATTAAATATTCACGGCAATAGATTTATACAGAATCATAGATAAATTTTTAAGTGGCGTAAGCAAACATTAGACGATAGTCAAGTATAAAAAAGTACCCTTTAACCCCGGCGGCAATCCTTTCTTTTCCCAAATAGTGTATGAAATTCTCAATTAGTATCCGTTCGGCCTGGTTTTGCCAATTCACACGGAGATCCAACGCCGACCCGATAATATCAAGCAGATAGGTAGTCTCGGTGCGCATGAACTAATATTTTGAACAAAAGTATAGAACATGATGTACATCGTCCGATTGTCCGCTTCGTGGACATATTTCTGAGTCCACCAGGCCGAACCTCTGCAGCCTGTCCCAGAAAGCGCCATACCCAGAAAGATATTGCGTCACGTACTTATTCGGGAGTGCTCAAAAGGTGCCCTGAAAACTATCAACATCAGGAAAGAGACCATGCGTATAACGTTCTCCCTCTTTCTCATCCCATCTGACCTGTCACAAAGTATTACGCCCTGACGCAATCAAATCTATTGATTTCACGGCCGCAATCACCAAGTCGCCTCCGGTGAAATCGTACGGTAGCCACCCGCTACCGCTAGAAGTAAAAAGCATTGAGCCCTCAACAATATATCCCGATAGCTTTTAAACTTTAGCCTATCCACCCCAACAGGCGTCGCATATAGCATAATTGCCTCACAAATGCCCTCATAAAGGATACTCATGGTTTTAAATTAAGACCCCAATCAGGATTGACCACACGCCGAATAGCAAAGAAGGCATTACAGGCCTTCTCCGTGACTTTTTTAAATTGCTTCTTGAATTGCATTTTCTCATCTAGAAACACCCCGCTGGCCTGCCATCGAAACACAAACCTGCTGCCTCACTGCCACGGCCTTTAAAGAACATCATATTGATCTTCTCCAGACTGAAAGTCATCTTATGTTGATGACCTCACAGCTCAAGTATTCTGCAAGCCTTAGTGGCTCGGAACTCAACCTCCTTCCGTGAGCATCCTTCAACCAACAAGAGACCATCAGCATAAGCCACAATGCGACCCGCTGGGCAATCTCAGCCGCACATATTAGAGAAATTAGACACCTTGAATCTTCAACTCCAATGAGCAAATACACATCTGTTGGGCACAGTGATAAAGTTAATGCTTTTTGTAAAAAACTGGAATTGCGGAGCAGAGATTTAATGCAAAGAAACCTAGAAATGCTTGCAAATGTGGATGAATGTGTTAAAACTTTCAAGGCTGAAGAACAACATGTGAAAGTTGTTTTTGTAACCATTGAAAATTATTTAGTCATGCTGGCAAAGAATTTGAAAAAGTATTTTCTTGCTTACAACTTCGTAGCACGTTACGTGTTGGTTAGGGATCCATTTCAAAATACTCCCAAAGGACTCTCCACTGCCGAAGAAGAAATCTTCATTGACTTCAAGCAAATGGCGAAATCAAAAGACACTTTATTAATAAATCACTCTTTGAATTTTGGGTAGGGGTGGATAATGAGTTTTCTGCACTGAAAACAAGAGCATTCGAATACTATTACTATTTTCAACATCCTACTTTTGCAAAACCGGATTTTCTACGGTGGCTGCTTTGAATATATAGATTTCGGTTAAATATAGAAAAAAAGCCACTGAAATCTCCAGGAAAATCCACAGAACAAATTCCATTTCGCTACATTACGTGAAGTATGGCTGGTGTCTATTTCTAATTTAAATCTTTCTTCGAAAAACTTTGGCTCTGCAAGACAGGCCAAAGGGCATCACTAATAATTATTAAACTTAATTTTAATTTGGTATTGATAAGTTAATTATTAAATACATTGTACAGTACGGATACAATCCTATTTGTACGTGTATTATATCAATGTAAACATGTGTATTTTATTATTTATTATGTCAGAACGTAATTTGTTTTGCTTTACTTTCAGTAAATTAATAATTTTTTTTAATAATATTTTTTTCAATATGCTAGCGTCCCCCATTTAGTGTTATCACGCCTCCCTAGGGGGGCGCGCTCCAAAAATTGTGAAACACTGATGTAAGTAGTTTTTGAAAAATAAACTAATTCCGGAAATTCCGGAAATTCTTTCAAATTACCTTGTAGATCGGAACTTCTATTATCCGGATTAATCTTTGCAAGGCCAAATCCGGATAATTGAATAAAAATGGTATATTATACATACTGGATTATATCTTCATTCTGTTTAATGGGTATCATAGTTAATAAAAATAAAATATAAACAAAATATATTTTAATAAAATTAAAAAGATACTCAGAACGTACAGTATCATAAAAGACAAAGATAATAAATAAAACGTTACAAAAATTCCAGTGAGTAGAAATTTACAAAAATAATCTGAAAAAATAAAAGTTTACTACCTACTGATTTATAAAACATATCATTTAAAAATAAAACTTGTAATTAAAGTTTACAGAAAACTTACTGAAAGGAAGTTGACTTAAGTTACGGTAATGCATTATAAAAAATATCATTTCTTAAAATTATAAAAAAAACGAAACGTTTAATAAAATAAAATTTGTTGACACTTAATAATCAAAACATACGTTTAAAAATACTGTTTCTTCTTAAAAAAAATTGTAATCAGTACTTGCTTTAATATTGATCTTTGTTTATTAGCTGAAAGATCATGTAATAGTTTTAAAACAAGAAACTAAGCAGAGTCGCATTTTATTTTTATCTCTTCAACCAGACCATAGCGATAGACAAACATTCATGAGCTTTTTTTGTGACGGGTCTGGATGCAAGTCATTATTAATTACATCATAGTTCACGACGAATTAGTGCATTTCTATCAATATTCTCTGAAGTTAATTTAATACAGACCTATATTTACCTATGGTTTGTGCTGTAGGAAATGCAAAAACGTCATTTAAAAACTCAGTAAAAGCAAAGAAAATAAAAATAAATTTCCTGTTGAAGTAAAACATTATTTGAATTGTCTTTTAGATTTTATAAATAGTGTATTTATTTATTTTTAATTTCCTAGTGCGGATGTAAGCAGTCCGGATAGTAGACATCCAGATAATCGGGGTCCCACTGTATTCACTTTTTTATATAAGTTTACATTTTTTATTTTTTGGATTATATTTTATTCGATGGAAAATTGAGCAATCTTATTCAGAATGAGGGTTTACTAAATTATACAGCATGCAGATATTTTATTCATGATATAAAAAATTAATAAATTAATAAACTTACCCCGCACTACCATGATCGAAATAATATATCTCAATTCTCTCAGGCTGAGAAGAGAGTTTACCTATGTTGCCATAATTTTCATCATCAGGAGGCGATTTTTTATGTTTATCTGTTAGCAAATCACCAGACCCAACATGAGATTATTATTTCACACAAATTATTATAATTTTCTACATTTACCTTACCAGATAGAAAATTAACGATTACAATTGTTTCAAAAATGCTAAGTGTTTGTGTGTGCGCGCGCGCGTTACGTAAAATGACTGATCTTATATATATATATATATATATATATATATAGTACTTAAATCAAAAGTTTCATAGAAAAAACCAATAAGACAAAAGCAGTAGGCGTAGATGTTTTAGCCGTCAAATCCAAGATTGCGGACATCGTGTACGCGATAGTTTGTTCTGCCGTCATTGTACTTATGTTACCATGATACTAGCTCTGCGTTGGGTTAGAGTGGAACCAAAGTTTACGCTGGCACTTTACGCTAACCCTGGAGGTTGAAATATGAACTAGATGAAGATAGTAGGGCTGTAGTGGGTGAGAATCGAATTAGATGACGAACAACGTGTTAGAGGTAGTTAGATCTGCCGTCAATGTATGATGTATGGATGTCGTTGTCTTATAGTGTTACCAGCAGTTCATGGTGAAATGATTTCGTCGTCGTTGTCAAGTGAATTAATCTTTCAAGGTTTGGTAGCAACGCGTAAAAGAAATAAACGATATAGTAACATCGCGGAGTATGAATTAGTAAATAAAGGAACAGTTGTATATATATATATATATATATATATATATATATATATATATATACACACACGAGAGAGAGAGAGAAAAAAAGAGAAAGAGAAAGAGCGAGAAAGATTGAGTGAGGGGGGATTATATTTTATATAAACAAAAAAAATCACACTGTATCAAAACATTGCTAAATATGGAGTGGTATGTATGGGTACTGCTTGTGAATGGTAATCTACGGAATCATTTGGTGATGTCATCGGTCGCTATATCTGGTCGAGTTGCGCAACATTAGCTTGGTAGCGGCTGCTAGGATATTGGGTTGGTACCAGTCGTCAGGCTGTATTGTAGAGGTGGGATAAACGATTATTTTTCAGGAATCGATTTTTTCGATTCGATTCTCAGAAAGTATTCGTAAAAAAGAATCGTTCGTCCGATTCAATGATTCTTTTCCTTCCCACCACTACCAGAGCTGTAAACTCTAATGTGCATGCTCTCTTTCTCTTCTTCACTCAAGTTCAGCAGTTCGTCTCTTCGTACTGCTGTTCGATTCAACTGATGCAGACATACTAAATGTCTTCGATTCTTCTCTTTTCAACTTTATTCGACTCCTTCGATTCTTTCTTTTCAACTCTCATTCTACTCCTAGTAAACATTTGATTCTTTTTCAGTTCAGTACGATGTTTAGTAATATAAACTTAGAAGCCTATCATTTCTAATGCGCATGCTCTCTTTCTTTTCTTCACCCATGTTTAGCGGTTCATTTCTCTTCATACTCTGTTCGACTCAATCCGAACAAAAAAAATAAAAAATAAAAATAAAAAATAAATAAAACTTAAGAATATTTTAAGTAAACCTATCAAAATGATGTATACCTACTAAATGTCTTCGATTCTAATCTTTTCATCTTTATTCGACTCTTAAGTAAACAAACATCTGATTCTTTTTCAGTTGAATACGATTTTTAGTAGCCTATCACTTCTAATACGCATGCTCTATTCTCTTCCATCTACCCAACGTTTCTCCTTATTTCTTCTCTTATTCTATTCCTTTACGAAAACAAGCTTATATCAACAAACCTCATCGCTAAACAGAGAAGGAAAAATTTAAACTGTTAGACACACATTCTATATGACATCATTATTCTTTTTTCTTTTAATTTCATTCGGGCAGGAAGCTATGTTGCACAATATTAATTACTGTCGTTCTTTTGCGCATACTATCATGCTCAAGATATATTTTACAATTATTCTTAGTAGACGGATAAAAGACGACAGTCGATTCTGTTTTCATGGTAAATAATCTTTGCGTGTTCTATTTAGAGTTGTGTTTTTAGTTTGTTTATATTTTTTTTATTTGGGCCTACTCAATTTCGTAATTTTTTTTTACTTTACATAATCAGAAGACGATTTTTTTCTAAATGTTTATCGGTATTATTTTTTTAAATCATTAGTTTTTACGTAAGTAGATATTTTATAAGCACTTTTAAAAAATAATATTTTGTTTTTAAATTTATAAACATGAGCTGCAGAAAAAGAAGTCACATCTGGACTTGCTTTTCCGTAGCAAGCCCTGGAAAAGCTTTGTGTAATTTTTGCCGTAGTTCAGTATCCTATGCCGGTGGGACGACTAGTAATCTATCTCGTCATATTAAAATTAAACACCCAGGAGTTGATATTTCAAGACAAAAAAATCCTTGTCCTGATTATGTTCAGAAATGCATTATAACTTAAATCCTACTACGTCTACTGCGACAACCAAATGAATCGCAGCAATTAGCCCTTAAATTAAAAAAACAATGTTGAATCGCCTAATCCTTCTTCTGTGCTTCCAATAACATCTTTGTCCTCAAAAAAAAAAAACACAACAGTTGTCCCTTACTTCCTTTGTTACAAAACCTGACCCTCAAAGTAAAAGCCGAGCGTTAGATATTCAAATTAATTAGGTTAATAACTAAAGAATATCAACCTATTTCACTCGTTGAGGATGAAGAATTCAAGAAGTTTGTTCATATGTTAAACCCTGGGTATTCGCTTCCTTGTCAGAAAACAATTACAACTAGTTTAATTCCACAATTATATGATATAATTTCTTGTGAGATTCGTAAGTCATTATATAATATAGAAGCATGCGCAATAACCACTGACAGTGGTTATAATAATGGTTAATAATAATTATATGGCCCGTAACTATCCATTTCATTGACCATGATTGCAATTTAAAAACCCAATTACTTACTTCTATGGAAATCTACAGTCAACATACGGCTGAAAACATTGCCATTGAATTACATTGTAAATTCAATGAATTTTTTATTACTGACAAAATAGGAGCGGTTGTTAGTGACAATGCAGCAAATTTAAAAGCTGCTATTCGCAATTGTCAGCTACGCCTTATTTCTTGCTTAGCGCATATAATTAATTTAATTGTCTAAGCAGCAGTGTCTGAAGTAAAAATAATTCCGGTAAAATCGAAGGCAATTGTCGAATTTTTTAAACGAAGTTCTCATGCTGCCTCCAAACTGCAAAACATGCAGCGACAAATGAATTTTAAAGAATTAAAACAGGAAGTTCCTACCTGATGGAACTCACTCCTGCACATGTTTAATAGATTATTAGAAACAAAAGAACCACTAATTTCGACTATCGCTTTGGTGAATCCTATTCTAAATAATATTTCATTTGATGAGTGGACAGTTATAGCTGAAATGTGCAAATTATTGAAAATGTTTGAAGAGATAACTATTATAAATAACTAAATAAGTTCTCAAAAAACTGTCACTATTTCAAAAATCTGTTTATTGGCGCGAGCGATGACAAGACATGTACTTAACATTAAATCTTCTACTCAGAATTCTGAAATCGTTAAAGTATGTAACATGATGTTAGACCAACTGCAACATAGATTTAAGGATTTTGAAAATAATAATATTTTGCTTGAAAGCATGCTATTAGATCCTCGCTTTAAAAAACAAGGCTTTAAAGATGAAGCATCTTACCAAAATGCTTGCACAAAACTTTCACGTAAAGTTCGAAGTATTCAGATCGAACAAGGCGATAGGTTTCAAACCGAACAAGTAATTA
This sequence comes from Lycorma delicatula, assembly GCF_047948215.1. NCBI lineage: Eukaryota > Metazoa > Arthropoda > Insecta > Hemiptera > Fulgoridae > Lycorma > Lycorma delicatula. Next base: position 146,575,283 of record NC_134456.1, on the reverse strand, counting down.
TTGAACCCTCCATTTCAACTGCATGGGAAGATTTTGATAAAAAAGTACCACCAATTTTAACTAATTCAAACCCAACAGTAGCAGGAATTTTAGAACTAGATAAATATTTAAATGAACCGCTCATCTCAAAAACACAAAATCCTCTCTCTTGGTGGAAAGAAAGGCGGTTAATTTATCCAAGATTATTTAAAATAATGCAAACTAGACTTTGCATTCCTGCAACCTCTGTTCCCTGCGAACGATTTTTTTCAAAAGCGGGACAGTTAATAACAGAAAGGCGAAATAGACTTACATCAAAGAATTTCGAAAAAAATATATTTCTACATGTAAATATGTAAAATACTATAAAGTTTATTTGAAAGGTATTAACTAATTATTTAATTTGCTTCATTATTTTTTTGTAATAATAGAACAATTTTTGAAAACAAAATTTTTGTGTGTCTGTGTAAGTAACTGTGCGCGTATTAGTAAAAACCTAAAATAAATATAAAATAACATCGATGTGATAAAAAAAAACTAAGACGGAATCAATGGATCGCTCAAAAATAAGGTATGGTACAAGCTATATTATTTTAAATTATTCATTTTGTCATTTATAGCTTTAGAGAAATTAGTTAAAGATAAATTTTCTAGTTATAAATACGTTTACTTGATTTAATAGTGAACGCGTTTACGCAAATCAGCTGATTTTGAAGTCGATAATGCTAAAGTTCAAGTCCTATTAAAGGCAGATTCTTTTATACGGATTTGAATACTAGATCGTGGATACCGGTGAGCTTTGGTGGTTGGGTTTCAATTAACCACACATTTCAGAACTAGTCGACTTGTGACTACATGACTAAACTTCATTTACACTCATACATATCACCCTTATTCACCTTCTGAAGTAATTCCTGACGGTTCTTCCGAAGGTTAACAATAAAAAAAAGATATAAATACTTTTAAAGTTGAAAAAAATATATATTTGGCCTTGCAGTTGATGATAAACAAAAATTGTTTTATGGGGCTTAAGATAAAATTTAATTGTTTAAGATTAACTCAGTTAAATAGCACAGTTAATGAAAATATTTTATAATCAGAAGTAATAAATTTGCCGAATGTCAATAAACATTAGTGATGGTGATGTAATAAGTTATGCGTCACATGTGGAAAACAATAAATAAAGAAATAAAATAAACGCAGGATAGAATTTGGTATGGTCGGAGGATCCCCCCACTACAAGCTATGCATAAGAAAGATTGCCATGAATCGAATCGAATCGTTGATTTGAGAAAGATTTGGTTTCCCGTCGCCTATCCATTTCATTGTTAAGAATCGTAAAAAGAATCGGTTTCTCCTGCAAACCGATTCTCGATTCTTTCGTTCAGTATAAAGAATCGAATCGAAGGAACGACTCATTCACGATTCTTCCCATTACTACTGTATTGGCCCGATACCGGCCGCTAGGAGGTATCCGCCGTGTTATAAACGCAACACTGATTACACGGTGGCATCACTAGCAGGACAACAGTCTAACTTCATAACGATTGCGACCGCTAAAGGTACACGCCAACTATTCAACGTTAAGACACAACAGTCTACAAGACCGACAAGAATACCCAGTGTAAATGTAACTGAACAAGCAATATACAGTGTTGAATCTACGAAAAGTTAACATTAAATACAGGCCTGTGATTATAGTGGCCTTATCTGATAAACGAAATCCGAGTGCTTCTTACCGAAACAATACATTACTTTGCTGGAAACAATACCGAATTAAAAAACTGTTTACAAAGAAATGTAAGCAGAAAGATATAATCTATTGAATTGTTAGAATAAATGAATTGTATGTATTGTATCTAATGCGTGCAATGTATGTATTAGATTGTAGTTGTATCCATGTGTGTATAATAAACGTTTATAACTACAATAATAATAATATATCTAAATTTATTTATGCTTACCTATCCCAAATTACTAATAAATGTTTCAGAGCTTTTGCTAAGCATGCAGGAGAACAACGGGTAGCCGTCATTCCGTTATGGTAAGCAAAATCTCATGCTTTCCAGCAGTGAAGTCTGCAGAGGAAATAATGCTATTTTTATAGAAAGCCCTAAATTAATTCGTGAAATAGAAAACCAAAATAAAATGTTAGTAAATGATTTTCATTTAGCTAGAGTTTTAAACTGTGTTTAAAATTAAATTAATTAACTGTGTTTAATTCCTAATCGGTGAAGGCATTAACGTAATTGCTAGGAATACATTAAACTAGTCTCGGCATCATTCTCTACAATGGCTAATATAGAGCTTCTTTGTTGAGTTTTTACGGCCTTCACTTCTAAGATTAAGTACGGCTTATCAACAATCATTTCATTAGGGGTTTTCACTGGTAAACGTGTGCTTTCCTTGTCTGATGTACTGATAACATCAAAAGGTCGGAGAAGTCTCGCTTTAGATTGGTTATTGTATCCCCGTTAGCAACAACCATTTCGCTAAGTTTTTTCGTTGGTAAACGTCTATTTACCTTGTTTGACTGAGCAATACCACCAAAACGATTAGAGAAATCGCGTTTTACATCGGCTATCGTATCCCTGTTATTGTGGTTCTACAATATGTACTATGCATCAATTATACATATACAGTACACAAGTTACGTCACACCGGGCATAGCAAGGGAAACCGTACCAACGCGACAACCCTATTTATGACCCTATTCATTGGTTGCGCATATGTATTGACAAAGCTTGTTTGGTAAAATACTGACTGAAAACTATTCATCTATAAACAAAACAGTCCTTGGAAAATTTTAAAATGAGCCAACGGTATCATTACTGCGAATTATATCGGACTGAGACCGAACCTTTACACATGCCGTACCACTAATGATAAGGAAATGAAAAAAGCAAAAGGTGTCAAGGAAAACGAGGTAAAAAATGAAATCACCTTCACCGACTACAGAGCTTGCTTGGATGATGCTGAACTTTAAGTTCAAAGGTTTATGCATCTGTTTAGATCGAGAAAATATTGTCTCAACACTCTAGTGACGAACTCTGGTGAACTACGACGACAAACGACTGGTTACAGGTAATGTCAACACCTTAGCGTGGAGCCACCGCGATACACCTTTAGAACTCGTACGTCTGTTTCGCCTTTAAATATTGAATTTATGTTATTCTGATTATATATAGAGATGACTGTCAACGTAAAACCCGAAATAGCTACATCGACCGGCTAAACGCAATTATCCGACTCACAGAGTAGAGCTGAAGGGACTCGATGATCTGTATCAAACCGACTTGATTCAGATGATTCCTTACTCTAAAATAACCAAAGAGTATAGAGTACATTATGACTGTAATGGATTGTTTTTTTCTAAATTTCCATTTGCAATTTCGATAAGAGACCGCTGACAAAGTGTAACTGTTTTGACTCCAATGCTGAAAGAGCATAAAATGAAACACATACTGATTATGGTAAAGAATGGTACAATACCAAGGTCAAGGCTTTGCCAATGGAATACAATATCAATCTCTACTCCACTCACTCCGAGAAAAAGCCTCTACAGTAGAGTGATTCAACGGGATGCTGAAGACAAATATGTGGATAAAATTCAGAGAGCAAGCTACTTTTTCTTTCGTAAAAGTAGCTTGACTTACTACAAAACTCGGTACGTGAATATAACAACACAGTACATAGGACTATAGGAATAAACCCGAAAGATGTAAATAAATGGCAATGAAGAGCTAGTACTGCGGAGGATTAACTACAGTACAGCAAGGCCTGTTAATATAAAACGGCCTAAATACAAATTGGACGACCATGTACGCATAAGAAAGTACAAGAAACCCTTCGCCAAGGATAGTCTACCAAACTGGTTCAATGAGATCTTCAAGATCTACGCCGTGCATACAGAAAGTGACTCGTAACGTATGAAGTGATCGATACTTTCGGTGAAATTTTGAAAGGTAAATTCTATTGAATATGAACTGAACAAGAGCAAGCAAAAAGTCATTTACTTAATCGAAAAGGTTATCCGTCGTAAAGGATATAAGAAACTAGTCAAATGGTTGGGCTTGGATAAATCATACAACTCCTGAGGGATAAGGCAGATGTATTGAAAATATAATTGGAAAAACCGCTATATAGAGATGAAGTTGATCAAACAGAAGCAAACGTTGACGGTGTGTAACTTCGACAAAATCACCGTCAAAAGCGGTTGTGGTGGTGGCTTGTGAAGGCAGAAACACGGCCCACTATTGCCGATTACTATCAGGTATATAGTATGCTGTAGTTCACGGTTTGGTAAGACAATCACTGTCTTCAGTTTACTGTTTCATTCGAACGTTTACGCTAAAGAAACATTTATGTACTTTCTAAGTCGTTATATCATCCCAAATATCGTTTCTTGCAAAATCTAATGAAATTGATATACCTGAGATCGATTACTTCCCATATTCGAAAGATAAATAGGACCACATGAAAAAACTTGAAAAAAATCCATCATGATATTCGATGATGTGAATGAAAACAAACAGCAATACATAAAGAAAGTACTTCTTGTCGCGGTCGACACAATATCTATTGCTTCTATCTGACTCAGTCCTACGTTAAGACACCGAAACAACTGATAACTTTCTGATCGTGTTTAAACACGACAAACTTAATCTAGAGCATGTAAGTACCACAGGAGAACTGACATGTCGCTCAACGACTTTAAGTCTGTTTGCTCCTCGGCTTGGAACACGACCTTCATGGCTTTATCGTTATTGATAAAGATAGTGAGTTGAACAGAGGCAGATATCGGATCAGTTTCGATACATCCATCACCATTAACGGCATCCATTGCACTGTTAACGGGTCCGTTCAACGTTGGTAATCATAATATGGTATTACTAGAACGTAGTTATTCTCATAAGATAGAGTGTTTCGATCATGATGAAAAGCTGAAATTGGAAATGGCTAGGTTGCAGGAATCGGTCAAACGTAAACATGCAGCCCATGAATTACCATAGAGATGTAACTCGATTTATAGATTTATTTTTTTAATCTGAATACAATAAAGAATTACATTATCAGTTTTGTTTCTATAGACAACTATGAAAATGTATACGGTGTGTATTATACTGTTGGTTTTACAATATCTGATGGGCGATTACAAAATAGAGGAATATAACAACTCTGCGGTTGATTATCTGGTCATGTTTGGCTATTTAAAGGAAAATAATAATAATAAAATTGAAGATCAAAACTTATCAAAGAAGCAGTAATATTTTTTATGTGTTACAAGAAACACAAGTTCACAAGTTACCTACAGATGATGAAATAAACAATGAGACCCAGCAATTAATGAAAACAATGCTTTGTGGTGAACAAGATATTTAAACTGCAAGACCTGATCAATCTATAATATGGAAAAAGTTAAAACTATCTTGGCATTATGCACTGTTTTTTTTTTTTTTTTTTTTTTTTTTTTTGTCTTCAGTCATTTGACTGGTTTGATGCAGCTCTCCAAGATTCCCTATTAGTGCTAGTCGTTTCATTTCAGTATACCCTCTACATCCTACATCCCCAACAATTTGTTTTACATACTCCAAACGTGGCCTGCCTACACAATTTTTCCCTTCTACCAGTCCTTCCAATATTAAAGCGACTATTCCAGGATGCCTTAGTATGTGGCTTATAAGTCTGTCTCTTCTTTTAACTATATTTTTCCAAATGCTTCTTTCTTCATCTATTTGCCGCAATACCTCTTCATTTGTCACTTTATCCACCCATCTGATTTTTAACATTCTCCTATAGCACCACATTTCAAAAGCTTCTATTCTTTTCTTCTCAGATATTCCGATTGTCCAAGTTTCACTTCCATATAAAGCGACACTCCAAACATACACTTTCAAAAATCTTTTCCTGACATTTAAATTAATTTTTGATGTAAACAAATTATATTTCTTAGTGAAGGCTCGTTTAGCTTGTGCTATTCGGCATTTTATATCGCTCCTGCTTCGTCCATCTTTAGTAATTTTACTTCCCAAATAACAAAATTCTTCTACCTCCATAATCTTTTCTCCTCCTATTTTCACATTCAGTGGTCCATCTTTGCTATTTCTACTACATTTCATTACTTTTGTTTTGTTCTTGTTTATTTTCATGCGATAGTTCTTGCGTAGGACTTCATCTATGCCGTTCATTGTTTCTTCTAAATCCTTTTTACTCTCGGCTAGAATTACTATATCATCAGCAAATCGTAGCATCTTTATCTTTTCACCTTGTACTGTTACTCCGAATCTAAATTGTTCTTTCACATCATTAACTGCTAGTTCCATGTAAAGATTAAAAAGTAACGGAAATAGGGAACATCCTTGTCGGACTCCCTTTCTTATTAGGGCTTCTTTCTTATGTTCTTCAATTGTTATTGTTGCTGTTTGGTTCCTGTACATGTTAGCAATTGTTCTTCTATCTCTGTATTTGAACCCTAATTTTTTTAAAACGCTGAACATTATATTCCAATCTACGTTATCGAAAGCCTTTTCTAGGTCTATAAACGCCAAGTATGTTGGATTGTTTTTCTTTAATCTTCCTTCTACTATTAATCTGAGGCCTAAAATTGCTTCCCTTGTCCCTATACTTTTTCTGAAACCAAATTGGTCTTCTCCTAACACTTCTTCCACTCTCCTCTCAATTCTTCTGTATAAAATTCTAGTTAAGATTTTTGATGCATGACTAGTTAAACTAATTGTTCTGTATTCTTCACATTTATCTGCCCCTGCTTTCTTTGGTATCATAACTATAACACTTTTTTTGAAGTCTGATGGAAATTCCCCTTTTTCATAAATATTACACACCAGTTTGTATAATCTATCAATCGCTTCCTCACCTGCACTGCGCAGTAATTCTACAGGTATTCCGTCTATTCCAGGAGCCTTTCTGCCATTTAAATCTTTTAATGCTCTCTTGAATTCAGATCTCAGTATTGTTTCTCCCATTTCATCCTCCTCAACTTCCTCTTCTTCCTCTATAACACCATTTTCTAATTCATTTCCTCCGTATAACTCTTCAATATATTCCACCCATCTATCGACTTTACCTTTCGTATTATATATTGGTGTACCATCTTTGTTTAACACATTATTAGATTTTAATTTATGTACTCCAAAATTTTCCTTAACTTTCCTGTATGCTCCGTCTATTTTACCAATGTTCATTTCTCTTTCCACTTCTGAACACTTTTCTTTAATCCACTTTTCTTTCGCCAGTTTGCACTTCCTATTTATAGCATTTCTTAATTGCCGATAGTTCCTTTTACTTTCTTCATCATTAGCATTCTTATATTTTCTACGTTCATCCATCAGCTGCAATATATCGTCTGAAACCCAAGGTTTTCTACCGGTTCTCTTTATTCCGCCTAAGTTTGCTTCTGCTGATTTAAGAATTTCCTTTTTAACATTCTCCCATTCTTCTTCTACATTTTCTACCTTATCTTTTTTTCTCAGACCTCTTGCGATGTCCTCCTCAAAAATCTTCTTTACCCCCTCTTCCTCAAGCTTCTCTAAATTCCACCGATTCATCTGACAACTTTTCTTCAGGTTTTTAAACCCCAATCTACATTTCATTATCACCAAATTATGGTCGCTATCAATGTCTGCTCCAGGGTAAGTTTTGCAGTCAACGAGTTGATTTCTAAATCTTTGCTTAACCATGATATAATCTATCTGATACCTTGCAGTATCGCCTGGCTTTTTCCAAGTGTATATTCTTCTATTATGATTTTTAAATTGGGTGTTGGCAATTACTAAATTATACTTCGTGCAAAACTCTATAAGTCGGTCCCCTCTTTCATTCCTTTTGCCCAGCCCGTATTCACCCACTATATTTCCTTCCTTGCCTTTTCCAATGCTTGCATTCCAATCTCCAACTATTATTAAATTTTCATCTCCTTTTACGTGTTTAATTGCTTCATCAATCTCTTCGTATACACACTCTACCTCATCATTATGCACTGGTAAAATTAAATCTTTTAGATATCGCTGAGGAAGCTTCTGAGATGCAGTGTATTCACTCAGGAATGTCGTTTTACCACGATAGAAATAATCCTGATATACTGATATTGAATAAACAAGGCAATCACAAGAATGAAAGGAAGAAACCATCGCTATATCCACTGAAATTCAGCGGTGAAGGTTTAATTCTAGCTCATATGTCTTATCCCGGTCAAAATAATACCTTAATTCAAATACATATGGACTTTGAAGAACAGTAGCATTAGAGTGTATTCGGTTCTGATCAATGAAATAGGACATGCATTAGGTCTCGAACATTTAAACAAAAAGAAATCTATCATGTACCCATATTTTTCAACAAAACTAGAATTAGACAATGATGATATTGAAGCTATACAAAGTCTATACAGAATGGCTGCTACATGAGTAAAGCGTTTACAGTGGCGACTGGGAAGGATGCTGAAGACGATACTGATTTTGCAGTTTTGAAACTACATTTACAATAAAATTTGTACTCATCAATCAAGTGCTTTTCATCATCAATGAAAATCTGGTATAATGTTGCAACTAAACAAACAATGATTTCAACAATTACGAAAAAGCATACGTATTGACTGACTCCCTGATGTTTTTACAGAATAATTATAGAATAATAAACAGTATCAATGACCTTCGGGTGAAGTAGTTTTAACAGTCAACAGCATGATTTACATGTACAATATCATCAGTACAAGGCATTTGGTGGATAGTTACCATAATCATATATGCCACTTTAATATACCACTGAATGTAGACATACAAGGGATTTAAATACATTCTACAACTCTGTAACTACGTCCATTCATGTCAGTCTTGTTTTTGCAACTGAAACGAAGTACGTGAGTATCCTGTATAACCTTGAGACCAGGGATACCAACTGCGATAAAGAAATTATTTCTTAAGAACCGAATGTTGTGCGACTTTTAAAACAGCAACATACTAATTGCACTGTGGGATTGGGGGCCCTCAGACATATATAATTATTTTGTATATAATATTTTTATTGTTTACTTTTTGTTAGCAAGGTCAAGAAAATGTATTTGTATTACAGATAAATTTAATTTGTTGTATGACCTGTTTATGAGTGTTAGTAGCTTAATTCAGCATAATGTACCCTCACTCATCCTCTGAAGTAATATCTTATGTGGTACAAGAGGCTAAACAGAAAAAGAGACAATGTACTGTGTTGTTATAACATGGTTTATTAAAATATCTGTGCCAAAACATTATTTTGTGAGCACGTTCATTGTCGATAAAAATATGTTAATTGTTAATAACACACAGGAAATAGGGAAATTATTAGGAAAACCATTAGATTGAATAGTGCATGTCTTGGAAGGTAATTCATTCTGTTTTGAAATAATGTTTTGTATATATGATTTCTGAGATTTTTCTTGTCATATATTGTATTGTTACTCATACTTTGTTTTTAAGAATGGAATTTGATTCTAAAATTAGGATGTTAGAAGATTTATTATGTTAAATAATGCTAATGTTCAGCCTGGTATGCTGATTGTGCTTTTCCCTTACTTATGAACATCATCGTATTTATGCATATGTACTTTATGAGATAATCTTACCAATGCATTATCTAAGTGCAGTTTAGTAATTTATGTCTATATTACTTGTGATGGTTTTCCGAATTTGATGAAGAAGTACTCAATAATTCTTACATTAATGTTGGAACTTTATGTTATTGGTATTTATCTTTATGTTACAGAACATATGTTATTGATAATGGTTTAATTAAACAACAGTTTGTTAAAATATTTACCATCAATCTCTTTCACAATTACTTGATCGGTTGAGTAAATATCTGGAAGTCCACTTTCATAAATCGATGTAAACCTTTGGTTTTGTTGAGCAGTTTTTTGTGGTGACTTAGGATTTAATTTTTTTCTTTTCCTTTCATGCATATAAGTTTCAGGTTCTTGAGGGTTTTGAAATTCATTAAGAGCTTCATAGTTAACAGCATTGAATACAAAACGCTGAGTTAAGTAAAACAAAAGTTTATTAGGAAAGCTACAATAAGATGATAAAAAAGTCATGTCTGTGTTAGAGCTCAAGCAAGATGTTCTTGCAGTATTTGGTTATTTGTATGATAATGCTGCATTAGACCTTAATTTTGGATAAATCAAGAAAAGGATTTTAATAGTCTATACTATACAAATTTGCAGTTACATAATAACATAACAATGACAAGAGTTATACTGATTTTTCCTGTACTATGCTAATAGCCACACCAATATTATAAATTTTATTTTTCTATATATTACTAAAACTGGCAAGAACATTTTGCTTGACTTCATGAGGTCTGAAAAAAATTTATTTATTATCTTTAATCATTAAAAATCTACGACTAAAATATTAGTTATATATACAAAAATGGTATATTTTCATTCTTACACATTTGAGGGAAAAATAAAAAAAGCTCACTATATATTTTTTTAATGTTCTTACAAACAGTAAGCCCAACAACGATCAACTAAACAGTAACTCGGTTTTTCTTTTAGTTTTTTTTATAACTTGTGTTTTAGTTTTTTAAAACAAAACTTTCTAAACTGTTTTTAGTTTTCGAATTCTGTTTTAGTTTTCTTATAATGAATTCATTTTTGGGATATAGTTTCTGACAAAATAAACACTATTGAAGAAAAATCTTTCTCATAATACCTTCTCATTTAATTCAATTTAAGTTTAAAGGAGTATTATGTAATTAATTATCTCTTTATATTAAGTCATAAAAATTATGATACTGCCAGGACGGTGCCAAACGGTTAACAAAAAATTTTTTATAGCTTTAAAAACAGTAATATATTTGATGATGATTTTTTTATCAAATTCAAAATTTCAAAAACAGTTTTTTTCATATCACATAAAAAAATGTTTAACGCTAAATGTGAACATCCGTATTAAAAAAAATTTTGTTTTGCAGAAAAAATATTCTTGTTTATAGTTGCATTTTTATACATCACTGTTTTCAGAAAAAAATCACTATTTCCAGTTTATCTTTTCATACTGTTTGAAAAAGGATAATAATAGCGCAGTAAAAATTGTTCATTATGAAAAATGATTAACAGCACTACTTCAATTTTTAGTTCCTGACAAGTTATAAAATTTGTCCTAAGTACTCTCTAAAATATGGTAAATTTTTAACTGAAAAGGCCTATATAAAAGTTGATAAATTTTCTTGCCCAATTACTTCAATGATAGTTTTATAACACATTTTATGATGTAGGTGACTTCCTACATAGAGATTTTGATTCCTAATTGTGGTAACTAGAATGTAAAATATGTCAGTAGCAAACATTTTAATTATTCCATCCACTTACAAAAGTTGATTTTAGTACTTATAAAGGCTCTAAAATGACAAATTATTTAAACAAAAAAATTTATGTACAGTATAACATACAGCCTATCTAGCCTAGTAAATCTCTAGACTAGGTGACTTTCTCTAGTCTAAGGCTTTTCTGTAGACTAGTAAATCTGGTCTAGTAGTTAAATCATCATCGCAAAACAGTTGTTAACAGCTGATTATCAAATTTGAATGTTCTGAGGTTCAAATCCTAGTAAAATTTGGTTGCTTTTATATGGATTTGAATACAAGACAATGAATACCAGTGTACTTTGGTGGTTGGAGTTCAACTAACCACACTTTTCAGGAATGGTCAGCTTGAGTTTGTATAAGATTACACTATACTTACATATCATCCTTTCTCATTGTGTCATGGAAAGTTGCTTATTGTTTTCACTACTTCAACAGGTAGCAATGTATATATCAGGAGAAAAAATAAGAAAAAGTATAATATACACAAAAAAAAGATGTTACATATAACAATGTAACAATGCTACAAGAGACATTAAATAATTAAAAAGACAAATGGCTGTAGAAAAATTATTTATTCAATATGACGAATAACAGTACAATAACTAACACTAATTTTCAACATAATCTCCACTTACATTATTCAGCAAAGAATTGTTCATCTCAGGACTGAGTCATTCTTGTACTGCACTCTTGACCCACTCACTGTTGCCAGGTAAAAACAGGTCTGAGAAGGCAAAACAAAAAGAAAAATCTGATTGTGGAAGGTGGATGCAGAACCACCTTCCGACCAGACTTTGGAATAGTTTGTCTTTTGAGTGGTGTGAGAGTGGGTGTCTTCAAGAAAATCAGGACGTTTCCTCTTTATTGCAGGTTTCACTTTATTTTCTAGCATGTCACAACAATATTTGCAAATATTATTGTTCTTACAAATAATTGCAATAAATTGGACCTTTATAGTCCCAAAACAGCATTGGTTTTGAATTTTTCCTGGGGAGTGAACTATGTTTCTATTCAATACTCTAAAATTCATACTCCAACTCAGAATTATGAATCAGAATTTCATCACAAGTTATTATGTGATTTAAAGTAGCATTACCTTCTGCTAAAATCCATTCTTTAAATTTCATATCAATTTGAGTGTCTCGAAACTCACCTCGAACACAATTTGTGGTAATTTAGCTTATCATGGATAATAATATAACAAACAGTGCTGTTACGTGCAAACATTTTTCAGCCATTTTCCTAATTTTTATGCCTACGTCCTGGCAAAAAGGATTATATTAATTTGATTTTTCAAAGTGTCACTGGAAACTTCCATTGCTCTTTCCCTACGATGAAAGTTGGTAACAGTTATTTTCTGTATTTAAACTATTAGATCCACTTATAAAAATTTACACAGTTAATTAAATTTTTGCCATACGGTTTTAACATTCGTGAGTGAATTTCTTCTGGTTTTACACCCTCAGAAAATAATAATCCTATCACAGCATTCTGTAATAAGACTTCCACAATACACACATTTCAAATCAGAGCTGACATTTTGAAATAAACAGAAGTTATAATAATGGAAATCCCTTTCCAATCTTGATGTAATAAATATTAGTTGTGAAATGTCTTAAGTAAGGCATAGGTTGAGCAGTTCTTTCAATCAGAATAAAATTTAAGAAAATATACAAAAATTATAATGTCATTTCTGGTAATGAAAAATTTTTTATTTGGGTAAACAACCAAAGTGGTTTACAGAATCACTTTTCAGAAGGATGTATAACCTTACAGCACTAAAAATATAAAAAGTAAAATTTACTACATTAAAATTTTTATAATTAAAGAAAAGAAAAACAAAACAAATAAAAGACCTAGACAAATTTTTATTAATTTTATTTAAAGATTCTTCATTTTAATGGTTTAAAAATAATAATGTATAAATATTACAGGAAAGCATACTAACATGGTGAGTGGGTTATAATATTTCCCACAAGGTGATTAAAATACTATCAGGGTCTTCTAATATCTGACTGAATCTTATGAGGTAGAGCGAATTTAAAATTTTCTAATGGGCAGCCCTAAGATAGAACAGTAGCCAATGCCTGTCTTTCCAATTTAACTCATACATAAAAAGGTGTAACTTAGAGCGGAATTAAACCACAGCTCAAGACTACAATTGTTTAACATACTTTTTATATTAAAAACCAAAACAAAAATCCTGCTGGTTGTATTATTGTTTGTACCTTTTTTAATTAATTAGCAAAGAAAAAACTTTTTTTCTTTATTATCAAGTAAAATAAATTATATTATTTACTTCCAGAATTAGCAGAAAAAGATTTATAGAATATTTTTTATAGATTTAACCATTTCACAGTTGGAAGTCATAAAATAATTTTTTTTAAGGAAAGATTGTTAATTATTCTTAAATCAAACATTAAATAAGACACGTGGAACAAAGGTAGCCTTCAAAACTCTGATGGAATCTCATGTGGAGTAAGGAAGTACAAAAAAATCATAATTTTATGGTTATATAGCTTATGGGTTGCCTTCAGTAGTGTAGTAACCAGGTACATATCTTTTAAATTCGGGCGCAGGCAGAAAGGATTTTGCAAAGTTTTCATGTTCAAATGCCCTTTCTTGTTTCATCTTTAAAAATTAGTGACTAGTTTTACAATCATAGTAACTGATTAAATTATGGTCTACATAAATTAAAACAATTACCTTAGGCATATCTTCTGAACCAACATTAACTTTTGCAGCGAATAAACCTGGTAGTGTATTATCACTTTGTTTCAGTTCAAGTGAACAGCAGCATGCATCACCTTTATGCTTAGCATGAGGACAGCAGTATATAACTTTTTGCTGAGAGTGTTCTGGTAGAATATTTTCATACCTAAAACATGTTTGAAATAAGAAATTTATATTTTATGGAGAAAAATTTTTTATACACACAAACAACACATGTGAGTGCACATACCTCATCACCATCACTACTGTTCATGGAATGTTTTCTGCATATATATTTAGTGTGTGTTTAGTTACCTTTAATTTATATAATACAATATTATATAAAAGAATATTCTTCAAGCATTTATATAAAGTTTTTAAGTTCTCCAAGTAGTCCAACTGAATCTAAGCAACAATGTATGAGCTACATTACCGACAATGACAATGAATTTGTTTCATTTATCATTTTTTAACATTTAGTAATAATTTTACCTTCTGAACTGGACCTACCCAGTGTTTTTATGACAATACAATGACTTCTAGTAGATATAAACATTTATTATTGTTGTTATATCGCTATTATTACACAGAAGGAATATTTGCACTACGAAATAATATTTGATACATTACTGAATCTCTACTGCAAAATTCTATGTATTCTATTCTAATAATAATATTTGATACATTACTGAATCTCTACTGCAAAATTCTATGTATTCTATTATAATAATAACAAATAAAAGTGAAAATTATTATATATAATATTAATTGCTAACCAATATATTATTCGTTTCCCCCAAAAACTTTCGGCTATTCTGCCATCTTCAGGAGGGATTATAATTTATGATTGAAATATATAAAAGTATAAAACTCACATATTTAAATCATATACACAACTGATCGTCATTTTGTAAAAGTTAAAGACTTAAGTCAAAGTAACTACATCCATATTGTAATAGTATCACAATTATTGTGAACTATGTAGATTGTGAAATCAGTTTAGCAGACTTAATTATAATTGTTTATTATTTGCTTATGTAAAGTATCATCAACAAATTTAATTTCTTCATTTATTAATTTGTTATGATTATTGTATATATGAAATTTTTTGAGATTAAAAAAGTATTACAATAATTACTGGATTAATCCAATACTTCCACGAATTTATTTGGATCATAGTTATGTTTAGTTTCCAAGATATGTTAGATAAATTTGATTGAAAAATGACCGATTAGTCATAACCAGTATATCGTAGTTCACAATATTCATATTTTAAACTGTATATGCCCTGTCTGTTCAAATTATATTTATTACCATTTATTAGGGTTTTAGTTGGATCTCTATTATTAATATAATTTATGATTTTATTATTAGCTGTAGCTGTGTTTTTAAATTAAATGATTTATACATTTTACTACATTTTCTATAATTTACATTATATTCTATTTTTACATAATCGTTTTGCGAGTCGAGTTTTATTTTTTCTCTTATATATAATTTATTTTTAATTTGAAGTATAATTTATCTATTAAATTATCATTATATCCATCTGATGTGGCAATGTATTTAATATTATTTAATTTGTTATTTAGTTTTATAGTATTATGTTTGAGATGTTTAATTGCTCTATAAATTAATGAACTGAAAGCGGCTATTTTCCAGTTCAATGGATGAATAGAATTAGTGTATTATGGCATCTTGTTGGGTTGGTTTCCTATATATGTTTATGTCCAATTTATTATTATTGAAATTTTAATTAATTATTATATACAAATAATCGATTCTATTGTTAATTTCTTGATTCATAGTGAAATTAATATTTTCATCCAATGAGTTGATTTCATTAACTATTATATTTTCTTCATTAATGGTTTCTTGATTAAATATAATTAAAATGTCATCCACATATCTTTTATATAGTATGATTTGATGTTTATTAATTATGAAGGTAAAATTGTATTTTCAAAATTATTCATAAAAATGTCTGCCAGAATTGTCGAGAGTGGTGATCCCATGACAAGCCCTTTCTCCTGTTGGTAGAATATATCATTGTATTTACAGTAATTATATTTGAATTAATAATTATATTAATTGATTAATTGTATTTTACCAATGGTGCTATATTAGAAAAACTTAATTTAAATTATAAAAATAAAAAATGGCAATGAGATGTTTTAATTTAGAATTGAAATTATATAAAACTATTGCTAATATATATAAAATTCAATAAAAATTCCTTAAAATATAAAATAATATCAATATACATTAATATTAACATTAAAAGTAATACCAAAGCCACCAAAAGTAATATAACCAAAAATAAATTTCAGTTGGAACGGATAAAAAAAGAAATTAAAATTTTATATAATTAAAAACAATCCTTTAACGTAGTAATATATATTATATACTCAGATTTTAATTTATGAACAAGGTAATGTAATCTTTATGAATTATTTAAATTAATTAATTTTAACATTCAATAATTTAATAGCATTTAAAAACAACAATATGAACAGAAAACTTTATAACTTAATAAATAAACAGATAAAACCAAATAATGTTAAAGCAACATTACACAATATAAATAATCAAAAACATAATTTTGGAGGCGATATGGTTAATATGACAAACATAGAATTTAATGACAACGAAATTACTATTATAAAACATTCTTATAAATTTAATATACAAACTCTAAACCGAAAAAAAAATTAAAAATACTATCATAGACTTTTTCCAAACATGTTGGTACAGGAAATTAATTACATAAAAAATTAAATGAAAACCAACCTTACCAGCAAGCAAATTTATATTAATCCTTTCTAGTACTTTCGGTCATATTCATAACAACTGAAGCACTCTTACGTGACTGACGTAATTACTTTTATACCTTGATGACCAGTTATGATTTTAATATTTTATAATGTTTTAATTTACGTTTTTCATTTTTAATGTTTTAAATTGACAAATCAGCTGATTTGGAAGTCAAGAGTTCCAGCGTTCAAGTCCTAGTAAAGTCAGTTATTTTTACAAGGATTTGAATACTAGATCGTGGATACCGGTATTCTTTGGTGGTTGGGTTTTAATTAACCACACATCTCAGGAATGGTTGAACTGAGACTGTACAAGACTACATTTCATTATAATCATACATATCATCCTCATTCATCCTCTGAAGTATTATCTGAAAGGTAATTACCGGAGGCTAAACAGAAAAAATAAGAAGAAGGTTTTAAATTAGAAAAAAATTATCTCCTGAGGGTGGTCGAATGACCGAAAGTTCTTGAGAGGATTAATATAAATTTGTTGGTAAGGCTGATTTTCATTTAATTTTAACTGCTATCATAGACGTAGAAAATAATATCTTTAAAATTAATAATAAGGATAATAAAAATAAATTGAGAAGTCAGTTTGTTAATTGATGACATTAAAAACAATAGATATTCAAATCATAAATACAAAATATACCAATGAAAATTTTAATATTTATAAAAATATAAATACTAAGCTAATAGATATGCCTTTATCGTTAAATGAGATAAAACTAATATCCTAATTATTATTAATAACACTTATACCGAAAAAACAATTAAATTCATAAAATATTATAATTTAAAAGAAATAAAATATCCTACAAATAAAATCAAAAAACAGACTGCTCTAATGATTAAAAAATTTAAACATATTTTAAATCGCAATTACACTAAACAAAATTTTAACTTCACTAGCACTGGAACCCCTATATTAAAAACATTACCAAAGATTCAAAAAACCGATATGCCATATAAGTCCACTTATAAATTTTATTAATTCACTTACTAACAAACCAATTAAGTAAATTTTTATCAAATTCATTAAAAGAATATATTAAAATAGAAAATAAATATAATTTAAAAAGCAGTTATGAATTAATAAATATTCTTGATAAAATCAACATAAATAAAAATACTAAACTTATGACACTTGACATAAAAGATATGTACACAAGTATTAATTAATATAAATTAACACTATTTTATCTGAATTGATATTATAAACCATTTGAAATGAAATAATTGATTTATTAAAATTATGCCTTAAATATAATTATTTTTAATTCAATAATAAATTCTACCTACAGGAGAAAGGACTTGCCATGAGATCACCACTCTCTGCAATTCTGGCAGACATCTTTATGAATAATTTTGAAAATACAATTTTACCTTCAATAATTAATAAACATCAAATCATACTTTATAAAAGATATGTGGATGATATTTTAATTATATTTAATCAAAAAACCATTAATGAAGAAAAAATAATAATAGTTAATGAAATCAACTCATTGGATGAAAATATTAATTTCACTATGAATCAAGAAATTAACAATAGAATCTATTATTTATATATAACAATTAACAAAAATTTCAATAATAATAAACTAGACATAAACAACATATATAGGAAACCAACCCAACAAGATACCATTAATACATTGTAATTCTTTTCATCCATGGAACCGAAAAATAGTCACTTTCAGTTCATTAATTTACAGAGCAATTAAATATCTCAAACATAATACTATAAAATTAAATAATATTAAATACATTCCCACATCAAATGGAGATAATGACAATTTAATAGATAAATTATACCTCAAATTAAAAAATAAATTATATGTAAGAGAAAAAATAAAACTAAAATATACTAACTCATGAAACGATTATGTAAAAATGGAATATAATGTAAACTACAGAAAATTTAATGAAATGTATAATAATTTAATTTAAAAACAGCATATACAGCTAAAAATAAAATCATAAATTCTATTAATAATAGAGATCCAACTAAAATTCTAATAAATGGTAATAAATATAATTTGAAAGGACAGGGCGTACACAATTTAAAATTAAAGATTGTGAATTAAGATATATTGGTATGACCAATCGATCATTTTTAATTACAACTAAAGAACATATTAATTGTATAACAAAGAAATATAAAGACAGTTCGAATTTCACTAACATATTTTGGAAGCTAAACATAATTATGATCCAAATAATTATGTTATTTAATTATGTATTATGATTATTGTATATGTATATACAATAATCATAACAAATTAATAAATGAACAAATTAAATTCGATGATATTTTATATAAGCAAATAATAAACAATAATTATTAAGTTGGCTAAACTGATGCCACAATGTACATAGTTCGCAACAATTGTAATACTATTACAATACAGACGTAGTTACTTTGTCTTAAGTCTTTAACTTTTACAAAATTACGATCAATTGTTATGAATATAATTTAAATATATGAGTTTCATACTTTTAAATATTTCAATCATAAATTATAATCTCTTCCTGAAGATGGCAGAATAGCCGAAAGCGCTTGAAGGAAACGAATAATACATTGATAAGCAGTTTATATTATATATAATAATTCTATTTTACCAATGGTGCCATGTTAGAAAAACTTTAAAGTAAAAATATTGTCTGGGGCTAGCCCCAGTCTAGTCATAATAATACTGATGCCTAGACATCAGTATTATTATGACTACATCCACTTTCAGAAGGCAATCTATAAGAGGAGATCAACAAAATATTCTATATATTTACATGGTGTTCATGCAGGTACACGTCATAATATAGTCATGGGTATTGCCACCACAAACCTGAAGCTTACCAATGAGCCAACAGATATGCTCCAACTATTCTACTATACTGTCATTTATTGTTTTGTCATTTTTTAAAGTATTATATAACTTTTCCTAATTTATTTTATAATAGCTTTACATAGTTGACATGTATGTATGTATGTATGTATGTATAATCTTATGAGTACAGTAGTATTAAAAAATAAATTAAATGATACAATCTACTTGATACTTTAATTAGAATTCCACATACTATCATAGATCAATTTTATAATAGAATAATAATATGATAAATTTACAGTTACCTTATCAAGAAATCTTCTTTTTTTTATAATTCAATATTATGTCAATTCATTGATGAATCAATAGTCTAATTAATTGACGTTAAAATTAGCTTAGAAAAGTAAACTATACATTTGATAGAAATAAACCAATCCACTAAGAATCTGCAAATGCTATCATCCAAGTTAAAGGATTTCACTTTTTCAGAATAAGGCTTCCGATGTGGAACCATCCATCTCAGCAAATTTATTTTCACATATATCTGTTTAATATTGTCAATATCATAAGCGACACTGGGGCTGCCAGTAAATTTTCGTTGTTGCGAACAACATTTTTGGTGGTATGTTGTTAATTTTCTGAGTTAACAGAGTAGTGATAGTCACCACTTCTCGCATATGATTTCCAGGTCAATAAAGGATCGGAATAAATCCCATTTCCCAGGTGATTTATTGCCTTTAGAAATTGGAGTTTTAGTCCATCCTCCAAAGCATCATCCCATAATTTAGTAGAGGTATGACTTTGCAAAATGTACTTTTCATTAAAGTACAAAATCTGTCTGTTATCAAATCTGGATAATTTGCTTGCGTCCACCTATTGTATTTGTTTTCATCTTATATTGTGCTTCTCAACAGTAAGTTTCCTGTTGGTTTGACGGCTTTTCATGTAATTTCTTTAATAAATATCTTTCATGTTATTTTTACTCACTGAACTTGCGATTGAAATACTTTACTCGTTGCTGCTGTTTTTTTGCAAAGTTTGAGTCGAAATAATATGTTGATCGTCTTTTCCCGATTTTCCAAATCTATGTGCTTCATTTTTGTGAAATTCTACAAAACATTGATTATCTGTCGAGATTGCTGATTTAATTTTTTACCTGTCACCGCAGATCTCAGTTCATTTATTCTGCATGAAACTAAAATAGAAAGAATGCAAAAAAATAAACTCTTATTGTTAAGTTATCCTATACATCATACACTATCACAAATCGAGAAAAGCAAAAATCTGCTTCAAAAAGTAAGTGGATTCTAAAATGTTTTTAGAATGATCGAAATTATACTCATATAATTACAGCTATCGTGGAGCAAGCATCAAATTCCGTGGCGACACCAATTAGACTGCTGATTATTAGAACTATAAAAATAAAGAGGCGCGTTCAAAAATAAAAAACCAAAGACAGTGAAAAACCCTTACCTCATAGCTTCCATCCTAGTTTCCTTGAAATAATCCCCTTCTGATTCCGTACGCATAACTCGGCGGTTTTTTAAGGCTGAAAACATTTTTTGTAGAAAAAAAAATTTATACCAGCTGTGGCTTTCGCGTTCATCGTTACCTCTTATCTATCGTCAATTCCCTTTTTTAGTGACATATTCAGCTTGAGGAACAACTAAAAATCACATGAGGCATATGTGGTGAGTAGTCTAGAAAAGCACTGAGGAATTTCGTACTTGACTAAGAATACCTGGATTGGGCATGACAAATGAGCAGCTGCATTATCGTGATGCAACTACTTGTGTGACTTTCACATTCTTGTCTCTTGTACTGAACTGCATCATCAAGACGATACAGAACCTCCAGACAGCTTTCTGATATGTATTCATGACACATCTCCACAGTACTTAAAAAAAAAATCAGTCAGATAATATCACTTTGGTACTCAGTTGTCTTGCTTTCTTCGGTCTTTGTAGCGGTTTCTATTCCGTACATGTATACCCAAGAAAATAAGGATCACAGTTTGCGTAAATCCAGCAAGACCTGTGCAACATTGAAACAAATTTCTTTCAAAGCACCTTGGCACAAATTTTACCGCCATTATGTACATACCCGGTCGTATATATGGCATTTTCTCTATTCCCGTTCTAATTTACAATTTTTTAATTTTCACCCAACAACTTTCCAATGTAAAACTGTGCACTTCGTTTATGGCATTTGGATTTGGGGTTCCTGATGATCTACCGGTAAGCTGGTTACTTCTAACAGAAGTTCGGCCATTTTGAAAAGGATTACACCACACTTTAATTTGTGTAACATCCGTACAGCTTCATGTTCGAAATCCTGCTTAACTATGATTTTATTTTTATTTTTTAGGAGGGCGAAAAAAGTTTTCACGTTATCATCGCCCGGAAAAAAAAAACTTAAAATATAAAAAAAAAAATATATATATATATATAAAATTAACAAACACAAAAATTAAAACAAATAAAAAAGTACTTTAACTAATATATTAAAAAACAAAACAAAAAAAAAGAAAAACCTATAACAACTGTCACACTAACTAAAGAATTACTTATTTGGTCATAGTTATAAATTTTAAAAACACAGTTGAAATTTTAAAAATAATATTAAAAAAAATATATATATATAACTAATATAAAATAATAAATTTAACGAAGTCCGAAAGAGGAGTGTGTAAAGGGTCCTTTCTCGGATAACAGAAAGATTAGATTTAACATGAAATTTATAACAATTATAAAATGAAAACAGTTGTAACAACAATAGCATTAAATACTATGTAAAACACTAATATGTCGAAGAAATAAAATTACCCGGTTTAAAAATTGTTTGTCATTACCCAGGATTCGACGAATGGTCCTGGGCAATTTAAATTTACGACGCAAGGCCGCATAACGCAACGTAATCCATAACCACGTGAATTGTTTCTCTTCGGGTATCGCCAGGATTTAGCAGAACTTGATGTAGTAACGTTCTTCTAAGACACAAAGTGACTGCTGGAAAACAACTGACGTGCTCTATGAGGTTACTAAAAACATGCTTGCGTACTAATGCTGCACTCAACCAAATATTTATGTTCGCATTCAAATGCTTTTCAAGAAATAAATATGGTTTGATATTTTTCGAACATACTTAATTTATATTGAATAAATAGATAATTAAATGCTATTGAACCTTTTTTAAGTTAACGAACACTTTTTTATGCAAATATCTAAAAAAATGTTGATTTAAGAAATTAATATTAAATAAATTCCTTAGAATCTGTGTTTTTGTTTATTCTAAAATAAAATATAAATGCGTTATGATGTTTTCAACATTTTTAATTTCCCGATCCATCCTGGTGAAAGTGTGTTTCTTATTCTAGTTTTTTATTAATTTTATAATAAAGAATCTAAGAAAAAAGATATATCAAAAATTCTAGAGAGACTATTTTCCTACAATTTGCTTTTTCTTTTTATAAAATATTTTTTATAGCAATTTCATCTACACGTATATACCACATTGGCAGTATTGTGATATTATAATATCAGAATCAAACGTAGTTTTGAACAAAATATAATTTTAAACATTTTTATAAATATTCACAATACAAACATATTAAAATAAAAAAAAAAAAACAATTTAAAAAATAGATTATTATCGTATAAAGTATATTAAAAAAATTATTGAATTTTTGTTTACTTTCCCACTCTTTATAAATATGATAGAACCCTATTAACCAAACAATATTTTAATTAAATATTACATACATACACCTATGTCTAAGGTCACACATGAAAACATATTACCAGGTTCCATAATTAGCATGTGCGTCTGACCGTGTAGGATTCTGCTGTGTTCCAGTCCTTTGATAATGTTGTTTCTGGGAATGATTATGCTGATCGTCAATTGTAATATTTTTTTGTTTCGTAAAAATACTTTTCAATGTTATAAATTTTTTCTTTGCTGCAAAATACCATACTTATTAGTTTCCCTCAAAATTACTTAAAAAAATCTCACTTTTATGTACCAGAGTCGTTCGGAAAGTTCTCAGACCGACAGAGAGATGACGCAAGTATGATTAAATAATGATATTTGTCAACTATGATCATTAAGATTAACGTTCTGCGAAGTTTCAGACCCGTGCGTTTAGTTGCTTTTTTGTGGCGATAAAATAAAGAAATTAAGTTTTGACAATTTCTATAAAAAAATGGATAAAAATTGAAGTTTTAATTTTTTCATTTACTTTTTTTAAGGTTCAACACCGATAGACGTATATAAAAAGTTAGATCCATACATAGAGTTAGTCAGGTGTAAGGACATATATATTAAGTGTTAGATTTTAAAAGACGAGAAAGATTTTAAGTCTTTTCCTTCATTTTTGCCGATAGAAAAGTGAGGTGTTGAATTTAAATGTGGACACCCAAAAACCACTATGATCGACGAAATAGTCACAATATCTCGATAGATCGTGTCCACTACATTTCTCACAATGATTTGGTTATGAAAAAGCTTTCCGCTCGATGATTATGATGTTTATTAACAATTGACTAAAAACGCATTGGCTGAACACTTCTCGAGGATAGTTATTCAAATGCGATTCCGCTTTTATAACAGCAGATGAAACATGGATTCACTATTATATAGACCAAATAGTGGGTGGGAGCAGGTGAAAGCGAAAACGGTTCCATCCGCGGGAAAAGTCATGGATATGAATTTTTAGGATTCTTGTAGTGTGGTGCTCATAGCCTACCTGAAAAAAGGCAGGACCATCACAGAGGTGTATTACAAGCTTCATTACTGGAACAATTGAAGGCTAAACGCCCATATCTGGCCAAAAATAAAGTGCTCTTCCATTGCGATAATGCGCCTCCACTCAGCCTCGGTTGTTGCTACAAAACTCCGTGGGTTCGAAGTGGTTCTACGCGCCGGATTTGGCTCCTAGTGATAATTTTTTTTCCCAAACCTGAAGAAGTGACTCGCTAACGAAGTTCACTTCAAATGGGCAAAGACAACCGATTATTTGCAGAATTGGACAAATTGCATATTAAAAAGTTTTAAATTCGCTGATCTAAATGTACGGACCGAATTGCAAGATGACTACGTTGAAAAATAACAAAAATTCAGAAAAATCTTGCGATTTATTTTTCAGGCCGTGAACGTTCCGAACGACCCTCATATACATATTTTTTATAATGCTTGTAATAATTCTTTTATAAGACATTTGTTGTACACCTTAATGAAATCTTGTCACACTTAAACATTAAAAATATTTCACTTTCAAATTTATATAAGTACTCATCCAGTAGCTTTTGGAACTAACGATAAAAATTTCTCAGAGTATGAAATACGTTGATAATGGCAATTGTCTTTAATGAGCTATGAAAGCTCTTTTTGTATATAATTATTATGATTAATATATGTTGTGTTTGTTCACTAACTTTTTTTTTAATTTTATGCATATGGTAATTTCATATTGTTCAAAGTGTGTTAGGATCTTGATTTTAACATTTATGTATAAAATTTGTTTGATGTCTGCAAAATATTTCATATAGTATGTCCAGTGTTCAATTAAATGCAATTGCTGTATGCCGCCTTATCTGTTTACTCTTGTACTGCTGTGTATGCAGATTATGTTTTGATACTTTAACGAATGAGCTTAAGTATTTTTGTTTGCTGTTTTGAAAATAATTTTATATTTTTAAATTTTCAAAAAACACAAAATTTGGACAGATCTTCAATAAAGATTATATGACTCAACTTTATTCTATTTCTATGAATTTATTCAGTTTAAAATGAATTCTTTATATATTTATAAATCCGTATTCTACTCTTTAATAAACTAATTCTATTCTATGAACTTCTTTAATCAGCTTGGAATCATATAAATGTTATGATAAGAACAAGTTTTGTACCCTACTTAAAACAAGTACTTTCAATGTATTAAAATAATACTTAAGAGCAATTAGTAAATAGTATAACAATCGTTTTCAAGTTATTACAGATAAGGAAATTAGTTGCATCCTTATCAACAAATGAAGAGGTACACAACTAAGGATGCTATTTAAAATAAAATTTGAAATCAATACTTCAGATGGTAATATCTTTGTATCAGTAATTTTAAAAGTTTAAAATAAATTTTCAGTCTTTTTTTCACTTACATAGCAAAGTTAAAAAAAAATTCAGTAACTATTTCCAAAGTTTTCGAAAACATTATGATTGATTATCATCTAAATAAACACAATTTCCAATTTAATGAAAAGCCTGATTTTAGAAAAAAATATTCTACCAAGACACCACTGATTTCTCTTACAGAAAGATAGTTATTGTTTAAATCATAGTAGAAAAAATAAATTAAATTAAATTGGAATTACAGAACTGCATTTTCATCTGTTATTGCCTTCATAATTTGCACTTATGAATACCGTAAAACATATTATAGCCCATTTTTGTATCTGACAACTTGTTCTGATTTTTTTAACTTTAATTCAGATGGGAATTATGTAAAAATGCATAATAAATATTTAATAATTATGACAAGCTTACGGTTTTATTACGATGGTGCAAAGCAAAATGGTATGGCTTAATTTTGTGGAAAATGAAATCAATTTAATCATCCCAAGAGAATCTGTCGTACAATAAATCCCAAAAATTTTGCTTCATGGGCAACAAAACCATTATCAAGTATTCATATGATAAGCGATCTTATGTCTACCAAAGAAGCACAATATGGCAGTTTTATCCATTATTTGAAGTTTGATGGTTACAATCCATCCTGTCAATATTTTTTTGAACTGCTATTGTAGAATTTTCAAGTCCTTTAAAATAGTTATTTTTGGATAAAAAAAATCAAGTTATGTTATCTGTGAAGAGTGTAACAATGAATGAATGGCTCAAGATTTTAAAGCAGATGATTAACAAACAAAAAGCAAAATAAGGGACTGATGACAGTTCTCCCAAGCATTTGGGATATCAGCGGAGCTGTCTCTGATAACATAGCCACTTCAGTCATCAGTTAAAGATAAGGAACAAAATTGAATGTTTCATTGATATAAAACATTGAAAATGGAATTTTTTGTTATCTGTGAACAAAAATAAAATTTCAAAATATTTTCTAAAAAATGGGAAATGGATCCTTTTAGAATTAGTCAAACCTTTTGTATCTTTGGTGAAGTTATCCTGTTTTATTTCACATCCACTTTCACGTTTCATAACTGCTCACATAGTTTTAAATTTATTGTTTAAATTAGACAGTAAATTATAATTTACTATTTAATATATTACATTAAATTATTTATAATAATTATTATAAATTTCTTTGTAATTTTTCAAAGAAATTGGTTGTAATGAACTTAATGTTTATTTTACGCACTGTTTACAAATTAATCAGTCTTTTCAACCATCTAAAAAGTTGTAGGTTCTCGATATACAATTTTTTTTGTTTTATGTTTTTTCAAACCTTCTGTTGTAAGTCTTTTCCAAGTACTTAAGTAGAACATTTTTTTAAAGAAAAATTACAATGTCTCTGTAAACAATTTGGAGATATTCTTCATTTTTAATTATTATTATTGCTTAGAGTGATGTTGTCTTATTGGATTTACTTTTTGTTTTGGGTACCACTATAATTAAAATTAAGTGACCCATTATTTTGATCAGTGAGTCCATATAGATCTATGGTTAATTGAAACCCAACCACCAAAGAACACCAGTATACTAGATCGTGGATACCAGTGTTCTTTGAAGGTTGGGTTTCAATTAACCACACATCTCAGGAATGGTCAAACTGAGACTGTACAATATACATTTCATTTACATTCATATATACCATCCTCTGAAGTAATACCTTATAGTGGTCCCAGAAGCTAAACTGAAAAAGGAGAGATCCATAGCAATAAATGATTATTATTCTGGTCTATAATATATACTGATCCAGCCAAGCATGAGTCTCCTATCACTGCAGTTCAGTAGCTGTATAAAATGTGAGTCTGCACTGACAGACTGGTTACTGTCAACCTATACAAGAACAATATCCTGAGAAAGAGAACATTATTGACAAGACATTGAACCCTAGGGAGCTTGAGACTTCACCAGTGTAATAATTCTTATTGCCTGTTGTCAAGGATGAACAGTTATTTTCAAAACCATTTTAAGATTGTCAAACACCCTGCTCAAACATCCAAACTGAGCACATGATTGTAAATCAACACAGTTCTCAAGAGTACCTATTTAAGGTAAGGTTCCTAAGGATGTCCAACCACTGCTGCTGTCAACTGCACACGGCCGACTGTTGCCTTACAGCATTCGGCTACACCAGCTTCATTGCTGCTGTCAACTGCAGAAGCTTGCAAACAGAATGGTTCTTTTCAAATGGTATAGATTGAGTTTAGCAGTCAATCAATTGTCATTAGCAGTGTCTTCATCTGACACTGCTAATGACCCTCGTAGCTGACCTAATAAACTGCCCTTTAAAAGCCACTGTTATTCAAAGAGTCCATGTCCCCCTCTAGTGACAGGTTGCTTAGAATCATTACTTATTTTTAGATTTTTGCAGTGTAGTGATGTATAATTTAATCTCATTTTAGAATTAAACAACCTTCATATGAAAATTCAAGAAAATTAATATACTTAGGAAAAAACTAATAATACATTTCAAAGAACACAGTAATGCTTGGTACTAGACTATACTTTTTTTTTCTACTTCATATCAAACATTCACGTTTCTTTCTTAAAATCATTTTAAAAAATCTTCCAACAGATTTATTTAAAATATAATTAAAAGATTTTCTTATATAGAAACATTATTATTCTGCTGATGAAATTTTAAATAATAATAATAATAATAAATTGTTTTTAAATCCTGAATTCTCTGATTCCTGTTCAATGTTTAAATAAATATGAGCTCAAATAATTTTTATTAACACCTTATGTATAAATTATAATTTATTTTGCAGTTATTTAAAAAAAATTATTCATTTCTTTTATTTACCTTAACATTATTTCATAAGCTTGTTTTCAATAATTAACAATGATTTCAATCACACTTATTTTTCTGTTTTATAATTAATTGTTAATTTTGTGATGCTGTTCTGATCAAAATGTTATCATGTTTTCCCTGGATCCATTTAAGCAAATATTGAAACAGTTCTTTTTTTATCTCTGGTGTAGCACATCTACCCATTATTTTTTTATTAACTAGTATTACTTTGTGTTACAATAATATGTTTAAATTATAACATAAATTGTTCTTGATACTAACATCACAAAGATGGTATAATAGCCTGCTTTTTATATCTTTCTAATACAAATGAATATTTAGAATTCTAAAATATTCTCTAGTTTCTACTTACTGTACATGGTTTGCTGTGGCTGGGGTTCATAATTCATCCTTATTGGTTCTCCATGTGCTCTGTAAAACAAGATGACATTTTACAATTCTAAACTGCCCAGTATTAGCTATTATGTAGAAAAGTGATTGATAACATACTTGTTTTATATTGAGATTTTATTTAAAAATAATATTTACTGATTAAAAAACTGAAATGATTATTTAAGTTTAAATTCTGAAATTTTTATAATATACAGAGTAAATTGCATTACATTGTATGAACAATATAGTTCAGCAAAGTTGGAAATGGTAAACTACTTGACACAATTTAGAACTACATTTACTTATACTGCTCTTCACATGATCACAGGTTAACGAAGAAATTATTAAATGACAGATAAAAACTAATCCTTAATAGATGAATTAGGCTTATTTTTGCACTTTCATAAAATGTCAAATTTAAGATAGGGAAAAATTGGAATTTGAAGTAGTTTGATTAAACTACAACACTAATCAAGTTAGGTTCAATACAAATTGTAGTGGTAAAAAGGGAAGAAAAATAAGTCAGGAAGTAATGCTACAGAGAAAGAAATCAAAACAAAGAAAATAATAGAAAAATAGGTTGAGTAAAAAAAAGGGATGAAGAAATCAAAATCATGCACTATACAATGCCACTTAACGAATCTCATTTTATCTGTATTGTACAATATGCAAGATATCCAAAGGATATCTTGAATGTAATAAGCAGGATAATCTATTGATATATACTACATCTCTCAGGATAAGTGGGATTTTACACAACATTATACAAATACCAGAAAAACAAACAGCTCCTGATAAATACTAATAAGAATCTGGATAGTATTTCTCAAAGTATTTTCTGGAAGGTAATTTTTCTGTATTTTGAAAAAAAATTATATTTTAAATTAGTTTTTCTAAAAGATCCAGAGATCAGGATTGTAAAATAGAAAAAACAATTTATGTAAATATAAGAATACTAACCAACTCATAAAATGGAAGAAATTTTTTGTCAAACAACAAAAGAAATGAACAAAAAATTTAATTCTAGTGTAAAGCAATATTTTCATAAAAATAAAATAAATATGGAAAGAGATCTTAAAGCATTAATCAATAGATTTACCATGGAAATATATCACAGAATTTCATGAATAAAGTGCAGAGGAATATTGGTACTTCAAGAAGAGGATAAAAACTAGAAAGAGAAATGGTAGGAAAACCATATTAACCAAGTGAATAAGTTATCAAAAGACAAAGTTTCATGAGGAGATGAAACTGAATAGGACCTGAACAAGAATAGAACAGGCAGCTATAAATTAATACGAGAAGTATAAAAACAATATAGGACTACAATGTCACAGAATAAGCAACCTGTAAAAGAGAAAAAATTGTTGCATTTATAAAAAATGTGATAAAATGGACAAAACTAAATAATACCCACCTTGTAGCTAAACGGTATTTGTGGGTTTTTTATACTCAAATTATTGTAAGTAATATTCTAGCAAGGAGGCTACATTATCTGTGGAAAATATCAACACGGAAATTATCATGTCAATAGAAATCTCCATGGTGGAGTGGTACCATCTTGGCCTTTCATGCAGGAGTTCCATGTTCAAATCCTGGTCAAGCTTTTTCATCAGGACAAAACTCCATTTCTCTATTTCCACATATAAGCTTCAAAGCTTCTTTAGTAAATAAATTCATAAAGCAAAACAAATATGCAAATTAAAATTAATCTAGGAAAATGGATATTTTAGAATCTTTTATTCTAAATTAATTAAGAAACATATTATGAAAAGTGATTCAAAATTATTCAACAATATTTCAGGAGCTGATTTGGGATAATAAAGTAATTCAAGAAAAAAATTCCTATGACATAAACAAAAAAGTTTTAAATAAAACTTTAAAATATTGGAACTTAATTGAATAAAACTAGCTCCAGAACTGTTTCTAAATCTTTATATCTTGTCTCTAAATCTTTATACTTTATCCCAAGAGAAGGTATTGAAAGGAAACATACAAAAAACCTATAAAAGCTTTTGAAAAACAAATGTTTATGTAATGAGCTTCATAATTAATTTGTGAAGTGTGGTACTAAGAAAAAAATTAGCACTTTGAGAAAAGAGATTTGTGAAAAGATGAATCTATAACTCAAACTGCACTCCATAAATTTGGAGAGCAAATCATTTAATTAATTTTTCAAATTTTTCTAAGTAATACTTTTTGATTGTTGGAAATATAGCTAAAGCACAAAAACAGAAGCATAAGCACCAATGTCAAGCTGATAAAATTGTGTCAAAAGTTATAACATGATCAGAAAAATAAGTCATGAGATTAATTAGAGGTCTGTAGTGATGGAAAAGAAAAGTATTAGAAAAATCCCCTTCAGCACGCTGGAAGGCGGAGGTAGATTTCACTGGTGCTAAATAGGGGATAAAAAAGATTTCCACCTTAAAGTTAACAAAAACTTCAAATTTACGACAATGGTTGCATGTGAAAAAAGTTTCACATGTTTAGCATATGACAAGCCCCTTTTTTTTTTTTTTTTTTTTTTGTCTTCAGTCATTTGACTGGTTTGATGCAGCTCTCCAAGATTCCCTATCTAGTGCTAGTCGTTTCATTTCAGTATACCCTCTACATCCTACATCCCCAACAATTTGTTTTACATATGACAAGCCCCATGTTTATAAATTCCAGCAATATTTTGGTAATCCCTTGCTGAAGGGTTGGCTATATCAAAAATTGTTTCAGACAAAAGGACCACTTTAAACCGATTCAATACTGTGCCTATTAAGGGAGATATGATTATTTTTTTCTTCAAAACCCCATGTTTTCCACCCACTGAGTCAGTGGTTGGTGATATCAAAAAACTTAACTTAGATTAGTTTTAGGCCCTTATCCAAAGAATAGTAGAACTTTAAATGAATTTGATATTTTACTTAATAAGAAAGTTATAACAATATATATTTTTTTTTGACAAGGCCCTTCCATTTCCACCCCCATGGTCTGATTTTGCCCATTAACGAACTCAACCGAGATTTTTGGGTCATTATATTTTATGAATCAATTTGAAAGTGATTGGCACAAAATTAAAGCAGTTATCGTGTCCACAAGAAAGTGAAATATATATACACACACAAACTTTTGAACTGATGGTGATTTTGGGGTTGGGGGGATATAAAACACGAAGATATGTTGAAATTTTCCGAAAATTAAATCATGGTACCCATTAAAATTGGTAGCTTTCTTATGAAATCTACTTAAAAAAAATCTACTTTCTCCAAAACAAAAGATATCATTGTAAATAAGAATTAATGTAAACTCAAAGCAGTACAGTAACCATATCAGAGCCACATTGTCAAGAGAGAAAAAACCACAAAAGAGAATTAGATATTTATTGTAACACATAATTTCTAAAAATATATGCTTTAAGATGATCAGTGTTTATAAAAAGTAGTAAAATAGATATAAGATGTGATAGAAGACAAAGAGAGTCAGAGAAAGAGATGACCTCAAAGAAGTTGGGAAAATTGTTCAGTTCCATAAATGAAATCTTGCACTGTCTCCTCTTTTACCTTATCATTTCCTTTTACCTTATTAAAGAGGAGTTGAATTAGATTACACCAACTATTCTAACAATACTTTACTCACATCTTGATTATTTTTAAAATAATTTTATTATAATCAGTATCACTCTGAAAATAAATTGATCATTAATCTTACAACTAAAATAGATTTTCTCATTAGGGTAATGTTCCTGCAACACTGGTGCTTTTCAAAAAAGTCTACAATATTAATTTTAATTACATAGTATTAATTTTAAGCCAACAGTCTATACTTTTAAATTAGCAATGACCATTATTAAAATTTATTTTCATAAAAACTTTAGCAATGATAAACTGAACCAAATTTTATTAAAAAAACATTTTTAAAAAGCTAACTTCAAAATGTTTTCAATTATCTTTGTGTCCATCCTCAGAGTTCTTTTTCCTGGTCAAACATTGGTGTCAGTTTTTTTAATTAAAAAATAGGAGATGCTTATTTATGGTTACAAAGCATGTTGAATTTGAATTGTGTCTGTTGATCTAGTTTATCATTAAGTCTTTCTGTAGGTTTATATGTATTTCATAATGTTCAAATAAGTTAAGATGTGCTCTTTCAACCAGCTTACTTCAATAATACAAAATATATAAATACACAAAAAATAATAATTTACTAAATGAACAGGCACAGTTCAAATCCAACTCATTATTTCACCACATAATAAATGAATGTTCGCCTAATTAAAATAAACTGACAGCAGTGACAACACTTGTATCAGTATAATGAATTATCAGTAACAAACATTGAGGATGGCCATAAAAACAACTGATAACATTTTAAATTAAGTTTTTAAAAATATTTTTATTTGGGTCAGTTTGTTGTTGCAAAAGTTTAAATTTTGAAATAATATCATTGCTGCCTTAAATCTAGTAGATATTTTTATTTCATCATCTATAGTTGTAATATTTTTTTTTACTGCATAGATTTTTATTATACCTTATATCTCCATCATATTCAAATCCAAATGACATGGTGTATCTTTTAAGAATATTGTGTACATATCTTTTCATTTGTGAAGCAAACTTAAATTTTTTCCCCCATCATGTAGGCTACTAATTTTTATATTTAGATGAATATAACTCATTAAGCCTACTAGGATTAGTTAATAAACAAAGTCAAAACAAATACAGAGTTACAATATTGCAGTGAATTTTATTGGCTATAAAATTATTTTATTCTTTAAGAGATCAACTTAATTTCCTGTTCACTACATAATTACACCTTTTAGGAAAAACAACCAAAAAAATCATTACAAGAAGGATGATAAACCATGTTTTGAACAGAATAGACATGTGCTTTGCAGTACATAATTTCAGTATGGGAACAAAAATTTTCTTCTTCATAACTACTGCAAAAATAAGGGGTAAACAAACAAATTTTTCAAAAGTTGGAGTCTTTCAGATTATACGTCTGGCAGAACAAAAGAAGAAAATCAAAAATTTTAAATAATTACAAACTTACCTAAAATCTTGCTCATGAGAAACCATATTTCTTGGAAGTACACCTAAATTTTGGCTAGGAACTTCATGTTTACATGGATAGTTGACAAAAACAACCTTCCTTCCTTCAACAGAAGTAAACCTCTTTCCGTGAAATGAAAGCGCATCAGAATCAGACTCCACTTGGGAAGAATTAACAGACATATTTGCTTCACTGTTTTGTCTCGACTGATAATACTGGTGTTCTGATATGACCTTCACATTAGGTGGCTGGTGTGGTACAGTTTCATTGTCACATGAACTACAGTATGCAACATTCTTTTCCAAATTCGTTGATAGGTCTGAAGGTTTTTTTTTACAGTTACAAAAAATTGAAGGGTCATCTACACAAGAATTCAGAACACTTAAAGATGATGATTCTGAAAAACCAATCTTTTCATTTATGACTTTAGTTTTCTCTCTTTGTTCAGGGCGTTTAACTTGTTGACAATCATCATTTTTCTTTATATTCACTTTAGTTGGTGAAGCATCAACCAAAGAACTTTCTGATGAAACTGACGAAGTAGAATGTATTTTAATACAGACTTTTTTATCCTTTTCTTTGAGATTATCAGTTGTATTTTTATTAATTTTACTTGGAAATTCTTTATTAGAAGATTCTTCTAAACAGGGCTCAGGGTTAGTGTTTAAATTTCTAGGTGTCCATTCTATTACTCTAGGTGAGGATTCTGGTGTTTTTCCTGGAGAACTTGGAAATTCTGGAGATTTATTTCCATTATATTTGAACATAATAATTAAAGCATATACAATGAGAAAACATCACATCTTGAAAAGTTACATTAAAGAAATTATAAAACTCTTTAAAAACCTTTAAAACTCTTCAAAAACTCTTGCATATGCATATAAAACAAAAACCTTAAAACTTAGCTATAAACAAACTAAATTAAAATTAATTTATTTTATACTATAGAACAGCTGATGTAAGAATAAATATGTTAACTCATCTTGTTATTAAAAGCAGAAAACTAAAATAATATGAAGTTATATCAGTAGAAGTACTGAAAATGGATAAAATCATAAATACATATTCACATTTAATGGTGTATATTTTAAAATTTTTTTAAAGAAATTTATGTTATAAATGGCAGAATAACCTTTATGTGCATGTATGATGACACATTAAGGTCTTCACATAAAGGTAGAAATCTCTACCACACATAACTTTTAAACTTATTAATAGAATGGATTGAGGAGTAATTTGTATACTATTATTGCAGTAACTAGATTTAAAAGAGTAAAATAAAGTTGAACTGAACAATATTTTAAGTCTCTCACAAAATAATGAAAGTAAAAACAAAGAAGAAAAACAATGAAGCTGTGTTGATTAAAATTTTACTAAAATAGATTTACTAAATAAAGTTGCATTTTATTTCTATGAGATTATTTATATTTTGTAATAATAAGCAATTTCTACATATTATTAATATTTTCTAACTGTAATTGTTTATGAATTATGCTGAATTAAAGAAACTTGGGTTAGAGCAAAGTTAGCATTTACTGTGAATGCCCCTGAGTTACTATTCTACATTTTTAAGTTTAAATGAGAAAAGCTGTAGAATTTCCTCAATTAACTGAAAAATTTCAGTCTTTGAATTACTGAGTTCAACAATGTAATTATGTAGTACAGAATAATTTCGTGTTTTATTTAATGCCAACCCACAGAGAGAGTAAGAGTTTTCTGTCAGTATTCTTGTCTTTTGTAAATTTCACCGACTGCTTTCAAACAGTTCTTCTCCTTTGGAGATTGGGATTCCCCAGAGGTGGGGAATCCCATTTACAGACGCTTAAGCAGTGTCGAGCTCGCTAACAGGTGGTGCAAGATGGTATTAATATGCGTATGTAAACCTGCACACTACCAACTAAACCGCCACCCCTGGCTACCACCCTTCCTGGAACTGCTAACGAAGCATTCCTTCTGGAAGGGGGATTACACGCCCACTCACACACTCATACGTCATAGTGCAATCGCATCATAATGGGATATCAACAGAAACACATCAGTTACAGCAAAACAACAGCAAACAAGAAACATCACCGTACATCAAGATACAGAAACAGATTATGAAACTACATACTACAGACTACACATAAAGAAAAAAGTCACACAATATCTGTGGATGCCAACAGATACAAGAGCGGAGTGTCCGCGGCCTCTTCACGTCAAGGCGACCCCTACATGTACGAGGGACCTCCTAGTCACTCACTCACGAACCTGTCTGCCCCCGCACTCTTTGACGCCGCCTATTGTTTTGTGACTCCTCCCATGCTTGGAGGTCTCTCATCATGATTTTCACATACGTAGTGATCGCCTTCCAGTTTTCTTTCTTTTCTATCATTATGTCCATCAGCTCCTAAGGCTGTTCCAGCCTTAGGAGCTGATGGACATCATTTCCCTACCTAGTATGTCAAGTAGCTCTGTCCTAGGTCCTTCGTATCTCAGACAGTGGAAGAACAAGTGATATGGCATTTCCTCCTCCTCGCATACCGGGCAGTTCTGTTCATCGTTGAGGCCGTACTTATGAAGGTATGCTCTGTATCCCCCATGGCCCGCCATAAACTGGGTAAGGCAGTAATCCAGCAAGCCATAAGCTCTCACTCACCCGCGCCTTACATCTCTCACCAGGCGATGTGTTCATCTGCCTTTTGTGCTG
The DNA here is from genome assembly GCF_047948215.1 of Lycorma delicatula. Classification (NCBI taxonomy): domain Eukaryota; kingdom Metazoa; phylum Arthropoda; class Insecta; order Hemiptera; family Fulgoridae; genus Lycorma; species Lycorma delicatula. Next base: position 146,538,500 of record NC_134456.1, on the reverse strand, counting down.
CCATCCCACCGTTCTTGCCACTTGTTCTCCATCTTCTCCGTCAGTGTACGTGTCCATCTTCTTCTGTCTGCGGGGGAGAGAGCCCCAAGCTCACATAATCTTATCCGTATTTCGATTACCAAATCTATCGTAAGGATTCCCGCAAATACTTCTATCGCATCCTTCGACACGGACCTGTATTCTGCGGTGATTCTTAGGCAGCACCTCCTGTGTAAGGACTCCATCATGCCTTTGTACTTTTAGTACTACATTACTCTCCCCCATGTCTCTGCTCCATAGAGTAGTGTTGAATAAACTACGCTTACAAGTAGTTTCCTCCTTTGCTGTTTCGGGCCATGGCAGTTTGGGAGAAGGGCAGCAACTAACTTCCTTGTTCTTTCAGCTTTTTCACATGCCTCCTTTATGTGTGTGCCAAAACGAAGCCGGGCGTCTATCTAAATGCCTAGGTACTTAACCGCTTGTCGTGACACTATTCTTTGTCCTTCTAGTGGTGTCACTATGGTGGGTCTTCGTTTGGCCTTTGTGATCACAACCACTTCTGTCTTTTCGGGCACCATCTGCAGCCCAACCTCGTTCATCCATCCGCTTATTGTGTTGTAAGCATTCTTCTCGACTGGCTCTCTCCCATTCTTGGCTTCAGCCACAAGGGCCAGGTCATCAGCATAGCCCAGTAAGGAAACTTTTGGGGGGAGCGGGAGTCGGAATACCCAATCATATGCAATATTCCATAAAGTCGGTCCAAGTACCGACCCCTGCGGAACTCCCCTTTCGATGATTTGCTCCAGTATCCCATTCTCCACTTCAAAGCGCAATTTATGCCCGGTCAAATACAACATTATAATTTTTGTTATATATGGAGGAACTCTGCATGTTATCAAGGCCCTACCTATTGTAGCGTGTGAGACATTGTTGAACGCGTTTCTCACATCAAGAGTCACCAATACGCAATGACTGCCTCTGAAAACAGTTCTCTCTAAGCTACTTTAAACATATTCCAAAATACTAACATAAACTCTAATACGTCACATAATTTAGATAAAACTTATTTACAAACCTTCTAATTAACTGACATTTTCTTCTAAAATGAAATATTTTTAATCTTATCTAAACCTTTCTTCTAAGTGATGCTACCTACCTCTTCTCTTTCGTTATAATTTGTACAATACTATGATAGTATACTATACAGTATGAATTTGATTGTAGCCTTGATTCTAAATTCCTTAAATTTTTTCTGATATCAAACTTTTACAAATGCGAGTGCAAATGTAAACTATAAAATGAGTTCTACTATCACTTATTCAACTCTAAAATTTACAGTATTTACTTAATTTTAACTGCATCCATTTACTACAGTTTCCTTACAAGTGAAAAGTAAATTTTTACCTTGTTATGGAAGTAGGATAAAAATTGTTACTTTGGGATTACTGTTAAAGGTAGCTTAAGTCCTCCTGAAACCTTTGTTACTCCATTTTATTGACAAGTATTGAAAAAAATCCTGAAAGTAAAAATTCAGAACATCTCATTTGGCTTGATTGCAGCACAGATATGTGTTTAGATGATTTATTTGTTTGTTCATTCATTTGTGTTTTGTCTATTTCCTTGTAATCAAACAGTTGACCAAATTTTCATCAAATGTTTGTAGGGTTATACTATATGTAAATGACCCATCTAGGTAATCAAGGTGTAACTGGAACTTGTTGGTTCCAGAACTGTATTCTTAAGATATTTTTATTACTCTTGATATCATGCAGAACTATGATCTTGATTTCAATGATGAATTTTCAATCATCATTTAATGTTAACTTCCTTAGTAACATAGATTTGTATGTGCCCTTTCAATATTGCACAGAGGAATATTCCAAATCTTTGTACTTTTTTAGAAGTGGATTTCATGTAAACTGTTCTAAAATTAATAATATCCAACAATTAAAGATAATAAAGACTATAAATGTTCATTCAAATGTATTTGGAATAAAAATTTAGAAATAAATAAGTTTGAGATGAGACAGGTGTTAAGTAGTTTATATTTGTAAAAAGTGGTTGCAGCATATGAAAAGTGAATTTTATCAATTGAATAATTATTGTTTAGCTAATACTAGTATTTTTGGCATATAAAACAAAATTATAGTTTTTTGGTTACAAGAACATCGACTTAAGAGAGTTTATCATAACCCACCGAGTTGGTCTAATGGTTAACTCGCCATTGCAAATCAGCTGATTTCGAAGTCAAAAGTTCTGAGGTTCAAATCCTAGTAAAGGTAGTTACTTTTATATGGATTTAAATACTAGATCATGGATACCAGTGTTCTTTGGTGGTTGGGTTTTCAATTAACCACACATCTCAGGAATGGTTGACCTCTCTCTTCTGTTTAGCCTCCAGAGGCACCATAAGATATCAGTTCAGAGGATGAATGAGGATATGTATGAATGTATGATGATATGTATGTATATATGATATGTATGAAGTGTAGTCTTGTACAGTCTCAGGTCAACTGTTCCTGAGATGTGAGGTTAATGGAAACCCAAACAAAAAAGAACACTGGTATCCATGAGCTAGCCTTCAAATCAGTATAAAAGTAATTGCCTTTACTAGGATTTGAACCTTAAAACTCTTGACTTTGAAATCAGCTGATATGCAATGACAAGTTAACCACTAGATCAGCCCGGTGGGCTAGGAATGGTTGACCTGAGACTGTACAGCACTATACATCATTTACATTCATACACATCATCCTTACTCATCCTCTGAAGTAATACTTACAGTGGTTCCGGAGGCTAAATAGAAAAAGAAAGAGAAGTGAGTTTATCAAAGAGAAGTATTTTTTTACCACTCTTATATTAACTCGCTTTTGGACTATGTATGTGAGATTCATGTTATGGAACCTTTCAGTCGAATTTTGAAGCACTTCTGCTTATCTATTGTTCTGAAATTTTTCATACAAATTTGCTCCCGATGACAACAAATTTTCAAATCATTAAGATGTGATAATTAGTGAAAAAATGTCCCTTGAACTTATGCAACCTCATTCACATGAATATTTTCTTAGTGAAAGAGTTATCCACATTTGTGATATTGTTTCAATTGATTAAATTGAATGAAAGTATTTTTTCTACGGCTGAGGCAAAAATTCAAATTTCATATAACCATTACATTCAACATTTATGTCTGATGATTCATGATACTTATGAGCTAGTAAATAAAATTCATTACTCTTCTTCAGTTATAAGTAAAAGTGTGCATTTTCCCTGCGTAGGTTACAAACTAAGATCAAAATCACCTTAAAATTGCAAAAAAAAAGATTTAAAAAAGTACAAAAAAAATCGAAAAAGTAATTTTGCTGCCGACAGAACTTAAACATGTGACCACCCATACAGTGAAAAAAATTTCCTGCAACTTTTTTAAAATTATGACGAGTTTGGAATTCTGGAATCTCCTTTGATGCACTGAGTACCATTACTGACTGGTTCAGCTTATGAATAATACATAAGAGATTTTAATATGTTAGACTAGAAATTTGTGATGTTTGAAGTATATATGAGTACACACAATAATATTTTAAGATATATGAACTTTCAAAGCTGCCTATACTCTTATCTGTGGTATTGGAAATTGGAGGCATGTAAACTTTGAAAGATCGCTCAAACCTGTGCGCTAGTACAGCTGCAAAGTATAAACTTATGAATACTAAAAAGTATATAAAAAAAACCTTTTAAAACCACTCTTATATTAAATGCAGTAAAAAGTGGAAAATAAAAAATATGTAAAAAAAGCTTTTAAAAATCACTTAAATTAAATGCATTCAAAGATAAAAAATAATTTTAGGATGGCATCTCAGAATGTATTTGACAAGCTTTGACAGTGATACATATCACCATCAAAGCTTTCACGTAGTCTTACATAAGACTACGTGAAAGTCATAGCTTCAAATTAAAAATTTGATGTTTTTGCCAATTTTTTCATACTTGTGATGAATGGCTTAAAGAGTGGGGAGCTCAGATCAAATTACAAATCTTTGCTCCCCACTCTTTAGGCCATTCATCACGCTTATGAAAAAATTGGCAAAAACATCAAATTTTTAATTTGAAAGTATGACTTTCACATAATCTTACATATCATCATCAAAGCTTGTCAAATCCATTCTGAGATACTGTCCTAAAATTATTTTTTACCTTTTAATGCATTTAATTTAAATGGTATTTAAATTTTTTTTAGATTTTTTATTACTATTATGTAGAGAACCAGAATTAATGATATCTGGTAATATTTTTCCTTTTGGTAATTACATATATTTTTAGGTAGTATAAATGAATTGTTTATATATGTTACTATTAATTTTCTCGGTGCTAGTGATAACTCAATGATTAGTTTTAGCACATCTAATCAGATCACACAATGCTTACTAGAATAAAGTTAATGCAATAGGGAAACGATTCCAAAACAATTTTATAACAGACCTTGAAATTTGGAGTTGCAGTTATAACACTGTTGACTCATTTTTTGTCTATTCATAGTGCACTGGTTTTCAAGTTTGAATGCATCTGACTGTTTAGGATAAAAAATAAATTATTAGTATAATAACATTCATAAATGATTCCAAAAATCAATAATTTTTATGGCTTGAAATAATTTTATTAGCATCTTTGATGTAGAGCTTTTAATAATTTGTATACTTATGAAGGAGTACAATGATTTTCTGATTAAAATTTCCAGTAACTTCTTTAAAAGTAAAAAAGCCAACAAAGGTGGCATAAATTAAATTTCCAAATTTTAATTTCAAATACCTCACAGGGTTTTTAAATATTAATAACTTAATTATGCAATATTTTGAGTAAAGTGCAAAAAAGGTCAAAATGTTATGTCAAAATATTTGGGTCTGATTTGACTCCCTTTATTATTAATTAAACTTTTACCTTAAAAATTATGCAAAATCAAAATTCTTAGTAAAAAATTATTGACCAAATTATGTTTTTATCATTAAAAGTATACTATATTTAGAATATGATTGCTAAAAAAAAAAATCAGCATTTTTGTAGACTCCTTGCTTGATAGCTATCTAAAGTAAAAATTATAATAACCTCAACTTGAAAAACAGATAATGTATCAGAAAGAATAAAAAAATTCGAACAACTTTGAAATAATGTCAAATATCATAGAATCCCTAAATCCAATTGACTTAAAACTTTAGAATTTTAAATAATTAAGTACTTTCATCATAAAGCATAATTTTCTACAATTATACAAAAAGTCAAAAATGCAAAAACTACCCTGTCCCTTTTATAATTTTGCCCAAAATTTAATGCCACCAATGTATTTTCAAAAACTCAAATACCCTAATTTTTGGGCAATTTTTATACTTTCCCTTTAAAAATATGTTGCTGCAGCTCAGTACTCATAGAGCTATAGCTGGAAAAGTTAATATATAAATTATCAGAAATATTATAAATTTTAAGGTAATTGAATGTTAAAATTCCTGAACTTGAAAACTATGTGCTACTATTGTTATTCATTCAGCAATGTGTAGCAGTATGAATAATTATACGAGAGCTATAAAAGTTGTATTGGGCTGTAATAAATTAAAAGTAGTCTGATGTAGACACCACATGACATCCTTGTATGCCTATTAAATTACATATACACATTTTTTTTAAATGAAAAGTACATAAAATTTTATTTCATTAATAACTTCTGATATTTTTTCATACATTTTTTTTTATTGTTATTAAATTATAATTTATTGTAAAACGTTTTTTTTTACAATCAGAAAGGTTAATAATTACTAATAAATCAATATATTTAAATTAAAAAAAAAAATGAGATGAAGTCAGATTCAGACCAATGTGCCTCCCCCTTGTAAGATCCAAATATTTCATTAATTAAAATTTTATTTGGCTATAATTCTGGAACCAGCAAAAATAAATACCACTTATGATATATCATTAAAAAACTCTCAATGAGGGATTATTATTGCAGTTAAGAAAAAGTCCAAAATCCAGATTTTTTGGATTTTGTGGACACTTTTGGTCCAGTAGATTGAAATAAAAAAAGCAGGTGCACAACTAGATGTTACAGCAGTTCTAAATCAAAAATTTCAGCATCCTACGGCAAATCATTTTTGAGTTATGCGAGATACATACGTACGTACAGACATCACGCTGAACTAGTGAAAATGAATTCAGGGATAGTCAAAGTGGATAGTAAAGTGGAAATCTGAAAACCGAAATTTTCCTAACAAAAATGCTTCCTCTACTTCGTATAAGGAAGTAAAAAAAGAAGATAAATGATAGATTTATTAGGTTCTGTATCTGATTAGTATTTTCACTATTTAACAACTATTTTGTTGTAAAATTTGTAATAGTCTCTGTAACAATGTGTCTGGTTCTGATATTTTGCTTAAGCATTATAAAAACAGCATTGGTGAGTAATTACACTAGAAGATGATGGTTACAGTTCAGAAATGAACAAAATTTAATTATGAAGTTATTCATTTCAAAAAGTCTTATTTTGGCATTTCAAATACATCTTGAAAAAGATTATTTGCATAATTTCAATACATTACAGATTATTACTTTCAGATGGTATATTTTCAGATATATTAAAACTTTCAGACATAATTGAAGAAATGAAATTTTCATATTGAAAACACACACTTTTAATTTTTTGGATAGATTGTTATATGAAAACTTATAAGTTACTTTTACTTTCATCTAAATAATTTTTTTTTGACATATTCATTTGTAATAGCCACTTTTTAACAGAAAAAAAATATCATGATGGTCATTCAATAATTAAAGAAACAAATTGAAACAGCAGAAAAATTATTTAATAGAATAAACTAAAACTGAATGACAGTCACAGTTTGGCACCCCTGATAATAGAAAATATCAGCTGTTTGAAAAGAATCTCTATTATTATGAGGGTCATTAAAATATAAACTGGAATTTTGCCATGCAGAATGAGGAAGAGCAGTAAATGTGGTGGGGCATTTCAGTTGGTTAGATGAAAATTTATAGAAGGGAGCAACTGGCCAGCCACGCCTGTAGGTCATGTTACTGTTGAGCAACAATTATATCTGACTTCTCACCAACGAAGTTGTCAAAACCTCTGAAATTTTGAAGTGGCTGTGATGCAATGGAGAACAAAAGTCACGAATGTCATCCGTGGACCAGTGTCATTGATAACAACATTCAGGCTGTTCATGACCTTGTAGAAGATGACCAACATGTAACCATCTTTGAAATTGAATCATGTTTTTATGATATGGGCATAAGAGTTGGCAGTATGTATACAATGTTATCAGACACTCTCGAATACAGCAAAGTGTGAGTTCCATGTTTTCTCAGTGGGACACACAGAAATGTCTAGAAAGACATTAGTCAGTGGCTTCTGAATTAGTTTGAGGAAGAAGTTGAGGCATTGTTGGACCATTTGTGACCTGCGATGAAACATGGGTCCACCATTACACCCTGGAGAGCAAGAGAACAAGTATGGAATGGTGGTAAAGTGAGGAGGGCGCATTGATCAAGGCTAAGAAACGCCTGTCAGCTGGAAACGTTCTGGCAGCTATGTTTTTGGGCATTAAAGGTGTGCTGCTGATTGATTTCCTACATGTACAATGTACAGTAAATGCACATACTACTGCCAGTTTTTGATGATGTCAGGGCTGTTTATCGCAACAAAGACGCTGGCAACCGATTCCCACATCCTACTTCTCCATAACGCACAGCTGCATATAGCAACTCAGACTTGCTAAATACATTGGGCACCTTTTTAACACCCACCATACAGTCCAAACTTGTCACATGTGATCTTCACAAGTTTGGTTTGCTGAAAGAAGCTTTAGTAGGGGAAAGATTCGAAGATGATGCTGCAGTCAAACATTATGTGCGCAAGTGGTTATTGGAGCAGCCATATTGTTTTTTGATGTGGGCTTCAGGAAGCTATCTATTTGGAAGAGAAAATGTATTTATGTTGAAAAATGCTAAACAGAAAAATAAGATAATTTATTTGTAATTTTATCTAATATAAATATAATTATGTAGACAAATTCCAGTTTATATTTATTTGAATGATCCTTGTGTAGTATTTCAAAACATAGCCGCCACTTGAAGTACATAGCATGGAAGAACAGGATGCAGCAATTTTATTTTCTAAAGGTAACAGAATGGTAAAAAGTGTATTAACCATGTAAATTTTATAAACAGATTGAACAGTTTAAGTCACACAGAATAAGTGTCACCGACTTAAATGGTAGCAGAAGACTGATAGAAGTTTCAACTGAATTTCATTATCAGTAATAGAATGGACTGTGATGCTGAATTACTCTAAAACTGTTCAAGATGGGTTCAGAAACGGTCCACTCACAAGACAACTTAATTCTCATTTGTACAGAACTTGGAGAATGATTTTTTATTTGTAGAATGCAAAATAATTTTTGATGAAACTTAGGATTCATCATTTTGAGCCATAATATTAACGCCAAAAATGGAATTGAAACATCTTAGTTTCCCCAATAATAACAAATTCAAAACCTACACATCAACCAGTAAAGTGATGCTAACAGTGTTTTGAGATATAAAAACCCAGTTTATTATGATTTTTTGTAAGAAAAATAAACAATCGACAGCAAGTACTATTAATAATAGAAAATAAAGTAAAACCCACAATAAGAAGGAATTTTGGTTCTCCGTTGAAAGATGTAATTCTTCTGCATCATAATACCATCCCCATACTGCACAAAAGACACAGGAACTATTTAAAAGTTTGGTTGGGAGGTGTTACTACGTCCTCTTAAAACAATCCCAATCTCTCACCATCAGCTTTATTTTTGTTTGGTTCTCTCAAAGAGTTTTTACATAGCACTGAGTTAGCCAATAATTAGCGTATCAATAATGTGATAAAAGAATGATTCAGAAACCAATGTGAACAATTCTTTACTAATGGAATAAGAAGCTCATAATATATGATACATATGCCTAAATATAACTGTGGGAGGGGGATTATGTTAAACATTATTGTTAGTTTCATTATCAATGAATAAATAATCATTTTTTTTACAGATATCTCTCTAATTATTGATCAACTCTTGTACAAATATTTAAAATTAATAATTCATATACACTTTTTATGAATTAAAGAAAAAGAAAAGATTTTTTTTTAAATTATCTAAATAAACACTGAATAATACATACTTTTAATTTTAATTCAATACATATATTTAATACACAAATTTTTATTTTCTGAAAAAATAATTTTATCACTTAAAAAACAATAAAATGTGTTTACTAATAATAATATGCTTTTAGAATAATTTATTAAATAAAATATACAAACTTATAATAATCAATTTTGTACTCTGTTATTAAAACACATTAAACATGGGTTTGGTTTGGTGTTCATTATTAATCATAATTCAACTAAGACAAGAAATTATTTTGAAATTAAGATAAACAGAGAATTAAAAGAAGAGTAAGTAATTTCTATTAATTTAATACTCTTAAGTATAACTAAATCAAACAGCAGCTTCACTTCTTTCTTCATAATAAAAAAAACACATAATCACAGATTAGGCTTAAAATATAGTTAATAAAATGAATGGTGGTAAAAATTATAAGTAAAATAATCTGTCTAGAGAATAAAATTAGATTTTAAAAAAATACAGTAAACTCCTAATTATGAGTGTAAGGCTTAATTATATATTCAAAACTCTCAAATGAAATCATGCTTTAATAGTTAGCAGTGGCCAATCAATATACTCAATATATCAATATATATACTCACTATACCAATATATCAATTTCCTCTTTCTCCAATTAAGCTACTTACATAAGCGATTGTTTACCATTGTCATTTAGTGAAATATTATTGTTTATAAATGCTGAATTATAACTTAAGGCTGAAGGTTTTCTTTCATGAACAACAGTATTGTAGATTATTCTGCATGCACTACGCAAAAAATCAATAATTCAGGCCAATATCCTGATGAACCTTCTGTTGAACATGGAAAAAATGCATATACATAACAGGGCTTATACTCGACCATTCTTTTATTTATTTGTAATATATTCAGTAAACTGTTTATGCTCAATATATAATAAACATTTTTCTATCTTTGTACTTCCTTGTTATTTGATCACTATGGAATAATCTATGTTTAAATTTATATTTAGAATATTCTAATGAATGTTGTTAGTCTCCTACTAGCTCCAAAACTATGTCACTTGCATTTCTCAAACTAATACGGATAGTACAATCAAATACACAGTGTAAATGGTGAACTAACTCCATAATATATTTGATGCTAATTTAAAATTTTTAATATGTGAAAATCAGAAAAAACGGATTAAAATGACTAATAAAACTCTTATTTGTTGAACTAATGTAACATTTTTGAATAAAACACCATACATGGTATTTGTTATGGAAATTATGTAGATGAATATAGGATAGTTTTCTTGTATAATTTGCCATAATTCCTAGAGTTCCTCTTCAAATAAACAGAAATTTTCAACAATGCAGAAAATAACTTGGTTTAATCTAATATTAAACTCAATTGTTCCACTTTTCTGGCCAAGACAAGATCTTTCTTTTGTGATGCATACTATAGTTTAATTACATTGAATAGATGTCTGATAATTGTTTAAACTACAAAACAAATCAAGAGATAAAATAAACGTAAAGTGGTTTGTCCAGTGGTTTTTTAATAAAAAAATATTAAGTTTTTCAATATTCATTTAAAATTTTAAATTAACATATATAATCAGGTATTTAGTGAATTAACAATTAACACAAATTCTATTATAGCTCAAGAATAATAAAATGCATATTAACAGCATAAAACAATATTTTAAACATTAGTAAGTAAAATAGTTTTAATTATCAATAAACATAGTTTGAAATAAAATTTAACTTTTTCAGATAATTAAAGATTGCAGGCCTATTAGAATAAAAATAAAATACACAATCTCCCTGACAAATGACAACAGATATATTATCAGTAAAAATTCATAACACTAATGGCATAAATATTCCTTCAAAATTATTAAAAAATTTCAGTTTGCCTGTAAATTCTGAATACACACAGTATGAATTTTAGATGAGTATAAAATTGATTAATGAAAACTGAATTAGTAATCTAAAAAAAAATCTGCCAATTTAGTCTTGCAAATATTTTTCATTAATGATTAGCATTCTAATTATTATGAACAACAATTTACATAAATTATTCTTTATGATTATTATATTATTATTAGTGTGATAATTCTATATTATTTCAATTTTAAGAATAGAATAAATGGCTAAAATTTCAGATATAGCAGTGAATAACATAAATAAATAAACGCATAAAAATAACCAATTTAATTACAAATATAATTAACAAAATACTACAACTAGTTTATTTGCAAAACCAGCAAACTGTATATTTCTTCATATATGTTCTATTTAAAAGTAATACTGTTACAAAATAAACTTGACTTTGGGCAAATGCTGAGGTATTATTTTATGCTTGCCATTTCCAGATATCATGTGTATGTGATTATATCATGGGATAGGTGATACCAAATATTTGACACTTTTAAACAATGGTGAAATTTAATTGTATAGTATATTTCTATTTTGCAAATTTCTATGTGAAAATTATCAGTTTATCGCTTTGCTAAGTGTAAATTATGAACGATCAAGTTGTTACAAACATCAAACTAAAATATTCATGTTCATGCATTTTTTTTTAACTTCCTGTTTTAAACCAAAATCATATTTTTTAAATTAAATTGCTCATAGAAAAGACAGCCTCAAAGCACTGTTTATATATACATAATAACATGATGTTAACACATCACACATGGATGATGTTAACACATATTCGATGGAGGGGAAACCAAAATCAAGATTCCCACAATTAAAACATATTCTGCTGTAACTTTTGTAAATTAAATAATTTCAATATTAATAAAGTAGACTGTATGAACAGAAAACTTCAAATTATATAATTGTTTTATGAAATAATTTTAGCTTTACAAAAGAATATTCAAAAAATAATCTATAAAATTCCAGTTTCTTTATTAAATCCTACATAACATAACCAATTTAAGGAGACCACTTTAAGTGACAGTTATGGACATCTACAAATGAATATATTATAAGATATGTAGATGGTTTCATATCGATAATAGATTAGATACCAAACATATATTATAATTACTGTACTACATTAATTTGTCTATTGTATGTTCAATATTTTTCATGACAAAACTGATTACTATTTAACTGACTCCCTTGTACATTATATTTCAGTTTTCATATCGGTGTCTTTTACTTGCATTATATATAATATACAAGCAAAATAGAAATTTAACTTAAGAAATCAATCATTTTTACCATGCAATTTATTACAATCCTTCAGATAATAGAAGGAGTAGCTGAAAAATAATGAAAATTTGGAAATATAACTAAAAATTGAAAGGAGATATTTAAATGAAACAAAAAAGACATGAATCTACATTTTATTGGCTACTACACTTTTTGATGGAATCATCATTTACAGATATACATTTCAATGGTGAACCCGAGTTCTCATCCTGTTAATTAAAAATTCCAGTGGAATGTCTTTGATCTAAGTCCTGGCTTTCTTCATTTATTATCCATGATGAGATGAATGCCCATAAGGTCCTTCTTTAAGTTTGGGAAGAAATCAGTTTGAGGGGTAGCACTGAGTATGGAGGATTTTAACTTCAACTTCACAAGAGCTTTGGCAGTAGCACGCACTCTGTGCCTGAGTTTTATCATGTTTTGCAGAATTATCAGCTCCATGGATTTTTAAAACTGAAACACATATCTTCTCAAGTGTTTAAATATCTCTATCTGCTGCACAGCATTCATAATTGCCCCTTCTTCTTCAGATACAGAAACTGGTCAACAATGAAGTTCATCCTCAATATTTGCTTCTGATGTACACATTTTTATTGCCAACCTAATTACAGTAATTCAGCAGTTTCATCATCATAAATGGAGTGTAAATAACTATCAATGTTATTGGGGTTCACTTTTTCAGCTGTTAAGAATTCTGTCACTTCCTGTTTTAAACGCACTGACATAGAAGGTAAACTTGAATTCATGGCAACAGCCACAAACAAAGATTAACAGATCTAGCATATTTACTGGGGCAATGTAGCTACAAGATGGTGAAACACACCATTCTGTACAATGTTTCATTCTGCTATTACATGTGATAAATTACATTATTCATCAGCTATCCTCCAAATCTTTTTTGCAAGTTAATAATTATAAAAAGGTTACATAATAAATACCATAAGAATAGATTAATATATATTTTTTTTAATTTTGTGTAATTTACAGTGAAATATAAGCAAATCATCTTAAGTATACATCATTCCCCTATTTTACCATTAGTTCCATCCATTTCACATAAAACTTTGTCATCTTTATATTTGTTTTTCTTGTACCCACATTAAGTTTATGCTATATGCAGTCGGTACATATCCATACACTCAATCCACTCAGTGCTAACATTATAAAATCTCAGTAGAATAATAGTAAGTAAAACTAAAAAATTCTTTTTAATAAATGAAAAGCTACTTTCAATAAAGTAATTTTAAATGTATAATTGTTCAGAAATAGAAAAAAAAAGATAAATAAAAAAATTAAATGTATATAAATAATATTTAATTACTTGTTAAAATAGTACCTGCAATCAATCCTAAATCCATCAATTTTTAAAGTGAACAGTCAAAATATGAATGGTATAAAAAATGAATAAGTTCACTAATAAATAATACTTAAATTGTGATAATTTCTTATATGTAAAAAAAATTACAATTGGGAGAAAAATCAGGAAACATATTTACATTTTTAATTTAAATAATTAATATTGAATCAATGTTTTCAACTCTTTTTCAAAATTTTTAACATTGATAACTACATAAATAAATTCAAAGTAACTCCGCAAATGCTATTAGTTTTGCATAACTATATGATTTTTTCAGTTTTAAATCTACAGTGTTAAAATTAATTACTATGATTATGAAAAAAATCTAAATTTTTTTTTTAAAATGATAATATATTTATGCAAATATTTTTAGTATACACAAGAAATGGTCAGAAAAATGTTAAAAAGAAAGAATAATTTCATTAAATTTTTTTTTAAATGTCTAATTTCAGAGTGATTTTCCATCAATGGTTTATTAGTTATGTGCAGTATGATGGAATACTATTTTTTGCACATTTATATCGCTACAAGAAATCTTTACAAAAAAAAAAATTTTTTACATTGAAATGTATATTTAATATAGTGTGTAGTTAACTACAAATTGTTAAAAAAATAAATATTATCTGTCTAAAAACAGCTACATTTTCATAGATGTAATACAGAACCAAATGGAGGTTCTACACCATCCCTAATTATTATAATTATTTATCAAACCGAACATTTTAAGAAAGTTACATTTTTATGACCTGAAAATCATAAGGCACTCCTAACCTATAAATATTAGCAGAGTAATATAATAATTATTTTTTTTAAAATTAAACTTCTAAACATATTTTTGATTAAATCAAATGCATGGAACATTGTAACCAACTTAAAGTATTTATAGTTTTTTTTTGGGACACCAACTCAAAGATTTCACTTAAAAATCTTATTTATATAAAGAGGTATAATGAAGCTCCAGTAACTTAAGGTAATCTGAATTAAACTGTTTTAATCCAGTACAATAAATATCATAAAGCAGTACAATTATTAACCACTTACCAGTTTTTTTTTCACTAAAATTGATATTTATTACTTTGATCCATCCATTTTTTAAATGTTGATAATTTATATTACTATAATTTAATAAGTACTAAAATATAATGATGCACACAAGATTATTTTCTTATATTTTGTAAAAATCAGAAATTTATCATATCTTATCATTTATTATGACATTTAATATGATTAATAATGGTTCCATCAATCAAAACAAAACTGGGCAAGATGGCAGGTAGCCGTTGTCATTAAACCATTTAACATCAGCTTAAACCATTAGCCTTTGAATTTTAATGCATACTATAATACCAAACTAAAAAAAAAAAAAAAAAAAAAAATAACAAAAGATGTTTCAGAATTAACACATTGGCTAATGACTCATTATGCATCATTTTGAACTTTACCAAGGGATAGACATGTTTACACATCAAATCTCTAGGATACCTATTTTTTCATTGCTCATTTTGTCCTCTCAGTTTCCATGGTTCTTGTGCTTATTTAATGTTTATCTTTATTTCTTTTATATGAAAAAAATGAAAATATATAAATAACAAATTAATAATATAAATATATTATCTAAGTGGTGATCAGAAGATGGCTTACTATCCAATCAAAAAAAAAAAAAAAAATTAAAATGGTGCAAAAGCTGGTGATCCACATTTTTCACTTAAACACTCATCAATAGCTTCTTCTTCTTTCAAAATGTTTCCTGCCTCCAACAAGTCTTTATGTGAATACCATATATATCTGCAATAATATCTGTGGTTCTTACATCCTACCAACCTTCAATTACTGGAAATCCTCATTCCTTTATCAGACAACAAACTAAAATTCAACAGCAGACTCCATAACATGCACCTGTGCTATATTCATTGTAGAACAATAACATCCTGATTCTTTCATTCTATCAACCTTAATACTCCTGATACGACCTTAATACAATATAATACGAAGTTAAATTATGAAAAAATTTATTTACCGTGACAGGTGACATATCAATGAGACTACAAGTTTTTTATGGAAATATGGCTCAGGTTTAGCAAATACACTTGTTTTCTCACTTAATATGTTGATGGTTAGTACAATTCCTGCTTCATAAACTTTTTTTTTTATGAAGTTCCTAAAACTATAAACAAAATAGGCTTAAAATATTCCCATTTTAATGTACTTTTAATTCTGCTTAATATGTAATTGTTTTATATTGTAACATATCAAATTCAACAAAACATAGCAAGATGAAATATGAGTAACATTAGTAATACAGCACAATATATATGTAATATTATGTTACAGCAATTATGTTTGTGGTATTACATATGATTTGGGCATTCTATGCTTTTCAGCATCTCGGCCTTTCACTCGGAGGTCCTGGGTTCAAATCCCGGTCAGGCATGGCATTTTTCACACATACTACAAAGTATTCATCTCATCCTTTGCGGAAAAAATATAACTGCAGACCCAGATATTAAAAAAAAAAGAAAAAAAAGAAGATATTGCTAGGAAAGCAAGCAGTGCAACAGGGATTAGCGAAAGAACAATTTTTAATATAATAAAAAAAACATGAAATTGATGGTAAACATGTTAGCCCTAAAAAGACTCGAAAGTAAGTGAAAACGATTGAAAAGTTGAACGATTTTGATAAAATTGTTACAAGAAAAAATTTCATTTGTTTTTTTCAATAACGAGCTTTCTAACTTGAACAAAATATTAAATGCTGTGAATAACAATTCTGAACTGCCAAATTTTTCTAGAAGTACATTACATAGTATTTTAAAATCGATGAATTTTCATTTCATGTTCAGAAAAAAATAATTCCTGATTGATTGAGTGTGAAGATGTTATTTCACAGCATAGGTAATATTTAAGAGAAATTATGTAATTTTGTGAAAAAGGTAAGACAATTTATTACCTTGATGAAATTTGGGTAAATGCAGGACATTTACGGGCCTCTGCCTGTACAACATCTAGGGCCGGCAACATGTCACCACATAGGCCATGTTGCTGGCCTCTGTGGTACGAATGGTAGCGTCTCAACCTTTCATCCGGAGGTCCCGGGTTCGAATCCCAGTCAGGCAAGGCATTTTCACACGTTACAAAAATTGTCACTTATTTCACCCTCTGAAGCAATACCTAATGGTGGTCCTGGAGGAGGTTAAAAAAAGGAAATGTATGAATGGATAAAGAAATACGGAGTGCAAAACATGCTTTTATGGAAGGTTTGTCAATGGGGTGAAAACCTTGGAAAATGTAAACGATTAATAGTAACAACGTAAGAAGTGAAAATGGGTTTTTGAATGGTTGTTTACGGGTATTTGAATTCAGATCTACCCATAAAATAAATGGTGACAATTTTATGCAGTAGTTTAAAAAAAATTGTCGAAAAGGATCCGTCATAATAATGGATGGGCTGTAACATTGCCTGAAAATTGAAAAAATTCCAAACGCTAATCAGCAATGTAATAATCATAATCAGAAATTGCCGAAAGGTTAAAATTGAAGAAAATCATGTACATCGAAGACATGTTAAAAAACAGTAAAATCAGTTAAATAGAAATACAGCGATTAACGAGCTCGCTTGTAACAAGAATTTGATTATAATGAGCATATTCAGGGAATTTTTTTTCTTTCTCATTAATGATAAATTAATTTGCTTTTAGCGAGGTATCAACGCATCATAAACTTGGTCATTACGTGCATTATCATTTTTTTTTAATACTGTAATTCAAAAACTTATTTAAAAATTTATTTAATTTTTTACCGGCACGGTTAAAGATAAATTTTATCTCTCCTACCCCCACTGGTATATTCAGTAGTCATAATTTCCATTTTAAAAATATAGTACTGTACCATAGAATCAGTTAAACAAACAATTTTGCGTTTAAATTGCCTAGCAGCCAAATACAGTACAGTAATGCTGTAGTCGCGTCGGTGAATGCATTTTCATTTTAATGTTTCTTTTAAAGGAGTTCATTTTAATGAACTCCTGTTCATTTGTAATGAACGATGTCGGGCATCAAAAGGAAACAACTGTCCGTAAGTGATATAATTCAAATTATTCGAAAATTGTAACGCGACCTATCAAATTCAGATGTTTGCAGAAAAGATGGACTTTCCAGTTTCAATACTATTGAAGAGTCGCGAGAAACATACGAGTGTTTTTATAAAAATTACATGAAAGCAAAAAACTCAGGCTACGTGACATATGACTGATATCATGGTTTAAAGCAGTGATTCCCAAACTGTGCGCCATGGCCTCTTCACAGGGGCGCCGCGAAATATTGTAAAAGCTTCACAATTGATTGAAAAAGACATTTACATTTGGCCTAAACAAAAAACAAAGTGAGAAGCTAAAAATATCTACTTTTTTTTTTGTTGTTTGTTTTTACTTGACCCTGTATAAAAGTAAAGTCGTCGGCGCAGAATATTCTAGCGAACGCAAGCCGGCAACGCTGCGCCTTCTCGATCGCGCAATATAACTGCGCTAGATACGTCGAGGTGCGTAGACCCGACAGATTTGGACTGTTCTGGAAGATCTTGCGGAAAGCACACAGCATGCGTTGCCGGCTCGGTTCAGTCAGTCGTTATATAATCTGTCTAGTGAAATTAAACTCAGCACTTCATACAAATAAACAGTGATGTAAATTATTTCATGTAGTATATTTAGTGTTATAATACTTCTTGTTTGTTGTTTTTGATTATTAGTTTTGTGATTTTTTGCTCTTGTATCTTTAATGGTGTACCGATTTTTGAACGGTAATAAACATAATAATGCAGATAAAGAAAGTATGTCTTCAACCAGCGGCACGACTGTGAAGAAACGAAAATATCGTAATTATGGTGACGGTTATTTAGATTTTGATTTTACGTCCACAGAAATTAATTGTGAAAAGAGACCACAATGTGTATTTGTATTAAAGTTTTGACATCGGAGTGTATGCTTCCAAGTAAACTGAAGCGCCATTTAAAAGCTTATCACCACAGTACGGATGCAAACCTCGTGATTTTTTTGCCAGAAAGTTAAAAGAACTGAAACAAGAAAAAAATAATTTTTTAAGACTGCATCAATACCAAACAACGCTTTGCTAGCATCTTACAAGGCATAGAAATCGCACAGAATCGCGAAATGCAATAAGCCTCATACCATCGCAGAACTTATTTTACCGCTGCTGTGAATATGATGAACATCACGGTTGGTGTCTGGTGGAAAGCTGCTTTTAAAGTGCCTTTGTCCAATAATACAATTATTCGGAGAATACAACATATGGCGGAGGATATCAACAATCAATCAATAAAATTAAATTAAAGGAATGGAATTTGGATTGCAGCTAGATGAAGCTATGGATCATAATAAGGATGCTCATTTGATGTGCTATGTACGGTTTAAAGATGGTAATAATATTGAAGACCTTCTGTTTTGTAAAAATATCATTGCAGGAGTGAAAATTCAGAACCTGTTCGACATTCTCGATGCATTCATATCTGAAAATAATTTAAATTGGTCTAAGTACGTTGGTGTCTGTACTGATGGAGCTCGCTCATTGTCTGGCTGCTATGGAGAATTACAGGCACTTATTCGAAGCAAATCACCAAATGCACTGGAGACCCATTGCATTATTCATAGAGAAGCGCTTGCGCCAAAGCATCTGAGTCCTGCACTGAATCAGGTATCAGAATGTGTGGTAAATCTGATAAAATCTTGTCCATTGAAAGTAGTAAGGTTTTATAAAAAACTGTGTGAGGATATGGGACCCGAACACTCGTCTTTGTTGTATTATAGCAGTGCACGATGGGTCTATCGTGGTAATGTTTTATCAGGTACCTTTGAATTGCGGCAGGAAATTTTTATTTTCCTTAAAGAAGAAGGATACAAATATGCAGAAGATTTTGCTGATGTCAATTTTTTTAATAAAACTGGGATATTTATGCGACATTTTTGAAAAGCTGAATTCCCTTAATCTCTCTCTCTAGGAAAAAACCATGCACCTTTTGAAGTCAACGGAAAAAATATCAGCTTTTATAAAAAAACTCAAACTATGGAGAAGAAAATAGAATGACGATACAGGCAAAGATTGTTTTTTTAATATTGCAGCAATTTTTGACGTCAAATGAACTTGATC
Organism: Lycorma delicatula; assembly: GCF_047948215.1. Lineage (NCBI taxonomy): Eukaryota > Metazoa > Arthropoda > Insecta > Hemiptera > Fulgoridae > Lycorma > Lycorma delicatula. The sequence goes on along the minus strand of NC_134456.1, from coordinate 146,518,621 downwards.
TTTCTCAAGATACAAAAACTATGTTTGAAGGGTACTTATCACAGCCAATTATCTGGTTTGAGAAATACTCTCAAAATGAAAATTTCAATTAACACTAGTGCTCCGTCTGAATTTACTTCTGGGGAAAAATAGAATCTTATAGAGTTATCTTGCGTCAACAGTTTGAAAGCATGAAATTGACAGAATTTTGGATTTCAATAAAAGTTGAATATCCTCCTCTAGTTGATAAGGCTCAGAGGATGTTAATTCCATTTTCGACGTCGTATTTGTGCGAAGCTGGGTTTTCGGCAGTCGCTATAATAAAAATCAAGTATAAAGCAAAAATCAACGTGCAAAAGGAATGAAGGTGGCCGTGTCCAGTTTAATTCCATGATTTCAGAAAATGCGCAATGATTTGCAGATTCATCCATCACATTAATTATTAATTTAATATTAATAAAGTAAAAAAAAAGCGTTAAATAATGAAGATACACGACTTACTTTTACTTAGTCATACTTTTACTTAGGGTAGGGCGCCAAGGAAAAATTTTAATTGAAAAAGGGCGCCACGACTCGGAAAAGTTTGGGAACCACTGGTTTAAAGTGAAAAGAAGTAAAGGGTACCTATCAGTGATCCAGTTTTAAAAATGCAGGCTTAAAAATTCGCTGTAAATCTCGGCTATGCAGATTTCGTTTGCAGCAACGGATGGTTTGACCGTTTTAAAAACAGACAGACTTTTCAAAAATTAATGGGAAGCTAACAGCATTCAATTGTGAGCAATTGGGTGAATGATAATCGACTACTTAATAAATCGGGTTGTAATGAAGAGGACATTTTTAATGCCGATGAAACCGGCTTGTTTTATAAATTAACTTCCGACAGTTAAGATTGTTCATTCCAGACATACTTGCTTCCGCGAAATAGAACGCCCGTAAACTTGCCGTCGGGATAATTTCGAGAGGATTTTCTGATCCCAGATACACACATTATTAGTGTTTACTTTCCATTAACATGAAATGTTGTTTCGTCACTGAATACGAAACGATAAAGGTCTTCATTGTCACAGTGCATCATCATTTGCGAAGGTAGCACGCAAACTATAATCTGCAGGCTGCGATGTCGCTGCATATCGTTTAACCGGTGTAAACGATATGGATGCAGTTGTAGGCATTTCCTTAAATCATTATACACAGACGTCACAGGAATTGCTCATTTTCGACTAGCCTTCCTAGAACTACCGCACAAAAAACTTACACGTTCGACATTCTCTTCGGACATACTCGGTCGTCCTGTACTCTTCCCTTTACAAATACAGCCAGTGGTTTCAAATTGTTTATACCGTCTACGAATGTTATTGTTAGTCGAGGATCACAAGATAACTTCAAACGGAATGCACGTTGAACGGTAATTATAGATTCACACTTTGCACACTCCAAAACACTTTCTGTTGCCATCTTTACTACAGGCGCTTTCAAGCAGAAGGTACAGGAAACAGTTTATGAGCTCCAGCACAGCTAAAAACTGTTTGAGTTGTTCTTTCATTTCATGTATACGACCCAGGCTTTCGCCGATGACAGTCTCCTTTTAGTTCGTGGTAATTCACGACCGCAACTAGAGAATAGGACGCAAGCGGCTTTGTCAACCGCCGAGGGCTGGATGGACACGCAAAATTTACAGATTTCTGTGCCCAAGACGTAGTTTATGCTTCTCAAGGGTTGAAAATTATTCCCCTTGTTAGAGGAATTGTGCACACAGTTAATAAGAAAACTGTGACTCTTCCATTGATGAAAAGTTAAAAAAAGGTTTAGTTTCTGGGATTAGCAACCGCTTGGGAAACATGGGAAAAAAATTATTGAATCCACAACGCTTCTAGATCCACAGTTCAAAAAACTTATTTTGTGAATGATAGCAAATTAAAAGATGCGTTAGATTCATTGACAAATGAATGGTCTGTGTTATTAAAACCAGATGAAGAACAACAGCAGTCAATAGTTGAACAACTGGATGAAAAAACCCCATAATTAGCAAAAATAAATCAGATTTATACAATATTTTTGACAGTAACATTAAAGAAATATCAAAAATTGTGAAATCTTCTGTCCTCTTGTGAAATCTTTAATTACTCTGAGCCAATACTGGGAGCAACCGCATGAGGACAGGTACGTGTTATACATTTTGAATGAAGCATAAGCGACATTCCTGCAGTTGCTAATATTAGATACAAAATATTTACCGTTTCTAGGACCTATGTACCATCCGAAAGAGTTTTCTCCAAAGCAGGCCAAATTCTTTCGGAGAGAAGAAGCAGGCTGAAACCAAAATATATTGTCATGCTAATTTTTTAAAATAAAATATATAGAAATAGACAACTGCAGAAACACCTGTTTTCATGGTAATTTATCTAATAGTAATCTTCTATGTAATTTCTTATATTTTTAATGTTATTTCTCATATTCTCTTATTATTAATAAGCATACTATTATATAAGTGTATTTCATATTACTATTTGTTTGGTTAAAGTACGGCGCCATACTTTTTCAGTTACATGTAAAAGATGAACTGCGAGTTAGAAAATTTAAATACAATGTAATAACTGACCTTTTCATTTAGTAGTGTCTCCTTAGCAGACAATTATTTATTATTAAAAATTGTGTTAAATAAAAGCATGTGTTACTGTCCTTAATGGAAAAAGTCAGCAATGAAAAAATGTCAAACTAATCAAGTAAATTAATAGGTGAGTAACAAATATATGTTAATTTAATTGTAAATATATAATATTTTTAAAAAAAACTGAAAATCTGTTATATAGAAGTAGTTTTATTTAAATCATTCGACTGTGTTTAGAATATTTTCAAAATACAAACATACTGCAGAATTTAAGTTCCAGTACAGGTATGTTAACTCATATTGTGAAATTATATGTAATGATATAATCTTATGGTGGCATGGCATGTTGAAAGGCACTTTTTTTTAATAAGCTACTGAGCATATACAGTATTGTTCATAGCTGGTGTAAGTTAGAACATGAGGAGGTGGAAGTGACTGTGTGTGGTTGAGAGATGGAGACAGTATGTTGGGCTAACGCTAGATATGTTTAGTGTGGAATGAAACTGAATGAAATGTTTCTACTTTCTATATCGGATAATGTTTTCGACTAATGATTAATTTGTTTTTCAGTGCAAAAGCATTTTACTTGATAGACTAATACTGTCAGTTTGTTAGTCGAAGACCAATGACTAATTTTCAAAATCAGTCAACTAATATGTGTGTGTTGTTAAATTAGTCAATTAATTTTAGTCGAACTACTTCCATGACTAGAGCATAAATTAGTGCAATATCAAAGTTACGTAATAGATCTTCAATTAAAGAAACAATAATGTCTCTGTGAAATTGGTAATGATGAAGTTGCTATGTTCTTTGATATGCCACCAAATTAGACCGTAAGTGAGAAGGGACAAAAAATAAGTAACTCTAAAAATAACTGGTTATGAGAAAGTAAGAGTAACTAACTGTTTGTTATATTGAATGCTACTGCAGATGGGAATAAATTATGTAATTATGAAAGGAAAACTGTGCCAAAAGAAAGGTTCTGTGATTGTGTAATTGTTCAAACTCAACAGAACGCCTGGATGATGACAATCTAATGTAACATTGGTTAGGATGTGTATGAGAATGTAGGGACTTCTTAAATGAAACAGCATGTTAGTGTTGGATACTTTTTGTGGTCATTTGTCTGACAACATTAAAACAAATAGAAAATGTGATTTAGTTGTAATTCCTGGATGTATGACAAGTCAATTACAACCACTGGATGTTGGGATTAATAAATCTTTTTAAAGATCATATTCGTGCACAATACAATTGGTGGATAACTGAAAACGAGTGGCAAAATTAAACAAGTGTTACCAGCTAAGATTATGGAATGGATTGTGAAAGCTTGGCATGATTTGCCATCAGAAATAGTTAAAAAGTCATTCTTGAAGTGCTGCTTTTCAAATGCATTGGATGATCCTGAAGACAATGTACTTTGGAACCACAGTGCAAATAAATCAGACTCAGATGAGACTGATGATGACGACTAGACAACAACATAGAAAGCTAACGAGACACACTGTTTAGTCACAAAAAATTACTGTGATTAGTGATAAAATACCATACTTATAAAGCTAAATATGTAAATAGCTAATGTATATTACATTCGTGGTACTATAGTACAAAATATAGTGTTAAGTGCTTTCAATCTTGATGTTGTACTGCAATTTGGATTATTCGATAAATTGCAAGTAGCTACTATTTAACTTTTTATATTCTATCTTAAAAACCTGATGAATTTAATGAAAAATACTGATATATATACAAAATAATTACATGAATTACCATAATTTATATTATACAGTATTTATTACACTATAGTATTATTAAACTATTGGATATTTTTATTTTTTCCAGAAATTATTAAATAAATTTAGGGTACATCTTAAATTTGAAGAACTAGTATATCATTTAATCATATTTTTTTTATTTTTTAAAGTTATTATTACTTAATTTTTATGTTACATGTAAAGATAAGTGTTTTTCTCAGATGCATTGTGCTAAATTAAATTAAATTAGAATCATCATATCGTTATGTTTTGGTTTGATGTATGTTTTCATTAGAAAGCAGGTAGTTAGCTATCTGTCACTAAACCAACAGCAGCCTACTCCTGCTTTCATAAGCAACAGAGAAAGGAAAATTGTGAAAGAAAACAACAATACAGGTTCCAATGGATGAAGATTCCCATTTAAATCAAAATGTGGCATTCTTTATTAAGATCAAAGTAGATGTTGCTTAATGAGACTTTTATTCAAATTAAAGTATCATTTCTCTGCATGTTTTTGATGTAGATGCAGCTTGGTCTTTATTTGAAACTAATGTTATAAAAATCACATTTAACCTTTCATCAGTCACAACTGGCCTCACATGCACACTATTAAATCTGTAGCAAATAATTTTTGAAGCAGACTGCCTACCATTTCCCTATATTTATTTTTTTTTTACAAGTAATTGTGAACAACAACAGTCATTAGTAATGGCTTCTTTGATATGAATATATCCATTTTAGCTTGTTAACTACATTGGACCAAACTATGTTACATTTCATTGCAATTGCTATTCTCAGCATAACTTTACATAAGCTGAGTCTTACTTTTATTTGCTCATAACAATAAATTTGTAAAATAATGAATAACTGAAGCTTGTAAATGTAAAAGGCAGCAAGTGAAAAAAATTACTTTTATTTTATTTACGTGGGATACACTTTATGTGTCATCGCCAATAATGTGGAAAAGGTTTAATGTGTCATAATAATGTTGTTTAATTCTTAAAACTGCTGCAAGGTGGAAGTCACCAGCTGGTTTTATGGAAAAGTTTGAATGTGCCACCCAGCCACATTAGAAATGGATGTTTGTTTAGTTATCAGAGCTTGTGATATTTTGCGTTTGTTTTGTGCTTTCTTCTATTTCCAAACTTTCTACAGTTCTAAATTTGTTTTATTTAATTTTCTTGTAATACTTTATTTGTGTTGGATTTTTATACAAATCAGAACTTGCAACATAACCTTAAAAAAAAATGAACACGCACAATCAAAGTGTTTGGGTAATAAAAAATGTACCCTTGCTAGACAAGCTGGTAAGCCTCATGAAGCATCTACTGGGAAAACACGAGAGGGTAAGAAACCACCCTCAAAAAAATGTTATTTGTAAATGTAAATATAAGGGTAAGAATATATCCACAGTATAAAAAGAACTTTTCTTTTTAGAGCTATATAAATTATCAGAAGAGCATCAAGGTTCTTATCTTTTTAATAGAATACATGCTCAAAATATCAATCGTAGATGGCATGTGACATACAATGACGTTATAGATAGTATATGTCAAATTATATTTAATTATGTTTTATCAGATGGTAATGATCAAAATATTCAAGTTTATTCAGTGTTTAAAAATATTTTTTCTCTAACACCTAAAAAGTTACAAATTTTGTAAGCAAAAAAGAAGGGCATTTTATGTAAGCTGATAACAGGGGTAAAACTCCTAAATCACAAGAACATAAATGCAAGTACTCTGACATTAACAGAAATGTGGTTAAGTCACATATTTTGTTATTCTCCCATCACAAACATCATTATGCAAGAAAGACGAGTTCACTTGAATATTTGAGTCCTGCTCTTAACAGAAATCAGCTTTTTACGGCTTTTAAAGAGAGATACCTGGAAGCAATGTTTCATATAGACATTAACAGTAAAGTATTTGAATTAGATTTTCCTAAACTAAAGTTTGGGAGAATGATCAAATTTCCCACAAAAAGCCTCATATTGTAAAACTTGCAACCTCATTTTCTTTTGACCCACCGAACTAACTGGACTAAGGTAAACATTTTGATGAAAAACAAAAATTTGAATACTCTTTCATCTATTGAAGAACTTTCAAAAGTGCAGTTTGTCAACAAAATCAGCAAAGAAAAAAGTATCTCCAAGCAATGATTGAATACCTTACTGAACCACATAATCATGCATTCTATGAAGCTTTACTTTAAGAATAAGAGGGTGACACGATTGATTCAAGTGAAGATTTACAAGATGAATGAAATCAAAACAATTTTCCAGACAAATGTTAGTTAAAAAAGTACTTTTATATGTACATTATTTCAGACTTATGAATAAATCTTAATATATATAATTATGTTATATAATGTATGAATATAATTATGTTATACAAGATAAAATTTTTATTTTTTGTTAACTATTAAAATAAATAATACATAAATTTTTGTGAAATAAGATTTTACATTTTCAAAATATTATTTTAAAATAACCCAGAAGGCACTTACATCCTTTCCTAATGCAACAGTTATTGGGACTTGATCACAAACGGAAGCTGAATCACTGTTTTCTATGAAACTGTGACAAGGTAATTCTTTTTAAATTTTAAATTAATTAAGTAAACCAATTAAGTTTATAGATAGTCAATCTACCTTTAATTGATCCTATTATTTCTCTGAAATCTAATAGCCCAGCTATAAATTTTTTGTTATTCATGAAAAATTTTGTTTTTGGAATTTACATCCTTTTCCATTTACATGCTGCAATTACTTAATAAAATAAATACATTTAAGTACTTTATATTTTATTGTACTTGAGTCTTTCAAGCACACTACACTCATATATATACATATATATATTTGTCTGTTTCATATCCTTGTTGTTTCTGATTTATTATTTCCTTTCCCTCTTCTAATTATTATAATTCTTGATTTTTGTCTTCTTAATTCTTTTATAGTCATTTTATTTTTGGATATTTAAGATTATTAAAAGGGATATTGCATACTATCATCAGCAACTTCACCATCTTTTAGTAGTCCAAAGAATGATAAATGCAAAAAGATAAGTAAATAAATGAATTTTAATAGTAAAATGAATAGAATTTGATGTGATGTATACAAATCACTTCACACATATAATTCATCAGGAGGTACATACACAATAGTAACATACTGCAAATGTGATGCAGTAAAATAAAGATTAATAAAATAATGAATTTCAAGGAACAAAGCGACACAGATTCAAATATTAATGTAGAAAAACTTGAAAAGCATTCACAGTCTGAAGATGAAGATCATGACAGTGATAACAAGGAAAATGAAGAAAAATATTATTTTCAGAAGGACAAAACCAAACATTGTAGCATTCCGTTTCATCAAAATGTTAGAGAACTATTTCATAACTTGCTAAAAATTTGTAAGGTGTGATATGTAATGCAAAATTAATAAAACCAGTTCCTGTTAAGAGTTATTTTTTTTTATGCATTATATAAAATAATTACACCTTTGAACAGTACCTAAAACCTACAGTTTTAATCAAAGTAAAGGTATTCATTGGCCTTCTGTTTTTAGTGGGAGCCAGTAGGTTCCTACTAAAAACAGAACAATGTTTTCTCTATAGAAAACAGACAGTCTTGAAGAATTTTGGGAAATACAATGTTGTAATAAACTTAATTTAGTGATGAGCATTTAAAGATTAAATTGATAGCTTCTATAAACAAGATATTTAACCCTTGAGTGGTCGTATGGATAACAATAGTCATCCACCTCTCTTTGATTTGCCACTGTTTATTTGTTTTGGCAGTATGAGGATGAGGCGCCAAGATAGTAAGGGTAGTTGGATGTCGAGAGTTCCAATGTTCAAGTCCTAGTAAAGTCAGTTATTTGAAAATTAGATCGTGGATACCGGTGCTCTTTGGCGGTTGGGTTTCAATTAACCACACACCTCAGGAATGGTTGAACTGAGAATGTACAAGACTACAGTTCATTTACACTCACTGCGCAAGGAGTAGTTACCCTTTGTTTTGGCTGAATGACAGACAGATGTCATCCAAGCGACCTTTTGCGTAACTAATAATTCTGGTTTTTTTATATTTTATAAGTGGCTGTTATCCATTCAAAACAGTAATTTTAGTTATCGGATAGACACTTTTTGGTGAAATAAGGTAACTTTGATTTATTTGATGCATAGACTAATCAGCCTCCTTTTAATTTATTTTTTATTTTTTATATTTATTTATTTGGCATTTTTATTTGAGGAAAACTACGTAATTTCCATTATGGTAGAAACAAGCTCAGACCCTAAAGTTTGAAAAAAGTGGCTGAATAAGTCTGATTCAGAAGAACCTCTGGACTGTGATAATAATAATAATTTGGTACCAGACAATCATAACTCTCAACAGAACAGGAGGCAAGTGACTGTGATGACAGTGATGAGGATAGCAATTAAGAAGAATTTGTAGGTATTGATGGAACCATTAGGTGGAGTAAAAGTGCCCTGAAAAAGTGTGAAAATTCAATCTCATAATATAATATGCCACTTACCAGGACCCATAGGCAAAGGTAAAGGTGCTAAAACAGAAACAGATGCATTGCAACTTTGTTGATGGTGAAATAGTCAATATCATCACAAAATGTAAAAATTAATAAATTCAGAAAATAAATAATAATTTCTATTAAGGCAGAGATGCTTTTTTAATAGATGAAACTGAAATTAGCACCCTCATGGAATTTTTTTCTTACTGGTTCTCGTCATTGTAGCAGGACAAGAACCATAAAAGTGAGGGATAACTAAAAAGGATGTGGAATAGAAGCTTGGTATTTGGTAATCAGCGAGCATAAATTTTATTTTTTGATACAATGTCTCTCGATGACAGTAGCGCAAGAGCAATCAGGAGAAAATCAGATAAGTTGGCTCCTATTTATGATCTTATGGAACAATTTATTAAGAAATTTCAGTGTTATTTCACACCAAGCGAATACCACATGGTTGATGAACAATTATGCTTCCTTTTAGGGGGAAGTGTTCCTTCCAGCAGTTTATTCCAAGCAAACCAACTATGGTATAATGCTACTTGCACTTGTAGATTGCAGAATGATGTGCATAAGTAGTTTATTGTGGAAAACAGGAACCAGGGCATTTTGTCAGCAATACTGGAAAAGGTATTGTCCTTCGTCTTGCCAAGCAATATATGGATCTAATAGGAACATTAAGGGTTTTCTAGCATTCATCTTGTAGAAGCATTATTTAAAAAAAAAAAAAATATTACTTATGTTGGGACCCTGAGAAAAAATAAAAGGGAGCTGCCAAAAGAGTTCCTTCTGTATAGAAACAAGCAACTGAATACTTCAGTTTTTGGGTTTCAAAAGAATAAGACAACTAAAAGGTTGTCTTTTCTTTGGGTTTCGTACACCCACAGAAAGTACAAATCCAAGAGTTTGATATCTTCAATGTACAAGGATAATTCAGTTGATATACCTACCAGTAATAAGAAGAAACCAAAAATAGTCACTTTTTAAAATCAAACAAAAGTTGGTATTGATGTGGTGGACAAACTTTGTGTGAACTATTTAGTGATGAGGAACACAAGGAGATGGCCTGCTGTTATTTTCTTCGATCTTTTGAACTTGTCTGGGATAAATGCATTGTGCATATTCTCAGTGAATACTGGCTATAAAAAAATCAAAAGAGACGATTTTATAATCATTTTGCTGAGAGCTAATTGGACCCCAAATACAAAGATATATCCAAATTCCTCAGCTGCAATCAAAATAAGGAAAAGAGGTACTCCGCTACTAAAGATAGAAGTACCAAAATTCAATCAATCTGAATACCAGCCAGTCGATTTGAGGGGAAGGTACCAGAACTGTGGCCGTGCAAAAAATAAAACTACTGGAAGATCCTGTTTGAAGTGTCTAAATTGGGTATGCCCTGATCATTGTTCTGATGTGTGTAACAAATGTTTTGAATGACCTTATTTTCATATATTCATTTTATCAAATTTCACTTGTATGTTGTCAAATTTACCATTATAAAATAAATTGTAAATATTTACTAAATTTTATATTTAATATTTGTACTAAGTTTTAAATCAACTATGATTTATTTTTTTAACAATAAAAACATTTCTAATGTATTTTTTTTTTTTTTTTATCCTATATTAGGGCAATAATATATATATATATATAATAAAAAAAAAGATTGTCAGCTGTATAACAGTGAATAATTCAATGGATGACTATTATCATTCACGTGATAACTTGTAACTAGATCTGACATGACCACTGAAGGGTTAACAAATTCATAAGTACTTGTCACAGCAACTTCTCTTGGGAAAAACATCACACTAGATGAAAAGTTAGAGAGAGGGCTTTAGAGTGAAGTGTCCATTCTATCAGTATTTGGTAAATAAACCAAATGAGTATGGAATAATAGTTTAAATACTTTTGGATCCCAAAATTTAATATTTTTATAATCTGGAAATATATGCTGGAAAAAAACTGACTCGACCTTCCTAAGTTTCCTGTAAGCCAATAAATGTTATAAAAAGAATGGTCAAGTATAAATGTAATTCAGGCCGTAATATCACAGCAAATAATTGATTTAGTAACGTCAATAAAGTAGAAGAACTAAGGAAAAAAGTATTACCTTTTGTAGGAACATTAAAGAGAAAAAAACTTCAGATAATATCCAAATTCATTACACTGAAAGGTAGAAGTGAGTAGTCCGGTATTTTTGATTTAAAATGACACTTGTTTGGTATCTACTTTCAAAAAATTGGTAAACTGTAATTCTAGTATCAACATTACACAGTGATAACGAAATAAATACTACATCACGAGGAATAGGGAGATCTATTCTCTACTACCTAACTTTAACTTGTGGATGATGGACAAATGATAAATACTCCAGGGGCTTGGGAAATAAAGCTTACACTATGGTAAACTCACAAGCCCCAATAAATAGGGCAACAGGAAATTTCTTCAAAAAGTAGATAAACATTGGGAATTCATAGAAGAAATAAAAACGAAAAACTCATATGAAGAAACAACACCATGTCAAAATACTAGATGGCTACTTCAACGCCCAAATTAGCAAGTAAAAGAAACAGAAAAACTGTGGAATACCCTGCTCACAAGTGAACAAATAGAAATAGAGAAAGACTAATTCCCTTCTGCAGACTGTTTAATCTAAAACTAATGTCAACGTACTTCAAAGTCCTCCCAAAAAATAAGTTTTGTTTTAGGCAAACATTGGAATGAAACAAAAGAAATCAAGGCAACGAAACGAACAACGGAACCAAAAGAAAAACAGAGATACAGATGGTGGAATGGAGAACATGACAAGGCATTAGAGGAAAGAGCAGAAGCATTGAAACTCACGCACTCCATCAAAACAGAGGACAAATGTAACAAATTAGGAAACAACAAAAACAATGAGATACACCAGGAGGAAATATCACAAGATGCAACTGGAAAAAATATGGAAAGATTTCAGGATGTAAATACTAGGGACTTCTACAAACTTCAAAGATGAATTATGAGGGTACCAGGCAGCAAGCTTTTGCTTTAGAAAAAAAAAATGGAAAATTGCAAATAATGAATGACTACGAAAACTGCCAAATATTAGTGAACTATTTCCAGACAATATCAACTGTGACAAACCCAAAAAAACAAGTTAGATTCAAAACAAACAAGAACCCCAGTGCGGAATCAGAACCACCCACAAAAGAAAAAATCAAATTCATCATAAAAACATTAGAAAAAATAACAAAGCACTAGGAGAAGACGGTATCATTGCGGAAGTGCTAAAATATGTAGAAAAAACCACTGTGAAGAAAATATACCAGATTTGCGAAGAGATATGGAAGACATCAGATGACTGGAAATGTGCGCTCATCCACTCACTGTGGATTTCAAAAAAGTGTATGCCTCCATTGACACACAATCGCTCTTTAAAATACTAAAAGAATTCAGCATAGACAGGCAAACAAGAACTCTAATCAAACCCTAACCAACACCACCTTGGAAGTTTCTCTGAACTATTGGTACCTTTTGAAATAAAAACAAGAGCGAGACAAGGTGATAGGCTATCTCCCATTCTATTCAACCTAATTCTGGAAAAAATAATAGGAACATGGAAACAAGAACTGGAAAAAGAAGACATCAAAGGGATATAATTAGGAAAAAGGAAAGACAATCTGGAAATGAAGTGTATAGCATCCATAGATGATATCACCTTACTAGCACAGAACATGGAGGAAGCACAGGTAATGATCAAAAAACTGCAAGAAATCACTAGAAAAACCAGCCTACAAATCTTTTATGAAAAAACAGAATACATGGAAACTAAACAGCAAAAGGAAAAATATATGAAGATGAAATATAGCAACATCAAAAAAGTAGACAAATTTAAGTAATTAAGAGAGTGGATACAACCTAACAGGCTGTATAAAAGAGAAAAATAGAATGTTAAAAAAATTTAATAAGCATATGGAATTATGTAAAATAGATATAACAAATGCAACACATCCTACAAAGCCAAATTCAGACATTACAAAAGTCATCAAACTGGAAGGGCTACACACATTGGAAGACACTCAACAAGAAAGGAGAACTATAAGACACTGAGAAAAGAGAAAGAGAAACACTCAGGAAAATCAGGACCAAGGCAAACAGAAGACTGCATCTGGAAAATATGGACAAACGAGAGCCTCTACTCACACGCAAAGATGGGCAAAATTCTACGGAAACAACAAAAGAATCGACAACTGACTGACCAAAAGAATCTTCAACCACCTTACACAGATAAAAGCAATGACCAAATGGGTTAAAGAGACGCAAAAAGACCTGGAAGAAATGAAGAGTATAGAAGACATCACACAAGATGGATGAATTCAGGAAAATAATAGACAGATTTAAGAACTTCAAAGACAAAGATCACAAACCAAAGACAGCCAAGAAGTGGACTGATGACCAGAAGGGAAATCATAGTGAAAAAATGAAAAAGGTCTGGGATGCAAAGAAGAACAAGCTGAACATCAAGCAATGAGTTCCCCGCAGTCCAAAGAAGACCAAAACAAATATGGATGAATGAATATATAAAATACTGATACTATAATAAAGACACAAGAAAAAGAAACAAAAAATGTGAGTAAGAATTAAAATCTATTTCTAAGAAAATCCCGGACTGGTTTTATCAATAAAGATTTTATTTTATTAAGAGCTATAGAATTTCAATAATTACGTAAATTTAAAAAACTGGTTCCATACTTGTGATCATAGTACTTGATCATAGTACCAAAAAATCGAATACACAATGATGTAATCCTTATGAGACATCCAAGAACAAAGAATAAACCACATATAGGCTTTTTCTATGTATGTCAAGTAATTTACATGTAGAATCACATGTCATGTACATATAGTTCCAGTTGTACATTTTGTACTCACAAGATGGATGCACTGATGCATGCAACTTTTAGATAATTAACAGAACAGCAATACTGATTGTATAAAATATTATAAAGTATATACAAAATGTTATTTTATAATAACTTATATAGCAAATAAATAACAAAATAAAATACATTATTTTTCTACAAATAATAAATTAACATTAACAAATTTGCTATTAAGTAAAACTATTTTTAGTAATTTTATTAAGAGTAGGTATTGTGGAGTATTTTGTTACCTGTTTCATTTTTTGTAAGACACAATTTGCTTTTTTACAAAAAAAAAAGAAGCATCTCTAGTAAAAATATAAACTTTTATTATAAATAATTAAAATAAAACTTGCATTGTAGTAAACATTTCTGTCACATCCATTGGCTGAGTTTGATTGTTTAAGAATCCTTATGTATAAACATTTTTACTGTACAAACATTTTCAAAAAAAAAAAATATAATAAAAAATTTATTACATAGTAATAAATTTATTACACTGAATAAAATTTGTTGTATTTTACAATATTTAAAAAAAATTCTTAATGAAAAAAAACATGAATGATACAAATCTAAAAACAAGAAACTTAATATAAAAGATATTTTAAAAAAAATAATAATATTAATGACTATCTTGGAATTTCTTCCCAACAAAATCTCACTTTTTTATATTTTATTTACAATTACAAACTCAGTAATTTTGATAAAGTAAGAGCTTTTACTTCACTAAAACTACCAATCCACAACCAAATTTAATTAATACCCTGAATTAGTAAATAAAATTACAAAAATGGAAAACTTAGATATAATCTGCAGTAAGTATATTACGATTAAAATGTCACAAAATAATTAGGACTTCAATAAGATCAATGATAAAAAAAACCTTGTAAATAAAAAATAACTGACATGTCATCAACATCTAAAGCACGTAATTAAATTAAAAGATCTTTCCTGATATATATCAATAAACTTTTTTTATTTTTGCTGTCCCATATATTTTTGTTGTAAAGTTCTTTAGCATTTACAACTAGAATGGTTATAACAAATATTGGTTATACTGAAGATATGATTTATAATTAAAAAAAAGTCATGATTAGTCATTAAGATAAGAAGTTGACTGAATCAATAGTTTTTATATGCCTACACGTACTACCATATCACAATGAATTTTATTCGTTTAATTTAGTACAAGATGAAAAAGATCCAATAAAATTTTTCGAAGGTGTACAATATTTCATATAACTGCCATAAATTTATTTAAGGGGAAATCATTTTGCTGAAAAACTCAGTAGAGATCCCACATCTCCTTGATCACAGAATTTAAACAATTAAGGCAAGATACACGGCTTGATGTTTTGATTTTATAATACTGAATATTTAACTGTTACACTGAGGGTCTGACATCCATCATATTTTGCAAAGAATAACTCGAAATCAACCACAACATGAGTAGTTTGAGCCAATTATTTAATGAGTGAAGTTTGTGACTATATTATTAACTCTAGTAACATGTATTTTTAAACATAAACTTTAGTATGTTCAACATCATTACATCATTAAAAATCTAACATTATTCTGCACAAAACACACACGGCATAGTCATTCAAAAGACTGGTGAACCAGGTTAAAATGTTTACAATGGTGAATGCTTTCTCATAAAAAATATTGAATTGTCATGCTCTTAACATAAGTAGGTTTATACTAACTGTAAAGAAAATTGCAGTATGTTCCTTAATACCATGATGTAGAAATGTTTCCTAATATATTACAATGCAGAAAAGTTTCAATTAATAATTAATGAATGAATAGGAACACGTTTCACAGTCATTTCTGATTAATCAGTGAGCTTAGTGGACCATTCAAAATATTTTCCAAAAATAATTCATTAGACCATGAATCATTCCTATAATTTTTTTGAATCCACAAATAACAGCTGATAAAATTTAAAATTATGGTGTTGGGTGAAATAGCACAGTAAAGCAGAGTACGACACTAACAGTGGTATGTATCAAACAAAGTTCACACAGTTCAATTATTATAAACAACATGATTTATTGAACAAATCCTGTTCAGTACTAATTTTATATTGTATAAATATAAGAGGGTAAATCAAATATAAACAGGATTTTTGTTCCTGAGCATCTACGGTTGGTAGGACTGAGCCCCGCTTCTAGTATGCATGGGTGGGGTCATTAGGAGTGGGGAGAACCAGCCATTCCACACTCCCATTCATCACCAATGCTCACGATGTCAGAGCAACAGGTGCACCCCTCCACAGTGCAATGCATAATTATAAAATTTCTTACTCGTGAAGGAGTACAAGCAACAAAAATTTTGCAGAGATTGACTGCACAGTTTGGGGACCAAACATTATCAAGGACTTGTATGTTTGCCTAGCATAAAGAGTTCAAGGAAGGTCAAGAATGAGTGGAAAATCAGGAACACGATCGCCATCCTCCGACCAGCATTACAGATGAAAACATTCAAGACATTCTTGAAGACAATTGACGGCCGAGAGTATCCAAAATTGCAGAACAGGTCGGAATAAATTATGGGAGTTGTCAAGTGATCATCACAAATGACCTACAGTTCTGTAAAGTGTGTGCCAGATGGATTCCTTGCCTTTTGACTGCAGATCAGAAGTTGAGACATCTGGAGATCTGTCAGAAGCTTACAGCAAGGTTTGCGAAAGAAGGTGATACAATTTTGAGTCGAATCGTCACCTGTGATGAAACAAAGTCCACCACTACACTTCTCAGTCAAAACAAGCCAGTATGGAATGGCAAAGGGAAGGGGAGGCAGCCCTAGTGAAAGCCAAGAGCTAGCAAGGTTCTTTCAACCGTTTTTTCGACCAGAAAGGCATTTTGCTCATTGATTTTTTGCATGAGTGACGCAAAATCAATGCTGCTTACTACTGCGAGCTGTTGAACGAGGTGGGGACTGCATATTGCTGTAAAAGACAAGACCAACCAATTTGAGAAGCCATTCTCCTCCACGACTATGCCAGGCCCCATACTGTAGCTCAAAACTAGAAGAAATTTACTGGACTCAAGTTGATCGTCCTCTCTACAGCCTGTACCTATTTTCCTGCGTTTTCATTTGTTTGGGCCGCTTAAAGAAGCTCTAAGAGGGTAACGATTTGAAGATGACAAGGGCATGGAGGCAATTGTGCGGAATTGGCTCCTGACGCAACCAGCTTCATTCTACAATGCTGTGATAAATAAATCTTCCTTCTCGCTGGGAAAAATGTATTTCTAAAGCAGGAAACTATGTAGAAAAATAAATTATATTTGCCTTTTATTTTTCAATACATAAATTTAAAAAAAAATAAAATCCTGTTTATATTTGATTTACCCTAGTATATAGTAATATTTTATAATAAAATTACAAATAGAACTTTCTTGACACACACCAAAAAATATCCAAATTATCAATCACAAAATAATATTAAAAATAACAAAACATAATGGGAGATAAAAAATTTAATTAAAACCAGTCAGAATTAAAACTAATATTTTTCTTTATTTGCTATCTGTCAAATAATTTTGTTTTAAAAAATGTCCTTGAACTCAAAAGCTAAAAAAAAACATTTATTATTCTTCCAAGATAAAATACAGTATAACTAATGCTGGATAATATAACAATTAATCACAGAACGCTCAAATGGTAAACAAAACAAATTGAATCATCATGAAAATCAGTCAGCCATGAACTTTGAAAAGAACAAAATCCTGTAATCTAAGATCTTTAGAAGTATACTTTGAAACAAAAACCAATAAACGGAATTTTGTAACATTTACTCCTTCCTGATTGAATGAGATCTGATTATATTTGGTCCTGTTAAGTGTTTAAGGGCATTAAATAAAAGAGTGAACAACTACTACCAACAATAATGTCACTGTAACTGGATGAAGCACAAATGCCTCTTTATTTATCTGTGGCCAATAAACAATTGATTATATGCATAAATTGCAGGTTCTAACTATCTATTGCTGCACTGATCTATTCAGTGGAACAATACTACCTCTCTCAGTCATTTATTTAAAAGTGGGTTTAAATCCTGGTCAGGTTTAGCATTTTTCACGTTCTAAAAAGTTGTAATTTTATATTATCAAGCTGAGTTAATACAGTGAATTAATCATGAAAAAGATTACTTTAATACTAGGGTCTATCAGAAAACAGACCACTGCTGTAGATAATTTAAGGTATTCAACAATCAAATTATTTTTTAGTGATTAGGATTAACTTCAGTAGTACGTTTAAAAAATAAACACTACACTGGTTCACATCAATTTTGTGTTGAAACATATTTAATTCTGTTTCTTTCAAGAAATTATTGTGCCAATATTTTTTTCTTAAATTACCTGCAACATTTGTATTTATAATGTTTTTCAGGAGGTAATTGTGATTTATTCCTTGGAATATAAAAAATAATTCGTCGTTTCAATAGGGCAATGTAAAAATAATAAATAGATCAACTTAAAAAATTCTTCCATTTATGTTTTTATCAAACAGCCTTTTTATGAAATGACTAAAATTAAAGTGTTTATCGGAATAATCCTGCACATTTACAGGAACTAAATTTTAATCCTTGAGCAAGTGTTTCAGGGACCAGCATACCCCAGTTTTTACTGGTGCATAAGCATCCTTCACTCTTACTACACTTCTAATTAACATTTTTACATACCTTAGAAATTAATTGTCATCTCTTGATTATTATCTTCAAATTGAAATACTGTACTAATGAATTAAAGTTGTGTTTAACAGATAAACCAGAGTGTAATTGTTATTAAAGTTTGAATTAGTTATAAAAAATTTACAATTTGTAAACCTCATGTGTGTATATATGTATATATATATATATACACATGAGGTTCGGCTAGAAAAAAAAAAAACAGACTGATTGATCAACAAATAGCACGTGCATGAAGGTCAAAGGACACATGGCCGAATCAAGTGATATCTCTCACCATTTCTGCCGCCGAGTCAACTGCAAACACTCTTAGTAAGGACATGACCTTCCCATTTGTATTGTACCCTGCATCTCAGCCCGTAGGAAAAATGTTAAGTGTTTTAAAAGAGCAACACGTTAACCAGAAATTTCTTGTGAAACTAGGAAAATCCACTACAGAAACTCATTCTTTGTTAAAAGAAGAATATAGTGATGACTGGACTGAATATAGTGACTGTTTATCACGCACTCAGTTTTTTGAGTGGTTTAGCATGGGATCCCTGTGTTGGAACATCCACTTTATTCACCAGACTTTGTCCCGTGTGATTCTTTCTGTTCCCCAAGGTGAAATCAGCACTGAAAAGAATGAGATTTGAGACAGCTGAAGCTATGAAAGACAAAGCGATAGAGACCATGAACATGCTTCTGAAAATGTCTTCCATTACGGGTTTGACCAATGGAAAGTTTGCCTGAAGCGGTGTAGGGATCGTGGAAGGGAGTATATTAAAGGGTGATGTTAAAATTGTAAAGAATAAAAAATAAAGGTTTTTACAGCATTAATCCAATTTTTCTTTTAGACACAACTTATGTGTGTGTGTGTATATATACTATATATGTATAATTACATGTATACTATATATATATGTAATTATGTGTGTGTGTGTGTGTGTGTGTGTATATATATTATACATATATTTAGCCACATCTTGTGTGTGTGTGTATATATATTGTTTCTGGTGACAAAGGGGTTCAAGAACAGATAAGCAAAACAAAAACAGAGAAGCTGGAAGAGAGCATTTAGATCAATTTTGGTAAGTTAATGAAAACATACAATAAAACCAAAGCAGCTGTTGTTACAGAAAACAGTGCGTGAATATTGAAAAATTTTGAAACTAGAAGTTTTATATGCTATATATATATATATATATATAAATAACCATCAGCTGGAAAAACCAGACAGCCAAATTAAGACAAAAAAAACTATGCCTTATTTGTAAAGTTGTTTAAAAAATTTGTCAGAAGCTGTTTTTTTTTTTATGTTTTCACTGTATGAAAATTAAAAACAAAATAATAAACATAACAATAATACTGCAAAATAATTAGATAGTATGTTTGAACAGGATAACTGTTTTCAGCACAAAATACTCTAGATGCTTGCTGGTGTTAGGTAGCACCTACTCAAGGATTAGTACCATTAATATTTCACTGCTATTCCATTAGATTATCAAATGGTTTTTGAAAATTGGTGAAGTTTATTATCTAATTAAAGATTTAAACATTTTTGTATATCGTAAGAAATCTAAATTAAACTTTATTCAATCTGTAATAAAAGTATAATTTTCATCTAATCAGAGGAAACTTAAGTATAAGAAACCAGAATAATGAGTAAAACAATAAAAAGGAAAAAACCATTAACTTTGAAACCAGGTATCTTCAAAATACTCCTCTGTAATGAGCTATTTTCAATTAAGGAAGTGATTTTTTTTACAAAGATCGAACAAATTAATTTGATAAATTTTTAAAATCTATGAACTAAAGGCTACATATTAAAAAAATAATAAAAAAATACCAATTTTTTGACAGTGCATATGCCAATTACGATAAATATTGTATACTAATCATTGATGAATTTATACTAAATAAAATTAATTTTCACAAATATTAAGGCATATCATTTAAATACTGTATTAATAATAATGTTTATCTCAAGAACTTTGAATCTTTTAATTACACCATCTAACTTCATAATAATACAATGCACATCTGTTATAATTGCTATTACTTGTCTTTTAATTTTAAAAGCAATATTATTATAGTTAAATTTCTTATATAACTACTATAGAATCACATTAAATTACAATAAATAACATAAAAAAAATAATAACTCATTAAATTTACACAATAACTATTAAAATTAACTATGCAATACAAAATTTTTTATATTATCCTAGTTGTGTCATCGAGTCAAATGTGTTGTTAACATTAATTGTACAATATACATTCAAAAACTTATCATATAAGATCACGCAAATAACTGTGCAATACTATAAAGCAGAGCATAAAAATCACTAAGGCAATAATTTTATACAACATAATCTATGAATATTTGTGTGTGTGTGTGTTGTGATGTATTGTAAATGCATTACTTCATTCAGTTAGTAAAGAATTTAAATAATATTTTACTATATTAACTAACATGTAAACCACTAATAATAATAAAATTATGATAGCAATATTTATTACTTTAGATACTTCAATATTATTAATGAACCAGTATTTAAAATACATAATGCATACTGGCCTATAATATAAAGTAATACACTACACATAAATATAAAATTAAAATTATATACACACATATATATGTTGTTTAATATATAATGAAAGTACAAAACAATTATAATTAAAATCACTTAAAGCTTTGGTAATAAAACATCATAATGTTGCCATTGGAAGTTGTGAGGTAATATTAAAACTGAGTAATGAAGATGTAAACAATATAATCCTGAAAAAGATGAATATAAAATAATTTTAGACATTCATTTCATGACAATGAATTAAATTTTAATAAGTTTTAGTGGCCAGCTGAATGGTTTAATAATTAGCATTTTTAACTTCTAGATAGTTAAGTTCTGGATTTGGATACGTTAAACCAAATAAGGCTTTTAATTTGATTTTTGTGGCTGATTTTAGATTTAACAGAATACTACAGGTATGAATATAATCTTGTATTTGTTGAATTACTTTTTAATTAAAGCGCTAAAACCAAGAAAAACCATCCGTCAGATATGAAGTAACAAATTGTATTATTGCATTATCTTATAAACAGTAATACTGAATTTTAAGCAGTTTCAATTAAAAATTATTACAATAAAATTCTTTATAATTGTTTTTCATGGAAATGTTAACTAAATGATCAAAAAAATGTCTAATATCACTTACAAACTTTTATTAATGTATAGTTGTTTAAGTCTTATGATATTTTTAAATTTATTGTAATAGAGTAAGTTCAATATTACATAAAGTCCTTTTTTTTAATTTTACCAATTAATTTCCATCAATTATAACTATTTATTTATTTTTATTCACCAGTGAGGCTAGGTTAAATGTATTTACTATTGTGTAAGGCTACTCCTATGAATATTGGGTATTTCTGATCACACAGACACTGTTGTTAGCACCTTATCAATTGATAAGGTGTTAAAATGACCTTGTAGAACACATTAATTAACCTTATGAGTAAAGGTAATGAATTAATTTTGAAAGTAAAGTTGATAAACTGACATCTATTATTGCAAAAATGTTCATTTGCTTGTAATCATTCCCCACAAGTGAGGATAATCCATAAACGTTTTCTTATCTACTACTTAGGTAGTAAGCAAACAAATTATTATCTCTGAATTTATCTTTTAAGATCACTGTCAGTGGTATCAACCAATACACATTTTTTTTGCAAGAAATTATAATTTTTTTTAAAAAGTAACAAAGGAAGAATATTTAAGTCGCTGAAATGTTTTTAAAAACTCGTTTTGAAAAAAAAAATTAATAATAAAGTTAGTAATTTGATCTCTTACAAAACTGATTTAATAAGTTGACAACAATTATCATGTTACATTTTTAATTATGAATACACCAACAAATTGCCAAAGCTAACCCTGATTTTGGTATCACTGAATTCCTCTATGTTCTCAAAAAAGTGGCATAGTTTAGTCAGACATCTGATGTCTTCTTTCAAACAGGTCAAGAAGGCAGTTAAGGAGGAAAGCTAACCCTAAAAAAAAAAAAAAAACAGCAAATTGCTGTGCAGTTCAGAACACTTATGAAAGCCATCAGCTTTCATAAGACTGCCCATCGGCAGTCTTACATAGACCTTCTTAAGAAAGTTAAAAAAAAGGGTCCAGAGAGGAGTACGTGGATGGGATTCTCTCCCTTAGGAGAGGAATGAATATTGGACAACTATCTGAGAGATGAGGCTAAGGCAGTAGAATTTCTTAAGACCATTCCTCATGGACATGTAGCAGGCATTGTTTCTTTCTGTGGCAGGGCGGATAGAAGGGTCATTGTCCAAATCAAGGGAATTGACTACACTACTGATGAGGGTACAATAAGGGAGGATACTGCTATGGCAATCAAACCAGATGAGAGTTTTAGGCTAATGTCAGTGAGGTGGACCTTTGGCGATACTAAAAACGTGTCGCTGATTCTTTTTGCCAGGGTGACCAAAGGCATAACTGACAAGTCTAGAATTTGGGTTCGGTCCTCTGCTGGATTGTCATGAGAGAGGAGGAGAATTATTGTTTCAGCGGCTGGGAGCCAGGACATGTGGCCACTGTCAGGGGTCTGACCGCTCCAGACTATGTTTCAATTAAGGCAAAGCAGACCACAGGAGAGATCTGTGTCCCATTCAGCTGATATGTACCTTGTGTGGTTTAGAGGGGCACAGGTTAGGCAGCATGGCCTGCAAGCATAAAAAATGAAGATCCTACAGATTAATTGCAACTAGAGTCACATGTCAATGGACAACTTGTTGGGAGGTGGCCACGAGGAAAAATGTAGACCTGGATTTTGTTTTTGAACCCAATGTCTCTGTAACTGAGGGGGTTTGGTTTAACAATGTGCAGAAGGATGCTGCCATCCTTATAGTTAAGGCAAATATAACACTGCTATGTAGTCCAGGACGTGGGGTGGTTCAGTTGACAGCACTATGGGCTTCATGTTGAATGACCTGATGAGCGCAGTAGGGTTGGTTTGTCTCAACGACAGCCATCTTCCTATGTTTGAGGAATGATGGTCATTCGTGGACTCGTATGACTCATCATAATTCCTGGCCATACTGGGAGGATCAGCTTTTGGGAGGTCTCAGATGAGAGTCCTCACTGAGCGATCACTGCATCATCTTGAGCTACCGAGTGGCAGTATTCTTTGATGGTTGCATTACACTCCAGGAATTAATCATGCCAGATTAGACAAGGAGGATGAGATGAAGCTAGATGTTCTTGCAGAGGTGGTCACAAAGATCTGGGAGATCGCAGGAGTTTTCGTCAGAAAACCAACCTGGGCCAAGTGGGTCTACTGATGGTTGGCTAAACTTGCTGAATTCAGGAATGCTTGCAGGTCAGCATGATGACAGTGGTTTCAGACACTAAACCGTGGGGTGGACTTGGATTGGACAAACTGGTGAGTTAGTTTCACCAAGTCCAAGAGAAGGTATAAGTTGGCCATCATGAAGTCCAATTGGGACTGTTAGCGGTAGCTGTGCAGGGAGATCAATGGAGATGTCTGGGGTAGTGGATACCAGATTGTCGCAAAGAAATTCAGGTGGAGGCTGCCAGTCCTTATTAACGATCAGCTGCATAAGTTGTGTAGCTACGCTGTTCCCAGGTGATAAGACTTGAAGGGAGGAGATTATCACTGATGATATCCCTGGGTTCTCTTTAGAGGAGCTGCTTGCTACTATCTGGAAGATGAAGACCAAGAAAAGTCCAGCTACTTCAGGTCATACCTGTACACTACAGAGCACAGCGAGGATGACTTGTGCCTGTATTGTGTATCCCTTGATGTCAAGACATGACCTTTGTTTGATAGGTGGATGTATCCAAAGATGCAGTGTGTGATGGTAGCGAGTTCACTAGATATGAACAATGTAATCGATGTCATGTTTGCTAGCTTTGAGATGTGGAATGTGGTCCTCGAGATGGTGAGGAACATCATTGCA
Organism: Lycorma delicatula; assembly: GCF_047948215.1. Classification (NCBI taxonomy): domain Eukaryota; kingdom Metazoa; phylum Arthropoda; class Insecta; order Hemiptera; family Fulgoridae; genus Lycorma; species Lycorma delicatula. The sequence goes on along the minus strand of NC_134456.1, from coordinate 146,494,173 downwards.
GGGAAGGGGAATAGGATGGGGATTAGACAGTGCAGGTGGGGGACGTCCATTTATGTCAGTTAGATTAGACTATATTAGACCAGGCTAAGTTAGGCTCCAACATGGATGCATGTGTTCTGTTGGTATCCATGAACTCTGCTATGTTTCCTGTTGCTCCATTCCTGACAGATGATCCTGTGATTCCCACAGGAGACTGTGTTGTGCTATGGTGGGTCCAGTCTTTGTGTGTTGTTCTTCGCATCAGTGATAACCCGACACTACCATCTACGCAAGTGAAAGGTGTCTGCTAGATTTCCCCTCCACCAACATAAAAAAATGACACCTTGAAGTGCAGAAGGAACAACTAGGTAAGTAGGTTGAGTAACATAAACATATATTCATCATTAAATGCTCAGTAAGGCAATGTTAGTTATAGTCTACTTTGAATTAATCAATGCAACCAGAAATCAAAGTATAATTCTCTTTAAGCTTATTATAAAGCATATTGACTGACGTGTGTATTTGTGTGTGTCTTCTCTCTCTCTGTGTGTGTGCGTGTACAGTGCCTGAAGTAACTTACACCTTCCCCAAACCTTTTTTATAATTGTTAGAGCTGGATGTGGTTTGTATTGAGAGGCTACTTTAATGAATGTATATTTCACTCTTTTTCATTTTGGGCTTTTTCTCTGCTAGAGAATGAGGAGGCGACTCAAAAATTTCAAATGGACCAATGATCATCTGATTTATCAGTTTAAAGTGCCTGATGAGATGAGAAAAATTATACAACTAAAACTAAATTCTAATTGCCCAATCCAAAATAGTAGCTAACAATGTGTTAGTTTCAGATGTATGCGCTATGGATATACACTCCCTTTTAATTTTTTTATTTGAGGTATCTTGATTGTCTCTGGAAATTTTCTAGAGGCTAACTCAGTAAATGCCAGTTTAGAGTATTTGGCCTTCAGAAAGGGGTGGTGACAGGGGCAGCTCAAAAATTTAAATGGGACATATAGTCAAATGATATGTTGTTTTAAAGGTCTTTGCAAGACAAGTGAAATGGTATCAAAAAAATAAAATTCAGTCTATTTAAACCAAAATGTCAATGACAAATGTCCTTACGATAATTAAAAATTGAAACAAATACAGTAAATATTCATAGTGCCCTCCAAGAAACTGATGATTTTAGGTCATTATAACAGACAGTTACAAAAACAGATGTTTAGATAGCTTAGTGGTGCTACTTTAATATGCCATCTACCCGGGTATTGTAAGACAGTAAAATAATAATCATTAAAACAATTATAATAATTTATTTCTGTAATAAAATTTTATAAAAAACCAAAAATATGCAATAATAAATACAAACACAGTAGAGTAAAAGAAGACAGAGAACAATTGCAAACTGCAAAAAGTTGGTTATTTTGATTTGTTTGACAAATTTCGTTTGTAATATAGTTTTTGAAGGTTCTTTTCTAAATCAAAACAAACTATCTTTGTTTCTTCATTAGCAATTTCTGTAAAACTGAAAAACGAGCAAATGGTTTTCACTGCCACTAAAACTTCTGGAAGATTTGGCAGGTTGATGTCATTATGATTGTTGTCATTACTTACGTTCCCATCTATTTCTGCTAATACTGAAACCACTACATCATTTCTTACAGTTTCATGTGTTTCTAAATCTTTATAACCTCTTGGTAATCTTCAATTACTGCATTTGACAATGATTGGTTTTGCAGACTATTACCCCATTCTGCTACAGATTCTTCTTCGCATGCAACATCAGTAACTTCACTTTTAGGTGCAAGTGGTAAAAAATCCTGTATGTCGACAGAAATTTTTTAGTCAGCAGAGAAACCTCATTCCCTGATCTTTCTAACATAATTATACAGTATCCATAATACTTACTTGTGTTTCCTTTTTTTTTATTTAAATCCTGTTATCATTTGTAAAATTAGGTGTTTTTTGTAGTGGACTTTTACAGACTTGATCACACCTTGATCTAAGGGCTATAAGATTGCTATTGTTTTAGGTGGTACGAACACTAACTTTATACACAAAAGATTTTCAACATGTGGATGAGCCAGATAGTTTTCACTGAGCAGCAATATTTTGTCATTTTCAATCTTTAATTCTCAGTCCCATTTACGTAGAGATATCAAAGTCCAAAGATATCACTTATCATCCAAACTTTCTTGTTACTTTCATACATAACAGGAAGCGATTTCAAATTTTTAAAATAACAGGATTTAGCACTTTTCGCTATAACCAGAAGTTTTTTTTTTGTCAGTTCCAGTCATATTTGTAGCAATTATTACTGTTAGTCTTTCTTTTGATCATTTTTCCCCTGAACACTTTTCACCTTTAAACCAAAGGGTTCTTTCTGGTGTCAGTTTAAAAAAAGACCAGATTCATCGGCATTATAGATTTTTTAGTCTAAATAGTCCTCTTTTAATTTTGGCCAAATGGTTTCTAGCCATTTTTCTGACATATCGGTTGAAGCTGCTGCGGCATCGCTGCTTATTCTCCTAGATACAATATCTTCATGCTGACATAACGATTGTATCCAAGCTGAAGTTATTTCACAAGGTTTACAGAATTTTTCAAAAAAATCATTTGCCTTAGTTTGCAACACAGAGCTGCTATTAGGAATATCACTAGCCCTCTGATAGCCATTGGTCTACTACTTTAGCAGCACTTGGTCTACATCACTATGTTGACTAGGCCATAACTGTTTTGATTTCATAGAATTTGTTTCAAAATTTTTTCACGATTCTTCAATATCACTGATATTGTCGAATGACCTATGCCTAATTCTGGGGCAATGTCCTTATTAATTTCACCATTCTCTAACCAACAGATAATGTGTGCCTTTTCCTCTATCATACGAGGTGCGACAATAAAGTAATGATTGATTTTTTTTGCAAGATGTGGCAACCCTGCAGCTTGCGTAGGCACACCATCTTTGACCTTGGTCTATAAGCTACTTCTAGTCCAAGCGGCACATTGATGCAACTGCTCAGTCGTGAGTTGTGCTGTAATAAGTGAACACATGTTTGTGTCTCTCGTCACAGCTTTTTGGACATCTTGTGTTGTTTGAAAATGGTGTCCCTTGACCGCCATTTTGACTCTTGGAAATAAAAAAAAGTCGCACGGAGTGATATCTGGTGAATAAGGTGGCTGTGGTAGTACTGAAATTTGTTTTGAGGTTAAAAATTGCTATACTGACAGAGCAGTATGGGATGGCGCATTATCGTGATGCAGAATCCAATTATCAGCAATGTTGGCATGGACACGAAGAATTCGTTTACGAAGTCTTTCTAAAATCTCTTTGTAGAAATATCGGTTAACTGTTTGTCCAGTAGGCACCCACTCTTTATGAACAATTCTCTTGGAATCGAAGAAGCACACAAGCATGCATTTCTCTTTTGACTTTGACATGCAAGCTTATTTTGGTCTGGATGATCCCTTTGAGCACCATTGCGAACTTTGGCGTTTTGTCTCTGGATCGTATTGAAAAACCAACCTTCATCACCATAACACGGCTCAACAAATCTGGATTGATTTCAGTTTCTCTAACAGATCGGCTGCCATATTTTTCCGTGTTTCTCGCTGTTGTTGTGTGAGATTTTTGGGGACCATTTTTGCACAAATCTTTCTCATACCAAGATCTTCAGTTAATATTAGATGAACCGTTTCTCGAATGATGTTGAGTTCTGCGATCATTTTCACGGATAATCTTCGATCAGATCATACAATTTCACGCACCCTGGTCAAGTTGACATCTGTCCGTGAGGTTGATGGTACAGCAAAAGATTAATAACTGAAAGTTGCTGCTTCAGTCTACAATAATCTTGTAAGGAAGAAGATAAGAAAAACAAGATCCATAGTAGATACGCAAGTAAAAACGAAAAGGCGATTCATTTTAACCGTCAAAATATTTCTGTAGCTACAATGTAGATATACTACATTACTGACGAGTCATTTCTGTCCATCATTATAAGCGATAAAATGCTGCATTGCGGTAGAAAAAATAAGTCACAATAACTGATAAGTCACTACAACCTATGCAATTATAAACAATATACATACTGTATTTATGTATTAACAGCAAACCAAACCAACCAAGAGAAAGGTTTTTGGTCACTACATCTGACTGATATGTCATTATATACAATGTTACTATAAATGATACTTACTGTACTTCTTTTAATTATACACTTTTGAAGAATTTTATTTAACTTGAGTACATAACAGTCTCCAATTAAATTACTTTTCCATGTGTAATTATTTCTACCTTTTATTTAAAAATAAGTCTCAGTCTCATGAATTAAAAATACCGCTTAATAAAATTATTTCATTTAAAAAATGTTATTGCTTCTCACCTCATGTTAAATATTCAACAGCCTTCCCTGTTCCTCCATACAATAATAGACCTGCTTAAAGGCTTCTCTTACATAGTGAAATGTTTCTGGTGAAATCTTCCTACATTCTATATCTTTAATTATTCAAGAGAAGTTGGTTGTGAGCTATAGACAGTTCCCCATAGGAAGAAATCAAGGAGATCCAAGTCAAGTGACTTAGCTAGCCAGTCAAAATTACCACGCTGAGCTATCTGACAATGGAAACTGCTGGTTCAATGCATTTCTAAAGTTGTGAGCATAGTGCAGAGGAGCACATACAACTTTGGTCCTCCTGAGGCATTAAAAGTTGTTGTATTAAGCTTGGTTTGGCTATAATTTGAGTTAGTACACTAGTATTGGATTGTTTGTCGATAAAAGTTTTTGCAACAATTGTCTAAATAGAAAAAAGACTCATTATTTGCTTTTCTTCACACAGTTTGGTACTCGGGTTAGATTTGATGGACACCCACCTCATCAAGGGCCCTTCAAAACTTATTTGTTCTGGTTCAGATGGGTTTGCAGTGAAGAAGTGGCAACGACTACAGGTTTTAGTATCTGTTATAAGTAAGGATTTGGCTTAGCTATTTCAATTTCAAACCGTACTCCTGCTTATACCCTTTGCAAGCCGTACTCCGAGGTCTTGTGACTGCTTGCTGGAAAAGGTATTTATGAGGTCATTCAGTAGCGGATAAGAGATGCTGAATGACAGGGGATTTATAGCCCTCTGGTGATCCATAACTTGCTGCAAGCAGTTGTCATGTTTGTCATGCTTGCCCATACTTAGTAGCAGTAGATACAGTGAGATTTAGATAGTTTGACTTTGCTGCAGGGTATTCTGGCAAAAATGTCAGAAACCAATGATTTGAGAAAACAGCCAAAGCCCAGATAGGGTAGAGCTGGTAAAGTGATGGAGGTAAGAATCAATGATTATTTCCAGATATTTTCATCTTTGTTTCATGATCTAATCTGCGAAGAGCTTCAGCTTCAGTTAGGAGTAAGATTATTCCCAGATAAAAGAATTTAAGGCAACATTCTCTGCTCTGGCTCAGGGTTTTGAGGCATTGGCTTCTACATCAACTAAAGGAGGTGATTGTGAAGGAAACATAACAGTTCCTAATGTAATTTCTAGGCCTGCGGAGCCACAATGGAGGCACTACGTGCAGGTTTTGAAGCATAAGCATGAGGCCAGCCTGTCGAGAAAGCAGCCAGAGGTTATCTTTCTGAATGAGCCTGAGGGTTCAGTAAAAACGACTAAGGAAATAAAAGATGATTTTCAGGTTGCTCTTGGCTAAGAGGTTCAGCCTGGAGATAAGAAATAAATGGAAAACCCAGAGGGGATTGGTTGTCGTCGCTGACGACATCCAAGAGACTGTGAGGGTTATCTCTCTGTTTTTAAAGTCTAACAAAATAGAGGTAAGGGTTGATCCTAAATGTAAATGCCAACAAAGAGTTATTGACTATGACATGGATCGTCTTCTCTCTGACAATGAATTTATGACTCTGGTCAGGGAGCAAAATGCCAATTTGGATAAGGTGACTTCTGGGTGAATGTAAGTTCCTGTTTAAGGCAGAGTGTTACCACACAGTGTTGGAGGTGGAACCTGTCCTTTTACAGAAGTTTGTTTCTGGTCTTCTCGTCCTGTAGGGTAAAGGAATGTATAAATGTCCAACGTTGTCGTTATAGGCACAGGGCAAAGTTCTGCCAATTTCCGTCGCTCTGTCATTATGAAGAGGAAGAGCATAAAGTAAGAGGACTGTCCCAAGAAGAATGAGCGACTGATTTGTGTCAATTGTACGAGGCTGCGCAAAAAATATAAGCATTCTGTGGGCAGTAAGGACTGTGGGTCTTACTTGAGAGCTGTTGAGATGTACTTCAATTCATTGAATGGTCAATTTTAGGCAGTTGAATGCTCAGGATGCTTACATTGCGCAGATTAAATTAAGTGACGTTGTGGATCAAAGTTATCTGGATGTGGTTATTTTGCAGAATCCTTGTGTTGTGGCAGGTGATCTGCCAGGTTTCATTGGCTGGCAGGAGTTTCTGTGTGGTCCGCTAGTATGATTTTCACCATGTTGCTGTGAAGCTGGTAATCAGAGACTGTAACTTTATGTTGCAAATTTATATTTTTAATAAAGAGACCTTGTTGAGCGTCATTAAGAGATATGGGACAAAATTGTCCAGTCTGTTGGTGGCTGTCCTATTCTGATCAGTGCAGACATTATTGCAAAGTGTTTATGGTGGCACATTGACAGACGACGAAAAAGGTGTCGGTGGGGGAGTTTCATTGCAGAACACAATCTCAAGGTTTATGTTTTGGGTGAGTTGCCAATCTTCACAGGAATGGAAGATGGTAGAAGGCTGTTTGATGGCAGAAATATAGATGTGACAGCGGTTGTCCTGGGACTGTTTGTCGATGGACAGTAGTTGTTGACTGTTCCAGTAATCACAGTCCGAGTGTGTTTCAGATCACGAATGTCCTCCATGAGGTGTACTGATGTAATGTTCCCAATCAGCAGGGGCGTTTCCTGTACAGGAGGGCAGACTGGCAAAAATTTGTCTATATATTATCAGCCAGACTTTGTGTCTTGGGCTGGAGTTTGAAAGATTTCAAGATGGTGGAGAGGCTTTCTCTTGCTTACGTAGATGCTGCAGAACACTCTATCCTACATAGTTCTGGTCGGGAGAAACTGCTCCATGGTGGAGAAGTTTACTGACTTGAAGCAGTCTGCAAGTTTTCTTAGGTGAGCATCACAACATGAGGGTGACTCTGAGTGACGAGCAGAACTTGCTTCCGAGTATAGGGATTTGAGGACCTGACATTTTCATATGTTTCGCACAACAAAAGGGGATTCTTGGTGTTCTTTTATGCAGGTTCAAGGTAATAAGGATCCCTGGGGTGTTGTTTATAGGAGTTTGAGATATAAAGGAAAGAAAGATATTCTTCTGTCTGCTCTTTCAACCAGAAAGGGTGTACTGACTGGCAGAACAGAAATACTGTGTATTTTGTTGAATGATTTTCTGTCAAATGATGATGTGGAAGGTGAGTGACAGTATTATCTGCGTGTTAGGCATGAGGTCGTTTCTTTTCATTCAGGTACGACATCTTTGGAGATTACTAAGGCTGAGGTGCGGCAGGTTATTTGCAGTTTTGCAAGGCATAAGGCCTCCTGGGAAGGAGCCTGAACTTCTTGTTCACTTGTTGGGTGTAAGTGCAGGCATTTAAGGTTCTCAATAGAATGCTTCTTGCTGGCTATTTTCCGCTTTGTTGGAAAAGAAGTGTGATTAAGCTTCTTATTAAGATGGTGACAAGGATTATATAGTGAGTTCATTATACAGGCCTCTGACGCTTCTGCCAGTGCTTGTTAAGGTATTTGAGAAAGTGCTGTATTTGTGGATTAAAGGAAGGGTTGCAAAATTTCTTAATGGATGACCAATTTTTGATTTTCGTACAGAGGATGCAATTTTAAAAGTGATTGACGTCATTATAACTTTGACTCTGCGTATATCCTGGGTATATTTTTGGATAAATCCGAAGAATTTAATAACTTGTGGTGGTTCTCTGCGTTGTATCAATTACAACAGTGGACGCACACATGTAATGGAATCAGGTTGCCAGAAAGTTACTTTTGAAACTGATATGTAGTGATTCGTGATGATGGCACTGAGGTAAGTAAGGTCTGCTCTTAATGCAATGTGCTGAGCCTTCTGCTTTGGGTTGTGGATTTCGACTCTCTCATGCGGTTGTGGTTGTCCAATGGATGTCATTTATCACTTATGCCAAAGATGGGCTTCTGTGGATGTGGACCTCCCCGAACTAGCATGAGACTCAGTTCCTTTTGAGGCATGGCATATTTCAGGACACGCTGACTTGATTTGGCTTGACTGAGTCGGGTTAGTGTCCTCAATGCTTAGAATCATTTGATACACATCATGTGTTGTATGTCTGCTCAATATATGAGTTTATATGTGCAGAAGTGGTCAGGGAGCTTGAATGTATTGATTGGTTCAAGTCTGGATCTGAAGACTAACTGGAAAGTTAGAGATAAGTGGCACATTGTACAGAGATTTTTTTAAGGTTTTTGGCGCTCAAAACAACTGCAAAGAATGTTTAGTGTAGAATAGTAGCCTGCAAGGCTAGGGACCCATTAGGGTGTTTTTCAGCCAAAGTAGGTGCATTCGGCAACTGTGCCCAGTTGCTGTTTGGAATGATCACGGGCTGATTGGTAATTTTGGTTGCTTTAGTATAGAAGGTCAAAATTGTGATGTTGCCAAAATGTTTTGGAGGGTATGAGATTAATGTTTTTTTATAACACAATTTGTAAATTTTTTATTGGTTATCAGATTTTTTTTATTCGATTTAGTATAGTTTGAAAAATATATTTTGTTAGTTGATGGGTTTTAACACCGATTGAAATGTCTTTCAAATTTGCATTGGTGCCATCCAGAAATATATAACAGGTATTGAGGTCTAAAAGATGACCTCCATACCCATTAGGAACAAGGAAAGCCCATTACGACTAGGAAAGAAGGGAGTGGTGTGGCGACCGAGTCTGTCTTCCCCTATAGGGTCAGGATGGATGGAGGAGCTCCCTGTAACTGTAAAAACACATTTTCTTCAAGAATAAGGGTTGTCCTTTTGGTCTACGAGCTATTTCAGTCAAACTGTTGAGATCTAGAATTATTTGCTCCTTCAGCAAAGCATACTACCTACCTATCACCATCTAAGTTACCATTCTCATGACAAATGGTCCAAGAAGTGTCTCCTGTTATTCCAGTCCATAAATTTAACCACTCTGTATGCTGGGTATGTTTTCACGATACTAATGTGGAGACCATAACCTACTGTTACTATTAATAAAATAAGCTGAGCTGAAGCTTCTTCAGTGAACAATATTTTGAAGCAAGAATTAGTTCTTGTTTATCTCAGTGTCAAAATCTCACTGAATTCAACTGTCCCATCAAAATCATCTTTAATAAGTTCTTGTACTGATTTAATTCTGTATGGATGGTATTTATGTGTTTTTATACTTTTTGCACTGACCCCCTAAATAAATTATTTGCAATCGCTCTTGCCAATTGTTGATTATTAACAGAAATTTCTGCTAATATTCCTTCTTCAATAACTTCATCTGTACTGGGTCAATCAGAATTTTTAACATAAAAAATGCTACCTGTAAGTTGAAAATTTTTTATTAAATCTGTAACTGGGATCCTGGAAATTGTACGAGTAGAGAATTTTGCACAATAAATGCATAAGATGTTCCTTTGTATCATTTTATTTCTCCAAATAAAAATACAATTTCTACTCTTTCTTGATTTGAAAAAAAACATTGTTTTTTTACCAAAGATCTATTTTTCATAATTAATGTAACTTACCTTTGTTTAATTGTGGATCAGCTGTTGACATTGCCAACTTATGAAATAAAAATTACTTTCTTAAATGTTTCTTACGAAATAAAATTTTAATGTTAAAACATCAGTAAATTTTATTTAACTATTTTTAAATTAAATATTTTTTAAGTATTTGAAAAGATTTAATAATTAATTTTTTTTTCAATTTTTAATCAATATAATGAAACTTTTGGTTGCCATTTTGGTCTAAAAAATTAAAATTTAATTTTTTTGACACTGTTTTGCTTGTTACAAAGACCTTTAAAATAAGTATCACATGACCTTATGTACCATTTAAAATTTTTGAGTCATCTCTGCCTCCTGCCAAAGGCCAAAAACTTTAAATTGGCACTTAATGAGTTGTCCTTAAAGTTATCTCAATTATAAAAAACATTAGAGGGAGTATAATTTACTTTTCAGTAATTCAACACAAACACACACACACACACATACAAAATAATAAACAAAAAATATCAGATGCCATGCCATGCCATATGGCATGGAAAACACTAATTCATTGCATGAAAAATGTAAATGCCATGCATGAGCATCGACATTTTTCTGAAAAAATTTATTTGAAAAAAATTATAAGAACATGTGTTCTTATCATTTTCTGATTCAGAAAATGTTTTAGCACAGGGCATATACTAAAAATGGTGTAGTACTTAACATGTTCATATCATTTAACCCATCAGAGAAAATTTTTTTCAATCTATTTTTTCTTACTGATTAAGGATTTAAAAAATAAAACATTTAAGATAAGTGTATATTTTGGAATTTTAGGCTAATATATTTATATTAATCTAATATAAATATTCAGAAAGTTCCATTTGAAATGCCTTATTTTTATTTAACTATATCCCCCAAAATACTACACATATTGACATGAAACAAACATTAAATTAAAGCCTGTCTTATCAAGTTACAACAAAAAATCACATTACATCATATCACTTCCACATGTGTCCCGCCAATCACACAAAGAATATCCAGTCGATAGGCGATTTCTTGGCATGTTCATAGAAGCATTTCTGGTGTGATGGTTGAAATGGCATTCAGAATGCTCTCATGCAGCTCCTGGATGTTTACTACTTTTGTCGTATACACTCTGTCTTTGATGTAACCCCAGAAGAAGAAGTCCAGAGGGATTATGTCTGCTGATCTGGGTGGCCAGGGAATTGAACCACCTCCTCCAATCCACCTACCAGGAAATGTCTCTTCCAGCATTTCCCTTACCTCAACGAGCTAGTACAGAGGAGCCCCATCTTGCTGGAAGAGAATATTAGGATGCCTATGCTCAATTTATTGGAACGCAAACTGCTCCAACATGTCAAGAAATGAAATGTCTGTTACAGTAACTTCAGTGAAGAGGAAGTGTTCTAAAAATAGGGCATTTCAAATAAGTATTTGTGTGTGTGTGTGTCAAAGACATTAATGACATTCAGAATTTTTGATTTATCTGCCACTTAAAAATAACATAATGTATAAATCTGTAAATATATTATCTCATATCAATAGAGCAACAACTTTAAATCTGGAACCATAAATTATAAAAAGTTTATGAAGATAATAAATACTTACCACTACACATATTGATAATTCTCTTTATCAGTCAAAAGTGGTTCCTGTTCAACAGGAGTCTTTACATGATAGCGTGTAACCCAATCTGTAGGATCGGGTCGAAATAATCCAAAACATCGCAGCTGTAGAAAATCAACAAAATTCTGACAGACACCACGATGAAATGGACTGCGTGCAGCACCTGGTGCAGGCAGTGCAAAGTGCCTGTACCGTGCTGCATTCATACGCTCATTTGTAGTCATACCAAGAAGACCAATCTATTAAAAACATGAGAAAAAACATAAAAAACAATTCTTTGTACAAGGATATTTATATCAAAACATACATATAAAATACATTTCAATTGTACGTCACTAAAAAGTGCATAAATTAATTAATTCGTAACTAAAGGAAGAAAAGAAAATAATCAAATCATATAAACCTTCTTCAGGGCCATGTTTCAGAGCATCTTCATACTTTTTTGCGTAAATTAAATTGCTTATAAGCACCTTAAAATGTTGGTGTTTTGTGTCCATTGTTATTTAACATTAATTAGTTGATTAATTAAGTAAACATTAGTAATCGGCATTGGTAAAGAAGGTTCAAGTACAGCTCAATGCTTATTATTGCAGCAAAAGTATATGTGTACATGTAACTTTGCTTAATAATTGCATTTTTGGATAAGACAGAGTACGTACAAAAACCAATATCAACATATTATTTCATAATACTTCAAATGTCTATATTTATAAATAATTTATTTATAAATAAAAATGCAATCGGAGATCGTACTCATGTTTGTGCACAATTAAATCACTTCTAAATTCATTACCTTATCCATACAAATGCATAGCCACAAAATGCTTCCCAGTTAATCTGCTGCACATTGAAAATCGAAGAATAAGTACACACTGATTGCTGCACTATGAAGTAAGTAGTAACCATATGAAATTTAAAACACATGTTTTAATAAATGAAAATTTGAATCCTGTAGAATTAAAATTAACCTGAATATGAACTGAAAATTTCAACCAAACCTTCTAACGAAAAAAAAAAATTAAGTTAACACTTGACAGTTAAAAGGAGAGTGATGACAAATAGACAAATAGATTACAAAATCATTAATATACGGGGAACACTAACAGGCTTGTTTGGGTATTTTACACTGTGATTTATTGATTATTGCTACTGCAAATAATGTTAAAATTTAAAACATTACTGTATAGTACAAATTTTCTGACATAAACGGTTTGGAAACTGTTGTCCTGACTTGACCACAGAAATATAAATTATTGAAAACACCTTCTTTGTAGATGACGGTAATCTATAAATCACTTCTTAAAAGTGTTTAATGCCTGTCAAGCTTTGCAGTATGTTATTTCTAAGTTAAGACAGTAACTAAGTATTAGTACAAAAAAAAAAAAAAAAAATATTTTATATAGGTACTTTTTGAAGGTCTGGCTTGTTGAATTAGCACTGCCATGGTACAATACAAAAAGACTTCTCAAAATACTACATAGTTCAACATTTTCTTCATCAGCTTCTAATAAACAATTAAATGGTAAACAAACAGATGTCAGATGGTAGACTTCTTTTTTTGGGTTTTAACACTGGAGTTGCGTTATTTTTATTTCACAATATATAAAAAAAAAATGGCATTAAAAAATTTTAAAGGCAAATTTGGAAAAGAGGACAAAATAAATTAGTTGGAAGGGTACCTAGGAGGAGTGCCAAATAAGGGTTTTATCAGATATTGTAACCTTTCTAAAATAAATACAACATTCAGGCCGTTTAATGATTCTCAAACTCTAGATAATACATAATATAATTTATATCTCTGAAATACTGGAATGAGGAAATATTGTAGAAACTTCTCAAAGTAAAACTGCAAAAACATTGACTTCATCCCTTGAAAATGTATTTGTTCTTTCATATAATGAAAGAATAGATATCTTCACTTGTACTTAATCAATCTATCACTGAAAACATGTAATTTTTCATCTAATTAAAATATGCTAATATACACTACTGCTTAAGAAAGGGGTTAAAAAATAAGTTCAATTATACAACTATAACTAACTCTCTTGCTAGTTTTCCTAAGATTTCTGAAAAGATAGTTTACTAATAATCTGATTAATATATAATCAAACTGTTAATATATAATTGAATTGACTCCTTTTCAAGCTAGATTGGTATGGCATTTTAAGTGTGGAGGAAAGGAAAATGGGGCTGCTCATGTCTTTATATAAGCTATAATATGATTATGAATTTTAATGAATGAAAAGCTCTTTGCCATTTGGGCTTTTTTTAGGGGGGGGTTTCTGCGCAAAAAATGCTTTTGCATTATTATTACCCAATGTAATGGATGTATTGGACATCCATTAATGGATTGTAATGTAATGTATTGGAAAAGATATATTTGCTGTAATAAAAAAAAATATATCACATTATATACCTAAATTAATAAATAAAATTACCATCTGCATTACAGCAAATGTCAGAAGTAGCCAAAACATCCTACAGTAATTTAAATATAAATGGACAGCCCTAACAAAGGATAGCAAGCAACATCTCATTATCTTCTAAAATAGTTGTGACACAATACCTCATAACAGATACAATCCACAAAGTAGGTGGTGCACTGTTAGTTGGCAGTAGCAGCGAGCACAAAGGGGTGCATCTGTTAGCATAATCAGGTATCCATGAGTGAGCCCAATGCACCCTATTCACGAACAGCAGATAATAAAACATCCTTTCAACAGTAATCTCTGCATGAGGAACTCCAAGGTGAAACAGTGTTCTTAATTAGATGAAGTTTATTGTCCATGGTATTCTTCCATTCACTTTGCCACTCATTGTGAACTACCCTCGTCAGGAAACAGACAAGATCACGAAGCAACGCGATTGGTAAAAATAGACTGAAAACAAGATTCTTTTGCCTCACTAACTACGCACTCATTGCCTGAAATTTCTATATGGCTGGGGATCCAATAAAAGCTCACCACTGTATTACGGTGATTCATTTGTGAAATGACACAATGAACCTCACAGAAAACAGGGTGTCTGGAATACACATCATTAACTACCTGTAAAGCACTCATTAAATTTGAGCAATTAAGAACATGTCAAAATGTTGGGCTAATTACATATAAGGCCTTATTAATGGCATACAGTTTTGCAACGAAAATACTAGTGATGCTGGGAAGGCCAAATATGCATAAGAACAGCTTTACCCTCTCGTCCTCTGTCCTGTTTTATAGTCACATCTTTCGCAAACATATCCGCAAAACGACAGAACATCCTGGGGATGGAGGTGAGTCTCCTATAGATGTATTAAAGGATTTTTTCTTTCATTAGGATTTCAATATCATCACAGTGAGAATAGAGTACACAAACATTCCATAGAATATTTTTTGTAGCCATAAAAAAAATACTTTTTTCTGTTAAATATATAAGAGCTCTGCATGCAAATTACTTATCATATACTATCCGGTTTTTCTTTTTACTATTGATAATTTTTAAAAAGCTTCACTTCTTTAAGCACTTCATCGGCCTCCATTTCCTTGGAATGTTCTCCAGATGGTAGTGGGAATTTGGAAGCCTTGTTATGCTGGAAACACCGTACCAGGTGACGAGGCTTTAGTAGATCTCTTCATAGGGATCTTGGTAACTTGCTGCATTGGAACATCAGGAATTTTCTTTGATGGTGGAGTGTTTGAAGTGAGCTTTCAATTGCACTCTGGAAATGGAGTGGCTCAAAAAATGAACCAAAAGATAAAAATAGACCAAAAAATCAAAACAAACTAACTGCCTTGGTTTCGCCGATGACTTGGCACTGTTAAAAAATGACATCAACAAAGCTAAAACACAGATATTAGAACTTTAAAACATTGCAAATAAAATTGGCCACAAAATATCAAATGAAAAGACAGATATTATGCCCAAAAAACCAACACAATTAAAAGAAGTAAACATAAACAATAATAAAATCAAAATAGAAATCCAATTTAAATACCTCGGAGAAATAATAACAAACACCCTAAATGAAAAAACCTTAAACCAAACAACATCAAATAAACTAGCTAAAGCACAAAAATTGGCCTGGTACACCTACACTAAAAAACATCTACCCATAAACACAAAAATAATACGCTAAAACAGTTATAAAACTGGAAGCCACATATGAATCAGAAATACTCTTCCACCTGAATAAACAATCAAAGACTGACAGACTCCAGAAAATAAAAAGAAGAATTGGGAGAACCTGGATCAACAAAATGTACCACAGAAAGACAGACAGTGGAGGATTGTACCCAACAAACAAAGTTGTATACCAAGAGTTAGAACCCATCACTGATACCATATATAACAAGAGAGTAGGATTCTCTGGCCATATAATGAGGATGCAAGATTTGAGACTTCTGAAAGAGCTGGTAGAGTACAATCTCAATTCAGAAAAACCAGAACGGGATTCAGATGGATCTGAGAAATAAGGAAAGAATCTGAAGGAAATATTGGTTTTATACCAGAAGCCACCACAGACAAGGTAAAATTAAACGGAGAAATCAAGAAGAAAAACACTTGCTTCACATAAATAAGAAAGAAACTCACAATATCATAGAAATCAGTATGCAATTACAGAACATTTGTTCTCCATCATGGGATGTTATCATCATTCAACACCCCGCAACTCACTAGCACTTGAAGCTCTTGCATTACTTTTCTTCTGTTTTATTGTCTAAAAATCCTTTTACCACCCTTACAAATGATTTCCAGGCTTTTAATCTTTGTTTGATCCATGGCTTTTATAAAATATTTCATTAATCCTTGTATGAAGCAGAAGAATTTTATCGGTTTCAAAAAGAGGGATGTGAAGAAAAGAAGTTCTCTTTGTTCAGTCTTTTATTTTTACAGACTGTTGCTATATTGTTCTTTTATCCCATAAATATAAAAAAATAAAATATTTTGTGAACCTATTTTGAAGGCCCATTATAATAATAGGCAGAGTCTATATCAGTAAGCCTTCTCCATGGAGAATCGGTCTAAGTGCATATGACTCATTTCTTTATTCAATTTTGTATTTGTTATTTTATTGAGTAGCCTTCTCTGTTCGTAAGACAAAAGTACATCATTAAAATGATTGGCAGCTCACACCACACTGTATAGATACCAAATGGCAAATTAAAATCTTTTTGTTGTTGTTGATCCACTTAAAAAACAGACAAAAACGAGGGTTTGATAAAACTTCGACTGACGTAGTCGGCCAAGGTTTTAGTTAGGAATGAGAGAATAATGACATTACAGAGGGAGTGAAATTTTCCTCTGTAAGGTCTATTATACTGAGATACAGCAAGGCAAACCTTTTTGTAAAGTTTCTACCTTCTTGATAAATAAGTGTATTATAACAGTTTGCAGTGATCCGAAATAGGTTAAAAAGCTCAGAAGTGACACTCTGCTTATTGAACTAAATAATTTGGTACGTCAAAAACTGGTAGTCCTTAAATATATAGAAAAAGACAGAGTGGTAGTGGAGCCCCAGAAGATGCTGAATTTCAGCGAGGGGATTATCTTTTGCCATGACCTGGCTGATGTGGAGTTATCTGGAATAACAGACGAGTTGTCACTGCAGTCAGCTACATTAGTGCAGAGGATAATGTGAAAAGAGAACAGTGTTGATGTGCCAACATACTTGCTAATTCTAACCTTTTCAAGTCTGACACCATTCCTGAAAAGATAAAAGTAGGTTACTTCAGTAGGATAAAAGTAGTGTACGACTACATATACCTAACCCCAGGCACAGCTTTCAATGTCAGGGTTTTGGCCACAACAACGATGGTTGCACTAAATAACAGGTTTGTGCACGTTGCAGCTGTATTGGACACAATGACACCACATGTGCTGAGGTAGAAAAGTGTGAAAATTTTAAAGGTCCACCCTCAGCAAGATCGAGAGAATGCCCCATTTACAAAGAAGAGAAATCTATTTTAAAGATCTGTACTGAACAGAAAGTTCCTTTTTCAGAGGTTCGACAGTAATACAGAAACTCCCTTAACATGAGGAATCCTGTACAATCTGGAGTAAGTTTTGTTCAGGCACTCTTCAAACAACATACAAAAAGAGAAAGAATGCTGATCTTGCAAAGAACTGACTAAATTTGTAGAAGTATTATCAGACCAAGTAAAGTCCCTCACGGCTGGGCTGCTATTATAGCATTAAGTACTGCTACTAGAAGCATTAAGTACTGCCAGTAGAAGTTAAGTGGTTTTAAGTTATCTTCTTAACTTAATAGGAAACTAAGAAAATGTTATCATATTCAGATGTTAACATTATTTTATTTTCTTTTTACATAGACTAATAAACCTTATGTAGTTGAATAAAATGTTATTTAGAAATAAAAAAAATTCTTACCAAGATTATCATTTTTCAACATTTTTTTTTAAATGTATAATAGTATTGCTCATAACAAAATAATAATGTTTATAGTTATTTTGCAATTACTTTTTAATATTCTATAGTAAAATCATTAATTAGTTAAAAATAAATAATTTAATTAATGTTACACAAAAACATGTTTTTAAGATTAGTTTATTCTGTAGTCTTTAATTTACTAAGGAGTAAATATAAAAAATCAAACAGAACCAAAAATTGTAAAACTGTATATTAACAGATACTAATTTTACCTGATAAAGCTGACAGCAGAATAGTGTGGCAACCCAAACAGAATGAAGAAATGAATTCAAACCCACCCAAGCTACCCAAGCATCACATTGTGCATAATTCCATAGTGCTGGAAAAGAAATAATAAAAAGACAATAAAAAAAATCCAAAAATAAAAGAACCATTCATTCCTAACCATTAGAACCAAGTACATAATATAATCCTAATACATCAAATGAAAATAGCTAACATAATAAAAAATATATATGTTATAATTAATTAATTAGATATTAATTTTCAGAAATAGACAATGTAAATTAACAAATTAACAAGTATTAACATCCAAAAATTTCAAGCATCTTTTATCTACATGGTCACTAACAAAAAAATGCAATAACAATAACAATAATACAAGATTACAACCATTTTATATTAATGCAATCATTAAAATATCTTTCATAATGTTATATCAGAAAAATTAATTATTATTAAATTACAGTTTTATAAGATTAAATGGCAAATTCTTCAAAAAGGAAACAATGAATCCCTAAGCATGATTTATGTAAATAAAACCTCACATAAAACATTACATTTAAATAATTAAAACACACAAGCACATCCACATATTACTTTGCACTATGGCATCTGAAATAAATCCAACCCATAACAACACAGAAAAGTTAATAGCAGAGCACAAAAAGTCAAGTCCGGCATATGCTACTGTAATAATATATAAAAAAAACATACGTCATAATAAAAATCAGCCAAGAAGATTTTACCAGATTTTTTACTAATGAAGAGATTGAATTAAAGAAATAATTAGAAACCTTAAGAATAAAATGGGAAAGTTCCATAAAGATGAAACTTCTAAAATGCAAGGGCTATTCAGAAATGAACTTCCAAATAGGTTCTCGGTATTGCACAAAGGAAAGGGAGTAGCAATTCCATTTTTGCACAATTGAGCCGGGTTCAGTGTACTTCTAGTAGTGTTATTGGAAATAGTGCTAATTTGTTTGTTCCTGTAAAACTCTTGTTTGAAATGACTGTTGTTATGCCGACTGTAAAGTGCATGCACCATTATTAGTTTTCTTCACGCAAAAAACACGTCACTTGCTGAAATTCATCATGAACTTTGTGCAATGTATGGAGGGAATATCATGAGTGACAATGCAGTATGACAATGGTGCCATATGTTTCAGGAAATTGAACAAACATTCATGACAATGAAAGAAGTGGTCATCACTCAACCTCAATTGTCACAGATAAACTTGTTGCAAGTGTCGATGTGAAAATTTGAGAAAATCATCTATTCATCACAGAATTATCCAAATTTTTTCTTACATACCACACATATAGTGCTGTATGAAATCATAATGAACAGGTTAGGCTTTCGTAAATTTTGTGCTCACTTGGTGCCTAAGCTTCTGATGAACACACAAAAAGGAGGATGGGGTCAGCACAACCTTCCTTCACCATTACCATAACGAGAATGAATACCTTGATCATATTGTAACAGGCGATGAAACATAGATTGTTAAATTTATTAACATGGACACAAGCTCAATCACAATGAAGCGAGCCACACCAGTTCTCATCGAAAACCCTTAAATACCTGTCAAATATTTTCATAAAAAACTGATGACAGCCATTTTTTCAGACCATGAAGGTGTGACCTTGATTGATTTTATGAAGACACACAACAATTAACACTGAAACCTACTGCGAGATGCTGAAGAAATTGAGATAGGCCATAAAAAAACAAACAATATGGCATCATGCTGAGTTCAGGCATCGTTTTTCTTCATGATGACACTCATCTGCATACTGTAAAATGCATTCAATGCAAAATTGACAGTTTCAAATGAGAATTATTCAACCATCCTCCATACAGCCCTGATTTGGTTTCTAGTGAGTATCACCTTTTCCCAAAAATAAAGAAATGGTTAGCGACACAGCATTTAAAAATGATACGGAGTTGAAAAACAGTGTTACTACCTAACTTAATTCACCAGCAGCAGAGTTTTATGATGAGGGTATTCAAAAACGTGTTCACAGATATGATGTGCCTTAATTTGGATGGCAATTATGTAGAAAATTAGCTAAAAGACGTGGCTATAAGATATAATAAATTGGTTCTTTATCAACTGGTATTTTCTTCATAATGAATCAGAAGTTACTTTCTGAACAGCCTTTGAATGTTACAGAAGAAAGATCCAAAATTCCTCAAAAAATTATTTTAAAAGTATGTGAAACAGAAAAAATTCCATATTTTGGATTTGGGGAGATGTCTTTAGTCATCTTCTCCACAAAAAAAGGTAACAAATAGGTTTAAGCAACTGTCATAGAATATCTTGTTACCTATTTCATACAAAATATTAACTAAAGTAATACAAAATCAAATCGAACTCAAAACAGAAAAAGAATTAAGATTAAGAATACCAAGTTAGATTTAGCAATCCCAATCTTGTTTGGAATAAATTCTTTTCGTTAAACTTCTTAATCATTATAAATAACAGCTAAAAATTATATAACAGTCTTTGTTGACTTTAAAAAAGCATATGATTCTGTAGATCTCTTTTTGAAATACTAAAAGAATTCAGAGACGATGAGAAATGCAATCAGAGAAACCATTAAAAATACAACTAAGTTAAAATTTTAAATAAAATTTCTAAACCTTTTCTCTACAAACCAACAGTAAAAACAGAGTGATGGACTCTCACCAGTGACTGAAAAAACAATGTGAAAGCCAAAAGTACTCCCTTTAAAATAGGCTCAGTAAAATATTACATGATAATTGATTCTCTTGCCTTTGCAGATGGTTTGGTTATTTTCTTGGACGATACCAAAAGAGTAACAGAATAAATTAAAGTATTACAAGAAAGAGTAGAAAGGACAAGCCTATAAATAACTTTTGAAAAACCTAATTATATATCAAACATCAAGAATGCTTCAAGTTTTTTAAAAACGAGGTATAGAAAAATAGAAAAGTAAACAGTTTAAATGTCTCTGAGAAACTGTACTATGGAATGGCTAAGAAAAAATAGTTCTTATAAATCATGTAAACAAAATGGAATCAGCATACTGTCTAATGTAAAACATGTACTACTAAAGATCTATCTCTAGAAATGCAAAACTAAGCCATTCGAATAGAGCAATTTATACAGAATGTTTGACAAACATTCTACTCTAAAAAAAGAAATCTAAAAGAACAAAAATAAATTTTTAAGGAAAATTCTTAGTTTTATACTACCTACTGACAAAATGCTGTAACAGAAATTTAAAAAAAATAATACAAAAGAGATGCCTGGCTTTTATAAACCACATTTTAAGGCTGAATGATAATAAAATTTCTAAGAATAACTTCCTTTTTTATCTAAAAAGACTAAAAACACGTATAATAAAAAAGATATGAAAGATTTAAACAAAGCAGGAACACAAATTCCAGACTCACAAAATTTGTAATTAATCAAGAAAAAAATTAAAAGAAACCTCAGAAAGGAGTTTTCTAGAAAAGGAAGAAAAAAAAAGGATTCAGGAAAAAAGTTCAGTGAGAAAACTAAGAAGTATGGAAGGAAAAGAAGAAGAGAGACAATGAACAAGACAAAGGTTAAATATGTTTCACATTCAACTGAAACCACAAAAAAATAATATCTTAATAAAAAGTAAAATAAAAATGTTTAAATAAATAATAAATGAGAAGAAAATAATGAAAGTAAACTAAATAGAACATATTTTTTGTATAACAACCGGCAGAAGTTTATGGTGTTTAAATATAATTACTGAAAAGTGTTTGTATACTGTATACACCTACATTTTTTTTTAAACATCGAAATAATGTAATATAATTACAATGATTAATAATAAAATTAATCTATTTAATATTAATATAAATGAAATAACGATATTGAACAAGAAAATAATTCTAAACTTCTTATCACTTTGTAATATGGTTACACAAAATTAAATAAACTTAACAAAAATACATCCATGCCCTGAGGTAGATAATCCCCACGTCCGGAACACAACATCTATGTTCCATGTCCAGCGCGACAACAGCTGTAATCACGTACATTACATATAGCTGGCTAACGGGGTTCCGAGTATTGTTTCTCGGATATACTTTTCTCGGCCGATTTTCATCTGCAGGCCGAATTAGAGGACTGGATTTCACGGCCACCTGCAGATACAAAATTTTCACTAATTATGGAAATGGATTGATACTGCCTTTAGAGCTGGCGATGTGGCGGCCACGGTCGAAGTTATTTGCAGGTGTAACGGAGACCTTTCGTTGTCCACATGCCCCCCGCGATGGCAAGTCTGAAAGCCTCGGTGTGTAAGGGCCTGGAGTCAGTGCAGAGACTGCGCATCCGCTCTCTGCCAGGACATATGCCGGTTCCACCGGAGTACCGGAACGGACCTCCAGGGTTGGTAGCCCTGGAGTAGGGGTGTACCCCGGCGGCTAGCCTTACTACAGCAGGGATTAATCGTTCATGCAAACTGAACAACCAAACGTGGCAGAAAGGTTCACGCAAACACCCTCGTCTAGAACCAGCCGTTTTGCCAGAGGCAAAACGGAGAAAGGGCGCAGAATCTCGTAAAATTGAAGTTGAGGCTAGGAAAAGCTTGCAAAAAGCTTTCTTCAAAAGCAACGTTCCAAAGCCAAAATAGTTAGTTATTACAAAAGAAGACGGTAATTTCTCGAAGGTAAGTCCATTCCTCATTGCTCGAGAAATAACAAAATGTGCTGGAGGCCCTGTTAAGGAAATTAGGAAAACTTTCACTGGACTTCATGTAGAGACTGTAAATGATATACAGTCTCAGAAGATCCTAGGTCTTAAAAAAATTAGAGAACTAGCTGTACGTGTTGATCCCCACGGCAAGCTCAACACCTCAAGGGGTGTTGTGGTCTGTCGGGATCTTGTTAACTGTACGGAGCAGGAAATTGTAGAAGAATTAGCGTCGCAGGGAGTATTAGAATGTCGGAGGTTGAACATGAGAAGGAATGGCGAAGTCCTACCTTCAGCATCCCATGTTCTTACATTTAACTGGCCTACTTTGCCGGAGAAGATAAGAGCGGGCATACATCGGTTGGATGTGCGGGCATTTGTCCCGCAACCAATGCGATGCTTTAAATGCCAACGCTTTGGACACACCGCTGTTAGGTGTGAGAGGCCGCAAATATGCGTGTGCGGTGATGAAGTTCATGAAGGAGAGCCGTGTAAGGAGCCTCCTACCTGTATAAACTGCAGAGGACAGCATTCCTGTAGATCCAGGAACTGTCCTGTATACAAAGACGAAGTGGCTGTGCAGGAAGTAAAAACCCTGCAAAAGGTCAGCTACTTTGAAGCTAAGAAGATCGTAAACGCCCGCAGACCTAGAGCAACAACAACCTATGCTCAGGTTGCGGCTGCTGTTCATGCTCCTGCTCCAGTTGCTGTTGATGAGAGTGCAATCATCAACAAACTCGCACCTACCTTGGCTGGCTTAATTGAGAGGATAATTGAAAATAAAATGAAGCCTCTCAGTACTAAAGAACCTGTTAAGCCAAGAATAATTGTACAGCCTCCTGAAGTCATATCTCCAAAACAGAAAGTCGTTCCAGTACAGAAGTAAATGGACACTAAACCTGAAATCCAAGTCCGTCTTAGTGAGATTTTAGTTGATGAGAAGAAAGTGACAGCTACAGAGTCTGTTATGGAGGCTACCAAGCCTCCTGTAACTGAAGTGGCCTCTAAGCCTCAGAGGCCACAAAAAATTTCACAGGGGGGACGAATGTCCCCCCCTTCCGCAGGCGGTGACCGGTGCGTCCCTCGTGTCTGGGGTCGGCCAAGTTGCCGCCCCACAATCGACGCCTGTAACCGGTACCGATCCATGCCCGTCGTCGTCGGCGGCTTCGGTGGTCTCCGATTCGGAGACCGGAAGCTTTACGGGCGACGATCTTCTCCGTGAACACGATGCTGTTCGTAAGATGGAGAAGAAAAGAAAAAAGGATGGCCGAAGGGAAAACCTAGGCTATAATATAATTTAAAATCAGCGAGTCGATAGTACAATGGAACATCAATGGATGTTTTTCAAACATCCATGAGCTCCAACGCTTGGTACATGATGTAGACCCAATTTGTATATGTCTGCAAGAAACGCATTTCCGCCGAAATGAAAATTTTAAATTAAAAGGATTCAATATATTCCGGCGAGATCAACCGCCAAATGTAAGAGTTAGAGGTGGAGTAGCCATATTAACATCAACTAGAGCTACCACCGAAGCGGTTGTTCTAAACACCAACCTACAAGCGGTCGCCGTTAGAATGAAGCGTCCGCTCCAGGTCACTGTCTGTAGCATATACTTTTGCCGTATTTTGATTGGAATAAGGATGACATAGAAAGACTAATTTCCGAGCTTCCCCCA
This sequence comes from Lycorma delicatula, assembly GCF_047948215.1. Taxonomy (NCBI): domain Eukaryota; kingdom Metazoa; phylum Arthropoda; class Insecta; order Hemiptera; family Fulgoridae; genus Lycorma; species Lycorma delicatula. The sequence continues at coordinate 146,469,779 of NC_134456.1, read as the reverse complement.
CCTGTTTTACTGGTGGGTGACTTTAATGCTCATAATTCTCTTTAGGGATCAGATCGAGTAGATCCCCGTGGAAGAGAACTGGAAGGGTTCCTGATGAATTCTGAACTTATTATTTTAAACGACGGATCAGGAACCTTTTTCAATGCCAGAGATGGATCGACGTCCTGTATAGATCTTGCACTTATAAGCGGATCGATAGCACCGAGGTACAGCTTCCATATCATAGACGATTTGCATGGAAGCGATCATTTCCCGGTGCAAATTGTAACTGATATTACAAGAAAAACATATCCCATCTCTAAAAGATGATTATTTGATAAGGCAGACTGGACGAGCTTCACAGCTAGAAATATACTCCCAGAAACAACTGGAGAAATCGGGGACGATGTCGACGCCATAACAAATGCAATACTTGAGTCGGCATTGAGATATATTCCCAAAACATCTGGGAAACTTACGAAGAAACCCGTTCCATGGTGGAACGATGAAATAAGTGAAGCTATAAAAAGAAAGAAAAGGGCGTATAACGCCTTTAAGAAGCGTCCTAGCATAGAAAATCTTGTTGCCTTTAAGGAATACAGGGCGTATGCAAAACGTCTTATGATAGACTCAAAGAAACGATCCTGGCAGCAATACGTGTCATCCATCGACAAAACTACTACTGCAGCAGATGTTTAGAGGAAAGTGAAGGCGATTTGTGGGCGTAATGATTTTGCTCCCATAACTAGCCTTCAAGATGAAGATGAAATAAAAGACACTCCATATGAAATTGCAGAGCTGTTATCCAATCACTTTGAAAAGGCCAGCAGAACGGCCAACTACGAAGAAGATTTTCGTACTAAAAAAGAACAACTTGAAGGTCTACTAAACTTCAGAACTGAGTATAATTACTCATATAATGTACCATTTAAAATGGAAGAATTCGTGAAAGTATTGGAAAAATCAGGTAACACAGCTGCTGGTCCGGATGAAATCCATTATAATATGATCAGGCAGCTGAATACCACTGCAAAGCGTAGATTATTAGAACTTTATAATAAAATATGGCAGGATGGAATGTACCTGCAATGGTGGAAAAAAGCTCATGTTGTTCCAATACCAAATAAAACTAAAAATTTAACAGACCCCAATAGCTATCGTCCTTATTTCCTTGACGTGCGCTATGGGAAAAATATTTGAAAAAATGATTAATAATCGACTCGTCTGGGTTTTGGAAAAAGAAAACCTGATATTACCGTATCAAGCAGGTTTTCGGCAATACCATTCTACCACTGATCAAATGATCAGCTTAGAGGACGTTATATATAACCGCTTCATTACAAGGAAACATTGTGTCGGAGTCTTCTTTGACCTTCAGAAGGCTTTCGATATGACCTGGCGTCATGGTATAATGCTCCAGATACATGAATGGGGCATTCGTGGCAACCTGCCAGTCTTACTGAGCAACTATATGAATGACCGTACTTTCCAAGTACGAGTCAGTAGCGAATATTCATCTGTAAGAAATTTGGAAAATGGCATACCACAAGGTTCGCCGTTGAGCGGTACCTTGTTTACCACTGCCATTAATAAATTGATATTAGCCATTCCAGTAGAAACCAGCAAAAGCGTCTATGTTGATGATCTGGCAATTGTGTATGCCAGCAACAAGACTGCTATGGTGAGGTACAAATTGCAATGAGAGTACAATGTTCTAAATGAAGTTGCAAGGAATAACGGATTCCAATTCTCACCAGAAAAAACGTGCTGTTGTGTACACTTTTGTAGGAAGAGAATTCCTCATCAAAGTCCTGCGTTGACAATTGATGATAATCCAATCAATATAAAGACAATGTAAGATATTTAGGACTAGTATTGGATAAATCCCTTACATGGGGATTACATATACAGGACTTGAGTGATAGATGCAAAAGAGCCCTAAACATTATAAAATGTCTATCGAACCTAAATTGGGGCTCAGACAAAGAGACATTATTGAGATTGTATAAAGCATTGGTTCAATCTAAACTAGACTACAGATGTATCGTATATTCATCCGCTAGAAAGTCGCATTTAAAAAAGTTAGACATAGTTCATAATAGCGGAATAAGATATGCAACTGGTGCTTTCCGCACAAGTCCGGCTGCTAGTCTGATGTCTGAAGCCGGAATAATGCCACTACATTATAGAAGAGAGATCCTTTTACTAAGATACGCAGCAAATATATGGGCTTATTCTGCCCATATAAATAATAAACTTTTCAATAACCATCCTATGGCTGCATTATACGAACGTCGTGCTACCTATTCCAGACCAGCCGGAATTAGGTACCACGAATTAAGAAGTAAATACGAAATTGCCTTTCCAGATACATTGGCGATTTCTACTAGAGAAATACCACCATGGCTCTTGTCAGCGGTAAATACAAATTTGGATCTCTCTCAAGGAGAAATAAAAAAGAAACCAGCAGTGATCATTCAACAGGAATTTTTGGCAATCGTCAGTACTTACGAAGAACATATTAGAATTTATACTGATGGTTCTAAAACCGAACATGGTGTTGGATGCTCAATATATGTAAATGGAGAAGCCCACTTTTGGAAACTGCCAGATGTGGCCAGTGTCTACACGGCAGAACTCACTGCAATTCAGCAAGCTCTTCGCTATACTGAATACTATTGCGAAGAGAGAGTGTTAATATGTTCCGATTCTTTAAGTGCACTTGTCGCAATTCGGAACAAGAACATTAAGGATGTCCTAATTGCAAACATCCTGTCCATTTTATGCGTTCTAAAACAACGAGGACAGCGATGCGTATTTGTATGGACTCCGGGCATGCGGGTATTACAGGTAATGAAATGGCAGACAAAGCTGCCAGAAAGGCAACAGTCTGCGATGATTTGGATGCATTTCCTGTAAGAGTGGCAGATGTTAAAAACCGTCTAACAAACATAGTAAAAAACAAGTGGAATGCTGAATGGAGGAGTTTAAATACAAAATTAAACTCAGTAAAAACTTCTCCTTATAAATGGAAAAGAGACTTTAAGTTGACTCGCCGTGAACAAGTAGCGGTGACCAGACTTAGAATCGGTCACACGCGACTAACAAATTTATATTTGTTAACCGGCAAAGTGAGACCAATGTGCGGTGTTTGTAATAAAACACTGACAATCAAGCATCTGATAGAAGAGTGTACCATATATGAGGACCTCAGAGAGAGGTTCCGTCTTAGAAATAATATTAGTGCTGATCTGGATAATGGAAATGAAGAAAATATAGTTGCATTTTTACACGCCAGTGGACTTCTTAAAAGTCTATAAAATGAAAGTTTAAAGCTGTGATAAAAGAATCTCTAAGCGGTAGTTTTATATATATATATAAAGAAAGAAATGGTATTGATAAGTTGAAATTTTTATTTCATGGTCTTTTGAGAACCTTATCTCAAATTTTAATATTGAGGCCCTTTACACCCCGTAAGTGTTTGTGATTGTCCTTGTCTTTTATGTCTTAATGTTTATTGTGAAGTTTGTGTTTTTAAATAAAATGTAAGGGCCCTTTACACCCTTACATATGACGACCCTGATGGAGATAATAATTTCTTTTAAACAATGTGACGAGGGCTAATGACCTTAGCAGTCGATGCCCATAAAAATTCAGAAAAAAAAAATACATCCATTGTTAGTTAAAAGAAATAAAGGAAGAAATTTGATACATTACCCTAAGAAAACTCAGAATTTTTAAATCTAATAAAATTAATATAAAAGGTATGTATATTTATATAAGTATATATAAGTATTTATATAAGTATAAATATATATAATATATATTTATATAAGTATATGATAAATAATAACTTATAGCATGCATTCTGTGTTCTTTTGTTTTCAGTACTAAAACAAACAAATGTGAAAAAAATATTCATATTCAATTCAAATTTACTTTAAATTTTCAAATGAATGTTAGGCTATATGTCTTTACATTCACATGAATGTTTGTATTTAGTAATTTACAACGTGATCTTCAATTTAATTAATTCTTTTGTTTATACTTTTATAATTATTTTTGAAAAATTATATAATTTCTGAAACCATCTGCCGTGCTTTACAGATATGGAAACCTATAACATAAATACTTTTTAAAACCACTTTTCAATCAGTTTTTTTTAAAGAATGCCTCAAATGAATTTTAAAGAATTTTTCTTGGTAGACTTGTGCAAAATAACCATTCTCTATTTTGTTTTCTAAAAATCATGGGATTTCATTGTTACTCACATATTAAGAGATTCTAATAACTACTTTATGAAAATAGGTATAATCATTCTGCAATTACAAAAAGGTATTAATAAAAAATACAAAAATGAACAACATATGATTCAAACACACAGCATTAAAAACACATTGGAGCCATCTTTTAGCAAAAATGAAATGTGGAGGAGATAAAATATTTTACTTTGTTTATTAAAGTCTGTAGAATAATCTATGAAAAACCATTGCGGCAGTTAGTTCATTTTACAAATTCATAATCCTAGGAATGTAAACATGAACATATGGAAGAGTTTTTCAAAACTAAAAAAAATCAGTTTGATAACAAGGGAAACAGTTTTTAGTTATCCTATGACAAAGGATGGTTTTGCCAAATCACAAAATATAATTAAATTAATTGAAAATAAAATACAATATTCTTGGCTCTATTTATTATGGTAGCCATATTTATTAAAAAATCCTTCCCATCTGTAATGCAAGACCACCTGAGTTTTTGCAGTAAAAACCCTCTTTTCAGTACGTACAGTTACTAATAAAAATCAGAAATTGCAAATAACAATTTTTAAGGCTAAAACAGAATTATTTTATTAATAATTGAACATTTTTAATTGTTCAAACATAGTTTTATAATAAATTTGCACATTTTTTTTTTTTGTCTTCAGTCATTTGACTGGTTTGATGCAGCTCTCCAAGATTCCCTATCTAGTGCTAGTCGTTTCATTTCAGTATACTCCCTACATCCTATATCCCTAACAATTTGTTTTACATATTCCAAACGTGGCCTGCCTACACAATTTTATCCTTCTACCTGTCCTTCCAATATTAAAGCGACTATTCCAGGATGCCTTAGTATGTGGCCTATAAGTCTGTTTCTTCTTTTAACTATATTTTTCCAAATGCTTCTTTCTTCATCTATTTGCCGCAATACCTCTTCATTTGTCACTTTATCCACCCATCTGATTTTTAACATTCCCCTATAGCACCACATTTCAAAAGCTTCTAATCTTTTCTTCTCAGATACTTCGATTGTCCAAGTTTCACTTCCATATAAAGCGTCACTCCAAACATATACTTTCAAAAATCTTTTCCTGACATTTAAATTAATTTTTTATGTAAACAAATTATATTTCTTACTGAAGGGTCGTTTTGCTTGTGCTATTCAGCATTTTATATCGCTCCTGCTTCGTCCATCTTTAGTAATTCTACTTCCCAAATAACAAAATTCTTCTACCTCCATAATCTTTTCTCCTCCTATTTTCACATTCAGTGGTCCATCTTTGTTATTTCTACTACATTTCATTACTTTTGTTTTGTTCTTGTTTATTTTCATGCGATAGTTCTTGCGTAGGACTTCATCTATGCCGTTCATTGTTTCTTCTAAATCCTTTTTACTCTCGGCTAGAATTACCATATCATCAGCAAATCGTAGCATCTTTATCTTTTCACCTTGTACTGTTACTCTGAATCTAAATTGTTCTTTAACATCATTAACTGCTAGTTCCATGTAAAGATTAAAAAGTAATGGAAATAGGGAACATCCTTGTCGGACTCCCCTTCTTATTACGGCTTCTTTGTAATGTTCTTCAATTATTACTGTTGCTGTTTGGTTCCTGTACATGTTAGCAATTGTTCTTCTATCTCTGTATTTGAACCCTAACTTTTTTAAAATGCTGAACTTTTTATATCAGTCTACGTTATCAAATGCCTTTTCTAGGTCTATAAACGCCAAGTATGTAGGTTTGTTTTTCTTTAATTTTTCTTCTACTATTAATCTGAGGCCTAAAATTGCTTCCCTTGTCCCTATACTTTTCCTGAAACCAAATTGGTCTTCTCCTAACACTTCTTCCACTCTCCTCTCAATTCTTCTGTATAGAATTCTAGTTAAGATTTTTGATGCATCACTAGTTAAACTAATTGTTCTGTATTCTTCACATTTATCTGCCCCTGCTTTCTTTGGTATCGACTATAACACTTTTTTTGAAGTCTGATGGAACTTCCCCTTTTTCATAAATATTACACACCAGTTTTTATAATCTATCAATCGCTTCCTCACCTGCACTGAGCAGTAATTCTACAGGTATTCTGTCTATTCCGGGAGCCTTTCTGCCATTTAGATCTTTTAATGCTCTCTTAAATTCAGATCTCAGTATTGTTTCTCCCATTTCATCCTCCTCAATTTCCTGTTCTTCTTCTCTAACACTATTTTCTAATTCATTTCTTCCGTATAACTCTTCAATATATTTCACCCATCTATCAACTTTAACTTTCTTATTATATATTGGTGTACCATCTTTGTTTAACACATTATTAGATTTTAATTTATGTACCCCAAAATTTTCCTTAACTTTCCTGTATGCTCCGTCTATTTTACCAATGTTCATTTCTCTTTCCACTTCTGAACACTTTTCTTTAATCCACTCTTCTTTCGCCAGTTTGCACTTCTTGTTTATAGCATTTCTTAATTGTCGGTAGTTCCTTTTACTTTCTTCATCACTAGCATTCTTATATTTTCTACGTTCATCCATCAGCTGCAATATATCGTCTGAAACCCAAGGTTTTCTACCAGTTCTCTTTGTTCCGCCCAAGTTCGCTTCTGCTGATTAAAGAATTTCCTTTTTAACATTCTTCTTCTACATTTTCTACCTTATCTTTTTTACTCAGACCTCTTGCGATGTCCTCCTCAAAAAGCTTTTTTATCTCCTCTTCCTCAAGCTTCTCTAAATTCCACCGATTCATCTGACACCTTTTCTTCAGGCTTTTAAACCCTAATCTACATTTCATTATCACCAAATTGTGGTCGCTATCAATGTCTGCTCCAGGGTAAGTTTTGCTGTCAACGAGTCGATTTCTAAATCTTTGCTTAACCGTGATATAATCTATCTGATACCTTGCAGTATCGCCTGGCTTTTTCCAAGTGTATATTCTTCTATTATGATTTTTAAATTGGGTGTTGGCAATTACTAAATTATACTTCGTGCAAAACTCCATAAGTCCCCTCTTTCATTCCTTTTGCCCAGCCCGTATTCACCCACTATATTTCCTTCCTTGCCTTTTCCAATGCTTGCATTCCAATCTCCAACTATTATTAAATTTTCATCTCCTGTTACGTGTTTAATTGCTTCATCAATCTCTTCGTATACACACTCTACCTCATCATCCTGATGGGCGCTTGTAGGCATATAGACCTTAACAATCGTTGTCGGTTTAGGTTTTGATTTTATCCTTATTACAATGATTCTATCGCTATGCGTTTTGAAATAATCTATTCTCTTCCCTATCTTCTTGTTCATTTGCCCATTATACACAATGAATTTTAAAAACTCTAAATAAAGACAAATAGTTGTGACAAACGTTTTGTGTATTGAGTAATTTAAAATCCTGGAACAGAAAGATTTTATTTAATCAATATGAAATCTAATACCAAATCACGTGTTTCTATTTATACATAAATTTTATAAAAATATAAATCAAACTGTGAAATATTTCCTAAAGAATTTTTTATCTAAGTGGAGATTCATTTATATCTCAACATCTGAACTTAAGTGATGGAATAAAATCTTAATTTTCACAGCTATCCATTGCTTGAACTCCTACTTCCAAGACATTTTTCTTGATTACAAAAGACAAGACTGTAATACAGACAACCCACCCAAAATTACTTGATTAGTGCCATTTGTTTTGATAATATAACTACCACAGTATTTTCTAAAACTGTTAAATATGAGCATTCAGAGTCATTATAAAAAACACTTACATGTGTCAGTCATCCCTGATTAATCTAACTAGATTTCACGATTACATCCATCCAATATGATGAACAATTACATCACTAATGTTAATGCAAGCAGTCTTTATGTTAAAGAATTACATAGTGATAATTTAGTGCCTCTGCTTTAGTCTGAAACTTTTCATATCAGTAGTTCTACCACTGAGATGTTAGAAGGTCCGCAGCTTAATCTGGGTTAACCTCATTACTGAATAAAAACTTTAAAAAATATAATTCTGTCAAAAGGAAAAAAATAATAAGACAAAGGAGAAATAACTACATTTAAATTGATATCGATAATAAAAATAACATATTTTATAATACACAGTTATGACACAATATTGTATACTGACATTGTAACAGAAATTAGTACCTTTAGGAATGTCTAACTAAATCCTATTCAAAGTTTTACTTGAACTTTTATATATTTAAAACCAAAGAACTGAATTTCAATAACATTAATGAGAAAACTTAAAATTAGCTAATGATAAATCAATAACTGATTATACTTACTTGCCCAACCATCATCATACGGTTCTGTTGCTAATGGACATTTTAGTGGAAAATACTGAGTACAACCATAGAGCATAAATAAACACATCACAAGCAACATCAATAAGTAACCCATAAAATGCCTATGATTCCTGGCACCTTAAACACACAAAAATCTTACTTTAAAAAACCTAATGATACTCAATATGTACATATATTTTTTCCTGCAAAACTAAACATGTATTCATCTTCAATAGTGACATACTTATAAAGAAGATTTTTGTAATAATGAAATTCAAGAAAAATAAAGGTGATATTGAAAAAATGTCTGTTTTTTATTTAATATCAAACATAGAAATAAATGGAAAAAATGAATTATATGAGATATGACAATTAAGTAATGAAACTGATACAATGACTCACCTTTTTTATACATATTAATTACACATATTCAATTTAATCCTTTATTTGCACTAACACATCGTTGCAGCATTATTCTCCACTGGTTGAAGATATTGAGCAGTCAGTTTGTCAGTTGTTTTTCATTTTTACTGCATCAATCAATTCAAAACATGTTCCTTTAAGTACAAATTTCACATTACGAAAAGTTGCATGGTACCACATCTACAGGATGTTCCAATGTAGTGTGTTTTGTCAGCCAAAAACTGCTTCAAAATAGCTGTGTGAATAGGCACATTGTTCTGATACAAAATGAAACCATTTTCCAGTATGGTCAATTTTTTCTGACTTTCTCTCAACTGTCAAAATTTTTTTCTAATAATGCTAGTTGACTGTTGTGCCTTCTGGAATATATTCTTCCAACATTACAGCCCTGACATAAAAAAAAACAAAAGTATATCTTTGAATTTGAACTTGCTTTGATAGGCATTATTTTATTTTTGGTGATGATGTTTTTCAGGATCACACTAGAAGATCAAGATTTCATATTCATAAGTAATTATTTTTTGAATCGAGTTGAATAGCATCAACTCTAAGCATCATTGTGTTACTGCAGTAACACAACAGTACTTATATCAGTGCAAATTTCCCTGTGATGTTCTTTTTTTTCTCGGGTGTGAGAACCCTAGGGACCATCTTGGCTCAAGCTTTTTTCTTGTGATCCTAAAATAAAATTTTAGGTTAAGCTTTTGTCAATATTCATGGCAGTAGTATTCTAAATAGTCAACAGTATTCTAAAATAATCTAGCCAATTTTTTTCTATGTTCTCTTGTTTTTGAAGCGGAAGGTTATCAGAATTTCATTTTCTTCCATGTTCTGTTGTCCTTCACAATCTTTTGTTCCATTCCAACATATCAAAAGACATGAATTTTTCCCCATAAGCTTCAGAAAGCATTTGAAAACATTTCATTAGAATTCTGTTTAATTTTACAAATATTCCAAATTGACACATTGCTCAGTTTTTAAAATAAGCATTATTTTGGCAGAAAACAACTGCGCTAAACGACTCACAATCAACTGAATGACAGAGTATTGATGTCTGTAATGATGATTTAGACATGTCCAACATCACTTCCACAGAGCTCACAATCAATTGTAACAGCTATCTCTAAGAAGAAAGAAATACAATCTTTTATTTAACAAAAACCTAGGTATTTAATACGAGGTATTAAATACTTTTGGTATTTAATTTTTTCAAGGTATTTAATAAATACCTCGTACAAACCTTTTTCGCTTTTCTACATAATTGCTGAATCAGATAAGTATCTATCCCAGTAATAAACTAGTTAACAAATGCGTCTTATAAAAGTTTATTCTAGTTCTCAAAATAAAAAAATACATTGTTTCTTTCAGTTTTTTATTGTCAGCAAAATGCACTAATCTGGGATGTTCCTTTAACTTTCTAAATAAGTAAAATTACATAGGGACTGTCAGGCTGTATGACAGAAGAGTCATAGTGTTTCCTATACCAATACAATTTTAAAATAGAGGCAGTAGTTTCTATTTTTTTTTTTGCCTTCAGTCATTTGACTGGTTTGATGCAGCTCTCCAAGATTCCCTATCTAGTTCTAGTGGTTTCATTTCAGTATACCCCCTACATCCTACATCCCTAACAATTTGTTTTACATATTCCAAATGTGGCCTGCCTACACAATTTTTTCCTTCTACCTGTCCTTCCAATATTAAAGCGACTATTCCAGGATGCCTTAGTATGTGGCCTATAAGTCTGTTTCTTCTTTTAACTATATTTTTCCAAATGCTTCTTTCTTCATCTATTTGCCGCAATACCTCTTCATTTGTCACTTTATCCACCCATCTGATTTTTAACATTCTCCTATAGCACCACATTTCAAAAGCTTCTAATCTTTTCTTCTCAGATACTCAGATTGTCCAAGCTTCACTTCCATATAAAGCGGCACTCCAAACATATACTTTCAAAAATTTTTTCCTGAGATTTAAATTAATTTTTGATGTTAACAAATTATATTTCTGACTGAAGGCTCGTTTCGCTTATGCTATTCGGCATTTTATATCGCTCCTGCTTCGTCCATCTTTAGTAATTCTACTTCCCAAATAACAAAATTCTTCTACCTCCATAATCTTTTCTCCTCCTATTTTCACATTCATTGGTCCATCTTTGTTATTTCTAATACATTTCATTACTTTTGTTTTGTATTTGTTTATTTTCATGCGATCGTTCTTGCGTAGGACTTCATCTATGGTATTCATTGTTTCTTCTAAATCCTTTTTACACTCGGCTAGAATTACTATATCATCAGCAAATCGTAGCATCTTTATCTTTTCACCTTGTACTGTTACTCCGAATCTAAATTGTTCTTTAACATCATTAACTGCTAGTTCCATGTAAAGATTAAAAAGTAATGGGGATAGGGAACATCCTAGTCGGACTCCCTTTCTTATTACGGCTTCTTACTTATGTTCTTCGATTATTACTGTTACTGTTGCTGTTTGGTTCCTGTACATGTTAGCAATTGTTCTTCTATCTCTGTATTTGAACCCTAATTATTTTAAAATGTTGAACATTTTATTCCAGTCTACGTTATCGAATGCCTTTTCTAGGTCTATGAACGCCAAGTATGTTGGTTTGTTTTTCTTTAATCTTTCTTCTACTATTAATCTGAGGCCTAAAATTGCTTCCCTCGTCCCTATACTTTTCCTGAAACCAAATTGGTCTTCTCCTAACACTTCTTCCACTCTCCTCTCAATTCTTCTGTATAGAATTCTAGTTAAGATTTTTGATGCATGACTAGTTAAACTAATTGTTCTGTATTCTTCACATTTATCTGCCCCTGCTTTCTTTGGTATGATGACTATAACACTTTTTTCGAAGTCTGACGGACTTCCCCTTTTTCATAAATATTACACACCAGCTTGTATAATCTATCAATCGCTTCCTCACCTGCACTGCGCAGTAATTCTACAGGTATTCCGTCTATTCCAGGAGCCTTTCTATCATTTAAATCTTTTAATGCTCTCTTAAATTCAGATCTCAGTATTGTTCCTCCCATTTCATCCTCCTCAACTTCCTCTTCTTCCTCTATAACACCATTTTCTAATTCATTTCCTCCATATAACTCTTCAATATATTCCACCCATCTATCGACTTTACCTTTCGTATTATATATCGGTTTACTATCTTTGTTTAACACATTATTAGATTTTAATTTATGTGCCCCAAATTTTTCCTTAACTTTCCTGTATGCTTCGTCTATTTTACCAATGTTCATTTCTCTTACCACTTCTGAACACTTCTCTTTAATCCACTCTTCTTTCGCCAGTTTGCACTTCCTGTTTATAGCATTTCTTACTTGTCGGTAGTTCCTTTTACTTTCTTCAACACTAGCATTCTTATATTTTCTAGGTTCATCTATCAGCTGCAATATATCGTCTGAAACCCAAGGTTTTCTACCAGTTCTCTTTGTTCCGCCTAAGTTCGCTTCTGCTGATTTAAGAATTTCCTTTTTAACATTCTCCCATTCTTCTTCTACATTTTCTACCATATCTTTTTTACTCAGACCTCTTGCGATGTCCTCCTCAAAAAGCTTCTTTACCTCCTCTTCCTCAATCTTCTTTAAATTCCATCGATTCATCTGACACCTTATTATTCTTCTATTATGATTTTTAAATTGGGTGCTGGCAATTACTAAATTATACTTCGTGCAAAACTCTATGTCAGTCCACTCTTTCATTCCTTTTGCCCAGCCCGTATTCACCTACTATAATTACTTCCTTGCCCTTTCCAATCTCTAACTATTATTAAATTTTCATCTCCTTTTACGTGTTTAATTGCTTCATCAATTTCTTCGTATACACACTCTACCTCATCATCATCATGGGCGCTTGTAGGCATATAGACCTTAACAATCGTTGTCGGTTTAGGTTTTGATTTTATCCTTATTACAATGATTCTATTGCTATGCATTTTGAAATATTCTACTCTCTTCCCTATCTTCTTGTTCATTATGAAACCTACTCCTGCCTGCCCATTATTTGAAGCTGAGTTTATTATTCTAAAATCACCTGATCAAAAGTCGCTTTCCTCTTCCCACCGAACCTCACTAATTCCTACTACATCCACATTTATCCTATCCATTTCTCTGTTTAAAGTTTCTAGCCTACCAACCTTTTTTAAACTTCTAACATTCCACGCTCCGACTCGTACAATGTTATTTTTTAATTTTCTGGTGACCCCCTCCTTAGTAGTCCCCACCCGGAGATTCGAATGGAGGACTAGTTTACCTCCGGAATACTCACTGCTATATGAAAATGCAGAGAGCTATATTTTCTTGGAAAAAAGCAGCTGTAGTTTTCCACTGCTTTCAGCTGCGCAGTACTCAGAGGACTGAGTGATGTTGATATGGCTGTTTAAGTCGTCCTGACTCATGCCCCTAACAACTACTGAAAGAGCTGCTGCCCTCTTTCAGGAATCATTCCTTAGTCTGGCTCTCAACAGATACCTCTCCGATATGGTTGCACCTTCGGTCCAGATACTCTGTATCACCAGCCCCTGAGTATTCAAGCCCCCTCACCAACAGCAAGGTCTCATGATTCATAGAGGAGTAGTTTCATATCAGAGAACAATTCTGTATGAAAATCTGCCTGAATGCTTATATTTTAATTCCTGAAGATTTCTACTTTCATTAGAGTGTTAGTAATAATAGTCATAACTTGCTTTAACAACAAGAGTAACACCTACAAAAAATATAAGTATTGAATGTAGACTATCAAATATGGATACTGACCACTCGTGAACTATTGACACTAACGATCCAGATTCCTGATATCCATGATATCTGGTTCATGTTTAAACTAATTTTCCATAAAATTTCATAATTTTTCCCAATGTAAATCACATTAAAAAGATATACAAACAAGATGAACAAACACAAACAAGGAGTATACATTTTAATAAGATGCCACTCAATTTGAAATCTTGCACTGAGCTCAATAAATTATTTGACACGGAAGTTAGCAAATATTATTTCGGACTTTCCTTCACCACTTGATTGAGAAGACATAGCCATAGTGGCAAATTTGTAATTTAGAATTATATTACTTTTTACAAACATCCTTCGTTTTTGTGTCGGTAACAGTAAAATTTTTAATATCTGATTATTTTACGTTATTGTTGTTAATTAATTTTTTTTATTATGCCTTCATGTTTTTAAGGCATAACGAATAGTTTTTAAGAAGTAAAATAGTACTAATTACATTCAGTTCTAACTAATGTACAATTTAAAAATATGATTCTATGAGTAGTTGATGATTTATCTTTGAAAATTTCAGTATTATAAATGAGAATAAGGTATGGTTGAATTAAGGTTTAGTTAGATAGATATATACTGATAACACATGGTGTGATGTAATAACCACAACATTCTAATCACACTCTTCTTGTATCCTCTACGCGAAAGGCAGGAATGCAGCACTAACAGAAATCATTCTAGCATAGGCCAGAAAGAAATGGGAAAATATAAAAAAAAATATGCATAGAAGAAAAAACACCAGTTCATTAAATCACTCCAAAACTGTTCTTACTACTGTAAAATAAGAAGTGTAAATAATTAAAAATATTTTCTCTTAATTACTAGTATAAATAAGAAGAAAATAAAAATAAAAATTCTTTAACTTTGAAAACCAGTTTTAATTAAATGAATAATATAACTATAGATGAACTTACAAAAATAAAAATCTAACAAGAAATAAATATTACCAGTTTTATAAAACTAATATCATCTAAATATTAAGAAAACCAAGTAAAAATATTTAAAAACCAAAAAGAAAAGTTAAAATGAAAAAACCTTGCTTTAAATTAATTTAATGGTAGAATTTTTGACATTTCAGGAACAAATTACATTAAAAAACTCAAAGTTAATTCTTAAAAATAAATAAATTGAAGACCATGAACATACCTATGCAATTGCCAACCCATGGGCAATGATGATCAAATTTAGCAACGCAATGATTACAAACTGAACAGTGTTTAGACCTAATTGGTTTGCGAACAAGACAGGAACTACAAAACCACTGTGGTTCAAAACCTCCTCTTTCTGCTAATTCAATTATTGTCTATAACAAAAATAAAATAAAAAGATGATGGAGAAAATCAAAATTATTAATTAAAACTACAATTTAAATTTTACCTTAATAAATAAAATATTCTGTAAAAAAAAATTTAATCTTAATTACTCCGATAGAACACTTTTTTGTTAATATAAAAATTCATACGTGTATAAATCTGAGATACAGTTAAGTTAAGCAAAACCATCTCATCACTTGCCTGCAATCATTTCAACTGAAATTTAACCTAATATCTAGCTTTTGTTATATACAACCAAACCATTGTTTTAATGGATTCCCACTTCATGCGGGAATCTATTCTTTCATTCATGAAAGAATGATTTCATTATAAAAATGGAATCATTCTTTCAAACTTCTGAGTTCCAGCATTTTTCTCTCTATCTTCTTTCATCATTTAATTTTCTCTGATTTACTAATGGTGATGTACTAAGTCTTCTTCTATTAACATACTTTTGAACAACCTTTGCAACGTTAACTTATATGCATGCATTATTTATACCATAGATGATTAGAGTGCAATGCCATAATTGAAATAACAGGTTTCTAACACAAAAAAACAATTCCTTGAAAATAATTGAAAAATTAAATGTAAAAATAATTATAAAAAAACACCCTAAATGAAAAAAAAAAAAAAATTTTTTTTCATTTACTTTACTTACTCTAAATTTCTGATCCTGTGTATTAGCAACAACTCCAGGATCTCCTCTCCATGACTTGAGAAAAAAATTCCAGAGAAGTAATGAACATGTAAGGAACAACAGTGATTCAAGAAAGTCAACAGCTGGAGCTACTATTACTAGCCATGTAAAGTACATCCAGAACTGCAAATTTTCATAAAAAAATATATATATTTGAATACCCTGATTCTAATAAAAGAATTATTCTTATTTAATATACTGTAACTATCTTTATCCTTATTGTAATTCTAATGCAGTAATTCCTGACAAAGAAACAAAACTTTACAAAAACTGGTTTATATTGTGTAAAGAAAAGAGAAACTGGCCAGAGTTAATGTGGGACAACTACCAGATCAGATTTTAAGAAAACACACTAATCTGTAAATTTAAAAGACTGGGTAACCAAAAACATTATGATTCTGCAGGTTTGGGGCTATTAACCATTTATAAATCTGTACAACACAGCTTAAAAATAGAGTTGTTTTTTTTTCATGATAAAATGAAAATTGACAACTACATATATAATGAGTGCAAAGAATGAAAACAAGAATTTAAACAGATAGACTGTCAACAATTTAATGAATAGTTCTGTAGAGCCTGCATTTTTTCAAAAAAAAAAAAAAAAAAAAAAAATCACTGAAAATGTATAATTAGTATTTATGTATTAAACACTGACTCTAAATCTTATGAAATGGTTATTTATTGTAAATTTTATCATTTTAAAAACCAGATTTTTCTTTTTTTAAGCTTTCTACTTTAATATAAAAAGTTTTATTTGAAAACGTGTATATATACTATATACACAAGTATGCAATACTTAATAAAGCATTTGGTTTAGTTAGATACAGTTACAGATAGGTGTGTAAACATTGGAAACCTTCCTACAAACAGAAAATTAGTTGTGAAGTAACCAGTTTAACCTTCTGTCACTTGGGCAAATTTTTATAAGTTACGTGCCTGTTAGATTTTATCAAACATATTCTTTTTTCATTCTTATAGTATTTTTTTAAATTGCACTTTCCTAGTGTTATTAATACTAATATTTTTGTAATACTAATATTTTAGAAGGTAAACACACTTATAAGAAAAAAAAATGAAATGAGTGCTGATAATATGGTTTTAAAATTTTTGATTTTTTTACAATTTTTAAATAGTATTCAAATGTATTACCTATTTGATAAAATATAAAGAAAACAGGAAAAAAATCTCTTACAACTGGTTTGAAATATTGTTGTAAAAAATTTTACTGGAGAAATATTTTGATAACATTTATTGCAAATTAATTTTTAATGTTTTTTGTAGAGAAACATTTTAGTGTTTTTGGAGAAATTTTTTTTGTTTTGTAGACACATGTGATTGTTGCTATTTTTTTTTCTTCCAATTCTAAACAAGATAAGATTTCGTATGGAGTTGGCTTTTCAATTTTTTGTTTTACTTTTTCTGCAGGCCATTTTCTTTATAAAAAAATGTTTTATGTCTACTGACATGACAGCATAGAATGGTCAGATGTTCTTTCATCACATTCAGTGATAGGTTATGAAGAAAATTTCTTCTCAGTGGGGGAAAGTCATCAGATTTTAATACAACATTTATTCCTTTTATAAATACAATTTTGCACTATTTTCATCACAATACAAAAATCTGTGTTGAGTGATACACCTACCTGTAAATCTAACCTGTAGACTACATTCTTTAAATGTAAATCTAGCCTATGCATTCTAAAAAGTAGATACTTCATCTAAGCTAGATATCTTGTTAGCAATTTTGGTAACACTGTCATTATTGTTAGTCAATGTTATTCAGTAAAACATTGGATTATAAATAATTCATGTGCAATGCATTTTTACAATTTAAAATCCTGCTGAGGAAAAAGTTTATTCTGTAATATGTTTTCTCAACTCAAAAGGCAAATGCCCAACAGAAATTTATAGACAAATCAGATTTGTGTATGTATGGCAATATGACCTGGAATATTGTGGCATCATGAACTTTCACAAAGAAAACACTGATGTGCACAATGAATAAAGAAGCAATTAACTGAATTTTAACTGGTGGACATAAGAAAAAGTGGTACTTACGTATTAACGCCACCGCAGCTACAGCTTTATTTAAAAATAAAGTAATCAATCGGATTTCGGTGGTAAATGGGCCGATAAAGAGTTTAACAAAGTTCAAAACAGTCTCTTTATTAATTTTAATAAATGGTTATTTATATTATAAATATAATTTAACCAAACTTAATCTACGCTCGCTTCCCTCACTAACCTTGACTAATAAGGAGTGTTTTGATTATTTAAATAATAAATAATTGCAATTTTGACTGTTCATTTTCCACCGAAATCCGATTGACTACTTTGTTTTTAAATAAAGCTGTAACTGCGGTGATGTTAATACGTAAGTACTGAAAAAGTGAATGTGTTGTGTGCTCATTTTGCAATGTTCTGAAGAAGAAGGAGATAAGTTGCTGGACTCTTACTGTGACGGAGATGAAACCTGACCATACTCTTGAATCAAAGCAATAATCAACACAACGGTGTAGTATGCATTCTCCAAATAAAAAAATTCAAAACACTGATTTCAAGCAAAAAAAACCGCTTCAGTTTTTTGGGACAGATAGTGTTTGTTCTCCTGATTGAATTTATGGTTCAAGACAAACCAAATACTATCAATTCATACTGACATGACTGAGATATTTTCAAGACACTTAAAGAAATAGGCATTTTCAAAGCGAAAGGAGAATGCTGATAAACGGTGTCTTTCTGCTTCATGACACTCGTCTCTCCTACTCTTGACTGTCGATATGTTATTTTTAATCATTCACCACAGGATGTACCTTGTATCAAGTAATTTTTACTTGTTTCACATTAAAAACTTTCTCACTAGAAAAGTTCAAGATAAGGATAAGTGAAAGGAAAGGTCATAATGTAGTTCAAATGAGTTTCAGCAAATTTTCATGACTTTGCAACACCATATAAATGCATTTTCAAATTTTATATATTAAAAAAATACACAGATTTAAAATACACATTGCCAAATTGTGTTAAATGAACTCAAAAATATGTTTTTCTCTTTATCAGTAAAATTAGCCATATTTATATGTAACAACAAAATATTACAAAAATTGATTTAATAATTTATGAAAATATAAATTTACCTTAGTAGCTAGGTAAACAGCCATTGGAAGGACATTCATAAGTCTATCATCAAATAGGTAACGATCAGCAAAATAAAGACAAATATAACCAACTATAAATATACCAATCTTAACAGGATAAAGAAGATCTGCCTGTAGAGTTTCACCCACACCATAGAACACAAGAAATGGTGTTCCTATCATACACCAATAACGTAACCTCTGCAATAAAAAAAAAGAAATGAACTACTGGTTAATGGCTTTTCCAGGATACTAATTTATACCTAATCTTAATAAACAGAAAGAATACTAAAAATCTTAAACAGCCCTTATAGAAATAACATAATTCAAGAATTTTGTATAAAAAAACCATTAGTATATTATTTTTGTTTTGCACCTTACAAAGACGATTTAATTCCAGTAATATCTTTTTCAAATTTTTTTTCTATAAATTGAATAATTTTTCTAAATTATAATTTTTTTTAGATTAACCATAACAAAAGAGTAAAAAAAAAGATTACTAAAATGAAAGTATCAGATCAGATTCAATTCCTGGTAAGGATCTTGCTTCTCAGGATATTCCTATCAAAAGAAATAGAAACAATTTCAGATCACAACCCATGCAATATACAAAGTATATCATGAAGTTCTCCTGGGACTTTCATAACCTATTTTACTCATGAAAATAATGGAAAAAGTTCATATGAAAACGTATCCTAAATGCTCTGTTTGCAAGTTACGACTAGTGAAAGATTTCGCTTAGATTTCGGCTATCCCCATGAAATTTCATACTGAAATTTTTAGCACACTAATTAAGGAGCAGATATAGTTATTTCTTATGATTTTGGACCTGAAAAATTGAATAAAATAGGTCCCTGAAACATGTATGCAGTAGTTTTGAGAAACTGGGGTGAAAACCATTAAATTAAATTTGAAGAACAATAACTCTGTTGAATGGTTTATAAACACATAAAACTTTTAAACAAAAGCTGTAGAAAATTTAATTCTAAAAAAAAAGATAAATTAAATAAAACAAACAAAATTTAAAGAAAAATTGAATTTTATTTAGAAATAGTATATTACTAAATTTGTCATTAAAGTACTTATTTAATGTAAAAAAAAACAAAATTATTTTTTGGTGATGTGAAAAATTTGTAAAAATAGAATTTACTGTTAAAAACTGCGATTAAAAATTAAAAAAAAAAAAATGGAAATTATTCAAAAATTGTAAAATAAAAAATACTTAAGACAATAATTTTTTTATTAACGACAAAAATACAATCAACTATTTGAAAAAATATATTTCAAAGTTAGCAATAAAATAATAAGAACTGATCAACAATTCACAATACTGTATTAGTATTTAAATAATTCTGTAAGGTACATTAATTAAGCATATTGGGTACTATGATCTGTGCTGTCGTTAGCAATGTTTTTCTGGGAATTTTTGTTTAAACATGATCAGTTTTATCATTGAAGTAATGCTGTACTTATTGACAACAGAGGAGTATGCTGATATGGTATTCATTTTAAGTATTTGTAACGGTAATGCTGCAGTAGAATGTGAAGTACATTTTCTGAATCACAAGATTCAAGATCCCAAAATAATCAGCGCAAATTTTCACAATCTTAGGGAAGCAGGATCAATATCAACTATTCGTTAGCTAAAACACAATTTGTCTAGCACGATATTGTTGTTGATGAAATTATTATCGATGCAGTTCAGGCATTAATACACAATGTCTTTCTAAGCAGATCAGAGTTCTGCATTCGTGAACTCGAAACCATTCTTGATGGTTTCGAGGAAACAAAACAAGTTATATCCTTATCATAACAGACAGCTGAACATCTACACCCAGGCAATTGTCCACTTTGCTAGGAGTTCTGCAACTGGTAGAATATAAATATAAAACTTTATTTGTATGTTTTGTTTACAAACGAGATAAATTTCACTCAAGGTGGCATCAATAACTTATGCAATTGGCATACCTGAGCAAAAGTAAATCCTCATGAAATGGTGGAAGGCAATTTTCAATACTGATTTAGCATCATGTATGGTGCAACCTTCTTTACAATCAGCTGTTTGGACCGTTCATATTATCTGGCCGCTTAAATGCTGAGGTCTACTTGCACTTTCTTCAAGAATTGCTGCAGCTACTAGAAGATGTTCTAGTGCTGAGATGTAAAGTATACTTCTAGGACAATGGCACACCTCCCCACTGCTCTTGTGCTGTTTCCACTCACTTAAATCATCATTTACTTGAGAAATGGATCGGTCATGGAGGTCCACATTCCTGACCACCAAGATTGCCTGATCTAACACCTTTAGATTTTTTCATCTGGGGATGGATGAAAAAAATTATATACAAGACAAGAATACATTCTAATGAGGAAACTGTCTGCATTATGTATGCATGCAGCTAAGCAACTTAATTAAAGACAGCCCTGAAAAATTAAAAAGAGCAACAAAAGCAATACAAAAACATGCTAAGAAATGTGCTGAAAATGGCGAGCTCATTTTTGAAAATTTGTTATACTGGTACTAATTCACTTATACTAATAAAATTCACTTTGGTCTAATGTACTGCTTCTAAATAAAATTCAAATTTTTCTAACTTTTTTCTGTTACATTCAATTTATCTTGCAACATTTTGTTCAGAATTAAATTTTCTACAAGTTTTATTTAAAAGTTTTACGTATGTTTTACCCATTTAACAAAATTATTGTATACAAAACATAAAAAAAAAAAAAACAGCTTATTTTTACCCAATTTATTTATTTTCACCCCAGATTTCTCAAAAACTACTGCTGAAACAGTTCTGGAACCTTTTTTATATGATTTTTCAGGTCAAAACTGTAAAAAATTACTAATCCTGCCCCTTAATTGGCATGCTAAAAAATACAGTAAGTCCTTATTTCACCGAGGTAGCTGAAACCTGAGCAAAATCTTTCACTAGCCGTAACTCACAAACAAAAAATTTTAGGACAAATGCTTATATGAACTTTTTCCATAATTTTCAAAAGTAGATTAGGTTATAAAGTCCCAGGAGACTTCATAACCCCAGGAAACTACAGCTTTCTTATGACACCCTCAGAAAGCTACCACAGTTCAAACCTCACCAATTTCACTAATATTTAAACCATAAATTAAAAAAAAAGAAGAAAAAATGAATAAATAAATACTTAGAACTTCTTTTGCTAAATTTAATGTTGTAGTGTATATCAATAAATATTGTCTATTTCAATTATCACTTTCTATGTCACGTTCGACTTCTTCAGACAGTCATTATATAATTTAATAAATTTCTATCAAAGACCAATTTTTATTATCATAATATAAATAAAAACAAATTAAGACTGATAAAAGAATTAAAAGGAATAACAATTATTTAAATATTTAACAAAGTTTTGATGTTTTGGGAATATTGAATTTTGATCAATATTAACTTCTTCATAAGTAATTATGTATTTTACAAAATTTGCTATTTTACTAATGACAAATATTTTTTTAACTAACTTTATTTTGTCTTTTATGTCATTTTCTAACCTTGCAGCAACCTACAAGAACCCATCCTCACGTGAGCAAATTAGCACTATGTAGATCTTTACATGCTGAACTAAGAAGTTCCATTAGAATAAGCCACACATATAACTGGTGTAGATTCGTCTTTCAATTTGGTATTAATATTTTCATGATGCCTAGGTTGGTGAGGTCAGAAATAGAAAGAAAAACTTTAGAACTACTAGAATTTATGATCATAGACAACATGAATCTGTGCCAGAACATTTTCAAAGGCTTGGAGAGCAATATATATGCCTGAATGAAAATCAAATTCAAGCTTCGAGAAATACACTAGTTCTCAAATCAACTTTGCAATATCATTCTGAAATTTATTTGAATTTGAAAGAAATTCAGCTAGGTAACAAGATTAAAATATGTAACCATGTAATACCAAAAAATGGAATGATGAAACTCCTGAGCTTCGCTGCAATATGTAAAATATATGAAACAATAATTCATTTTATATAAAACCTAAGCAAAATTTTAATTCAGTAGTTCATAATTGGAAATTATTAAGAAAAAAGGATAATAATAATTCAAAAAATTAAATACAAATACATTTGTTTATAAACCCTATGAAAACAATGTCCAAAAATTAAATGAATAATTATTTTTTTTTTAAACTAAAGGATTAAAATAAAAATTAAGCTTCAATTAATTTTTGCTCTTCCAAAGAGGATTAAAAAGAAGTAAGCTATTTTATTTAAGGTAAAAAAAAAGATTTCCAGTGACTTGAAAAGAGTAAGAAGTAAACAGTAAAGGAATGTTTCCTTTTATTAATTCAGTCATTCTTGTTATTTAAAGAAAATTAATAACATGCCTTATCCCTTGAAAATCTTCTACAAACATTTTGCCTCTTATTAGTGCCTGCATGTTCCATCACTTTTTCCATAACTTTTTTGCCAACCCATGTGGCTGATTTTTGACTGTTGAGCATTGAGAATGGTGTTTCTCCCTATAAATAACGGAACAATCAGTAAACATCCAATAATCATAAAAGATACTTAACAAAATGTACAAAAGTAAGTCAAGAAAAAACTATTGTATCTGTTCTGCATGCAAAAATCTCAAGTTAGGCAATTAAAACAATCTTCAATAAACATTAAGTTTAGATTTATAAGAGAAAACAGTGACCCTACATCACAAGATAAAACACTTTGTGCAATTCCCATACAGAAAACTGAAGCTTTGAAATCTGTTTTCAAAGACCGTTTCAGAAGATTCAGTTAGTTTAGAATTTTGCAAGGAAACATAAAATAAACAAATTTACTTCATGATACAGTAGGTAACAATTTATGCTCAATCAAATTATAACAGCTCAATTTAATTACCAACTAACTTATAACGAAACTCTTAATTAATGAATCATAAGTGATTGATGAGTTGCACAGAGAAATGCAATATACTCTTATATTACTATCTGTTTATGTATTTATGCTGTCAGATCTCCTTGGTGAACCAATTTTAAAATACTTTATTTAACAGTTCAGACATTTCTATTTTGACGTTTTATCATTACACTAGGTAATTACATTACCTAGTGTAATTACATTATATGTGTTACATTATAATGTTTTACATTATATGTGTTATTTTGTTATATATCATAATTATTCATTTTCACAAAATAAATTATCAGAATTATAATACCATTTTAGGAATTTAACATTTTAATGGCATAATGGCAAAAAAAAAGAGAATTTTACATGAGAGTAAATGGAAATCGCTACAAAATTAGAATTATCACATTCAACATGATTAACTGATTTATAAAGAATAAGTGTAAATATCTGGAATAAAATCAATGCTGATGAAGAAATTATAAACTCAATAGAGTTCAGAGCTAAAAATGATTTTACACTGAAAAGATTTAAACCACACAATTAATTTTAATTTATACTATAATTAACACTATTTTTTTTTAATAATTTTAATTAATCTGTCTTTCGCCTGTATTCTCAGCAGAAGAAGCAAATATTTTTGAAATAAAATATTAAATTAAAATTTAATATCTTTTTCTAGCAGGGCATCTTTTCAGAGAAATTGATATTCTACTATTGCATAACAATGGTCCACATACTAAATTTTAACCAGAATAATGGAGAAATTGGTAGCTAACTGAAAAAAAAAAAAAACATTTCAACCAGTACTTATTCCATAAAATAACTCTGAGCTTTTATCGTTTTATAAAGCACCTACTGCTATTTTTAACAATGATTTCATATCATGACAATACTTATCTCTCCAATCAAAAGCATGGTGCATTGGTTTGTTTGCTGTATGCGCTCACTTTTTAATTCTGAATGAAGCAAACGAATGTATAAAATTCTGAATGCAAACGAAGTATAAAACAATTTATACTTCTTGATATGTACAATTTTTCTAAAATTATATTTTTTTTAGGATAAAAAAGGAAAACAATGGGATTAGATCTGTGTTAAAAAAATCACAACTCAAGAAACAGCTAAGCTAAAAGTATTTAGGATTTTGAAGCTTTTCATTGTAAATGTTTTTGTTGTTGTTAGTACACTCAATTCATGAACGTTATTCTGTTACAATTAGAAATAGCATTTAAAAAAATCATGTGTAATAATATAAACCACGTAATATTTTTACCTTTTTTCTAGTAAAAATACATACCTAAATAAACAATTTAGCATGAGATAAATAACAACAAAGTTGTTACAATGTTCAGATATGTAAATTTGTCATCTTATCGGCCATTTTTTAAAACAATTTTATAAGTTTTGTTCCATTTAAAATTATGATGTCCAGTTTTATGGAAACATAAGGCAGCCCATTAATTTTTTGATAATAATTATTATAAAATATGATAAAATGTCATAAAAAAGTTGATTATGAAACCAAATAAGTCAGCCATCATTATTTTCCATTTTTATACATTATTCAAATTAAACATTTAAGACAATGCAATCAATAACTGTTTATAAAAACAGATTTAATAATATCTCAGTTTTATAGATTAAGGTGTTTCAAGTGATGCTTGACAACCAGTCCTAAGTTCATCTTTCATTGACATTGTTGGACATTTAGAAGTGGTAATGGAAACAGCTGAAGAAAGAACTACTGTTCTTTCCAATGACAATGAATCGTTGCAATGACTACTGTCATTGGACTATAATTGTCATGACAGCCATATTAACACGCAATGTTGAACTGTTTGTACTGTTATTGTTTTACTGTTTATTTACAATATACAGTACTAAGTGTTGGGCATTTTAGAAGTGGTAGGAGATCTGGAAATCCTGTTTGGTTGTAATCAATCATTAAAACTCAGTCGCGCTTAGTACTTAATGAAAGTGACATCAGCTCTGCTCTGTCAGCGAGTGTAACAACGGACAGTATATCATTATTTTTCCTTTAATGTATCTTATAGTTTAGTGAGCTTATTGTTTATTTTATAAATCAATTATTTATCATTTTCATACTGGTCCGAGGGATTTTCATACTGTTCCAGCCCTAGAATTTATCCTTATATGGTCCATAATTTCCAAATTAACATAAATTTTCTACCTATCTGTCATTAAACCCATAAGATGTGTTTCATTTATGATTTTTTTTGTTGCAAGTGATGATATGGACTGAATAAAAGACCTATAACTTGCAAAACATCTATTACAAAAAAAAAACACAAATACAGAATATTTTTCTTATGCAAGACTTTTTCAACATTATTTATTTTTTGTGCTCTCATTTCATACATTGGATTGACGAATTGCATTTTACAAAAGTTGGTTTTCTTATATATATATATAAGTTAGCTATTACAATGCAGCACTAGGAAAGCTTTCCAATCAATGGAACAGATTATCTAAGTAGTTGCAAATAAGTGCCTATTTAGACAAGTCCCAACCAGCACTGTACCTGCTCTAGTTACTGTCTCGGAGTCATTTGCTTTTTAACCTTGTTACTGGAAAGAGGGACAGTCAAAAACTGCCTCTTTCAAAAACTGAATATTGGGCAACTTTGCACATGGGTTAAGTGTTGATCAGTATATACAGAGTGTCCCATATAAAACGCAACCCATCAATCACGCATCCATGAAATTTCAAAAGTCAAGCTTACTCCCCTACTCGTTACTGAAATGGACTCGTCCAACATCTGAACATCGCGGCGACGCAGTAGAACACTACCGATAGTAACAACAATGCAATCATAACGTTCAGTGTATTGCTAGAGACAAAATGGTGTTTTCGCTAGATGAACGCGTTTTTATTGGCGAGTCGTACTTCAGTACGAAATCAGTGGTAGCAGTGCAAGATTTGTTTCGCCATAAGTACCCAGATAAATCAGCTCCTAACAAAACATCAGTATTAAGGTTAGTTGCAAAATTTAGAGAGACTGGTTCTGTTAATAACAAGGAACACAAAAGATCTGCGTCAGTGTTGAATACAGATACAGTCACTGAAATCAGAGACCGATTACTCGCCTCGCCAAATAAATCGATCGGAGGTTTGTCTGCTGAAATTAATTTGTCTAAATCAACTGTTCATCAAGCGACCAAACAATTACAATTACGACCTTATCGCATTCAAACGGTTCATCAACTTATTGAGCCCGACAAAGAAAAATGGCTACAATATTGTCAATGGTTCCATTGATTTCTGCGTGAGGGAATTAATGTTATGGATTCGTTATTTTTGACAGATGAAGCATGGTTTCATTTGGATGGCTACGTAAACAGCCAAAACAGTGGAATTTGGAGTGCTGAAAATTGCCACGTTTATCACGAAAAACAATTACACCTGCAGAAGTTGGGCGTGTGGTGAGCGATATCGCGGAAGAAAATAATCGGTCCTATTTTTTTAGAGTACACCATTAATGCAGAACGATATCAGGATATTTTATTTCAGTTCATTGCTCTCTTGGAAGAGGAAGACAGACACTGCTGGCTACAACATGACGGTGCGACATCGCACTACGCAGGTTCAACATCGTATTATCGGTCGAAGCTTGTGGCCACCAAGATCTCCAGATTTGACTGCGGCGGATTTTTTTCTATGGGGTTACCTCAAAGAAAAAGCCTACAGCAACAAACCATGAACAATTGATAGTCAATATTGAACAAGCTGTATTAAATATCCAGCCACAAACTTTGAAAAAAGTTGCAAGAAACGCTGTAAAAAGAATTGAAGCTTGTATTCAAGAAGATGGCTTGCAACATTTCCAACATTTACTCTAAATGTAAGGTAGTGGATGGTAATAATAAAAATTACATTTACATTTACACATGCCTTTTTATTATTTCAATATCTACCAATATAAGGTTGGGTTGCGTTTTATATGGAACACCCTATAGAAGAAATGATTTCAGTATTTGGGGAGGGTTATTCTCACTGTACAACAATATTTAGCTGGTACCGAGTGTTTGAAGAAATTTTGGCCTTGAGGACATTCCAAGATCAGGTTGACCATCTTTGTCTATGACCGAGAGCAACATTACTGCAGTAAAAATGTTTGACAGACAAACATGTGACCTACCACCAAACATAGATGTCCTTGGGCATTAATGTACCAGCAATTCAGGATATTCTATGAGATCACCCTCAAGTCAGAAAGCTTCATACACTGTATGTGCTGCATAACTTGACTGATGATCAGGTGGCACGTCATTTTTCATGGTGCTGTGAAGAAATAGTGTGAAAACGGAAAATCTCCCAATGTGAACAGTACTGTGATAGCTAAAGTTGGCTGTACTATTACAACATCCCAACCAAGGTTCAGAACAAAAATGTGAGTGTTTGAAAATTATCTGAAGTTGTTGAAGCTCTCAAGAAGCTGTAATCACCTTGAAGCTTCTGCGCTCTGAGCTGAAGCTTCTGATCAGGCAAAAATCACAGGAACAAAAATATGGTGTTTGGAGGGAAAAGCAATAGAATATATCATCACTGATAATAGCAAAGTTGTCAATACATGCGACATAAAAATTTATTAACACACAAAAATACCACATTAAAAATTCATAACCTCTTCAAATCCAAAACACTGTTTCTCATTTTATAAATAAATTTTTTACACTTAAAAATCCTACCTAGACACAAAAACATTCATAAACACTTAGCACTGCTTCAGATACCAGAGAATTCCTAAATTAGAATAGAAAAAATAATTTTTTAATAGTAAAAGAATTTTTAAAAATCATAAAAACCAATTACCTCTACAAAATAAAATAAATTAAAACATTCTATAACATTAAAGTTTAATTTTTATAAGAGTAATGATTTTACATCACATAAATTTCATTGCCACATTTCAACTGCAGAAAAAAAGTTATGAAAATAATATTTTAATTCAGTTTTGTTTGAATAAACAAAAAATAAATAATAAACACATTAAGTAGCAGGTAGTATATACTTTAATTATGAATCACATACTTCAAAAATAGGGAAAATATTACTATTAATATCATTACTAAAATGTTAAACAAACTAACTCTGTGCAATACCACAATCGATTACCTGAGCATTAGCAATATCAAGACTTGCTCCATGCATAATAAGTGTAGATACTGCTGTATGGTTCTTTGCTAGTATAGCCCAGTGTAGAGCTGTATTTTGTTTGTACTTATCCTGAACTGTAGTGCATGCTCCAAACGTTAATAATAATCTTGTAGGATCTAGGCTATAAGAGAAAAATAAGGATTAATCATCACATCTAAAAATTAAAGTTCTGAACATTCAGACTCATTTTAAAAGGGTGGTATTATTACTACCTCCATTAAGTATGCTCATAAATATTAAATGCACATTGCAACAATATGCATTACAAAACACTAATTATTATGTAGACCAGCAATTATTACACCGTTAAACACATCCCATTACAATCACTGATATCTAAAAAACAAAATTAATTTATAGAAAATAAACATAAAAAATCAGAGCTTTTTTATGATTTATATATTTTAAACAACAGAATATATGAACATAAACGGTCCAATGTGTGAACTATAATCAGATTAAAAAAAGACAGAAAAAATTAGGAATGTTAAATTACTAAACTTCATTTTCAATCACACCTATGATTATGATTCATGTTAAATTTTCCTATTTATTTATTTTTTCCATAATATTGTTAAACAAGAAGGTCCTTCTTAAATTAGATGGGCACCTTAAAGTAATACAATAATCTAATCTGATCCATTTCCAGGTCAATGTAGTAACATGCAGACAAATGTTGCAGGCAATGTTGCAGACAAATAAAAATAGATATTGTCATAGTAAAATCTTATCAAAAAATACTGTTTTCTAACAATAAGTTAATTTTAAATTTTCAGAATGTGAAAAATTACTTATTCTCTAAATGAAGGAATTCTATCAATTCAAGCTGTTATCAAGAAAAGTTTGAAGTTTAGAATGTTCTGAAAGAATCAGCAAATTTGGCAGGAATTCAGTCAGTTTAACAACAAAATTACAAAAGATATCTAGAGTTTCCATGAGGAAAATTTAGAAAATATACTGCATTTTATTTTTTAGTATTTCATTTATTGAATTTTTTCTTAAGGGGCGAAAAATGCTTTTGCATTATCATTGCCGAGAATAAAAATAATAACAAACAACCTATATGAAAAACTGAATAAACAAGAACTTACTAGTAACATAGTTAATCTACCACTTAAAACTATATCACAGATATAAACTTAAAATAAAAACAAACATAAAAAATATAAAATTTAATTAAAGCTAAATAAAATTTAATGAAATTCGAGAGGAATGTAAAGGAACCCTCTCGAATAACTAACATAACCTAACAATTATAAAAAACAAAAACATTACAATAATAAATATAAAATTACAATATTAACATTAAAATATTAATAACAAATAAATATTATAAATATAATATAATAAAAAACATTAAATGTAATAAAGAAAATATAAATATAACAAAATATAATATATACTTTAAATATTAAAACACAGCAAACAATATTAAATTCTGTCTAATATCCTAATCCATTGGAGAAATAATAACACCCGGTCTAAAATATCCTTATCATTGCCCAGGATTCGTCAAATGTTTCTGGGCATTTTAAATTTACAATGTCAGGCTGCGTAACATACACAATCCACAAGAATGTAGTGCTCAATCAAGCAGCCATTATTGCATTGTATGCATACTGGTGTGTTTTCTCCTAACATCAGAAACCCATGAGTGGCTCTCATATGTCCTAACCGCAATCAGCAGAAGACCACTCTCAGTGAATTTTTCTACATGAAGAGTTACATGGTAACACAGTATCTTTGATGTGCCGGAGTTTATTATCCACTGAAGCAGTCCAGTCACCTTGCCATTTTGTTCAGAGCGTATTTACACAATTAATAAAATCGCATGTAGTAACACAAATGATGAATGACGGTTGACAAGCAGCTTTAGCAACGGAATCTACACATTCATTAACTGGAATACCTATGTGGCTAGGTGACAGTACAAACTCACTTGTGTGTTGCGGTGGTTCAACTTAGTGATGGTATTATAGATCTCAGTAACAAGAGGATATTTAGAATACAAATCTTCTAAAACTTGGACAGCACTGCACAAGTCACTAAGATAAGGATATGACAGCATTTTTGATTAACGATATTCAATATCTTATTGGTAGTGTACAATTCAGCAGTAAATAAACTTGTAAAATTAGGTAGACCAAACATGTAGGTTCTACCATTAACAACAAATGTGCATCCAATAGTACCATTTTGTTTTGATCCATCTATGTATACTATTACATCTGGATTTGTATTGGAGACAATATGGTGAAACATTTGCTGAAAGACGCAATACCACCACTATATAAGGTGGTGTTAATTCTTTATTGTATACCATAAGGTCAAACATAAAATTTATAAGGTTGATTCTCCATGGAGGATATGAACAGGGATATGTTGGAAAAATAGGCATATAAACATTAATAAGGTGTAGTAAACACCGGGTAAGAACATCCATAGCTGCAGTATAACATGGATGGTCTTTGTACATTGGGATTCACAAGGACTGCATTAAGAGCTGGGTGATTTGGTTGCCCTTTAAAACAGGCAAAGTAAGATGCTAGTAATTTGGTCCAGTCTATCAAAGTGTTGGTTCACCACACTCAACAAGTACGCTGGTGATGGGGCTTGATTTAAAAGCACCTGCAGCAAGACGAAGAAAAGAATGATGATACATAGCAAAATCATCAATAAGTAAAGAACATGAAACAGGTGGCTGTACACATTCAGTAATACCCTGTTGATGACTATAGCAAATAAGGTGGCACTTAATACACATTTCCTTGAGGCACTCCATTCTCCAAAGTGATGATACCCAACTTAGAATCTCTACAAGAACACAGAAAGTCTGGTTATTTAAGAAACCCTCTAATAAATGCAAGCAAATTGCCCTTGACTCACCATTCTTTAAGGGTGTTTAGATTACCACATCTTCAGGCCATGTTGTATGCCTTCCTGATATCAAATAAAATAGCGACAAGGCACTGGTGGAGAAGGAAAACATTTTGAATAGCTTCTTCCAGTGACACTAAATGGTCAATGGATGATCTTCCTTAGTTGAAACCACACTGTTGTGGAAATAAAAGGTCATGGCTCTCTAAGTACCATGTAAACCTACAGTTCACTGCTCTCTTCATCAGTTTGCATAAAACACTTGTCAAGAAGGTAGGGCAGTAGCTTGAGGGCATGCTTTGCCTTTACCAGGTCTAAGTATTGGTATGACAATGGCTTCTGACCAGACCAATGGGAAGACTTGTGCACAGAATAAATTACTATAAATGGACAATAGGTATCATAATGCCGAATTGGGAAGGTGTGAGAGCATACTAAGATGAATGTTGTCAGGTCCAGGGGAGATGTCAGTTGAGTTTTTAAGTGTGTGTAACAGCTCAAATGTAAATGAAGAATTTAATTCACCGATCGAATCACCAATGTTTAATGTTAATACTTCCATCTTTATCTTGTACCTCTGAAATTTGTTAGCAGATGATGCAGTAAGACACCGAGCAGAAGGAATCTGCTAAGATAGTTGCCACTGCAGAAGACGATGAAACGAGTTTACCTTCATGAATGAGTTCAAGAATGGACTGTTTCAGTGATCCACAAATTGCACAAATCTTCTTCCACATAGTAGATGTAGGAGTAGTACATGTGATGGTGTCCACATATTTCATCCATGACTTTCTCTTAGCATCCAAGAATACCTGACGGCACACCACTCTAGCTTTAAGGTACAAATTTAAATGTTCATTTATATACTTGTAAATGTGTTTGTAGGTGGTTAATTTGCACAGTGCCTGCCATCATTTCCTAATAGAATTTTGCTAGTCATCAACCCTAGGTGGCCTTTTTTCAGCTCCTGGTTGACACAAAAAACAATAATAATTGGTCTATGGTCATAAAAGTCATCACAAACAGTGATAGTGAATAGTGTTAGTTTCAGAAGCTGCAACCACCAACTTCTCATCTTCATTAGATCAGAAATAGTTGCAGTAAGTGAAGCAACCTGATCAAATAAAATCTGAACAATCCTTTTTAGCTCATTGCAGCTCCTGCATTTGCAGGAGGTATTACTTCATGTAGTGGCGGTGAAAGAAACATCTGGTTTAACCAACTTATGAGAGTTCTGTATCTTTTTATATTCTCTTCATGCGATGAGTAAAAATAGTTTCTGGTATGTACAAATTTTTAGAATTGCCTTCTCTTCTTTAAAAGTTGGGCAATCTCGGAAGCAAGCTGTATGTGATCCACTGCAGTTTGCACATTTTTTATTTTCTTGGCAGTTAGTGTCTTTGTGGCCTTCCTTAGCACATTGTGCACAAATTTCAGTTTTCGGGCAAGATGTGTAGTGTGACTATATGCTTGACATTTGAAACATCGCCATGGGTTAGGTACAAAAGGTCATATGCGAACAACAGGTAACCAACTTTTATTTTTTCCAGTATAAATTTTTAAAGAAAAAGGAAGTTTAGTTTATTCAATTTATATTGTTAACCATTTTTACAGAATTATGCATGAATTCTTTTTTAAGGATGTTATCTTAACAAAAAATGCCAGAAAATTAACCTCATTTCACTTTTAATAAAGTTTTTTATAATTTACAAGCTCAGAGACCATTTTAATAAAATGTTTGAGGCAAGTAAAATTGTATACAAAATATAAGTAAAATTGTATTTTCAAAATATCTTTTTGAAATTCAAATAGTGATTCCTTCCTCTGTTTTGTAAGGAAAATATTTTTTGTGCAAATGAATTTTAGTAAAAAATCTTGGGGAGGCAAGAAAATTAAAAAAAAAAGTCATATCAATTTTTGTACATATTTTTTATTTTTTTATTTTTGATCACCCTCAGATGATGAATAACATCAGGGATACCTGATCTAAACTTATTTATTTATAGCTCAGCTTATGCTTAATGAACCAGTGCCTACAAATCAATAATGTAAACTACATTAGGTGTAATTTCATTGCATGGTGTTAGCATTCAATGAGCATTGTAAGTGATTAATGCCAATTAAAATATTTTGAAAAAGAATTAATTATCACAGAAAATGAATAGCTGAGAACAGACTAATACTCTATCTAATCTTACCTGTTAACTTTATGAGCACTCCACATAAGGGGTGTCATTCCATTACGGTCTTGCATATTTGGATTAACACCCTTAGCAACCAGGTAAGCAACAATTGCAGTATGTCCAAACTGCGCAGCAAGATGTACACAAGAACACCCTTCTCCATCTCTTAGGGAAGGATCTGCTCCATACTGCATCAGTAATGTCACACTACCAAGGTGGCCCTGTCTAACAATATTTCACTTAGCTCAACAGTAAAAGTTATATGAACTTTATAGAAATAAGAAGCAACATTAAGCATTACCAAACAAGAATAAATATCAACCTAAATTATTTACAAGTAGTGTTGGTTTTGGTAAAACCAAGAGAAATGAAGCATAAAAGAAAATCTGACAAAATTCATTCAAAGTTAGAAATAATTAATACATGATGTTAACATTGATGGATACAAATAATTGGGCAGTTAGAGTAATGGTTGGCATGCTGCTTCTAGATAACATGATTTTCAGTTCTACACAAGAATATGGCATTTTTTACAAATCATTTCATCTATCTCATCTTCCTTATTAAAAAATATGTGTAAGATAACAATAAAAAATACAACTTCTTTATAAACCACACAACTAATTAAAATTGAAGTATTTAATTCACTTTTTTAAATCAATTTACCAGATAAATTAAACATATCATGGGAATAAATGCATTACATGAAATATTTGCAGCATATGAAAAACATCATACCTGATTGGGATATGGACCCAAAACCTGCTAGATGTAAAAATATGTGAGGGAGTGAAAACATACTCTATCACAAGAGGTCTATTAATCATTACCAGATTAATATACGAGTTGCCAGACTATCTTTCTGTATCTTTTAATGTTACATTATTTTTTCAATATAATTTTAAAAGATCATGGTCTCTGACTTACTTTCACAAATGCGAGTTGTAAAATTTTTTCACCATTGAAATAATTTAAGTTTTGACATTCACAGCTGTATCTCCATATACAGTTGTGAATGTCAAACAAACTCAGAAACATACACACATTCATTAAATATTTTTAGCATAAAAGTATAGAAACTGTAACTTAAATTAAATGGAAAAACCCATAGCAACATTAATAACAGATGAAGGTATTTAAACGTAAATATTTTTGTAAACAATATAGAAACTATTTAAATTAAATATACTATAATCTATTTAAAAGAATGTGCTGTCATGGATTTTTGGTTATTTATGACAAGTCTATGGTGAAAATAAAGGCAAACAAATAATTTTAATAACAAACTGAAGTTTTTTTCTAAAGTGAAGACATGTTGAATTGCAACTACATCTTCATCTATGAAACTAGCACTGCTACATGCAAGATAGTTTTCATCAAATTAAATTGGTAGTGGTTTTTTCATAAGCTTATACGTAAGTGGTCAAAAAAGTGTATTAGAGTTTAACTGCGTCTAAAATGGTGTCTGAGTGGTATTCTGAAAATGTTTTAGCAGAAAAAGGGTCTGTTTCAACTTTACAAATAATCTGTCAATGAAAACAACAATTTTTGTTAACTTAGGGATGTCCCTAAATTAAATCTGTCAATTTGATCAACAGGTTATTCCACTCTTTTTTTTTTAATAATTTGTCTGGTCACAACATTGTCACTTGGTTCTATATCATTTTAAAAACAAAATTCATGACCCTGTGATATTATAACTTTTTTCCATATGGAAAATTATAGTCGCTCATGATTTTTTATGACAAAATCAAGTAACTACCACATATATTTCAATTGTTTGTGTTACATCATTATCCATGTTATAATTATAGTACTTTTAAGCAAGTGAGAAAATCACTTCAATATGACTTATGTTTGTGTATATATTTATAAACCACATGTATGAAAGCTTATATTTTTTGTTCTTCATACAGCTGTGACAGAATATTATACATATAAGTGAAAAATATAGACATATCTATGGATCAAAAGAGTATGTTTTATCCTGACCTGGTTTTAAAACATTCCTTATGTCTATCATCTAAGATTGGTGAATGTCAGGCTAATACAGACTAATAATGTCTTTAATGCATTGGAGATTGTTTGCATTACACTCATCCCGCCATTTTTTCGCACAGTAAAAGAAAACAGCACGGTATGAGATGCTACTCAAAAGTTAAAATATAAATTAGTTTCACAAATGAGTCATACTGTGGTCATTCAGTATGACTTAGCGTCATACTGAAGCTCTAAGAAATACAATATTCACTAACTGATCTATAAAAAAGTGTTTCTGAATGCTTGTATTCTTAAAGCCTTTTTTTTATAACAGAATTTATAGTTTTGCTATCATTGGAATTGCCATTTCTAAGGAACAACAGATTTTTCTTCATACTTAACAAACAGCAGCAGGATTACATCAAATCTAATCAAAGCTTTTGATAACCAGGCTTTGAGCAAAGGAAGAATACTAGAGTTATTAAACAATTATAAAAGGAGCAGGGAATCTGTCAAAGGTGACAATGTTTAGGTCTACAACCATCAGGCAGAAATCATCTTAAACCAGTCAGTCCACAATTTTTTAAATGTCACAGGAGTACAAATGTATAAATGTATTAATGCATTTGTATTAATGTCCAAGAACTCAACATGATGCAAATTGCAGTAAATTTTGTTAATCTACTGTTTATTTTTTGAGGTGAATTATCATCAAATTCAAAAGTACTAAGAACTTCAAAAAATGTTATAAATGATAATAATTTCCAATACAAATCATAACTATGAATCTTGAACATATATCAATATATTGAAATCTTCACAATGGATTCACACTGCCCTCCAACAGCTGAAAAAAAATCTTACCAGTCACATCAAAGTCAAGTCAATACTATTCTTGCTCTTTTATATATTCAGAATTGTTCATAAAAAATTTGTTCCCTAAAAATCACTGTTAACAGAAAAATGTACTCCATAACGAAGAAAGAAAATTGTATATGCTCAGAATGACAGCAAATTGTTCCAATACAATACACTTTCACAAAATGCTCAACATCAAATATTTTCCAAGTTCTGAAATTTGAACACTGCCCCTCCCCCTCCGCCTTGACTTACTTTTGATATTTTAACAATGGAGCTTTAGAGAAATAAATGATATCACTAGGCTAAATTATAGCTAAGTCAGGGCTGTATGATGGATACTGAAAAATATACCACTGAAAATATTGAAGCAAAGCTCGAGTTGCTACTGCTAAGAATGGGCAAGAATTATTGTGCACAAAGATATCACTGAATATACCATGTTTTTGTGCTGTGTGGCACGTCAGAAGCAGTGGAACATCTTAAGCAAGAAATCCTCTTAGCAAGTCCTGGAACCTCTTAGCAAGAAATTAACAACATGAAACCCTTTTGATTCCAAAAGACAATCACCATCACATTTTCATGCTCATTATGACAATGAGCAAAGCTCATTTTGCTTTTTTCAGCTTTTTTGAAGATTTCAAATAATACCATTCCATTATATGCTTTGTTTTAAATGTTTATCAAGAGACCCATGACTTATCACTAGTAGTACTAGTAATAAAAAAATTCATTGCTATCTTGAGTACAAGTGAGAAACACTAAAGCAGCTTCCATTCTTTGGTTTTTGTGATCATCAGACAATAACTGAGGTACAGATTTTCACACTTTTTTATAACCAAGATGTATCATTAAAATTTCATGAAGTAACGCTCTTGATAATTCAGTAAACCGTTTAACTTGAAACATCTACCCTCCTGCAGTTTTTCATCATTGTTTTTCTTCAGTTCTTTAGTGATGAAGGATGTGCAAGTTCATCATTGTGTACATTTATCCATCTCTCATTAGACATAATACACTCCTAACCAACGCTTCATTTATCACACTACCACCATAAACTTTATTTATCTGTAAATTTCAATGTATCAAAATGTTTTCCCAGTCAAAACTGAATCACATTACGCACTTTGTATTTGATGACATTTTCTATTTTGTCACACATTTTGAAAGCATATAAAAAAAAATACAAACATCCCTATAGTGTTGCAGTGCAGCTCACACTGAGATTGTAATGTAGGAAGTTCAATGACATACCCACATGGCCCAGCTGGACTGGAAACATGTATCAAGGTCAAATGTTCTTTACTTTCTGGTTGACCCCTATAGCAGAATTTATCATTAAAAAATAACTAATTTGTACAGTACGAAACTGGTTTCACTTTTAATACATTTATTAAAAATGTTTTAAAATTAAGAAATTCAGACTAACCTGGTCGCCCAGTGTAATGGTGTAGCCAATAATTCTCCACCAACAGCATCAACAACTGCTCCTTTCGATATATAATACCGAATAATTTCTTGCCTGTTGTTGATAGCAGCCCAATGAAGTAAAGTTACAGTCTCACTATCTGGTTTATTTACATCATACCCAGCTTCAATGAGTTGCTTACAGCGTTCCAATGCACCATACTTATCAAGAAAAAACATCAATGACTGATACTAACAACACATCAACATAACTTCAATACTAAATCAATAAACAAATACTATATTTGGCAAACTACACTAATCAAATACAGTTTTTTCTTCTTTTTTTTTACAGACTGAAACAATCTGTAAAAGTTAAATACTTTTCTATAAATAGCAAATTGTAGAATTTGTCCTGAATTCAAATTTAATTTTTCTTTAAGCAAACCACAAATTGGTTAAGTAAACCATTACCCATAAATTGATTGCCTAAAGTATAAGTGAAAGAAGTAAAACTATAATATATTAATCACAACAAAAAAACTAAAATGGAATTAATTGGTTTTATTTGATTTAGATAAGGATGGAAGGATAAGGGTTTTTTGTTAGATGGATTTTTTTTTAATTTTTCAAATTTCTTTTAGAATAAGGTTTACTGATATTTTGTTTATTTTACTTGTATTTTTTTCTTCTTTTAAGGTAACTTGAATAGGTTGATTGTTTTATTTGTAATGCTACAAGATTTAGTTAGCATAATTTTTGTTTATTTCTAGCTTAATTTTTACTTTCCCGTCTAGTACGGCACTTGTCCCACCCATCCTGACTGTAAGGCATGTATGTGAACATATTATATCCATGTACACATCTGGTCAGTTAATAAAAGTAAAATAAAAATTTATCTGACTAATTTTGATTTAACTTATTCTTTATTTTGTTTTAAGATAATTTAATTATACTTTCCTGTCTAGATAGTGCTATAGCAGAACTATAGCTCTAGAGGGGAGAGTATTGTAATTGGTCCAATTTGGGCATGAGGTTTTCACCAGATCTTGACGTTTTGACATGTAAGAAACCCAAAAAACCAGATGGGAATTTTCTAGATGTTAATGTTCATATGTACATGTATTTGGTGGTGGCCTCTAAATCAGCTTATCTCCAGAACTATTGGACTGATTTTGACCAAACTTGATCAGATTACATCTATATATATGGCACTGATGCCATTAAATTTTTAACTTAAAAGGTCAAGGGGGCTGTAGAGCAAAGTCACCCTCATTATCTTGAGATTTCACCTAACTAAGGTCATATCTTTCTTAAGCACATTTGTTAACAATTAAAAAATAACGCATTTTCTGCAAAAAACTTTTACAAAAATCATACCCCCACCTCAAAAAATGCTTTAAATTACTGCTACGACATCACAGGTGAGCAGTAAATTACATAAATTAATAATATTTAAAATGTAAAAAAGTAACTCAGTCTGGCTGGCTCTCAAACTCGATCGCCCAGTCTACTTGGTACCTGGTGCGTTAAACTTCGCAGCTACACCAGTGTGCTGACTGACCATACAACCAAAATTTCTTCTATGTAAGTTGTGAAATTACATTAGTTTATTTAGTGTCAACAATCACTAATAGTACTGCCACATCCACGCGAATTAAATATGATATGTACACATGCTTTAATTAGAATCATTGAATTAAATAAACGAAAACATATGAGGAACATCCAATAATTAAACAGACAAATTGATGTAAAAAAAAAAAAACTGTGCAAAATGAGACTTTAAAAAATTTACAAAATGTGACTTTTATTACTTCTCAACATAATCCCCACCAATATTACACTTGTCCCAACGATGAACTAGTTTTTTTTTATATCTGATGCATAGAAGTCTTTGTCTTGTTGGAGCCACTTTCTCATAAATTCTTCGACCTCCTCGTTGCTGAACTTTTTTCCACGTAATTCCTCCTTGAGTGGACCAAACAAATGAAAAGCCAAGGGAGCCAAATCTGGACTGCTGGGAGGATGTGGTAGTAACTCCCAACCCATTTTTCCAATGGTTCTTGGATCAGCTGGGCAGTTCAAGTGAGAGCATTGTCTTGTAGCAATATCACACCTTTTCTTTGAGATCAGCAACGTTTTTCTCTCATTGCTGGCTTTACTTTTTTCATCAGCATATCTGAGTAGTAGACTCTGTTTACTGTACGCTGATGTTCCAAATAATCTCAAAAGACAACACCTTGGGCATCCCAAAAGAGTCAACATGACTTTTCCTGCTGATGCTTGCGTTCTGAATTTCTTTTGGGAAGGTGAGCTGGTATGCTTACATTCCATGCTTTGTCTTTTGGACTCTCAAAATGGTGAACCCAAGTTTCATTGTTAAAATCTTGTTTAGAAAAAGGTCACCTTCCGTTTCATAACATTCTTTCAAGTCTGTACATACTTTGAGTCTTGCTTCCTTGTGCTGTTGCATTAACTCTTTTGGGACCCACCTTGCATTTATTTTGTTGTACTTGAGATTGTTACTGATAAGTTTATGAACTGTGCCAACACTTAATGCAACTGTTTTTGAAATATGTTCTACTGTAATACGTCGGCCATCACAAATAACGTTGTCAATGCGGGCTGCAAGTGAAGGAGTTGACACTTCAACGAGGTTGCTTGTCAGTCACTGAGGTTCAACCATTTTAGAACTGTTCTACCCACTTATAAAAATTTCTGCAGTTCATACAACTTTCACCATTCTGCATCATTTGAGAAAAGATTTTAGCCACTTTTTCACCTTCACAAAGCAAAAAACGGATCGCTAAATATTGTACAACTAATGCGGAAACTTCAAGCAGATACACCATCGTTAAATGCAATAATGAGATTATAAAGAAAAAAATTTTTATCCATCAGCTGTTCTTACCTCATCAAAGTGATGCCAACCTAAAGTCATGAAAGTTCAAAACTCATCCTACAATTGTTTCATTTGTACATTAATTTGTCTCTTTAATTATTGAATGTCCCCCGTATTATATTAAAATAAAATGATAAATATTTTAAATTAAGTTGTGTGTGTAAGCAGTACATCAGAAACAACTGTGTAGTCAGCTTTTTTCATAAATCACAAGTCTAAAACTTATTAAACATTCGAATTTAGTAAATTTTCAGGCAAGACCAATTTAAGAGTATTAGAAATAATTAAAAGAACAGGAATTTATTATTCCTGAAAAAAATTTGGTACTATGGGAAAAACTGACTCTAGCAGTCATCCTGAATGATTAAGCTTGTCTTTGAAGAGATATCTCTTGCATAACAAAAAACAGAAAAGATGATTCTTACTAAAGCACATATGTTTTAAATTAAATGAACTAAAGTGAATTAAATTAAATAAACGAAAAAATATTATAAAAAATAAAAATACTTGCATAAATCTTCAAAAAATTGGCACTTTATATAAAACTACATAGCCATTTCAGTTCCAATGGAACCACCTTCAGTAGTAACAATCAGTATTACTGAAATACAGAAAGGAGAATATGTAGCTTCTGTTACGATCTACATGTTGCTGAGGGCAAGGTTGAAGAAAAGTTGTTCATCTGTCTATTCTTTTGTACCTCGTTTATTCTGGTGTTTAATTTTCTTTTAGTTTGTCCTATATATTTCTTTCCTGGGGCATTCTGTACACGTTATTTCATAAATACCTGACTGATCTTTTTTCTCTACTGTATCTTTTGCATTTCCGGGGGACAATTTTAATGCTTTATTAGTTTTAATTGTTACACTGAAATTATGTTGTTTAAGAATACTTTTGATTCTATTGCTGAAAAGTGAATGATGTGTTATTTTAATCCATTTCTTTCCCTGTTGATAGTCTTCTATTGGTTGTAGTGTTGTTTTACTCTTTAATTGTTTTTTGAAAATTTTTGTTTATTGAAGATTATGTTAGAATTATATCCATTGACAGTTGCCACATATTCACATATTTGAGGTGTTCAAGTTCTTTATTATAAGCATCCTGTTCAAATGGTATGCTGTTAAGTCAGTGGACCATTGCTTTGAATGCAGCATTCTTGTGTTGTATCATATGAAACGAGTCATTGGTGATATATCTTTCTACATGGGCTTTCTTTCTGTAAATGTTATATTTAATTTTCTCATTACCTCTATCTGTTAATAAAGCCAAAAACGGAAGTGTTCCATTGTTTTCTATTTCATGTGTAAACTTTGCTGTAGAACTTGATTCAGCAGTGACTGATTATGTGTATAGATTTCCAGCTTATACTGTGTATCAAGTATTGCCAGAATTTCATCTACATATCTTTTCCAAAAACATGGAAAATATTGAAATTTATTTT
Source organism: Lycorma delicatula (assembly GCF_047948215.1). Lineage (NCBI taxonomy): Eukaryota > Metazoa > Arthropoda > Insecta > Hemiptera > Fulgoridae > Lycorma > Lycorma delicatula. Next base: position 146,427,175 of record NC_134456.1, on the reverse strand, counting down.
TAGCAGTTTCGTCAATATAATTCATGAATAAGTTAGCCAAAAAATCCTGAAACGGGTTTCTCATAACGGTTCCATCTATTTATTAGTAATATTCATTACCAAATTGGAATGCATTCTGTTTTATGCATAACTCAGTAGTATGTACTCATTAACTTTTTCATCTTTTAAGTTGCAAGAAGTCAGCCAGTCTCTCAACAGCTCAATGCATTTTTTAGTATGTATGCTTGGATACAATGCAGTAATGTCAATTTGCATGTTGTAATGTTCAATTAAATGACAATAATGTCATTTAATTTAATGAAATTAATATTTTAAAAACAGGTCACAGTTTCAATTTAGCAGCTGTAAAATTACTGAAAAATGTCCATAAATTTTATATAAAATAAAGTGCCAATTTTAGGAAAACTTATAAATTATTTTTATTTCTTGTAATAATTGGCAAACAAACTCAAGTTTAACAAATTTTGAAAAAATCTGATGTGGATAGCACATGACTTCCTTGTACACCTATGTAAATTACATATACATATTTTTTGCTGCACTTTATTTAAACTTCTTTCTCAAACGTGGTACCACGTTTGAGAAAGAATGTTAAATACATAACATTAACAGTTATTGAAATCTACCTTACCAGCACACTGAATGTGCTGGTAAGGTGGACATAAACTGTTAACATTATTTAAACTTATTTCATTTGAAAGTGATATGATCCTCCAATTCTTTAATAAAGTGGACACTTACACAATTGTATTGAGGTAGAAACCACATTGTATCACATTTTTTATGGTGTCCATATTAGCATTTTATATAGTTTAATATTATTTTTGTTTCACATTGCTCAAGTAAATTGCATGGTATAAGTGAGAACTTGTCAGATCTGTAACTATGAACACATCAGTTCGAATCTGACTTCAAACAAATATTTTTATTTTTTTTTATTTTAACTTTAAATACATTGATTTATTAATAATTATTAACCTCTGTAAAAATTTTTGAATTAAGATGAAAAGTACATAAAATTTTATTTCACTAATAACTTGATTTATTTTCATTACTTATTGAATTATTATTTCTTGGTAAAATTTTTTTTTACAATCAGAGTTTAATAATTATTAATACATCAATATATTTAAGCCTTCCCCTTGTAAGATTCAAATGTTTCATTAATTAAAATTTCATTTGGCTATAACTCTGAAACCAATGAAAATAAATACCACTTATGATATATCACTGAAAAGCTCTCAATGATGGCGTATTACTGCAGTTAAGAAAAGTCCAAAATCCAAAATTTTTGGAATTTGGGTTCTTTTGGACACTTTGATCCAGTTGATTGCAATCAAAAGGGGAGATGGACAATTAGATGTTACAAAAGTCCTAAATACAAAATTTCAACATCCTATGGCTAATCATTTTTGAGTTATGCGAGATACATACGTATATACAGAAGTCACGCCAAAACTAGTCAAAATGGATTCAACGTTGGTCAAAATGGATATTTCCGTTGAAATCTGAAAACCGAAATTTATCGCGATCACAATACTTCCTTTACTTCATACAAGGAAGTAAAAATATTATATTTAAATAAATATTTTAAATTAAGTAGTGTGTGTAAGCGGGTGCATCACAAACAACCCACAGTTGTAGGACTTTACTATCACACGGCTAAAACTGTGTTCCATATGTGTTTTTCATTTGATTTTCAAATGATTGGTTAACAAATTTGTTACCACCTGCACTTTTTTCAAAAATTTTAAGGGAAAAGATTTAAGATGCAGGATTAGTCAAACCACATCTATGAAATAACATTATTACATTTATACTTATTCTCTCTTTTGTTTTCTGTTTAGCTCCAAAATCATCATAAGGTATTACTTCAGAGGATGAATGTAAATGTAATGAGGATGAATATTTTTGAATGTAAATGAAGTGTAGTCTTATACAGTCTCTGGTTGACCATTCCTGAGTTGTGTGGTTAATTGAAACAAAACACCAGTATCGACAATCTAGTATTCAAATCCATATATAAGCAATTGCCTTTACTAGGATTTGAACCTTAGAACTTTTGACTTTGAATTCAGCTGATTTGCGGTGATGAGTTAACCACTAGACCAGCCCGATGGGCTATATTTTTCCCCTCTATTCAAATATTTCCTTACATCAAGCAGGCATTCATATTACACTAACTGTCTAATAAATATACCTTTTATTTTAAAATAAATACTGATAAGGTTCTCTTAATCAAGTAATTAATTAATTATTAATTTTTTTTAATCATTCAGATAAATATGAAAAGAATGGGTTTACGTTCTTTACTTCAAAATGAAAAATTATATGAAACAGAAATAAAAAATTGAAGTATTGAAGTATCGATTAACTGATACAACATCATCATAGTTTCTAATACAAAATAAATAAGCAAATATTTTTTGGCAAAGTACACTAAACATTTTTTTTCTTTTATATAGACTTAAACAATCCACAAAAATTTACTTTAAATAACAATTTGTAGAATTTATCTTGGACTCAAATTTGAGAGTTTGTAATTGATGAAAACTGCAATCAAGAATGTTGAACAAATATAACTTCTGTTAACACTGGAAATAAAACAGCTTTTTATGGTGTTAAACCAAAATAGCTGGAAATATAAGAAAAACTATGTTCATGTATTACAAGAAAAGGGGAATCTGGTTAAGCTATTAATGCAGAAGAAATGTACCAATTAAAGTCCTTTAAATACCCAAATCATTAAAGCAGTTTTAATGATTTGAAGCAATTCAAGGATGGGTAACAAACTTTGCTCAAAATAACCTGTCAATAACATAAAAACATTTCTAAGTGGTTTCTAGATTATGAACAAAAAATACAATAGAGTTTTACAATTTATTATAGAAAAGAAAAAGTCTATTTACTCTATTAAATAAGAGAATATGGACCAAATCCCTGTATATTTTAGAATGATGTTACAAAAAAAAAATAGGATAATGAAAAATCAGTGATAATGGAAAAAACAAACATGAAGTGTAATGTTACACTATATCTGATAGAGAATAATGATATCCACATACATATTCATTTAAAATGAAGGAAACTAACTCATTTACAATTATGAGTTAAATAAAAGTTAAACTTACATTCTGATCTGAATATTACAGAACATTATTATTATTATTGTTGTTAAATAATAAACCAAATTAAGGTGGTGTTTTACAGAACTACAGTATAACTTTCTGTTATCTCCCTCAGAATTTAAATTTTGCCCAATAAAACGTAAGGCACAGGACTACTAGGGGGTAGGGGCTACTCAAGAAAATACAATATTTAGCATTTATTATCAATCATTAATATTTCTTCTGGCCATTAATTTTTCATATAAATCTAAAATTTATATTTAATAGATCAACCTTAAGTACAGAACAATTGAAATAGGATGACTTACCTTATTTCATTACATAACAGAAGTGCTTTTGCAAATTTGAATTGCATCATCAGAAGCATACATTATACACATATATATATATATATATATATATATATATATATAATATATGCAGCTGTTGATGCGATTCAAATTAATGAAAGCGCTTCTGTTATGTAATGAAATAAGGTAAGTCATCCTATTTCAATTATTCAGTACTTAGGGTTGATCTATTAAATATAAGTTAATATGTATTGGTACAGAGGAATATGGTTGTTAAATCAAGTGACAAATGAAGAGGTGTTGTGGCAAATTGATGAAGAAAGAAGCATTTGGAAAAATATAGTTAAAAGAAGAGACAGACTTATAGGCCAGTTATTAAGGCATCCTGGAATAGTCGCTTTAATATTGGAGGGGCAGGTAGAAGGAAAAAATTGTGCAGGCAGGCAACGTTTGGAGTATGTAAAACAAATTGTTAGGGATATAGGATGTAGGGGGTATACCAAAATGAAATGACTAGCACTAGATAGGGACCTCTTGGAGAGCTGCATCAAACCAATCAAATGACCAAAGACAAAAAAGAAATGGTTGTTAAAGAATTGCTTTTAAAAAATCTGAAATTATCTAGTGACCCTTAATCAAAACTTTTAAAAATGCTTCATATTATACCATTTTTTTCAAATCTTATCTCTAAAATATTTTCCTAAAATACACCCACTCCATACCGGTGAGTAAATTAGATAGCAAATTATACTCAAAAGTTGAGGTAGGAAATCCTGTTTAAAATTTCAAAAAAAAATCTGGAAAAATATTTTTTGATTAATTTTCATCACTTTGCATTAATTTTCAGTCTACCAATTAATATTTCAAGTGAAAAACCAAACACCAGGAGAAGTGGTAGCAACTAGACCTTTCATCCAGAGGTCCCAGGTTCAAATCCAGGTCAGGTATGGCATTTTTCATAAACTATAAATTTCTTTAAAAAAAACTATAACTGATGCAACCTAAGATTATAATTATGTATACTTTTATGTAAATTAGGTTCATTAAGTAAATTTAGTTCAAACATGTTTAGCCTATATATGTACATAGTTAATTTATTTACACAAAAATAAAAAATAAATAAATAAAAAACACAATGAGCATTAAACATTACAGTGAATGCAAACTTAAGTAATGGGCTACTGCCTTAAATTATAATTTAGCTAAATGGCATTTTTTGACAACTTCCATTTCCATTCTTACACAAAAGGAGAATTAATTCATTTAGCATAAATTTGATATCATTGGTCACAAAACAGGCAATAAAGTTAATCAGAAACGCTGTCATAAAAATAGTTTTAAATAGTTAACTTTCAAAAAGTAAATAAAAATAATAAATTACTGTATTTTATAGTTACTTTTAATGCATGAATGTTTTTTTTATATTATTAAAAAATATTTAACAGCTATTCCTATTCCTCTTAAAAATGTAAAACTATAACTGTTTTAAATTAATGATCATAAGTAATACTGATATAATAAAATAAATAAAAATGACCAAAGTATAATATTGATATAAAAACATCAACTAGGCTACAGAAAATAACACACACAAACCTAAATTTAGATTTCTAGATATTTTGATGCCACTACAACCCAAAAAAGTGAGGAAGAAGAGGTAATTAGCCTACAAATTCAAAATTTAGCCTATGATTAATCCTAACCAAAGATCATGCCTAACTTTTACAGTAATACACACAAAAGTACCTGTTACAACTGTAGTAATTAGTGATTACATTTTCAATGCACAATTTAAAAAAAATTATTCATAAAATTAAAACAACTTTACTGAAAAAAAAACCTATAAATAATCATATCATTCTTAGTTACTTTTTACTGATATAGCAATAAGAAATCTTTTTTAATAGATACTATAAGAACAACCAACCAAAAATATTACCATTGCATTATAGATATTTAGAAAATGGATGTTTAAATAAAAGTTTTAAATAAAGATATAAAGTCATGTCATAACAACTCAGGATGTTACGTTAAGGGGAACATGTATCTCAGGATGATTAGGATTAATCTCAAATTTGCAAGGGGGTTTTACATGCTTTTCTGTAGCTCACTTTCATTCCACAGTTAGCGGATAGTACACAAGCACAGTAGGTTTTTGGTATGAACATTGATGTAGTCGATCAACCAATGTAACACTTTGAACACCCTTGTACGAAATACCAAAAACTCCCGTATTATATTCAACACTGTACTAATAAAATGATTTAAATTTTTTTTTTAAACTTGCTTTTAAACAAATCTAAAAGAATCAATTACCCAGTAAACATAAACAGAAGATAATTTTGTTTTCAACAAAATAATATTGTAACAAGACCGGTATAGTGGGCCTGAGTAACAAATTCCTACCAATTATTATGAAAGTAATAGAAAATATTACTGTAGGAATCCAAGTGACAAAAAAGAGACCCTTTTTGTAAAGAATAGGTCCGTTTAACAACATCCTTTGTTATAATGCCCGCTGTCACACAATAAACAAATATATATATAATGAGAAAAGCTACTGAAAAACTGGTTACAGAATCCATGAGAATGAACAGACTCGTCTATCATTCTCACGCTTCAAGTTGGGTCCAGTCCGGCAGGAAAAGAAGCTAGCAGTATAAATAGCCCAGTTCTAGCAGTATAAAAATCAGTTCGATTAGAACCAGTCTGTGAGACATTACGACGTCAGTCCCGCAAGGAGTTCAGTGAGATGAGACTGCGAGTTGTGTGGAGTCGTGTAGATTCAGCGGAGTTCTGCAAACCAGTTCAGCAAGATGTTATGATGATGGTCCAGCAAGGAGAGTCACAGGTGTGAGTCTATGAGAAGAGTGCGAGACGTTAGTCTGGCGAGGAGTCTTGAATTAAGTTTGATACAATAAAGGTGATGCTACAAGTAAATCCAAGTATACAAGAAATACTATCGTAAGTTACTATATAACTATAAGTGAAAGAAATAATACAAAAAGTTTCATTCACAAGCTGTTAGAGTAGACAGCAAATGCATTTGCAAGTGAACTTTATAAGATTGTTTTTTAATACAAGACTAATGGTTAAAAGGGGTTAAGACTAGCAGTTTCTTTTGTTAATGGTTTTCAATTCTGGTCTCTTTCTATTTATCTACCTGGAATAGATTCCGAATGATCATTTATTTTGAATTTTGTCTTGTGTGTAAATGTACTTATTATTTACTATTGACATTTATCAAAATTTGATGTGTAATATTTTGATTGTTGTTCTTTGTTGTTTACATTATGTACTATGTTCGTTTTTATGTCATATTTACTGTTTTGATTATTTTATGTACTATGTCATGTACTATATTATGTATTAATTGTTTGATTTATTATTATTGACATGTAATATTATTATTATCCTGACTGAGGTCGTGCCCCATGCTTTTCATTGTGGTCTTGTGAAAATAGACAACTTTATACATATTATTTTGTTAAAAATAAAATTATCTTCTATTTATGTTTATTTTAAGTTAAAATTAAACAAAGTGTAATTTGGAATAAGCTAAACAGATGTCTGATGACAAAAGCTGAAGATCAGTTATCAACAAACAATATACTTCTTGATCTAAATACAATTATTGCTAATAAACATTTTTAATTCAGTTAAGATAATATGTATCTTTCATCTTACTTTAGTAAAAATTTAATAAACCAAACCATAAGATTGTTTGTCATTGTCATACACTTATTTATTTTGTTGTACTCATTTTTCAAAGTCTTTGTCGTTTTATTAATTTTTATAATTTTTTTTTATTTTGGATTTACTTTTACAATAAATGTTTCAGCCTTCGGCTATATATATATATAAAGATCAAAGTATTGTTTTCCAATGAAAATTAAGTCAAATATTTCTTTCTTCTTATGAAAATTCCTAAATGCTCACATCTACTGAACTTGCTGACCTAGTATACAATTCAAGTTACTTTTTCTTTTAATATTGTCACCATAATGTGGTTAAATTTTGAAAATTTTTCTTTTTTTAACTTTCTGTATGGATGTGAGAATACTGATTTAATGATGAATAATAATGAATCCTCCTTCAGTCCAGACTTTATAATGAATATAATAGTATGGATTAAATAAAATATCATAATTTACTTTTTATTTAAAGTATTTTTTTAGTGTAATGTTTTTAAACAAAAGGATCAGGTAAGGATAATATAAACATAAGATTTTCTTTCTTTAATTCAAAATTATTTATATAAATTTATTTTTGTCATAAATAGCAATTTTTTTTTTTAAATCTCCCTTTATTCCAAATAGGGAAAAAATAATCTGCCAGGTTATTTACTTGTAGAAATATCTCAACCCCTTAATCAATATTTACCGGTTTCTTCCAGTTCAAAAGTTTTTGAGACTAAATTTCATGATTGTTTTATTTAAACCTATCCTGACATTTATTTTCTCTGGTGTCAACAGACCGACATCCATCAACATTAACTTAATAATAGATGAATTTCACAGTTTAAAAGAAATGCCAAGCCTGATCAGGATTCAAACCCAGAACTCTACCACTCCATAACAGAGTTTAGCAGAATGGAAGGTACTATTCAATTACAATAATTAGTTAATATTTGGTAAACAGCATAAACAACAGTATATTTCTATAGGAAGCTCAGTGTTGCTTCAAACATTAAATATAGAGCATCTGTTTTTTTTCTTCTAAATGATCTGTTATTCCAGTCTTACCATTAACATTATTCTAATTATTTTCATTGTGTGTGACTGCACATGCACACATGTGACATTAGTTTAATCTATCATATTGATTCAAGGCAAATAAAATCTGAAAATATAGTTCAATATATTCTCTAAATGATTTAGTAATGATGATTTAACTGCTTGAAGATTTATTACTTCTTAGCATACAAGAATGAATTTCTATGGGATAAAATATCACTAGTAAGATTTTTTTGAGGGTACTGATTTAAAAATAGAGAAAAAATAAGTAAAGGAGGAGGAGATCAACTGAAAACAATGCACATACTTCGCTGGAGTCACAAATATTTAGTTAATAGTTTACAAGAATGAAGAAAAAATTTTTAATCTTGACTAAGAGGTTTCACAATTTAATAGCAACATAATTGCTGGCAACTGGAATTACGTTTGTTGGTAATTCAAGGTTAGCAAAGAGCTAAAAACTGGTTAATTTTATTATCAATGAAAGCAAATTTGGCAGAATTTAGATCAGTAAATTCATTGGTATTTGTGTTAAATTAAAACCTGCTAACTGTTGATAAGTGAGGGACAACAACAAACGTTTTTAGTCTGGTTAAGCAGCAACCCCAACAAAGACACCTTTAGTAAAGCAATATATTAAAAACACAGTCCCCCCACTACACTGCATTCCTTACAACACCAGAGCTTTGAACATCTCAGCATAAAGATGCAGAATTTTAGTCTTTCTAGACTCAAAAAGACTTTTTCAAATTTAAAATGTTGGTTATCTCCTTAGAAGATTTTTTTTTTATCAATCAAGGATCATCAGATTTTTATCAGAATTTATAAAAAAGTGATTCCTTTCTTTTCATTTTTGTAAGATCAGGAAAGTAAATAAAGCATAGATGTAAAACTACCTGAGTAGCTTTAACAATATCATAACCACTGCAATCCTGTTCATTAACTGTATTTTGAGAAGTAACTGGTTCCTGAAATATAGTTCCTGGATCACCTTTACCTCCATCACAACCATGATATCGTGGTTTGCAAGTTTCCTGAAACAAATAACTTACATAAGATGATTTGTATTGTAAAAGTATTATTTAACTGATATAGTAGTGTTCAATATAAACTATTTGTGATGTTTTAGAATAAACCTCCAAAAGTGTTATAAAAACTCAACCTTTTTATGTAACTGTTCGGAAAATCTATATTACTTAAGAATAATAGTCCTTACTTATTATTGAATAATACATAAAATGAACGTTATATAATAGAATAGATACAAAATACAAGACTGAATTGTACATAAATGTTACATACAGTGTTAATAACAAGGGAATTTCCCAATAAGAATAGGCCCCTAAAAAATTTATATTTTAAATACTATTTTATATTTCATATTTTCAAAAATATTTTTAAAATAATATTTAATTAATTTAATTACTTAATTACTTTAATTTAGTACAAGTTCAACAACGGCTAATATATGGTTTGCAGCTACTCTTTTCAATCCACATCCTACTCAATCCAAAACTGGATGGAATGAATTTTTTTCTTTTTCAAGACATCACTGCATAAATACATTAAGTTGAAATTTAATAAATGTTAAAAATTTACATTTAATAAATGTAAAAGTTTTAACAACTCATGACATATGAATTCAAAGAAGTAAATGGAAATTTACATAATATAATTATATTAAGTTTTAATAATATAATTAATGTTAGACTAAAAAAAAACTAACCTAATCAATACCAATTGAGAATCATCTCAAATTTCCTACTGAATAATGACTTACTTCCAATGCAAAAAGAAGTTACTTACTTCCAAACTGTAAAAGACGTTACTTACTTCCAAACTGTAAAAGAAAAAACATTGACAAAATGTCACTATTAAAAATTATATGGATCCTGGGCATTAACAGTAAACTACACAGATCTACTAAGATGGGTAAATTATCCTTTATCACCACTAAGCTCTTTTCCTCATATTTTATTTATTCCTCATTACAGGTTCTAAAAATACATGTCTGACCTCGGTAGGTCTTGTATCTTTAGACCTGAAGACCTGAGAAGACTGTAACCTGAAAATGAACCAATGCATCCTTTGAATTAACTGGCAGGGATTGTTCATGGACTAACTTCAGTACTCTGTTTCTTGTCTGATGACTACGCAATAAGTTTAACTGACTCAAACACCTGTCACATAAAAATCAAACATCCTCTAATTCTTCTTAAAATATAAGTGGTAGTTCAATTTATTGACAACCAAAAAAGAAAGTAAATAAGTCACTATTTAATTAGTTAGCTTGTTTTAGGTATTGGTACACGAAAAAAACAACTTTTTTCTTCATACCAGTTCTCTAAATTAGTTCCTTAAAAAGCCTATAAAACAAGGATTCACTTTATATTGATGTTGAATTTTAATACTTTAAATAAACAATACTGATTTTTTTTTTTTAGGGGATGTGAATTTTTACACATCTATGGTCATAACTTGGGTAATTTAATACAAAAAGAAATTTCATTTCTCAAATAAAATAAGCCTCAATCCTTATTTCTATAAAAATGAAGTTTTCTTGTGCAGGTCTCATTTTTCAAGAAAACTGCAAAAATATTGTACAAAAAATCAGCAAACCATTCCAAATAAAGACAAGGTGATGGATTGTCTCCAATCCTATTCAACGGATTTTTAGACAAAGTCATGAAAATCTTATGAAAAAAGATGACAAAAGCGTTAAAATCAGAATAAAAAACCAAAATCCAAAAATCAGCTACCTTGCTTTTGCAGATGATCTAGCATTTCTTGCAAAAACGGAAGAAGACACAATTTCCCAAATTAATGAAACAGCAGGAAAAGTAACTGGCAAATTTACTTCTCAAAAACAAAAATCATGATTAAGCTCAAAGATCATCCCCAAAAAATCAAGTGACCAAGTATGGAAAAATAAATGTCACAATTCAATTTAAATGTTTATAAAAAAATAATCAATGAGAGCAAGTCAGATTAAGCAGCTTAAGAAATTCAGAAATCCAAATTAGAGAATTACATTTCCTACCCAAAGAAATTTACAACAAAAAGAATCTTTACATAAATAAAAAATTGAGGTGACAATACATTAGTCAGATCAGAGAAAGATTTTACATGGAATTGAAACAGCAAATCTAGCTTGCTTAGAAAATTGTCTCAAAATGAAAAGGAAAATCTGAGGTGAATTGGCAGCCCCAGAAAAACAGAAGGGTACAAACTAAAATCAAATATGGAAATTTATAAAACCCAAGATTTGGAAACTAAAATTAGAAAATAAATTTAATTCCTTAGACACATGATCTAAATGAATTCAAAATCACTAAATAAACAGATTTTCGAAAAACTTTAAAATATAAAAAGCCAATCAGGATAATAAAGCAGATAAAAGAGGAACTTCATAACCTAAGAATAAGAGGATCATTTGAAGTCTGGATAAATAATTTACAATGAAAAAGTTCTTGCAGATAAAGAAGAAAGAGCATAGAAGAAAGTGGACAGAAGAAAAATGGGTGCTCTCCAAGAAAATAACAGAAATATGGAAAAGAAGAAATGAAGCAAAAAATAAATGCTGGTAGCATGATTCCTAATAGACGGCTTTAAAATAAATAAAAAATTAATTAATTAGTAAAATCTCTATTTTCAGTCCTAATAGTACTGGGACCAGCTATGAAATAATCAGTCTCATTACAGTAATTGTATTTTCATAACAAATGTAAAGATTAGAAACACAAATTTTAGTTACATTCATGTTTTTCCTACGTTGTTTGAGGTATAATATTATTAAGAAAATCTATTTCAACAAACTGGTGATTGTGAAACTGCCAGTTATTTAGAGTTGGTTGTAGGTGTTCCACTAGGTAGAAGTCACACTGTAAAAGCATTTTCAGTTTCATGATGCACTTAAAAATGATATTTTAAATTTATGAATAAAATCACAATAGGAAAGAGTTTGAAATTAGATACATGATCCATCAAAATGCCCTAAAAGAACCAGATTCCTTAACGAATCTCAATGCAATGGCAGAATTATCATCTTACAAGACATTTTTTTAACAATAACAATTTTTTAACAAAATTTTAAATACAGATTTGGGATTATACATTAAATTTAGGAAAACAAAAAATAAAAAAAAAATAAAACTGCTTACAAATAGTTTCAATAAGTTACTTTTACACAGAAACTACTTATCTACACTTGATGCACCACAGCAAGGAAATAGTCTACAATTAAATATAGTACTATCAATAAAATTTACTCAATTTCAATTTTAAAGAACTACTAAAACATTAATTATATAAAATATTACACTGACTGCACAATGTTATGACTGCATAATGTTTATCATCAATCAAACAGAATGCAGATTCAACGATACAAAGAACACCAAAGACATAGCAAGGTATTTTCAATGTTTTCCAATCATCTCAGAATTGTAAATAACAAATCCACTAACCCTAATATTCACCTTACATTCACAAAAACCAGCATTTAACTGCATTAGAACATTATGAAATATATAACAATATACTAAACAAACATATACAACTCAAATTCAACATACATCTTGAATGCATGTATGTATGTATATATATATATATATATATATCTGTGTATGTGTGTGTGTGTGTGTGTGTGTATCTGTATAACTTAAAAACATCCTGGCAGTAATATATCATCTAATGCCAAGTTGAGACAACAGCATCAGTCACTGAAGATGGTTATTAAAGTGTAATATTTATTACTTTTGATTAGTTTGTTATTTCAAAAGTTTTAGATTGCATAAGCAGTACATTTAAATAATTGTTTTCCTTAAAAAAGTATCTTAACTTATTGTTTATTCAGTAGATGACATAATTAGATATATAGCTAAATAATTAATATAATTTGTTATTGTGGGGCTCACTATATGTACAAACTATTTTCCAAATCAGAATTTTTGCAAGAATAAGTCGTTCATTAACACATAAAGAATTGGTTTTATTCTTGCTGGATTGTTAAATATCCCCCACTTTATATAAAACATATTTTTCACCACTAACTAAAAATACACAAATAAATATTATTTTTAATTATAAAAGATAAATAAATAATAATAGTCTCATAAACACAATATCCTTACACACAACATAAGTAACTCTAACCTTAATATAAATTTAGACGGCTTTTATTTTTGCTCATGTTATTAAAAATATACAGAAAAACATGTTAAAAAAAATTATTCCAAATGAACTAAAAACTGATTTTATTACATTAAATATTCAGTATGTCCAGTTTGAATTTATAATGTAATTAAATTATAATAAATTAAAATATCATCTGGAAGAATAATTTTCATATAATTTCAAAATAAGTCATTAATTTATACAATGGTCAGGTAGGTTTTGATTTCAGCAGATTTTATACATTGCATATAAATGCAATATGAAAAATGGCAGATTCACAAACATAATTGTTAATTTACATCAATTGAATTTTAATACTTTTAAGTGTTTTTGTTTCATCCTGTTAATCAGTGAACAAAAATATTACATTTTATTTTACATTTACAGTGTAAAAATGTAGTGATTTCTAAGTAATCAATCATTACATAACTTAAAATATTTATTTTTATTTTTAATTAAAACATTATGCCAGATTACATGAATCAACACAAAATATAACTATTATTTTTCATTCATATAATGAGATAGGTAGGTAGTTGTGTTGTTCATTGCTCTAGGTTCATACCAAGACTAAGTTATAGTACACTGTACAATGTTCAGACTTTAAATGTATTTAAAGTATAAAAAATGGCAAATTTCACATACACAATCTTCATTTAAAGAAATTTTGGCAATTGCCTATTAACAATAATGTACTGTTTGATATGTAAAAAAACAAACTAAAACAATGGATCAAAATTCAGATTAACTGCAAATAATTTACAATAAACAAAATGAAAAAAATATCTAAATGATGGACTGAACCATTAATTTTAATATCTTTAAGGATTTTTATACCAAGTTTACATAGCACAACCAGTAACCTGCAAAATACACAAATCATTGAATAAGTATATTCAGACTAAATTATAAATACTATACTAGTACTTAATACTGTATGGGGAAAGATAATAAAATGTAAATATGTGGTGACATATTTCAAAGAGCAAAAGTATTAAGCACCAATGCTAAAATGAAAATCTGTATTATCACGTAAAAACATGATCACACAAACAAGAATGAAAATACTTTTTCTAATAAGTAATATATTATCAGGAAAATAAATAAATTCTTGCTAAATTGGATAAATCACCCAAAAATAATAAAATACGATTTTGGGCTCAAAGCACAAATTGTCAATGATGCACAGACTAACTTGACGTTGAAACATTTCACTGAAATAAGTCCTGATTTTACACAATTATTCTAAAAATGAACATTAATTATTTTACTTACACAGGGCAATATTTAAACACTTCTCACCTGAGCAACAAAGTTAACAGGATTGCAGGAAGAATCAAAATCTGATGGAATCATTATTAACTAATATGCAAGATCAAATAAAATCACTGTGACGTTTAAATACATTTAATTAGAAAAGAAAGGTAATAATTATCACGCAAATTGGCTATTCGGAACATAATTAAGAACTTTATAGATTCGGCAACCAAACCCTTCGATTTTTACGGTTAAGCCCGACCCTAAACGACTTGTTCGTTAATTTCATGCAGCAGGCACACCAACATATTAATACAAATTATTGAACATTTTAATTTCTAGAAAAAAATTCAGAATTTCATTGCAGAACTTTAAATACATAAAAAAATTACAAAGTAAATGTAATAATGTAACGCATTAAAATAGATGTATTGTAAAATAATCTATTTAGAATGGACAACTATGAAAATATATCAGAGAATATTAAGTAGATTGTTACTCTCCAGTCTCAGATGGCTGTTTCAGTGGTTGCGTCATTTTTAATTATTTACTTACAAAGAAAGAGCTGTACTAAATGATTTTAATTTAAAACTGAAACGAGAAAATACTCTCGAACTGTGCAAGTAATGAAAATCTAAAAAATAGATGCATATTTCAGTTCTGTTAATTAAAAATAGGGTTGTATGGAATCCAACAGCCACTTTTTTAATTTTTTCTTCCAAATCGGTAGGCATTTGCTTAGAAATTATAAATCTAACCAAACTTGCTACGCTCGCTAACTTATTTTTTTTATTCTTACTCGTCGAGTTTATTCAAACACGCTCTTCCAAATGTAGCAGAGAAAGGTCCAGTAAAAGTATTATGCTTATAATTACAATCTAACCAAATTTAACCTACGCTGACTTCGCTTGCTAATCTTTACCATGATGATAGTAACAAGGTGTAGCATTGCGCACAGTATTCGGCGCGCATGCGTGTACGCTCGTTCCAAACTCTCATTTTCTACCGGGTTATTTGAACATATAAGTAAGGGATTTTGGGACAAAAGTTTTTTAGTTGTACAAAAATTTTACAAAATTTTAAATACATGATAATGATTAAACGAGCTAACAATCGAATATTTATGAATGATTATTCACTTTCAATATGAATTAGTATTATTTGGTACTGATAAAGTTGTAATATTTATTAAAAATAATAAAAAATTTTTTTTTAATAATCCTTAATAAAAATAAATATTTTATAAAAGTCTATTGATTCTTAAGAGTATTGAAATTGATTGTTAATTAAGATAAAATTCAAAATAATAAATGAAAACCTATTTTCAAAAGAAGAGTATGTTTTCAATAAATTGACAAAGATCGTCATGAATAAGACAAAAAATGAATTTCCTGAAGAAGTAATTCATTGCTTAGCAAGAACGCGAACTTACATTACATTGAAACATGCAAATAAACAAATTCAGGAGAATAACACCGCCAAAAAACGAGAGAAGAAACTCTCGAAAACTACCAATATGAAAAAACACAAGTTATATGATAGTTAATAAGTGAGAAGTTAAAGAACACGATGAAAGTTTATTTTTATCTTGTAATTCGTAGTCCGTCGTATTTTGATGTTTCATTTTTAATATAGGTTTTAGTCTAAGTATTAATTTATTTAAGTTTGCCTAAGAATTTTTTCTAAGAGTTTTTACTTTATCTGTTATATGTATTACAACATATGAAAATATACGAAGTGTTATCATAGAATTTCATTTAATTGACTAATTTTTTAAATAACGTACTTCAACTTCTATTTAATATTCTTATAATACCTCATGAATAATTTTATGTCAAGGAAAAAATATTGATATTTAAATGCAAAAAAAATTGGCAGTAAGACATGTAGTTGTATTATTTTGGATACTTTCGAATTCTTTCGAACTCAAGTCGGTTTTGTCCTCTTTGTTAACATTTTTTATTTTTCTTTATATTTGCAAAAGGGTCAGTTTTGGTTTTTATGTTAATGAAAAATATTTTATTTTCTATTTCATATAAAATGTTTCCATTATATTTTCATTTTGAATTAAAAGAATTAAAGTTAATTATTTTCTGAACCGCTCTGTATCTAATAGTACATTAATAATTTATTCAAGGTAAATTGTTTATTAAGAAAAATTATTAAAAATTATTACATTGTTAAGAAATAAACAAAATTAATCATTTAGATCATAATTCTCGACTCCACATACAGTGAATTAAATTTTATATAAAATAAACAAAAAAACCTTCACTCCATATTTATTTGAAAGTGCGTGTACACGTACACGTGAGTACAGCACTTCCTATTTATAAATATTAGAGTAAAAATCCACATTTCAACGCCAATTTTCATATACGTCAATAAATTTATTCTTTTATGTTTCAAAAGTTTGTTTATTTTTGATAATTCTTCCTTTAATTACATTGATGTCTTGCTTCTGTTTGTGCGCCAACTGCATAAACGAATTTAAACATCATGGCGGAAAAAGGATTTTGGGACGAGCCACTGCGCAACGCTGGGTGTGCGACACCTTGTTACTTTCATCATGATCTTTACTATCGAGCGTAGGTTAAGCTGGCTGATTATATTTATAGTTTCTCTCCAAATATCTACAGATTTGGAAGAAAAAGTGGCAGCCGGATTGCGTAAAAGTACCAAAAATAATTTTTTAAGTAATTTTAAAAAGGTTTGGAGGTAATTCAAATGTTCTGAGGTTCAAATCCTAGTAAACGTTAGTTGCTTTTATACAGATTTGAATATTAGACACCATATACTTTGGTGGTTTGGATTCAATTAACCTCAAGTCTCCGTACAATACTACATCTCATTTCACGTCATACATACATCATTCCTATCTCACTGCACTGTTAGGGGATTAATTAATTTGATGTTACAAGTTATTATGAAACAAATTAATCGTGAAAATAATAAAAAAATGTTAATAACTGAAGTTAATATTAATAAAATAATGCTATTTATAAAATTAAAATAAAATAAATGTAAAAAAGTAATGTTAATAATACAAAACCAACAAGGACCAGTGACCCAAATTCTGTATTAAATTGTTATTTTTAGTAAATAATTGCAAAAAAACATCCTGTTAATAAAATAGCTGTATTTTATTTTAATTTATGAAAATAAATGACTAATGAAACTGACCACTTATTTTTGTTTAATTTATGGAAACAAATATTACAAACATTAGAAAAAAATGTTGGCATATAACATTTTATTACAATTTAAGCGAATTAATATATTACTTAAAAAAACAAATAAAAAATCAATTTAATTATAATGACAATTTAATTTTATACTCGTACATTTAAAATTTATAAAAATAAATTATTTATAAATAATTTTCATCCCTGAAAATCTAGTCCGGTTTAATTTTTAGAAAAATTTCTTATACAATGTTACATACCAGGGTCATTCAGATGATTCTCAGCCTGACTTAGAGATGGTGCATGTATGACCAAATAATGACTATGCTATTTGTCAAGTATTTTTTTTTTTGATGGCTTTCTGCAAAGTTTTGGATGCTTGTTTGTGGCAAATGGGTAACATAAACTAAATTTTAAATTTTCTGAAAAATGGATAAAATTGAAGTTTTGGTTGAAATAAAGTACTTTCTTTTAAAAGGTTTAACGTTGTTGGATACACAAAAGAGTTACATTCAACTTTAAAAGATTCTTTACCTTTGTTTTCGATGGTAAAAAAGAAAATTAACAATGTCATAATAAATTATCACCAACTGAATGTATGGAACCTTCCTGACATCACAAATATCTTGAGAGATCATATCCAGTACATATTACGCAATGTTTTTTTTACAAAACAGCGTTCAGCTTAATGGATGATGCATCTGTTAAAAGTCGACTTAAAATGCATTTGACTGAACACTTCTCGATAATGTTTAGATTTTTTAAATGTGAATCTGCTGAGTTTCTTAAGGTTTTATAACAGTAGATAAAACATGGATTTAACATTACACACTAGAAACCAAATAGTGGGTGGGAACAGGTAAAAGTACACCAGAGAAAGTGAAAATGGATCCATCTCCAGGAAAGTCATGGCTATATTTTTTTTTTAGAATTCTGGTGGTGTGCTGCTCAGATTATTTGGAAAAAGGCAGGACCACACCAAGGAGTATTACACTTCACTAGTGGAATGACTGAAGGATGCTATTCAGGCTAAATGTCCACATCTAAAAAAGGAAAACTTTGTACACCCCCTTATAGATGTAATTCTTCTGTGCAGGTGCCTATGTTATAAAGACAATGTATCCTCCAAAATTCACTTAGCTGACTTAAGCGGTGTGAGCTGCACATTGATTAGTCATTCAGGACACTTTAACATAATTAGTAACATGTAAAATTTTACATGTTAGAGGATATCATCCTCTTTACATTTCAAAGATAAATAAACTTGAGAACAGAAAAACAAAAAATAAAATTAACAAACAAATCGCACAATAACATAGAAAAATACAAAAAAGTAATTGCAAAAATTACTTCATTTGCTTCATTTATCAATATTACTTCATTTATCATTTTGCAAAAATGAATTGCAATAAATATTAAATAATCAAATATAGATGTGTGGCTTCAAGAAACAACAAGATCTTCAATATCCGCTTTTTGTTTCGTAAAATATCTCAGATGTTAGTTCCTAATTTAAATTTCCGATGCAATGCCACATAATATGCAGTCCTCAAGGATGTGGTGTATCACAGTTGTCTGTCGTAGCAAACACAAACAGGTGCATCGGTCTGAATCATTAGGTGTCCATGTGTAAGAACAGTATGCCCTATTCTTAAACAGCAAATAATAACCTCCTCTCAATGGTTATTCTGGATTGAAGAGCATGGCTGCACAGAATTCTTGATGAATCAGAGTTTATCTTCTTTTTCTGTTTAGCCTCTGGAACCACCACGTAAAGTATTACTTCAGAGGATGATATGTATAAATATAGACTACAAGTGTAGTCTTGTGTAGTCTCAGATCGACCATTCCTTTTGAAGTCAAGAGTTGTAGGGTTGAAATTCTAGTAAAGGCAGTTACTTTTATATGGATTTGAATACGAGATTGTGGATACCAGTGTTCTTTGGTGATTAGGTTTCAATTAACACACATTTCAGTTTAGGCTGACTCAGAACTGTAAAAGATTACAGTTCATTTACATTCATACTTATCATCTTCATTTGTCCTCTAAAATGGTATCTTGAGGTGATTCCAGAGGTTAAATAGAAAAGGAAAGAAAGGTCAATCATTCCTAAGATGTGAAGTTAATTAACCACCACAGAATTCAAGATTCCCAACCACCAAAGAATACTAGATTGTGCATTCAAATTTGTATAAAACTGTCTTTACTAGGATTTAAGTTTTAGAAATCTTGCCTTTGAAGTCAGCTGATTTGCAATTACGAGTTTACCACTAGACCAACCTGGTGGTCCGAGTTAATCATCTACTACAGCAGTTCAATCATGAACTGCTTTTGGTACAACACGACCAGGATACCTATGTCGATATTCCGTAACCGCTGCCGCAGTACTTCCATCGCAAAATCCATAGATGAAAATCACGTCGGCATATTCGGCATTTGTGAAGATACGCGGAATTTTTCAAAATAAATAAAACAAAATTTCACTTTTTTTAACAGATTTGATTTTTATGCACTGTAAAATGAATACAAAATTACAGTTCTTAACAGTTTTCTGAAATTTTTACGGTAAGAATTCGACGTAATACTGCAAACACGATTGATCAGCGAAAGGTTATTTAACACATTACCACAATTAACTGATAACATGAATAGTATTTAAACAAATTGTGATGAAAAAAATCAGTGTTGTTAACTTGTTTTCCGTAGGTCTAATATTATTGTACCTACTAAACACGTCTGTTTTCTTTTTTTGTAACATTTTCTTCTAAGTTATCGTCGGTTTTGTTGTTAATAAAAGTCGACATGTTTAAAATTTTATTTCTGTTTTGTTGACATTATTTACATCAATCTTCTTATATTTAAATTCTCTTCAATTTATGTTTAAAAAATGTATGATTTATTGCCAATTTAACAACGTTATTGTACGTCAAACGTAAAAAAATGTGTTTTTTGACCCTATTTTTTGGCGTTTTACATGGGATATCTTAGAAACTAAGAGAGATACAGTTGAGGGACCTATTTTTTTCGATTTCCCAGCTCAAATACCGTAAGAAACAATTGAATTTGCTCCTTAATTGTCTTTACCAGAATTTCAGAAAGCATTAATTTACTCGTAGGAACTTAAACTCGGGCGAAATCTTTCATCCTGTATAACTCGCTAACGAAGCGTTTTCGGAACTATGTTTATATGAACGTTTTTCTTATTTTTAGCCTCTAGAATGAGTTGTCAAAGTATTGCCCTATCCTCCTGAATCACTCTGTATATGATAATAATATTGACTTGATCAATTAGCTAAAGGCCAACTGTTATTATGCTGGAAAACTTACTAAAAACTAACGTGGCTCATTCTTTACAAGATTTGAATATCTTCCTTTATTAGTACGACTGCTGAACTTTATTAGATGCAGAGATCATCTGTGTCTGTTACATGCCAAGATGCATAATAAAAAATCCCCATAACTTTGTTTCACCACTGTGTAGAATAATCAATATACCTAGCAGATAGAGAAACTGTAAGGGTTTATGGTTGTTGTGAACTAAATGAATGTTTTTGTAACACTACATCTACATACACTGAAATCCTAGATATGACAAATACTGAGAAAAATATAAAATTTTTATTGTACTTTTAAAACAGATTTCTTAAAAACTCAACCAATTTTTTCTCAGAATGAAAAAGTAAAATAATGTAAAACCTATGAAAAAGAAATGCTCATAAAGGTATTAGTAATCTGAAAATTTTTTTGGTACAATTACTGCAAACTGAACAATGACCTTGTAATTAATGACAAATTTAAGTAAAAGAAACTTATTATTCAGCTAAATTTCAGTATTTGCTTATTAATAAAGGTAAATGCGTGTAATTTCAATATATGAAAGTGAAATTAACTGAAATAATAGTTACTTTTATATTCAGAAATACTAATAAATAATTTACTGAAAAAATCGTAAGCAAAAGTAATAACGGATTTTTATTCATCTTCCTCAGTATGATAATTTACATTCTCTGCTCTTTTTTCATTTTATCTTCCATTCTTTCTATTCTTCCTCTTAATTACAAACATTAAAAACATTAGTGTAAAAAATTTATATTTATTAGTACCTTTTTTAAATGTAGATCATATTTTCACTGAAATGGCTGTATACCCGTATCACAGTCTAAAAGCTAACCTAGAATAAATTCAATTTAACCAATCCTAGGGGAATATTTTCAGTTAAATTAACAGGAAATGAAAATAGATTACTTCACAATTAAAGTGAAGTATAATTATTTTTAAATTGGATATCTTTCATTTAGTTGAAAATGAAAGACATTAGAATGATGTTACAAAAAAAGAATTGGGAACGTTGTATAAAATGACTTTTTTATCATTAAACATCGAAAAGCAATATATTTTTTTGATATGAGAGTTTCTACAACTTGAGGTGAACTGTAACCATTTTTGAAATTAGTGGTAAAAAATATTTAATAGCCGAAATATGGCAAGGGTTTACTTAAGTTAATGTTTTTGTGAAAAAAATGTTGTTTCGGTATGGCCTTTAAAATGTTGTCATAAACTTTTCCTAAACTTTGGTCCTTCTGATGCGTATAATCAAAGTTGTTGCCGTGACTTGAGTCTACTTTGGTGTTTATTTAAATCGGTGTCAAGTGGTTACCTTCCCAGGTGTTGAATTCTTACAGAGTAAGGCTTTAACAGCATCTGTATGAAAAGCGGGGAGCGTTCGTGATTTGTTCGTTTTTGCCGAGTCCTTTCTTGGTATCAGGTGTTTGATTTAGACATGCACCTGCCTCAGAGAAAATCTTGTAAACCGATCGATACAAGGGATGTGGCGAAAAAGTGGTAACGACTGCTGGTGTAAATACCCTGTAACGACCAATGGTTCGCCAAGGAAGGACGGCGAGCTCTACCTGGGCTTGCGCTAGGACTATCTGGACTAATCACTATGCATACAACCAGGACTAAGGCGATAAGTCCTGTGTGTGTCCCGCTCATCTTCCGGAAAATACTATCTATCACTAGCGGAAAATGCCGATTCGTTGGTACATGTCTCGTGGTGGTCAGGTGTATGCTTGTTATAGTATATATATCGATCGATATATATATATATATATATCGAAGTTTTGGGAAAATTTAGTACTTTTTAACCGGATCCGAAGTTTCGGTAGAAAATCGCAAATATCTCAAAAACGGTTGGTCCTAGCGCTCTGAAAAATTTTCTCGACCCCCCTGGACAACTCCATCCGCTCCCAGTGGAATTCGTCAGATGATAGTAGTTTCAAGTGCCCCCGGGGCGCCGTTCAGAAATTGGGGAGGGGGTGCGATAGGGTACCACCGTAATATCTCGGCAACCGCTATTCCGATTTTTACGATTCAAACGGCCTAAGTATGAGTAGGTCCAGCGCTAACTGTTTAACTCGTCAGGTACACTCTTGATCGACCGGATCTTGGTTATCCGGAAATTAATTCGTTTAGCCCTATGTTTTGATTTCACTCATCCGACGTAAAACGTACAGATCCAATTTTTCGCTAAATACGCTCAAACCTGTGCGCTAGCGAAGCTGTAAAGTATAAACTTTAAAGACTAAAATGTAGAGAATAAATTATATTTTAAACCACCACTCTTAAATTATACGCACTAAAATGTGAAAAATAATTTTAGGACGGTATTTCAGAATGGATTTGACAACAAGCTTTGATGGTGATATGCAAGATTATGTGAAAGTTATAGCTTAAAATTAAAGATTTGATGTTTTGTCAATTTTTTCTTATACGTGTTGAATGGCCTAAAGAGTGGGGTTGAAACACGGATAAGAAAAAATTTGCAAAAACATTAAATCTTTAATTTGGAGCTATAACTTTCACATAATGTTACATATCACCGTCAAAGCTTTTCAAATCCATTCTGAGATACGTCGTAAATTTATAATTATTTTAGCTTATTCTAATTAGTAAGGAATGCACTGGCGAAGAGGTCGGTTGTATAATCTGAAGAGTCTTATGGGAAAACTCAGGCGCGTTAGAAATGAAGAGGATGTCGGCAGGGGAGTAGAAGATGTTAACGTCTTCTCCTCTGATGACGAATGCTAATCTAGGCAGGCGAACGAGTCCACCAGGATACCAAAAATTAGTCTGAATAGTGATTCGTTAACGCTGGTGGCAGGGGTGGTAGTTCTATCCCTCTAGAAGCATAATTTCAGTAACAATATGAACGGTTGTTGGATTTCTTGAAGGCAATCGAAGCGCCTCTCCAGCGGTTCGCAGACGAGTGATATCAAGGCTTAATGAGTTTAGGGAAATGTTCTCTGCTTTGCCGAACGGATTTAAGACGCTTGCCTCTAAACCAATTGACGTCAAGGAGGTTGTAGTTAAAGAAAAGAGACAGTTTCCGTCCCGGTATCAGCACCCAGCACCTGTGCTTATTAAGGAAAAGCGGAAACAACGCTGCCTTAAAGGCAGCTGGAGGTCAGCTTAGCCCGCAAGCAACCAGAAGTCATATTCATAAACAGGAAAGAGGACTCCGCAAAAATAATTAAGAAAATTAGAAAGGAATTTCAAGCTGCCCTCCAGGCCGATTTGAAAATTAAGAACATAAAGAACAGTAGGAAAGGTGTCTTTGTCATAGCGGATGACAAAGAGGCAGTTTGAGTCGTTTCAGAATCTGTCGTTAGTAAAAGGCTAAAGGTCAAATTTCATCAGAAATGTAAAAGGCCTCCAGTCAGTGTTTATAATAGTCATTGACCTCACTACCGAATGCGGATGAGAGCAAAATAAAAAGGTATATTTTTATTACAGGCGTATTAAATTTGTAAATTTGTTTCTTGATTTTTAAGTAAATCAAGAGGACTTTGAGTATATTGAATTGTAGGACAAAACTGTCGTTGTTGCAGTCAACACTTGTTTTGTTGGCGTGAGGATAGTATTTTTAGTGTTTAAAGAGAGAATAAAAAATGATTTGAGTGTACGTTCTAATTGAAATAAGATATAGGGAAAATTTTTGTGTGAAGGCGCGAAAATTCGTAGGTGTTAGGGAAAGCGCGGACCTGATGTATCCCGTTTAATAAAAAAATATTATGTCTGGAAGTTAATTTACGAAAAAATTCAATTTATATTTGACAATTTTAACTGATATTAATTAACAAGTTAGTCTTTATCTGTCTTTGAGAATATAACATTACCAAAATTTTTTTCTTACTTTTCAAAACTGATAAAATAAATACCGGTGCAAAAAACAAAAGTTCAGTTCTGTAAATTACTATTCAAACAAATTTCTGTTAATTTTCAACTAGATTGGCAATTCTGATGACGTAATTTGTTTTACTAAATATATTAATACAGGTAAAAGTAAAAAAATAATTTTGAAATTAGTTCCTTCTTTTTATTTTAAATTCAAATATATATTTTAAAGCTATTATATATTGAAGATTACTAAGTTACGTCAGGAGGGATTCATTAGAACGATTAAACAACTGTAATACCACTGGACCAATCAAAAACACAGAAAAGTAATTAACTTGTTTTTCAATTCTTGGAAAAAGTTGTTTTTTTCTATTCTTTTAACGTTAGACGGAATACGATACGTCACGAGGGAGTCGCTCGAGTCGTAAACAACTGTATTTGATTGACCAATCAGAAACGCAGACAGTAATTTGGTTGATTTTGAATCTTGTAACGTCATACGAAGTAAGACATCTCTTAGTCTCGTTCTAATAGTTTACGTGTGCACATCTCGTTCGTGTGGTAACTATGAACAATCTTCTAGAAAAGAAAACCACACAATTTAGGACATTATTTTAAAGTGAGGTACATTTATTTTATTGTATGCAACATAGATTTTTTTTTTAATATATCGGTTTTAAATTAAACAATTTTTTTTCTTAATTTACAATTTAATGAAAATTAAAATTTAACGTTGATCTTTTAAAGCACATTACTAAAGAGTATATGATGATTTTTTTTACATGGAATTTTGTTTTTTAATGATTTTTTAATTTTAAAATCTATTCTAGATAAATAATAATCTTCCATTTTACAAAATTTGTTTTATTCAGAAAAAGAAGGGTGGTAATCTTTTTTTTGAAATGGATACATCAATATGGCAAAATTACTGAAGAATTTTATGTATAAACTAAAATGAATTTTATTCCAGAAAAAAGTATAAAACGTATTAATATTTTCAATAATTTTATAGGAATAGCCTAATTTTTATATTGCATCTAGATACATTATTTGTATAGTGAAATTATTTTATATGTATTGAATAGACATGTTTTTTCTTGCGCTTTGCTACCTTTGTCTACTGAAAATAAGTACAAATACCTTAGTACAATGAATATTTCACATTGATGTATCGAATACTTTAATTATTATTGCTGAAACAGGAAATACTTTTTAGAAACTGTATTAAAAGAAAAGTTTGAATTGGGAAAACAATAATGTGCATTTCTGTATCATATTTAAAATACACTTATTCTTTTTTTAGTTTTTTCTGATCATAATAATTGTGTTATCTCCCCAGTAGAACTATCAGAATCTTCTTTCATACAAAATCATTGAACAAATCTTATTCGACATCGACACATTTCCACATCTACATTGTTCAAATTCTTTTTTCTGTAATTCTGGAGAAAATTCTTGAAATAACAGCCAATTATCACTTGTACTAATATTTTCCATAATTGCAGATATATTCTTCATTTATTTCTCAAGAGTTTATAATAAGAAATTAACTTTTATTTTAATAAAAGCAATTTAAAATTTATTTTTGTTTCCTATATTTCTAAATTTTTCCTGGACGTCAGTTGTAGTTAATTGCATTCATTTCTGGGTCTCTTGATTGTAACCTAAAAAGAAATCCTGTGTAAAACTGTTTTATTGAGTAACCAACAGATCCTGCTTTAGAAATTTTGTCTAAAATTTATTTTAATGTTGTTC
Source organism: Lycorma delicatula (assembly GCF_047948215.1). Lineage (NCBI taxonomy): Eukaryota > Metazoa > Arthropoda > Insecta > Hemiptera > Fulgoridae > Lycorma > Lycorma delicatula. Next base: position 146,400,469 of record NC_134456.1, on the reverse strand, counting down.
AGTTCAGTAATAAACACTAACAGAATATTCAAATCCAAATAAAACTTATTCTAATCCATTTTCAATACTTTGATTTGATCCATTACCATGTTTAGCAAATTAACAACTGGCACACAAATTTCTGAATACTGTAACACAATCAAAAAATTTAATCATTATTTTCAAGAGAGAGACAATTTTTTATTTATCTCAGATTGTACAGGTGACTAGGTAGAAGGAAAATATCAGGGCATAATTGTTTTAATTACTCATTTTTCTTCTGTTTTTTCTAAATGAATTTTAATCTATGCTTTAATATATTTTTTATGTAATTCTTAACTTTGTTAGGTTAGGTACTTTGGTGGTTCAGGTACTGATGTCCTATATCTCTCTTGTCACTACATTCATATAAAAAAAATAGCCAATTATTTCAAATAATTTCTTCATTGAAATCATTTACAATTTTTTACTCTGATTTTTCTTTTTAGATACAATTATTTTACTGCATTTATTTAATTATGTATAGCCTTTTGTAAAACTTCATACAGGAAGAAAAATACAATCCCAGTTTATATTCATGCCTTTAAGCAAGTAGTCAAATTATCTTATACTGTAAAGGTTCCATTTATTTTCATAATAAGTAGTACACTGTAATTTTGTTCTTTATGAGAATTCTCGGTTTTTTAATGTAATGTAAATAATACAATTTTTCAAAAATAATAATGATTATTTTCCTAACCTTTTAATTAAATATTTAACTTTAACCTCTTTAGAGAGAGATAAATGTTCTTACTATGCGTATTTCATATGCAAATTATGTTTACATGGTTTTGTTGGCTCATATACAGTAATTTTTAATAATATACATAAAATAATTAGGTAGCTTGTTATGCATGTACTTGATATGTAGCTAGTAATTTCATGCATTTTTATGTAACTTGTGATTGCATGTTCTTTTTATGTAGCTTAGAAATATAATGGTTTTATCATAAAAAATTCTTATACTAACTTACTAACACTATTATACTAATTTAAGTCTAGTTGATGGGTATTTTATGTATATCATTCATTCTGCTGTATTTGAGCTGAATATCTAAATTTAAATCAATTATCAAGTATTAAATTAGAAATGTGTCTTCAAAGAGATTAAATTAAAATATAATTTATTTTAAGGAAATTGATTTTAAGTCCCTTAACTTTAAGCCTGTTAAGTCTCTTAACAGGCTGTTTATACAATTTCCCCAGTTTTCCTTTAAATTTATTACTTTTACTGCAAATTTTTTTAAAATAAAGATAAACTTGTGATTGTTAATTCATAGTATTGGCTTTTTTCAATCGTATTTGATCTGTTTATGTAAAACAGCCTCGCATCTTATTTTCTTTGTGGATTCGTTTTTATTTTATAATTACACTAAGTAATTTCTTGATTAAATAATCAATTTTATGAACAAAATTAAATCCAAAATATCCCTTTGATTATCTACATACAAACATGTTTAAGGATACAACACTTCATAAGATTTATTTTTAGCTTCGATTTAAAAATATCTTCTTTCTCACCCTAACCATTTAATGTTACACCATCACACAGTATTTGAACATATACTGGTCTTCTGCTCAGAAGCATCAAGGAACTATTACAGTATATCCGTCAGGAATCATTTTAGTTCTATTCAAAAGCCCATCACTATTACCGTTTATAACTTTTACAGGAATGTTAAATTTAAAAACACACTACATTAAACCTTTTATATTAGCAAACTATATATATAAAACCCCTGTTTTAGTCTTCTAGTGTATATGCCCTATCTTGCGTGCTGGTTACCCACTGTAATTATTCGTTTATTTCTTTAAATATGTATATGTTTTATAAATAATTTTTCCAATTCATGTAAAACCAAAATCGAGCACCTTCTCTTTTATTATATGAAATTAGAATTTATCATTTAATCGGTACCTGTCACCTGCTATTAATCATTCTGCACCTCCCACTGTTCGCATACATAATTTCTTTCTAATTATATTTCATATCGTTGTTGAAAAAGTACCTCTTTATAGATTACTAAAAAATAGATTTAATTTTTTTCTATAATCCTACAGATAAAAATAACTTACCCCATTTTCAATTGGATTGTCATCGATCACAACTTGATTCCATTTGCTATTCATCAGTAACAAATTATTTTCATCAAACATACTTTTCTTTATTTTTGTTTCAATTACTATTGAACTTTTTTAGTTTTTATTCAAATTTGGATTGGCCATATTATGCTGTGAAAATGCATTCTTTAGCGCATCTTAAAAGGGGTAATTAAGAGGTCTGGATATTAATGCATACATCTGCACAAGTACAAACGGGAAAAAAAAGAAATATGGAAAATAGATTGAAAACTGAGTAATTCATTCCTTTGGAAAATCTTCTATTTTCAACATCAAAAAGAATACAAAAATCCCTGAAGTTAAATTTCTTCAAATCCATAACATTTTTCTGATGAAATTATAAAACTATAAAAATCATCTGGATAATTCATACATTTCCCTAGTTCAATGTTCTAATTGGAGTTAATGTTTAGGATTACAGTTTTAAATTATGTAATTGTAAAAATGCACACATAAGAGTGTATTATACAGGTAGAAAATTTGATATTTTTTTATGCAGTTCACGGTTATTATTCAGATTCATTCTAGACAGGTAACAAATTTTATTCTCTCTGATGCAGAGTGGATTATTTTAGATTGTTGCTCAACAATCTGCAGCCCCACTTTCAATCTACATTCAGCAGCTGCAGGTTACACTGCTCACCACACATCTACATGTCACAACACGCACCTGGTCATGAACTCTTCATACCCCGCACGCTTTACTACTACTGCACCACACTACTCATCAACAAAACTTCTACGAAACTCAACACTTCTTACTCAGCTACAATACAAATGGTGATGTCATGACACTTTCCTTAAGTTTTGTGGCTGAAATTTAAGGTGTAACTGACCGTGCTGAGAAGTGAATAGCTCTGCGGAGCGAGTCGAGAATGGTGGCCTCCGGGAAAAAGGGCGCACCCAGCTGTATCAAACCCTAGCTTCAGTAAACGGTGCATTGCCGCGGTGGTCCGTTTTCATCCCTGGTACTCATAGGACATCTATGGAAAACCACTTATCAAACTCAAACTCTATGGTGGTTGGCGATTCACCTAAAATAACCGCGCCCAATTCTGATGGAGATCAGAATTGATCCAAAGAGGCAGTACAGAAGAAAACCACTGGTGGTGAGCAAGAACTTGAACTGCAGAGTTCACCGGCTACACCCGCCAAAACCGTGGAAAAAGACCGCCCGACCACCACAGACGCTTTGAAACACCGAACTATATAAAAGACCGCCATGGAAGTACAGGTGACGTCACATAAGCGGCCAGTAACATCGTCCCCCGAATTGGAAAGGAAGACCGACCGATAAGAGGATGGGTACACCTCCGCCGACCGGAGAGTCCTTAACCCCCGATTGGACTAAAGTCAAGAAACGCAAAGGCACTGGCAACGCCACTCCATTGAAGCAGACACAACTAACCATGTGCACGTACAAAATGATGGAAGCAATAGAATAACTCGTCAAGCTATGTTGCTCCGACCAAGTTATCCTCAAACTAAGCGGACCCCTGACGATTACACTGGAGCATCGAACCAGAGAGATACTAGGACTTATGGGAAAGACCCCCCCTCCCCTCGAGAACAAAACACGATCGACTCGGCAACACAGACAGAATAGGGACGGAAATCGACGACCTCTGGGGGACACAGGACTATGATCGCTGAATCTCTGATGTGCTGAAAAACGGCGACGAGAACGACCTCTGAGCAATTATAAAGCGTCCCTGGAGAAAAGACGCATACAAACACGTTGAGCTTCAAACCGGCCTACCACATCCGACATCAAGTACAACGGCCTTCTTCGCACCATGCAAACACCGACGACCGACAGGTTTTACGGAACTGGTTCACGTAGTCTCACCCATGATTGGGCGCTGACTAGAAGATGTGTCGTACGCCCCAGGAGGGACACTCTATAAAGACTTACATAGCATGGAAACGTGCTGTACAGAAGAAGAGGATGTCGCCAGGAGTACGGTCTTCGTGGTACTGTTAGACGAAGACATAGACCCCGTAGCGTGGCACAACTACACGGACACATTACAATTTTGCGCACCGGTCGGGAATTCGTGACAGATTGGGCAAAATCATTGAATACTGGAGCCGATGGAGTGTGGGCCAACACGGACTGTTCCTAGTAGAACGTCGACAGAAGAATGACCCCCCTCTTCCCTGGTGGAGATGAAAAAGGAAGGCACCACCTACGCCGAGTTACTTCGGGATGTGAAGACGAGGTTGGGGACCGACATGGCAGATGACATCTTGTCAGTTAGGAAGGGCCGAACGGACTGCCTAGAGATCAGGTTCCGTGATAATAACAACCGGAGGGACGACGTACTGAAACGGCTAGGGACCAGCCTTGGAGATGCCACAGTCAGAGAACGCCCGTACGGCGATCGACTAGTAACCTGCGTAATGAAAGAGTTGGACATCGACGCAACGGCTACTCAGGTGGAGATAGCCGTTCGGCAGTCCCTGGGTAAAGAAACAACCGTGCGTGTCGTTTCTCTGCGACCTTCCTTAGAGACCCAGAGAGCGACAATCCTCTTGCAACCAGCAGGTGCCTCGAGATTACTGGAGCGAGACCGAACAAAATTCGGGCGGCACTCCTGTCGGGTAGAAGGCAAGGAGAAGACCACGAAATGCTTCAAATGGTGGAATACCGGCCATGTCGTCGGCCGATGCACTGGCCCTGACCGTTGAAGTCTCTTTATTTGTGATGGAAACTACCAACTAGCCGAGAGCTGCAAGACAACTGGACACCGAAACGGAGGCTGGGGCTGTTCTCACCGCTCGCCACGATGTAGTATTTTAGATTATTGCTCAATAGGTAGAATCTGATATGCTCTGACAGTTCTGGGTGTATTATTTTAGATTTTTTCTCATCATATATCAAATATGATATACACGTTTTTTAATTTTAATTCTTGATTATATAGTGACATTGTAAATATCTATGTTGTATGCAATAAATACATAAAGCATTCTTATCGCGTCAACCGAGTCGCGACCGTCTTTCATCATCCCGATAATTTAGAAATAGTTGTTCTCATAGTATTTATAATTATTCTGTTTATTATGTTTGTTTCTTTCTTTGTCTTTTCAGCTCATCACTTCACCACCAATTGCTGAAGTCCTCCCTGTAAATCAATATATATATATATATATTTTTTACATAAGCTTTTTCTTAAATTTTTTTCTAGGTGTTAATGAAATTGAAGGTTACAGCATATTTATATCTAATTACAGTTTTAAGAATTTTTTCTTTTATTTGAAATATTTTTAATTTTAAATACCCCTTTGCTTTCCCCAATCAGCGTTCAGCCACCTGCTTCAAAGAAGATGCATGCTGGCATGTTCGTTTAATTTTTTCAAACCAAGGTCAGCTGATTTTAGAGGTGCTTTATTATCTCATTTATCCACTAATATTTTTATTAAAAAAATTAACTTACTTGCAACATTCAGCATTTTTTTGTGGTAAAATTGATTATTTGAAAAATCCATCTAGCATAACAGTAATACAAATTATTTCAAAATTTATATATAATTTTTATATGTAATATACTTGCCTTGCATATTAAAAAGGCATGAACTGATCCTGGTTCTTAGTGTGTAATTATTTTATCTTTAACATATTTCGAAATTGTGGGGGAAATAAGTGATTGGTGTAAATTTTCACTCTTTGATCAAGATCAAAGTGTGAAATTAACATTATCTTCCTCACTATAAAAATTCACAAACTATAAATAAAAATGAGACTTGAATAATACAGATTACCAGATTACATTCCACATCTCAACTTTTCACTTCATGCTGCATCCTACTTCTTCAGAGTACCAGATCGACCGATTCTTTCAGCTGCTCGATGGATTTGATCTTTGGATTAGCCGTGGCGATAAATGTAAAGCTGTGTTGCCAAATGGTAAAATATTAAGGTAATACAAATTTTTTACTACATTATATAATTTCATGATAATATTAGTGTTTATTAAAAGGCTCCATCCATTTATGTAATGTTTAGCTTCAGTTAGAGCAACCAAGTAGTGAAGCTACTCAGTCTACCACTTACTTTGTACAACTATCACTTACCTTGCGCCACTATACTTACCTTGTACCAGGGACCAGGGCCAAGGCATTAGACCTCTCTGTGGCTACTCTAGTGGTTAACTCATCATTGCAAGACAAATGATTTCAAAGTTGAGAGTTGTAAGGTTCAAATCCTAGTAAAGATTTTAATACTAGATTGAAGATATCGGTGTTCTTTCACGGTAGAATTTTAATTAACCACACATTTCAGGAATGGTTGATCTGAGACTGAACAAAATTGCACTTAATTTGCATTCTTACATATCATTCTCTGAAGTAATACCTTACGGTGGATCCAGAGGCTAATCAGAATAAGAGAGGATCAGGACATTAATGATACTGCAGTTACTTTTATTTCTAACTTTTTTAAAAATTTTAGGTAGAGCTGATATTAAATATGTCAGTGGAACACAGAAATTTTGTGTGACAAATTACAATATAAATGCAATAAAGGAAACATCAGCATTATAAAGAGAAGAAACTTAATAGTGTTACATATAAAAAATGCCAGTTATCTGGTCAATGCCTAATTTTTCTCTGAAAAATATATTTTATGGGAAATATAAACCACCAAAACAAGGTAATTAGATAAGTTAAACTTGCCAAATTAATTTTCACTAACTGTTTTACACAGCATCCTTCATCTTCAGTCTGTATTAAATTCTATGCTTAGTACATTAAAACTTTTTCTTTTTAATGATTTCTCTTTTTTATCTCAAATTATAATGTTATGTATTGTGAAGTTTTAAATGATATTATTGAACATAAATGTAGTTGTGAAAAAATTTATAATTTAAAAAAAAAATAATATAAATCAATTAAAAAGAATAAATTATAGTTTATTACAAACTGAACTGCAAGATACCGGTTATTAGAAATAAGGTAAGAATAACTAATATAATTACTGTGTTTAGGTGGTTTATATTTCATATAATGTTAAATTTTATATATATATATATATATATATATTTAAACAAATTTTTACGTATTTTGTCAGCTACTGCAATAAAAACTTTCATAGCTTTCATGTATATTTCTTGGCTTACAATATTTCAAGAAGACTGTTTTTCATATTTTTAACTGCACTAATAATATCTTGATTATTTATCAGTTAACAGTACATCACTTGATTTTTTTTCATCACTGTTAATAAAATTGAAATGCAACATATATTTATAATTTAACTGAATTATTTTTTTTGTAGAAGACAATTATTCGTTTATAATGTAAAGAACAGCCATGATAAGCAACTGATTTTGTGAGATTTCATCATGTAAAATAAATGAAATAAAAATCAAATTATGGGCGTGACAGTCATCTTTTCACCTAGATACCCCCAAATTTTTTAATTATAACAAAAATGAATTTTATGTACGTTTACAGATAGAGAATGGGTTTTGATAAATGAAAAAAAGCGACATCTTCATTTAACATATTATTAATAGAAGATATACTGTGTGAAAATTTATGAGTGGTTTCACAAGTTTTTTTCTTTTTTGACATGGAAAATCTGTTTAGTCTTCTATTGTTTTCCTTATTTTGGTGATTAATTTCTTGCATGACAGCTGTTTGAAAATATAATGAAATCACGCTCGCACCTCTTAATCAAAAATTATTGTAGAATATACTTACAAAGTAGATGTTAATAAATATTTCATGAATTTTAAATACCAGAGCAAGCGAAGCACGTGGAAGCCTATATAAAATAGTAAAAATAATAAAATACATGATGCAGTTGATACTATATAAAGCTTAAATCTGATGTAAAAAAACAAAGAATATAGAATACTAGTAAAAGGAAGATCAGGTGGTGTACTGATATCCTGTATTGAATTTTGTTACGATTCAACATTATTCTTGGCTGAAAATTTTAGGTCGGCCAAGTAGGTTCATATAACACACATTCCTGTTTGCAATGTAGATCTGCTACCACCTATATCATCAGTGTTTAGTAAGTAAAAAATGGACCGCTTAATCATTCCTAATAAATATTTTTATTAGAAAAAGTTCAATGCTACAATAAATTAAATGAATATTATAATTTAAAAAAAAAATTATTAATTTCACAACCGCTAATGGAATTTGTGTTATTTTCTTTTGTTTCAGGTAACTCAACGGTTCATTTAATAATCTAAGGGAGAGCTTCCATGTAAGTGGCCCTCCTTACATTGTGGTACTCCCTTTTACTATAGGATAATTTTCTACTAAAGGTATTTTTGTTATTACTGTTATTTGTTATTTAGCTACTTTTGTTATTATTGTTTCATATTATTAATTTGCATGTTACAATTAAGTTGTGTAGTTTTTAAGTTGATAGTATAATATTCTGATAAAATCGCGGTAGGTCCCAAGTACCAGTAGGGTTCCCTGATAGGAACATTCCTGTAAGGAATTTTTTATGAGTACTTTTGTGTATGTTTCTGTTTCAGGTTTGACATAAATTTTACATTAAAATTACTTAGATAAGCAATGTAGATTAAGTTTATGAAAGTAGATGTAAAGTTTTGTATATGCTGTGTATGTTTTTCAGGTACAACGTAGAAATTATTTTATTTTTACTTAGTTAAGTCGCGTCCGCGATCCCATTCCCTAATAGGGTCCCAGTAGGTTTCCCCATTGATAGGATATGATTTTTTCAATGTATTTTTGATTAGGTCCAGTTCCTATGTCATAAAGGGGGAGGGTTTTTAGTCGGTGAGAGCCCGACACTATCGTCTGTTGCGGGCGCAGATGGTGGCTGGTAGAGCTTTTCCCTCCTCCTACGCAAAACAAAAAAAAAAAAAAAAAAATTAACAATTCATATTATGTACATTACTAATTGTAGTTGCTGTACTGGGAGTACTTTAAAACTCATGGAAGCTGTGAGAAAAAAAATGGTTCCTGATTGCTCAAATGTAATGTTGAAAGTGGAAAATGATTATGGATACTAAAGAAAATTTTGGTTAAAATGACTATCACCGTAGTTTCAAATCTGGATTGAAGAAAGGTGAGTAATAGAATTTTTAAATGCAGCAAAACATGTATATCTAGAATCGTACATGGTGATTTTAACAAATTTTGGGTGCTGAATTCAAAACTTATAAAATTTTGTGTAATACATCGCACTTTTGGATACGTACGATTTATTTAGCAATAAATGCATAATCAGTGTTATAACAATATTTCAAAAATGTTATTATTTATTTGTGTGTATTCATTTATAATTTGTTTAATCAGCTAAATTTTTGTTTATTCAATTACAGATGAATTGAAATATATTCAATACAGTTTTTAAACGTTTAAATCATTGGAACTGAATTTTTAAGATATGTTGGCAAATGTTTTCACTTGCCCAAATTTTCAGGATAAAAGTGTAGGTGGGAGTGTAGTAAATGAATTTTTAATGACATCCTACCCCTAAATGTTTATAGTTTTTTAACCTTTTCAGATCAGGAAGCCAGTAAAGTGGCTCTGTGCGGTGACAGTTTTAAAACGCTGTTACAAAATCATTTTATATGGGATCTAAGTCGGTTATATTTTTTTATATTCACAAAGAAATCAGTTTTATTATACAATTTGAACTATAGTTATACGAATTAAAATGTTTTATTTGGACAAGAAAGAATATGACCATTTTTTTCTCAGAAATGTGCTTGTGTGTGTGTGTGTGACTGGTGTATTATAATTGCTATGAGGGTTACGGATTTATTTATTATTTACAAAACTAGCTTATTATATTAGCAACAAAACGATGTATTGAAACACATAATAAGTTATGTTATACGGCACACACAAAAAAAAAAGGAATTTGTGGTCATAAATGTGTCACTTTTATTTGAGGCCTAATAAATCTTGTCTGACAAAAGATATCGGCATCAATGAAACACATACCGATTCGTAATGAATAACAGTATACAGTAAAAATAGTTTTTTGTCAATCCGAATAGCCTTTTAAGTGGAGGGGATTTTTATAAAACGTAGTTTTTACTGAATTTCTTTCTTTATACTAACATATGTTACTTTATTGTGTGAGTGAGTACGAGTGAACTGCTGTAAGTAACTTACTATCGCAAACCGGCGTTCTGTTGGTAATATATTATTTCATTATTTTTTTCAAAATTACATCGGTTTTTTTTTATTCAGTGCGATTTTTTTCACATATAGGGCGTTTTTTTTAAATTTGTGATTTTTTTTTATTTGCCGTAATTTTTTTTTTTATCGAGACAATGAATGACGAACAGATTAGGTTTGCTCTTGACGAAGAACTTTCAGATTATGACGAAAATGACAGTGACGACCTTGAGGGCTTGGACGACATCAAAAATACTGAAATTAGGAGTAACGATTTTTCGGAACCGCATCTCCTGAATTTTAGTAGCGACGATGATGATCCAGGTCATTCGATTAGTGATACTGACACGGAACAGAAAATAAATGTAGCCGGTTCAGTTCTACATCCACATGCTGAAGGAAACGGTAATATATTTCATGAAATCCATTATCGTTCTCCAGTGCAGTTGGATGTTGAAATGCAACCAGCTGTTGAATTTCCTCTCCAAGATGAGGAACTTGACACGGCGGAGTTACAAGAAAATCCAACTGACCGGGCCCAAAATGACGAAACAGTTACAGATGACGAAGGTTACGAGTTGGAAGGTCGTCTGCCGGTTCTTGGAAATCCCTGGTTAGTTTGTACTGATAGGTGTAAATATGACACACTAAACAGTTTGCCTTTTATGGGTCCGGAACCAGGTGCATTTGTAAAGAATCCCGACCTTTTGGCTAAATCCGCTCCTCATAAGAGAGGTCGGCCTAAGAAGCGTCGTAGGAATTTACACAATGTGCCTGAATATATTCCTGATCCCCGTATTCATGGGCAGACGCCGTTTGCCGTATCTATGTTGTTTTTTGGGGCTATCCTTGAAAAAGTAACATCACAAACTAATTTGTATTTTCAAAGCCGTAGACCTGATAGGCCATTACCTAAGGACAGAATTCAAGGTGACGTTAGTCTTGCCCAGATGAAACGTTTCTTTGCAATCATCCTGGAAATGGGTCATACTGTAAGACACACTTTACAAGAATACTGGTCGACTGACGAGGTTTCCCATTTCGCTTGGTTTGGGAATACATTACCGAGAACTGTCTTTCTTCATATTTTGAAGTATTTACACTTCACTAACCAGGATCCACCAATAGAATCAGAAATGCAAACTGGTAACTATGACCGTCTCTGGAGAGTACGCGAAATATTTTAAATTGCTCGTCAGAAATCTCGTGAACTCTTTAATCCACGACAACAAATTGTAGTTGATGAGGTTTTATGCGCCTACAAGGGTAGAGTCTTGTTTCGGCAGTATATACCTAGTAAACGAAAGCGCTTTGGGATAAAGGTTTACAGACTTTTCGATAATTCTGGGTACACATTCGATATGAATGTATATCTCGGGAGACAACGAGAGGAACAAAATGTAAACGAAAAAATTACTGAACGTACAGTTATCAATCTAATTGCAGGTTATGAAAATTGTGGATATCATTTGTATATGGAAAATTTTTTTTCATCCCTGCAATTATATCGACGACTGAAAGATGTGGGAATTCTAGCTTGTGGAACAGCTCGATCCAATCGTGCTGGAATGCCAGCTGAATTCACACGAAACAGACGTAAACAATTAGGTTTGACCAGACACCGGTTAGCCTGTCGTACGACACTGGATGGAATATCTTGTATTCTATTCAATGACAAGCGAATGGTAACACTTCTGTCTTCTATTCATTGGCCTGCTGAAGAGGGTAAATACAGTGTAACAATTCACGGTACAGAAAATGTCGTGAGACCTGTAATGATTGTAGATTACAATAATTATATGGGGGCTGTTGATCAATCTTATCTTCTGTCTTCAAGCTATTACTTACATAGGCGCATGACAAAATGGACGAAAAAACTTTTTTTCCACATTTTTGATATGCTCTTTTTCCACATTTTTGATATGCTCCTTGTCAATGCTTATACGGCTTACAATAAATAATAATAAATAATACGGCAGTAAGATGGAGAAGAACCAATCCTTCTGATGGTTTCGAAATGAGGTTTTGAAAGGGCTTGTTTCATCATCTCCTACGAGATTTTCTGCACGAGGATCTTATGTAAGAAATCGTGAATTTTTACGTCTTGAAAGTTGTGAAGCAAGACATTTTCCTAAACGTGAGGGAACAAACAGTTTTAGACAATGCGTTGTGTGCTCGGCAAACGGCATTCGCGTAAGATCAGTCTGGAGGTGTGTGGCTTGTGAGGTACCACTCTGTATAGATGGATGCTTTCTCGTGTATCACACACGCCAAAATATCACCAACTAGGGGTAAGCGCTTTTTATTTATAAATTTATTACTTCATTTTATTTGTTTAGGTTATTTATTATTTTTCATCTATTTCATTCTTTTGTTTTTTTGGGGAATCTCCCATATTGCGATTTATATGTTGGTGTAAAAACTAGTGCGCGCTCGTAATTTCTTATTTTATATATTATATATATATAATATATATTACGATTTTATATACATAGTAACATAAAAAATAACTGTTGTTTGTACCGAATAGCTTGTAATTACTGGGGTAATTATTATGCGTTTCATGAACTCTATTGCCCCCCCCCCCCGTGGCGTGTAACAGCAATACTCTGTTGTAAAAAAAGTTTTTTTACGTAATAAATGCTCTAAGGAAGTCTTATAATTTTTAAAATAAATTTTACATTATATGTAACGCTAAGAAAAAATAAATAACTATAAAAATTTCTCGAAACTGATATGCTAATTAATCTGTAATTTATGACACGGGTTTTTCATCATATTTTGCCCAACTTTCAACCGATTTGCTTGAAAGTATTTTTTTTTTAATCAGCAAACTATGTTTCATAAACACAAATAAAAAAAAAAAAAATTCGCTAATAAAAAACGCGGTAGAAATGCGCAAAAAAATTCTGCAATTAAATTATTGTAATTTTTGTACGGTTTCAATTTTTTTGTTGTTACAGGCATAAAAAATATCCAATCGTAAGGTTTTTTTTTTTGTCAGAATCTGTTAAATCTCGTTAATATACTGTAATTTTTTGAAAATTTTTTCACAAGAGGGTAGCATAAGACTATGAAGAGAGGCAATCAGATACCAACTATTTTTGCGGAGCGCTAAGAAGCGCGGAGCATTGTGATGGGAAAAGGTTAATAGTTTATTAACAAAAAAATATAGTTTTCATCTTTTCTGTTGCCTAAAAAACACCAACAATGTCTCTGAAGAACTTCCATGCAGCTAATGCACGTTCGCTAAGTTTATCCTCAAACGTTAAATCCTTAAGCATTTTTTTTTTATTTGTGGACTGATAAATGTACTTTCCTTGAACTTACTATCACTCAATTTAGAAAAACTTATTGTTAAATGATTAAATCCTCATCCATCTTTGTCTAGTGCCTTTACAAAATTTTTCATTGGTCCAAGTTTTATGTGAAATTATGACTGTATGATCTTATCACTCTTACTTAATGATAAATTCTTTACATTTTTTTCACCAGGCATATAAGGTTCTGCTGGATTGGCCAGCTCTTTACTTAGTAATGACTTTTTGTACCATGACTAGCCAAAAAACAAAGAAAAACAATATTTTGAAAACCCTGTTTGTAAAGCACAACTTTCAAATCACTGCAAACTTGCCACAAATGCTCAAAATGTTTTTATCGATTCATAAATAAGTCTTTCTTTGATATTTATGCGCAGATTTACCTCCAATATAACAATGAGATGTAACAATAATCGTGTGATTGATTTGAGCAACCACAAACTTTTGCAGAGGCCATGTAGCAAATAAAAATGAGAAAAAAATTTCTTCAGTATTATAAAGAATTTATGTAAATATAGCAAAAAATTAATAACTGTGTGAACACAACACACAGTATAGACAATTGAAACTAGACTGAATAAAATGTTAAGTTCTGTAGTAGGCAACAGATATCTGTATATCATATATGTCTACTTCTCATGATACAATGTATACATAATTTATTTATTTGTTCTGTATTAAGCATGTATGCATACTGTTTAAAAGTAAAAATACCGAAACTATTCTGAATTGTAACAAGTAAAATGAATTTATTATAAAAAAAATTACAAATTTATGATTTATTAACACCTTTACATAGTAACACAATTTCAATAGCATGTTTGAGATCAGCCCCCAAATTACAGTGAGGAAACTTGTGTAACATATTAGATACAAAATACATCTACTATTTTTTTCAAATCTGATCAGAAAAAACATTTATGGAATAGCAAGTTAGGTTAAATAATTTGTTATAATATAAAAATCAACCTTACCCACAATTTTTATTATATCCCTCGCGCATTGGGTCGTTTGCCTAAACTCATACCTGAGATTTTATTATAATTTGGAATGGAATGAAAAGTTGGCGGGAGTTCATTTCTCCCTACGGATCGCAGAACCTGGACAGAGTCCCTTGCTGCTGGATGATTCTAATCGGGCGTGTTTTTAAAAGGTTTATTTTATGTGACGGGTCTAATTTCTCAAGTTTTGTTTTATTTAATATTTAGTATTTTAAGGACGGATTTAATTGCATTCCAATCCGTTGTTAAACCAGCGTTATCGAACCCATTTTATGGGCCGACCGCGGAAGGCTAGGCTTATGCAACCTGTCCTCCCGACGTAATTCCCCTTCAGACCGTCCACTGAAGTCCTTTCGGTGCTAACGCTTCATAGGCTAGCAGGAATACGCCACAACGGGGCACTAACTATATGGAGGTAGCAATTCGCCCCCTTTTCCGGAGGAGTCGCAATTGCTGATTTGTGTTAATTTTTATGTAAGTTTTAAAGGAAGGGTTGTGTAGAAGCTCTTCATCGACTTCTGTTATGGCTGCCTTTCAGGACGCTTCTCTGCTGGGCTCTGTTCCGGACTCCAGTCCGTGATGTTGGGACGAGTAGAGGGTCTTCCTTCTTCTTCATCTTCTTCTTCTTCCGATGACCTCTTCATTCTTCTTTGGCCTGCACTTTCCGAGAATTGGTAGTAACCGAAGTTACATACCGTTAACCTTAGTATTCCCGAGGACCCGAAGGGCTGAACGGGGGAAAGTGCAGGTTTCTTCTTTCTTCCATACTGTCAGTGGCTGCTGGGCTGATGGCTGCTGGGCTCATTCCCTCTTCTTCTTTCTTGAAAGGAAAAGGTATAGGGAACTTACAATTTGGTGGTACCTATTCGCGATCGCGGTTTTGGGGCGGCGATTGCCATTTCAGAAGTAAACAGTAGTTCTTTACTCTACATAATATTAATCTCCTGACACACGTGTGTCCGGGAAGGGGTTGGGGGGACCGCGTGGCCGCAGTGAAGAAACCATTTGTTTATTGTGGTGGCTCTGGGTATCTGCAACAAGAGAAACAGAACACGCACACGAAAAAAAAACCGCGTTTTTGGTGTAACCACGACTTACCGTATTTTGTTGTCCTGAGACCGTATAACTCGCTGACTTGTACAGTTTACACTCGAAAACCATTCACTCGCGACCCTGGAAACGTTTCTGACGCGTTTTTCCGTTTGTGGCTCATGCGATATGGAGGCCCCTTAAGCCTGGTTTGTTGATTCTCGGCTCCCGCACCGCACCATCACGGTGGTTCGTCCAGTACGGCGTGAGGCCGCTTCCTTACAACTGTCGGGGTTGGGTCCTCTCGGCAGATATCCCGAAGATGACTGTGTTCGGACACAGCCGCTCTCCCGAACAGACTGCGCCACCCCCACCTCGGACACGGATTGCAATCTCGCATCGGATCGGAGAGTGGCGTTCCTGACGAACCACGGAGCTCCAAATATCGTCCGCAACGCAATGTTTTGGACGACCTCGATCTTCTTTTGAAGCGAGGAGCTCAACACTGCCCCCCATGCCGGGTAAGCATATGTCAGAATCGGCAGTACGTACAGCCGAAAAATGAGTAACTTAGTTGTCAGTGGGTACGGGCTGGCACTGTTCAGCACTGGGTATAGTGAGGCTCTGGCGGCCTTAGCCCTCCGGGTCGCATAATTTACATGTTCGCCGAAGGTAAGCCGCCTGTCCAAGACCACCCCCAGGTACTTAACCGTTTTCTGAAAAGGGATTTTCTCCCCTGAGATTTCCAGCTGCCTGGCCGGTTTGCGTGTCTTGTATGTGAACATCACGGCCACCGATTTTTCACCGTTGACCCTGATTCTCCACATATCGAGCCACGGTTCCACTAAGTCCAGTTGCCTTTGGAGCCTCCAGACCGCGTAATCCACATTTGCGGATTCGTAGAAATATGCCGTGTCGTCCGCATAAAGGGCCGTTTTAACCCCTTCCGACAGCGGCATATCGTTCACGTACAAAGTGTACAGGAACGGAGAAAGCACTGCTCCTTGGGGAACCCCAGCGGCTATTTCTCTGGTAGAGGAAATCGTTTCCCCTACGCGCACGACAAAACATCGGTCTAGCAAATATGATCGCATCAGTCTGACATAGCGGTACGGAATCGCCGAGTGCGCTAATTTATAAAGCAGCCCGCTATGCCAAACTTTGTCAAAGGCCTTGGCCACATCCAGAAAAACGGCTGCAGTCACCGCTTTCCTGTTCAGGCCTCCGACAAGGTCATTTATTATTTTTACCAGTTGGAGGGTCGTTGAGTGACCCTCCCTGAACCCAAATTGCTCCGACCGCACTTCTCCCTCCAATGTATACATAATTTATTTATTTACTGTATTAAGTATGTATGCATACTGTTTAAAAGTAAAAATACCGAAACTATTCTGAATTGTAACAAGTAAAATGAATTTATTATAAAAAAAATTACAAATTTATGATTTATTAACACCTTTACATAGTAACACAATTTCAATAGCATGTTTGAGATCAGCACCCAAATTACAGTGAGGAAAGTTGTGTAACATATTAGATACAAAATACATCTACTATTTTTTTTCAAATCTGAACAGAAAAAATATTTATGGAATAGCAAGTTAGGTTAAATAATTTGTTATAATATAAAAATCAACCTTACCCACAATTTTTATTACATCCCTCGCGCATTGGGTCGTTTGCCTAAACTCATACCTGAGATTTTATTATAATTTAAAATATTAAAATAGAAAACGTAAATAAATATTTGTAATATATTAATACTGTATAAACTGGTCGTCATTACTGGAATAAGATAATCAAGTTTGGCAACTTGATATCTATAATTTAAATATAAAATCATCTTCAAATTTTTGATATGTTACTTTATTTTTGTTTATTGTTATAAAAAAAATGTATATAAAATTTTACGAGAATGCTGGTTTTATCAAAAATTGTTGGAAAAAATCTACAGTAATATTATTAATATTTGAAAATCTTGATTCTTTTGATTACTGTTATTGATGTATTGAAAATTACTTGACCTAATATTATCGTATGCAAAAACATTAAAAAATTATTTAAATATAAAATTATTAGTAAATAATTATTAAAATTAATACAGAAAGTCGGTGTTTCAAGTAAAAAGAAAAACATCTTAATTTATGTTTTGTTTCATTATTAAATGTTATAAATACTTATTTGGAAATATTGTGCAGACATCTTTCATTCTCTATTAAAAGTAATATTGTTAATTATTATTGCAAGTACAATATTTTTTTTATATTTCTTTGGTTAATTTCTTTCTGATTTTGTTGTGTGTTAAATTTATATTAAGAAATACTTTATTTCTGAAAAACTTTTATTAACTTTTATACTATTTATTTATGTTAAATGTTATTTCTTTTACAAAAGAAAAACTAAAAATATTTGAAGTGTTAATTACAAATATTATGAAGAAATAACTTTCATGTTGCCCAACAAATAGTATATGTTAAGGTTATGAAACTTAATTTCTTGTATATCAAACAATGGTTTGATCTTATTTGTATTTATAAACATGAATATGTAAAGACAATTGTAAATGTTTGATGTTAACTAATGTAGGACTCCTTCCTGACAAGAATATGTTAAAAAATATGACATTTTTCAATAACTGATTTCATTTCAGAATGTAATATAATTGTAAGAACTTATAATTATTTCTGATTGTAATGTTTATTTTTTTTGTAAAGCTGAATGTTTTAAAATATTTTTGATGTTCTGACCAAGGTTTTACCATGGTTTCCCTTGGTTGTAGGGCAAATGCCAGAACAGTTCATTTTGCTTCCATGGTTTACGCTTAATTTTTTTGTGAGTTCATATAATAATATAATCAGAATATCAAACAATATTTGTTTCAGTGTAACACAAATTTGTTTGAAAATATTTAATAATAATAATAATGAACATGTTATAAAACCGTACAGGTAATTATGTAAGTCTATTTATTTATCTTCACCTTGTACACCTTTATTTATTTACCACTTTTCTATTTGAGCAGTTTCTCAAATAAAATATAATAAAGCGCAAATATTTAAAACTTATCACCATTGCCTACTACATCCAAAAGTAAATGGAGGGCAGAGTTTTCATAATTTCAACACTGTTGTGAGAACACCAAAAAATGTTGTTTGACGTTGCCATTGCACTTACAGTACAGTACAACCGCATGAAAGATTAATGACTGTGTTGTTTTAATTAAAATTTTTTTTGTCTTCAGTCATTTAATTGGTTTGAGGCAACTCTCCAAGATTCCCTATCTAGTGCCAGTCGTTTCATTTTGATATACCCGTGCATCTCTAACAATTTGTTTTACATATTCCAAATATTGCCTGCCTGCACAATTTTTCCCTTCTACCTGTCCTTAAAGCAACTATTCTTGGATGCTCAACATGTGGCCTAAAAGTTTGTCTCTTCTTTTAACTAGATTTTCTGCATACTTCTTTCTCTATCAATTTGTCGCTTTATCCACCCATCTGATGATTTTTAACATTCTCCTATAGCACCACATTTCAAAAGCTTCTAATCTTTTCTTGACAGGTACCACGATTGTCCAAGTTTCACTTCCATATAAAGCTATACTCCAAACATAGACTTTCAAAAATGTTTTCCTGACGTTTAATTTTTGATGTAAACAAATTATATTTCTGACTGAAGGCTCGTTTTGCCTTGTCATTCCTGCTTAGTCCATCTTTAGTAATTCTACTTCCCAAATAACATAATTCATCTACCTCCATAATGTTTTCTCTTCCTATTTTTATATTTAGTGGTCCATCTACATTATTTGTTCTACATTTAATTACTTTCGTTTTGTTCTTGTTTATTTTCATACGGTAATTCTTGTATAGGACTTATCTATGCCGTCCGTTGTTTCTGGTAAATCTTTTTTACTCTCTGCTAGAATTACTATATCATCAGCAAATCGTAGCATCTTTATCTTTTCACCTTGCAATGTTACTCCGAATCTAAATTGTTCTTTAATATCATTAACTGCTAGTTCTATAAAGATTAATAAATAGTTCTGTAAAGATTAAAAAGTAATGGGGGATAAGAAACATCCTTGTCATACACCCTTTCTTACTATGTCCTCTTTCTTATGTTCTTCAATTACTACTGTTGCTGTTTGGTTCCTGTAATGTTAGGAATTGTTCTTCTATCTCTGTACTTGAACCCTAATTTTTTTTAAATGCTGAACATTTTATTCCAGTCTACGTTATCAAATGCCTTTTCTGGGTTTATAAATGCCAAGTATGTTGGTTTGTTTTTCTTTAATCTTCTTTCTACTGTTAATCTGACTGCTAAAATCGCTTTCCTTGTCCCTATACTTTTGCCTGAAACCAAATCGGTCTTCTAACACTTTACGCTTCCACTCTCCTCTCAATTCTTCTGTACAGAATTCTAGTTAAGATTTTTTATGTATGACTAGTTAAGCTAATTTTTCTGTATTCTTCACATTTATCTGCTCCTGCTTTCATTAGTATCATGACTATAACATTCTTTTTGAAGTCTTGATGGAACTTCCCCTTTTTTTGTAAATATTACACACCTGTTTGGATTATCTATCGCTTCATCACCTACACTGTGCAGTAATTCTACAGGTATTCCGTCTATTCCAGGAGTCTTTCTGCCATTCAAATCTTTAATGCTCTCTTAAATTCAGATCACAGTATTGTTTCTCCCCTTTCACCCTCTTCAACTTGCTCTTCTTCCTCGATAACACCATTTTGTAATTCATTTCCTTAGTAACTCTTCAATATATTCCACCCACCTATTGACCTTTCCTTTCGTATTATAAATCGGTGTACCATCTTTGTTTAACAAATTATTAGATTTTAATTTATGTACCAAAAAATTTTCCATAACTTTCCCGTATGCTCTGTCTATTTTACCAGTGATCATTTCTCTTTCCACTTCTGAACACTTTATTTTTAATCCACTCTTCCTTTGCTAGTTTGTACTTCCTGTATGTAGTATTTCTTAATTGTCGATAGTTTGTTATACTTTCTTCATCACTAGCATTGTTATATTCTCTACGTTCATTCATCAGCTGCAACATATGTTCTAATATCCAAGGTTTTCTACCAGTTCTCTTTTTTCCGCCTAAGTTCGCTTCTGCTGATTTAAGAATTTCCTTTTTATATGTTCAATATATATGTTCTTTTTATGACAATAAAAAAATAACATTAATTTGAAATTTAAACTATTTAAGCCTATTAAACTAGTTTAATAGTTTTAAACATTTTTTTATTCAATTTGATTCAGTCCCATTAAAAAAATTCATTTTTAAAAAATAATAGTTATTAGAGAGAGAAGTAAACAAATGTGAAGTGAAACAGATACAGAAATTTATATAATTTTAATCATTTTTAAAGTGTTATACAATCAATTTACTTGAAAGTTAAATACAATCAATTTTTAAAGAAAATAAGCCTTCATTATTTAAATGAATTAAATGAGCTATTGCAACTACAACTTATGCGTGTGTCCATATATGAACTGGAGTTCAACAAAAGAAAAGTGTATCTGGCTACTCATTTTTTGATAAAATGCATCAAACAAACAAAAAATGGAAATTTTTCTTTTATGTCCTGAATGCCATTGTATGTTTTTAAAAAAAAATTTGTTTAATCTGAATATTTATAATCCAATTTGAATAAATCATTTTGTTCTCGATAAAAGGCCTAACAGTTTATTTGACAAAATTAATTTTATGGAGTTATTAACGATTAAAAAATTTAAGTGACTGCCACTTTGGAATTTTCAAAGGTAAAATATCTCAATCTGTTTTCAAGATATCATTTTTTTTTAATAAAGAGAATGGAGTAAGAGAGCAAATGAAGCGAGATAGAAGATTTTTTCACATGAACGTTTTTGTTTATTTTGATTCTTAATCAATCCCTTAAGTTTGGCAAACACCTCCTGGGATATCTTGTAAAGAGAAAAAGTAAAACAAAAAAAAAAATGAGTAATGTGATGTTCCCTTGTCCGATGAGCTGGAGCTCTGTCTTGCTGTAAAATGACAGTTAATTCCATACCAATCGATCAAAGGCAAAGAATAAGGTAATATTCAACAATGCTAAGATATGAAATATTGTGAGCACTTCCTTCAAAAAAGTACAGTCATATCAGATATCACTGCCCATATCATTACATGTAATGAGTAGTCTACAATTCCCTCATAAAAGTGGGGATTTTCTTTACACCAGAATACACATTCCGAGATCTATTAATAAGGTAAATGGAGAAGAAAACAAGTTTCTGTGACATAACATTGGGAAAACACCTTAGAAAATCTTTACAAAGAAGTTTTCCTTATAGTCATTTTTTGGTCAGAAAGCTAATTAACATGAGAAGTCTTAAAAATTTTTAAACCCAGGTAGGAGATACGTTTTCCTGGTTGATTTAAGAGATCTTACATGAGCTCAATAATTTTTAAATTATTGAGCTACCTTGCTCACAATCTTGGCGCAGTGAGCGTTGGGCACGGGAAACACTTTCATCAGGAGATTTCATCTATGGAAAAGAGGTATCAAGGCAAATGGAATCCTAATATACTGGCCGATTACTGTTTGACCATCAGAGGGATGCTACAGAGACGAAATACACTATAGCACAAAATCGTCATTTCTTTCTTTCTAGGTGAGTCTTTCTAGGTGTATCAAATGTTTGAATATTGTGTAGTTAATAATGCAGAAAGTATTAAAATACTTTCTGCATTATTGTTTGAAATTATAAATGCCCCTCTCTCTCAGAAACCTTGTGTGATGGGGAAACAATACTATCAGAATCGCATATTTTTCTTACTGAGACAAAAAAAATTATTTTTTGTTCCCCAGTGTAATTATTATAATGCTTAACCTTAGTATTTAATTTGTTACCTATTTTGGATAAATAAGTAATGGTTTAAAGTGTTTAAATTGGTTTAAATAGGCAGTAACTCATTAGCTGATTAGGTACTATTAAAAGGAAACTTAGAAAATTTTTTAGTTGTCATGAAAATGTAAAATTTATTAGAAATTAGAAATTATGTTTATTAGCTGGTAAATTTCATAAATAATTTTCTAGATCCACAAATATCACTCTATGAAGAAATAACAAAATACTTCCATAAATTTGAATGCGGCACAAACAGGACACAGCTGAAATCATCATATTTATCAGATGCAAGTTGTGCAAATGATTCATAGATGTTTGTGTTCTAGTATTTTGTCACATAAATATAAATAAATAAATGTTTTATTCTAATCTGTATTTAATAATATAACTACATTATGAAACGGATAGATATACTACATTTTATGGATAAAAAAGGAATTATGTCTGTGTTTACCTGGATAGATCAAGGCAAACTGTGATAAAAATTTGATGAGAGCATTATCACAAAACATACAGTTAATTACATAGATTATGTAGCCATATACTTTACACTGCAATAACTTAGTTCATTTTTCTTTTAAACGACACAAATATATGTAACAGTACATAAACAAATAACAGTTGAGGATCATATCATATAAATTCCGATTAGGTAAGTATTTAATAATATTTTATTGTTTTAAATATTCAAAGTTTATTTAAGCCATGGAAAATAAAATTAACTGTTATGGCATTTATTCTGTTGGACTACCTGAAACCATGTAAAACTTTGATCAGAACAGCTTACAATGTTTTATGTTGGTAATAATATAATAAATCTGATGTGGACACCACATCACTTCCTTGTACACCTATTAAATTACATATATACATTTTTTACTGGACTTCATTTTAACTTATTTCATTTGAAAGTAAGATATGACCCTCCAATTCTTTAATAAGCCAGCCTCCGTGGCGCGAGTGATAGCATCTCGGCCTTTCATCCAGATGTCCCAGGTTCAATCCTGGTCTGGAATCCTGGTCAGGTATGGCACTTTCACGCGTTACTTGTCATTCATCTCATCCTCTGAAGCAATACCTAACAGTGGTCCCAGAGGTTAAAAAAAAATTCTTTAATAAGTGGACAGTTACACATTTGCTAAAATATTAGTTTTTATTAACATCAAATATTTATACAATTATTAATTCCACAATCTTACCTGAAATACTGGGATAGAGTAAAAGCCCCTTTATTACCCTTTAAATATATCTGTCTTATACCTATATAACACTATGTTTTTTAAAAATATTATGGTGTAACCATAAACAAAATAAAAACAAAAACGAAACAGGAGAAGGTTACTAAATTTTATCCACGGGTACCAGTGGGAGCCTGTGGAGCTTGGTGGATTACCAATGATAATCCATGGGTACCACTTAGAGTGGATGGGATATCATTGAGGGGATCAAAAATATCCCCTCAGAGCCCTAGGCTAATCTTTATAGTGCTAATTATTCAGTTGCTATTAGAAATTCTGTACAGTAGCAACCAAATTTGTAAAAATTTAGTACTTTTTAACCGGATCCAAATTTTTGGATGAAAATTACAAATATTTTGAAAACGGTCGGTCCTATCGCTCTGAAAAATTTATTCTACCCCCCCCCCCAACCACATTCGATCCCAGTGGTACCCGTCGGATAATAATATTTTCAACTGCCCCCCGAGCAACCGCTCGTCTGATTTTCACGATTCAAACGGCGTACGTATCAGCAAATCGACCGCTAACTGTTTAATGCATCGTGTATACTCTTGATCGACTGGATCTTGGTTATCAGTAAATTAAATCGTTTAGTCCAATGTTTTGATTGCACTCACCCACCGTAAAACGTACCGATTCGATCTTTCTTTAAATATGCTCAAGCTTGTGCGCTAGCGCAGCTGTAAAATATAAACTTATGAAGACTAAAAAGTAGAAAATAAAAAAAATATTTAAAAAATGTTTAAAACCTCTTTTAATTAAATGCACTAAAAAGTAGAAAATAAAAAATATATTAAAAAATTTTAAAACACCACTCTTAAATTAAATGCATTAAAATGTAAAAAATAATTTTAGGGCGGTATCTCAGCATGGATTTGGCAACAAGCTTTGATGGTGATGTAAGATTATGTGAAAGTCATAACTTCAAATTAAAAATTTTATGTTTTTGTCAATTTTTTATGCGTGATGAATGGCTTAAAACGTTGGATGCAAACACGAACACCCCATTCTTTGCGAGGAGAAATGGATTTTTTCCGAAGCTATTTCACCAGTAATTCGTTAAACTGTTCTTTTTGAGACTCCTGTGGCAGACGCAACACGTTCTACAACTTTCTCGGAGTCACTAACAAACATTCCAACTGCAGCTTCCCCTGCCACGTAATTACAAACGTTGTGTTGAGAATTAATTCCACAATCACTTCTTTCTCTTGGTGGTGAAGGGCTATTCCACGAAAATTAGACATAATATGCAAAATAATAAACAATTCACTGCCATAAGAATAAAGCCGACAAATAATAATACTAATAAATATAGGACGTGAGTTTGTTCATTGATTGAAAAACAAATAGTTGTACCGTATATATACTGTCTTTAATCGATAGTATTATAATTCTGTGCTAGTTAGGCAGTAATATGTGTAGATATGCTGTTAATCAGATCTGTGACAATTTGGCTTGGACAAGCGATACGTACATACAGACGTCATGCCGAAACTAGTGAAAATAGATTCAGGGATGGTGAAAATGGATATTCCGTTTTAATCTGAAAACCGAAATTTTTCGCGATCACATGGAAGTAAAATGATAAAAACCGACAAAAATAAATACAACTATAACCCATGCAACAAAAATTATTTAAAACTTATGGATTCAACAAAATAATCAGAAGATAACTTATCAAGTAAGAGGTATAGTATCAATGTGATCAGGTAATGACAAGAATTAACTACTTTAAATTCTATGATATTCTAAACTATATTGATATTTTTAATTACGACATTTTCATTCAAGAGTCTATTTTCTTTCTAAAATACTTTTTAATTGGCTAATAATGTAAGCTTACTTAATAATAGGGTTACTAATGTAAGCTTAAAATTTCTGCAAAAAAAAAAATTTGTCAATTCAAACATAGAATTCATAATTTTTAATAATAAAGTCATGCTTTCACTTTATATATATATATATATATATATATATATATATATATATATATATATATATATATATATTTGTGTTTGTTTAGAGAAATTAGCAGTTACATTTCTCAAAATTTAAATTTCAGTACCAAAAAATATATTTATTTTACTTAAAAAAATAAAATGCAAGTCATTCAAAGAGTATTTCATCAGCTTTAAAATGAATCCAGATTGAACATTCTAGCCCAAAACGATCAAAGAAAAATCATTTTTAATGATTCAGCAGTAGTCTAAATTTTGCCCTCCAAAAAAAAAATCTGCTGGTTTTTCCCAGCAGTATGAAATTTTGAAAACATCATTACTGTGTTATGTAACAGAAATAGGTTTTACTATATTTTTTGTCAGATTCAAAGAATGACAGGTATAAATTCCATAATGCTTTTTTAAAAATAAATTTTAAGTAGCTTTTTTATTATGATGTCATTATCCACTAATAAATTCCAACAATATAGTGATCTTATATTATACTTAAGTATATAATATAAATACAGTGTATAATACAGTTGCAGTGTAATACTTTCAGTGTATATTATACAGTGATCTTGTTTAAGTCTGATGATGTACAGGAACCAGGTTTACCTTATGTGGCTAATGCTATTGCAATTTTTGTTATTTCAAACCCTTCAATTTCCAGTTTAGTATTTTGAGAGACAATTCAAACATTGTTGAACCATTAGGTTATACTGTTGTTTTCTGTCTAATCCAGGATTAAAAATTGAAAAGCATGTGATCTTATCAACATGTTTGATTGAGCTCTTAAACCTGACAGGTGAGATAAAAGCAGCATAAACAGTAACAGATGATACAAATTATATCATAGATAGAAATATCTAATCTATAAATTCCAATTTATTCTCAAAATATAAGACTCACTGACACATCAGCTTACTGATTTCATTCAGGATTTTTTGAGGTTGCATTTCGTAAGATGTCGCAACACCACCGAGTGTTACCTTATGTGGCTAATGCTATTGCAATTTTTGTTATTTCAAACCCTTCAATTTCCAGTTTAGTATTTTGAGAGACAATTCAAACATTGTTGAACCATTAGGTTATACTGTTGTTTTCTGTCTAATCCAGGATTAAAAATTGAAAAGCATGTGATCTTATCAACATGTTTGATTGAGCTCTTAAACCTGACAGGTGAGATAAAAGCAGCATAAACAGTAACAGATGATACAAATTATATCATAGATAGAAATATCTAATCTATAAATTCCAATTTATTCTCAAAATATAAGACTCACTGACACATCAGCTTACTGATTTCATTCAGGATTTTTTGAGGTTGCATTTCGTAAGATGTCGCAACATCACCGAGTGTAAATGGAAGAAATATCAGTGTAGGATGTTGTGTAAGTGTATATGTTGTAATTTATGTAGTGTGCTTGGTGTAGTATATGTGTATAGTGTAAAGTGTTCTGCAGTTCAGTGTGTAGTGGGAAGAAAAGCTGCAGAGGCTAGGCCCGTGGGGATGCCAACCCCCAAAGTTTTAAAGATTAAGACTCACTGTCGGGGGCCTTTGCCAAAAAAGCAATTAGTATAACGCCGGCGGCCAGGCCCCACACTTTCACCTCGTATAACAGGACGGAATGCACTGTGGACATTATCCCAACCCTGCAGGAGAACACCCACGTTGTGGCGATTCCGGTCGCCACACCACCCCCTCCGTTCCTAGCCCTAACGGGCTTTACCGGAGATCGTTTTCAGACCCTCTAATCGGTTACTCACAGTCACCAGCCAGGCCTCAGTCGGGATACCACCGATGCAAATGCCTCGGCAGACATTTACATCAGTAAAAACTAATAACTTAGCCAATGCCTTCGCTTTAGGCTTCCTTCGGATATCTTCACTTTTCCAATCCTACAGCATCACCCTCTGAACTAGCTAGCAGAGTTCATGGAAACACGAACCACGCGCCTAGCCTAATTGCAATATAAACGCTTGTTACTGCAAATACCTCTAACATCGACTAAGTAACGAGTCAAATGCATTGCCAAACTCACACACCTCAAAGATGTTATACATAAGAACGAAATTCAGACCTATATTCCATCATACATTACAAAATACACCAATTAACCGATTTAAGAAAAATGGACTCAAATCTGGTCCACATGGAGTCAAGGACAGACCTCTTACTCCACCGATCTCCATCTCGGAGTCCCGCATGACATTTACTTTGCCGTAAAAGAAGAACGCACTCGGCAAGACAGTGCCACACCTCACAGCTGCATGGACTACCTTGCGCCCCCCCCCCCCCCGGCGACAGCGGTTTCAAAATTTTTCCCACCATCACCTCGAAAATTGAAGGATATGGTTGAGGAACCGCCCGACTAGAGAGCATCGGAGGTTATTAAAATTAAAAATTATATAAATATAAAAATCGAACCACCAACAATTATATATATATATATATATATCTATACTTACCTTCGTTTATGAACATTATCTAGTGGAATGTTCGATGTCTTCGTTCCCGCATTGAAGATATTAGCGTATTGATACGTGCACAAGAAATTTTAATAATGTGCTTCCAAGAAACGCACTTTCTACAAAAAGATGCAGTAACACTCATGCGCTATTTCTGTGACAGATACGACTGTCTTGTAGATAGTAGAGAGAGTGTGGGGTTGCTATCTTCATGCAGAAGGGGTATTAGCAACAAAGATACCACTAGTACTCTTATCCCTGTAGTTGCCATAAAAATCTCTGTCCCTTTCAAATTACACATCTGCAATTTGTACCTCTCACCGAACTCCGAGTTCGATGCACTAGATATACAAAATCTCCTCGTGTAAATTCCATCTTCGTCGTTAATAGTGGGAGACTTTAATGCACATCACATTTCATGGGGATCAACGTTTGTTCTCCTCGAACATTGATGGATCATTCACGTTTATGTCGTCATCGACTGGTACTTTGTCCAATATCGACCTCTCCTTATGCTCACCGTGTTTACTCCCTCGTCTTAATTGGTCTGTTTGTGACGACGTTTACGGCAGTGACCATAAACCAATTATTATTTCCTTGTGATGCCGACCGCGTAGTGAACAAACTACGGAGATGGATTGTTGAAAGACCAAATTCGAACGGTTACAATGACTTCCCATCACAGTATGACCATAGTGCTGATACCCTAGATCAACTTACTTCTTTTAACTTCCTTGTACTCGAGAATGCTAGTAGATGTATTCCACAAACATATGGAAATCCAAGACGTCCCTTGATGAAATGATGAAAACTGTGACTAGGAAACAATGGCAAGTACTGTTTAAATTTAACCGCAGACTAACAAATGAATATCTGAATTTGTATCGAAAGGCTAGAACGATATGTCGTTGTGTATTCATAGACGCTAGGATACAGTCATGGAGGAATTACATAGACATCATCTCACGCACTACTCCCACTTCTACAGTGTGGAAGAAGCTATGTGCAATTTGCAGATCTCAGAAACAGTCTATCCTCGGACTTATTCATACTTCTTACGTCATCTTCTGCAGTCGCAACTAACCTGACAGATTATTTTCGTTCGATGTCCGTAAATTCATCATATACTAACCGAATTTCAAAGGTATAAGATACAGATGGAAACAGTACCGTTAAAAGTTGATGATTCGGTCGGAAAATTAAATACTTCCCTTCACAATCAACGAGAAGTAGTATGCATTAAAAAACTCACGTGATACCTCCCCAGTATCTGACAATATTGTTCTCAGTATGCTCACAAGCCTTCCCAATTTGGCTCGACAACACCCATTGGGTATTTTTAATGGTTTGTTCTTCGCACAACTCTTGATCTCCGCACAACTCATACCACCCGTCTGGTCGGATGCTATTGTCATACCAGTACTTAAACCTGGTAGAAACAAAGCATACTCCTCAGACTACCGCCCTATCTCCATGACAAACATGTTGTGCAAAGTGATGGAGAAAATGATGAACCGCAGGCTTACATGGTATTTAGAGGAACATGTCATGTTATCTCCAGAACAATGCGGTTTGGTGAAGAACAATCTTCCATTGACCATCTGGTATCACTCTGAAAACAGCTGTCCAAAATGATTTTCTGCTCCACCAGCAACTTGTTATTTTCTTTGACATCAGGAGGGCTTTAGACATGGGCTGACGATGTCAAAAAGACATAAAGAATGGGGAGTCATGGGCAATATGCTTGCCTCTATAGGGGTTTCTTAAATGACCAAAATTCTGTGTTCGTGTCGGAGATTCTGTGTCGAGTAATGGAGTATCACCTTGGATAATGGAGTGCCTCAAGGAAGTGTATTAGGTGCCACCTTCTTTACTGTAGCCATCAACAGCATTACTAAATGTGTGAAGCCATCTGTTACATGTGCTCTATTTGTTTATGACTTTGCTATGTATATGAAGACCCGTTTAACACCCACAGTTGAGAGACTACTACAGAATACGAATTTCACCTTGAGGCTTGGTCCAAGGTTACCCTTCACGTTCTCACCCGAGAAAACAAAATGGGTAGTCTTTTCCCGCCTGCGAGACCCTTTTATTCCACAAGTCCTCTTAATGGAGAGCTAATTGCTACCTCTCCTGACGTTAAATTTTAGGTTTGCTTTCTGATAGTCGTCTTACGTAGGTCAAACATATAAAACAATTAAGAGCGAGATGTTTAAAAATTTTAGATATGCTAAGAATCCTTAGCAACACCAAGTGAGGAGCTGACCGTTCATGTATGTTGCGTTTTTATTATTCTTTAGTTTGGTTCTTATTATTCCCGTTTGGATTTTGGTTGCATCGCCTACTCTTCAGCGCGTTATACCATACTTAAGATGATGGATGTTTTATATCACGCTTTTCTTCGTCTCGCTACAGGTGTAATTATATCAAGCCCTGTCACAAGCATACTTATTGATTGCCATCACTTTGGGAGATGGGACCAGCTGCTTGCATCTTATTCTGCCTGTCTTAAAGGACAACCAAATCACTCAGTTTTTAAAGCAGTCCTTGCAAACCCTCACTTACAACGGTATGAAGACTATCCACGTAATACAGCATCAACGGATATTCGTACCCGGAGGATACTCTACCTTTTTAATTTTTACAAACCTTCTATTTTCCTGGCCTATCCTTGTTCATATTCTTCGTGGAGACTCGAGCTCATCAATTTTAATTATGACATCATCTATATATATATAAAAATTAATGTTTGTCTGTCTGTATGTCTCTTATGCCTTCCTAAACCATTCATCCGATAGCGATTAAACTTTGGGAATTGGTTGGACGCATGCCAGGGAAGGTTTCTAAATTAGTTTGGACCCGCTAGGTGGCGCTGGCGTCGAGATATTTCGAAAAATTGTATTTATGGTCTGATTTGCCTCATATTCAGAATACGTGTTACTTACATGGAAAGAATTATCTCTGCAAAAAATGAACCCGCTAGATGGCGCTGGGGTTGAGATATTTAGAAAAAATATATTTATGGACTGATTTGGTTCATATTCAGAATATGAATATTAGTTAGGTGAAAAGAAATATTTTTGCAAAAATTATACCCGCTAGGTGGAGCCGATGTCGAGATATTTACGAAACAAATATACAAACAGATTTTTTTATTCTATATATATATATATAAAAGGCATGTGTTGTATGTGTGTCCGCTAAAGACCAAAAAACTAATGGACCGATTTACG
The DNA here is from genome assembly GCF_047948215.1 of Lycorma delicatula. NCBI lineage: Eukaryota > Metazoa > Arthropoda > Insecta > Hemiptera > Fulgoridae > Lycorma > Lycorma delicatula. Next base: position 146,369,076 of record NC_134456.1, on the reverse strand, counting down.
CGCGGGCAAAAGGGAAAAAGGGGTTAATGGAAAACGGGGAAAAGGAGAAAAGGTGGAAAGAGAAAACGGGAAAGGGTAAAAAGAAAACAGAGGGGTGAGGAAGAAGGGTGAAAGGAAGTTGGAAAGAGAAAAGGGGAAGGAGAATAAGTGAAAGGTAAAATTTGTGAAGTTCAGTTTTTTAATTTTTTTATCAAATTTTTAATTGTGTTCATTTAAACTCTCTCTCTCTCTCTCTCTCTCTCTCTCTCTCTCTCTCTCTCTCTATATATATATATATATATATATATATATATATATATATATATGTATATTATATATATACACAGATGAGTCAAAACAGAATGATACCGCTGGATGCGTTTTTGTTGTAAATGATAAAACCTACATATGGTCCGTCTATCTGGACACATAATTCATAATGCAATTGCTGAGTTGAATCGTAGTAACACACAAGTGAGTTTTTGCTGGATCCCTAGCCATGTGGGAATCCCGAGTAATAAACGTGCGGATTCCGCTGCTGAAGACGCATGTAGCCAAAACCATCTTTCACCACTCGTGTTACTTCTACCTTTTTATTAATTCTGTTATAAAACTCTTCGAGGAAGAAGTTAAGGTACTGACTGCTACAGTAGATAAACTTCGATACATTGATAATATTGTGCTGCCAAAGAACTCTTCAATTCGAAATAACCGTCGAGAGAAGGTAAATTATTTGCAGTATGTGAATAGGGCATACTAATCTTACACATGAACAACTAATGAATCAGACCGATGCACTCGTTTGTGTTCGCTGCAACTGCCAACTAATACACAACATCCATGTGGTCTGTGTGTGTATGAGGCGTTGCGTCGGAAATTTAAATTAGGAGGCACCATCCGAGATGTTCTTGGAAACAATCTGAGGATGTTATAGAATATTAAATATTAGGATGTTATTATTTCTTACAGCCGGATATGTGTTAAAAATTAGTTTATATATTGTTAAGATCATTCATTACTTTCAGCGCTAATAACGAACCTTCGTTTTGCGTCCCCCCACCAAAAAAATGTTCTAGAGAACCACATGAGACAAGACTCTTCGCTTCAACATGCAACGACACCCGATATTGATCATTATTCGACCAATGGCGGCAACCGTTTTTTCGGTTTTGACTGACCTTCACGTGCCTTTGGATCATGGCGTTCTTTGTCTATCCACACCCTGAGATATTTCACAGCAGGACTAGGGTGGACTATCGTGATACCAAATTTATTGGTATCACAATCGCTGTCCGCTTACACACAATCGCTGTCCGCTTACACCTACCAGACTACAACCACTTGGGCCTTCTCCAGCAAAAACTGAAGCTCAATCTTCTGCTGGCATGAAACAATAATGTTTATCGCCTTGTTCCCAGTCACCATTACCGCCCGTTCCAACCTCACCATTACCACAAGTGCCAATCGTCAGCGAACCCGGTTCCCAACAGGAAGCAAATCGAACAGGATTTCATCATACGCGATATTCCACAGTGATGACCCCACACTGAACCTATGGAATACCGTAACTCATCCTGATTTGTACCTCTACCTCAGCGGAACTACCCGCCATCGACCTGTCGGAGAGGTAACACCTCAGGCATGTACTGACGCCACGACTCTTCAGTACGCAGAATATCGTGCTCCACGGTATACTGATGAATCCGTTTTTCATAACAAACAGAATCACCCACAAAATCAAAAGCGTATATCCCTTGAGCCGTATCTGGCCTCCAGACGTTGGTCATGACTAGAAATGACATCTACAGTTAACCTGCAGTTACGGAAGCCAAACTGGAGGTCGCTAAGACCGGTAGTTGCCTCCAGCTTTTAGTTGTGCCTGTTAACCAGAACCCTCTAAAAAGACTTAAAGATAATTTAGCAAGCAGATTGGTTTAAAGGATGCTGGGTCGCTGCCTTGCCTCCCTTCCTTCCTGAGAAGGACAAGCCGGTGGACTTCCTGGATTCTAAGAACAATTCGTGGGTAATGACTTAGATGAATGCATCAATCACACACCACCCATCCTGACCCCCATAGGGGAAGACAACTGCCTTGTGACAATCCCGATCGCCACACTAACCCATCCGTTCCTAGTCCTGCTGAACTTTACTGGAGGTCATCTGAAGACCTCAATACCTGATTACATATTTCAGTCATCAATATGGTCTCTATAAAGATGAAATTGATGCAAATGCCTCAAAAGGCATTTCCATCGGTGATGAAACCGATTAAGTAAGAAAAGAATCTTTCATACTCACATAAATCAAATCAAAAAAAAACACGGAAGGAGTTTTATAACAATCTTGACCGCCTCCAGAGCACATGGTCCAAGCCAGAATTCTTACTTCATTTGAGCTAGCCACCACAAGCTTTTCTGTGGTGATAGGGGATATCAACAACAGCTATTTCCTTGTGGTTCGTTTCACCACATCGAGGAGAGAGAGTCTCCACGCAACTTAATAGAATACCTTGTACAGGACGAAAGATGCCAACCAGATTTTTTGGTAACAACTTTGTAGCCGTCTCTCGTGAGATACTCGTCGAGGGCAACGCCGAATTCCCTCCATTTCTGTTTGGTTCTGGAGATCTCGTACTTGATCCTGCCTAGCTTTTGAGCTGTCCTTTTGAGCTTTCTCGCCTATAGGTACGGAGTTCGATATCATCCCTCCTATTGACCCTCTGTAGTCTTCGCCTGGCGTTCATGCAAGATGGTCTTAGCCTACTGACCTCAGCAGTCCATCAATAGGCTCATTTCCCATTGTAGCATGCTTGAAAGTTTTGCGAGTCCCCTTGAAGGTATCAGCTATGATGTCTGAGAGACTCTCAGGATCCTTGAGTTCTATATCGTTGAGGCGCGCCAGGAATTTGGCCCGGAAGGAAACCTCCTGACTGACTACGGGACATTTTCGCGTTGTGAACTGACAGCGTCTCATCACCAGGGCATCCCACACATGGTTAATGATTTCCACTCATAGGTTCCCACAATTGGTCCCGTGGGTCTCAAGAATGTTAGACCAATGTAGGAGGCAGACGTTTCCCTTTTAAAAGTAGTCATATCGGCAAGATTCAGGTAGGTGAATCCCGCCTTGGCCATCACCTCACAGAGAATGCTCACTCATCGTTCCACCCTACAGAGTTTTTAGCATTGAAATTGCCTTCTACAAAGTTGTTTTTTTTTTTTTTATTGTCTACTGTTAAACCGTCCAGGCAATGCTTGAAAGCACTGAATGAACAGATAGGACGAGATATAGAAGTTAATAACAGCCCTGTCAAAGTCTCTCGCTAGACATAACCTGGGGCCATTTCTGGAGCGAGTGGCAAGGTACCAGAGACTTTAATAACGGTGGTAGTGTTGTCAGCATGACAGAACTAATGGCTCTCAGTGGCCAATGCTATATCTGGCTCGCTGCAAAGCATAAAGTCGGCCTTTTCCCGTCTTGCGACCTCGTCTTCCGTCGTAGAACCTCCGGCTCGTGTTTGAATTGATTTGGAGGACTTAATTTCCTATTTTAATTATACTTTTTATTACCAGTCCTATGACTGGTAGTTTCACAGAATGCTCATCTTTATGCTTCTTTGCATTCAAGACGTTATGTGGCCTTCTGTGCTTTTAATTCGAGCAGTCAGGACCCTTAGACTTAAGAGGCAAGGTGGCTCGTATTCCAGCATTAAAGCCCTTTAATTCTTCCTCCCATCTAATGAAGTTCGTCGGATTTCAATACCCAGTCTAGTCATACTCAACATCTCCATGATTTTAGAGCGCTGCTTCTGCACCTCCCTGATGGCCAATTCTTCACCACCCTTGGAATCTGTAAAAACCGCAAAAGTCTGATGAAGTGTGACTTCCACTGCATCACCTGCGAAGAACCAGGTGGCAGGTCTGCCCACAAGAACCTGACCCCCCTCAAGTAGCAGAGCCAGGATACTGCTGAAGGCCTTTTTTGCACGTAGCAATCCTTAGTGCTGGTCGCCAGGTCAATGAAAACACATGTAGCTGCAAATAGATTGTAGATTGCTTCACGAGCTCCTACTTCTCAAAGCATCTCCCTTGCCAGCTCCTAAAGACAAGCCCACAACCTCATCATCTACCACTCTCTATGAAATAAGAGAATGCAGCTCCTTGCTCCCTGCTTCCTTGTTGTCTACGTAACATTAGACTAAGTCTGATGAAATTCTAGGTTGTCTTTCAAGTATTACAGATAAAATTCTTAAGCCGCACTTATTCTCTGTTCTATCTCAAGAAAATAGATGTCTTTTGTAGTGTTATCTTGTGTTTTAAATAGGTGTAAACCTAAAGCATGTTAATGAGTGATGAAATAAGTTGTATTGATTATCTGAAAATCTCAGTGTTAGATACAGCTTAATTTCATTCGAATTGATCCCAATGAAATAAAGGGATGGCTCTTGTTCATTTTAGCTGTGGTAACACTAAGAGTAACAGGTCAGATGTGTTGTTAATTAGAACCTGACAACAATTAGTGTTTGAGAGACTGGGCCTGATAAAAATTAACTTGCATTAATAGGCTACACCTGTAAACCTTTAAAAAAAGCCAAGTGTTTCTCAGTTAAACTACTATAACATAGTTCAAAGCATAGTAATTCTTGAGTTTTATTTATTACTTAGCCTGATGACCATTTAGAATGGAAAACAATGTATGCCAAGACCGTATATCAAGACCGTGACAGAGAGAGAGAGAGAGAGAGAGAGAGAGAGAGAGAGAGAGGGTGAGGGGGAGAGAGAGAGTGAGGGGGAAAGAGAGAGTGAGGGGGAAAGAGAGAGTGAGGGAGAGAGTGTGGGTGGGAGGGAGAGAGGGAGAGAGGGAGAGAGTGTGGGTGGGAGGGAGAGAGGGTGAGATGGTGAGAGGGAGAGAGGGTGAGAGGGTGAGAGGGAGAGTGGGCGAGAGGGAGAGAGAGAGAGAGAGAGTGAGAGAGCAAGGGGCTCTCTCAACAGATACAACACAGATACATCTCAACACAGATACAATCACAGAGAAAGAGACAGAGACAGCATCAATGGCAAAGACATAGACCCAGAAGGAGATCCAGACGAAGGCAAAGAAAAGAAGACAAAGCCTAAAACTAAGATTTAGGCAAAGCCAAAGACTATAACCATGATTAAGCTCAATACCAAGACTAAGACCGAAACTAAAAAAACAGCTGAGACGAAGACTGAGTCCAAGACTGAGATTGAGACCAACACCAAGACGAAGGAAAAAGCGGAGGTCAACAGCAGAGACGAAAACCAACTTCAGGACGAAGACAAAGACACAGACCAAAACAAGACAAGGCCTCAAACAAAGACAGTGACAGGGAATGTGATAAAGAAAGAAACAGGGACAGAAATAGTGAAAGAGACAAACACAAACACAGTTACAGAGATCGGATCAAGAATTCGCAAAGTGAGAGGAAAACCGAGATTTGAGACGGAGACCAAAGACCAGGAAAAATACCAAACCTAGACCAATACACAGACTGAGACCAAAATTCCCAGACCTTTCTTTTTCTATCTAGCCTCTGGAACCATCGTAAGGTATTACTTCAGAGGATAAATGAGAATGATATATATAACTGTAACTGAAGTGTAGTCTTGTACAGTTTCAGGTCAAACATTCCTGAGATGAATGGTTCATTGAAACCCAACCACCAGAGAACACCAGTATCCACAATTAGTATTCAAATCCATATAAAAGTAACTGCCTTTACTAGAATTTGAACCTTAGAACTCCCCCCAGACCAAGACCAAGAAAAAGACCAAGGCCATGAACGAGACAAGCCTAAGCAAAAGACAGAAACCAATTTTTTTTATTATTTTTTTTATTGGGCGCACAACGAAACAAAGTGTCAGCACCTGGACACAATATTTTTCTTATAAATAAATAAATGTTAAAAATTTACAATTAGAAATTAATTAAAAACTAAAACCCAGTAACGTAAACGTACATCTTAAAAACAAAATCCTGTAACATTTGTTAAAAGTGAAATAAAAATATAAAGATATATCACATTAATAATCTCAATTAAAATAATAAAATTATTACTCGTATTTGTTATACAGCAAATGGCAGAAATAGATGAAGTACACTAAAATCAAATATTTGAATATAAACAGATGGCCCTAAGAAATTATAATAAATGGGTTTCCCCTCTGAGAATAAAGTACACTGCATCTAGCGCACCTCTTTAGTTTTTTTTTTTGTTTATTATATTTCGCTTTTAATAATTTTAAATTGCTACTCTGTACTTTCTATTAATTTAACTTGTAAAAAGGGACTGTAGTTTCATGCCTTTCTGTTTTCTATCAAATTTATATTTGTAATAATTACTTAATCTCATCACTGACATGTCGCTTGACACCTGTAATCAAGATTTAAGCCCATATTCTCTTTTAGTCTACCAGTATCTTATTTCTTTCCATCAGCTTTTTTTACTTCCTTGTACAAAGTAATACAAAAGTATTGTGATGGTGAAAAATTTCAGTTTTTGAGATTTCAACGGAAATATCCATTTTGACCATCCCTGAATCCATTTTGACTAGTTTCAGGGTGACGTCTGTACGTTTGTACATATCTCACGTTAACTCAAAAACGATTTGCCATAGGATGCTGAATTTTGGATTTAGAAATGTTGTACATCTAGTTGTGCTCTTCTTCTTTTGATTGCAATCGACTGAACCAAAAGTGTCCAAAAAAGCTTAAAATCCCCAAAAAATTGAATTTTGGACTTTTTCTTAACTGCAGTAATAAGCCCTCATTGAGAGCTTTTCAATGATATATCATAAGTGTTACTTATTTTTATTGGTTTCGGAGTTATAAAACCAAATAAAATTTTAATTAATGAAATATATGGATCTTACAAGGGAAGGCACATCAGTTCGAATCAGACTTCATCTCCTTTTCTTTTTTTTTAAACTTTTCTTTTTAATTTATTTTTTTTTAACTTTTTTTTTAATTTCAATATATTGGTTTATTAATAATTATTAACCCATGACAGTAAAAAAAGTTTCACAATAAATAATTCAATAATAATAATAAAAAAAGAAATAAAAAATATAAAACGACAAAAAAATCAGAAGTTATTAGTGAAATAAAATTTTATGTACTTTTAAAAATGTGTATATATAATTAAAGGCATTACTACATATGTGAATATGTAATGGATTGGGTGAAACATCTGTTTATTTAATATTAACTGAAAATTATAATTTAGAATCATATTAATTTTTAGATTTTCTAGTTTAATTTCTGTTTAATTTTATCTACATTAAAGTTAACTACAGAGTGACAGAAAAATAGACCCTCACAAGAACAACATACACACTGAGGCAGACATGCCTGATCTTTAATAAATTGCAAAAAATTATTTTCTTTTAGTTCATTACTCCTCTGATATTGTCAGATAATAATCTCCCTAAGTCGAATCTGATCATTTCATTTATTTGTTTTTTGTTGCCAATCATTCAATCGTTCTTTGGTTTGATATAATTCTTCTGATCTTAATTTGTGTACACGTTCTCTAGTTTTCAAATTTTCTCTTTCTCTATATTCATCATCCTCTCTTAATCTTTTTATTCTTTCCTTGATCTTAACATTTTCTTCCTCGTTATATCTATCACCTTCTCTTAATCTTTTTATTCTTTCTTTGGTTTTAACATTTTCTTCCTTTTTATATTTATGATCCTCTTAATTTTTTTATTCTTCCCATGTTATTAACATTTTATTCCTCTTCATATTCATCTTGTCATTTTTGAGATACATTTCTTCATGTTATCTTTCTTTTTCCTACATGATTGTTTCTTTTTCATTTTTGATTAATCATCAAATAATCCAATAATAAAAACTGAATATTTTACACCATTAAGTCAAAATTAGCGTTTGTAACCAGTATACAGCAGTTCATTAAACAGAATAGTTTAATTATTACTAACTTTTATTTATATAACACACCAGAAATCTGAAACTTTTGTTAATCAGCAACTCACAAAGATATGAATAATACTGATCTAGTAATATGAGTAATAAAGGGACTTTATTACTCATAATATTACTATACTATTACTATTAATTATTATAATCATTTATTATTATTATACTATACTATTACATATACTATTACTTTATATTACTATAATATTATCCTAATATTTCATGTAAGATTGTTGAATTAATAATTGTATAAATATTTGATATAAAAACTAATATTTCAGCAATTGTGTAACTGTCCACTTTATTAAAAAATTGGAAGTTCGTATCTCACTTTCATAAGAAGTAAGTTTAAATGAAGTGCAGTAATAAATGTGTATATGTAATTTAATAGGCGTAAATGGAAGTCCACATCATGGACTTCCATGATGTGGACTTCATCATAGGCGTAAATGGAAGTGTCCACATCAGATTTTAAAAAGTTTTTTTTACTATCTACACCTTTTTGGTCAGAATCAATGTCTGTATTTTATACTTCATCATTTAGTTCTGAAATCTCTACCTAATCATTATACAATTTATTTTAAATTAGATACTGTCAACTTATTAGTGATAACAAACTATACTTTTTATGTCTGTATTCTTTTTATTTTTAATTGAAATCAGACATTCTCACAGAATAGCAATTCTTTAAGAGTTAGCAAAAAAAGCATTACAACACAATCCAGTGTGCCTATTTTTTATTATGCAGATTTACTTCACAAATGGTCCAACTGTAGCAGCAGTAGCTTTTGATGTAAACCTTACATTAATGCCTGGACATGATACGTAATTGTCTTTTTCAAACATATGTGCCCTTATTCACTTAATAAGTTACCAAGCATTTCAAGAAATTAAATGTTTTTTGGTTGCACAAGTAAATAAAAAAAAAATAAAAATACTCAAATATAATTTGGCAGCAGTTAGCAACCTCTCCTTATTGAAGATTACTCTTTTTATTGAAAACTAGGCAATCTTATGCTGTTGAGAAAATTACTTGTTTGGCTGGTTTAACAGGAATAAACCAGTTTATGGATTAATAAAAATACTGAGAAAAAGCTATATGTTTTAATACGTTTTACAGGTAATGAACATGTACAACATGAGGTGCCAAACTTAACATTGTATACATTCATTAATGTATTAATATCATTAAAGTGTGCTAAAATTGGTCTTACTAAAATTGGTCTTACTAAAATTGGTCTGCTAAAACTGAATTACTGAATTTTGACATTTAACTTGACAAAGTTTATGAGTATTAGAAAGAATTACACACACAGATATTTTTATATTAATCATTTTAGATAATGAATAACTCATGCTATAATTATTATGTATAACAAAATGATTTATTTTGTATACTTAACATGAACGTTTAAAAATTTTATTAATGCTAAAACTCTTTAAAGTATTTCATATAATGATCATTTTTCGACACTTTAAATTCTGTAATGGGGATATAAGGTAAATCAAAATTTTGAATATCTTCTGGGCCCTCTATGTCTGGTTTATGCGGAGGTGTCATTTTAAAATTTAACATGGCATTCCAATCAATTTCCCTAAACCAGCTGTGGTATTTTATATCGTTAATACCATTTTTTAAGACCCCATACCTTCTACTTAGATCAATCTGCAAGATATTTTGTATAAGATGTTTCAGTTCTTTTGTAAAGAAATCTGGACAATAATAGTCTGCTGTAGCGATTTTTTCATAAAGCCTTATTGGATCTGGGGCCACAAAGGGAGCAAAACCACTAACCATTTCATAAATTAAAACTCCAAATGACCAATAATCAACTGATTTACCATAACCTTTACTAAGAATGATTTCTGGAGCTATGTAATCAGGTGTTCCACACAGTGTGTAAGTTCGTTCCTTTATAATCTTACAAAACCCAAAATCTGTTATCTTTGTATTACCATTTGAATCTATCATTAAGTTTTCTGGTTTCAAATCTCTGTAGACCAGGTCTAAATAGTGTAGATATTCCAAACCAAGAAGAACTTGAGCTGCATAAAACTTTGCTTGGTGTTCCGGAAATGTTCTAAACATCCGAAGAAGATTAAACATATCTCCACCTTGTACAAAAGGTAAAATAAAGTATAAATAATTGTTATTAATATAAAAATAATTTAAACAGACTGTAAAACGAAATCTTACGTTCTGAAGAATGCGTTTCTCATTGAGGGTGTGTTCTATCTGTCTAGCCCTAACAATATAACTTTTTATTAATAATTTCATGGCAAAATAATCTCCAGTTTGTTTCTGACGTACCAGAAAAACTGTTCCAAAAGATCCTACACCCAGAGTTACTACAGGTTGAAAATCATTTTCTGAGCCAGGATACACAATCTTGTTATTATAGTTTTTAATAAAATTTTCTTTTTCATTTTGCAAGTACTCTTCAAAATTTGTTATTTCTTCTATTATTTCCGATCTTATTTTTAATTCTGATTTTTTAATATTTTTGTCATCATTCTTTATCATAATTTTATTTCTACTACACTGTATTGATAAAAAGATATAAATGTTTAAAATTTGGGAATGACTATTAGCAAAATTCACTGTAATGTATTAATTTATTACTGCACACTTGAAAATCAATCCTGCTGACAAAAAAAAACTTCTTTCCATAGCATGATTAATTAAATAATTGCAGATACTCCACTAGCCCAAAACTTACAATTAATTCTAATATTTGAACATTACTGTCACAACATTACATCACAACAAACTGTCAATTTAAAAAAGCTGATTGTGTAAATATCATATGATTTTTAATTTAGTTTACTTCTTATTACATTATCATTAATATATTTATATAATAAAGAAATTGTTTTATATATATACAAATTTCTTTCAAAAGAAATCTGATTAACGAATGCTCTAAAATTAAAATGTAATTTTTTTAAGATGAAAAAATAATGTTAGTTTTATGTGACTAAAATTAAATGCTTGTGGCACTCATCAATAAAAATAGTGAGAGGGCTTTGACATTTGTTGAAAAATGTAGGCTTAATTATTTTAATGGCTTAAAAAATTACTTTTTTACATTTTGGTTAATTAAAAAAAAAATAATAAATAAATAAAAGTATTTTCTACTACTTTAGATTCACAAAATATATATTTATATTTGATACACATGTTGGAGCAAAACATAATTCACATGTTTATCAAATACATCTACATCATAATTCCTGTGCAGTTAATGTAAATTTAATTTGTTAATTTTTTTCACTGTGTCTGGGTACTAAAGTAAAATTTATTTTATTACAATTTCTTAATCAATTATTGATGACAGTAATAACTAATTATCTAATTATCACTGGTAATACATGTAGATCTCCAAGTTAACTGTTTAATGGAAACACACACACGCACGCACGTGGACACAGATACACACATACATAGACTAATTGCCTTCCCCAAAGAGGCATGGGGAAACGTAGTCTGATACTGAAAACAGATTCTTTCGAGGTATAACCTTCACACAGAAAATTGAAATTTGGCAAAGATTTATAACTCGCAACAATCTGTTTTTCGTTATCAGACCATAATTCCGTGAGCCCCTTTGGGGAAGGATAATTCAAAATGTATAAATGTTTTCGGGATTGTGACATATATTTACATGATCTCAAAAAACAAACTATCAAAATACTACATTTCTAATTAATTTCATTTATTAATCCTAGTTAATTTGTTTAATGTATGTATCTGCATATATTACCAGTGGCAATTTGATAATTATATCTAAATCTGTTTTGATAGAAAAAACATCGAGATACGACAACCCTAACCAAAATGGCAGTCATTTAAGTTTTTCACAAACCGTGTAATTGAAGCCGCCAAAAGATATATACTGCATGCCGACACTTAAAAATTTTTTTTTTCTTTGAAGAGTTTTCTTGTTCCTAAACAGGGCGACCTACATAACATTGGTAATTGCAACCGATTTAAGAATAAATGTTTGAGAAAGTTATCTATAAGTAGCTTTATGCGGTAATTAGTGGATATATTGTTTCTCGGCAACATATATTTGTGAAAAAGATTGACGCCGTCTAACAGGTACCGCATGCCGTCGTTTATTGCCTCTGCAGTTAACAATAAAGCAAGTTGATAACATTTATTTTTATTTTTGCAAGCGTTTTGGTTCTGCATTACAGATCATCATGATAAACAAACTTTCTCGATATGAAGTATCAGGAATGATATAAAAACCTAAAATCATTTGTTTTAGCGAGAGAAAATTTCATGATGATTGGTGATATTTCCAATAAATACAATGCTACGTCTGGAGTTCCACATGCTTATCTGGAATTTTATTCTTATTTCATTCAGCAACGATGTAACCTAGAATATTAAATCTAATGTATTTTTTTACCATATACTGTATTACGAATTTCGGCTTAAAAAGTGATAAGGAAGAATGTTCTCCAGAATGATATCGACTAAATCTATATAGTTTATTAATAACAACTGTAACCAAACCAGGGTAAAGTACGAGTCATGATTAGAAAATCTGACATAAAGATATTGCTTCAATACTGCAGATATGAGAAATAAACCGGAAACTAGTGTCTGAGACTGAGGAGAAGTGTATTTCGATCACAGATTATTATTTACTGATCTCGTCCATAAGGTAGTCTAAGACCCAGGAATAATTACTTCTTAGGGCCAAAAGAATATTTCACACAGATTGTTCGCGATAACATAAAACCATTATCAGACCTGTGTTAGGTGTTATTGTTCTACCGTTCTGGACCTTAGAACGGATAACTATTAAAATTGATCTAATCTCAAAGGAGTCTGCATTACACCAATGATCTTTGATTGAGAGAGCCTCTTGTATGGCATTTCTTTTTAAAGATGTGGGAATAGTACACAATATATTCTTTATTTATAAGGTTATCAATAAATATCTTGATAGTTTTGTAGTTGAGTTTCCTCAACTACATCTCCTGGCTTTTTCCAAGTGTATATTCTTCTATTATGATTTTTAAATTGGGTGTTGGCAATTACTAAATTATACCTCGTGCAAAACTCTATAAGTCGGTCCCCTCTTTCATTCCTTTTGCCCAGCCCGTATTCACCCACTATATTTCCTTCCTTGCCTTTTTCAATGCTTGCATTCCAATCTCCAACTATTATTAAATTTTCATCTCCTTTTACGCGTTTAATTGCTTCATCAATCTCTTCGTATACACACTCTACCTCATCATCATCATGGGCGCTTGTAGGCATATAGACGTTAATAATCCTTGTCGGTTTAGGTTTTGATTTTATCCTTATTACAATGATTCTATCGCTATGCGTTTTGAAATACTCTACTCTCTTCCCTATCTTCTTGTTCATTATGAAACCTACTCCTGCCTGTCCATTATTTGAAGCTGAGTTAATTATTCTAAAATCACCTGACCAAAAGTCGCCTTCCTCTTCCCACCGAACCTCACTAATTCCTACTACATCCACATTTATCCTATCCATTTCCCTTTTTAAATTTTCTAGCCTACCAACCTTTTTTAAACTTCTAATATTCCACACTCCGATTTGTAGAATGTTATTTTTTAATTTTCTGGTGACTCCTTCCTTAGTAGTCCCCACCCGGAGATCCGAACGGGGGACTAGTTTACCTCCGGAATATTTTACCAAGGAAGGCGCCTCCATCATTGCTATATGAAAATGCAGAGAGCCACATTTTCTTGGAAAAAAAGCAGCTATAGTTTTCCATTGCTTTCAGCTGCGCAGTACTGAGAGGACTGAGTGATGTTGATATGGCCGTTTAAGTCATTCTGACTCACGCCCCTAACAACTACTGAAAGAGCTGCTGCCCTCTTTCAGGAATCATTCCATAGTCTGTCTCTCAACAGATACCTCTCCGATATGGTTGCACCTTCGGTCCAGCTACTCTGTAGCCCTGAGCACTCAAGCCCCCTCACCAACGGCAAGGTCTCATGATTCATAGAGGAGGACATTCATCATAATCAGCCATCTTACTGGCTCCTTAAAATTGATTGTCTAATAATTCAACAATTTTGTTTGGAAAATCTATTAGACTATCTTCATATTGAAGGCAAATAAAGTTTGTATGCCTGCAAATGGTCTTTACATTCTTTCAAACATTTGCTACAGTCTTATTTCTGCTAATGATGACATGTATTGTTACCAAGATTGTTTTTTGAGTCTAATTCTTTTTGCATACGCCCTGTGTGTTTTGAAGGCAATTGGGTTTCTGATAATAGTTGTTCTTTGAAAGCGTTATACTATTTTTCTTCCTTTTCATTGCTTCACTTATTACACCATGGAACAGAGGTGGCTTCTTCAGTTTCTGAAAATGTTCTGGGGGAATATATCTTGATGCTGAGTCAAACATAACATTGATTATAGTGTCAACATCATTTTCAATAATTCCAGTTAATTTGGGGAGTTTTTATCAGGAAGGCAATCTGCCTCATCAAACACCAACTTTTTGAGGTAGAAAATAATTTTATTGAAGTATAAAATATAAAAATATACAATATATATAGATAATATAATATATATATAAAATATATACGAAACTGTTAATGGGATATAATATGTATATTGTAAAAAGTATTACATACTTTGTTTTTTTGAAATCCCTCTCAAATCTGACAAAACTGAAAGCTGAGTCATCTTCAGGCTCCGCCCAGCTGTCCGGCTACATCAGAAAGGTAAGTATAACAACTACCCAGCCGACATCAGCTTTCAGTTGCAAAAAATTTGAGAGAGATCTCAAAAACAAAGTATATAACACTTTTTTATACTGTACGTATTACCTCGCATTAACAATTTTGGAAGCTTTTATCCTAATCATTATGTTTAGGATGTTTGAAATAATATAATAAGTTACAACAAATATTACTACTAAAAAACCATTTATGATTCATAACCACTTCAAATTTTTGTATTGTTTTAATGCACATCACAATATTTACATAACTAAAAAAAAAAAGTTGTAATTATGTTTCAGTAATATTTAATATTTCATATTGGCTTATCTTATGTGTGTAAAATTATCATTTGGAAAAAATCTTAATAAAAAAAATCCTAGAATCTTCCTACTTCGCTCACCCCAGGTTGCGGTACTTTTTGATATGTAAAAGGCGTATGACACAGCTTGGAGGAGAGGAATCCTAAATAAACTGCATGAATGGACTATACAAGGAAACCTCCTTGCATTTATTATGGGGTTTCCCCAGCAGTCTGTCCTTTCGAGTTGAGTTGAAACGACAATATCTGAAAGTTTCACACTAGAAATGGAATACCACAGGAAAGTGTCCTAAATGTTACCATATTTGCCGTAGCCATAAATAGTATAACAAACTGAGAGCAAAAACCAATGTATTCTTTATTTGTTGATGATTTCTCAATTTACATAACATTTAGAATTTAAGCGACTAGTGAGAGGCTGCTCCAAAATAGAACCTGTTTAGAATCGTAGTGTAAAAACAACTGGATTCACGTTTTCTTTGGAGAAAACAAAATACATCTGCTTTTAACACTCTCAAGTGTTTTTACGTGAACCAGTTGAAGCAAGCACATGGTTTAGATTTTTAGGAATGTGGTTTGACCAACGACTAATGTGGGTAACACATTTAAAGAACCTGAAGGTAAAATAGAGAACATGCTGAAACTTTTATCTAATGCTTGATGGGGAGCTGATCAAGTATGCATGTTTGTGCTTCAATCGAGCTCTAGTCCGTTCCTGCTTAGACTACGGCTGTGTGGCTTACTCATCTGCTTAGTCCACCGCTCTTAGAATTCTACATGCAGTCCATCATTCATTCATCTGTCATGCTACAGGTGCATTTTGTTCAGGCCCTGTGGTAAAGGTACTGATGGAAAGTGGTGAGCAATCCCTTTCAAATAGACAGAATCAAGTGATCTGCATTGCTCGTATTAAAATGTAACGAAATCATTCAACTTTGATGTGGTGTTCTCTAATCAACATCTGATTTAATACCAAGAACAACTGAGATCTACTGCTCTAGGCAACAGAGCTCACAGACTATTCTCAGCTCTAAATATACAATTATCTGTAGTCCTTACTGTTGCCCCATGTTATTACTTGCCTTAGTGGCCTTCTCTCATTAATTACTATTGCTTTGATCTTTGTCAGTATGCTAAATATAACACAAACCCGGTTATTTTGCGAAACAGATTTTATAACATTATAAATAGTCTTAATCCTGATGCTGCAGTTTATACAGTTGGCTATAAAAACATTGTGCGCTTGCTTTTGTGGTTGGTAACAGATCATACATGTTTGGTCGCCCCAGCATTGCTAGCATTTTCATCGCCAAGCTCTTCGATAAAGGCATAAATATAATTAGCAAAACATTTAAAATGTATTTGTTTGCTCTGATTCCATGAGTACCTTACAGACAATTAGTGTTGTGTACTCCAAACACCCTGTTGTCTGTCAGATTCAGCATGTTATTTCGCAAATAAGCCACCATAATACAACTGTGAGCTTCTGCTGTATCCTCAGCCATATTGAGATTCCAGGCAATGAGCGCGCTGATAGTGCGGAAAAGAAGGCTTGTTTTCAACCTCTTTTCACTAATCGCGTTGCTTCGAACTGTCTTGTCTGTTTCCTGAAGAGGGATATTTAAAATGAAAAATATAACTGGTCTGACTAGGTTTCGAACTCGTTATCATCGACCGGTTGAATACTGGATGCGACTGACTGACGCCTTAAATCATCGGCTGCAGCGGCTCCCAGATATAATAAGTGAAATCTGTTATACATAAATTGTGGTGTGAAATTACTCTCTTAGTACCTATCACAATCTTGTAACGTCACAATACAACCCCCCCCCCCCCCTACTTAAGAAAATTGTTTTAAGAAAAACGTCTTAGATATATGTAACTCAATCAAACTCCGTCCCCATGCCCCCACTACCTCAGCACCTCACCCTTACCGCTTCCCCTCGCCGCTTACCTCTCCCACTTTCTCGTAGGCTTGATAAAAGTCGTACGTTCCCACTTCGTGGAAAAAATTGTCCGTGTCCATGTACAATAGCTTGATTTTCGGTCTGTACTTTCTTTTCATGACATCATGGAAAAGTATGGAAGTTATACATAAGCGTCTTGCCCAACTTGACCACGCAAAGGCCAACTTAAATAGGCTCGTCTAAATATACCTTTTTCTTCGCACACTGGACGGTGCATAGCGTTTTATTATATGTAATCCAGTCCTGGGAAGTCGGTTTACTGATTAGTTTCATATATCTTCTTTCAGATGAAACCAATTCGACGTTGATCCTCTTTCTGACGTTCTCCATGCATTTTCCAAACACGGCGTTACTCATCAGTTTAAAGAGGTATTTTTCGAATTTGTTGCGGGCCGCCTGGCGATTAAGCGTGTTTAAGTTCGATATATCCCTTCAACCACGTAGACTGTGTGAACTGCAACATCTTGTAGATTTTGGTCACTCAAGGCCAGTTTTTGATGGCCTGTTTTAGTATGGAGAAGTGACAGATATATTTCGACTTGTTCCTAACGATGGTATAAGTTTCGGATACTTAGTGATCGGGGGGGGGGGGGTCTCATTCGTGGGCAAAAAGGGAAAGTCACTATGCGAATCATGGAGGTGTAGAGGGGATTTTCGACATCTACTCCCAGAATATATCCGATTGGAACATCGTCCGGTATCTACTTGAAGTTCACCAATACGGAGTCTTGTTCTTCGGGCTTCACTCTTACACCATATAAGTTGTTGGCGTCAAGGTACATGAGGTATTTGACTGGTTGATGGGGATCGTACGCTTCTAGGAAACAGCGATTGTTGTCTTCCGTATATTTTTTTGACACAGACTGAAATACCACCGCGGATGCCATTTTCTAGGAACATGTACATGTCGTAGTCTGTGATCAGCTCGAGTTGGATATTCATTTCGTACAACATCGCATCGAATGAGAAACCAAATAGGGTGAAGTAATGCGCACAGTCTAGACCACATTCCCTAAGGCCAAGGATCTGAATTTTCGAATACGCCAGAGCATCATGTAGCACTTAAGGTAAAGATTGCTATATTGGCCTAGTACGTATATTTTGAAATAGTCACACATCTTTTCGCATGTTCATAGTATTTTTTGGATATACCCGATCCCGTGAGACTGATGTAGAATTTCTCTATCGGGGGAAAGAGCGGTCTCTTCTAGCGTTTCCCACGAGATGGTGTACTCGTATGGGTAGACTCCTTTTCTGGTCACAAGGGGCATAACCGATTGGTTAAAAACCTTTCTGGTATGGTTAAATTTATCGGTGGGAAGGGTTTTTACAAGGTAATCTAGGCTGGGGGCCATGAATCGGTAGGTGTCGATGAAGCGAACGGAAATACGGTCGTTGATACTCTTCGAAAGGAGATGTATTTTTCAGTAGAATTCGGGGTCACAGACTAGTTCTTTGACGGGGATGAAGGCCCGACTAACTTGTTTCAGGTTGCATTTGGAACATAGAGCTGCGCGATATTTTCCTGTGATGCTATCGTAGCACCTCTGGGATGAATTTTACGTTACACATCTGACACATGACAGTTGATTCGAAGGAAACTTTGTCTTCTTCGAAAAATTCAATTTCTTTGTACATTTTTAGGACTTCACCGACATGGGCGGCTACGTCATGAAGGAGTTCCATTAACGAACGTGGCGTTTCTTTTTCTCTGTAAAGGATAGAATCTGATGGAATCACGTTTCGAACGGCTTCCGGCGTGGAAGGATGAACTACGAAATAAGCGCAATAGCTCATGGGGATGTGCTGCTCCGTGGAAACTGAGTATAAACTGTTGGGGTTGGGATAGTATGTTGGGACCAGTTTTAAGATACATTCAAAATCTGCGTAACTTACTATAGGAACTGGAAACAAGTGATAAAAATTCTTAGCTTTCAAATTATTGCTGTGCAATAAGTTGAAAGCCGTCATCCTGAAATTCGGGGAGAACTACTCTTGCAGGTGGGTTACTGCTGCGCCTTTCTAGATGATCCGCCATATTTCTCGCGCAATCTTTGTCATTTTTGTAGTAAGTGAAGCACCTCTTACAAATGTTTATTCTATGCTCATTCTTTGTAAGTTGGGAACTGATCAACCTTTCGAAATCGGAAATGAAACAGAAATGATGGTGGTCGCCGTCAACTAGCAGCAAAAGATTGAAATGATCATGTTTTTCAGCACAACAGACCTTGATGGGAATGATGTTTTCGTTCTCATCTAAAAGGAAAACGTTTACGGAAACGCCATCGTTCATTTTATTTAGTTTTTACCAATGAATCGCTAGAGGTACGAAATGGACTATTTGCATTCTGGCCCCAAACAAAGCACGACTGAATGATCACTAGCCTTGGTATACGTTTATAAAACAGGACCAAAAAGGAGATATATTGTCTTACTTCGTGAATGGTCAGTAACAATTTATATATTATAAGGAAACTGATTGTTTTATTAGAAAACTTGTTGCATTTTGAAAATAATTCAGCACATTCGTTTTCCTAGAATATGAAATTTTTTATAAATGAATTTGTCTAGAAATATGTGTATATCAATCGGTATTAAAATATCAGTTTACCTTTTTTCAGTCACTAATAGGAAATTATAATGTATCTTGTAAGAAAATTGTCAACATTGTAGTAAATAAAAATGTTAAAATGTCTACTTTCTTTTGTAATTTTTTTTTATCCGAGAATATCATGCTGTAATATAACATTCATTTCACTTTTTATGTTCTACTGCACCCTAATTATACCAGAAATCTGCATAATTTATTCGTCTGCCCCATCAGAAACGTTTTGTGGAGATTATCTTGAAAAAAAAAACAGTCACACGGCAGAAGAGTTAAGCCTACATCATTGCATTCACATAAAGACAAGCATACAAAAGTTTATTTTATTTATATATTAATACGAACTAATATTACTTTTTATTAATTAACACACATGGACATATTTTTAAATACAGAAACACTACCTATAATTTTTTGTTTAAAAATAACAAATCAGTTTGCAAATGTTATAATTTTTATATAAAAAAAACCTGATAACGAATTGGACGGTATATTTCGAAAGTCATCATATGATTTTAATTGATGTAATATTTAAATAAAACTTTTGCAAAAATAATGATATTCTACAGGAAAAATTTAATCTTTTTAGAATTTACAAACAACTTATGTTTCACGACCTGTTATAAAAATTTTCTTTTCAAATTCAGTATATTTTACTTGTAATAAGTAAAATTACATGCGTTTAAAGTTAGCAATTTAACTATGAGATTTCATAAGGGCAGAGGCTAATGTAAAACATTTTTAAAGATCAATACACCGACGTTCACTAGTTTTTAATATTAGTGCAATTTGGTAAAAATCTATTTAACTTTTGCCCCTTCATAACAGTCACACCTACCGTCCGTAAAAAGAATGAAATATGACCCAAACACGATTCTAATCCTCCTAAAGCAAACCCGATAAAAACAAACCTGTGACAATACACTTTCTTTCGTGTATATACTTAATTTTCACCGCCCCCTCACATTACTTTAATAACTATCCAATCAGAATACCGTATTTTCCTAACCAATAATAAGTACGAATACGATTAACCAACCAAAGAGTCACTACGTCACACCAATCACAATTTTCAAACGAGCGATTTATTATTAGGCAGTAAATACCAATTAATCCTAACCCATTTTTTTTAACAAATCATAAGGTCCGTATAAAACTTACCAATTGGAATTCAAAAAAGTTTGACTGAAAAAATACGTACCGCCCCTGACTGTTTTTAACACTCTAAGGACTGGACTTTCTGGCTACCTGCAGGATATGCACAATTGAAAGCAATTGTGGAAATGGACTTACACTACCTTTAAAGCTGGCGATGTGAAGGCCGGAGAAGATGAGATAGCAGCTGATAAAGAACCTCCGTTGTTCATATTTCTTCCGCGATTGCAAGCATGTAGTAAGGTGCCCGTGTGTGTCGGTGCATGAGGGCCCTGAAAGCTTGAATGAGTAGGAGGCTGGAGTCACTCCAGAGATTGTGCATCCGTTCTTTGCACATGCCGATTCTACCGGAGTACCGAGCCGGAGAGACTGGAAGTGTAATCACCATCTGTGTGATTAGTGGTGTAGAACTTGTAACCTCAAACAGAAATAGTTACGGTCAGTAAAGTGCGTTTCGGAAATAAGTATGATGTTTAAAAATTCCGTAACTATCATTGCCTCCACTTCCTTTCTTCGATTCATTAGGCTTCCAGGCCGTAATTCCTGAAGATCTTGCCATTAAAACAATCTTGGTAACAACTTTTGTCAGTAGGCTTATCAGATTACCAATTTGTTGTACTAAGAATTCAATTTCGTTGCTAGGTTATCTATTTTATCTTTGACAATAGAATCTCCAAAGTCGTTGTCTGTAACCACAGCATAAAGTCGGGGAACATCAAAAGAACGACCTTTCGAGTCCTCTTGCGACCTCCGATATAAAGAAATTAAGTTACTTTTACTGATGTCAAATGTTCCTGTTTGCACTCCTGTAGGAGAAGTATTTTCCTCATGTAAGTGACTCTTTGCCTTTTCATCGGTACTAAGATTTTCTTGTACACCCTACATCCCTTATAACTTGCAGGATGACCGGAATGGCAAAGCGCACATGGGATCGGAATAGTATTATCTTTCTTGGCACAGTCCACTGTTCTATGTCCACCTGTGCAGCGTACGCATCTGTATGACCGCATTCAATTGTTCCTTATATGCCCACGCTGCTGATATCGAAGATATTGTGCTATTCCAGGAGACCTCTGTGGTGTTTCAAAGTGGACACTATAGTCTGCAATATACTTTAAGTCGAAGATCTCTCTGTTGTTCTGCTGCGGTTCAAGGTTGATAAAGAAGGTTGGCAGAGACTATTTCGTCATTCGATTTCTGGCGTTTACAATACTTCGGACCCTGTGTCCATGGCTCTCAATGTCCTCCCTGATAACATCTACTGGGATTGAATAATTTAGGTGTTTGAGTACCACTCGGAAAATCCATTCATCCTTCCTTATAAGGTGTGTCCTATTAGGCCTTGTTCTCGAACTAAGTCAGTAATTTTCTTACTACTATCGTTTTGAAGTTTCACCATACGGAGTTTCTTTTCCTAACCCATTTTTAAACCAGCTTCAAAAATGTGGAGCAAAGACCTGTTGAGCACAGATTTAAAGACAAATGATTTACACAAAAAAAAACTAGTCACACACAAAGTTAAACAAACAATTTATCACGGTTCGAGGTAGCACTAACCGGCGAAGAAATTTATGAAAAAAGTGAACGAATGACTCGTCATTCGTACGTGGTCATCACATTAATTACCAGTACCGTTTTAAATATTTCAGTGATATAAGGGATTGGAGTTGGATATAAGTGTTTTGCAGGCTTTGGACAATAAGACTTATTTATGTATATGCCAAACGGAATTGCTCAAAACAATAGTCCTACCCTATTTTCAGTGTAAGTACATTTTCACTGTTTATTGGCAATTCTTATTAATTTATTTGTCTAGCGGGCTAGATCAATCAGGGCCGTATTATTTATGTAAGGGTACCCCCCCCCCTCCGGGAGTAATGACACATCATCGGTTTCCAGGAGGGGTGGTTAGCCAGGGATGGAGGTTTAGTCGGTAATACGCAAGCACACATACGCACTTAATACCATCTTGCGGAACCTGTTAGGAAGTCCGACACTGCCTTGGCGCCTAATTTAAAGAATAAATTAATGTATAAACTGTAGTATACTTTTTTAATTCCTACTATCTGTATTAAAAAAAAATTACATAAAAAATGAAAACTAGTACCTACGTTACTAAATTCTACATTTTATTTTTAAACTTTTATAATCGGGAACGAAATATCAATACTAGAATTTGTAGAGTGAATTTTCATGAAAATTTTTCAAAACGATTCATGGATTTATCTACGAACAAAGATATATTTTGAAACGCGAAAAAATCATAATTTTCAGAAAACAAGCGTTAAAGTATACAACGACAAATACAGAACTCATCTAGCAATATCTTTTTAAATTCTCCTGCTTTTTATGTTACACCTTCTACTTCTTTTTTTTTCTTTTTCCTTCAGATTTTTAAACCTCAACATTCTTCTTCTTTTTTGGTACTCAGAATATCTTGCTCATTTCATTCTCAACTTCCGTTTATTACCTCTCTTCCTTTCTACAGCGACTGTATTTCTACCAAGCAATAGACCAGATTTCTTCGTGGATTTAATTGTGGCAATATTTTCAAAATTGAAGTCACTGCTTCAGCAACACTGATTTCAACCAATATTTTGGATACATTTTTACATTTTTCACAAATGTAACTATGCAAACTTTCGTTGACACTTTGTATGCTCCCTTGGGTTCACAGTTCCAATAATGAATGATCGACTAATCTCTGATATATTGGGGTAACATTATTAAAACTATTATGTTGAGTGGTACGTGGATATTGTCGTTATGATTTCCAGGTTTGTCACAATTAGCCAAGGCTCTCTGGTATAAACACCAACTCTCATTGCCTACACGACAATTGGTGTGCTTTGGTTCTTGGTCAGTGGAGAGGCAGTGGTATAAGGTAGCCATTATTCCTTATTTCACTGGCTCAATGTCCCTACTGATGAATTGCATTAATATAATATCTTGTTAATTAAATAATAGTACTTTCTTTTACTCCCATAGGTTTTACTACTTAATGTTACTTTTTGAGTGGGACAGGTTTTTACTAGTTTTCTCAGGGCTGCACCCAGGCGTTTGGCTACGTTGTTTATACATTCCTGTTTTTTTAAGTTTAGTTTTGCTACCATGCACATTCAAACTATGAAGATGAGTAAAAACACTAGTCACCATCGCCAACAACAGTGAAATACCGTAACTTAAAGGAAAGAGACCGCTTCCACCGAATCTCTGCAGCGACGATTTCCACATTGGGGAATGACCCGTCATAATTTTGGCTACATTCAAGCTGATGCCCCTTACACCAAAAGAAAAACTCAAAACTGTTTTCTCCTAACTGGATTTTAGTTACGGCACAACTTTGACAATATTTTGATAGCATAGCATAATATATTACCAAGCCGGTATCAACACTAATTACACATCCAACTCCGTAATTTGATGTATGCTCTCTCTCATATGCCATGTATCATCATAGCTAACAGCAATGTCTAAAGTTTCATTCCCTGCTAGTGACGAATTAAGCAGTTTATAATAATTTCGAACAAGCTGGCGAGCTCGGGACAAAGACTGGATCGAATTAGATTTAAAAGCTGAATAAATTACACGTGATTGTTTGTAAAACGTTTGGTGGGAAAGGGGATTCATGTTCATTATTTGATCAAATTTCTCTACATCACTGTGGCCTCTCCCAATTGACAAAAATGCATGTCTTGCTCGTTTATTTTCACGTGAATCACCTAAATTTTTAATTTTTGGAGAAGTAAATGAGCAGAACTCAAATTCGTCCCAATGTTTATACTGAACAACAAAGTTTTGCGCAAAGCTCAATCTGTCTTTAATTAAAGTTCAATGTTACTACTAGTTAAACATTTAGGGCAAGCCAGTGTAATTATTAATTATTTTAAAAATTTTGTGTCAATAAATGAGTAATCTGGAGCATCCTCATACACAATGTCCGACTGTACCTAATTTTTTTTTTTTAATAGCTGACTTGCTAACCTGACTTTTATTGTAATGATTATCACAAATAGAAACAGTTGATTGGGATGATTTATGCAAGTTCCACCGTTTTTAAAAGCCAGTTTAGATTTATTTTTCTTAGAATTATAAGTATAGGTTTCTTTTTTTTGGTTGATTGTTTTTTACCCATAATGAAAGAGTAACTACATACTACTGTGAAAAACCTACTAGTATGAACTGACGAAAACCTAAATAATCTGTAAATAGACTCCCACGAATATTTAGTTAGTAACTGTGGTTGGCAATCACATCTGAAAACAAACCAGGAACAAAAACAAAACAACCTAATTGACTAACTTTTTATAATAACTTACTACCATGATTGCACTAATAATTGACCACGAATTACACAATATACTTGTAAAATAATTAATGAAACCAGGAAACATATAACATTTGCAATAAGACGAGAAATTTTGCCATTTTCGACACAAAATTAATATTATGTTGGTAACATTTCCTATGGAATACAGTAAACAAACTCTGATTCAGCACAGTGGCTGAATGCTATTCAGAAATAAACGTTCTTAAAAAAATGGTTCCTGATTGAACCAGCTGTCTTATCTTAGAGCCCAGCAATGTAAGTTTCAAAAATCTGTGTTTTTTCCAGATTTTTCGACTGTCGCTGAATAGTAATTATTTTTTTGTCCTTTAAATGTTATAATTTAACAAATTAATCTTCCCACAACATTAAGAACATAATAAAGTACGAAAATCTATGAAAAAACTGTTTTTTTTTTTTTTTTAAATATCAAGGTTGATACTCCCCTAAGTGTACTAAGTAGGGCCTTTTAAGCTACATCAATCATCAGGAAATAACATACTAATGATATTTTCACACACATACTTTCATACACAATTACAAGTTTTTCTAGTTATATATTTGGATAAAAAGCTATTTAATCAGGTACAAGAAATAAATTCTTTCTGGGGTTCCACTTATTTATGCTGCCAGCTTATACGGATTACCTAAAATCATTTAATAGTTTATAAATGTTTTACTACAGAATTTTTAGGTTATATCTATCAAACAAAAAATATATATTGAAATAGCATACTGTTGGGACTGTTTAATTTTTTGACTCAAAATAACAAACAGAATCGCTTGTTTTGAATTATTTTTGCCAAAAGATTTTCTAAAATTAAAGAAACTATTAATGAAGAAACACACAAAATTTTATATTTTTCTAATAAATTTTAAAAATATAAGAAATTTAAAATAAAAGAAATCATATGATTTCAATCATTGTTAAATCTGTTTTGTAAGTATTTTAAGAAAACATTGAAAATATATATTTTATAATTTTATTAATAAAAAAACTGATGATTACAATGATTACAATTAATAATTTATCAAAAATAGTACATAAAATTACACAAGACAAATGTTTCAGCATTTAAGTTCATCATCAAACAAGTAAGCATAAATAAACTACATTAATCATGAGTGAACATGAAACTTTTAATAGAGCTTCTAAACAAACTGTTAAAGATCTTAAAGAATTTTTGAAAGCAGAAAAGTTACGATTTCCAGTATATTATAATAAAAAGTCTGAGCCTAATGCTTGCCTTGAAGATTTTCAGAGACTTCAACCACTGGGAGCAGGATCATTTGGAAAAGTTGTGCTTGTTAATCATATAGCAACTAATAAGTTATACGCATTAAAAATCCTGGACAAAAAAAAATGTGTTGCTCTGGATCAAGTAGAACATACACTTTATGAGAAAAAAATACTTCAGGCATTAAATCACCCATTTTTAATCTACATGACTTATTACTTTAGTGACTTCAGTTACATCTATTTTGTGTTACCTTTTATTACAGGCGGTGAAATGTTTAAGTTGCTTAAAAAAATGAAAATGTTTGATGAAGATTTATCAAGATTTTTTGCTGCACAGGTATGTTTAGGACTAGAGTATCTTCATTGTCTTGACCTTGTATATAGAGACTTAAAACCAGAAAATTTGTTAATTGATGATGGTGGCTATCTTAAAATAGCTGATTTTGGGTTTTGTAAACTCATAAAAGGTAGAACATATACTCTATGTGGAACTCCAGAATACTTAGCCCCTGAAGTAGTGCTTACTAGGGGCTATGGACTTGGTGCAGATTGGTGGTCATTTGGAGTATTAATTTATGAAATGAATTGTGGTAATGCTCCATTTATGGGTAAAGATCCCATGGACTTGTACGATAAAATAGCTTCAGGAAAATACAAAGTACCACGGTACTTCAGCATCAGTTTAAGGGATTTATTGAGAAACGTCTTACAAGTTGATTTGTCTAAGAGATTGGGAAATTTGGCTGGAGGCGCAAATGACATTAAACAACATAGATGGTTTAGGCAAACTGAATGGGATTCAATTCTGAATAAAAAAGTAGAGCCCCCCTATAAACCAGAAAAAACTGAAATGTCCAGTTTCTCCAGCTCTATAAGTGGACCTGATGAGCCGCTTCGTATTTCACTTACTGATCATTTTTCAAAAGAATTTGCTGATTTTTAACTGATAAGAAATATGATTTATATAATCAATGATACATTTTGTAAATGTATCATTGATTATTCAGTTTATAAAATTTATACAAAATACGATCCATTAAATTTGACTAAAGAAATTTTTTTTCTTCCAGACAACTGTTTAAGTTAGAACATAACTGTTTTCAAACCCAAAAATGATGTATCAGCAGTAGAAAATATTATAAATGTGTAATGTGAAATTAGTAGCATAATGTTGGTATGAAGACAACTACAATCTTTTTTTTACAGTTGATTAATTTACAACATAAACTTAAACCTTGTGTATGGAAATATGGTATGAAATACATCACGTTTCTATACACAAGGGAGTTTGAAAATTTTGAGCCATATGAGAAATGCTATCCTGATTGGAATTCAATATAGAATTTTTCAAAAAGAAAAGCAGAGGCTTTACTATTCTGTAAGTTTAAAATAATTTTGAATGATTTTTTGAAGTTATTTAACCCAATTATTACAATTAAAGAATGTTGTTGATTACGATACACTTGTTAAGGACATCTATTTTCAGGAATCATAAGACCTTGCTGTTAATGAGGAAACATCTATGTCTCTGAAAAGCAGGTATTTATATTCGATTGATGAAGTCCCACCACAAATTATGGGCATTTAATGAGGTCAGATAAAAATCGTTCCTGACAGAGCAACAGCCCTTTCAGAAGGATCCTTAAACATCAGGAATTTAAAGCTTTGAATGCTACAAGGCTGAAAAAAACTGTAACTTCTATGAAATATTTTCTTCAGTGCTACTTAATGAAACATTATGAAAATATTGAAAAATTTTCCAGAGTTATAGTCTCCTAATCATGCCTGCAACTATGCCTTGTTTATACACTTACACAATTAATGTGCATACTTATCCAATTATTATTGTATTTATAATATTTTAGAAAATTGTTATTTAACTTTTGATCTTATCTATTCCTTTATTATTAATTATTCTTTTTATTATTATTAATGGATTATATTTTTAGGTCAGTAAATAAGTTTTCATATGTTAAATTTAATTATTTTATATTGTGTTGCATCTTATGTAAAATAAATCAAAATAATCTGTAAGTAATTACAGAGTGCTCCATAGTAACAAACACACATGCATGTGTCTATGTACATGTATTTCATACAAGAATACACACATTGGTTTATGTAAATATTGTAAAGAGATGGAACCATAAAAACTCATACAGTAAATTTGTTATTGTAAACTTGTTATTTTATCACACATCATTTGTTTTATTTTTTTTTTTTTAAATTATTTATTATTTTATATAATCGTAGTCTTAACATTGATTTTTTTAATTAAATGATTCATTTGAATTACTTGTTTTCATTTATGAAATTTATGTTTTTTATAATATTATAGTTAGTTTACTTCCTTAAATCCAATAAATTAATTAAATCTGTTTTACAGAAATAAAAAAGACTAAAATTATTATTATTTTAGTTATGAATTAATAACTATAGTCAAATAGATTTTTCATATGAGTGTATATAGGTTGATTTTATTTATTTTAATAAATTATTAAGTTCAATATTATTACATAATAAAAATGATTACTAATTTTGGTCAAAATTTTGTATGTTAAAATAAAATATGAACTTATGTAACTACATGTAGCTGTAGAAAAACCTGTACAAATTAACTGGTATTGATATACCCTTTTTATTTAAAACAATTGAGGAAAGTAATATTTTTTTAATTTTGTTATATTTTGTGATAGGGTTTTCACATTTAAATAAATAATGTTTTTAAATTAATTATTCATCTTTTTATCACATCAAATCTTTGTTTTTGAAAGCAAATTTGTTATTGTAAACTTGTTATTTTATCACACATCATTTGTTTTTTTTTTTTTTTTAAATTATTTATTATTTTATATAATCGTAGTCTTAACATTGATTTTTTTAATTAAATGATTCATTTGAATTACTTGTTTTCATTTATGAAATTTATGTTTTTTATAATATTATAGTTAGTTTACTTCCTTAAATCCAATAAATTAATTAAATCTGTTTTACAGAAATAAAAAAGACTAAAATTATTATTATTTTAGTTATGAATTAATAACTATAGTCAAATAGATTTTTCATATGAGTGTATATAGGTTGATTTTATTTATTTTAATAAATTATTAAGTTCAATATTATTACATAATAAAAATGATTACTAATTTTGGTCAAAATTTTGTATGTTAAAATAAAATATGAACTTATGTAACTACATGTAGCTGTAGAAAAACCTGTACAAATTAACTGGTATTGATATACCCTTTTTATTTAAAACAATTGAGGAAAGTAATATTTTTTTAATTTTGTTATATTTTGTGATAGGGTTTTCACATTTAAATAAATAATGTTTTTAAATTAATTATTCATCTTTTTATCACATCAAATCTTTGTTTTTGAAAGCATTCAACAACAATGTAATAAATATTATATGGTCAATTATTCTTGTGTCAATTTATACATAAAAACTTAATTGGTTGGTTGGTTGGATGTTATTTCAGGTCACTCAGTTGTTTGATGATAAATTGTTGCAACTCTTCATTACTTTTCTGTGCTAATCTCAGAATATTTACTACATCCTTCTTATTTAATGTTTCTCTTCCTACATGTTTTTTATTCTGTATTCCAATTATTATTTATTTTCACTTATTACTGAATAAATTTATCAATCCTAGGTATTTTAAGATATGATACTTAACCTAGCATTATAATATTCATTTAGTGATTTTCTTATTTCAAGGTACGTCTCTTTTTATAATTAAGACATTTTTATCTCTTGATTTTGAATTTTATCTATTTCAATATTAAACATTCCTTTATAGCATTATAAGAAGTCTGACAATAAAGTTTGTATACCCCTTGCAATCACATTTGTATATACCTAATATTGTATTTCCCCATGGTCCTTTTTAAAGTAAACTCATTGAAATCTCTTAGTTCATTCTTCAAAATAGCCTTTGAACTGGTTTTGTGGAATTGCTTTCAGAGCTGACACAATATTTCCTTGATGTCTTAAGTGTTGCCAAAATGCATCCTTTTAATGTTTCCTTTATATAAAAAAATCTGGTGAATGTGGTGGGTATTCAAACATTATGATTTATTTAATTGCTAAAAGTTCTCAACAGACAATAATGTGTAGTAAGTGCATTGTCATGACACAAAATCCATGAATTATTGGCCAAATTTTTGTATATATTTTGTTCTCCTTTTTATTTAGCTGTTTTGCCAATTCCACATACTAGGTCTGATTTACACAGTAGTACAATTTTTTATTCTTTTATTTTTTATCACCACATAGGATCACTTTAGTTAGTCCCTTGTTAAATTTCTTTGAAGGGACTGTTCGGGCCTTGCAGCCCTCCCAGTACTTTTTCAAACATTCCGATCTCTGTGCCTTTTCTGGTGTTGAAAATGTTCATGTTGTGAGTGTTGAGTGAGTGTTTTTATCCTTGATTTTTTAGTTTAATTTTATCTTGTCTGTGATAACTTCTGGTTAAAACCAATCTTCAGATCCTCTCTTACTTCTCTGATCCACCTGCATCCTATCTTGGATGTTTTTTGAGTCAAGATTGTATTTATACCATCCGAATTCTCGATCTGAAGTCTTGCATCCTCATGATGTGTCCAAAGAATCCTAGTCTCCTGTTATGCACTGTATCAGTGATTGTTTTTAATTCTTTGAACATGACTGTTGGGCTCAATCCACCTCTGCCCAACCTCCTGGAATGGAGCAGAGGTGGATTGGAGGTTTTTTCTGGTACTTTTTGTTGATGCAGGTTCTTTCAATCTTCTTTCGATTTTCTGGAGTCTGTTTGTCTTTGATTGTACATTCAGGTGGAACAGGACTTCTGGTTTTATAACTTATAGTGTCTTATTTTTGTATTTATGGGTAGACATTTTTTTTCTGTAGGTATACGTTATAAAAAATTTATATGCTTTAGCTAGTTTATTGTTCTTGTTTAGATTGAGGTTTTTTCATTCTGGTTGTTATTATTTCTTTGGAATTTATAAAATTAAATGTAATGATTGTGATTGTATTTATATAGGAAAAGCAAATAGATCCTTTAAAACTAGATTTCTTGGAACAATATTTATAAAAATAATAAATTAGGTTTACCCAGTATGACAGACCAACTATTAAACAATAAACATTATATTTCTGATATTAACATAAAATTAGAAATTAATAAAGATAACATAAAATGAAATATATTAGAAAAATATTACACATATATAAATGCAAACAAAATTTCAATTTGATAAAACTTCAGACAGTGTTTGATGGAATCTTATAAAAACTGCAACAGATAGCAGCATTTGAATAAATTAATATAAAATTTTAATTATTTTAGCATTTTTATTAAACATTTTTTTTTTATTCAGTAAATGAATTATTTCAATCGTAATTGAGAATCCGAGATCCCATGAAAGTAGTCATGGTAAAATTGAGGTAAGATAAGTCTTATCTCAATATTCTGTACTTGGTGGTTTATTTTAATAGAATTTAAATATAATTTAACATTACAGAGAAATAATATGAATCTTAAGAAGATTAATTTCAGTAAAATATATATATATATAGTACTAAATAAATATATATAGAGTACTAGTCAAATACTGTGTTTTGACTAGAGTATTTGATGTAGCTGTGGTTAAAACAGCTTTATCAAATGAAAGACAGCTTTTTAATCAATAAAACTGCTTTATCAATGAAAGAATGGGAATTCTCCATTCTATTCTTGAAGAATGGAGAATTACCATTTCATTGTTTACTTTGTCACTTCATTTAACAGTCATATTTTTTTATCTATCAATTGCCACTTTTGATGATATAGCTCAAAATTTTATCTTGGCTCTCCAAAAGATCTTGAAAAATTTCAGGTTTTCCTTGCTTCTACTTACCAGTGACCTCTTTCAGTGTGATATTCTTGCACATATATTAAGGTTTTCTTAACTGTTTCTCTATGTTCACTTATACTGATATGCTTTTAACTGACAGGTAACACTCCTCATGCACAAACTTACAAACTTTTGTACTGTTCTGCTCATTCATGAAAATCCTACCTCTTTATCAGCAACACTTTCACTTTCCTCAGAAAACTAATATCATTTTACTCATAAAACTTCATAGCAACAGCATTATTCCTATAAACTTGTTCAACATCTCCATTATTTCACTTCCACTTTTATCAAGTTTGATGAAAAGTGTAGTTAATTCTAACAGTGATGTTCTTGTAGTATACTAAAGCATAGAAAATAACAGACATCATTCAGAAACAACATGATACTGTTGTTTTGTGTATATTATGCTGCTCTGAGGAGATTATGTAATGATTACAGTTTCTGCTAATGCATGTGTTCATGAAATTTATTATCAGACCTCATATTTGAAAAACCTGTTTCTTATCTTCTTGGCTTCCTTATAGTCAAGAAAATTCCACGTAATTTCTTTTTTTTTCTACTGTAAATTATGACTGAAATATAGTTTTAATTGGATTACAACTAAATGTGTAGCTTCCAGTTCCTTCTTGTTGTTGAAGAAAAACTCACTCACAATGATTTTCCCTTTTGCCTTATCTTGGAGCACACCATAATATACATCATTCCTTATAAGTTGCATCAGAGATATGATTAAACTTGAAGGAAGCTTTGTAAAGATAACCTAAGCCTTAATGCTTTTATGATAAGTAATTTTTTACTTTTATTGTTTTATTATGACATTGACATACAAAAGCATGTTTAATCAAAATCAGAGAAGGCCCACTACAACCACATTATTCCAAAATTGAAACAAAATATGGTTTTACTAGAGAACAATATTAAAAAACTGTTAAAAAAAAATTACAATTTATAAATTAATTACAAGATTATATAATATTCATTATTATGATAACACATACCCATCAACGGTAACATGTCTAGTGACTAATGCTATCACCTGGTATCTTCTCGACATAGCATTCTGAAATCAAAGTTGTATTATATGAACACCTGATTCAAGTCCTTGAACCACTGCAGTATTTCTTTTCAAACTGTAACCCTCAATAACACACAATCGCTTTTGCTTCTTTTGGATCTTCAACAATTCATCCAACACTCCCAGTGAAATCTGTAGCCACCCTAGGTCATACATTTTCCTGTAAATTTACAAATAAGATAAAATATGAAATAAGAGAATGATTAAATAGTAATGTAATGTGTGTATATTTAAGTTGTTAATGTTTTCATTTCCAAACTTCAACTGCTTTAAATAAAGTATAATAAAATTTGTAAAAATGAGAACTCCAAAAAGTAAAAGTTACAATTAAATTTCATTTAGTTATATTTTCATGTGCACAGCAAATAAATGATATATTATTAAAGCATATATCATCTATGTACTCATAATTTAGTTTAATAATAGTAAAACATACTTTAGTTTTAATTAAACATCTTGAAATTTTAGTTCTTAAGTTGGCAAATGTTGTATAACTAAAGTTTGCAAAGAGTTTTTCACAATTTATTTTTTATAACCAAGACTGACTTTAAAACTAAAACAGAATTTATAGTTTTTAGACTGCAAAAGAAATCAGTCAGCTACATGCCAGATAAAGGAGATATGAAGACTGTGGACAGCATTTTAAATATCTACAATTAACAATGGTTCCTTAGTTATTTATCTATGAATTAAAAATCAATTGTAAACCCACCCATTTTTAAAGAAACATGATACAGAAAAAAGTAGTTTGTGGATAGATCTATAGAATTATATTTTGTGAATGTTAGCCATCTTACATAGGGCAAAACTTTACAGGTATCAAATAACATTAGTGTCTGCAATAATTTGACTTTAATAAATGCAATAGAGAACATTGGCTGTTACAATCATTAGCAAAAAAAAAATTAACAATATATACTGTTGTAACTCGACAACAGTGCTTATATTAAGTATAATATCTAAAGGAATTTATCACATGTGCCTTGAATTATTGTTACTTTACTGCCTTTTATACATCAAAGATCCAACTCAACAAGTGTTTGGTAGTATGAATCCATCGCACTGTAAGGATGAGTTACCATTTTGAAAAAAAAATTGTTGATAAACATATATAATGTGTTCAGAAATTCACTGTGCAGTGTGTTCTAAAATTATGTAGTGCACACTGTTCTTTCAACATTAGGTTGGTTGTCCTGTGGGTTTTTTGGGTATTGGTCACTAATAAACCAAGACATCAGTTTTTGAGTTGTGATAGAACATATGTTGTTTTGTTTATCAGAATCAATAGTTGTGTGAAATGTTCTTTCAATAGATCTTTTGTGAAGGTCTTTAGTGAAGCACAAGTTTTATGGAAAGTTTCCAAATGCCCTTGTTCCTCAACTGAATATAGTTTGAACCCTTATTGAAAAATTTTTGACAACATGCTGTATTGAAGATGTTGATCGAAGTGGAAAACCACCTAAAGTAAACAAACAGAAGCTGCTTGATATTTTGGATGCTATGGCAGAAAGTCCATCAAAGTCAATGTGTAAGTTAGCTCAGCAGCAAGATATCAGACTTGCTACCACACATAAAGCTGTAAGAAAAGAAACAGATACTTTTCCCGTACAAAGTAATGTGTGTTAAAGAATTGAACCCTACAGATCATGCCAAAAGACTAAATTACTGTCAATGGTTTAAATGTTTCATTAACTGAAATTCCATAGAATCCCCGACATTACATTTTTTTTTACAGATGAAGCTAGAAGAGTATAATTATTCACAAAATACACAACTTTGATTGACAACTAATCCCCAATGAATTACACAAACAATCTTTATACGAAGCGAAAATTGGAGTCTGAGTCAATGTAAGTAGAATACACATTGTGGGGGCCAATCTTTTTGAAAATACAGTTAATAGTGATCATTATTGTGCTGTTTTAACAAACTTCATTAGTCAGTTAACAGAAGTAGAAGTCAATCGCAGTTTGTTCCAATAAGATGGCACACGGTACACACAGCTACTAGATCATGACTTTTTTATGAAATGTGTTTGGTGAACAAATCATTTCAAGGGGTTTGTGGCCTGCACAATCACCTGATCTGATTCCCCAAGATTACTTTCTATGGGGCAGTGAAACAAGCAATGTAACACAACAGAGCAAGCACAATTGATAAACTAAAAACTGCAATAATGGCATACATACAAGACATTCCAATACATCAGCTGGTTAAAGTGTTTGAAAACAAATTGATATGTGTGCAATGTTGTATTGATGTTGGAGGAGGTCATTTTCACCAACTTAAATAAAATATAACAGTTATTTTAATATCAATTTATATAAAATAATGAAATAAAAATACAAAGTAATAATTTAAAAAATTTTGTCATACTTCCACAACTCCAGTGAATAGCAACTTTTCAAACACCTGTATAAAATCAGTTTGACAATGAATGAATAAAATTCAGAGTCAAGAAATAAATATTAATACAATGAAAACCTTAAATAAAAAATAAAAAAAAATATAATATGTAACCTCTTACTGTAACCCCCAATGAGAGGATTAAGCAGAATACTTTGTTTGGGTACTTCTACACATACGCTCTATGGATGGATGAGATTCTTTGTTTAGCAACCCTGTTCTCTACTGGGTGAATCAAAACTTCCGGAGGAAAATAAATCTTTTTTTGAAGTATATATTTAAACCAGTCAATATAGAATCATTCATCAGTAATGTACTCCTTCTGTCCAATTAAAAATGCCCTTATTTCATAGTATTTGTCTCATACTGAGTTTTATAGAGATTGACAGTCCCTTCACACCACCTTTACCTTTTTCTTATCACTGATTCCTTCATCCTTATTTTGGATTCCGTGTCAGTCTGGCCAAATAGGTCCATGCCGAGGTTGCTGTAACCTGTAAAGCCAACCTTATTGTTATTTGAGGAGGACTACCTGTGAACCATACAGGATTCTGATTACAGCACAATAACATTTTGAATATTAATCTTGCACAAGTGAATTTATCATAAAGGACATGAATAAGTATGTACATCATACTTATTAAGTGGGAAGATTTACATTTGATAGAGGATAACTGTTATATTCACATGGACTCATGTTCTCAATCTGTTTATTTTTGAATTCCCTATAGATCTCTTTCAGCTCTTACCATACTGTGAACAGAATTATAAGCTACAAAAATTAAAAATGGTAAACATTAAATAAAAATAACACAAACTAAATCAGAAAAATAAATACATATAGAATATGTTCACATTACAGTAGCTCAACTATGTTAACTGAAGTATTTATCATATTAAACAAATTTTAAAAAATATATAGTTGAAATTAGTGGATATGTAACAGCTACAGTTTTACCTTTACTTCTACCTCTAACTGAGAAAAATTCCAAAGCACGATAAGATTTTTAGCTGAAAAAGGAGGTTGAAAAAAAACCGTTAACAATATAAACTTATTGAATGAATTTGTTAACAGAATTCTTATTTAATAATCAAGACATATAAATAACCCATCGAAGTTGTTGACTGCTAAATCAAAAGTCCAGCATTCAAATCCAAAATTAAATCTGATATTAATCTGTACCTGACTGTGTCCTATGTCAGTTTTTATTGTGGAACTTAATAAAAAATCAGAAAATGTATACTTTTCTCTTTTTTTTTAACTGTCATAATTTCTTTATTGGTTTACAATAATAAGTCATCAGTCAAATACATTTTTCCACTTTCATCTGTAGTTATGTCTATAAATTATATTCACAATCTGATGAAAAAAAATTAGCAATTAAGACCATTTTTTGATATAGTAAACCTCAAAATTATACCAGTATATCCAAAAATTCCAGATGTGTATCAGAAATGGATTTAAATATATAATTAATCTTCTAAGATGATTTAAATTTGATTATACATAAGTTTGAAGCTTATGTATACTCATACACAGGAATATGTAGCAAATCTTTGTTAAGAGT
This sequence comes from Lycorma delicatula, assembly GCF_047948215.1. Classification (NCBI taxonomy): domain Eukaryota; kingdom Metazoa; phylum Arthropoda; class Insecta; order Hemiptera; family Fulgoridae; genus Lycorma; species Lycorma delicatula. The sequence continues at coordinate 146,331,861 of NC_134456.1, read as the reverse complement.
GAAAAATGTTGAACTTTATTGCAATTTGGAAGATTGAGTCTTCTGAATGAAAAGCACAATAAGACCTTTAATTCTAAACAGCTATGTTTAAAATGAAAGTGCTATGTCTTAAACAGAAATCTTTATTTTTATTAAATTTACAGGGATCATGAATGTTTCAGTTGAAATAGTGAAAAAGAATAGCAAGTAAGTTATATAAAAAGATTGCATTCAGCTTACCATTTTTCTGTATTTATTTAAAATACCTTAAATTTCCTTCTACCACCTTTTTATTGATAGATTTTGTTTTATTTTAAAGAAGAACACTTTTACTTTATACATATTTTAAATAAAATTATTTTCCTTTTGCAAAACTAATCAATAATGTAAAAGTAATTTGCTTTAAATTTTCAATCAAACATAATTTAAAGGGTAATTTAAAATCAAAATGATTCACCATGTTAGCACTCAGTAGTTTTAAAATAAATTTTAAATTATTAGTAAAGAACTTCTTAGTTATACCAAACCATGTCTGATAAAATAGCATATACTAAAGCACAACTGCAAAATAGTGAAACTTTATAATAGTTATTCTGTTAATTGTGTGCACTTTGATAAAATATTTAATAAAGATAACCAAAACCTGATTAAAAAAATGAAATTTAAAGATAATCATTATTTTAACACATTCATTTCCTTTATAACTATAAAATATCTGTATCAATAAAAATTCTTACATGTATATAAAATCTAAACATGATTAAAAAGTAAATAGAAGTAATTCAAAACCAGAATCTTACTCAAAATTTTACCAATAAAATATGAAATTGGTACAGCACTTGTTTTGTAATCAGTGACTAAAAGGTGTGTACTAATTTTGCTCTCATCAGATGTCTGGTCCAGTAGCACCAGACAGTAACTTCCCCAACTTTAATCAATACATACTGTTAACCATTATCAACAAAAACTATTAAGGACCCTGAAAGTTTCGTATCAGCGTAAACAAAAAATGAAATGAGTAAATTATAAAGATTTTTTTAAACATTTTACTGTTATCACAGTTAATAGTAACAATGTTTTAAAGAAAGAATATTTTGGCAACTGAAAAATTGTCATAATTGTCAATTTAATTAACAACAAAAGAGGTATATCGTACTCATTAAAAATTTGTGTTGTAGTGGTAAAGAAAATTAATTCCTGCCTTCCTGTATGGAAGGTAGATAATAGACAAGTTATATTTCAAAGCTATAGGCTCCTAGACAATGTCTTTCAACCAAAAATAAGTTGTTGAGTTTAATATAACTAATGATGTTACTACTACAAATGCCACAAATTGTCAATTGTCTGATGTTACTACATCATCAGCAGTAGAAGTAGTAGTAACATCATCAGTATATAATAAAGCCACAAATTGCCAAAACTACAGATTGTATACCTATAGCTTTAATAAGCTATAGGTCTGTCAAGTGCAATCGCTTATCAACGTAGAGATGTTACTGCCTATGAATCCAGATTCAGCATGCTATATTAGTTGTCAGAGAATCCTTAAATAAATTTATCGCTAACTTCTAGATGAAATTTGTTAAGACAATAAAAGAAATGTTCCAGTAAGATATATATTTTCAGTTCTTTACTTTGTCATCAGAAAATTACTATGTCACTAGTAAGAAAATATTAAAAATTGTTGCATCTAATGTCTGTATAAATATTTGAGGATTAATTTGTTTGTATAAATGCTTTTAGATCATTGATTGACTAGCTTTTTATGTTTATTAAATCAGAGAAGGATTTAGCCTTTGAACCCCTCCTTGCAAAAGTAAAAAATTGCACCCCTATGGATCTATATGTAAGCATTCTAAAAAAAAATATATATATGGTTTGTTTTACATTTTTTAGCGAACATCCAAAAAACAACAATGTAACTCAGTAATTGACACAAATACTTATAATAACTTTTCACTTAAAATACTTCATTTAAAAAAACAATAACAGGAGTATAATTCAGACAAATCATTTTTATGACTTTTAGTTAAGAGAATTCTCTAATTAATTCAGAAACATCTAAATTGTTACTGTGTTCATACTCAGTTCTTATTATAAAGTCTGACAATCTTGTTTGAGATGTTGTTGTTTGCAAATAGTTCTTGATTATTTTTAGTTTGGAAAAACTATGTTCCCCAGAAGCAGCACTTGGAAGAGTTAGTAAAATTCTTACAGCAATGCTCAAGTTTGGAGCAGAATTCATTTTTTGATTCTCCATTTGTTAAAATGGTTTCCAAATCCTTCCAATTGGCCAACATTACAGAACTAACATCTTTTAGTTCAAATATATGATAGAAAAAACAGAAAAAACTGTTGTGATGTTGCAGCTGAGAAAATCTTTGTTCTGAGGAATTGATTGAAAGTCAGGTAGTAAAAGAATTCAATTTTGTATTTTTCCTGTGCATCAATTACGGGTTCATTCTGATTTTCATAATCAAATTGTCTTTTTCACCAATGAACTCGATGTCTAGGTATTGATTCAAAATTTTTATCTGCATCTATTTCAGATGTCATTTTACCAACACAAGGATAGCACTAAAGTGATTGTCCAATTTCAAATTCCTAAAAAAAAAGACTGGAACTTTCTAAAAGTTTTATTGGCAATTCAATATCATAATTTTTCCCCTGAATAAGTTTGCTTATGGGATGGACATGATTTTATACCTCAAACCATATCACAACAGAACAAAGAAATTTGTATTTTTGTATTTCCATAAGTAGCCCAGATGCTTCATCTCTTATTGAACTATCTATATCTTTGTTCTTGTAAATTCTAAGCAATACATCATGTATTTGACCGATTTGATACTTCAGCGGCTTTATAGCATCAATTCAACTTTCCCACCTGGTGTCACTGAGAGATTTTAAGGTTAGTTCTTCAAAATGCTTAGAAAAATGGCCCATGTGAAAGCCAATAAAGAAAAAAATAAGTAAAATTTTTGGATAATATTAAAGAAGTTTCCTCCTTGTAATGATGATTTGACCATATCATTTACCACCAGGTTAAGGGAGTGGCTACCACGTGGTATAAAAAAAACACGATGGTTAATATTTCTAATCTTTGCTTGCACCCCCCCGCATGTTCTCCTTTCATATTTGCTTGCATCTTTAGTCTTTGTTTCCTGAACTGGCTATCAGATAATTTCTTTTTATCGTCTGACATTCTATAAGTAAAGAAATAATGGAAATAAACAATCATAGAGATACAACTTTAAAGAGAAAATCTATTTTTAATTAACAATCTTTCATATTTATTTTTGTACATCCCCTATATATAATGCAGTAATTTTAGCTTTAGATAAAAACACTACAACAGTTTGTTACGTAAAAATCTATATGAAACAAAATTGCAACATTTAAAAAGACCGATCAGATCCGCCAATCTGTTTTCGAGCTAACAAATGCAAAATACCAAAATCAAAGTAAAAAAATAACAAAATTTACTAATGAAAAAAAAAATTAAATATTGAACAATATTAACAGCACAATTAGGAAGTAAATAATTGCAATCTTTATGAACAATCTTTCATAGAACTCCAATGCAAATGAACGAGGTTAATTTCCTTGGCGATTATTACAGGTGTTCATCTCAGAGAAACTACTTTCAAATGGAATCTACTGGGACAGAATATATGTCACAAAGTAAAAAAAAGCAAAATACCAAAAACAAAGTAAAAAATATAATAATAAATAAATGAATAATAAGTAAAGTTAAATAAATAAATGCAAAATGAACATCAAACAGAATGTCCTAGTCATATCATTCTAAAAATTTTCCGATGCAGATGTTCATCACAGAGAAAATCCTTTATACAAAGTCAAAATAATATATGTTTAATGTGAAATATTTTATAATCATATCTTGCGCGCAAGATTATTCTTCGTTATCCAAATATTTTTTTATATTAATGCATTGTATTACTATATGTATAAACTGTTTAAGCCTCTTTGTATTTTTAATACATAGTTGTATTTAGATATATATAAATTAAAAATTAAAAAACACAATAATGCATGTTATAAACAAAAACAGATAAAAGTCTTACCTTTGTTAAGACTTCCTTCAGGAGAGTTGTATAAAGATAAACTTAAAAATTACAATTATCTAATTGTTAATATTAATGCATTATTATTTCATTTTAAACTGTTAATTTTTTTTTCTTCCATATATTATATATTTCCTTATCAGGGGTACAGACTAACAGAGTGTTCGTCTGGTCATGATTAAATGAAATATCATTGAATTTGTATGTTAATTTTTTTTTTTATAAAAAAATATTTAAAGTGTAGAAATCAATAATTATATATATATATATATATATATATATATTTATTTATATATATTTATATATATATATATATATTAATAAAGAAATTAGTTTAAACTATATTTATATAAAATTTTAAACTCATTTTACAAAAATAAAAAATTGAAAAAGGGGTTTGCAAATAAAGATTTTTTACTTTTTGTGATAACCATCTTGAAAGCTAAGGTAATTTACCTTAGCTAACTAATCAGCCAACTAATAATGTCAAGACCCATATTTTATTCTTGGTTGATGTCTGATTTTTTCATCACAATTTCTCATCTGATGAAAATCTTCAATGACTATGTCTTGGAATCACTGTTTAAAAAATCTAGCGAGACCTTCAAGCTTTGCTTTGATAAGAAAATATGATTTTAAAATCTATCAATACAACAAACAACCTCAGGGTTTTACACCCTTTTTGCACCAGAAAGCTATTTGAGCTGATTGACAAACCATACCAAGAAGTGATTAAAGTTGATGAGATCAGTTATACTTACCTGATTATATTTTCAATATCTATAATCAGAAAATATAAAAATTTTATGCATAGTTGCTGTATTAGTTATATCAATATTTTAGCCATTGTTTTCTATTAGCCGATTTTAACTCATTACCTCGCCATCACATCATACATTAGCAAACAATGCACCAGTTATTCACAAGTCAAAACCAATGTGATACAAATAGCTCATCCACTGTATCATTGATGAGAGCCGCAAAATGGGGCTTGACAGCAATGAATGTAAAACCAACTTTTCTCCATGATCAAATGAAAATTTTCCAACACAACTCTCATCATTAAAACTATCAATAATGACACCAGAAACCAGAAAAATTAAACAGATACACTGGTATTTAATACATGTTAATAAATAAAAAATACACTATATTTAAGAAAACCACAAAGTAAAAAAAATGCATCTTAGTGAATTGCATGACAGTAATCCAGCAAGTTCTAGCATGTTCACTTTCACAACCAAAGCAGCGCAGGCCAACATACATATCTTGCTACCAGGTGATCGAAGGCAAAGCTCAAACTCTGTCAGTGTCTTTAATTGATTCTGAGCATTCAACATTGTAGATATTATCTGTCAAACGACCATATACTAGCCGTTGACCCCATTCCAATGACTCAAATTCGGGGACCTGAAAAAACAGAACCAAATCCAAAAAAAAATTAATATATCAAAGAATAAACTGTTTTTGTATTTTATGGAAGAAATCTTTTCTTATATTATTTATTCACAGAGTATTCATGAAACTAAGTAAGTTAGCAAATTAAATTTTAACAAATCCTAACAAGTCATTGATTAGTAGTGGGTGATTTTTCTCTTACATTATTTTAAGGAGAGAACATCTCTTTCTTGGTATTAAACTTTTTATGTAATCCTAATCTTTTATACCTTCCTTCCCAATCATGTTCTGGTTCTGTGGGTTTGGTTAAACACTCAGTACATCATTCAGGAGATGACATCTTTAGAGGCGCTATGTATTGGTTATTGTAAGAATAGATCTGCTTATGAATTGCCCCAGGAGTTCCTGGTCAGCATCTGTATAAAAAGCCAAAATTGTAACCAAGTGGTTCACTATGGATAACCTTATTAACATTAATTTCATGTTATAATATTTTTTCTATTAGTTAATTTTTGAATAATATGAGAATACAAGATTTAGTTTTGTAAAACTACCGAACTTTGAAGTATTGCATAAAAAAGAACTTTAGGATATAACAAAGGTAACGAATACAATACTACAAAAGTGTATTTAATTAAGAAATTAAAGAAACTTCTTCTGAAAGGTAACTTGAATAATTATTATTTCATATTAAATCAAAATATTTATAACAAATTACTATAAAAATATAATTATTAAAATAAGATTAAAAGTGAATAAACGTTTAGCAAACATATGTTACTTATTACATGTTACTTTATTACATGTAACAAAGTTTAGCAAACACATATTACTTTAACTAGATAATAAAAGCCTCTGGGGTTATAAGCTAAAAATTAGTTTATATGAAATGTGTATATGGCAAAAAACTATACGTTTGCACTATCACTCTCAGGCTGGAATTATAAGGAATAAAATAGCTGTGACTCCTAAGTGATTTTATTGACTTTTGAATTCTCATTAGCGTATTGATTTTTTTTTTCTTTGTTTGATATAATGTATTTTTTTTTGTACATTTGCTTGTCTAAGGCTCACAAGGGTAATGCTTTATCCTAATTATATAATAATAATAATGTGACCTGAATCATCACTCCAAGCCACGATCATCATCACAAGCTGATTGGTATTAAAAAAATATAAAGAAATGGTGACAAAGAGTAAAATTGCCTGTCGCTACAAATATGATGTCATGCGCAGTATGAAGAACAAAGACATACTCAAATACAAGGTATATCAAGGAAAAATAAAGAAAAAAAAAAATAAATCAAGGAAAAACAAAAAGAGGAAATTGTGATACACCTCACTCAACCATTAAAAAAAAAAAACAACTTTTTGTGTTTAATTTATCCTATGTACAACTGGTTTGTCCTTTTCTTAACTTCTACTTCCCCTCTCATAAAACAACACAAACACACCCATCAAGTATTTTCTTCTTTATTTCTATAATTTCATCGCACTATATTTACTTTTTCTATCGACATAACTCTCTCTCCAGTTATAAACTTCACCATAACTACTTAAAAACAAAATAAAAACACCTATCATATAGCCTAACAATAATAAATTCAGCTACAATTAAAAAATTATGTCCAAAACACTGAGATACAATAATAAAAATAATAAGTTTTCAAAATAAATAACATACATATTTAAATGTAAATATTGCTACAAACTGTTCTTATTTTTATCTCTTTCCCTAGTCCTCCGACTCTTTGATGATGGTGCATCATCTTCATCACCACCAGTGTTACATATTCATATATATAAGTATACAGAACTTAAGTTTTGCCTATTGTTAGGAATCCTGTTTTCAGAAAAAAATTTGCCTTTCATGTAAAACTGAAGCAAATCAAACCATTCTTCAATTTGTATCTATTTCTCCAGACATTACGAAATACAGCTGAATTTATTTTAAAGTAATTATAAGAATAAACCCAAGTAATAATAATTTATATCTGGAAGGAAAATCACATTCAAAATTTCATAAAATATTTTGCTGTAATATTGCTTCAGATTTTATTTGCCTTAACCTCTGACCCCTCCATTCTGTGGAAATCATTGCAAAAATTCATCCAAACTGTATAAATCACAAAAAAAGTTATCCTGTAAGATAGGGGGGAAAACCGAAATTTGAAGTGTAAACAAAATTTTCTGTGAAAGTTATATAGAAAATTGTTTGCTTTAATTTACCTAACATACAAAAAATACAACCTAAGCACAAATATGAGTACAAGTTTTACCAAAAAGGTAAAAGGGTCAGCAGACATTGCCGAGGATTTCATGCAAATTGCTGTTGCTAGAGAAAAATAAGTTCATTCTTTAAGGTTCCTTAAAGCAGGTTATGTCATGAATGCTTAATGTACTAACAGTAAAACAGACACAAATCAAGATGAGCAAAGACTGGAATAAACAAAGCCATTGAATGAAAATCCCTTTGCCTTACTCTCTTTGTAAACTTTTGCTTATCTTTAATTAAAAATAAATCAACAGACTTGCTAGGAAAAATTATCTCCAAAATCAACCCGTGAAACATCTGCAATATATCGTGTTTATATACATCAAATGAAATAAAATAATCTTTATTTTCTAAATTACACTTGCAGGCACCATTTACCGATTTTCAACTCAAAATATGAATTCTCAAAAAATACAATATGTACAATGTTTAAGCGTAAATGCTCATCCAGTAATGGAGTTATGTGCTTGCTGTCTATCCTGTAATTCTCAATAAGAACATTGGTAAAGTAATGATTAAGCAGTAATTATTAAGTTATGGTTAAATTAGTTGATTAAGACTAACAGTTCTTAAGTTTTAAGTGAACATCAGTATAATTGTATGAAAAAAGAAAAGGCAGTAACAACTACGATTCAAGAATGGTAGACATGTTGGGAAGCCTTGCAAAAACGCCTATGAACTAAAAGGTTAATTCCCCACCTTGAGCCATGGATAAATAGAAAACATGATAAGACAGGCTTCTTCCTGACACAATTGTTAATTGGACATAGAAAATATAATGAATATTTATTCAGGTTTAAAAGAAGGGCCTCATCTAATTGCTTTATTGCAACGAGGTTGACACATGTGAACACACCTTCTTCAGGTGCACCTGGTGGACAAAAAATAGAGAAAGATTGGCACTGGATATTCTCCCCAGAAAATATTGTCAGCTTTATACTATCAAGCAAGAAGGCCCAGGCCTCTGCTGAACAGTTTGCTTCCGAAATCCTTATGAAGAAAGAAGCAGAGCTGTGTGAATGGAATGCAAATTAAATAGAAGTTCCACTCAAGATAGTAGACACATGGCAGTGGATACTGTCTGAGTACTAGAACCCCAGGACGCACTACCAGTAAACCAGAGCTCCACCTAAACAACAGGAATTCAGAGTGCTTGTTAAAAATCCTGTGAGACAGGTGAAGAAAGTGAGAAGGGGTGAAGGACAACCTCCTGCAGAGCTGTCGTTTGTCCACTTTTTCTTGAATGGGCAACAGTGATGATACCCAAGGACTCTGGAACCCCTGAGCTTGAAAGTACCTTTCAGGGCTGTGAATGTTTAATCGCAGGTCTGGCTCTGCCGGGAGGGGGGAGCTGGTGAGGTGGTTAAGCTTAGTTGTTAGGACGCAGGTATACATACGCACTTTAATAACATCTAGCAGAACCTGTTGCAAATCCAACACTGCCCCCTTGGGGGCGTACATAAATGGTATTCCCCATCTCATAAAAAAAAGTGAACATCGGTACATTCTGAATATGAATTTCGATTTATATTATGTAAAAATTAATATAAAAAAAAATTGAATCCAATAATTAAATTTCCACCAGATTTCAAGTGAAACAAGTTTTTTCATTTGTTCCATGAAGATGCATTCTATCAAAATATTTCAAGCTAAAAGTTAAATAAGATAATGAAAAAAATATTGAATTTTAAACAGTAACAGTTCACCCTTCCCCTTGATAACACACTTTTATCTACATGCTTGGGCTGCATTTCAACAGAGAAAATATATTTAATTACATATGTCAGGAGTATCTGAACACAAAACTCTTCTAGCACCTTTTTGAATGATTACAAAAATATACAATTTTGTTCCAGAGCATGTAGAAGTGGTTTCTATATGTATTTTCCCCCTTGAATTCAAAAATTTAAACAGAATTTTTCTGTTACCCTTTGTTTTCAAGTAACACCCTATTTATTTATTTTCAAGTTACATTATAGAAATTATGTAAATATGTTATGGTATTATGCATTTATAATACACAAATGAACAATAATGTATTGATTAAGCATCTAAAAATGATTAATTTGTTATAAAAGAATGTCTGCAATGGCATAGAACAATACATTCAGTCAAAACTGCTAGATAATGCAATTCTAAAATTAGTCAAAAGATGGCTTTCTTACAAACTTAGTCATCACTGTTTGTCAAAGTGCTATCACAAGCAGTATCTGTTTTGATTATAATGTCTGAGATACTGGTTCAAGCCATACCCAGTCTGTATACAGTGTTCCATCTTAACATCTGACATCTTTAGTGTGTATGTGCTGATGTAATATACTTCAGTGTAAACGTTTCTCAGTTACAAAGTATTCTAAATTTACATTTCATCTCTTGAGTTCAAGACTTTTAGTGATTATATTTTTTGTAGTGTTTGTATGTTGTGTGATTTTGCAAAATACCTAGAAATTGTGTAAACCACCCCCCCCCAGACAGCTTTTACTACATTTGTGTTGATGTAACATTTAAATTTCAGTAATGTACTTTTATTCCTCTCTTCAAAAAAAATGTTATGAGATTTATTTTGACTGCAAAGTTGATAACCAAGACCAACAGTGGGGTCCTCACATTTGTTGTACTACTTGTGTCAGACTCCTCCTTACAAGCGTGTCAAAGGGTTCTCAGCACATGAACTTTGCTGTTCCAATGATTTGGCAGGAACCAAAAGATCATGCCACTGATTGTTACTTTTGTCTAATATTGTGGGCATTAGTTAAAAATAAAAGCAGACTTTTTCATACCCTAATTTACCATCTGCCATGAGGCCTGAGGCTCACAGTGAACAACTGCCAGTGCCTAAAACAGCAGAAAATATCATACTTAGTGAAGATCAACAACATAAAGAATTGGTAGAGGATAATGACAATGAAAGGGTTGATCCAAACAATGAAGCTTCATGTTCGTCTGGTGAATCACATTTACTAGCACAAGGGACCTTGTACAAGATCTGAATTTATCAAAAAAGGAAGCAGAACATTTAGGTTCATGATTACAAGGTTGGCACTTCCTCCACTACGAAACAGAAGTGTGTTTTTAGAAGTAGGCATAATGACTTCAAAAAAGACTTTCTTTGTATTTGAAGATACAATGGATTTGTTTTTTTGTAATAATGTCTATAATGAAATCATTTGGTCATGAGTACAAAACAAAGGAGTGGCATTTGTTTATTGATTCATCTAAAGTCAGTCTACAAGCCGTGCTTCTAAACATTGGGAACGAGTTTCCATCAGTGCCATTATCTTATGCTATGGAACTGAAAAAAACTTATGTGAACATGAAACTTCTGCTAGATAAAATAAAGTATAAAGAATTTCAGTGAAATATCTGTGGTGACTTGAAGATAATTGCTCTGTTTTCAACCTGGCTTCACTAAATACTGTTGTGTTCTTTGCGAATGCGACAGCACATACCAAAAAAATCATTACATGCAGGAGTGGCCAAACCAAACAGCATTAACTCCAGGAAAGAATAATGTTGTTAATGCACTACTTGTTGATTCAAAAAAAATTTATTTAACTCCACTCCATATAAAGCTGGGGGCTTATAAAAAACTTTATGAAAGTAATATATTGAAGCGGGCTCAGGTTTGCTTAAAGAATAAGTTTCCAAAGATCAGTGAAGCAAAACTCAAAGAAGGAACCTTAGTAGAACCTCAAATTAGAGTTCTACCTAAAGATGACAACTTTGATAGTACATTAAATGAGGTGGAGAAAGCTGCATTTCTCCACCTCAATTAAGAAGTAGTCTTTTAACAGCATTTTCCATAATTTCTTAGGAAACCATAAATCCAAAAATTCCAAAGAAATATTGGATGATCTTTTAAAATTTAATCAAAAAATTGGCTGCAACATGTCAATGAAGATTCACTTCTAGGACTCTCACTGGATTTCTTCCCACCAAATTTAGGAGCAGTCAGTGATATAAATGGTGAATGGTTTTAACTCTACTGGTTTTTTAGTTTACATAATTCTCTCAAAAATCCTCCCACTCTCTCTTTCTGCATATGCACATGACAGAAATAATTTATACATAATTTAACATTTGAGTAACAGACTGTGTTTATATACAACAGACTTGTGTATACATATTAACGTTATGTGTACATAAATGTCTTGTGTTACCTGTGATGACTGTACAATATACAAAGACTTAAATAGCTGTTCTATTGTGCAAAATAAAATAAAACTAAACAAAATTATATTTTTTATAGCAGATCCATTGCCTTGGACAGATTAACAAATACAGCAGTATATTAGTGTTTATTATCAAGACAATCAGTTATGTATCAAGTGAAACTGGCCAAAAACCTGCTTTCCCTAAAACAAATTGACATGAATGGTTTCTTCTAAATAAGCTCTAAATATTTGACTACTTTTTCAATTACTTAAGCTATGTTACTTAAGAATATGTGTCTGTTTTACCTAGCTCATCATTTAACAATTTAGGGATTGGATAGACAATAATGTTTTGTATATATTTGGAAACTTGCCTGCATTTATACTAAAACTTGTTCTCTGTCGCATCTTCGTCCGTGCTATACGGTTACTTGCATTTCCTATAGCAGTCAATCTTTTTAGTTTATGTTTTTTAGTCAAGCAATCAGAAGCAGGTGCAGCCAGTCATACAATAGTAAAGATGGCAGTGTTGGTTGAGCTATACTGCTGTATACCTTTACACCCCTTCAAAAAATCAGAATTAAAAAACCCCACAACAGTTTTAAAATATTTATCTGAAGGGTATTTGCAAGCCTAAATCTACTGAATATATAGTTTATTATAGTTAGGGTTGGGAAAATTTACAATCATTGTTCAAAAATTTTTTACCTTTCTTCATCCCCTTTCAAGGTCGAATTTCAAAAATCTAGAAACTGGTTTATTGACATGAAGATTACCCTGACCAAAAATCAGGTTGACTTCTTTATTTGTTACAAATAAATTTAAAAAAAATAATAGGGTTTAAAAACTCAAAAATCAATTTTAACCCTTGAAACTCGAAAAATCTAGAAATTGGTTGTTAGATGTTCATAATCAGTCTATTCAAACTCAGCTCACAATGATGACACACAGTTCACAATTAATTAAAGTTCAGCCTTTAATGAATTTGCTTCAACAGGCAAATCTCCACTACATTTTATATATATATATATATATATATATAAATATTTTTTTTAAAGATTAAATATATTTAAAAACCTTCTCACTTATGCTAAGAAAATGGGTAAAAATTTAGTAGGGATAGGTTGGTAATTTTTTTTTTATCCCAAGCAAAAAACCCCTCTTCATCTTTACATAATAGTATAGATTAAACTAGTTAAGAGTTTAACTATGTTTAGTTTTATTGCTTTTAAAGTTCTTGCTTAAGTTCATCAAAATTCAGACCAGATCACTCATCCTTAAGATTTATTAAAATATCTTCAACTTGCTTAACAGTGTCTTCAATATAAACTGTAAATCAAGTGTGTTAAGTCCTAATATAAGAAATCTATACTCTGAAAATGCTCCAGTAGATGTTCGTCTACATTTACAAAGTATTCACTTCAGTAGTAAGAATCTATTTACCATCTAAAGACAATAATCTAAAATATGAAAGAGCAGTAAATAAAAATCATTAAGTTACAAAATTTTTACTGTCTAAATGTAGTAGAACACTGTCTAACTGAGCTCTACTTGAACAACAGACACCTAAACATAATTTTAAATTAAAAGAGCACAGCAACTCATGAATAATTGATAATGTGTAGGGTGAAGTTACAAAGGAAATGCAATTTCTAAGTTTGTAATAATCTTAGTAGTGTTTATAGGTATGCCTATTTTTGTTGCCATGAAACTGATCCTTTCTCTGAATAAAAAATATTTTTCCTTGTATCAATAATGCAGCATTTTGACTCATATCACTGATTTGCAGTTGCAAATCCACTAACCCACCCGATTGGTCTAGTGATGAACTCGTCATCACAAATCGGCTGATTTTGAAGTCAAGAATTCTAAGGTTCAAATCCCAGTAAGGCCTTTAAAGAGCAACAATGCTAAATGTATCAAAACTGTTATACTTTTTTCTTTGTCAGTGCTATTGGCAGCAAAAATAGATTCTGAACCAATTCCAGCAATGCTTAATTTTCTAAACAATAAAGACAAAGTCATTGCTTTGTTTTGCCACTGGTTGAATAGAAAGAACACATTTGGTATACTCAAAATTAGACTTTATCCGCTGTAATATTTAAAAATAGTAGTTGCTTCTTAATCCCTATCAGTTTTTGGTATACTTAATATAAGAGTGAACCCGAAACTATAATTTCTTTTCACATGTTATTCTTATAATCCTACTTCCTTTCAAAATATACTTTGAATATTTTTGATCTCTTCATCAATATATAATTTGGGATATAATATCATCAATCATCTACAGTGATATATGTTAGGATGGATGAAATGACTTTAAGTATTTGTGGCAGCTCTAGTCAATCCAGAGTATATATTAATAGATTTCAGTTTGACTACATGTCCGAAGCATTTTTTTATCCTTTCCAAAGAAAAACTGGTAATCAGTTCATGATCTTGACTATCTTTTCCTAGTAACTGCACTGATTCACTTTCATTGATTATTACTTCATTTTTCTGTACTTCTAAAAACAAAAATTGTCCTTTCATCCTCTAAAGATCTGCAATTTCTACAAAATTGCATCTGTTTTATCAGAAAAATTACTTACTTGATTGTTCACAAATGTATACCAAAAAGTTTGCTTATTATAATAATTATGATGATTGAAAACTTATTTTTTTCTAAATTACTAGATAATAAACAATATAATCAATGCATGTAGTTGAATATAATAAAATAATGAAAAAATAAGTAAAAACAAAAAAAACTTTGTAAATTATGATACCAATGAAAGTTATAAAATAAAAAGGAAAATGTAAAATTGACTGTGAACAAGAGGTACAATTTACTTAAATTTCCAATGGCATAGAATTACACATATCAACTGATGAATGGTTTTATTCAATCTCAATAATAAATTGGCCTATAAAAGAAATGTAACTATAACTATTAATGTGTGTGAGTGTGTGATTTAGACATAAACAAGAAAATATTGAAGATCACAATACAGGAAGCACAGTTTTTGCAGAACAAAAAAGTATAATTTGTGGTCCAGAATACTATGACACACTCAAATAATGATGAACAAAAAAAGAAAAATAGTAAACATAATGAAAGAATCTTGTTGCTTTTTTAATTAACATAATATAGCATGTTTATTTAGACTGTAATAATGGTCAAGAGGATTTCATGCAATCATAACACCAAATATACAAATTAAGTGAAAGAAATACACTACATAACAAATGAAAAACATATTAAAATGAATCTTATTTGTAATGTTGTGCTTGAGTGTTCTGCATTTAATGAAATTAAAATTGGTAATAAGAAAATAAGCACAATTATATAACAGGCAACCAGCCTAAATGGTTTTGTTGATAATAGAGCTTTTTATTATAAAAAAATGTGTATTTATTGGAAAGCCCACTTTATTTTCGGACAAACTTTACAAGCATTAATATTGAAATGCTGAAACAGTCACTAAATTAAAATATAGGAATTCCACTTAAATATATAAATATTTGGTCAAAGATGCATAATTACTAAAGGTGAAATTATGCTTGATATTAATTTCTTTTTATGAATAAATACTTTTTAATTAATTATATTTTTTGGTAGATTATTTTTATCAATCTCCAAAAGGAGGATAAGAATATCATTGAAAAGATATATGAAGATAGGTATACCAGTGAAAAATATTTTTATTAATCACCAAAAAATAAATTGATTTTATTATTGTAACAAATTTTACTGAACGTTTTTATTAAAAACAGAAATTATTTTACAGTTGAGAAAACAAAAAATTATTTATTCAAATTAAAAAAATATATATAAATGTATATACTATAGCCAATAAGAAAATTGTTTTAACTTGATCTGTAATCAGGCAATAATAAAACATATGTCTTTTCAACAATGTTTTTGTTAGCAGTTTTTAAAAATAAACCAAGTGTGTCATCAACTTAACTATCTCTTTTCTTATATTCTGTCACATTTTTTTTTTCTCTGGTGTTACTAGTTTGAAAGGAAATTTAATATTGTTTATAAACTTCAGTGACTTATTCTTCAATCAAAAAGTGCTACATAAATTATCAAAGGTAACTAAGTAATATTTTAGATTTTATAGACCTGACATAAATAGTATATTAAAATGGCAGCTCCAAAATCCCTATTTCCCAGGGCATCTGTTGAAGGAATACCAGATTATAAGGCTTTCTTAAAAAAAGATAAACCAAGATTTGACAAATTTTTTAATGAAAAAATTACATACTCTGTGAAGCTTGATGACTTTGATAGATTAACAACACTAGGAGCTGGTACCTATGGTAGAGTTATGCTCATTAAACATAAAGGTTCAGAGAATTATTATGCCTTAAAAGTGTTGGACAAAAAAAAAGTTATTGCATTGGAGCAAGTTGAACATACTTTGTATGAAAAAAAGATTCTGCAATCTATAAACTTTCCCTTTTTAGTTCATATGGACTTTTGTTTCTATGATAATAGTAATCTATACTTTGTTTTACCATTCATTATGGGTGGTGAAATGTTCAACTTGCTTAAGAAAATGACACAATTTGATGAAAACCAGTCAAAATTTTATGCAGCACAAGTGTGTATGGGTCTGGATTATCTTCATTATTTAGATCTAGTATACAGAGATTTAAAACCAGAAAACATATTGATAGATTCCTCTGGTTACTTGAAGATAACTGATTTTGGATTCTGTAAATTGGTGAAAGGCAGAACATATACTTTGTGCGGAACACCAGAGTACATTGCACCAGAGATTGTACTCAGTAGAGGCTATAGTACAGCTGTTGATTGGTGGTCATTTGGAATATTAGTGTATGAAATGAACTGCGGTTATGCTCCATTTACAGACAAGGATCCAATGAGACTGTATGATAAAATTGCAGCAGGAAAGTACAAGACACCACAACACTTTAGTATTGGTTTGAGAGATTTAATAAAGAATCTTTTACAAACTGATCTAAGTAAAAGGTTTGGAAATTTAAAAAATGGAGCTGATGATATCAGAGAACACAGGTGGTTCAAACAGATTAACTGGGTGGCTTTGCTAAACAAAAAACTTGAACCACCATATAAACCAGCAGTTAAAGGTCCCAAAGACACCAGTCAGTTTGAAAAATACAATGAAGAACCACTACGTATCTCTGCTACAGATCGTTATGCTAAAGAATTTGCAAATTTTTAATATCATTTGTTCTATTTATATTGCATGTTGGTTTAGTGGTCTTAAAATCTGTATGATGTACTGTGAACTTAAGCTTTCAGTGATGTTAAAAATATGAAAATCTGGGAATGCGAGTAGCCATAATTCTTGTTTGTGAAATTTGTAATTAGACTAAACAGAAAATTTACTGAAGTAAAAATTGCTTTAATAATTAAAAATTGTTTACAGTTTTAATTTGCTATTACACTTAATTAAAAATTAAGTAAAAATCTTTTTCTTTATTAACATAAAATTCAACAAAGATTCTCGAATTACAATTAGAAGTTTAAATTATTTGTCCAGCTTAGTAGATTAAAAATCTATATACAATTTTTTGTTACTATAATTTACCTTATTACTACAAAAATAAAAATGATTTTATATTTCTTTGGTCTTTTATTTTTTGAGTGTTTGTTTCATCTTTGTTCTCAAAGATGAACACAATTGAATTTTCAGATTGAGGTTATTAAATGAAATTAATAAATTTACAAAAATGCCATTTTTCTAAACAAATGATGAAAAATGAAGTCTAGTTCTGCAGAAATGTAACTAAAAAAGTAGCTTCAGCAAAATATAGTAGCTTCACTTGCTAATCCTCTTGAATTCATAACCATTTCTAAACATTTTTCAGGAATAATCTGGGGTAATTTTGACACTTTATATGGATTAAAAAAAAAATGGATAATACACAAATTTGTTCCTAAAACAATATTATATATTACTGTTTTGACAGTAAATGAATATTACAATGCATTACAGAAAATACTGCAAGTAGCTATTTCATTGCTACTTGGATCTTTCACAGATCCAAGTTTTTCTTTTACAATTATTACGGCAATATGTGAAAACAATGTTAACAAAAATCACAGTTCTAATGTATTTCCACACATAATTCTGGTGATAGGTGGCTGTTAATCTATTATTCCTAAGGCATTGTTGACAAAGATTTGCATGTGTACCCAGTTTCTGTAGAACTATCTTATGTGATTGCTAACAACCCTTGATTTCTGATTTCGAATTCATCTTCACTTCTGATCTCAACTTTGGTCACTGATGTTTTCCAGTATTTTACCATATACCATTAAATGCAACTGCTCAGTTATGTTTAACTAGATTTCAAATAAATTTAATTGGGTTAAAATTTGGATAGCAAGGTGGCAATGATTTACCTTAAGCACTGTTGTAATTCTTTATTTAGCATTTTTTATCATTTTTTTAACGAATTGGGTGAATTTATTTTTTTAACAGTTCCCTTAAGCCTCTGGAACCACTGCATGCCATAAAACATATAAAGACTATTTTATTTTGTCCGTTTTATTTCTTCAATCCTGATTTAGCATACTGTCTGTTCACCTACAGCTAAAGTGACAATATGCTGTCAGTGAACAATAAAGCTGTAGGTGAACAATATGCTAGCATAAAGTATTTTTAAGCATATTTTAATCTTAAATGAGTTTCATTAAATTCATGAAAGTAGTTGGGATGTATTGCCAAGGGAAAGAAAAAAGTACAGTTTGTTTACAAGTTTGTTTTTGCATGCACTCTTAACATGTCATATATATAGTACAGTTCCTATACTATAAACAATGCATAAGTTCAAGGGACACATTCCTTCCGATTTAAACAATATACCATGTTGCAAGAGAAAGTTAATTTCTCTTTTTTTAAAAGGTAGTTTTTAATTAATACTAAATACTAATTTTACAATGATTAAATACAACTAAGTTTATTTATAAAAATGTATTTATTTTTTTTAAATTTCAAGTACATCTTGTTTCACCAATACTTCTTTCAGTTCACATGTAAAAAAAGTACAAATTATAAAAGCAAATTTATTTTGATAAAATAATTTTACATGTAGGTAACAAAATAAATAACTATATTTACAGTTGTGCCAAAAGTCAAATGCAAAGTTGGCATAAAAATATTTGCTTTGATCAGCTGACATCTTCGTTACAATACCATTATTAAACCTCATTCATTTTTCTTAATTACTCTGTAGCTGTAGATTTAATCGTGGCAGTAGTGTTTGTTGTAATTTCCAATTGAAATGAATGGTAGGCAGTTGTAATTTCCAATTGAAATGAATGGTAGGCAGCAATGAAATAGAATTGTGAGTACAATTTCAAAAGAATTTAATAATTTTTAGTACAATTTGATTACTAGTACTAAAATTGTTTTACGTTATTTGTTCTTGAAGTTCAATTTGTTCTTGAATTTTTGAAAAACTAGTGAAACCAAGTGCAGTTAAGTGACTTTTGGCACAACAGCAATGATTGTTAGAACTATTGTTTATTCTTTTTACTGCCATACGGGCAGTAGTTCAGTACTTTGACAGAGAAAATTATCAGAGGCTGTGTGATCCACATGTTAATCAGCCTTTTTGCACTAACTTGAACTGGTGGACCAAATTATCTTAGGAGATGAAATTGGATCTGGTTAATCAGTCTTTTTGCACTAACTTGAACTGGTGGACCAAATTATCTTAGGAGATGAAATTGGATCTGGAGGCCAGCTATTTTAAATAAGAGAATGGGTCCAGAAATCAACAGAACTTGACTGGTGAGCTTTGCAATGGTATATGACTCAACAGCGCAGTATGTTAGAAGTGTGAGAGGCGTGTGACTGCATTCACTGGTTCTAAATCAAATCAAGGATCCAAAAAATAGCAATCAAGATAAGTAAGAAAGGATGAAAGCATTGCAAACCATGTGGCTGAGGCTGAGGCAAACTTGAAAACAGACATGTGAGGTAAAAAGAAGAAAATGAACACAAAAAAAAAATGAACACAAAAACCAGGAAAGCGAGCAATTTTTAACTTAGGACAATTGGGACAATTTACAACACTTGAGCGAGTTTACTTTTATTCATAGTTTATTTATCCCACAGGTTATAAGTATAGGGTGAAAAACAGAGAACCGAAGAAAATCAAGTTCTGGGATGACGTACTTCCGTACAATGTACTGAGGGATGAGATGCTATTGTGCATGTGCAACCTGATGTAGAACCAACCACAGAATTGGTAGGCACTAAAACACAACAAAGCTCCTGGAAAAGGAGTGACAGCGGAAGTATTGAAGGGAGGTGATGTAATAGGTGGGAAATTATATTGAAAATCAGGAAAAGTAGGAGGAAATGCCAACTGAATAGCAGGAAACAATAGTTTCACTCACTCCTTAGAATCCCTTAAAAGGGCGGCTATTTAACAAAAAACCCATGCATGACATTAAACCCAAATGGGACATTAATTTGAGGAAGTTGACCAATTTAAAAGTTCCTTGGAGTAAATTATAAATAAGAATATGAAGGACATTCAAATTAGACTGCACAAAACAATCTTCCCAGTGTTGCTATATGGAGCCAAGTCTGTTGGGCTGGACATGTACTAAAAGGGAAGGATGTACTAAAAGGGAAGGAGGATGTTTGCTGAAGGAGGATGATGATGGATACTACTGAAGGAAAAATTTTCCTACTGATGGAAAATTAGGTGAGGGTTGGAGGTTAGGCTGCTGATGCGGAGGGAGAGACTGGCCTAACTGGGCCAGTCTCCCACATCCCTCACCTCAGAGGGGATGTTGGTGGGGCTAGATGTCGCACCTGGATATAGATGGCCCTGGGAGTAAGAGTAAGTATACCATAAACAAAATGATAATGTGCAGGGTGCAGGGTAAAAAATCAGTAATAAACTTTTGAAAAAGAGCACATAATAGTGAGGTAATAAAATAAATTATATAATCTGCTGCAAAGCTTTAAAGCAGCTTACAATTAACACTAAAAAATAGAATCTTCTTTTAAAATAAACATTAAAAGAGCTAAAGAAAATTATTTTCTGATCTTTTAAATCTATTTCTATGCATCAATGGCAATAGTGGAACATTTTTACTGTTACTTTCTAACACTTTTCAGTACCAAACCGACTTCATCAAGAAACTTATTTAAAAACCTTAGACTTCATCAAGAAACTTATTTAAACCTCACACTGATGTTTTCATGTTCTAGCTGAAATATAACACATAAAACAGAAATAAACATTACACTACTTTTTACACTTATCTACCATCATTAATAATAATTTTATAATTTAACTACTTTCATACATTCATTAATTCATTAACTAACAAACACACAATCAAACTTTCTATTTTAATTATTTTCGTTGTTGTTATGCTTATGCTGCTTATGCTTATGCTTAATCCAGTAATTAAAATCAGTAATTTTTCAAGGATTTACTGAGGATTAGGTTGATAATTGTAACCAGGATACTGAGGTTGTTGATTAGGACCACCAGCAGGAGGCTGTGGTCCAGGTGGTCGTGGATACTGTGGATAAGAAGTAGGTCCTTGTCCAGGAGCTGGAGGATAAGACTGTGAATAACCTTGTGGATAACTCTGTGGATATTGACCTGGAGGGTATGTCTGAGTAGATACAGGAGGTGAAGGTCCATAACCTGAACTTTGCGGGGGACCTGGAGGGGGTTGGAAATTGGAATTAGGAGGAGTCTGGCTTGTGGTCGATGGTGGGTAATTTTGGGTGGCACTACTAGGAGGATACGTCTGAGTAGATGCTGAAGGAGCGATAGTTGTCTGAGAATAAGAATTCTGGGGACTTGGTGATGCTGCTGTTGCAGGAACTCCATATCCACCAGGTCCAGGTCCTGGCTGGGCACTATTAAATCCACTCTGTGGTGGTGGCGGGCCACCCTGATTCTGTGTCTGCGTAGTTGGTGATGGATAGTTGCTCTGCTGATTACCACCATAGCCACTACCAGGGTAATTGCTACCAGAAGAATTACTGTAATTACCTAGAGCAACAGTTTATGAAAGAAAATTATATAAAGAAATTATTGAAGACACATTAAATTAAGTTTGTTAAACATGCTGCCAATAAAATAAGCTAATAAACTGATTTGAAATAAGTAAGCACATAGATCACTCAACCAATTTGAAAGAACAAAATATTCTGCAGCAAATGGAATGTAGTTACAAAATTTGCAATACACAGTAATGCAACGAGCCATTGCAGTGCCTAGTTACATTATAAAAGTACATATTTTGTTTTCTACATCATTTAACAAAATATTTTGTTACAAGGGGAATTGTGAATAATAATGTTCCATTTACAATGTTGAGAAAGTTAGAAAATGTTTTTGCAGTAATATATTTATTTAACTGAGAAAGTTAGAAAATGCTTTTGCAGTAATATATTTATTTAACTATCCAAAAAGCCAAGATAGTCCAGTAATATCTTATTGAGAAAAGTCAATTTATTATGCAGAAAATACCCAAACCATTATTATACATTATATCAAAACTCTGAAGAATACATATTATGGATTAACTACATTATATTACCATAAATTCTATTTAACTATTTTACTGAATATATTAGATGTGGTAAGAGTATTTTGACTTGCATAGTGCAGTCTCACATGTATTATTGCACTCTAGATAATGTAGATTCTTTTGGTTATGAAGTACCAATTTTTTGTTATAGAGATGAATTTGCTATATTGCTGAATGATTTCCAAATCATTCAGTGATATGCTTATATAAAAACCTGCATGTACAAACATCAAGCCCTTACACAGTGCCATATCACTGTGTAGTATAATAGCTTCTTCCTTCAGAATTATTGGGTTTTTTTTTTTTTAGAATGATCAGAATTTGCTGAAACTAATATTAGTGATTTAGACTTCTTCATTCTTTAATTGTTAATACTGAATGTGGATACTGATCATTTATGGTTTCAATATACAAATGGGTGGTGACCACACATATATAAATTTGACCACTAGAATATATAAATTTTCTGTAGTAGACCTTTTCACACTGATTCCTCATGAGGGTATATGATATCTCTTGGCCAAGAAGTCATTCCGTATTTAATCAACAAGGCCCACAATCTGACTAACTGGGATTTTCATGAAATCCCAGTTTTTGGCGAAAGTCGTTTTATTCAAGGTTATGGTAGAGTCTTGTAGTTTACAGGCTTGGTAATTTATTTTGCTTGGCTTATCTACGTGTATTTTTAAATAGGTTATTTGGATTTATTTTTGATATCAATTTCTCTCAGGCTCCAGTTTGTCTGACTATTGCATCATCGTATTGGTGTTTATTTCATTGCTGTTTAGTCATAATGTGTATATATTAAGGCTTAGTGTTTTTTTATTCTCAACCAATTTCAATATTGTCATAATTGTCATAGTTCCTAGAAGTATATTTCTCTTTGTCTGCCCTGATGTCATTTCTTCAACTTGCGTATTCAGAAATTATTTAAATTATTATCAGTCTTACGTAATTCTTTAGTGGACTGCTCGCTTAAATTATTTTTGTTATCTTCGTTCCCGAATTCCACACCGTTTCTCTAATCATTCTCATACTAACACTAAGATACTACTCTTGTTGTCAACACACACACACACACACACACACACACACACACACACACACACACTCTGTCCATTGCTTTGTTCGCTTCCCCTACTTCTCACCACGCCAGCCTTATTCATTCTATCGGACTTTCACGTTCTGCGGATCCTGGTCCTCTTGGAGGGCCAGGCTTCGATGTATTCTTTCTTTCACTTAATCTTAATACTTTCGTCGTCCTTGCACTTATAAACGTTGCGGTATTTCTCTGTTAAAATATTTTCTAATTCTACTTGTCAGTTTTTCGTGATTTCAGTTTTCTATGTTCGTCCAGCCTTGTTTCTTCGTTAAGTTATTCTCATCTACATTACTTCTCTGTGGAAAGTGCTTCAATTACTACAAGCTGTCAATTCTGTCGACGCCGAAATTTTCTCCAGCTTCTTATTACAATTTCAGCGAAGCAGAATTTCTTCAAACTCGTTGCTACACATTTTAGACGCCCAGTCTTGCTCAACCTCGATGCCACATTCTCACCACTGTATTCCTGATACACCACGGAGGACTACGCCCAGGAATTTACTGTATGTATTCGTTTTACCTTCATTCACGAGTTCGCCTCTTACTAATATTTGTGTGCTACAGGTAAGTTCAGTTTTTCATTACTTATTACATTAAACCGTTATGTTAACGGTTAAGGCATCATACCTATGCCTTTCAAGTTTCAACTTCACTTAAGTACAGCCCCGACAGGTTATTTACATAAGGTTGTCATTGTTCAGCTGCAACCTATTTTACATGCTCAATTAATTTCATTGTAATTAACTCCTTTATTTTTATGTTTACTTATCACAATTTGATTATTGTTATTAACTTTGTACTAGAATATCATTGTGGCCTTTTTTTTTTCTACACTAAACTAGAATTACATGTATTAATTATTTAATGTTAAGTTTGTTGATGTTTTTATTACATGTATTAATTATTTAATGTTAAGTTTGTTGATGTTTTTAATTCAGAAAAGGCCAGTGCCAATTAAGATTTATTGTAATTCGTTTATCTAAGTTAATGACATCTGTTCATTGCTATTTGTCACATTATAGTATATGTCAGTAGTACAACTGTTTGCCAGTTACATTTTTTCTAAATTTTCATGTTCTCTTGTTTTTCAGGATCTAAGTTAATGACATCTGTTCATTGCTATTTGTCACATTATAGTATATGTCAGTAGTACAACTGTTTGCCAGTTACATTTTTTCTAAATTTTCATGTTCTCTTGTTTTTCAGGCTTTGTCAAAAATGTATATTGTCAAAATCTGTATTTAAAAGTGTATATTCATGTATTTTTTTTCATTTAATATTATTGTTATGCTGATTTCAGTTGATATTATGTATCATTAATTTATGTTATTTTCATAATTTCTTTTTAGTTTTTAAGGTTTTGATTTAACTTAAGTTCATTTGTTCTCTTTCTAATAAAGTTAAATCATTTCTTTTGGCAATTCTTTTGGCAAATACGAGCTGTGTTTTTTTGTTAACTTTACCCAACAATGAGATAATACTCAATTTCTGATCTCTATCATAGTGCCCTACAAATTTGCTGGAAAATTGAAATTCAATTATTGCAGAATATATATGTACATCCAGTAGCGGTTTTCGGATTAACTTTTGTTAGTACTTCCTGTTGAGGTAATCACTGTGAGCTGGAGATGGACCTTGAGGGTAAAGGAAACTTACTTCCACTTCTTCTATAAATTCATTTGTAGGTAATACACTGTATGTAATACACAACCCAGCCACCAAGCACCATTATAAATGTATGTCACAAAATCTTATATCAGAAATTTCAGGAAAACCACTACTGTGTTGTTCACATTCTTCATTTTCAGAAATAATTTTTGAAATTCATTTTCAGAAATAATTTTTGAAAGATATCCTTCCTTGAATGATAAAAAAAGCATCAAACTTTTAAGTACCTGGGGTTGCCACTGCTTTTGCTAATAATACTTTTTACGATGTGCTAAATAATACTTTTCTTTTTTCTGATATTCTTCATTTGAAACATATATGAGATTCATATTTTTAATATTTGACCAAACCTAATCATAACTTAATGACCGAAATTATTTGATCTTGAAATTTGTTGAAACTGGCGTTAGTAAACTTGCTTTTGATGCCAAAATTTTATTTGTATCACCATGTTGCCGCAAACAAGTGCCACTCAGCCTCTGTACCAAAGTCATCCTTATGATTCACTAAACTTTACGATTTTTATATTGTGCTGCTGAGCTATAAAATTAGTTTATCACAATTATGCTTTTATTTTTTAAAATACTTTTATTTTGTAAAAAATGATATGCTTTTATTTATTAAATGCTTTTATTTTTTTAAAAATGAATTAGTTTTTTCAGTAAAAGGTGAAATGATATTGTGTCATGCTTTTAAGGCAGTCAGACATAACTAAATTATCATTTAAAATTAATGATAAATAGTGAAAGGATGAATTGTGTAGCCTGTTGATGGAGTGAGACGAGACCCCTTGTACTTCATCTTGTAGCACGAATAATTTTCAGCAAAGTCACATAATGAGATAAAGAATCCAGTTTCAGTTTTTTACATTTTTTAAGAAGTCTGACTGCTGAAAAGCAACGAATAAATGGTAAACCAATAAACATCTCAATAAATCTTCTGTGTTCTCTACTGTTTCTATCTAAACTTGATCGATCAGTTTATATCCATTGTTTAAAATTTATTTTGTCCACAAAATTTCTAACAAAATCAAATTCTATCCACTGAATCTAAAATGCTTTTAAAATTGCCAATTGCTTCTCACCAAGATACAAATCTCTCAAGGTGGATTACAAATAATTTGTGCCACACTGTGCTTAATAAGTGAAATGATTGCTGCATCCTTTTGTTAAATTTAATTTACATCCTTTAAACATTAATTTCACATTCTGATGGATAAAACACACACACGTACACTATGAGTTCCACTGCCATCTGCTAAAACACAATTTTTAGTACGTAAAGCAGCAAAGGTAGAAAACCCAATTTTTAATACCTGTAAGAGTTTCTTTTTAAATTTTCACAATTAAATTTTTCTTTCAACTGTACCAAGATTTCACTATCGGGTTTAACTTGAGATGAACTGAGTTTTTACTAGCAACATTATATATTTGATTGCTCATCTGTTTGATGACTAGCAACATCTCGTTGATCACTCAATGTTTGCAATCTTTTTCATTTTACAGGTGATTCCCCAATACTCACTAGACTCCATGAGCCTACCTAATCCATAATTTGGATCTGCTTCTTTTTCTTTATTACTAATAAAAAGTAACACATCTTTTTACAAATCCAATCACTTTCTAAACTTTGGCAACATATTTATTATCTCACTACTTTTAGTTTCTTTTTGCAAGTTCAGCCAACAAAAAATTAAGTTTTTAGCACTTCAAAATCCCACAACATTTTGTTAAAACACTGACATACTTTTTCTTTCTTTTGATTCCAATGCAATTGCAGTTTCAAATTTCCACAGCTATTTTATAATATGATGAATAAAATATATTTTTCGTAAAAAATTGATGCCTCAAAAGTCAGAGGCAGTGACTTTAAAATAAAGATTTACGTAAACATAGGCTAGTATATCATAAGAAAGAGCATCAAATAAACTTATCATTCTACCTTAACAAATAGCAAAGTTATGTTGACCTAACATTATTGCCACAAGTCAAAATTTGTCATTTTCCAGCAAAGAGCTCTAAAAACAAAGTGGTTTTGACCTAACATTATTGCCACAAGTCAAAATTTGTCATTTTCCAGCAAAGAGCTCTAAAAACAAAGTGGTTAATGATAGAAATCTGAAATTCAATATTTTCCAGTTAATACATACCAAATTTCATGAGTGAGTGAGTGAGAGTGTGTGTGTGTGTAAAATATAAAGGAATATCTAAGTATGTATATATACATATAAAGTATAAATTTATTAAGTTACAACCTAACTTGTAACTTGTAACTAATTAAGTTACAACATGATGTTAGTACATGTGTCTCACATTACAGCGGAATCAAAACATGAAAGTAAAAAGGAAACGTCAGCCTGGAAAATCATGGGTCTGGATAACCAGGGGATAAGACAGGGCTTTGTGTTGATTTTCTTTGGGGTGAAACAATAAATGTCAAGACATTTTGTGAGACCTAATTGAACTGTGTCATGCAATCAAAAAAAAAAAAAAAGGCATGACATGTTCAGTACTTCAAAACAATGATCGGCCACATGTGGTAAAAAAAAAAAAAAAAGGCATGACATGTTCAGTACTTCAAAACAATGATCGGCCACATGTGGTTCATCATACACAAGAACTCCTACATTTAAAGGAGCAACTCAGCAATCAGCACAACAATGACGATGGCAATGTCAAAACAGCCATTCGACAGCAATGATTGTTTTCTCAAATGGCAGGATTTCTATGAAGCTGAAATGCAGAAGCTGATCTGATACAAGTGCCTTAATGTAGGTGGAAATTATGTAAAATTGTAGTTTAAGATCCACCAGGCTTTCAGGTGAATATAATTTTTTTTTTTTAATTTACTTGTTATTTTTCATAAAAAATGGTACTTAAAAAAAATTCCTCATTTATTACATAGTAATAAATGATTCTTATTAACAATGATTCATTGTTACATGATTCTTATTGTAAAAATAAAATAAAAGAATAAACTTTAATGAATACTGTAATGTAGTAAAGAAATATATATTTTTGCATTTAACAAAAATAAGAAGGCATTTAAAAAAATAGGAAGGTTATAATTATAATTGTATAACTGACAGATGTTAAATAAACTTACCTGTCTGTGTAGGCTGACTGGTATTCTGACCCGGGCCACCATAACCAGATGGCTGGTTGTATCCCGGTCCACCATAAGTACCTTGCTGAGAGCTTGGAGGAGGATACCCAGATCCTGGTGGGCCTCCAGAGTAGCCTCCTGGCTGTTGTTGACCAGATGTGGTAGGTGGTGGACCATAAGATCCACCACCTTGAGGAGGTCCATAACCCTGCTGTGGAGGCTGACCTTGAGGAGGAGGGCCACCATATCCAGCAGGACCTCCTTGGCTGTTTGGTGGGTAACCACCCTGCTGATTTCCAGATGGTGTAGAGAAGGTCTATCATTAAACAAAAATAATTATAAAAATATATTATATGAAATATCTATGATTACAAAATTTTAAATTTAATGAATTACAGAAGATTATATATAACACACAGGAAATTATACACTACTTCACACAATAAGATTTTTATAACAGTTTTATTTTTGAGATGATACTATCTCATAAGCACAACTTCTGGTATGTCTAGTGATAATGTTGCTGCTACAGTTATGAATCATCTATTTTGGAGGCCATTCATTGTTCCCATACGGTACAACTTTTCTTTAGAATTGATATGTCTTTTAATCACTTTTTGAATATTTATAGTTTTGAATCGCCCAGTACTTGGTGTTCAAAAATATCTATTATACTAGACCAATGAAGGTGTCCTACATTTCCTTATTTTTCCAAACAATTCTGTAACAATGTATATCTAACTCATTATTTAATGTATGTAAGATATTTAAAGTTACTTATATTTAATATTAAGTACATTTTATATTACATTATTTAAAAGAATAATAATGTAAACGTAAAACACTTATAAAGCAATTATATAACTCGAATTTGAAAGTAAATTCAACTCTCTCTCCACACATTTGATTATTTCTTAAATTACAGAATTTTAATAATACTTTTTTCATAAGATTTATAATGCAAGATCGAACACTCAACATTTAAATAATATCTTTTTTCTTAATGAATCTAACTCTAGAGATCCATGTAGAATGGATCAAAAAACTTACCTGGGAAGAAACTTGGGCTTGACCAGGATATTGTGAAGCAGAATACGGTTGTTGAGGGCTTGACTGTGGATATCCTTGGGGCCCTCCTCTGTACTGACCAGGTCCTGTATTTGATTGAGGTCCTGGAAAACATTTTATAAAAAATAAATTAAACAATAAATAAAAAAATATATCAATCACATTATATTGATACCACATATATGCCTAATTTAATATCAGCAGATAGCAACAGTAGCAGCTCAGATGTCAGCGAGAGTACAGTACCCACATGTATCCGCTTGCACAAGCATCACTCCTGCCGCGCAGATGACCATGCAGTTCTCCCACCATAGCAGTGCTGTGGCCCACCACTCTCAGGCTCTAATAAAAGGGTGTGCATGAGAGTGAATTTTTAATTCATTATTGATCACCTGGAAAAGACCAAGAAGACGAAGATGGACAAAAACAGAAAAAGGTCCTTGACTGCCTCAACGTGGGACCTCACAGCGGATGCCAGAGCAGCAGGCCTGGCTAGCCTGCCAAGGAAGCCACTGGACACGAATGCTCCCTTCCTGCTCCAGCTTGACAAGCTTCAATCGCCCTGGCCAACGGACTAAGCAGCAGGAGGGCCAGCCCAGCGTGGGATCACTTGGGGAGAACTGCCTCAACCGTGCCGGCAAAAGACAACCAACACCAACACTGTGGGGCTCTGAAGGGAAGCCACCAACTGCCACTGAAGGGAAGCCTGGTCTGATTTCAATGGACGAACCGCGACTCCCTGACTACAGCCAAGTTGACTTCACCGGAGTCCAGCTTCCAGACCAAACAGCTGTTCTCAGAGCTAATGCAAAAAATGACCCTTTGCAGGGCTACCACAAGGTTAGAAATTACAACAAACCGTCAAAGCCAATCAATGACAAAAACAGTCCTTTGTGCTTTGTCCTTTGCAAGTGCCACATGCTGTCGAAGTCATTAGGCAACAATGTATATATTACATAAGAAATATTTAGGATATTACAATATAACTAAATAAGTAACAATGCTACACAAGAAAAACTGCCCAGAATAAGTAGATAAGAACTTTTATTTTTTCTATTAAATTTCTAATTTCTTGAGCATAATTAAAATTGCACATCAATAATTAAAATTGCACATCAAACACTTTTAATATTTTAATTTTAATTATTTACTTATATAAAAATCTCATCACAAAAATGAGTGCAATAAGGACCTAAAAATTGCTTACATTTAAGAACAACACTAAAAACTATGATGAAAAGACCAATAGAAACTAACTTTGATTTGCAATTAAATTAGTTGTAACATTAAAATCTTATTTATTTTTAATTGATCTTTTTTTTGGAAATCCTCCATTCAATTATTTTTAATAAATGAAGTCAAATTATTTAAAATTTTAAAATAAAACTGTGACAAAATAATTAGTAATAGTTTACTTTGAGGTATATTCTGCTGTCCAGGCATAACCTGACCACGATAACCAGCTTGCTGCCCAAAATTATTAACACCAGGTGGACCCTGAGAATTAGGAGGGACTTCACCAGAGGGAACGTTAGCTGAACCAGGGCCTCCAGGACCTGATGATCCCATCATAGCCATTTGATGACCAGGCACACCTTGAGGAGGCTGTAATGAACAAAAATAAAACCTAATTAATCACTATTACATATACAGATAAGAAAATTATATTTGATTTTAGCAGTTTTAAAAATATTAGCAATTATATTTATATAATCAGGCTAGTTAAAACAGAAAGAAAATAAACATTGCATTGGTTTAACTTAATATTAACAATGTTCTCAAAAGAAAAGTTTTTTTATTATCACCTATTTTTCAATCTGTAATATAAAATAGAAAGTATAAAATAGATAGTAATCAATGATCGAAGTTAATGCAGGTAGTTAATACTGAAACAAAGCACTCCTGGAATATTACCTGTAGTAAAAGAAGTTGTAATCTGCAGTCAATCTATTATGCACATTAGGTACCCACAACCACATAACTGTATGAGAAACCGATCATTCATAAAAATAACAAACCTATTCTAAAGAATAACATTATACCATACCAAGTGTACCAGGGAAAGTGAAAACAAAGCAGTAAAAACAAATTATACTGCTGCTTATCAGCATACCAAGCCCATTGAAATTAGTTAATACTTAATCCTATAACCAACACCTTCAGTCTGATTGGTGTTGTACAGGTATTTCTAAATTAGTTTTACAAAAATGATACAATACTGAACAGCAGAGGTCCCATATGCAATCAATTCCCTGCCAAATCATATTAAGTATGTATTGATGACATTTCCTGGAAACAGAGTGTTACGTTTTCACCCCCTCTTGCCGTTGGGTGCTGAAACTTGTGGGCACCCTAGCCCACTAGCAAACTATGGTCATCAGACCAGCAAGCGTTCCGTTTTGTCAATCATTTCTTCATTGTTCGATCCTTTAGGACTACTTGCACCTATAATCGTTCAGTTTAAAATGCTCATACAAGAGTTACGAAGTGCCACCATTCACTGGGATGAAGTTCTTCCCACTCTGTTAGCAGAAAAATGAAATTTTTTTTTCTAGATTACTTAAAATTAGTTTTAGTAAGATTCATCATTTGTGATGCAAGTAGCAGCGCATGTCTTTTCATCACATCTGTTGATAGCAATGATGCAAGTAGCGGCGCATGTCTTTTCATCACATCTGTTGATAGCAATGAACACATTGAAACCCACTTATTGTGTTCAAAATCTAGAGTTGCTCCAGTCAATCAAATCTCTATTCCTCGGTTAGAGCTGAATGTGGCTCTTCTATTATCTCGTCTATTCAATAAAGTTAAGCGCGTATTTTATGTATAGTTTCATTCAAACCACCTTTCGTTGATCCTCAAGTCATACTTTACTGGTTGTCATCGCCACCTATCGATGGAAGGTATTCGTCACAAATAGAGTGCGAAATTCAAGATCTACTTATGGAAGCACGTTACTTCCAAGGGATAAGCCGGTAGACATCATGTCACATGGTTGCGTGCTGGATGCATTAACCTTTTCTGTTATTTCTATGATTCCGCCAGATTCGCTCAAGGAAGAGAATTCTAGCAAAACTAATGTTTTCAGCTGCTCTTCAAGCTACAGAACTTTCAAGACAATTTTCTTCGTTTACACGAACAGTAAACATATTTTCATATTGTCGATTCATCCACAATTTGAAAAATAAAAACAGTCATATAATGTCAGATCTTTCTCCACAAGAAACCAGTTCCACGTTAGAAATTCTTGTTCGCCAACTCAAGAATTATATTTTGCCAAAAATATTTTAAGAAAAAATTTTACTGTATTCAGAAAAAGCAAATCAATTTCTCTCAACTCATTTTCGGATTAAAATGGTATATTATTCGCATAGGAGGTCGTTTAAGTTTTTCAAAATTGTCTCTAAATGCTAAGCATCCTATGATTTTAAGTCCTCATAGTCATCTAACTCGATTCATTATTTATCATGAGCATTTAAGATTAACCTGTGGAGCATTACAATTGCATTCTTATCTCAGACAAATATTGGATTGTCAATTCCAAAATCATAATTCGCTCCATCAAACGTTTTTTTGTATCCTCATCCATGCTGCTCATTGTTTCTTCTAAATCCTTTTTACTCTCAGCTAGAATTACTATATCATCAGCAAATCGTAGCATGTTTATCTTTTCACCTTGTACTGTTACTCCGGATCTAAATTGTTCTTTAACATTATTAACTGCTGGTTCTATGTAAAGATTAAAAATTAACGTTGATAGGGAACATCCTTGTTTGACTCCCTTTCTTATTACGGCTTCTTTCTTATGTTCTTCAATCATTACTGTTGCTGTTTGGTTCCTGTAAATGTTAGCAATCATTCTTTTATTTCTGTATTTGGACCATAATTTTTTTTAAATGCTGAACATTTTATTCCAGTTTACGTTATCGTATGCCTTTTCTAGGTCTATAAATGCCAAGTATGTTGGTTTGTTTTTCTTTAATCTTCCTTCTACTATTAATCTGAGGCCTAAAATTGCTTCCCTTGTCCCTATACTTTTTCTGAAACGAAAGTGGTTTTCTCCTACCACTCTTCTCTTAATTCTTCTATACAGAATTCTAGTTAAGATTTTTTATGCAAGGCTAGTTTAGCTAATTGTTCTGTATCCTTCACATTTATCTGTCCTGCTTTCTTTGGAATCATGACTATAACACACTTTTTGAAGTCTGAAGGAACTTCCCATTTTTCATAAATATCACACACCAGTTTGTATAATCTATCAATCGCTTCCTCACCTGTACTGCGCAGTAATTCTATAGGTATTCCGTCTATTCCAGGAGCCTTTCTGCCATTCAAATCTTTTAATGCTCTCTTAAATTCAGATCTCAGTATTGTTTTTCCCTTTCATCCTCTTCAACTTCCTCTATAACACCATATTCTAATTCATTTCCTCCGAATAACTCTTCAATATTTCCACCCACCTATTGACTTTGCCTTTCGTATTATAAATTGGTGTACCATCTTTGTTTAACACATTATTAGATTTTAATTTATGTACCCCAAAATTTTCCTCAACTTTACTGTATCCTCTGTTCATTTCTTTCCACTTCTGAACACTTTTCTTTCGCTAGTTTGCACTTCCTGTTTATAGTATTTCTTAATTGTCTATAGTTCCTATAGTATTAGTCTATATTAGTTCTTAGTCTATATTAGTTCTTATTAGTCTATAGTATTTCTTTATAGTCTATAGTCTACTTTCTTCATCATTCTTTATCACATATTATTCAAGCATTCTTATATTTTCAATGTTCATCCATCAGCTGCATCATCCATCAGCTGCAATATATCGTCTGAAATCCAAGGTTTTCTACCAGTTCTCTTTGTTCTGCCTAAGTTTGCTTCTGCAGATTTAAGAATTTCCTTTTTAACGTTCTCCCATTCTTCTTCTACATTTTCTACTTCCTCTTGCGATGTCCTCCTCAAAAATCTTCTTTACCCCCTCTTCATCAAGCATCCTCAATCAGGTTTTTAAACACAATCTACATTTCATTATCATTAAATTATGGTCGCTATCTATATCTGCTCCAGGGTAAGTTTTGCAGTCGATGAGCTGATTTCTAATCTTTGCTTAACCATGACATAATCTATCTGATAGCTTGCAGAATTGCCTGGCTTTTTCCATGTGTATATTCTACTATTATGATTTTTAGACTGGGTGTTGCCATTTACTAAATTATACTCCATGGAAAACTCTATAAGTCGGTCCCCTTTTTCATTCCTTTTGCCCAGCCCATATTCACCCATTATATTTCCTTCCTTGCCTTTTCCAATGCTTGCGTTCCAATCTCCAACTATTATTAAATTATCATCTCCTTTTATGTGTTTAATTGCTTCATCAATTTCTTCACATACACACTCTACCTCATCATCATCATCACCATCGGCGCTTGTATGCATCGGCGCTTGTATGCATAGACGTTAACAATCGTTGTCAGTTTAGGTTTCGATTTTATCCTTATTACAATGATTCTGTCGCTATGCATTTTGAAATACTCTATCTCTTCCCTATCTTTTTGTTTACGAAACCTAATCCCGCCTGCCCATTATTTGAAGCTAAGTTAATCATTCTAAAATCACCTGACCAAAAGTTGTTTTCCTCTTCCCACCGAACCTCGCTAATTCCTATTACACCTACATTTATCTCCATTTCCCTCTTTAAATTTTCTAATCTACCCACCTTTTTTAGACTTTAAACATTCCACGCTCCAACTTGTAGAATGTTATTTTTTAACTTTCTGGTGACCCCGTTCCTTAGTAGTCCCCCACCCGGAGATCTGAACCAGGACTAGTTTATCTCCGGAATATTTTACAAAGGAAGGCACCTCTATCATTGCTATATGAAAATGCAGAGAGCTACATTTTTGTGGAAAAAAGCAGCTGTAGTTGTCCATTGCTTTCAGCTGTGCAGTACTCAGAGGACTGAGTGATGTTGATATGGTATTTTAAGTTGTCTTACCTACGCCCTTAACAACTACTGAAAGAGCTGTTGCCCATTTTCAGGAATCATTCCTTAGCCTGGCTCTCAACAGATACCTCTCCAACATGGTTGCACCTTCGGTCCAGCTAATCTGTATCACTGAGCACTCAAGCTCCCTCACCAATGGCAAGGTCTCATGATTCATAGAGGAAGTCAGTCAATCACACATGAATGTTTAACTTGTTTTTGCTTTAGAGCTCAACCCCACAGTCAGTTACTTGGTCAACTGCCAAAAGAAAGAGACAATATCCAGACCATTCCAGTCAATTGGTGTTGATTATGCTGGCCCAATACTTATCCATCAGGGTGAGCTCAATCTACCAATCTTTGACTATTAATGCTTACATCGCATTGTTCGTATGTACACCTTGAACTGCTGACTCCTGATTTATCAACAGAAAACTTTTTCGGCTGCCCTACAAATCTTTGTAAGGCAGCGATAAAGCTGCCCTAGATTTGTAGTTGGAGTGGTGGGAAGCCACTGTGAAGAGCATGGAGTTTCACCTGCGAAGAGTCATGAAAAATTCTATTCTCAACTACAAAGAATTATCTACCCTGTTAATCCACATAGAGGCATGTTTAAATTCAAGGCCATTATATTTACCTCTGATCCCACTCACTCCTGGACATTTTTCAATTTTTCAATTTTTTGGAAAATGTATAGTAAAGGAAATGTGGAGATTAGGAGTAATAGTTCAAGTGCATCCAGGTAAGAATGGACTCAATAGAAGAGTAAATGTAAAAATAAATAACACCAACATAAAACGAGCCATTAATAAACTGATTATTATTCCAAATTTAGATGATTAGGATGATATGAATCATTCTAAAGCCAATCAATGTTTTTTTTTCTTTTAACGTCATTTCATTGTAATTTTTATAAAAATTATAATTATAATTTGGTAGGTGGTGTGTTTTGTTTTTACCCCCTCTTGCCGTCGGGTGCTAAAACCTAGCAGTGGCTAGGGTGCCCACAGCAAACTATGGTCGTCAGACCATCACACCACTCTACGTCACTAGCTACTCCCTCGAGCACTATACATATCGTCTTATACCAGCCTGCACTCATACCTGACCTAAGGCAGTCATGTCCGGATGGACTCTCTCAATTCTTGTTTGAATGAACATTACTTTAAGTTTTATTTAGTTTATGTTTGCTATCTTTAACGCTAACTTATAAGTTACAAGTGTTATGTTACAAAATTATTTTAAACCGCCAAGACAGCGTACAATTAAACAATCCTTCAATAATCAACAAGGTGTTGTCTTCATTCATCACCTATGAACACATACAGTCCACCTTCGCTCTAAAATCTTACCGCAATGCTGTTAACCAAGGGTGTGGCATCGACATTGCAACTACACAAAGGAACAAACACTTTGTCTTTAACATAAGCGCATACAGATAAGTCCACAGTTAAATCAGGCGATCAAGATGGCCAGGAAGTAGTTCCATCACATCAAATCCAAGTTGGCACTTTGCTAATGACATATCTTTCTGGAAAATGAACTCTATCCTGTTGTAACTGTGGATATGCCTTGTAACTGTCTAATATTCAAGCATGTCCAGACATGATATCCCAGTTACAACTGACTCAGCAAAGAGAAAGGACTGTAAATTCTGTGACAGCTTACAGCATATAAAATACTTACCTTAGGCGAGTTCCGTATATGTTCAATTGTGTGATTTGGATTTTGCTCATCCCATATCCGAACATTATCATTTAACTTTATCACTAGTATGGAAGGTTGCTTTGTCAGTGAACACAATTTTATTAAGATAATTTATCTTCAGTCTTAATTTTGTTTAACATGTTTATGTTGAAGGGACAGCTACATGTTTATGTAGCTGTCATTTGAAGGGTTTAAAACGCAATGTACTGTAACCCTAGGAATATTCAATTCTAAGGTGGTGCATCCCATTGATTTACCTGGATTACAAATGAATGTCTGCTGCACTTGTTCGATTGCCATTTCAGAAACTAAAGGTCTACTCTCACCTGGCATCCTATGTGATACATAACCTGTTTCAGTGAAAGAATTGCACCATGCAATAACAGACTGCCTTTGAGGTGATTGCTTGCAATATTTAGTCATCAATTGTCTCCAGATGGTAGGTAGTACCTGATCTGGATTCATGAAACCATAAAAAATACTGAGCATGCTCTGTACCGGTATACAACTCTATGTAAGTCATTTACTTTTTTCATTATTAAAGGCTACTTTTGTATAACTAATTTAAAAAATAACAACAGGGAAAATAATGAAAATAACATGCCCCTTTTTACAGGAAACAATGCAACAAATAAAACCACACTTAATGTACAACATGAGTTAGAGGCTCATGTACACTGCCACACTCTTAAGTAGAAGAAATATAATATGTTGAAAAAACCTTCAATTTTTTTCTTACCGGTAGTAATGACTGTATGTTTTGATTAGCATCAGCTATTGAAGTAAGATAAACTAAATTTCGATGTAAAATGTGCTGGTACCTGGAATAATAAATAAAAATAAGTCTTTTCTGCATTATAATTTTAAAATGTTCATAAAACATTGATATAACTAATATGTAACTATAGTAAATAAATAATCTCTTCATTCAACCTGATATGACAAATACCACATTCTGATGAAGATGAATTCACCTAATTTCATAAATATATAGTAAATATAATAAGTAAATACATCATAATAAAAGTACACTTGAAGAAATAAATGTAATATGTGTTTCATTTAATGACATTACACATTTACAACTATTTTAAACATGTGCAGCAAGAATACAATAGAAATAGGCTACAAAATCCTTGTACCTGCAAATAGACATTACTTATGACTTGCACACTAAAAGCTAACAAACAATGAGTTAAAATTTTGCTTTATACACTATTAACTACAATTTTTAATTTAAAAACCAATAATATTCAGTATTATGTCAGGGAATTGATTGGGTTTTCAAAGTATCATATTTATTGTATAAAATCAATTTTATACTGCGTAAATATTAAGTAAATATTTTAGTTCTGTAGTAGAAAAAAATGTAAAAAATATATACTAAAAATATATCTACTAAAAATATTTTAGTAGATAGAAAAAAATGTACGCAGTATTATATTGAGATATTTGCAAACTAGCATTAGAGGATGTTTTAAAAACTGCAAATCAATGCTCTACATTATGTGAATTTTGTCCTTATACAAAGTGTTATGTTGTGCAACAA
This sequence comes from Lycorma delicatula, assembly GCF_047948215.1. Classification (NCBI taxonomy): domain Eukaryota; kingdom Metazoa; phylum Arthropoda; class Insecta; order Hemiptera; family Fulgoridae; genus Lycorma; species Lycorma delicatula. The sequence continues at coordinate 146,293,228 of NC_134456.1, read as the reverse complement.
AGAATTGGGGAGAATTATAATGTCTAGCCAGTAAAATCATTCTCATTATATGTAAATTTGTAGGACCAATTAATTCAGTAAACAAAGGACGAAAAGTCTCAGTATTGTAGAACTAACAATTTTAAGTTTTCAGTTAATATTCCTCCTTCCAAAGAAAATTTGAACCACAGCACATATTTAATGAAAAAAATATATGATATACAATTTTTAAATCAGAAAACTCTTAGCAGGCAGTACCTGCATAATCTGCTTAGAGCAATAATCTCCTCAGAGAGCTTATCTTCAAACACCTCATTAGGCCTATCCTATTGTAAGGAATTCTCAATGGCAGTACCTAAGAACTTGAAGTAATCCACCTAGGAACTTAAAATTGTTTTTAACATTAGAAACTGACACCAAATATTAATTAGAAAACTTCTGATTCCCAAAGTAATCATTATAAATTTATAACATTTATCTGGGAAAGATGCTCAGCAGTGAATAACTATATCTACCACATTTTAATATTTATTACAATAATTTTCTCTGATTGGTAACAGCAATTCATAGAAAAAAAAAATACAGCTGACATTGATTGAAAAGAATTACAGATCAGATAAAAATATATATCAAGGAAGATGAGATTTGGGGAATCAATAAACTCACCACTCCCATAAGGTAAGCTCTTCAAATATATTAATAGCAGAAAATTCATTTATAACCTGTGTGCTATGTAAATTTTCCCAAAGTAAATTCATAGTACTAGAAATGTTAGAGATCTATGAGACGGCAATACAATAAGCAAGTGTGTCCATTAAATGCAACCATTCCCACACTCTACTATAACTAACTAACCTTTATTTTGGCTGTTCACAATCAAGTCAAAAGAATTACCTCTACACAGATACATAACATAATTTACTTTTCACAAGTACAATTATCAGCTGTTAAATGATCCCACTCAAGAATTTAAATCAACTCCTATAAAATTTAATACCACACCAGTAATTAATAATGTCCTCTAAAATTTCAAATAAGATATAAACAAGAACAAATAACAAATTACACTCTTAGACATTTTTAAATAAATGAGATCATTCTTATAAAAAAACATGCTTTTTCAAGTTTTAGTGTTTATGAGAAACATTAGCCCACCACTTGCATATATGTGTTTTCTCTTTTACAGCAGTACTAGCAAAAATACACCAAAATTCCTTAGGGGGAAAAATGTGATGTATTTTGCAACAGGTCAGGGCTTCATAGAAACAATTTACATTAGAATTTGAAAAACCTATAAAAATCCAAATTGAACTATGAATTAAAACAATTTAGATTTTGAAAAACAATAAACATAAAATGAATACCTAGAGCTTGATGAAACTTTACACTATTAATAGAGAATTTTAAATTATCTGCTATTGACTGCTAAAGATGGACTCTTTGATAAAATAAAAAAAATTCAGATGAATTTTTTTCATTTCCTAATTTATTTTCCAAGTTTTTTGCTACTCTAAATTTTTAATAAGGCTGTTTCAGATGCATCTTAGTAACATTACCTTCATCCCTGATTATCTACTAAATTATTCATAAATCTTAATCTTAACTGCTGAAAAGCAGAAAATGATTATGTTGTTAATACAGGAGAGCTCTCAGACTTGATCATAAGAAGACAATTATTTCTATACCACTAATATATTATTATATACCACTAATATATTATTTCTATACCAATAATATATTTATTATTCTGGTATTTAATATAAATACCAGAATAATAAATCTCTTTTTGACATCATATGCCTTTGTACAAATTTTTTTCATATAAAATTGCCTATCTCTGCCAAATGAGCTTTTGAGTCTAATTAAAAATAGAATTGTTTATATCTACTTAATACAAGTTTAAAATATGTACATTAGCATCAGAAGTTTCCAAATTATAAATGTGTACAGACACTGATTACCAGCTTATATAATACAAGCCCAGTATCAATTTCTTTACTTTCAGCTGGTTGCAATGACCTACCAGCATACTGCAGTTATTCTCTACAGACACAACTTTAATGTCAAGAAAGTCAATTTACAATTCACAAGACTGCGATTCCACTGTGACATATACAATGTAAATACACTTCAACTATTCTATACTTATCCCAAAGTTAGATAACATGAGGACAACAATGTCATGGTCCATCAGATTACGTAGTCATTAAAGTAGGCTTATTTCAGTTTGCTTAAAATACAATTTTTTTTTTAGCCGACTAGTAAAAACAGTGACTTAATAACACCAATATCATATTATTATGAAAACAAACTGAAATTTCAGTTGAACACAACATTTTCTTTTTTCAAACTGATTACTATGAATAACAATAAACTATAAATACTCAAACAATACTCATTACTCAAACAATAAATTAATAGATGTGATATTTGGCTCAAGTCAAACTCTACTTAACTACAAATAAACTTACTTTTAGTTTCGATTTGTAAATCCTTAGACCAATTATAATTGTTAAATGCTTGTCATACCATACTCAAAAAGGCTTAATTTATTTTTACAGCCTACAAAGCTGTCATCAACTCAATCAATTTCCTTCTTAGTCTATAATTTTGTTTATTTATTGTAGAACATTTGTTATTGAAAATTAAACTATACATCCATGCAAACATAAACACAGATATGTGTGTATACATACAGTAGTACACATACATACATACAGTAAGTATCGTTCAGATATAGTGACCAAAAACTTCTCTCTTGGTTGGTTTGGTAAATACAGTATGTATACTGTTTATAATTACATCGCTTGTAGTGACAGATCAGTTATTATGACTTATTTTTTCTACTTCAATGCAACATTTTATCGCTTATTATGAGAGACGGAAGTGACTTGTCAGTAACGTAGTATACCTGCATTGATGCTGCAGTAATATTTTGACAGTTAAAATGACCCACCTTTTCCTTTTTACCTGCATATGTAATATGGTTCTTGTTTTTCTTATCTTCTTCCTGTACCAGATTATTGTAAAAACTAAAGTAGCCACATTCAGTTGTTATTAATCTTTTGCTGTGAGTGTATCATATCATGCGGTGGTCAGTGTTTTATTTTAAGTAACCTATGTAATTCATTTAATAGTAATTTAATTATGACTTCGCAAAAAACATTTATAATAAGAGAAAAAGGCGAACATTATCTGGCAGTTAGAGAATGGTGAAACTAATAAGAACACTGCCCAAGAATTAGGCCTAGATCATTCGACAATATTGTGGTACAGAAGAACTATGAAAAAATTAAGAAAATTTGTTTAACAAATTCTAACATTATGATGTAGACCAAGCGCTGTTAAAATGGTTTAAATACCAAAGGGCTAGTGATATCCCTATTAGCGGCCCTATATTGCAAACTAAGGTGTATGATTTTTCTGAAAAATGCAGTATATTATAATTCAATATCATATGAAATAACTTCAGCTTGGATTCAACAGTTCCATCGCAACACAATACTGTGTTGGGGAGAATAAGTGATGAAGCCGCAGCAGCTCCAACTGGTGTGTCAGAAAAATGGCTAAACACCATTTGGCCAAAATTAAAAGAGAGCTATTCAGACAATAAATCTATAATGCTGATGAATCCGGTCTTTTTTTAAAAAAATTGACACCAGAAAGAACCCTTCAGTTTAAAGGCGAAATGTGTTCGGGGGGAAAATTATCAAAAGAAAGACATAAAAGTACTAATTACTACAAATATGACTAGAACTGATAAAAAAAAAAACTTCTGGTTATAGGGAAAAGTGCTAAACCCCAATGTTTTAAAAATTTGAAATCACTTCCTGTTAATTCATACAACTGTATAAATACGATGCCAAGTGCTCAGTAAATTAAATCTAAACAAGATAATATTCATTTAGGATCTAAAGCAGGCAAATTACTGGCAATCAGCCAACAGATATATTCAAACTTAAAATAAGTAAACTGATTATTTCTCAATGAACTTACTTCAGCAATGAGTTACACTTAATAACCACACGTCATGAATTGAAAGAAAAATCTACACTAAAAATACCACTGTTCACCAAATCGCTATTTCCATGACCATCTGTGAGATGTTTTCATTAGATTACCATCAAAAATATACACAATTTATTTTTTAAATTAAATTCTGGCTGATGGTTTTGTCATACAATTTATGTATGTTCTTTACATCAGATTTTAATAATCTACCAAAATCCTTAGATCTTATATCATCAGAAAACTTTAACTTAAAATAAGTAAACTGATTATTTCTCAATGAACTTACTTCAGCAATGAGTTACACTTAATAACCACACGTCATGAATTGAAAGAACACTAAAAATACCACTGTTCACCAAATCGCTATTTCCATGACCATCTGTGAGATGTTTTCATTAGATTACCATCAAAAATATACACAATTTATTTTTTAAATTAAATTCTGGCTGATGGTTTTGTCATACAATTTATGTATGTTCTTTACATCAGATTTTAATAATCTACCAAAATCCTTAGATCTTATATCATCAGAAAACTTTTATTCATAAGCAACAACAAACCAATACTTCCTCTCTAATGCATTCATATCTAATAAAATTACTGATGTGCAATTTTATTTTTATCAAGTCTTTATGAACGCAATATACAAGTTTAAGTTTGATTAGATCACCTACATGAGAAAACTAAATATACTTCCCAAAATTAGAATTGCTTGCAGGAACTTGTCAATGAAAATCTTCCAAAAGTGCTATAACTGAATAATTTAAAAATATTATCTATAAGTAGTTTCTTCAGAAATGGCAGAAAAAATTCTATCAAGTAGTTAATGATTCTAAGCATGACAAAATATCTTTACAAAAAAGTGGATTCCTGTACATTTAATTTTTTCAGAAACAGAACATTTAAAAGGATGACATAGAAGGGTCAGGAAATACTTGAACAATTCTGTTCAGATATTTTAGCAAAGTTGTCTTGTTACAAATTTTCATTGATTACAGAGCACAATGGTTTGATTCCAGCATAAATCAACGGGCATTTATTGGCAATCAATATGAAGACAAAACATCATAATATTAACATAACATCAGTTGAAGATTACAAAACCACCAATTTAAAAAAGATGTCTGCCAAATCAAAAGGTATGGAAGAAATATTTCATGTTGTTCAACACTTCAGGTGATGTCCTACTAAAATTAGCCACATTGGGAACATCAAGTAACCCAGAAGTCTACAGGGCAAGAAGAACATGTTGTTGATTATTAATTACACTTATTGAACTCCTTATATAAAGAGATACTTTTTGAAACTTAATTTAAAAAAGTGTGTTCCATAAATCAATTACTTTACTATAAATAGATTTTGTTAAATTATTTAAGGATAACCTAACAATAGAAAATAGCAACATCCACCCATCAACAATTACCTTAAATAAATACAATCATTAGTATTATAATCACTGAACATGGATATTTAAAAAAAAATAAAAATTGATAACGGAAGCTATTATAAACCAAAAGGAAAAACTGGGTAAACAAGACAAGGTTAGCTACAAAACTATGTGAATTTCTTAGTTGTGCGCAGTAATGATTTCTCAAAAAGGACACTACCCTTAGAATGAAATTAATTTGTGTAAGGCAAATTTTAAATGATAACATTTATACATGACTTATATAAAACTTGTTAAATGATTACAATACATGTAATTACTTGTCCATAGGCAAATTTATCAGATTACACCACCACCTACAAGGTTAGTTGGACAACACAGCTGAAATAACCTTATGCACTGGTAACATTTTAATATTTTTTCCTTTGTGTTACAATAGTTATATAGTCTCTCAAAGATGAAGCATGTTTAATGTAGAAATTTACTCATGAATAAAAGTATGACAGAAGAATGTTTTCAGTTGTGTACCCTGTCTGGAGACTTCTATCACAAAAATGTTATGAGGCTGGGATTATACAGCATTAGACAAACATAGACTGAACTTTAATGTTATCTATGTAAGTTCTTAGGTCAGGAAAGAGCAATTAACTTGCATTTACACACAAAATCTCTTAGAAATTTATTCTCTTAGATTGTTGTAGGCTGTTAATAGTTGAGAGGATTTCAAAAAGGTTGCACTGACATTCGTGAATTGAAAGACCAGATAATATAACTACATGTTTTTCATAATGAAAAATACACAAAGTATTATTTCTGGCACTGACCATTAGTTGATGAAAATGTGATTAAGGTGTTGGATCATTCTTTGCTTACATGATGAAATATTTCCTGGATGGATACAAAAAAGCCGTATAAATAGTAGTGAAAATTCTCATCCTTTCCATGAATAATCATTACACACTCACATGTAAAAGCTTGTTACAATGTTTTTTTTTAAACTATTCACCCTCAAAGAAAAGGTGAAGAAAAAAAAATTTCACTGCAAATAAAATGTAGCTTGGTTAGGGGTTTTATAAGTTTACAATCAGATTGTGACAAAACCATGAATTTGCTTCTGAAAGTAACTCAAACAGTATATTTTAAAAAATCTTATTTATTAATTTTCCTTCTGAGGAAAATTATATTCCTTAAGGGAATGAGACCCTAAAAATAACTATAGTAATAATGGCAGTTTAAATGTCCTTATTGAAGTAGAATTCATAAGTTTGCTTACAGACCTGCAGTAAAATTTAGGGTACAACTCTTCTTGTGCAATAGAAAGAAGATGGCCAAGTCTTGTTTGACAACTTATTATTAAACTACGACTCAACAAAAAGTCCAGAAAGTTTAAAGCATATATTGAATTCTATACTGTGGTTTTTTAACAGCGGAAAGGCAAGGAAAAATACATAGACAATGAAAGGAAACATCCATTCTGTGCAATGGAATCTAAAACAAAGTAAAATACTTAATTCCTGCGAAAATTATCATTATTATGTTAAAGAAAAAGTGAACACTTGGGTTAGAACTAAAATTAAATTTTAGATTTAAAATATATTCATTTAAATCCAATAAATAATAGTTCCACTACATGCTTTAGACTGTATCAGCAACAGAATAGCTCATTTTACTTCAGCGACGGAGATAGTAAATACATTTCTCTATATTTGAATCTTTCTAAGTATGCTTTTAATTTAATGCAAATAATTTTGTACATTCTGACGACCCAGATCTCTTCAAAAGCAATTAACATGAAAAAGAGAACTCTTCAAAAGCAATTAACATGAAAAAGAGAAAGCAGTAAGGATTAAGCAATAAGTAGGAAATAATTAGTTTCTGTAAAAAAACTACTCCAATGAAACAACAGAAACAGCATTAGAACTAAATACAACATAATGACTTAAGTTTTTGATCAACCTCTACACATTGAAAATGTTTATAGAGATATGCCTTTTTCTCAGCTGAATATCAACAATTTGGAACCTTCAATATAAAACCTGATTAAACACTCAAACTTTATGCAAACTGTTTTAAAACTTATGAGAAACCAATTAACAACTTCGGATGATAAATCAAAATTTATCAGTTCCTTGCAACTCCACAGGTTTTTTAAAGATCTTGTGATTATTTCTTAACACATGCAATAAATTCATGATAATAACCAAAAAAACAATAATTCTTTACTACTGTCATGCTTTCCTAGATGCTAGCCTCCTGAGCAAGGAGTAGCATCTCTGTCTTTCTTTCAGGAAGTTATGGGTTTAATCCTGTAGTTTTGGCTGGCATTTTTAAAAAGGTATATTCATTTTTCATCACATAAAAATATATTCAAAAAAAGGCAACTTAATACTAGCCTGCTGTTACTTTATAAATAAATAAATGTAACACAGTGCATCAGATTGGCAATGATATGTCTGACTAAGAGGGATACAGCTTCTTACTCAGAAATTTTATCCTAATTCAAAGTTGGGTGGTTAAACTATAACATTGATTTTTTGAATAACAAATAACATTTTATGATCTTGTTGAGTCATAATTTTTTTATAAAGATACAGTCCTACCTACACACAAATAATATTTCATCAACAGCATATAAAATTAACAATGAACAGCCTGAGGTATTGATGAAGCTCTTAAATAAATTTTGAGAAAGGAACTGAAGTTAATTTCAAGAGCAACCCATATTTCTCATCTTTTGGGGAACATTAATTTTTATTAGAACTCAAGAGAAAAATGAAATGTGGACCATCTGTGTTTAATAAAAATTGCATTAAACATATACCAAGGTAATTTACGTTTCTTTATTCTTAATAATTGGAGAATTCAATAAGATGCTTTTTGAGATCATACATTCTGTTTACTTACTGAATGCATTCTTGTGCTTTTCCCTTATTCTGATATTCTTGGATAGTTTGTATTAACTGACTATTTTCATCCAGCATCTAAAAGAAAAACAACAAACCCCATGATAATTTGATTAAAATAAAATTTAGCAATAAAGAAATAACATATTTACACACTCTCCATCTTGTTTAACTACTATGATGTAAAAATAACCAACAAGTCACTTTCCATTACTGTAAGCTTAATTATTTGCACGATAACTAGTACACCTTATCAGTAAAAAATTATTATTAAGTGAAATTTTATAACACCATCCATAAGACATCAAAAGTTAGGAAACAAGAATAATATTATTTATTTGTAAAGAATTTTTTTTTCTATCTTGATTGGGTTGAGCTCCATTTTCCTTTTCCCATTTATTTTATGCATATTTACGGCAGTTAACTGCACTAGCATTTTGGGAAAAATATTTAAAAATTCTTAAGATTGTTACTTTACATTAAAAAACTAATTTAAAATGAAAATTAACTTTAATTATACATTTTTTTTAATATAATCCTTTACAGATGGAGCAATAAATATAATATAAATGACATTTATGTATGTTGAGATACATATGATGTATTTATATATGTCAAAAAACTGGGAGGATAGCAGAGGATAGAGGATATCAGCAACAATTGGGAAAACAAAAATTTGAAGGTTAATGTAATATGACAGTTTTAATTAGTCAAGGTTAGCGAGCGAAGCGAATGTAGGTTAAGTTTGGTTAAATTATATTTATAAAATAAATAAATATAAATAACCATTTATTAAAATTAATAAAGAGACTGTTCATTTTCCACCAAAATCAGATTGACTACTTTGTTTTTAAATAAAGCTGTAGCTGCGGTGGCGTTAATACGTAAGTACCGATTATTATAATAAAATTAATAATTATCAATTCTGATATTTGTGTTTTTATTTTATGTCTCACCAAGTATAACAAACACTTTACATAGACTATGTTTCATCTATAAAGTTTATAATATCTAACATGCTTCTATTACTGTACATTGTACAGTATGAATAAAATTAATGAAAATATATGACAATAATCATTCTGTTTGCTATGTTATGTTTTACGAAATAGCCCATAACACAAAAATTTATACTTAAATATAAACAAGCCTATATTTAGATAAAGAATATAAATTATTTAGATGCAATAAATATTTCATTATTTACAAATAACAGCAGACTGTATAGCAGAACAAATGATGCATTAGGTCTGTATTCTGTGGCGAGCAACATCACTACAGCGCCTTAAATATTTTGTCAATTTCTGGCCAAAAAATTATTGTAAATTAAAAAAAATTAAATATTGGTATCGGTCTTAAAGATATGAATTAAAAAAAAAATCAGTCACATTGATCGGTTTCTTGATACCCCACTAGCACTTAACTTGTTAATACAACTAATGTTATCATGAAAAAAGTAACCAAACAAATTAGTAATTTAACAACTGAAAAGAAGAGGATGATACAATACGTATTTTCTGTGTATCTGTCAAGCCCACAACAATATGCATGTTATGTTAACCTTCACAGTGGTTATAATTATAACTGGGCAACATTAATAATATATCACTCTTCAAAACAACATAGCCATTCTCAAAAATAACAAGCACAACCCCCCCCCCCCCATACTATGTCACAAAGGAAAGTGGCATTTTTTCTTAGTCTTTCTCAGCAATCTGAGTCTACTATATCAAATCATCCAAAGTCTACCAAAATGTGGGTAATATTCTTTCCAAGTGACACTCTGATTATTACAGGAACATCATTAATATCATCAGGTGTTTCACTTTTATAAGATCCATAGGAAAGACTGGGACAGATAACATAAAACAAATTAACGCAAACTTTTCTTTCATGACAAAACACATTGCTGTTCCAATCATACAAAAGAGGATTAAAAATATTACATATTTTGGGAAGGCTTATTTCCACTTAACCATTAAAATACTGCAAACCATAGATTGATCTGCATATTTAATATTGACTATAAATCTGATTATCCATTCCATAAATTTTATTTTTGGCTTAAAGCATTATTTTGATCTTTCTAATCTTTGTTTCTACAGGAATTTTTATTGCTTTATATCTGTATATTATTTTTGGCTTCAGTTAGAAGGTTAATCTTTTTTTTGCTTTATTATTTGTAATTATTATGTTAAGATAGTTAACAAAATTAATAAGAGATAGAGGAGTCTGGTATGTCTGTACAAGATAGCGCAATTTGTAATGTTATCTGCTGACTGCAATACTCAAAGCATATTTGATTACCAGTGTTACTGGAGTACTTAGTGTTACAAATTATTATTATATTATGTTCATTTGTTTATTTTTTAATAAATATATATATAATTTTTTTTTTCATTAAACACAATCAATCTATAATGCATCTACTTAGGATATGGTATACTTATAAATTAAAGTTTATTGATAATATGCTTTAACTATATAATGGACATTAAGAATGTTAAAAAATAAATATTTTCAAGAATATCTTTATGAGAAGGGTTTAATTTTAAGGTATATCTAATTGTAATGGAATAACTAATTGCATTTGCCTACTGCAAGCCAATAAATATATTTGTGACCAAGAACAATCTAGTTAATGGAGATCAATTAATATAAGTTTAATTTATTTTACACTTTTAAAAGCAAGTAGTACACTCGTACACAAATTACGTTTTCTTAAAACAATCACCTCGGACCATAACATTAAATATTTTTAAAATCTACTTAGATCCCACACATATTCTGATAAATCTGCATTTAGTTTTACCGAACTTTATTGTAAACCCAATGGAATTAATATTTTTATTAAAATAAAACTAACTAGCCTACAAATAAACCTGAGTAATAAAACAAATAATTGACCGCTGTATTAAATTTCCCAAAAAAGTACAGTATATCGTAATACCGTGTAACGGGTGCTGACAAAAAGGCAAATTACACAACTTAAGATAGAATTAATCGTTTTTACCTTCTGAATTTGTGCTGGGCTAGGAGGTGGTCTTCCTCGTGGAACAAATGCAACTGACATATTGGAAGAAAATATTCTAACTCTTTTAATAATACTGGTACGATAAGCTCTCGTTGAGGTTCATGTAAGTTCCACAACCTTACACAATGTACAACAGGATAATGTCACAAAAGACAATATACGTACAATTAATCTTAAAATTACACTAACAATTAAATGCAAAAATACATCAACGAATCGCTAAGGAAAAATTAGCAAAAACCCGCTTCAAAAGCAGACATTTCACCCAACCGAAACGACACCTCTCAGAAACACAGAGGAACGCATTAGTTCGCATTTAGTTAGCGCTTTATAATGGTAAGCTAGACCAATTTAGCAACGAGATATAACAACTATTATATAGCTTCGTCTGATGATAGTGATTAAGAAAGCAAAGAGAACATTTAGTACGGGTTGAATTCCAAAACAAATCATAATATAAATGTAAATTGCATAATTTTTGCTCACAAATATTTAAATTAAAATTTACTCCAGCATCATGAAAGTATAGATGTTTTAACAGTTTTATTAGTTATAATATAGATATAATGCCTGTTTATTGAATTTATTAGAAAAAAATGTTGCAAAATTATTTTAAAAAACGAAATATTTTCAGCTGTCAACTAAATACTTTAATTCAATAAGCTGTAAAAATAATTAGCATGCAGTAAATTATAATTACTTCTAATTATAATTATTTCTAACATATTTTTCATTTTTTCTAGTAAAATATTTGTATAATTATCAATAATTTATTTGTTTGCATGTTATAAATATAAACGTTTTAAGTGATTTTTGTAATACTATAGTTTTCAGCTGAAATTAATTTATGACAGCTGATGTGAGGGATTGATTACATTTGTAATTCGAATTATTAACATAACTAATTTCTGACGGAATGTGAAGTGTTTTGTTTAGTGAATTAGTCGTTTTTAATATGCTTTAAAGTACATATTTTTCTTTTATTTATAATGTTATGTCCTCTTAATCTTTTCATGACACTTGAGATAGATTTTTTAGATTTCTTCATTTTAGTACTTGTTTCAAAGTATTAAAGAAAAATAGTTGTAGTATACAAAAACCAAATGAAAATAATAAACAAATTTGATGATATTTTAATAAATGTTTTTTTTTTTTATATATATATATTAGAATAAGTATTGTTTTATTGTCGTATTAGTAAAGGGTTTAGTAAATCTTTTCCAGTGTTATTCCTTCTTTTTTTACAGTTATAAGACGATATCAGATGGCTTTACATAAATAGTTAATGTGAACAGTCCTGTTGCAGTCATTACAGGAATTTTGATGTTTGTTGGAATTTTAATTGAGATTTATTTAATAAATATTTCTGCAAAAAATAATTCTGACTTTTAGTAGTGATTAAATAAACAAAATTATTGTAATTCTAGTTGAAATAATTCATCTCTCCCTTTTATCAGGTTTTTTGTACTGTTTTACAAAGAAACTTCTTTGTTGATGTGCATGACAAAATGTAACTTTTTTTCAAACTTTCGATAAAGAAATGACAAGCTTTGTCAGTTAACGTTACGAGATTTTTCCAAAATTAATTAGCAGTTTCTTTGTCAGTGTAATTTGTTTTAAAATGGTTTGGAAATCTCTTAAGTGTATACATTCAGTGTCATCATCTGTGTTGTACTTGCACATTTAATAAGTTGTTTTTGTCAGATTTAGTACACAATTTCATATTATTCAAATGTGTTAGATCGTATTTATTTGCTATTCTTAAAATTTGAATGTGTATGATTAATATCTGTGTATTACTATTCTGTCTCTATGATGTGATTTATAAAGATTTGCCCTTTTGTTGTACATAATGCTTTGTACATGCCTTACTGTCTGTTGGTAATTATGTATGCAATCAACCAGATATATTCACTGTTTTAAATTTTCATTTGAATCCTCCAATATATTTGTTTAGTAAGTCTGTTGAGATGTTTGCATAAAGCACAAGAACCATTAGATCAGTTTAAACTGTTCTTTCAACAGATATTATTATTGAAAGTTTAGTTGTAAATTTACCCAGATTTCTGCATTATTTTGTAAATAGTAAAGCATAAACTGAATGAAAGTATTATTTTTACGCAAGCTATATTTTAATTGTGTTAAAATTTTAAAATACTGGTCTTTTTTTTCCAAACAATAAATAAAACTAATCACTGATGACTAGAAGAAAATAAGTGAAAAACAGCATCAGCAGATTACTTATTTTGAATTACCTAAATTATTTTATACTGTTAAAACCAGTAAAAAATAAAATTGAGTGAGAAATAAAATTGCTAAACGTTTAGTTTTGTTAGTTGCTAGCAATAAGTAGATTATTACACTTATACTGCTTGAATATATAAGTATCTAATACAATCAAAGTAATTCATGAAAATTGTTTCATAACCTACTTGAATGTATTTATATACCTGTAACGTATGTATATATGTCAAGAATGCTAACATGTTTTCTTTCACAACCGGGTGACAAATATTCTGTGGTATAATTTTAGATACAATTGAAAGTGTTGAAGAGTTTTTGCATTCATTTTGCTACAAGTGGTTTCTTTTTTAGGGCATAACTAAAGCCTTTTATAATTTGGTTACATGTGTGTTTTTGTGTGTGTTCGTTCATTTGTATCTGATGTACAACTTTTTTTTTTACCTACTCACTTATTTCCATTTTTGAATAATCTGATATATGTTTTTCATTACACCAAAATAAGGAATTTATATTCAGTCTCATTTATCAAATTGTAATAAATTGTAATCTGTATGAGAAATCCCTGCATTTTTGCTAACCTGTTTTTTATAGTTGTTACAAGTACATTATTTAAATCTAGTGAATAAATTCGCCCAGAAAAAACCTATTGTTAAGTTGACAATCATTGACAATCTGTAGCTTATAACTTTCATTTCAGGTGGATGAGATGAAATTAAAAAACCATATACCATTAAGTTTGTGAGGTTCATGAAATGAAAAACAGTAATTTTTTTACACAAAAAACATAAATTTTTAATGGAAATCAAACACTGTTATAATTTGAAGAAATTTAATTTGTTACTTGCATTACTAGGTAATAATAAATAAGCATTAGCTTACGAAGCCCTCTAAATTATCATCTTGTTTGTAACTTACAAAAAGTAATAAATTGATACAGCTGCATTCTTTCTTGTTTTAAATTTATTTCTTATTAGATAAACAAAATGATAAAAAAGGTTTTGTTATGTTCAGCTATAAACACCCAAAAATGTTATTCATCCTAATCAAACTCATTTTTAATTACTAATGGTTAAGCTAATCTTTTTTTTGTAAATGATTGAATTTTGCTAATTGTTGTTTTATGTATAGATATGTGTTAAAACTGCTCTGCACCGTGGTTGGTTGAAGAATTAAGTTTTGTAATTGGTTTAATATGATGCATTCTGATTGGTCAGGAATATTCATCCTTACAATTGATTAAGATTAGTGAATTTTGATTGGTTAGAATTTATTTTATTGTAGTGGTAATTTTGTGCTTTTACGTAATTCTTTTGTTGATATATGGTTGTTTATGTATTTTCTGACAAGCTGTCTTTTATTGTGTTGTGTATTTTATGTAATGTAATGTTTATATTGATTTTTCAGTGTAGTTGTGTGTGTGTGTGTGTGTGTGCATGTGTATTATTTGATATGAGAGGTATCACAGAGCTGCATATTTTCCTTTGTATGATAATTATATTATTCTGAATAAGTGTCTTACTTGTACGGTAATTTTCAATGAGCATAAAGAAGATATGCTGTCTTAATTATATTGCCATTGTACAGTACACAGGTAGTCCAGAAAGAAGTGAATGTTGATTTATAGCGCATGAGCTGGCGAACTCCTATAAATGATTAAATGAACCCTTTTGCATTAGTTCATCTGTGGCAATTTTTGTAACTGTAACTATGTTACTAGTGCTTTCTGCAGTATGTCTGTTCAACTGAAGAAGGACAAATAATTAAGTTTAGAAGGGTTTTAGAAGAAAACAATACATTAATTTGAAATTATATCATTTTTTAATAATTTTAAAGTGTCACCACAGTTACAGCCTTTCTTTCTTTCTTTCTTTCTTTTTCCTGTTTAGCCTCCGGTAACTACCGTTTAGATAATACTTCAGAGGATGAATGAGGATGATATGTATGAGTGTAAATGAAGTGTAGTCTTGTACATTCTCAGTTCGACCATTCCTGAGATGTGTGGTTAATTAAAACCCAACCACCAAAGAACACCGGTATCCACGATCTAGTATTCAAATCCGTGTAAAAATAGCTGACTTTACTAAATATCATTACTAAATATTTATTACTATATTGTCTTTTGATTACGCTACTTGCTGTGAAGTTCATGAAGATTTCTTTTTCGACAGCTGAGAGTCCTTCGGGAATATTTTTAAGTACATCACTAACCCACTTGTAACTTGCTACTAAGTTGTCAGCAGCTAGAAAATAATTTTTAGAATCCTTTGCCGGCATGGCTAAATGATTTTTAGTGGTTACAAAAACAACTTTCACATGTTGTGCTTCAGCCTTGTAAGTTTTAACACATTCATCCACATTTGCAAACATTTCTATGTTTTTTTGCTTTAAATTACTGCTCTACAATTCCAATTTTGTACAAAAAATTTTTCATATCCAACATATGTGTATTTGCACCTTGGAGTTGAAGACTCAAGATATTTAATATCTCAAATTTCTCGGTTTTTAGTCGGTTTTCCTCGTCTAGAAAAATGGCACTTTCATCTCTTAATTCATAGACACGTTGCAAACATTTCCCACTAATAACCATCTGCCTCACTATAAAATAGTAACACTGAATGTACTGCACCCATGTCTTTACAAAGTGCAGAAAAGATTCATAATTTTAGGGCTCTCATTTTTATATAATTTACTACGATTGTACACAGCAACCTCATTATTTACTTCATCCTTATAATTTACAACCGTCGTTAGCACAATATTCAGATTAGGACTCATTTCATTGGATGCCAGAACTTCTCTGTGGAACATGCTATGTGCCCAGACACACTGTGGAGATTTTTGTTTCACAAGTGCTTGTATATACTTTGGAAACCTAAAGACATTGAATGAGTACCATCGGTGCATTTTCCAACACAACTTTTCCACTTTATGTTTGCTTTGTTTATAAAATCATTTAAAATAACAAAGAATGTTAGTGCTGTTGTTTTGAGTTCTATTGGTTTGCAGAAAAGTAGTTCTTCTACTGCTGATACACCTTCACAGAATCGAACATAGACAATGAAATGAGCATCTTTATTGCTATCTACTGCCTCATCAAGCTGAATTGAAAACAATTTGTCACCCAGCTTCCCAAAAGGCTGATGCTGTACATTTTCATCTATATCACCAATTCAACAGGCAACAATATCATTTGATAGAGGTATGGACTGCAGTTGTTTGGCAAAATTATCTCCAAACATAGTTTTTACAATCTCAATTGCAGCTGGCAAAATAAGCTCTTTACCAATGGTGTGAGGCTTTTTACATCTGCCTATTTTATATGAAACTTTGTAAGAGGCAAATAAATCTTTTTCATTCACAAAGAGAAGATTTTAATTTTATTCAAAGAATTCTTGGGGTTTGTTAACATACTCACTAAGAAGCATTTCCAAATATTGTTTAAGTTTATTAGGTTTCATGCTGTCTGATGTGAAAATTTTGGAGCAAATGACACAATGGGGACATTCGTTTTCATTTACTTCAGTACTAGTAAACTCAAAAATTTAAGTACTCTTGAGAATATTTTCTTGATTTTGTTTTCGGAACCACGCTTGTCTGTGTACTTGTTGATGCTTCACTATCATCTAACGCACACTTATGCCCACTTAAAAATCTATCCATGATTCTGTATAAATCTACTGCCGTGAATATTTAATACTCTGAATTGCAGTTAATGTACAAATTACAACATACACATTCACGATAGATTTGATAGCAATAGAAGGATCGACTCGACTGAGACTGGCTGGAATTGAACGAGGTGCAGCATTTATACACGTTTGCGCAGATGTTCCAGAATGTTTGAGACAAATCAGAACTAAGCCATGAGAATATCCAATATGGTAGACATAAAACAGAGAGGAATAGAGAGGCTTCAATTCTGTTTTGTCAATACAGTGGATCGGTATTGTCAAATATCAACAAATTTACTTATTCTTGGTAATTTGTAAGGTTTGTAATTAAGAACATAGTTTAGCTTTAGCATCAAAATACATTATTATTGTATGAGAGAAGGACACGATGAAAATCATGATTGAAAATTGGATCACAAATACTGAAAAGTTAAGAAATGCTGATCTAGATTATTAAGGTACTGAATGACTCAAAACAAAGAGTGGAATTTTTTGTATGTTTCAGAACAAAATGGGGGACTATCAGCCTTTGAGATCAGATGGTGAACAAGATGGAACTGCTATGCATCGTAGAACAAATGTCTCATCTGCTAAACAAGATTTGTATTATAAGAAGCCATGGTCGCCATTACGAAAAATGGCTTTTGTTACATCACTGATACTGTGTTTTATGACTATTTCTGTCTTCTTGTGGGTTATACCTTGTGAATGGTCAACATGTCCTTCTAATATTAAACAGTTAGGCTGGGACAAAACATTGTATGGTCTAGGTAAATCTATTTATATATGACTATTATGCTAAATATATGGATTTTGTAATAATTACATTTAGAGGATGCTATAGAGCATGAACTTCCTATAGATTGTTATAGAGTGTATGCATTTATTACTGCCATAAACAGTGTTCTTATATAAAAATTGATCTTCCAGATTGAGTTAAATGAACTTTGTATTCTGAAACAGTCCAACTAATAATAATGATTATTATAATACATTCAGCTATTAAAATTTTTTACACAAATTGCTTAAATAGTAATAAAACTGTTTTATTTTTTACAGTAAAAATATAAAAATTAATAATGCAAAATAAAAAAAAAAAGTGTAAACCAATATAAAAAAAATTATTTTCCAAGAGAATTGGGTTTTAATTACCTGGTGAAACTGTAAAAAAAAATAGCATGAGTGAAGCAAAGAAAAGATACTAAGAATTATCATAATATGCATACATTAAGCAGTTATAATAAATTACACAATTTTTTTTGTTTATTTTGTTGCTTCGTTTTTATCAAAATTTGTAATCAAATTTCTAACTTGTGTTCAATTCAATCTGATTTATATTGTAAAATAAAATTTAAAACAACGTAAATGACATTTTGTAGGTAACAGAATTCGGTTTTAATGTTGATATTTCTTATTTTGAACATTTTCATTTAGTAAAATTGCATCTTTTTGGATTCCAGAATTCCATAGAGAAGCATTTATCTGCGTAAACATGCTGTAACTTGGTGATTGTACTTTTTAAAGTTAGTGTGACCAAAGCAAACTACATGTACTTTTTTATTATTTTTTTTGTGAGGAGGGGGAATACCAGTTACATACGCCTCATAAAAGTCAGTGTCAGACTTACCACAGGTTCTGTAAGGAGATAATTAAAGTGCATATGTGTTTCTGCACCCTACCGACTAAATCTAAACCCCCTTCCCACCAACTCACTCTGTCCAGGGCCAGACTGGCATTGAAACATTACCTTGGCCCTGGTGGTTGCCTTCAGACTCAGGGGATTTAGAGTCCCGATGCGTCATCACTGTCGCTGATCCACGCAAGCACAGACCAGTGACAGCTCAGCAGGGAGCTGTCCTTCCCTTTATCCTCTAGTTGTGCTCTTCTGCCTCTCTCAGAGGACTTTTCCCAGATATTATTATTTCGCTAGCAGCACTGTAGAAATCCTACCGAGCTCAGTCAGTCAGCATTCTAGTTCTCTCTTCTATTTCTTTTATACTGAAAATATTTGTTACCATACTTGATACCAGTTACTATTGTCTAGTTTCTGTCAACATAAATTCTTCATATTTTCCAGAGTCAAGTTGGCTAGTTTAGGCGAGACCCTAAAATAATTCCATCTGTCACAAACAAAGAACACGTGTTCTGGAGTATCTTCCTCTCCACAATATGTGCAGTCAGGTGAGGATCTTCTTTTGAACCTGTTTAGGTATGCCCCAAATCCCCTGTGGCTCGAAAGAAACTGTGTGATGAAGTATGGCACCCTCCATATCTCCTCTGGACCAAGGTTCAAGTCTGGAAATCAGCGCCTGGTCCACACTCCTTTAGTTGAGGCTTCCCAGCATGCCTGTCATTCTTCCAGCAGTATTTGGTTTGCCTGTTTCTTGGGAACCCCATCATGAATCCTGGAAATCAAATTAATTATGAAACTGATCGGTAGCAGAACTCTGACCACTTCCCTGGATATTGTTCGTTATGCCATAGCTGACGTGATTGCCAGTCTATGCTGGAATGACTGTAAAAGCCCACAGCTCCTCTTTGTTTCTTGAACTGACCTCCAAGCCAGGGCCACATATAACAGTACAGATGTTGCTACTGATAAAATAAGCTTCCTTACACCAACTCTGGGTTCAGACTTTCTGGGCACTCAGTTTCTGTAGAACAATCATGGACCTCTCAGCCTTTGTAACAGTCTCCCTGGCATGGGTAGCAAATTTCCTGGATCTCTCCAAGTATACCCCTAACTATGTAACTACCCTATCCTCCTTTATTATTTGTCCATCTACTACAACAACCATATCCCTCAAGTTCCGTCGGCCAACCATCAGCAACACCACCATCTTATTAGGAGCCAGCTTCCCCCTTTCTCTGAGCCAGCCACTGACTCCTCTTGCAACTTCATTGGCCAACTGTTCATCACAGTCCTCTGTATCTGCAGCCACCAACAGGGTCAAATCATTGGCGTTTGCAACCATCTCGGAGCCCGCCCCTGGTAACTCCATGCACAGAAGGTTGTTGTACACCACATTCCAAAGTATTGGCCTGAGGACTGATACCTGTGGAACACCACTGAACATATTAAACTCTTCCCAGCCTTCCTCTGTATCCACCAGTAGAGTTCGTTCGTGCAGATACCTTTTGATAAGAGTCAATAAGCATCTGGACCCCTTTTGCCTGCAGCACATCCAACAACACACACTACAGAATGCTTTTAAATGCATTCCTTATGTTCAGGAAAATTAACAGAGGAATCTGTCTCTTCCTCCTTGTTCACAGCTCATCGCATCACTTAGTTAATAGCATCAATAGTAGAGCACCCCCCAGGATGAAGCCGTACTGGTTGTCTGAGAAATCACCAGAGAGCTCTATCTCCTCCAGTATCCATCTAGCAATCATCTGTTTGTACAGTTTTCCTATTGAATTAATAAGATATGTAAGTCTATATAATTTTTACTCTCCTGTATCCAACTTTAGGGACCAGAACTAACCTTGCAACTTGACAGTTGTATGGGAAGTCTCCCCTTCCAACTGCCACGTTCAGTTCCTCCAATAGGGCCCAGGAATGCCACTCTGCCAATCTTCTTATTACTGACCCCGGCACCCCATCCAGACCTGGGTGTTTCTTTTTATTGATCTTTTTTGTCGCCAACTGTAACTCCTCCAGAGGGAACCTGTGTACCTCATCACTGAGAATCTCAGTCCACTCCTTTTCCGCAACACAGAAAAGGGTTAATATCGATCGCCCTCTTTGTCTGCTCCCTAGACAAGCAGGGGAGACATCTTCACAGCTTCTTAGTTGCTATCTGGAAGCGTCTTCCCCAGGGATCGGAGTCCAAGTCAGAAATTAATTTATTCCAAGAATCTGATTTTGCTCTTTTAATCAAAGCGCTTAGTTTCTTCCTGGCATTTTATACTCCTCCTCAGCTAAGTCAATATCATCCAACTGTCTACCCCACATCCTCTGTAGTACTCTTACACTCCTGCAGGAGCTTCTGATGACCCGGAGGATCTGTTGAATCTGTCTCTTAATGTGTTTCTATCTTGTGTGAGCCACCACTAGGTTCATGATGTCCTAGCAGGAATGGAACAGCCTTGTGATTGCTGCAATGGTCTTTGTCAAGCACCTTACCGTCTTCTACCCAGTTTTGTACTCTCACTAAGACTGCAACTACATTTAGGACATATCTGTCCCTTCCCCTTGTAAAGGTGGGTACTGCCGGCTCGCCAATGACCACAAAGCCCATGGTAGCTAACATCATTATGAACTGAAAGCCCCTTCTTGTGTCCTGGAGTTCACCAACTTCTAGGCGTTTGGGATTAAAATCCCCGGCTACAATAACCGACTTTTTCTGTCTCCTGACATAGACCTCCATGTCGTCAAGGAATTTGTTGAAAACTGACTGTTCCCAGTTCGGGGAGGTGTATCCATCCACCACAATAGAGTGAGTAAGTTCAACCATGATGAAGTTATCATAAGAGGTGACTCGCTCCACAGCAAACTGCCCTGAGACATTCATAATCACCACATCTGAGTCCTTATCTATCCATCACAGATTAGCGGACAACCAACCTTTATTCAGCTTTACGATGATGAGGAAATCCCTGTTACACTTGTTAGCCATCTTTCGCACAAGGTTGTGCGCAGCCCATCTCCTGTTTACATTCAATAGGATGATATTCATCCTTGAAATTTCATACAGACTCAGGGCCCCTATCCACTGTCCAACAGTTCCACAAGCCACATACTTCTGAGGAGCCTTACATTCTGCCCTTCTATGCCTGAACCCACCGCAGTTCGTGCGTTCTGGGCCTGTACAAAGTGACGACATATGACCAGGCACCTAAAGCAACTGGAGTCCAGATTGATCACTTCAATTCTACAGGAATGCCACCCAATAACTACTCGGCCCAGAGCCAAGAGCTGACTGGCATCCTTACCTAGTAGGATAATTGTTGCATTCTGGCAGCTTCCATGTGCAGGACGTAGAGACGTTATTTTCATTTCTACATCTCTCTTCAATGCTTTCCTGATGGTCTCCACCACCTCCTCTTTTTAGCATTGATGACTGGATCTGTAACATGCAAGATTATCCTCTTGGATCCAGGTCCCTTGTCTACAGCAATAACATTCATGGCTGTGGCTAATTTATCTTTTAAGTTTTTGGAGACCTCCTTCCCCAACAGCTTAACCTCAAGTTCACTGCCTCTACCTTTTTTTACAGACATAATGTCCGTGCCCAAGTCGGTAGGCCAAGTTGTTACTTATTATTTAAGTCATCTTTTAGCGTTAATTATTTTCAATGTTTTCATTCATTTAAACAGAATCTACTTTAGACGTAATTTATAATATGTGCATTTTTCAAACCTTCAGTTTTATGTGTTTTCTCTTTTTCTTTCTGTACTTTATACTTTCTGTTGCTTTGTAAACTTCAATCTACATTTATTATGATTAAATCATGTGGTCATTATCCATGTTTGCTGCTGGATACATTTACATCCATTTTGTAAATTTGATATTTATACCTAATCGTATAGTCAATTGGTTATCATCTATTTTGGTATCATCCATTTTGTTACATTTTTACAACTTTTGAAAATAGTGGATATATTACTAGCTTGTTTTCTTGCAAAATTCAGAATGATTTATTTCTCTTCATTTCTGTTACCACAATCCCCTATATTTTCCCTTCTATTCCTTCTCATGCTGTATTATTAAGTTCATTATTATTAATTTTTTACTACTTTTGCATCTTGTACTGAAGAGACTGGACCCTCATCAAATAAACTGCATTCGCTTTAAATGTATTCCAAAACAGTTTTTCTCCACATCTTTCTAATAATAGCATTTATTATGGTTTACAATTGTAGTATAAACTTTTAACAACTTTGAACAAATCCATGAGTGTGCTACCAATGATTATCTGTACTTTCTGAAGTTTTATAACATCATGTTTCCATAATAATAGTAACATAGTGACTATTATAAGAAGTATTGTGTAAATTGACTTACCACTGGAATTTTTTTTCTAATGATTTAAAATCAATCTATTTAGTTCTTTTGAATTCAATAAGATTATCTGTAATTCTCCGTGTTTATCGGATTTTTTCTTTCATGTTGATAATTTCAGCTTTCCTCGAGGGGAAGATTTTTTCATTCTTTAGGACCAGTAAATCTTAAGTAATCTTAATTCAATTAATCATATAAAAAAATCATTTAAGAACTCCTGTGGCATTGCTTGTCATCTTGATTAAATAAAAGATCTTTTTATCCAAAAGTTTTCCATAAAAATCATGAGCAAGTGTTATTAGTTTTTCATAGTTGATACATAAGTTATCTACTTGGTACATCACAAAATACAATAGTTACCATAAGAAAATTCAGAGATTATCTGGAAATTTTTGGACACATTATAATAAAGAAGAAGATTCACTTGAAATGTATACAAGAAAGCATGAAACCTAGGCATATTCAGAAGTGTATATATATATATATATATATATATTGTCGCCGAATGGCTTCGACAGCACGTGGCACTTTAAAACCTTGAGGTAGCCCTGAAAAGAACATTTGAGGTTTTTGGAGTGATGGTCCTGAAAAGGCCATTTGTGCATTTTGTGAGGTAGCCCTGAGAAGGGCTGTTGGGTCTGGAAGGTTGTCGTCTGGCGATGACTCAGCTGTAGTTGAAAGTTGTGGCTTGTCCATTGTAATTGGACCAAGCTTCCTCTCAGCAGCAGTTGGGCCACTACAGTGGCAGTGGTGGCTCCCTAAGCCCCACACTGTCGGGTCAGCACTGTTCATCTTCTGCTGGTGCGGCTGAGGCAGTTCTCCCTGAGTGATCCCACCCTGGGCTCACCA
Organism: Lycorma delicatula; assembly: GCF_047948215.1. Lineage (NCBI taxonomy): Eukaryota > Metazoa > Arthropoda > Insecta > Hemiptera > Fulgoridae > Lycorma > Lycorma delicatula. The sequence goes on along the minus strand of NC_134456.1, from coordinate 146,269,143 downwards.
GCCTGGATACTTTAAGCTGGAGTGGAAAGGTAGTGTCCACGCCCAGCAGCTCCCTTGGCAGGCCAGCCAGGCCTGCTGGGGATCCAGCGAGGAGCTGACGATCCGGATCATCTTCGGTGAGGATGTTGGCATCCGCCGAGGGGTACCACATTGAACTGGCCAGAGAACTTCTTCCACCTTGTTCTCCAGGCAGTGGTCGGCGACAAATTGAAAATTTGTTGTCATTCACTCTTTTATAGGAGCCTGTGAGTGTTGGGACCGCTGTGGTAGGAGAGTTTCACATTCAGCTACTTTGGTGAAAGAGGTGCTTGTGCAGGCGCGTACATATACTGTACTCCCGTTGACATCTGAGCGGCTAGAGTGGTCTCGCCAATGTGAAGCTTGGAATGTACTTGGCAACAACTCCCTGTCTAGGCAGGCACATATAGGTCTCACTGTAGTTTTGTTGTCAGGGCATGGTGTGCAGGTTTGAGCCTGGAGACGTGTATCTTTAGCCGGGTGCCTTTCTGGTTGATTTCATAAACTTGTCCTGTATATTGAAGGATGATGTACGGGCCTTCCCATGGAGCCTCGAATCCTACATGTCGGCCATCACGAGCAGGTTTGGCGTGCTTCTGACAGTAGACCTGGTGAGGTGCTGCCTTCTCCTCTCTTTCCTCAATGGGTTGAGGGGGTTCCTCTGCTTTTGGGTGCTGCCAATCACAGGGTCTCTTTAACTATCTTCCAATGAGTAGTTCACTTGGAAGCATGCCAGTTGTGGTGTAGGGTCAATTTCTTAATGTGAATACCACTCTTGACACACTGTTATCCCAGGTTAGATGTTGAACATCCTCTTTGAGAGCTATCCTCAATGACTTCTTCACCTCATTACAACGGTCCATGGGATTCACCCGTGGATGGTATATGGGTGTTGTCCAGTGTGTAGTGTGTGTAGCATAACTTCTTCCACTTCTGACTTGTGAGTGCAGTCCTGTTATCTGTCAGCAGAGCAGCTAGATAGCTACAGCAGCAAAACACTTCCTTCTCCAAACAGCTGAAGATTGAATCCATGTCAGCTGAAGGAACGGGCCTAGTCTCTACTCAGTGGGAAAACAGGTCAGTTGCCACCACTAGGAACCTGTTGCCTTGTTCCATTAATGGACATGATGGACCCATTAAGTCAATCATGCTTCCAAGTTGTAGGCCTCCAACTCTCTGATTGTCTGGTGAAGGGTTTGGCTCTCATTTGTTACGCACAGGTGTGGCACTGCTGTATGTACTGCTGAACGTCTTTATGAAGGACGTTCAGCCCTGCCATCATAGTATTGGCAGATCACTCGTTCTGCTTCGCGGTGAGGGGTGACTGGCTTTTGGAGTTTTGTAGTATTGTATGACTGCCAGGTGAGTTGTACACTCCCACAGGCTGGGGTATTGGTGCTATATCCTGCTGTCCATACAGCAGGATATTCAGCTGTCCATTCAGCAGGTGCTTCCGCACCTGTTGAAATGGAGAAGTGGCGACGACTTCTTGCAGTCAAGGTGTAACCACTCCTCTCTCTTCTTAGCCACGTTCAGTCGGTTGTAGTCTATTTTCATCCCGCACCATTTTAGTCTTTTCTTCTTCCGCTGGTTCTGTTAACAGGTCTGGTAGTTCATTATCCTGGCCAGGACAGTGCTCTAATGTAATCTCGAAACTTTGAACCAATAAGGTCCAGTGAGCAAATTTTGTTTTCTGCTAAGTGGCCTGCCTTAGCCATGCCAAAGCCTTGTCCATTCCAAGATGAAAGTTTGGTTTTCGAGGTATGGTGATAGCATTTGATTGCCCACACTAGGGCAAGGCATTCAAGCTCATTTGAATGATAGTTCTTCTCTGCCTCTGAGAGCTTCATGCTAGCGTATTTGATGACTCTTCGCTCCCTGGTTTTGGCTTGCAGGTAAAGTACTGCTACCAGTCCTAGCTGGTTGGCGTTTGTTTGCAAAATTGTAGGAAGCTCTGGATCCAGCCAAGATAACTTCAACAGTTGGCTGAAGGCCTGCCGAACAGCTTCAAAGGCTTGCTGTGCAGTGCCTGTTTATTTCCAGTGTTTCTCCCACAACAGCTCAGTCTGCGGTGCAGAAAGCTCTGAGAATCTTGGGATCTCCTGCTCATCCATTTCAGTGATGATGGCCGGAAGCAGCAGGTAGTCAATATCATGGATGGCTGCCATTCGCTGCAAAATGAATTTGAATCTGAGGTATAAGCTGCAATAGCAGTATTGGTAGGAAGGCGACTTCCTACCAATACTACTGGGAGCTAGTCGGTGAATGAGTTTCTCCTTCTGGAACAGGAAAAGCTTTGCTGATTTATTATCCCTTGTGTACGACCATAAAGTTGAGGCAACAGTCTGTGGGTGGTTATATTGATGTCGAAATCAGTCTATGAACTTGGGCCAATTGAGCTGTAGGTCTTTGTATTGCCTGACCCAGAACAGAGCCTTTCCTTTCAGCATACATGGCTCATTGTTCAACAGGCATTCTGCTCTTGTAGCTGAGTTTGTACACAAGAGAGGTTCTGGGTCCTCATGTGGCAGGCCACTATACGTTGTTGTTATCACCGGCAGAAATGCTTGCAACTGGGCAGTCAATATTCTTGGGCACCTTCTGTGTTAGTTTGTTGACTAACATGTGGTGTCATTGGCGTCGCTAGGTCAAGTCTTCTTGTCCAGATGATCTTCACCCCATGTTGGGTGCCACTTGTCACCAAATGTATTTGACAGTAGCACTTTAAAACCTCATGGTAGCCCCGGAGTAATGGCCCAGAAAAGGCTCCTTTGTGTATCTTAGCCCTAAGAAAGATTGTTGGGTTAGGAAGTTGGTCTCTGGCGATGTTGGTTTGACTGTAGTTGGGGAGTTACAGCTCATCCATTGGAATCAAACTGAGCTTCTCCTCAGCAGCAGTTTGGTCCCACTACTGCGTGGCAGTGGTGGCTCCCTGAATCCCACAGTGTTGGGTCAGCATTGGTCATCTTCCACCAGCACAGCTGAGGCGGTTCTTCCCTAGCAAACCCACACTGGGCCCGACAAGCTGGAGCAGAAAGGTAGGGTCTGCACCCATCGGCTCCCTTAGCAGGCCAGACAGGCCTATTGCTCCAGCAGGGATGTTGGCATCTGCTTGGAGGTCCCACATTGGACCAACCAGGGAACTTTGTTTTTCTTCTTTCATATTCTTCTTTTTCTCCAAGCGGTGGTTGGCAACAAACTGAAAATTCATTCTGCTGTTCACTCTTTTATAGGAGCCTGTGAGTGTTGGGAGAGTTACACAGTCAGCTACCTTGGTGGAAGTGGTGCTTGTGCTGGCGCAAATGTACACTGTATTTCTGCTGACATCTGAGCAGCTAGCATGCACTTGCCAATATGAAGCTTGGCATCTATATGGCAACAATATGTATATATACTAATAATATTGTTACACTATCGTTTCACTGTTGTACCCCATAAATTATCAGATTAATTGAAAACATTTCTGCAATAATAAAAAATTTCAATGAATTAGCCATTGTTTTGGCACATACACTTTATATAAAAAAAATTTTTTAAATTTTAATAAATTATTTTATGCTTTGAAAAATGATCTTTTTCAAAATGTAAAAATTAAATTTTAATGTCAAAAAATTATGTTACTGAAAATAAAAGAGATAATTCATCCTTGAATTAAAAAAATAGGAGGTTAAGTAGCTGAATAAATAACGCTGCATGTGGCACCATGTCTTGGTCTTCGTTAGTAGATGGGTCTTTTGAATTACCTAGGAAGTGGATATAATTGCAATATTATTCTGCATACTTGTAGGGAATTCGTAATTCTGAAACATGTCTTTACTAATAAAACAGATTCCTTAATGTAATCATGACCGTAATCTTATCTGGGAATTTGGTAACCCATCAGACAAAATTCCTGGAGGATTTGATTCATTAATTATGCTTTGCAAACATTACTTGATTGACACAGATTTTACTGATTCATATTTCTACTTTCTGACTGAGAATCCTGTGTATGGGGCATTTGATATAGCTGCCCTTTGCAGCTGTATTAATTATTTTTTACATTTACTAAGGTAAATGTAAAAAATAGTTTTTTAATTAATTTTTTTATATTTATTTCTTTTTATAGAAATGAAAGGGGAAATGAGTGTTGTGAAAACAAGATTCGGAATGTATTTAATAGTTATGGCTCGAGGTGCTATTTGGAACAGTAGTTCATCTGTAAGAGGTCAACAGTTTCCACCACATGGAAGTGCTGTTATATGCTTATCAGGATCATCTGGTGATGTTTCATGGTGGATAAAACTCAGCTCTAATCCTATTGAACTGGATTGTTCAATATTGGATGTTAATAATGATGGAATCAATGACTGTCTTGTATTAGGTGAACATGGTTATTTGGTTTCTATTGATCCAGAATCAGGTAACTATAATTTTAAAAAGAAAATCAGTAAAATTTTGTTAGGTAACATTATTATAACATTTATAAGGATATATATGATTAATGGCTATTAATTACAATTGCAGCTGCTACAGTTGACAGTTTGATTTTAAATATGAGAGTTATTCAAATATTGATTCTCATTTTGCCTATTAAAAATTAAAAAAAAAAAACTGCAAAAAAGTTTTTATTGTATACATTATCTCTCCACATTCTTGCACTTATTGTAATATAACAATTTTTTTTGAACTTTTAACCTTTAACAAAGAACTTCACTACTAGTGTGAATTCTTCATAAGTTTCAAAGAGCTGAGTAGTCAACTAGATCTTCATTTATGTGAAGAAATGGTACATAGTGGTAAGTCTGGTTGTAAGGAGATGGCAAAAATTTCCCAATTCAACTGTCAAGTGAAAATCTTTCGCTATCTTAAGAATGGGGGCTATTCATTATGATACAAAAAACATCTTCCTGGACAGCATTTTTTTGATTGACCTTTAGAGCTTCTTCACCATTTCACAATAAACTACTTACATTGGCATATTATTGCCTCCTCATATTCCATACATGTTGTCACCAAAATTTGCTTATCCCAATAGAAACGTGTTTTGGCCATCATTTTTCAGTCCGGTTGTAGGTTCTTAAAGTGTTTTAATTTGTTAGGTGATAAGTGTTCTTACATTCATTCACCTAACTGTTATAATAGCACTTTTATCAATGGATTTTGGACATACACTGTTCTATTTGGAAAAAGCTAAACCACACTTTGTACTTTATATAATAGAAGCAATGAGATGGTAAATAAAAAATTGTTTACTTAAATTATTTTATCCATGTCATAATTATGATGAAATGTACATTACAGTGATGTATTTTGAAAATATTTTCCATCAGACCTATTAGAATCGTTATTATACACTAACATTAGGAACTCTAAAATAAGTAAGCACTTATTCACTACACATTTAAACATTTTAAAATAAGCCAACAGTGTTATAGGTGAGCAGACCTTAAAACTTTTGAAAGGACATTGACTTGGCTATGTTACTTCTGAATTTTTAATACATAAGGTTGTATCATAGAATGGGCTAGAATTGTATTTTACATTTTTGTTTAATAATACCATATTTACTCGCATACAACATTTACTTTTTCTCGAAAAACCAACATGAAATTTATTGATGTTTATGATGTGTGGAGATTTACAGGTGAAGGTCCAATATCTGTATTTTTCATTGTATTGCATATTGTAGTGTAATATATTAATATACGGTAGTAACTAACCAAATCACAGCGTATATTCTAATTACTTATGATTTCACATCAGTTACTTATTGTTGAGTCATATTCGTTATGTTATATATCATAAATTACCTATTTATAAATAAATTTTTGTCATAAGCATTTTTGCTTATCTCAGCATTTTCATTTATTATAATATTTGTCATCATTCTGTATTTTTTATATGCAAGTTGTCTCAGCTAAACACAATACAGTATTCATTTTGTTTTAATAAAGTTAAGGTAGAATGAGTGTTAATTTTATACTTCTAAGTTTCTCCAGTTTGTACGTTAAACGAGTTAGTAAAAATGGATTCTGTAAAACATTTGCATTAATTAAATAAAGTAATTCAATTATGACAAGAAAATAACTTTTTAATGGGGCGGCAGATAGGAAATGCCGATCAATCACCAGTTTACTTTGACATGCCAGCAGATTCAGTAATGTCAATGATAAAACTGTTCTTGTGTACATTGTGGTTATGAAAAAAATCTGATGTGAACACATGACTCCCTTGTATGGCTATTAAATTACATATACACAATTTTTTTAATTAAAAGTACATAAAATTTTATTTTATTAATAACTTATGATTTTTTTTTATCATTGAATTATTATTTATTGTAATTTTTTTTACAGTCAGAGGTTAAAATTAATAAATCAATTTATGTAAATTAGAAAAAAGGAGATGAAATCGGATTTGAACCGATGTGCCTTCCCCTTACAAGATCCAAAAATTTCAATAATTAAAATTTTATTTGGCTATAACTCTGGAACCAATGAAAATAAATACCACGTATGATATATAGTTGAAAAGCTCTCAATAAGGGCTTATTACTTCAGTTAAGAAAAAGTCCAAAATCCAAATATTTTGGGCTTTTTTGAACACTTTTGGTCCAGTCGATTGCAATTAAAAAAGGAAGTGCACAACTAGATGTTACAACAGTCCTAATTCCAAAATTTTAACATTCTACAACTAATTTTTTTGAGGTATGCGAGATACATACATACGTATGAACGTACAGATGCCATGCCAAAACTAGTCAAAATTGATTAATCCATCAAGTATGGTCAAAATGTATATTTCCATTATAATCAAAAAACTGAAATTTTTCGTAATCAATACTTACTTTACTTCATACAAAGAAGTAAAAAGCTGTGTATAAGTACATTTAGAGTACCGGTAAACAACTTCCACCATTGTATTTAAAAGAAAAACCCTTTCAGAGGGTGAAAAATTGCCTACTGGTGTCATTCTTAGGTGCTAAGAAAAAGGATGGATGGGTAACATGCTAGTTTTAGTGGGTAAAATGTGTGGGAGCGGCAACCTGGTGCTCTTTTAAAATTGAAAGGCATGTTGGTGATGGACAATTTCATGAACATTTAACAGACTATGTGAACAAAAGACTGAGAAAGTTTGTATTTCTACTGGATTGACTTCATTACTCCAGCCACTGGATGTTTGTATTAATCGGCCGTTCAAAACCCATATGAAACATTTCTATTCAGACTGGATGGTGACTGCGAACCATGAAATGATATAGATAATGTCATGAATAGGTAAATGTGCTACGGTACTCCAGAGATAAAAACAGGAACTGTCATTTGCTTGCTTGGATCATTGAAAGCTGTGGTAAAACCATCAATCATCATCAGAGCAACATCATAAAATGCACAATTAATTATAAAATAAAAATTAGATATAATTAAAGCTAACATTAATTCTTTAAAATTTAAATACATGAAATAATAATCATTATATGAGAATACTAAATGTATAAAGAATATTAAATCTACAGAGTAAATCACAATTCAGAAGACATTAAAGAAAATTATTTGACCACATATTTATTTGTATGGAATGCAGAAAGTTCAAGATTTTAATTAGTATTATTTAAAAATTTATTGACAATGATACTGTTTTTGTAAAAGGTAATCTTTGAATTTTTATTTTAAGAATAAGTAACTTTTCTTTCTAACAAAGGTTGAACATTCATAAGTATAAAAATCTGGATAAGTTATATTTTTAATTTACTATTATTAGTCTATTTGATTCATACTCAGAAGTACCAAACAATGATCTGATAGTCAATTTTTGTATTTTGAAATCTCATTTAACTTTTTATAGAAGCCTCAAAAGAAAATATTATACTTCTGATTATCATAATAAAATATACTAAGAATTTATGAATCAAATAATTAGTAAACCAACAGATATCGCACTATACATGGGGGTTTACAATAATTTAATTAATAAATTAATGATTAATTTTCCTTACAATGTAGATGACTTTCAAGAAAAATTAGACTTCATAAAATACATATTTATAAATAATAGATATAGAATTTTAATGAACAAGAATCTTCTTATTAGACACAGTAATAAGGAAACGTAATTCCAAAAGAAAAAAAAAACATTCTACATATCAACCAGTATCATAATATAATCCAAATTGTTTTTAGCTATATTTTTTATTGACATTCTTTGCTAGTTAATCACTTTTGTATATGAAGCAGTCAAAAGGAAAGAGATGGTCACATAAGGAGACATATTGTTACAATGTTGCATTATTCCTTTGTGAATCCAAATATGTGGTGCTTTTGTACATGTGTCATGGGTTGCATTTGAATAAAGGTGATAAAGAAGTTCTGGGTGAAGTCTTATCATTGGAAATTCTGGAGGATTTTTTATGTCTGAAACAACTCTCCTCTTAAATAAAATAGATAATAAATTATCCTTTCGTAGATAATAGATTGTTCACATACCTATCATGACAGTATTCGAACAATCTCTGGTATAATTAACATTGATTATACTAAGACACATTAATTAATGTGACTATAAAAATGCAATAAATTTAATATTATGCATTATGTTGGCATTCATAATACATCACATTCAAATATCTCTTTCCAGAAATATTAATTACACCAACACTAAGATTTTCCATATAAGTATTCATTGCCTAAGAAATAAAAATAAACAAGTTGAAATATGTTTCCAATGAGTCACCAAATTTTACATATTTTTTGGAACATTGGCTGACTAATGTAAAATCAATTCAGAGCTGGAAATTTCTTTTCCAGCTCTTTTTATTACTCAACTGATGAATTTTTAAGAAACAATAATAATTAAATTTTTTTTTATTTTTAACTTAATTTTTTTACCATGTTTAACCTGTACATATGAATTGCAATTTATTTTATAATTCTTTTATACGCTTAATATCTTCACATATTTAATATTATTCTACGTGATTTATATCCTAAATAATTAAGATGAACTTTAATAATATTTACTACTTTTTTTATAATTGTGTATTTTGTGATGATATTCTAATCAGTTTTCCTTGATCTATCCACACAATTGCTGGAGTAATTTTTTTATCTATGGGCCTGACATGATCTGTATAATTTATTATTATATACCAATCAGAATAATAAATGTATTTATTTGTTATATCCAGAAAATTTAGTTTGTAATTTGGCTGTCAAGTGAAAATTGTTTATTCCTAAATAATTTACTCAGTAATTTATTATTGCAATCTTTTGCAATTCATATTAGACATTTTCTTTGGCTATGTTTTAGTATTTTCTTCTGCTTCCTCTTCATTATCCTTTTCTATTCAAAATCTTGTCTAGCATGTCTTTTTTTGAAGTTTCTTTCAATACTGTAAATATTTTTAAAGTTTTATTCTTTTTGAGTATCAAATACAATATCTGATCAAATTGTTATAACAGTTCAATATTTATAAATTGTACTTCTCAAGTAAATGAGTTTAATCTTGACATATCTGGTTTCATTCAACAAATTTAGTTAAAAATAGAATTAGTTGGATCCCTCATTACTGCATGAAAACCTAACTTGTTTCATTGTAAGACTTACATCATAAACATCAACCATTTTTTCTAGCCATTTATACTCAGACTTTATCTGTTTATCTATAATTTTTGCCTGTTTTTATTCATTGGCAGTAGTAGCAAAATTTTTGATATTTCAAAGCCAGGTCCATACTAGCAAAAGATTATGCTTCATGTTAAGTGTATAATTTAACGTAAATACTTTTACTAAAAACTTAAAACTTTACCTTTTTTCTTTTTTTTTTGCAATTGTACCAGGTGGAGACTGGACCCACTTTTAAGTTTAACTCAGCCACCACCTCTGCAACAAACACAAGCAAACATGCAGGGGGATGAACAGGGCTCAGACAACCTCTACTCACCCTCATCTGCCTCCCTATCGCAAACAATGGCCTCCACCATGGCAGCTGTGGCTTTCCACACAGCCTCCGACTCAAGCATTTTGGTAATCATGCTTTCAGCCACCAACTCCCTGAACTACTCGACTACTGGGCGCTGCACATCACACCAGCGCCCACACTAGAACATCACGTGTTCCAGGTAGTCAACAACTGCACAATACCTACATAGAGGGGAAGCTGTTTTCCCAATCCTATGCATGTAAGTGCCAAAGCACCTGTGGCCACTCAGAAAGTTGGTGAGTTCGTATGACAGGTTTCCAGACTTCCTCCCTATCCAGTTCTTGATGTCTGGGATGAGGGATCTTGTCCATCCGCCTGTCTGTGACACCTGCCACCTCTCTTGCCACTGCCCGATAAGCCAATCGCGAGCAGCACTTGGCAAAGCACCCGTTCTCATCGCCCTCTCCTCCGCCATGAGACTCAGGGGCGGCACTCCGGCGATGACAAACACAGCCTCGCTGGAAACCATCCTGTAGGCACGTGCGATCTGCAAAGCCTCCGTCCAGGAGCTCCCTGCCTGCCTAGTACTAAGAGCCCAAGCCCAACCCGGTACCCCGTACAGGCAGACCGACCATGCCACCGAAGCAAGAAGTCTCCTAGTTCCGGTGGATGGTCCACCCCGATTCCGCATCAGCTTGCCTAGGGCATCAGCCGTTTTCCTAGCCTTGCTTACTGCTTCTCGGACATGCTCCTGGAACGACCTTCAAAAAACGGGCCGAAAATTGTTAAAAAAACGGCTTAAAAATTAACGATCCTATTTTAATAATTCATACACTAAAATGTTCCCCGCACCTAATACTATTACTTTCCCTACAAGAACAAAAAGGAAACTCACTTTTTACTACTAAATTATACAAAAGACACGGAGCACTGAAAACACGTCCACTATGCACAATGAAAAACTCGCTAGAAAAAAAAAACTACCTAGAAATGAATAAAAATTTGCAAGTACTTTATTTATAAATTTATATTTAATCCCTTACAATCAGGATTTTCATTTTTAAATTGTACATGTAAATTTTATTTTACAGGAATAAAAAAGTGGAAGTTTTGGGAAAATCTTGGGTTAAGTATTGTCCTAGAAAAAATGACATTTCCTCTTGTAATACCTGATGTTAATAATGATGGAATCAATGATCTGATTGCAATCGCTCAGATACATGGAACCCTTCATGATGTTGTTTATAATGAAGGTCATTATTTGGTCCTTATTTGTGGGAAAACTGGACATCTTTTGGGTAGACCAATTAATAATCAGTCATGCTCAAATATGTATGGCCTGGGATTAGATGATGACAGTTCAGTTTTGTCATATACGTGTAAAACTGGTAACTGTAAGTATAAAAGATTATATTTTTATGTTAAGATTACATTTTTTATGAGTTTGTAGGTTATGTAGTGGTAGGAAATATGCAAATATTTCTTTATTTGTTACTCCGGCTGTAAATAATTTTAGCAATGAATTTTATAGTATTAAAATGTAATTAACCACTGGTATGATGATATTACACTAATCTTTTGTTAGTCTTCAAAAGCGAGCGTTAGGGCTGTTGCTGAATTCAGGTTGACAAGGTGCAGATTTGAATGAGATCATTGTTAATTGTTACTTGAATTAATAAATGTTATGACTGGATAATAAACTCATCAGAATCCTTTTTAGTAGGGCCAACTTAACAAATTAAATTATTCTTCTCTTGGTTCAAATCCTCAGATGAAATTCTAACCAATAGAATAAAGAACCCCCTTTTCCAGCCTTTCTAGATTCAGAAATTTAGCAGTTAATAGAAATATTAGAAATTATTATTCAGGAGACTGTTCTAGTATTTAACTCGTCATCATAAATCAGTTGTTTAACATATGATTTTTTAAGTTAAAGGTTCTGAGGTTCAAATCCTAGTAAAAGTTAGTTACTTTTATATGGATTTGAATACTAGACGGTGGATACCAGTGTAATTTGCTGGTTAGGGTAAAATTAACCACAAGTTCTGGGAATGATCATCTGAGTCTGTATGAAACTACACCTCATTTACATATCCTCACTCATCTCATTGGAAAGGGGGGGGGGGGTTGCTTATTGTTCACTAGTTGAACAGACTGCAATGTACACATTAGGAAAGAATAAAAATTTCTGGATTCATTGATTACTTTAATGTATTATGATTTCAATTATACATTTCTATTTGATCTTATTGTTAGATTTTCAGACTGAAGTATTAGTTTCCATTGAATGGTTTTTAAGTAGATATTAAATTAAACCTTTACTTATTCTATTCCTAATCTAATATTATCTGCAGTGAATTCTAAATCTTTCTTCTTATATAATTTGTTGTGATAATATTAAATTGACAGTCTAACATAGCTACTCTTTACTCATAAATTAATTCTACAGTGTTGAAAGACTAATTTATAATTAGTTATTAATAGTTTCTGACTGTGTTACTTTTGAACTTGCTCTTGTAAACATATAATTTCAGGTTTGTGAGCACCAACAAATACATTTACTGCAAAACCTCAGTTAACTACACATAGCCGACTTCTGGTAATACATACCTCTTTAATTCAAATATTACTTAGAAAATTCAAAAAAGCAGTGAAAACATTTATTCCTTGAAAATTTTGAATTTTAGATATATTATCAACATTTTTATGTATAAAATAAGAATTAATTTATTATGAAAAAAGTTACATTACTAAAAAACAAAAGAAAACATATTCAAAAATGTTACGTTGTATATCATAAAATGTAATAGTTTGTATAAAAAAATGCATCATTTAATCAATGTCATCTGACAAACATTTTTCTTCATAACATTCTAATTTACCATACTGTAGTGAATTTGCATTAATGTATGAAAAGATATACAAACTGTGCTACCAGAAAGATGCATATTTTTTATGGGCACATGTGAACAAATACTACAAAAAAATTAACTTCTAAAAAAATGGTTATTAACTTTCAGAAAAATAATTTCAACAATAATGAAAATAATCATTATTATGTTTTTTCTTTAAAAAAGTATTATAATACTCTAGTTCCAAAAGTAGACAGTTTATTTTTATGTTTTTAATTTAAAAAAACTTTTTTTATGAAGTCTTTATTTTATTTAGCGGTAGTAAAAAACATATAAGTGGTAATTACCTTGAAATTATTTAACATTAGAATTGAATTTTTATTATCCATTATATTTATTATTAGTTCACTGTAATTTATGATTCTTGTATCCTAGAATATATAATCTTGTTAATGCATTTTTTTTTTAAACTGAACAGGTGTGATTTTAATTACATCCTATTACTGGAAACTGGAGTAAATATTTGTTGATATACGAGGTTTGTTCAAAAAAAAAATCT